>NC_134506.1:32801132-34075935 GCF_027942865.1 Odontesthes bonariensis
TGTCCGTTACACGTAAAAATAGGAAATGTTTGGATTGAGCACACAAAATACTGTCAATATAGATATTTTAAGCATATACAAGCCAGTGATCGGGCCAGAATTTTACTGAGGGGCAAGCAAGAGAAGTGTTCATGAAAGTATATACTATACATCAAAACGGTTAAGGAACATTGAATATACTTATTCTCAGGTATCTTGACACCAACTTATGGACCGAATGCTGGCACGAAGCAAAAGATTAGAGAGTTACCAACATCCCAATGCTTCATCAGCTGGAGTTATACATAGCCAATGTTCTGTTTATCAGATAGATGATAGTGTTGGAGGGACCAGCAGGTGCAAGGAAAAAATGTACAAATAAATTAGCCTTATTAAAACTGAGAGAATAGACATTTTTTAATGTTTCAACTCGTCACATTGAACTTCCCAAAACCTTTAAACATATGATATTGGTTGACAATGGAAGGGAACCAATATAGGCTAAATCACTGTCTAAAATATGTTAACCATCTTTTTTCTATGGTTTCTATTAAACATGCCTGGCTTTGCCAACTTGCCTTTGTTAACAGTTGTGACAAACGTAAGAAGGATAGTTTTCATTAACATTTTGTATTTCATACCTATTTGTTGACGCTTTAAGCATAAAGGGTAATAATAATAGCAATAGAGAACAGAACCTGCATTTGGGTGCATATATGCATGCACACAAATAACAGAATCATACAGTTGTATGAAAAATAAAGTACATCCTCTTTCAATTCTAAGGTTTTATTTATCAGGACAAAAGAAAAACCTCCTAAAAAATATGGGAAATGATCCTCAGATTATAAAATATATATAAAAATATTACCAAATAACATTACCTATTTGGCAAAAACTAAGACAAACTAAGTCTGTGAACTAAATTCTCAAGACTTAATAGCTTATAAAAAACACCATTTTCTGTATGACATTATCAGTCTTCCACACTGTTGCAAAGGAATTTTGACCCACCCTTCTTTACAATATTGTGTTACTCTTCGAGCATTTCCACTAGCTCAGTTTGGTTGTGTTTCCATTACAACCGAGTATCACTTCGTGCCTCTTCGACATGGGCGGGGTCGTCGTAACACGGCTGCGCGAAACCTCCGTGACGTCACTTACACGGCGCCGAGCAACGTACAAATCCGGACCTCCTCGACCGACCAAGGAGTGGATTTCCTCTGCGAAGCCATCTCGTAGCAGTACAAACTGAAGCAGTAAAATTTGGAGTCTTGTCTTGAGTCTTGTATTTATTTACATTCTAGTCGGTCGTCGCACGGTTATGACGCTTCCAGTGACGACACTCATCGGCCAATCAGTGGAAGGCAGTCGGCTGACGTTACGTTTTAGTAACGCTTTGGCTCGCTTGGAACCAGGGCTGAGGTGTTACCAAAAGTCTACCCGGTGTCAGGTACTGCGTGCTAGTGAAAACGCGCCATTAAAGTCCTGCCTCAACATTTCAATCTGGTAGAGGTCTGGACATTGGGTCATTTTAACCCCTTCATTCTTTTCTCTTCACACTTTGTGTCGTAGATTTGTTGGTGTGCTTGCGTTTGTTGTCCTGCTGCATAACCCAATTTGAGCCAAGCTTTAGCTGGCAGGTGGCCTCATATTTTACTCAGAATAATGTGATTTACAGAGCAGTTGATGGCCATCTCAATTACTGCAAGATGTCCAGGTTCTGCCGCTGCAAAACAATCCCAAATCATCACCCCTCCACTACCGTGCTTGACAGTTGGCAGGGGCTTGCTGTTTCTCCTAACCTGGAGCTGTGTATTATGACCAAACGTCTCTTTAGTCTCATCGTTCCAAAAGACATGGTTCTAGAAGTCCTGTGTATTGTTCCGATGCAACTTTGCAAACTTGAGCTGTGCTGCCATAAATAAATAAACTATGATGTGAAAAGGCTGTCTAGTCCCAACAAACCTTCCAAAAAAGCACAATGGTTCAGTCTATTTCTAATTGTACTGTCATGAACGTTAACATTTCACATGCTAACTGAGGCCTGTAGATCGTGAGATGTAGCTCTTGGGTTCCTTGTATTTCTTTGAGCATTGCAGTGACTGATCTTGGGGTGAACTTCCTCTGATGTCAACTCCAGAGAAGATTCCCAACTTTCTTAAATATTTTCATTTGTGAATATTCTTTCTCATTGTAGAATTAGGGATTAATATTGGTTTGGGATTAGACTCATACCGCTGCCCAGATTGATGGGCAGCAACAATTTCTTCTCTAAAATCGTCACAGCTGTTTTTCCTCCTTGGCATCTTGTTAACACACCTGAATGCTTCAGACAATCGTACTACCAAGACTGCTTTTAAATTGATGGTCACACTTATAAGTGTATTTGATTAGTGGCACCCAGCTGGTACTTTTAATTTCTATGGTAGCAATAAAAGTGTATCAGGGGATTCTTTTTTACTATGTCCTGATACATAAAACCTTAGAACTGAATAAAGATGCAGTTTCTCTTTCACATGACTGTAGTATGAGCCTGCAAGTATTCATGGTGTTGGTCACGGTTTGGCACAACTTACATTGATAAAGGCAGTGTTTAGGTGGGTAACTCCAACTCAAAGCTAGTGTTTGCCTTTAAAGTCTTTAAAGTCTCCTCAGACCTCAGTCTATTGGCATGCTATGCCACTAAGTGGGGCTGTTTATGAAAGTAAGGTCCACGCCAAACTAACCTCCATAACAAATCATCACGGGATGTGCATTTGCTACTAATTTCATTTAATGGAAACTAGAGCACTAGACAGCGAAATACAAGATGACAAGGATGTAAATGAGAAAGCATAAGGTATTTTCTCTTGATGCTAATTATTACTGCTCAGTTGTAACCCAATAGCATTTCCAAGAAACATTTTGCATTCTTCAAATGGCCCTAACATCATCTCACTTGGGATAATTGCTTAACTCTGCCACAGAGACCCATTTTCTCTCATAACCTTGCAGTTCTATAGTGACTGGATCCTATTTAATTCCTAAAGAGAACAAAAAAAAAAAGTTTTGCTACACTTGATAAATAATTAATAAGAAAATGCTAATTATGACAGAGACAAATTGAGTTGAAAGTTTTCACTGGGGTAATATTATGATACTGTAAGAAATTTAAAAGGTAACCAACAGTATGACCATTTCTTTCTTATTTAATCAGCCTTATTGGATTTTTCTGCTGTCATTTTTATTGAAGCTTTTACTTGAAAAACTGTCCCATAAATAACAATAGTAGTAGTTCTACTGTTGTTACAATAGTAACATCAGTAGAATGGCAGATTCAAAATAATATCAAAATGGTTACTATACAGTGTCTGCTAATGCTGAAAACTGTATACTTAAAGATTGAAAAATAAAAACAAACGCAATAGATAATTAATATTCAATAAGTAAAAGGCCAAAACTCCAGTAATCCAATATTCTCTGAAGCCTGAATATTTTTTTATCTTTTACCATAGCTTGCTGATGTGACTGGTGGCATCTGTCCAATATCAGCATGGTTGCTACAGGCAGGTCAACTTTTCCAGACCAAACAGCCACTTCTGTGCCTTCTCCAACTATCCATCTTCGATTAGCCATGGTCACTGCGGCATCACAGAAAGATTTGGTTACACAGCGGCTAATGTCCAGATTTGGAATCCCTCTTTGGCTTCATCACCCTGCCGTCTACTATGGACCATGTATCCCCTGCAAAGTCCAGGCCACTGCACAGATGAGGAAGCTCATTTCACCCATGTTGGTACAGCTGCCTCTTCTCCAGTCCTAAACCAGCAGCAGCAACAGCTGGAAGGACTGAGGCTTTGTATAGCTCAGTGGGCCAGAAATGCTGGGAAACTAATATTGGTCTGTTCATGAAGTTGAGCTTAGGGCCCACGGAAGAAATCATTGGCTACCACTGTTTTAAGACGCTCCATAATAGACAAACCATGTTATCCTATCATGACTGAAAGATTTTTGGGTGTAAGAGTGTTTTTATTGAATAGTGAGGGTCAACAGATTTTGTTTCCTTGAGGATGTGCAACTTTGTGAGTGAATGGATGATGGCTGGGTCCATGGACCAGAGGTGGAAATCTGAGGAAATAGAAAAGTTAAACATTGTAATTGCTCTGGAGAACAGTACACAGGAATGATCTGCGGAGAGGGTTTTTAGGATACTTTTTATATTTTTTACAAAATATTTATTTATTTATGTTTGATGCATCAGCTGATCTGTATGTACTAACTGACAACTAACCTTGCCAAATTTGGCAAAGAAATGTCTTATCTTCTACATCTTATAAGTATCATCTTACTTCCATCAGCCAGCGGCCATTCATCATTCACCCATATTATCTGCTTTCTATGATGCCATGGGCAACGGGCCAACAAGTTAAAGTTAAATTTGCATCAAATTAAAAAACTTAACATTTTAATTAAAAGTATTAATTAATCAATGGTTTAAGAGTCAATAATTGTTTCATTCAAGATCTGTTCGAAAAAAGTTCCACATGTCAAATTAAGCTGGCAGAGCATGAAATGACGTGCTTTTTAAAAAAAGTGTAGTAATGCAAATTTGAATTACAAGGAACCAACAAATAACATCAAATATTAAAAGTGTCTTTTAGCTAAAACAAAACGAAAGGAGGCTACCGCTACCTTTATAATACATGTTAGCATCTTCATAGCATCATGATTTCTGCACACAGGGAGTTTTCTTTTGCCACCGCTCGCAGTCTTTCTCTCCCCCTCTCTGTCTCCCTCTCGCTGCCTTTCCCTCTCCCTTCCTCTTCTTTCCTTTCTCCCACTGTCACCTCTCACAGAGCCTGGCAGCATCAAGCCAGCTTGCATTTTAATTTGGCCCTGAAGTTACTTATTTCATTATCGATCATCCGTAATGCTGAATCAATGTTCATCTTGTTACGTGGGCCATACCCGTGTAATACAGTGATAGTGGGGCCCAGAGTTACTCATTCCCTTTACAAAGTGACTTTACCGTAAAATCAATGCCTTGTGTTACTGATACAGGGGAAACTGCAGCAGATGGATGGCGAGTGAGTGGGCAGAGAGGAAACTAATAAAAAAAAGCAACAACTCACTTTCAGTGGAGCATTGTTAAAGGCACTCAAATCATATCATATCTCTATAGCATGAGCATTATGTTATCATGCACTAGTTGAAGCCAGGATTCCTCACCAAGATGCAAGGAGAGAGTTGTAATATGACTTATATGTAATATGGTAATGTTTTCAGTTGATGTCACTGTGATGTGGCATTGTTCTTCATCTGTGCAGCACAGCCTTGGATAATTCTAAACTAATAATGTTCCCCTGACCTGAGCTATGTTGGAAAAATACTTCAGTTCCAGATTTATAACTGTAGATGTGTTTCTTATCTAAATAATGTCTGTTCCAAAAAAGTATGTTCAGAAGAATTAGGAGTAAAATTATTCTGAGGAAGAAGTTAATGCTGGAGAATTTTTGACGTGTCTGGGCCAATTTCAATATTTTAAAAAAAATGCAACATTAAAACTGGAAGTTTTATCCCTCGGAGACTACTTCATCTTCCCTTGACTCTCTAATAACATCAATATATTGATCAAATATATGATAACATGAGCAAAGTGTAAACTACATTTAAAGACAGTGAAAGTGTTATAGTTAGAATAAGATAAATTTAAAAAAAAAAGCACATTTCAGTGGAGTTATGGGGCAGAAAGACAGACACTGTTTTTAAACATTATAGTCACCTGATCATCTAAGTTGTTCACGTAGTAGTCAGCATTCACGGGCGAACACACTGTATTTAAGTTAATATGCACATTGTACAAAATTTACAAGGTGCCAGCTGCTTGTTCAAAGCTCTGTTCAACACCTGAATCGAAAGGGGATCTCTCGCTTTGTGCTCGGCCTGAATGACTCGACTGTTCAAATTTAGTAGTAGCCTGGAACCTAAAGTTAACAAGTTAATGTGAAACATTTGCTAGGTAATGCATTAATTCACGCTTTGATCTGCTGTCATAACCTACTTTAATAAGTTGCAGTCCATTGACTATTAATTTGTTTCCAAATGGTGTGAGCAAGGGGAAAGGTTCCAAAATGCTTTACTTTGCCACTAATGCAAATCCAACTCAGGCTATCTATTTAATATGCATGATTGGCCGGTGTAATGTAATTAAAATCACACTATTTAAATTATGCTAACAGTAAAAAAATTAAACTTTAAATGTATTTTCAAACTACACTTGCTTCTGCTGCTAAGAACAATTAATTTTAGAAACTAATTCATTTATTGGATTAAGCTTCACTGTTCTTTTAACACTGCAAGATTTATTGGCCCTTTATTTCACCCTAATGGGACATGAGTTTGAAAGAGCTTATTTGGAGTGTGTTTGAATGTGTTGCACAGTTAGTTTTTTAGGTTACCAACAGATTGAAGTTTAAACCCGCTGAGGAACATTTCTGATTAACAACAAGAGCTACTTTCCCAACAGTGCTTTGTAATAAGATGGGTTGAAGTCACTTTTATGACTTACACGAAGACATTTCTCTCATAGCTTTTGTTTCAAATTTCCATCACTCTGATAGATGTCTCCCCAACTTGTATGTTTGACCTCAGCTGACCAGTGCCTTCTGTTGGTATCATATTAACCTTTAAATATTTCCTCTGCACTGCGATTTCTGCTATGACGCTGGGAAAAGAAAAAAATCTGATGAGTCAAACAAACTCTGAAAGCTGCTGCATTTTCACATTTCAAGAAATGCTTAACAAAATTAGATCTGGTGTGCCAAGCAAGAGAAAAAAAAATTCGAAAATCTATCTCACACACACACGCAGACACACACATACCTCGAGCTATACCACAAGCATCCAGGGGTCATCAGTTGGGTTTTCTTTCCCAAATCCTCACTCATCAGCGTAATTAACCGACGCTGACCAGCAAGGGCTCCCTTAAAATTGATTCCATGTGAGATAAGAGATGTGTTACGACCCCCTCCCCTCCCCTCTCTCTCTCTCTATCTGTCACCGAGGCGTTATGGAAAAGATCCAAATATGTAATTTGAAGTGCCTCTGTTTGAAGCCTTTGATCTCGCCTGTTTTGCGGAGGCTCGGTTCATCATTTGCGATGTGTCGCCGGTGCCCTGTGTATTGCATAAGGAACTACTGTTGAGCGATAGGCCGTGTATGTTTGCTTATGAGAATGTGAAATTGTGTCATCTGCATAATTACCGTCAAAGAGCTCTCTACAAAACAGCCCTCAAGTCACTGGTGTATGATTGCCCTCTTTTTACAGCACCTACAAATTAAATTGGCTCCAGCGCGCTCCCAGCATTCTTCCACAAGTATTTGGAGAACAAATTTCAACCTAACTGTAAATAATAATAATAATAATAATAATAATAATGATTATTATTATTATTATTATTATTATTATAGTAATAAACTATGATGCAGCCTGTGCTACAGTTATGCTGGTGTTCACAGTGCTTGATTTGGCCCTGCTGCATGTGAGGGTGTGTTTTACGGAAGTCAAGCAGAGGTTAGTTTACTGTTTACCAGGACTCCCTTCAGGAGAAAGGGGCGCAGCATCTTAATGCGTTTATGGCTGCGCCAGTTTCCCGGGACGGTGTGAAAGTGTTAAGTTGGTGCGTGGTGTGTTTGATTGGAGGGAATAAATCAGACACAGTCTGTGGCGTGGGTGGAGCGGTGAGGTGGGGAGCGGAGGGAGGCGTCTGAGCTATTTGGTCCCGGAGATGAGACACGTGTCCATCCGGACTCGGGGCGCTGCTCAGCGGACACCAGGAGGCAGACACCTCGCTACTTTCAGTCAGCTCCTACGGCCCAGCCACGTTGTCTCTCTTTCTCTCTCCCTCTCTCCCCCCTCCCTCTCTCTTTCTCTCTCTCTCTATCTCTCTCTCTTTCTCTCTCTAGCACACACACACATTGGTTTCTTTCACACACTTTTCTGCAGCTGAAGTACAAGGTTTGAACGTTTTTCTTCAGTTTTTTTCCCTTACTTGCACGTTATTGTTGTGTTACTCTGCTCCTAAACGTCCCATATGCCATCTACTTAGGCCTGTTTATAAGTACCCCCCTCCCGCTCAACACACACACGCATGTACAATATTTGGACCCCCTCAGTTTGCAGGTCAATGTAACACGGGCATGCGCGCGAGTTAAGTGTAAGCGTGCTATTGACTGTTATGTAGTGATTACCATTCCGGTCGGATGGCACCAGCAAGCCGCTGTAATTAATAACCCCATAATCCGGGTTGGGTACATGTCGGCGAGGAACACACACATATACACACACACACACACGCACGCACACGAATCCAGGACAGAGTTGTACAGAAACAAGGCGGATCCTTATGGGTAGCTCCACATAAGAAATTATAGCTGCTATTATCCCTCCCAGACAATGATAACTATCTGCTGCAAAAGAAGATTAAAGGTTTATACAAGTTCAGAGTTCTTGGAAAACCGGATCACATTATCAGACCTGAACTGAGATTGACGGGATTTCATCACGCTGTCAATAAGGCATTAAGACTTACAGCACACTCAAATACGATGCGTGAGATAATCATTCAACTTCTGCGGTTGTTTTGCAAACGATTAACAAAACAGATGCTGATATGAAGTCGGGTAGAAATGCGATTACGATTGTCCCCCAACACACTTTGATATATTGATTCGAGGAATTTCAATTCTGACTCTCTTGTTTTGTTTTAATCCGCAGTATTTACAAGAAGCACCAGGTTGCATTAAAATTACCAAATGAGTTTCTTTTTTCCGGATGAGTGTTTAATTCTTTAGCGGATAGGAAAAAAAACTGTTTACATGAAATCACTTCATAATTTCTTCACTTAAGCTTTTCTTGGAACAATCTGTTATTATAATCATCATTATTGTTGTTGTTATTATTATTATTATGGATGTTTGTTTGTTTTTTATTTTGTTTTTCAGGATATTGTTTTTTTTTTTCTTCTTTTATTCAATTCACTCCCCACTTGCTTTCTGGAAGCAAAGTGTTATTTTCCGGAATAAACATCTCTCCAGCCCAATCCACCAGAATGTGTATCACTTAGTCTTCATTAACAGCGTAATGTGCTCATCATCAGCTTCCTCTTTGATGTCAAGTGGCTAACATGCGACCTGTTTGATGTCTCAAATTAAAGAATGACTTGTCTCCGATTCTCCTGTCTCTTAGACCCCTTAACACATCTAAATCGGTGTAAGAAAACACAGCTTGCACGCAGCGAAGAAGCGACACATAGGCTAGAAAAGAAATGTGTGCAAACATGTGAACCGGGATCAGTTCAAGACATGACCTCCCTTAGTAGCCACGAACACATTGGTTATTGATTGGTTTCCGTTTTCTCTGCTTGTGATGTTGTGTTATAATAACTATTATTGAATTTAGAATACAGAGAAGCCAGAGCCAGAGCATAAAGTTGTTTGTGTTTGTGAGTAAACTTTCATTAAAAAATGTTTGTTTGTTTTTTATTCCATTTTTTACATTTCTAACTCACAACTCTCTGCAGAAGCCGGAGAGCTATCGAGAAAAAAAAAAACTTTGAAGGCGTTTTTTGTGTGTTTGAGGCAAACTGATAACAAAAATAAAAGCCAAATGCTTAAGACTTTTTTTTTTCCGTGAGGTAATTTTTTTTTTTTTTTTCAGAATTAACACTCAAAACGTGGTGGGGGCACGGGCGAACAAACACCAAATGAAATAGATTGGCGAGCCATAAAATGAGATTTGAAACCCCATTCAAATAAGAGCTCGCGACGTCAGTGCACTTATCCGACAGAGAGAAAGAGGTAGGGAGGGAGGGAGGGAAGAAGGAGGAGAGGGAGCGAGAGAGAGAGAGCGCTGTTTGGTGTGTGGTTTGTACGAGAGGGGTGAGATTTGAGAAATAGGAGGGGCTTCTAAACGACTAGAAATGTCAATCTGAGCAAGGGAGTCCCAATAATCTAAAGCAATCTGTAAGGACCTGACCTTAGTCCATCCAGATCAATAGGGAAGTGAGGGTGGAAAGAAGAAGAAGAGGAAGAAATAAGGGGCGCAACCGGATCGTTTACACTGGCTGTTCCCGAGGAAATATAGACTTCCCGTGCTCGCACCTTTTGTTGCTCACATGCTCACACTGTAAAAGTGGATATCGAGGCAATTTCATTGCTTTGTGTGACTGCCGCAGACTTTCCCCCCTTTTCCTACCACCATGTCTTTCCCTCAGCTGGGATATCAGTACATCCGACCGATATACCCACCGGAGCGCCAGGGGATCGCCAGCAATGCCCGAGCCGGGACGGAGCTCAGTCCGTCCGGCGCACTTTCCAACGTCCTCTCCACTATGTATGGATCTCCTTTCGCCGCGGCGGCGCAGGGCTATGGAGCGTTTCTTCCATATTCAAACGATATATCTATTTTCAATCAGCTGGTGAGTCTCTCTTTCTTCTTGCTTCCTTAAGTTTTCTACAAACTTTTGCGCAAAAAACAAAGTGCACATGCCTGGAAGGAGACTTCACAGGCGCATTTTGAGCCTACACTTTTAAGAGTGCCGAGGTGAACTCTGTAGTTAAAACGTCCGTGAAATTCAGTTAGAAGAAGTTAAAAAGTGACGCATTAACACGACGTGTATTCTCGTTTGAACAGTTAATACATTTTTCCATTTGCTGTGGGACGTTTGGAGCTATTCCAAGAGTATGATGCGTAAAACAAACAAACAAACTAAATTCCCGTGAACATTTGCTTGAACTGATTCAAATGTGTTAAAGTTTCCGTTCAACTGTGACGCTTGGGGACGATTTCAGGCTGTGGATTTAAAAAAAAAAAAAAATCCACGAATGTTTGTTTATTTTTTAATAAGAATCCAACTGCTGTTTGATTATTATAAATCAACATGTCGCACTGTCTTCTTCACGAGGAACTCATGAAGTATCTCATGGTTTCGGGTAATCTATCAAGTCTCATAAACCCGTCTGACTTTGTCTTTGCAGGGTGCTCAGTATGAACTGAAAGACAGTCCCGGTGTCCAGCATCCTGGGTTTGCCCACCATCACCCTGCGTTTTACCCGTACGGCCAGTATCAGTTCGGGGACCCGTCCAGACCCAAAAACGCCACCAGGGAGAGCACCAGCACCCTGAAGGCCTGGCTCAGTGAGCACCGCAAGAACCCCTACCCAACCAAGGGCGAGAAGATCATGTTGGCCATCATCACCAAAATGACCCTCACCCAGGTGTCCACCTGGTTCGCCAACGCAAGAAGGAGGCTAAAGAAGGAGAACAAGATGACCTGGGCCCCGCGGAACCGCACCGATGAAGAGGGAAATGTTTACACCAGCGATCACGAGGGGGAGGAGGGGGACAAGAGGGAGGACGAGGAGGAGATCGACCTGGAGAACATCGACACGGAAAATATTGAAAACAAGGACGACTTGGACGACCAGGACGACCTGCATTCAGATATGAAACTAGACGGAAGGAGTGACTCTGAGATTTCGGACGGCTATGAGGATTTACAAGGGCCGGACCAGAGATTTCTAAAGGCTGTGGGGAAAGAGGGCAAAGACGCGCAGAGAGCAGGAGAGCACTTCCACACCCACCACCACCACCACTCTTCTTTGGACATCAAAGCGTCCCCACCGAACGGAGAACAGCTCAAACTGAACCCGGTGTCCGCTAGCTCGCCGCCCTCTGAGAACAACCCTGCCCCGGCCCAGAAGCCAAAGATCTGGTCTTTGGCAGAGACAGCCACGGCCCCTGACAATCCGCGCAAGTCGCCGCAAATGAACGGCGGCAACTCAGCAGGGCCGACGGCTCAGACCCTCATTGCCCCTCACAGACTTATCTCTTCTTGTCCCGTTGGGAAAATCCAGAACTGGACGAACCGGGCATTTTCGGCGCACCAGCTGGCTTTACTGAACTCGAATCATTATCTGGGACTGGCGAACCAGGCCACAGCCACCGGCTTGGCCCTCTACAGCAGCAGACAAACGGAGGACAAGAGTCATAGTTCAGATACTCCCGTCACAGGTACATGTCCCCGACACTGAGACGCGCATGTGTAAATAACTACAAAAACGCTCCTCCATCGCCCGTCATTCATTTCTTTTACTTTAGACCCCCTTTTGCCTTCTTTGCCTCATGGATTTTTATTTTCTGTCAAGGCCTCACAGATGATCAGTGTTACAATGTTAGAGCTAAAAGAAGACTGTGTGTGTGTGTGTGTGTGTGTGTGTGTGTGTGTGTGTGTGTGTGTGTGTGACGTGTGACTGCTTTGAAAATGTCCAAGAGCATTATGGAGAAAAAATCATTTTAAAAGATTAAAAAAAATTAAAAACTATTTAAAGGAAAAACAAAAATGTTGAATTAGGTGAAATCTGTTTTTTTTTCCTCTCCCTTCTTTTTTTTATGTGTTGTTGATGAGTGTGTATTTAACGTTTTACATGAAGCCTTCAGCTAGTTTTAACACTGAATTCACTAAAACCAACGGTTGGCTTTGACATCAGGAAGTTCAATTGGCGCATTTTAAATTTGTTCCACCGCAGTTGCAGAGAGCTCTAGTGCCTTGGATGCAGAGAAGAAAAAGTTGTTAAAAACAGCTCTCCACCAGTTCAAGGACAGTGAGGCTGACAGTTAAAATTACAATCGGGAATTTAAATTTTGATGCCATGCCACGTTTCTTTCTTTCTTTTCTTTTTTTTTTAATATAATGCCACATATCCCCAAAATTAACTTTGATTCTGATCTTTTTTTTTTTTCTTCTAATCTTTTGTATCCCTGTGTGCGCGCGCTTGTGTTGTTTCGTCAAGGCCTTGTCTGGTCATGCAAATGAGCTCAATGCAAATTCACTCGTTTTTGAAAGGCAACTGTCACTTTTATATTACTTTGTGTTTTAGCTCTTCACGAGGCTTCTATTATTGTTTTCCACCCACTACATTTTATTTTTATTTTTCATATATATAATCCCCCCCACCCCCCTCTCCTTGCTGTGTGTCATTTCAGGCCTCAGAACCAACTAGAAGCAGCGATGGTTCTCTCAACTCCCACTCATCCTCCTTTTTTTTCTTTTTAAATTTGATTTGAATATGGAATGTAAAATAAGAATAATACATCTCTGTATAGCCTACTTACATTGTAAGCATGTCCTGTGTAAAACTGCTAATGTAATAATGTATGAACCTGTAGTCTGTGGGTTTTTCTTTCTTTCTTTCTTTCTTTCTTTCTTTCTTTTTGTAAGTTCTGTGAGGATTTGATGTTCAAATGTTTTGTATATAAAGTTAAGAATATGTACATACTTGTGAACCAAATTGTACAAGAAAGTCTATATTTTGGCTAATAAATGAACTGCTGCAACTTAAAAAAAAAAGAAAAAAAAAGCTGTTTTGTGACCGAACTATTTTGACAGCTGCTTTTGATGGTAGAGGTTATTGTGCACTGCAGCTTGAAGTGCACTGCTTTGGTGTTCACTCTTTGTGTGTGTGTGTGTGTGTGTGTGCGCGCGTGTGTGTGTGCATTAGTGGACAGCCTGGGGCACAGACTTCATCCTCCGTGGCAGCGTTAAGTAAATATTCGAGAGGGATTTATCACACTTTTATAGTAGAGGGACTTAAGGCTAATTAGCCAGTGCTGCGGCATACATTTGGATATTAATGTTGTGGGATTATCCCTATAGAGGCGTAGCGGTCGCATTAAAACGAACAATTCTTTCATTAATTTCTGTCTGAAATTGTGCTTTAAAAGGAGACTTTAGGTAATAGATGGCTGCTGGAACATCGTTGGGACTCGGGCAGAATGGTTCAGTTGATCCTGAAGATGGATTCTGGCTTAGCAGCACAACTCCCACCTCTCATTTTGCTCAATTTGTAATGCTTTTGCTCCTCACATACATCATGCATTTTCCTCAACTAACGGCGCTCTATGGTATAATTGTAATATATCGTGGCTGTAAAACTAATAATAACATCATTTATTTTGTTTGCCCGTGATGTGATCATTTGCATGTGTGAGCCCTTATCAGAGGAAGTTTATGTAAACTTAGTGTTGGAGCTCCCTCTACAGTCACATGCTGTCGGCCTCGCACAGACGCACAGACACACACATTTTTATCTCTTTGCCCACCCCTCCTTTGGCCAATTCTCAACTGATCCAGCAGTTGTGATGCACAATTCGATGGTAACCTCTTGCACTTATAAATCTGTCAACATTTGATGCCCCTTTTAAAGCCTTTGTGTTGTTACTTCGTCTTTTTTTCCTCTTCTTCCAACGCGGCAAATCAGACAAAATGTGCTGCGTTTGTTTCAATGCTTCAAAAGCCAGCAAATATTTGAAAATAAAGCGTGTAAAAAATGAAATTTTGCTCAAACGGTCAAGAAACGCGTTCAAAAAATATGAAAGAGACTTTTTCCAGTTGAAGTCACAGCAGTCAGAAAAAGCCTTAGTGGAATAATGATGATAATAAAAAAGCCTATAAATAGATCAAATGCAGTTTATTTCTTAATATGCTCGGGTCAGGATTATTGTATTGAAATGATATCCCACGTTTGTCTTGTTTAACCTAAGTGTTGTTACCTTTAAGAGATCGTTTATTTTTGCGGCCAATCTCGCTTTTTTTTTTTTTTTTTTTTTTTTTTTTAAAGCAAATTAGATTAAATAAAGCATTTCAAAATTAAAGGCCGGGAAGGCTGAATAATAATAATTCATTATGGAAAAAAAAAACCTTTAAATTTCGCAAAGCTCAAAAAAAAATTATTAAAAGTCTTCAAAGTAATGCAAATTCTTATTTTGAACCATTTTGCTCTAAAACAGTCTAACTCCATTATTTGACATTCAAATATATTATTTGGCGTGAAATGTTATTTTTTCCTTTGCGTGTTTTTAAAGATTATGACTTCATATTTTCAAAACGTGCAGAGAAACGCGGTCTGTCACACATTCCTCGACTCAGCTGGTCAACAATTTCTTTTAATGTCTGCCAGTCAAGACCAGCAAAGGCAGATGAAAAGCGCTGATTCGCCTGAGCCGTATCCTCTCTGGGTTTAGAATGTGCTTTAAACCAACCCCAGCTCAACCGAGGGAAACACTCCGGAGCCTTTTGGAGCTGCTCACCCCACGTCGCCTTCCTGTCGAATCAATTATCTTCCGAGAGAGCCGCATGTGACCGCGAGATGCATATTCATAAGTGGCATCAGTCAGCTGATTGATGTAGTAGTTTTTCTCATCTCTTTTTGCAAATGCTCACACTTCGTTTTGTTTCAGGCACCGGCTTTACACCTACATTGATGATTCATAATTATACAATAGGAACGAAAATGAGCTGCAATGCTGAACATCAAGGCGCCTTATGGTAAATATGACATTGAATCAAATATATTCAATGAAATATTACTGTCAAAAAATGGCCTGTACCTTAAATTAATGTTTGAAATTTTAATGCAGTTGTAGTGAAACATATCTATAACTAAGTGGTGGGCTGTGAGGGTACACTGAACCATAAGGATGCCTATTTCCTCACAGCTCATAGGATGTTTGCTCCTGAGGGGCCAACAACAAGCCCCCCTCTTGATCATGGGGATTCAGTTGAAATGCTACTGAAGGGCCAGTGATCATGTCTAGAGCTCAGGGCCTCTCCTCTGATCAGTGCATGAAATTAGGGATTAAAATGCCTCTGCAGAAACAAAGTAATCACGCCTGCCCTACGTGTCGAACCTGCTCCCGGTTACAAAGAGCAAATGGAATGCATCAGCTTACATTTTGTTCAGAGCTACACATGGACCGATTTCCATCGGGTTGGTGTGGCATTGTGGTACAGTGGATGGGGTTGACAGTGTGTAACTCATTTCCCCCGAACATAATGTGAATGTACTCTTGTCTAATGAGCAATGATCAACACTGACTCCCACAACTGCCCGAGAAACACACAGTAATCTACTCATCGAAAGGGAAAAAAAGTTGTAAAAAAAGAGTTAAAGATAGACGTGGAGGAGAAAAAAAGAGTAAAATGTGACACAACTGATTTTTTTTTTTTTTCCAAATGAGGGGTCTCAGGCCAGAGGGTGTGTTTGCCTCTTGAAGCAAGTTTGTGAAACAGAGCTTGATGACTTCGTGACCACTTTAAAAAGCAATAGATTCTCAATTATACTCTCTGTCTTGTAATTAGATACTAATTAATTAATAGTTTTATGGTATTAGGACTGTGGGAAACATGGCACGTTTGATACAGTGAAAACAAATTGTACTTCATTTCCCATCTAATCAAATTGTGTATGTTGTCCTGAGCACTGCTGACTGCTGCTCGCTTTTGCCCTCAATACTGTGAGACAGGACTACACGCAGCTACATGGGCGTAAAACGTAATGCACTGTTAAACAGCTATTTGGAAGGGGAAAAATCTGAGAAAAATGGAATCATTAACAGGAAATCTAATCTGTCTTTCGAAGTGTTCATTGATCTGGGGAAAGGTGGACGGCAGTAGCAGGCAGCTGAAAGGGTCTGGCCGATGGAGCCATCAGAGGGCTGTGTGTGAATGGGGAGAAACCTTGGAGTAAATAAACACTAGAGCAGCGCTTTGGAGGGGGCCAGAGGTGCCCTGTGAAAGAAGAGGCCGCTGCAAATAAAGAGGGGTCACTCTTCTGTTTTCACCTCATCCACCCCTTCTGTCATTGTTGTCCCACCATCAGTGCCACCGCCTCCTTCTACCCTCCAGCCTGGACCGTTCTGCCACACCCCCTCCTGCCACCGAGACGGACAAATGTCACCTTCTTTGTGGACCTAGTCAGACTTAGAAGTGGCCCACTGTCTTTGTGCAGTGGACTAATCCTTTTATGAGCCACTGTTGACCGCGCCCCCACCCAGTGCTCGCCCAGGCCGAGAGAGTCGCTGCCCTTTTGTGGAGCACTGGGCCTGCATGTTACCTCTCACCAGAACGAGTTGGGATCTGCTCTCAAGAACACATGTTCCTCACAGCACATACCATCATATGCAGGCCTGCAGGCCGCTGTACTCCATTGCAACTTGTTACAGCAATCGTACTCTGGGGCTGAAAGAAGAGAAAACGAAGAGCTCGGTTTTACCTTCTTCTAATGATATGCGACTTCTGTGTCTCCTCCATGTTTTATGGCGCATTCATTATTGAGAATGTAAGTGAAAGTGCACCAGTTACATGTTAAAGAATAGCCAGGGAGCAGAGAGAGAGGGGTTGTTGTGCTTCCTTAAGTTGAGCAAAGGACAAAAGGCCCAGAAGGAGTGACATTCTCCGGGGCCGGAGCAGGAGAGAGGGAGGGCACTGATTTCATGCCTTTTGTTGACGGAGGTTAGAGAGAGGAATTCTTTCCCTGCATCCGAAAGGCAACAAGTGGGGAAGGGGGAGACGGAGCCACAGGCCAGAGGGAGAGGCGTTGGGGCTTTTGCCGTTCACCCTGCTGAAAGATTGTGCTTTTCTCAGCCCCTTTCAGATCCTTCATACAGGCCCGAGTTACAGGGCAATTATGGAAATGTGGCTTTGAAGCCAAGTATAGCCTTCTCTCCGTTCCTCCTCAGGACAAAGCAAAGGCAGTGAGGGTTTTTTTATGCCCCCTCTTCTATAAAACATGTTTCAGCCAAAGCATGTGTATGTTCTTAACTTTTCTTTTCTATGTCGCACAATGTTGTATTTAGTGTCGACATTTGTGAATGCTCTTTTAAAATTAGTGTAAAAGAAAATTGCAGGAACACTGTTTTTTATAGAATCCTTATGAGAATCTTTTAAAAATGTTTCTGGGGAAAAGCCACATTCCCTCATCTCTTCACCCCGTCTATCTGCTCATAAAACATTTATTGTGGAGATGAGCAAATGTGCGGGTTTAAGAAAAAAAAGAAAAACGTGGGCCTAATAGCTGCTTCCAACAGCTGCACAATTTTACCGGCCTGATGTCCCCTCTCCACACCCTCTCCACTCACACGCCACTGATAGAGGCCCAGCAAACCATCAGCCCTGTGCTTTCTCAGCTTTGTACATTAGTCAGCGGTGTAGCACAGAATTTCGCCACCTCATGTGAACTAATAAGACACATTTTCTCCAGCTTTTGAGAGGGCTAGCAAGAGAGTGATGTCTCTACATCACCCAACACAGCAGAGGCCTTGTACAACAGTGCCTTTACACTCGGAGCATATTTGACAAATGCCAATACTCCAGCTTTCACTCATCACTGTTAATGAGAGGACATATTTTGAACGTTTCCAAAATTTGTACAGACTTCATACATTATGAAGGCCCTTTTATTCGCAGTACCAGGCAGAGAGGACAAGGGTGGGGTAAAGGTGGGGGTGTATTCACGACTCCTTGGGATTGGCTGACTGCTGCAGGGGACTTAATAAATTCTTCCTCCTTGGAACACTGTCAAACAAGTCTTTTCTTACATCTCCCATGAATACATTACCAGCAAGCTTGATTGATTAGAGCCCCCCACAAGAGGGTGAACCGATGAACCGACTCCCCTGGTGTGATTAATAGACTTTATTAAGAGAGTCCTCTCCTTTTTAATAATGGTAATGTAAAGGAAGGCACCGTGGAGGCGGGAGGATGTGCAGGAAGTCTAACGATGATCACTGGTGATGTCCCTCTTTTTGATCCACATCACATTTAGTTTGAGTTCATTTTCACTACGTGCAATAGGCTGCATCCATCACTTCCCTATCAGAAGCACACACCGCAGGATATGATGCTCTTTTTATATACTGTTTTGACTTATTTTTCTCAGCATTCTGCCAATACGAAGCTCTTTAAAACATCTCTCATGGGTAATATGAGGAACTTGATTGATTTCAATTCCTGTTAACAGTTTACAGTGAAATGAAATGGACTGAGTAACCATGAAACATCTTTAATGAACCTTTCATCGGAAATTAAACAATGGCTGTGTAACTCTGCATTGTGATCAGTTGTAGAAGTTTGCGAATGAGTATGAGGAAGAGTAGAAATAATAAGCTTGATTTCTGGCAGTGGTGGAGAGTAACTAAGTACTTTCACTCTACTTTATACATTGTCTTCACTGCATCTCATTAGTGAAAAATGTACCCCATTCTATTTGAAATTTTTTGGACAGAATTAAATATCTGTTAGTTTGAAGAATACGATATATACAGTAGATAATATAACAAGCTCCTAAAGTAGATATTCTTAAGGATTAAACTAGTCATTTTTATTATAACCTTTTCTTGTGGTTCTGTTTCAATAAATGTTCAATCAATTCATTATTTCACTAAATATTAAACATTTGACAAAAAGTTTTAAAGACATTTTCCATCTTCTATTTCTACTTTTGTCTGAAATCCTTGTATATAAAATTGTAGGTGCAGTCATTTAAACTAACTCAACCTCCAGCAGCTTCAGCTGTAAAATGCTGCTTCCAATTGAATTAATCTAATTTAATGATGTCATACATTACATATCAGTATTCCAGATATCAGTAATACATATCAGTATTTTACTCTAATACTTTAACTAAATCGTGCTGATAATTCTTACCTTTACTATCTGATTTAATCATAATTTTACAGGGCTGTATTTGAACTTTTGCCTGACAAAACTGTACAACTGTTAAGTTTAAGACATTTTACTATAAATGTGGCAAACATATGAAAACACTCAATATGTTGTGTGTGTGTGTGTGTGTGTTTGAGTGCATATGTAGGTATGTGTACCCAAGCAGCTTGTTGGCTAATCATTGTTCTTGAGAACTCGTGTGCTGTTAGGTGGGAGGTAAACCATGTACAGGAAATTGTTTAGCCACCTCGGCCTGCGCCTGCTTATCAGCGCAACACAGGAGCAACAGAGACTTTACCAGCACCGGACACGGCTGCTCCAACTTATCACGGTGCTGTATTTTGCAACACTCCACCACAAGTGATTTATTCAAACACGGGTTTCACAGATAGGGCCATTCACATCCCCACACATTACCGCGTGACCCAGACGGGTTTTGTTTGCTTTGCTGCCACAAACCAGACGCTCACATACACAGCCCTATACAATATGACATCACCAGACAAGCCATGTAAACCTGAGAGGGAGGTCGATAACAGCAGGTGAGAGGGCTTCGCTGTGTAATGGTGATGCCTACCAGTGTCTAAGTTGTAAACCCTGTTATTGATTCTCTTCCCTTCAGCCAATAGTCCTCACAATCTACCATGCTTGAAAGTCTTCAGTAATGTGTCTCCATACAATCCAATATCCGCTACTATTAATGAATACTGACAAGCAGCTCAACCTTTGTATTTTTTTTATTTAACTTAGTTAGTCCCACTGAGAGCAGAGATCCTGTTTCCAAGGAAGGTCTTGCCAAGACTGCAGTAGTATATTTGGTTATATTAAATTAGAACAAATTTAGTGAAAATAAACACATTTTATATTAAGAATAAAAGAAAAATTGAAGGTGGAGGAACACGACAAGAAATAGAAGAGGGACTAAGAAAGGCACAGTGCTAAAACAGTAACTATATGTTTATACAAAGTGTTTACCATGGGTTTTGCTTGGGGTATAAATAATGGATTTGCCCGTCTATCATGCAGGATGAGGCTGGGCGACATGCTTCCTTATGCTCCATGGGGAGTTTAAAAGTATATACGCTAAAGCCAGGAAAAGAGGAGACAGAGAAAGTGCTCTATTCTTCTCAACTTTCTTTGTGCTTAGATAAACTTGTTGTCAGGAACATTGTCAGCCACTCCAGCATGACACTTCACAGCCAGATAATGGCATTGCCATGCAAATGAGAGAAGGGGAGAGCTATACTATTAATGTGCGAGTGTGTGTGTGTATGTGTCTATGTGCATTCATGCATGGGGCTGTTTTGTTAGGGTTTCTTAAAGAAAGAAAGGACAGGCGACACAGTGATTCAGCGGTGGCATGAGGATAGATTGGTGCTTGTGTATAATAAGAAAACTAAATGGATGCCGAAGGAGGATTTTTTTTAGCCAAATTAGATTCTCAGTCAACTGTCTCTCACTTACGTCTGGGAAATCTCCCTCATCTGCTGAAGACAAGTTGTCCAACGACACCACAACGAAAGATTAAAGATGACAGTTTTTCTCAGAATCACCTAAATTGCCAAATGGAGTAATGGCAATGATTGTCCCGATGTGACAGGAAGAGTTTATTACAACATTACAAGACAACAGGACTTCCATTGCTGCAAATAAGGACAGTGCAAAACATGCATTTAACACAAAATAACAAGTGAGTTCAGGCTGTAATAATTATTGGCATCTTTATTGTTACCAATTTTGAGACCTCTTCTAAGAATAGAAATAAGTCTTCATCAAGCCAATGAAAGATATAATTGTCTGTCTATCTCTTGTCTCTTGAGACAGGATGGGAGGTAGGAAGTGGGCTCTTGTGAGATGCAGTGCAAAAAATGTCTGAACAAGCCAAGCATTAAGTATGAATGCTTCCTGCTATCTCCAGCTGTGAAGCCTCTCAAGGTTTTGTCCCTTAGCAGCAACTGGTCACAATGAAGTGGCACTCTTACAAACAGAGAGGGGTGGGCGCAGTGTCACTTTCTCCTTATGCAGAAGGGCCAGTACAACCCACCCCTTCTGTTGTCATGTTAAGACAGCGGCGCTCACTGGAACTGTACCCCTATTCACACATCAGCCTCAAACCCACGCTTGACCATGGACAAACGTGGGAGCCGCATTCAACTTCCTCCTACTAATGTCAACACTTCCTTTCAAAGACAAAACCCATGCAATTCCTTAAGAAATTAACTTTGCCTCTGCAGATCTGTGAATATATTCAGCGACCTGATGACATTAAGGGCAGGGAATATGGATCTTGAATTCCCATGGGCCTCATCACTGGGAAGCACAGTCTTCATGTGTAAAAGAGCATGAGAACAGGCATATCTAATGTCATTTTACAGGTAGATAGAGCGAGAGATTGGGCAGTAATTGGAAGTAATAACAGATAGCTCTCTTTCAATCCCACAGGACTTCTTTCCTCCTACACCCCGAATTCCCAGAAGACTTCTCGGCATATTTGCTGTCACGCGAAAGAAATACAGTGGATGCACTGTGACCTTTGTTCCCCTTCCCTGAAGGTCACCGGTCCATTTTACATACACAGATGAGGCCCTCTTTCCGGAAATGATAAGACAAACAGCAGAGAAGAGGTAAGGTCAGCAAGTTAAACCAACAGCTAGAATGACAGTTAATTGGCCAGAGGGTAGTGTAACTGTCATCCATTTCCCCTGGGCTGACTTGGGAAGGCTCCCCCCGGCTGCCTCCGCTGGCTCTCCTGAGACCTCCACTCCACACAAGAACGTTCACTTATCAGCTGTCTCCCACAAGTTCAACCAGTGGACATTGGCGCAGGGGAAAACAAAATGATTATATTGCCTCCGATTTGATTATTACTTCATCATTATTGTTTATATTGTGGTAATACACAATAAAGACTGTGACAAGTGAGGAGATGAAATGTCAGAGTGAATTACAGGCATATGCAGAAGCTGGCCACAAATCAGCTGGCAGTGCTAAAAGGTCTTTCTTGCTAATTGCTCATATCCTACCAGCAGTGAGAGGCGTCCAGCCTCTGTGCAATAGGCTGGCTGACTGAGAGCAGAGAGATAAGACTATGTGTAGGGATGATTCGACCCATGCTCTAATGAAATGTTTAGTCCTGTGTGTCAGAAGCAGTAACACATGGCATGAGAGCTCGTGGGCCCTCTGTGAGTGTGCGTAAAGGTAGGGGAGAGAAAAAGACAAATAACACCCCACACAGCACTCAAATAAAGAATATGCGTTTGCGCGTGTATCAGTTAATGTGCGCAGGAGCGGACCACATTCACGTATAAGGATGAGTGATGGTTTTAGCAGAATCTGTCTGCCTAATTTTGCAGGGTCTGGGTTTTGGTGTGAAATGGTGTGTGCGTGTGGGAGATAATAGGGCTTTCTCCACGCTGCTCAAAGCACTGCTGGCACACAGCTGGCCATCCCACTAAACGGTCCGAGCCTCTTTATCCCCCTTGTGCCCCCTTCCCACCTCCTCCCCCACCACCACCAAGTTCTCCAACAGAATGCCAAACACGCAGGGTAAGGGAATACTGCGGAAGACGGTTAAAACAGGAAAAAAAATAATAAATTAGCGTTAATGGGGAGGATGAAGGATGAAGGATGAAGTTATGATGGGGCCTACCACACCCAAAATCCATCTGGGGCCTGGTAGTATGGGATCAGTCAGTGCCAGACAGGTGTTCCTCAGAAACCACTCTAATCCAATTCAAGGGGCCTCGGCTCTGTGGCCCTCAGGGATCATCTCTGTTCCTCCACTGTTCCCTCTGATACAGCACATATACATGTGTGTATATAAACATATGCAGCATATTTGCGTGTGTGTGCGTGTATATGTATTACACTTAAGTATGCTTTTATTTCCGTTGCAGTATGAAGAACACACCATTCTTATGCACCAGGTATGAGCTGGGAGGGAGATTTGGAATGTGGAAGCATTATTTAGTCAACAATAGATTTTTAGCAAGTCTTTCATTTTATGTATTCATATATTTTTTCTTATCCCTGGGTTTACCTTAGGATATAGTTTCCAAAAAAATAAACAATTATTATTCAAAAAGCCCATATGAAAGTCCTAACCCAATACTCCCATCCATTATTACACATTTCATCACAGGTGACTCAGGCAGATCATATCAGATTATCATGAAATGACAAAACTGTCTTGTATCTGCTAAGTAAGAATTGACTTATGACATATTCATATCTTTAAATGCCTGTTTTGTAACGCCCCATTATAACGGTCTCTTTTTATGAGTCATGAAGGTTTTTAGATGTGTTTTTGTTAACACCCGAGGTGAAGGGTGGTGTTTTCTTGCATTGGGAAATATTGTTTGGTGTGAAACAATTATAGTTCCCAGAAAAAGCAACAATGGTTTATTACAGGTTACCTGCAATCAAAACTCAAAGCAGACCTACACTTACCTCATCCTGACAAAAGACATCATGTTGGTGGGTTCACAGGCTGAAAATGTAAGAGGAAAGAGAAGGAATAATTTGCATTTAAGTTTCAAATCTCATTCCTGCTTGCATACATACATATCATTGCTGGTTTTAGACGGCAGTCATCAGGAGAATGAAAAGTAAACCACAGGTGAAAAACAGGATAATTTTCTTCCCTGTACAAAGGTTATAAATTAATGCAAAGAGAAGAATGGAGAACACAGCAATAAGTTTTTTATTCTTATCACAGCTTAACCTCTTAGGCCCTTGACTAGTTTTTGAGAGACTCACCTGAAAAAAAATATTGAGATTTAGTCAGTAACAACCCCACACATGAAGCACAAACAGGAGCATCCTGGGCTCTTTGGAAAAAAGAAAACTTTGAGAAATATGTAATTCAGTATGTCATATTATGCGTGTTGCCTATAATTTTAAGGAAACCCTAAACAAAACGTTGAGGTAAAAAACAACAACACATATGGACATTCACAAGAGCAAAGTAGTGAGAGCTCATCTTAGGAAATTACTTTCATCGCAGGGAATATTAGGATATTATGTCCTATTTGGGAAGAAGCTAGTGAGACACCTGACTTAACTGTTTGAAGATCACACATGAAGCAAATGTTCAGCCATGCCATAATTTGTTTCCATATGCATCATGTCTTCTTTGAAAAAGGCAAACGAACTTCAAGCGAGTGCATTAACTTTTTAGCTATTTAGCGTTTTTAATTTTTTATTTTGACCATTTGCATTCACCCTTTCTCTTTCACTTCTTCTAAAGGCACATCTAAAACGGCAATAGAAACCTGACTGCTGTTAGGATTAGCGTCAAAGTAAAAGGCTCGGCATCATCGCTCTACAGTGTGTTTACACAACAACACTTGGCATGTTAGTCGTATGCTATTTCACGAAGGCTGGATAGAATTCCAGGCTTAACAGAGAGAAGCACAGACTCCGGCCCCAGTGATTTTCTGAAATTATGGAAACTTAAAGGAGAAACATTTTAGCGTGCAAAAATAAATGAATAAATAAAAAAATAGGAAAATAAATGTAAACTTAGAACTTAACATATGACCATTTTTAATAACTGAAGTCATTCATAGCAATAGCAATAACGAAAGGTATAATAGGCTGACCAGCAAGCATCTTTAGCAGCAAAATGCAGCACAAATCATTTCTGCTTGAATCCCTCTGCAAGTTTTAAGAAAACAATTCAAGCAAAAGTTTTAGACAGTACATTCAAATTGCAAAGAAGTTTGAGTTAGATTACTGTTAGTTATAAAGCTGGTATGCATGCAGCACATATGAGGGTTTGTACTTGTTGGGTGTTATGGACTCCAAGGGTCAAGTTACTTTTATTCTAATTACATAAGTCGAGTCTATGAGTGCCTACTCTGATTACAATTTAAAGACAACTGATAATTCTGACATAACCCATAGTTTTGCATGGATGCGTGTCCGCCTGTGCTTTCATCAGCATGCAAAAGATAGGGGACTTAAAATGACATCTCTGAATTTGCATACAAATGGCCCACTTTGCTGTTTTTGTGATTTGGCAAAGTAGATGCACCACATGATCATGAGGTTGTGGGTTGAGGGTGATGCAGATAAGAAGCTGGCTCTGTTGAGGACAGTAAAGCACATC
Source organism: Odontesthes bonariensis (assembly GCF_027942865.1). Lineage (NCBI taxonomy): Eukaryota > Metazoa > Chordata > Actinopteri > Atheriniformes > Atherinopsidae > Odontesthes > Odontesthes bonariensis. Next base: position 32,826,768 of record NC_134506.1, read on the forward strand.
CAGATGACTGTTACACAATATAACCCTGAGAGACACAAACAGCACAGTTTACACAGGGCTATAATCTGAAATGAAATGACTCTGTACAGAGCTACAAATTACATAAAGCCAAAATCTGGATTCCATTATCATGTCTCCCAATGCCTACATTTTTGTAACATTTAAATGGCAAAATAAATATGAACGTTGCCGTATCAAACAAGGCTTCAACCACTGTTTGTGTTTGCGGGTATGCTCCGAGAAATGAAAAGCTAACATGGTAAACACAGCCTTTTTTGCTGCAAATTTGTGAGTGGCACCAAATGTTTTTGGGTGCAGTAATTGCTGGCAGATTTGTAGATGTGCGTTTTAATTAGCCTCGGCAGGCTGCTGATGGCATTACAGAGGTTGTTCTCGTCAAACCAGCCCCAGAAATGGAAAACTAACAGAGATCAACCATGTGGACACGCTACAGTAACTCGGAATAAGCCACAAGGTAATGCTAATACCCACCATCTACACCGCACACCAAAGCAGCTGCCAAAAATGTTGTTAATGTGGTAATTCTTAAAGGAATAAAAATAAAAGTCGAGTTCCCAAGTTCCTAAATTACAACTTCAAATGCCCAGCTTTTCTTCAGTAGAAGTCTCTCTTCCCCCCCCGAAAATAAGCATTTTCTCCATATTGCGTTTGAAATTATAGATCATAATAGACCCTCTGTTATCTGAACACAGATCTCAAGGGCTGCTTGCCTTGCACATACAAGTTATCTCTCCCTATAATCCAAGAGCCCTTTTAGACCTTGTGTCCTCCCACTGTCTCCCGTTGCACCTCATCTACCCAGTGCTAACGCAAACCTCCTCTTATGTGGCTTCCCCTTTCCCCCGGCACAGAATCCACATCACTGAGACTGTAGCCGCCACGGAGGGCCTCTTTTCCACTTCTGCAGCCACGTTTGGCCAAGATTTATTAGTCTGTTCAACCAAAATGTAATTTTCACCATGTTGGTTTTTTAGAGTGAGGGCAGTGGGGAAGGGTTTTTGGGGGCTTTGAGAGTCATGTCTACTCAGCTGTGTTGGTAGGACAGCTCGCTCCAACACCAATACCCCAAACCCGCAGAGACAGCTAAGTGATTTATTGGCCTCTTTTTATTGACAGGCCAAGAGAGAAAATGAGGGAGAGGCATAAGTAAGAATAACAGTGTAATTGAGTCCATCTGCAATGTTGCACAGTGCAAAGGTAACACAGGTGGAGGCATTTAAATGGGTTTAGATTTTATGGAGAATTATGGGAAAGAACTTTTGTTATCTATCAGGACTTCCTGCAGCTTATTAAATCATGTCTTTCAATTTCTTTCTTAGGATTATTTGCTTGTTTTTGTGCCTTTATTAAGCCACCTTTAAAACATTTATTATTCACAATAAGAGAAACCCAGCTCATGATTGACTGCCTTGTAACTTTGTGCTATAACCTAGCTGATATAATACAGTACATCTCCTATATACTTTTGTTTCATTATGGTCTTATTATTGAAACAACTCTGAGAAGAATTTATTTTTATTTTTGCCTTATCAGAGAGAAACCTTGCAGCCTAATATTGGCACATTCCCATATTGGCACATTCCCATACCAGATAATGGTTTCCATGCAGAAGCCTGTGGTTGAAGAGACAGACACTTTGAAATCTGAAGAAAAGAACAGTCTTCACTATTGTAGGGTGAGTAAATGCACCTTATAAAATGCAGGAAATTACATGGAATAGAAATGATGTACCATTCTGCGGTTGCACTCAGGAGACACACAGACTTCAAGGAGACAGCTCATAGAGATCACAAGCAGTGAATCACAACATTTCAAAGAAAAACAGCATAGACAGATGGAGCGAAAAAGAAATATATAGAAAGAGACAGACAGAGTAAATGACAAAAATAAAGGAAAATTAGATACATTAAAAAAGTGACTAATGATGCTGAAGCATAAAGAAGGTGAAATGGCTGAAATAAAAATTACACAATGAATACTATTCCCCATGCCAAGACAGATGTCTATAGTGAATGAATAATGAAGAGTAACAGTTTCACAACATCATGTTAGATTGCCAGTTCTAAAACAGGGCTGTGACGGCTCCTGTCTGTTTTCTGGCAATGACTCAGGTTGCCCTCTGCCCCAGGGGAACCTTTCAGACCCATAACCTCACATCTCTGTGAAAATCAAGCCCAAATGACAGGCCTGGCAAACACTTGGGGATGTGTGACTCTTGGTGGCTGAGTTACGTGTGTCACACTGCTCTGAGAAGTTATGTCCCTCCCTCATGACTGAGCAGGTTAAATATACTCATTTCAGCAAGCACTTACACAGTTTCATCTCTTGGGCAGCATCAATGTTTTGGTTCAGGATTTGAAGTAATACTGAGGACTGTGTAGCTTAGCTTTTCATTATTTAGTTCTGCATAGAGTTAGCATGGACTTGTGTAGGAGTGTGACTACTTTACCTTTGTAAAATGAATCCTAAAAAGGCAACTATTGTGAGTCTTTATTTAGAATTTTAGTCAGTCTTAACAATACTGTAGATCATGCCTTGCATGATCCAACCCAACATACATACTCTATTTGCCAGAGTGAAATATTACTATTTTACATTTCTAGATACGAATCTCAATGTCAAAAATGCTCTAACACGGGACTCAGAAAGAGACTGAAATAGTGATGTTCAAGGTGGACGTGGAAAAACTACGGAGATAGTTTTTTCTTTGTACTTATTCCACCTGCACCCCTCCAGCCTCCAATTGCAGACATACATATGATTTCTTAAAGAGTCAAATGGCAATATTTTATTCTGACCGACTGGTTGTAGACAAATCATGAAAGCCAAGCAAACTATTAAATTCAAGAAATTTTGTTTTTTTTTCCTTGTTGAATTTACTTTGCTTCTTATGGGGCAGTGGAATGAAGTGGTTTGGCCTTCCTTCTACTTCTGCTGTCAACACCACTTCACTGAAATTCAGTAGTTTTGCTGTAAATGGAAGCATCTCAGTAACTGCAAGCACGCTGTTAAAGTTGGTGGAATGACTCAGAAACTTGCTCCTGTTCAGCAGACCTCTAAGAAAAGGAAGCACTTGATAGCTTACACATACACCTGTACATACACACCTTACACACACTCATAAATACAATAACAGTGAAACATACAACCCCATAAACATACACGTACACTCTTGCACACTGATCTCTTGTCTTCCTATTTATGCAAACTCAATCAAATGATTTTCTCAATACCAATAAAGCAGTCTTTATTTTGCTTGGCTGGGCATCCATCCTACACCCCCGTCAGCCCATTACCCTCCACTCCCAACTCTCCAACCACACCACAGCAGGATCAGTTTTCCCCCCAGAATCCCACTGAAGCGCTGCCATGTCGGCTGGAGACAATCAGCTGAAATGTTCTTTAGATAGTCCTGCTCCTTTTCAAAAGCCCCAAATTCAATTTATGGACACATTTATTACCATGTCTGTCAGTGACTAAAAGGGAGTTTCATAATCAGGAGCACACATCTGATCTGGTCACAGCAGGCTGCCTCGCTTGGCCAATATGCACTCTATTACACGGTCGGAGCCAGCCGATCCACAGAGGAAAAGGAAAACATGAGCAAACAAAAGACTAGGTAGTTAGACATGGGATTGAGGCCCTTAGATGTAGCATTAAAAAAAAGACTGATCTGATTTAGGAGTGGGGCCATAGGGAGAAAATCTGTTTACTCTGTGCTGGAGCAGGGGCCTTGACCATGTGATGAAGCATCACATAGGATACACATATTTCCCATAGCACCCCTCCTCTTTCTGATGCTATTGAAAACATAAACGGGATGTTTTTGTTGTCTAATGATGTTTCTGTCAGTAGCAGAGGTCTTGAAAATCTAAAGGGTGCCTTTGAGAAATGGAACATGTTTTCATCATGTTGTGGTCTTGTCTCTTACAGCAATAGTTTCCATTGTTTTTCATATTTTCTTCAAAGTTGCCAAAAACTACATAAAATCCACTTTTTAACTCCAATAAAGTAGACAGAGAGTGGCTTGTTAGCACCAGCTATAACAACATTGAGGCCTGAACGATTTACTATCCCTGCTCTGCTTGTGAAACATAGTTTCTAATGAGCATTCTACGGGCTACGCGTCACTCAACTCTGGAACATGGGGGCATGGACTGGACCAAGACCCAGTGATTGAGGGCTTTAGTTTGCTGTGGTGTGTGCATGAGACTCACACACCACAGACCGCAGACTCCAATCAGTGGCTCTCGGTCCAGTGGTTGAACAGAGTGTCAGTGATGTCTGAGAGCCACTGTTCACACAAGCTTCTGTCCAGGCAGGCTGATTACCCCTGGAGAGATGCACACCTCAAGCACTGGCCATAAATCAATACTTACTCACAAAGGTTCATCTAAACTCCTGCCAGTGCTCACTGTAGTAAAAACAAGAAAAAAGTGGGCTAAGCTCCACCTAGAGGCCAAAATTTGAGGGTGATTCAGTTGAGGGAACGAAGCGTGTCCTTCATTAGTCAAAAGATCACATTTTACCACAGGAGAAACACATTTACTGGTGCGTAGGGCTCTGTGAAATCTCAACGAAAAAGATTCTCTGTTTGCCTTCCAAAGTAATTAGGGAGGCTATCACCTGACACTCACACAGGTAATGTCCTGGATTGGAGCCAGGACCAAATATCATCATGGTCAGCCTGAGAGCAACACCCTTGGAAAGTATGTGCAGAAACTGAAAACCACATTTCCAAAATTGACTGCTTGTCCCCTGTGTTGGTTTTGGATGAGGACTCTGGACTGGAGCTTAGGGGTTCCTAGAGCCTGTGCCAGGATCCTTAAAAAGTAGTAACTGATACCCCCTCCCTCACCACTACCAACCCCCCCATAGACAGTCTGAAATGTTCTGTTATTAAAATTGGAGCAAATCCCACCGGAATGTTTTACACGTTTACTAGGTGTACGTCAAGGTGAGAGACAACACTAGTGAATTATAGACTGGATTTGGATCTGGGGAATTTAAGCTAGCAGAGGGCTAAAAGAAAGAGAGACTGGGGAGGTATTACTGCGGGTGACAGTTCTGACTCCCATATAATAAATCTGCCCCCCCCCCACCAGCGTGTTGCACAGAAACCACAGTGCCCCCTACAGTTAAAATCCACACTTGTCAAACTTTATTGGCCTTAATAGTAAATGTCAGAATGATAAATAAAACAGTATCAAGAGTCATGCTGTGGGGAGTTTAGTATGAAAGATCAATGAGTAGCTGTCTACAGGGAGTAGGCTAAAAGCATCCATGCCATCTGTGGAAGCAGTGGGTTGACATGGCACACTAATCTCTTTTGGTTTGTGTGTTTGGGGTCCAGGACGTCCAACAGGCTCAGTGACAGCTGTGGATAGAAGCAAATCTGAACCATGCTTGCAAACAGAGCAACTGCAAACTGATGACAAATGCTTTGTTTGGGGGAAAAGATTTTTTTCCTCATGCCTGTTTTAGTAGGATCACAAGTCTGGATGTACTAATGGGAGAAAAAGAGCACCAATTAGGGATGTAGACCACGCTGGCCTCAGTTGTTTCCAAACCACTAAAATGTGTAATAAATGATCAAATGAGACAACCCCTTTTTAAGCTCACAGTTAGATTTTGTTTTCTTCAAAAGCTCATTGGCTCTAATAACAGGGAATGCCTTTGATTTAGCCCTCGGCAACAGGCAAGTGGGCTGCAGACACAAAACTTTATTTTGCTTGTGGTGGTAAATCAGAGTTGGAGGTATGTGGGTGGATCCACCACTTTGAGTTGAGGCAGCTGGTTGGTGTGAGCTGGATAGAAGCTGGTTGACAGATCATCTTGAGCCCTGTAACTGCTGTCTTTTATGGTTTGTGCCCCATAATGGGACGTTGTAATTTGTCCCACTTGTGCCTAAAAGATACAAAACAGACAACTTAACTGATAATATGAAAAAAAATCACTCCATCACTGCAGTGAGAGTGTATGTACTGTATGTGATTATGACAAAATTGAAGAATCCATGGTAGCAGAACAGTGCAAAGTGGAGAGGAGTTAAAAACACGTTTCGATGTTGAGGTTTTAACAAAATCGCTGTGTTTTATAATCAAAAACAGCTTGTTTATCCCATATAAGTATGATATATTGTGGTTTGGAAAATGTTGAGGATGTGTGTGAGTAAGCACCAAATTGTGGTAACAACAATTTGGAGTGTTTTCAGAGCAGTGGGACTAGTTTTCTTCTGATACGACTTGTCATTTGAGGCTTTTCACCCAGTGGAGGATCACTGTGGTTGTGTTTACAAATGACATTCAGGGTATAAAGAACAAATAAAAAAGTACAAAGTTTGTTTAAAACCAAAAATCTTGGTTCTCAGTGACAGATAAATGCTAGCCATATTGGAATGGGAATGGCATTGCAGTCTCACAACAGGACATGTAATAGTGATTGTGATCTACAGCACAACACTTTCATAATAAATTCTCAAATTCTCATGTGAAAAATAGTTATATTTTATTGGCAAAAAAACTTGTTTTAATGCCACGTCTGCCTTTCAAAATCATAACATGACCATGTTTTGTGTCATGTGAAACTGTCACACATGCTCAAAAATTGTGAAATGCTACATTTTCAAGACATTAAAAACTTTAACATGCTAGTTATCCTTAACATGCTTATGTTTTGTATTACGTAAAACTGTCACAAATGTGATATTGCACAGCTGTTACATGTTTCATTACACTTGTAAGGGGGGAGGAGTGGGTGAACTGTTCGAGTCCCACCCAACCTAATATTTTCCAAGAGCTTTGTACTTTTTTCTTTTTTTGCTGTTAGTCACAGTTGGGGTTATGGTAAGGAACAAAAAACATGAGGTTTAGAAAATAATGAAAATTTATTAGAGTTAGAAAGTGAAATTTTTAAAAACACTTGGAAAGGATTAGATATTAATAACTACTTGTTTTCAGGATTCCATTAAATTGCCTGAACCCTGCCCATATAAAACAACAGGGAATGAAGACTGTTACTATCTCAAAATTCCATGACCTTGATTGTGATACCCCCATATTTTGGATAAATGTATCGATCAGCCTAGGTGCATAACTGCTAACCACTAGACCAGAGTTTGGAACTCGTGCTGGAAATGCATCAGTTCACAACTGGATGAAAGGCTCTGTGTTTCCTGAACAGAACCAAACTGGTACTCTGTTAGTTGAAATAGGAAGAGTAACTCCTACAAAACTCAAATTAATGAGCACAATATTTTCTAGTTACAACCTGGGTGTTGCAACTTGGTTATTGGACAGTAATGGACAGAGGAGTGCTCTGGGCAAACTCAAGAATTTAAGAGCCTACATCAGCTTTTAGAAGTCATGGTACTTCATTGCAGTTTTATGGCCATAGCCACTGGAGCTAAAGGCCAACAGTTTCCAGGAGAGTTTGTGAGATCTTCCAGCTTCACAAGTTGGAAATCTGGACTATAAAACTTCAGTCCATTCCAGTCCAGTTTCATGTCAGGGGGTCAGCTCTGGCACACCCTCCCTCCAGTGTTAAAAGGGGTCACTCCGCTCTTTAATGTAACATAAAGGTGAGCAAAATTGCGCAAAAGAATACATACAGCAAATCAATTCACATAAAACATTGGGGATTCATTGTCAATCAAATGATAATGGTGTTAATGATAAGGATTTTAATAACCTCAATAATAATAAATTAAGAAGAAGACCAAGAAAAAACAACCACAACAAAACTAATCAATTCTTATCTTACCCTAAAGTAGGCTTTTCTTATCAAGTCCTATCATATTTTATCGTATCTTCTTAATTTCATCTTATCACAGTATCTTAAAGGAAGGAGCTTTAAGCTGCCATCCCTGGTTTGTTAACACTCGCAATAGGATGGAAAAGAGTCCTCCTGGTGTCAACACAATGTTGGACACTGATAACAGCTCATCCAGCAGGACTTTCTGCCAGCACTCCCATTCCTTCAAGCAATCACCATCAGTCCCACTGCTGACATTCAAACACATTGACCTACAAACACTAAAGTAATGAAAAGTCAAATGCAGAATTCTTTACAATAGATTAAATGGGATGAAATATTAAACTATAAGTGGCAAAGAGGAGGAAAACCTAAGATCTTACAACCTATACCATCCATTAAACATTTCATAGATTTTACACAGTGGTTCTTTACAGAAGTCCAACACAGAGCTCTGTGGGATTCTGCCATGACATGCATACTAGCAAGACTCCGCACCTCTCTAATCTCTGTAATAAATGGAGGAATTGCGTGTGCGTGCATGTGTGTGCACATGTCTCCATCCATTTCATGACAATTGTTCATTTCTTGAAAAATGTATGAGCGAGTGTTTTCTCTGGGTCTGTTTCTCGACAACTGTTCCACAAGTCTGCATGAAGTATACACCGTACCATTGGTACCACTGTTGTTAAATTGTTGCAGCTCAACTTTGGCAGTTTAATTAGCTGTGTTTTTGCAGACACACTTCATTCTTCTTGATTAGGATGAATTCTAATAAGCTAATAATTCAACAAACAAGCCCGTTTTGAGTGGGCGCTGCACTAGTTTGTGTATTTACCACTGGCGTGTAGAGTTACTCCGGGTCTTTCAAAATACTGTCCAGGGGACCCCCAGTAGGCTGTGACCAAGCAAGCTGTAAGAAGGCTTCAAGGTCGTGACTAACACTCATAATCATTTTAATCACATGATCAAATCTGGCAGTCAAAGAATAAAGATCTTTTCAGTGGGTAAAGAGCCGATGTTTTAAAAAAAATATTTTTAATATAACAGCTTTACTTGATCCCAGTGACATTCCATATATGAAAACTTCTCTAACTCTATCCTCCGTGCCCCTCGTCCACATTCCTCTGTCATGATGGAATCTATCCTGAGGACGAGCTCATTGTTCTTCTTTTCTCTCACTCAGTCCAGGCACTTCAAGTATCTCCAGACAGAAAACGTCACCACAGCAGATCACTTTACAGGGATCACAGGGACATCTGTTAGGGAAAATTGAATAACAAAACTGAACCAGGTTTACATGTTCATTGGAATTCAATTAAAATGTGATTAGCGGTAGTATTAGGGGGATAGCCTGGTCCACCATTGCACGTGTGGTTGCCACTATCCCTTGGCCTGGTCAGGTTACTGAGGGGATTACCCCTAACAGGATGATCTCTGACCTCCAAACAGGTGCCTGTGGACACAATGGGAGTATGCTCATGTCACCATATCAAGTGGGATTGAGAGGCCTAATGGCTGACAACAGCTCCTCATGCCATTCCAGCGACATTCATACTTTGTAATCATATATGGAAAGGTGCAAATACTCAAGAATAATGGACTGCATACACAGGAATTACAATAAACGGGTTACATGTTTTAGTTAATCAAGCCTCAATCTTTAATGAAACTCATAAACGTTTGTGGAAATTAAAGCCTTTTTAAAATAACATGTAAAACTCCAGTTCAATAAAAGTTGGGACGCTGTGCAAAATGTGGTTAAAAACGGAATGCTATAATTGTAAAGCTCATAAACCAATATTTTATTCACATTAGAACATAGAAGAAAATCAAATATTGAAAGTGAGAAATCTTCCTCTTTGAAGACAAATATTAGCTCACCTTGAATTTGATTGCAGCAACACGTCTCAAAAAGGTTGAGACAGGGTCATGGTTAACACTGTGTAGCATCCCCTTTTCTTTTAACAGCAGGCCGTAAACATCTCAGAACTGAGGAGACTAGATCCTTGACCCTTGGGGGAGGAATGTTGTCCCATTCATGTCTGATATAGGATTTTGCTGCTTAACAATCCTGGGTCTTCCTTGGCGTATTTTGCAATTTCACGATGTTTCAGCCGGTGAAAGGTCTGGAATGGTCAGTCCAGTAACCAGACTCTTATACTTCTAAGCCATGCTGTTGTAATAGATGCAATATGCCCTACCATTATCTTGCTGACATACACAAGACCTACCCTGAAAAAATATTTCATCTGGTTTGGAGCATATGTTGCTCTAAAACTTGTATTTACTTTTGTATATGCCTGGTGCCTCTTCAAATGTACAAGTTGCCATTTCCAGAGGCACCAATGCACCCCCATACCATATACCGTAAGAGATGGTCCTTCTCCTCCTTAGTATGGAGGGCATGGTGTCCATGACTTCCAAACAGAAATCAAAAATTTGATTGTATGTATGGATAGCAGTTTCACCAGAATAAAAAGATCCTGGTCTGTGCATAACTCGATCATCACAAAAATCCACTACAGAAAGAAAACCCCAGAACTTCTATTTGGGTAGAGTTTGGAATAACCAGCTTTCCTCAAAGGACCACAAGGCCAAATTGGTGGTATATTTGTGGGGCAATAGAAGAGGTGAGTGAGGCTCCTATTGGATAAGCTGTTATCACAGTCCAGCACAGCACAGATGCCAGAACATTTATTGTTTTTATTCATTTTTATTTTGGTGCCATTTCTTGCAGTGCTATTGGATTATCATGGCGGTCCATTTTCAAGCTCAGCTCACATTATAGTAAAAATATGTAAAGACATAGTGAAAGAGGTAGACACTGTTGTGATCCTGATGCACACGATTTGGTTCAAGCCTTGAGTTAGGACATATGTGGAAGCTTTTCCAAACAGATACAGCACTACAGCTTTTAGCTGAGGCTATTTACTGTGGAGACACTCTTTGGAAACACTGGCTGAAAAACAAAGTCAAGCTGTACGTTCCAGCATTCTGGAAATGCTTTAGAAGGATGGCGAATACATTGTGGCCAATACACTGTAGCAAAATTCCCTTATTTACGGATCATGACCTGTTCTCACAAGTGCATTATCTCTGGAAGAAAGCCTCTGTGCTGCAGAATCAATTAAATAAATGAGACAGAATGGAAGGATTAAAGAACAACTGCAAGTGCACAGCTGATAAGAGTGTCGGAAATCCTAATTTATCAGATAAAATGATTATCCAGGAAAGTAGCTGATATGGACATTAAAAACAATGGAGCCAGATTATGGGTGCCTTTCAAAGTTTACAGTTAAATGCCAAACCTCATTGATTGGCACAGTTAAAGCCTCCTTATTTCTTATGCTAAATAAAACCAACTGAAAAGTGCTTATGTTCAATGGAGTGAGGGTTCTTCTTTTTCTCTTTCTGACAAACGGTTGTGTGGCTGGGACTTTTGGTTTTCCTTTTGTTCAATCCATTGGTTGCTCAAACTGTGCATCACCAAGGACAATTGCTGAAGATTATTTGAATGAGTGGAGAAAAAAATGTGAAGCAATCAACCATAGCTCCCTTCAAGGCAGTGAATTATCCATATAATAAGAGGCAGATTATGTTTTAGTCTTTATCAACACAAACAGACACACTGAGGCTCAGCAGAAAATCTATATTTTCTCCACAGTACACAGTTTGATATCCCAGCCATCATGTCATTTTAAATCCATTAATCACTTACTGACAAGGCAGTGAATGTAGCACCACTCTGAAAGAGGCATCACAGATACAGTCTCATCAGTCAGACTTTTGCCGTGAGACAGCAGATCACAGCTGAAAAGTATCACACTAACAAAGTCTTGACGCCTGAGCAGGCTCTGCAATGTTTTGTGGAGATTCGCGGCACATTATGCTTTCATTTTGGAAAGGTATTGTAGAGTATGAGGGCATGAAGTCCCACTGGCTCATTTCCCCAACTCATTCGGCTTCACGGGCTCTCAGCTCAAACTACACCCTGACTAATAATCATAGCAGGCAGGTGGTAAATGTGATATCAGATCTTGTGATTTGAGTCCAGCATGGTGGAGTTCTGAGCAATGGCAGGGGTATCTTTCACTAATCAGAATCACATCAAACTCAGTTCTATTAAATGTGTCAAAGATATTTGTCTATTGATGTAGCATTTGGGTATATCGGACCTGTTTTTAGTGTTACTGAAAAAAAAAATTCAATAGATACTTTTTCACAGACTCACCATCCCACACTTTTATGTACACTGCCTTACCATAAAATAAAGTCACATGCATTTCTAATTTGTTTTACCACCTTCAGCTTTGATTACAGCAAGTATTCTCTTCTCATGAGCACTGAGCTCATGAGATGGATAACACTATTTTTCTAACTCAGCCTTTATATTTGATCTGCATACTTTTGAGGCTTCAGTATCTTCAACGTTTGCAGCACTGCTGCTTTGTCAACATCTGTACAGATAGACATCCAAAAACCTTCCAAACCTCAAGTCTGCCTTGTATACAGTTACCTTGTGTATACTGACCTCCTCTTAATGTAAATGAACAATTTTGGATGGTGACTTTGTTTAAAGTTTGGTTGAGGCAGGGATTAGTAATGCTTAAAGTTAGGGGAGAAGCTGTCAAACTGGAAGGGGGACGGTTGACCTCCCTCTCATTCCATAGTGCCACAGCACGGGGCACAAGTGGATGAGCATAGGAAAAAACATAGATATCGGGAAAATAATAGTTTGCTGGTGTTATTTCACTAAAACTGAACTTGGATTTCTTTTTTATTGTTGCATCCTTCACAATTATGAACATTTGGGGGGGTCTTTTGAATTGGGGGGACTTTTTCAGCTTTTGAAGGGGAGAGGAGAGAGAATAAAAAAATGAGGAGCCAAAGGGAGTCTTCAGGAAATTCTTTCAGAAATTTGGATTGATTCTGAGGGTGTTTAAGGTATATATATTAAAACACAAACAGTTCAAAGTTTCCCAATTAAAAAAAACAATTCCATGCCTTCTTCTTTACATCGAGAGGCATGTTTTTGTTTTGCACCACTTTTCAGAATATGCCAGAATATACAGTCAAACATTGTCCACTACCCCAATAAAATCAACAAATAAGGGACTTACCTGTATTTTAAGGGACTCATTTTTATGCTTAAGCCGAACATGCATATTTTGCCAACATTAAGCATGTATTGTGTACGATAGCGAATCTCAATTGCTTAAGTAGAAATAATACATTAATTTGAAAGTTGTGTTTGATGGCGTGAATAAGAAATACAGAGTTTGTGTCCATGTGTATGATGATTTGGTTTCCAGACTATTTCAGATTTCAGGTGAGATCAGGTTGTCTGTTTACATCACTTCCCATCAGAGCTGGAGCCAACTTATACCCACTTAACTGCAGAGTCCTTTGACGTGGGAAGAGTGCCAATTGTATCGTTTTCCATTGCATATGAAGCTAGTATTAGTGTATGTTATTGGTTTTTTTTGTCCAGTCTGAAAGGGACTTTACAAATATACATAATAGTCAGATCACTGCTAAATCAATTGCTGTTTCACAAACAGAACATTTTCCAGTATATCTAACAGTGCTATGCAAATGTACATACAGCAACCGTGAACAAAACTGCAACTGGTATAACTAGACATTTTTACTTTAAGTGGGTGTTGGTATTGTTATCATCTCTTAACATTTGTCTTAGCTTGCCCACCTTTTGATTTACCATTGCATCACTGGCTGTCAAGAAGCTGCTGTGGGCCAGAGAGGTGAGGAGCTGCTTTGTTCTGATGTGAGGCTGACAGTCTCTTTATCTCCTCCTGTCAGACAGAATACTATTTGATCTGCAACTTTTCCATGTCTTCAGTCTCCGGTCAAATGACCTCAACCTACTAGGGGAGTCTGTATTAACAGTCCTAAGCCCTGCACACCCTCTGATGATGAGATTTACATCACACACACTCTATCAAAGACACTAATCGCTTGCAAACGTGTAAATTGAAGTCACCACGTAACCCTAAATTTGTCTCAACTCTAACCCGAAAACAACATTTTCGCACTCAATAAAACAAGTTTTTGTCCCCACAAAGCTGTGCTTTTTTTTCTTTACCTTATGAACATAGTAAAACAAGCACACATACACACATGGAGTAAGAAGTACTCATATAAGAAATAGATGGTACTCATAAACACACACATCTGTTGTCTTGACTTGGACGCATATAGGCATTACAAGTGATAATATAAAGGCATACTGCACGTGGTCATGTGACACACGTGATGGCACACATAATGTACAGACAACACTCACCGCGGCTGAAGTTTGGCCTTGGCCCTTGCAATACAACCAACACTGCGTGAAGATGTATCACTTCCTCTCTGTCTCCATCTCCTGCTCTTTTACAGGACGGGTGTCACATCACAGAACAGTACAAACAGCAATTAAAACCGCTGTGCAATACTGGCTCTGTATTAGGAGAGAGAGTAACAAGAAAGAAAAGAGAAATGAGAGAGAAAGAGAGGAAGTACGAGAGGGAAAATGTTCAGCACCACCTCTCCTTCAAAACCAGGACTGATACTGTCTATTGATCTTTATTACAATAGCAGCAAGCTGTAAAATGTTTGATGGTTTTGTACAGATCTTAGTCCCCCTCATTCATAATTACTGCTACACATGTAGAACCAAGGGCAACTTCAGAAGGGGCGCTGTTTGAAAAGCTGCTTTCAGACTGTAGAGATGATGGGAAATCTCAGCGGGGCCTCACGGTAGCTCCAAGCCCTAAGGCTATCATTCCTCCTGCCAAACACCTGCAGAAACTTAAGTTTTACAAAGATCAAATTATGGAGCTGATTTTGAATAAGAAATGAGACCAATGTCGTCCCTTTACCCACAAAGGAATGCTGCTGCATTTTGTTTCAGACTTTGAGACTGCAGGTTTCTCTAAAACTGTGGAGCTTATTTTACAGAAATTCAGCATGACATATTTTGTGCCGTACCCGTAACTTTGGTAAGTTTAAGTACAACCTTGTAAGACTGATAAAATCAGATATAAGCTTCCATGTGCACCTTATGCATGTCTGGCCATTTTGGTGTTTTGTTTTTTTGTTTACATGTGTTTCTTTTTTTCATTTTCTTTATTTGACAGTTGTGTCAGTATAAGAAAAGACATATTAGGTGACTGCTCAGCTATACCCACTGTACCTCATAATGTTCTCACAGAAACAGTGTCACATCAGTCCATGGCCTGTTTTCTGGGACAATAGTGTGCATCAGCGCTGCAGGAGTCCCATGCAGGTCCTGGTTATTCATCTTCTTTCTGCTCAAATTTGAATGTTTTCTCGATGTGGGAAATGAGAGTCAGAAAACAACAGGCTAAGGGAACAAATATATTTCTTTTTCTTCCTCCAAGTGACAGTTCACATGAACAAGGAACAAAAGTACAGAGGCTAAGGTGTAAGAAAGCAGACAAAGTTTAAAGGGATGAGAAGAGAAAGTTGTTTGTAGGTAGGCGATATAGACCTGTCATAAGTGAAAAAGGAGCTAATGTCAACATATATACTATATAGGAGAAGCCTCAAGCTCCCAAGCGAATGGTAGGGGACTTGAGCTTGAAAGGACGATCGCCCATATGGGGGCAAGAGTGGAGTAGTACATATACAAATATATGTGTGTGTGTGTGTGTCTTCACGTGTTTAAGGTATACACAATTCCAAGCAAGGCATCTATGATAAAGAAAATATGGTAAATGGCCATGATGCAACAGAGGTTAATACACTGACAGAAAAAGGAAAGGTCAGTGACTTACAGAGAATTGTATCCTAGTGAGACGATTGTTGCTTCCAGCAGGCAAGAACAGGCAGAGCAGTTTTTAGCCTGACACACTCTGAATAATGCATCACCCCCTCTGTAGCTGGGCAGATATATGGGTGAGGGGAGCACTGATTCCTGCCCCATGGCATTGTTGGAGATATGAATAATGTATAGGTTAAATGGTTGTGTTAAAAATGAATTAGTATATGCTCTCATCCATTGCTGTATTTATGTAATTATTTGCATTGGATTCTACAAAGGGGAAAAAAACAATGTCATGTTGAGAGGTAGCAAAGCTCTGGCCTCATTGTGGACTATGCACATCCACAGCAGCCCAGTATTACCCCGGGCGAGATCCCTTCACGCCTTCACCAAAAGCTGGTGAGCTCACCAGAACCTCTCGTGTCATTATGCTGCCAGCCATTGATTAACATTTAACAACCAGGGAATACTTTGTCAGAGAAAAGAAAAGCAAACTTTGAGCTCGAGAAAGCAACAGTAGAGATAAAGAGGGTGTGAAAGAAGGAAGGAGGGGGGTTGAGGAAGAGAAAGGAAAATGGAAAGAAAGAAGAGAGGCATGATACACACACTACACAGGAAGCATTTTCACATAGCACATCATGTATAACTCATGAAGCACTGACAGAGCAGCACACACATTGCCATTCCCACTGGCTGTCTAGGACTGGCAGACTGCGAGAGCCAGGATGAACAAGTTGTTCCAGCCTGTCCTGCTCTCTGTTTCCTGCTTTCGGTCTCTCCAGGCTATGGCACCACTCCCCTGGGCTAGGTGCTATAAGGATGGAAGTAGGATTTTAGTAGGCTGGCAACACAGGCAGCGACCAGCGCTGGAACTGAGCTGTGTCACCCTGCTGGTTGTACTGGTGAAGATGGCTGTCTACTCTGGGCTGCTCACTGCTCCAGAGCAGTGCATTACAGTCGGCCCTGTGTTTAGACAGTCTGACAGATCTCAACCTGCACACCCTGAGAACCCGGAGAATCGGCACTCCACGCATATATCACCCCCAGCCAGTGTCTACATCCTCTCTCTCTACTTGTCTGTTTGGTGAAGCTATCTTGGTTTGTGTTTCTTCATCCTTCCCTGCTTGGAATCTCTTTCTTTCTTCTTCTCTGGTCTCCCTTCAACTCTGCTCTCCCTTATTCTCTCATGTCTTTCTCTCCCTCTCCTTTTGAGATTCAATAAGAGCCCTGGAGGCAGGAAAGAGAAAACAGGGGGGAGTAAAAACATCCATGGCTTTATTTACAAAGGTCCCAGGTATTGCCCAGCATTAAATCCAGGGGAAATGATTTATTTTCCGCCCATGTGTGGCACTGATCCCCGAGGCGTAACTCAACAGTGGACCGGCCTCGTGCTTGCAATTTACGGTGGCTGCAGAGGCTCATAAAGGAAGAATGGATTAATCTGGAACACGACATAAACAATATGACTCTGACAGCCCTATTAAAACCTGTGCTACTCAGCATCAATTCTCTTTCACACTTTCAGTCTATCTGTCTCTCCCTGGTCTTTGCAGCCTGTGCATGTTGTGGGACTGGTAACTCTGGAAAACTAACTGGAGCCCTCAGCCTTGTCATTGGGATTCCCAGAGTATCAGATTCAGAGCAGGGGGGTGCCAGGCATCTACATATAGCAACCAGACCTTCTAACTGTTTAGCCTTTGGATATCATCAGGGATATCGGATTTACCGGGTTCACAGTGGAGGCTCCCAGAGTGCTCGTTAGGGCTGGGCCTAGCAAGCTTCCTGTCCGAGCACCAATGAACTCTCATTTTCCCTAAGCTGGGCTTCTTTTGGGAATGTGCTGCGCTCAGGTTTGTTGGCATATTTGGATATGTGGATAGATTTGTGGGGAAAACATGAAGTGCATGTTATACATGATATGGATTAGTAGTGGATGAGAATTAACATTCATGTACACACACACACACACACGCACAAACAGTTGTCAGCTGCTCCTTGACCCCTTTTGGGTAGAGTTCACATAAGCATCTTCAGTGACCCCCAATAACCAGAAGTGCACATATACACACAGAGTTTGCCATTTTGTTAGCTTCATCTCTGTCAGAGACAGGTGTATGCTATGCCACACAGAAAGCCCCCACACAAAGGCAGTATCCAGCTAACCACAGAAGCTTTTAATACATTTAAAAACAGCATTGCCGAGATAGCAACCTGTCTCGTAGAGCCAGACCGAACAAGCTAGAGATATGAGCAAAAAAAAAGGCCCTGATCAAGAGACAGAGTTACTAATTTATGTCCAGTAATGGATGAAAGCTTCAGAAACATCAGGTGGGGAGAGAAGAGCCCTGAAATTGAAATCAATAAGTTCATTAGACTGCAGAGCCTGTTCTTACTGCACCCTCCACTTCCTCTGCAGACAAACACAACAACACACGAAAAAACAAGGGCGAAACAAGGCTTGACCTATGTCCACTAGCCAAGCATTCCATTTATTTAGCCTTATCGCAGGCCTGATCTGAAGAGGCAGCTACACACTGATAACGCCCCAGGATAATAGCAAGACCAGACAGGGTCTGACCAAAGAATGACGGCCAAAAGAAAAGAGAAAGTGAAATAAAGGAAAATGCATTTGGGATCTTCTTGACATTAATTCTCTTTTTTCTTAGTGTACACACCAACAATGCTGAAATATGAGAGGCTCTTAGGAAACTTTTACAAGGGTTGTTTTCTTGCTACTGCCTCTCTTGTTTGAGCCTGTAATTTAGTGGATCCCCATCAATAAATGAGAGAAAAGCTTTGTGGATGCTTGGCCTGACAGCTAACAAGACCTGGTCTCTATCTGCAACAAACAGACAGAATAACGAACGCTGTTGTCTGCGTGTGCACATTGAACAAACTGTGAATACAGCTCATCATTCATGCATTGCTACAGTGCTGTCGAGGCTTCCACTGAAAATACTGTACAGAAGCGAGTGTGTGTGTGGTACAGGCATTGGGAAGAGAAAGTTTTTATCATCTGAGTGACCTGAATAGTGTTTCTGCTTGTACAGTAGTAATCTCCAAAGCCCTGCAGGTTAGTAAAGATCAGTGCAGCTGATGTCTTCTTCCACCTGAAACCGGGCCCATTATAGCTCCAGCCCATATCAGTAAGGTCCTTCAGCCTGTGTCACATAATTTCCTATTGCTGATTTATGGCTATAGGTGTTGGCATACTGCATATTCTCACGGTGAGACACACGCACACACCCCCACACACACTCACCTGGGCACACACAAAATCAATGAGGCACAAATTGTTCATGAGCTAAGCTCAACTTAGGCCAAACCTGTATTCAAGGGCATCTTTATGACATTCAAAGACCCCTTTTCCTGCAGATTAACGTGCAAGCCTAAATGGTCTGGCCAGACCAAAACCATATCTCTATTCGCATAAATCAAATACAAATGGATTCAAATATATCTACAAAAGAAAATCTTAATTTCAATCCTTTTTATCCTAATACCTGTGCGACTCTGTATAACATTTCTTTCAGAGTATTTTCAATCGAAGAGAGAAACTGTTCAGCCCCTGCCCTGAGGCTCAGGCACTTAGCATCCCAGGAGGTTTCTGGGAACGCAAATACACTGCTACAGTTGGCAAGCCGCAGTTTGCTAAAGAGTTCAACAGAAGCCAAAACATTTGTTACGGACTCATTTCATTTCCTGGTAGAAACGTCCAACACTGCGAGGCAAATGTGAGAACATGCATTTACATAGGAAAACTCAAAGGAAACCAAGCGTCAAGCTTTTCCCTCAACAGAAACAAGAGCTGTTTTGGAGCTTGTGCAGAAAAGGGGGGTTAAAAAGAGTAGGTGAACTGTAAATGGGTAGCTACCAATACTGGAAGGCAAGGGAAAGCAGTTATGGTTGGGCTGGTTCCCATATAAAAGGTTCTATTGACTAGATGAGTCAGAGTTTCAATCAGCGAGTATTTGTGCTGTAGAAATGGCTAATCAAACAGAAGCTAAACACTGAAATTAGCATCAGTGTGAATGGGAAGCATATCTAAACTAAGGCTCACTGTACACCCACATTTTAGTTACCAGTGTTACCTTTCCCAAGAATTTAAAATTTCTGTTCCTGGTATCTTTATATGTCCGAGCTTAATTCCGAATTATACCGAGCATCGGTGTGTCCAGAGGCAGCTACAGCTAATCCATATTTAAGGCCTGGAACTCACTGGCAAAGTTTAGCCCCGGGCACAGGAACAACTCAGCCATATATATATACAGGAGACAGAGCAGTCGACGAGGCCACTGTTGACCATTTATTTATAAAGTCAAAGCTCTGTGGCAACACGGTATCCACTCTGAAACAACTTAAAGCAGTTGTATCCAAACTGAATATTTAATCTCTGGATCACAACTTTTTTTGAGCCTTCTTCAAGGTAGGAAGGGGGAAGAGCGACAAAAGGCAGGGGAACAATAAAAGGGAACACTCTGCAGGTGATGCAAGACCCTTCTCTAACCCAGTCAAAGTAAACAGGTGGAGCTGAAAAAGTAAGAGGAGGAGGAAGAGCTGGGAGGGAGAGTGGGTGCTGCTCAAAGGCCTCTTCAAGGTTAGAAGAAGGAGAGGCTTAGTATTCTCTCTCTGTCTTGTCCTGAGCACCCACCGGCTCATCCTCTCGTCTCCTGCTCTTTCTCCACCCCACCACTTTCCCATCACCACCATCTCAGAAACCAAACCAAAACCTTTTATGTGCAGAGTTAAAAAAAACAAAAAACAAATGCTTTGGGCAAAAAAACAGGACCTCAGAAAACAAAACGTTGTTGAGCATAGATTTGACAACATCCAGGGAATCTTTCCAGCATTTGAAAGGACTTGGTCTGCTATGAAGCCTGGATGAAGCTCACTGAAAATGTAGATACGCACGGCAGGAAAGAATAAAAAAAAACAGCAGACTCCCTCTCCGCTCCTCTCTTTCCTCCCCTTTGCTCTCTTTCATTTTGATCTGTCTATCCACGGTTTGTGTGTGAGAAGAGAGGCAGCTGGCAGGTGGCTGTGTGCAAAGGTATTGAGGTCTATGAAATATTTACCAAAGCAATAATGAGTCCCTGGACAGAGTGATTGGTGGAAGACGGCAAGGAGAGCAGAAAGGGGAAAGAGTAAAGAGAGAGAAGTAAGAAAGTGAAGGGGGCCTGTCTTTTCCCTTCTCAACAGCAAAGATGAAAGAAGATAAAGGAAACACGCCTGACACTTAAGACATCAGTTGGCCTCTGAATGAAGATTAGATGCATCAGAGTGCTTAAAATTTCAAAGACAATACATTTATGATAACATGAAATGGTAACATGTTATATTTTTTCAATGGAATGAAAATGGTGTGTGTGTGTGTGTGTGTACTCATATAAATATATACACATATATATACATAGAGACTATTAAAGTATTAAAGACTTCAACATGACATGACACTAGGATATTTTGGACATGTCCACAAATGTAACTATATGTTTTCTGGAGAGACTGGGCAGGGGTTGCCGGATTTTAGGAAAAACTAGCACCCATTGTTAGAAAGAAATGTTTTGTGACTTTGTGACGTGTTATCAACAGCTGAAGGTTGATAAAATGGCATTGAAACAACACTTTCATTAAAACAACATATTTACATATACACACACACACACACACACACACACACACACACACACACACACACACACACACACACACACATATATTTATATATATATATATATATATATATATATATATATATATATATATATATATATATATATATATAAATATACATGTGTGTGTATGTGTATGTGTATGTGTATGTGTATATGTATATATATATATATATATATTCAAAAGACTACATTTAAAGAGCCTGAAACATATGTAAGCACACACTTAGGCATAAACTCTCCTTGTAATACTACCTCTCCAAGGCTGTTGAAAAGTGAAACTTCTAGGATGGGTGCCCCTGTTGTGAGTCTTTAAGGCACGGGCCTCCTCTTGTTTGCAGAGAGGACTCGGCACCACACTGTGGGCCAGTTTGATCCGGACGGCCAGCAGAGCCTGCTTCAGATGAGACAGGGGAAGGAAACTCGACTGCGGTGCTGCTGTTTTCCCTTCATAGCAGTACCAGGATGCTGGGGTGGCTCAGAACAACAGTGAGCTCTCTAACCCAAGACTCTCGGTTAAGGATGGAAGGAAGGGCTGCCTCAGCACTGAAGAGGTAGGGGGTCTGTTTGGATGTGTCTACAATGGAAGTGAGCTGCAGATAGAGAGCAGGGGTTGGGACAGAAAAACATGAACCTTGGGACTGTTTGACACTGTATGATACCGCCACTTATAGGAGAAAAAGTGTTGGAATACTTCAAGTAGAAATGCTTCTAAATTTGAGAGGGAGGTTTTGGTAGACAGAGCTAAAAATGTAGTATTTTATATTAATATTATAATATTATAATTGGACAAAAGATAGTAAAACAAGATAAAAACTATCATAATTATGTTCTAATAATTTGATTCAAATATGCTAAATTCAGCAAAACCCACCACCAAGTCAATCATACTCGACAGCTGGAGGGAATTTCTGATTTTGTAGGTTTGAGCAGGTTTTTGCTACTGGGAAGAGTTTATATATTCTCCCTAAAATATATTGACGTTGTCAAATGCAAAGTATTTAATGGAATTTTATGGCACTGACAATATTTTACTTGTCTTAAAGCTAAGGAAACCATTATTTATTGCAGTATTAATCATCGGATTATCTTCCTCTGAGCTACACACACTGACTGGTCAGTCACTAGAACAAATCCCATCTCTTGGCATTACTGGCATTTCCCACCCCTTTCCTGCAGCATGCTCACTTAGCGGGGGGGGGGCTCCACTGCATGTAAGCATGGAAGATTTATGTCAAAGTGCGAGTATGTGTCCAAAACACGACACTCCCTGTGTACTCCCTGAAGCGAGAGGCTACACTTCCTGATCAGCAAGCCTGACACACTGGACAGCTGACCTCTGACCCCTCATTTCACCTGAGTCGCAGAGCGACCCGAGAGCCCATTCTCTGGCTCCTGCAGGGTCGCTGGGGTCACAGTTGACACAGCAGTACTGTGTTATGCTGAGCTATGAGAGCCTCCACATATCAGCACCACCCCTCCTCTCAGGAAATCAGTGTCAAATCAAATGGATGTGTGAATGTACATTTGTCTGCTTTTGACTGTATTATTATTGTATTATCAAACTATGCCAACATACATTTGCATATGTGTGGTTATTTGCTGAAATGCATTGCAATGAGCTTGTCACGTGTTCGCACGAAGAATCTCTTTAATTGGAAATATTGTTTTCCTTCTTCATATATCTTCTTTAGAACAAGGAGGATTTTTTTTTCCCCCATGTAGACATAAAGAAAATCAAGGTGTAAAGGGACAAGGTGGATGGAAAAGATACCTTCTACAATATGTGCTTTACGGGTATGGCACCCGCACTCTAAATGAGCCCATCTGTATGATCTGTAATTGATCAGTGTAACAGAGTGGTGAGGCAGCGCTTATGGGCCACATCTGACAAATGACTGGACACGACCTCAAGAGTCGACCTACACACTACTTGCAGAGGAAAAAAACAACGCAAGAATGAGCATACAAGCCAGCCTAGGAGAAAAATCCATGCAGCTGAAGTGAAACCGCATTTCATCTGATGAGCGATGTTGAACAACTACTGCACCGGCGGGCAATTACCATGATTGGAGTGCTGTGCCTTGTGAGAGCCATGGAGACAGAGATGGAGTTTGTGGAGGGGTAGACTGTCCCCACCGTCTCCCTCCCTCTTTGGCCACAGAGGCCCAGCACTCATTAGCATGCATGCTTTTACAGGCCTGGCCAAACCAGTCAATGCACTCCACTTTATTTATTAGTAAATAGAGACAGATGGTGATGAGGGGTGCCATAGCCTTTTAAACAGGAATCAATGGCAGGGGTGGAGCACTGAGATGGGGGGCATTAACTCGCTAATACAGCCTTATGAAAATGAGCCCCAGGAGCTGGATTTTCTCAGCCTGCAAAGCTCACATACAGTAAAGTATAGACACTATAAAAATAAAAAAAAAGCACCTTAAAGCACCTGACAAGTGTCAACATATTTATAAGCTGATGCAATACACCATTGATTGCATTGATTAGCTGAGCAGGCATGTTGCAGGTTTTTATTTTGATGACAGAGAAGCAATAGAATGTAGCAGAGCTTGGCTGAGTGGTAACATGGATCAACGTGGACATGTGTTGTGGTTGTATGTGACAAGATGGGAGGGTCCTGTAGCTGTCAGCCTGACTGATGCACACAGCGGTGCAATTTATTCGTATGTGTGAGAGTCAAGACAGCAGACAGGCCCTTTGGATGTCCATATTTACATTAACAGCAGGAACTGTCAAAATTCTACTTGTATAACCTGCCTGATGGGGTCAATACATGTACAGTAAATTTTTAGATATATAGATAGATAGATAGATAGATAGATAGATAGATAGATAGATAGATAGATAGATAGATAGATAGACAGATAGATAGATAGATAGAGATCATGTCTTATCTCCAATGTGCACCACAAGTTTTCTGCAGTCAGAGGTCATCTTCAGCATCTATTAATAAGTCTTTATCATCTCCCAGCTCTGTGTGCCGGCACGCGGCAGCCGCAATCGAACACACAACAACCCACCCCTCCTCAGTAACCCCGCAGCCCCCTGCACAGGGACCGGCTGAGCTGCAGTGAGCCAGCGCCTTAAACCACCCACTGCCGAAGCAATTAAGAGTTTAACCTGGATGCAGCCCGGGGAATCCAGAGAGAGACTCCAGTCAAATAGAGCAAGGCTCTGCCGAAAGACAGGCAAGCAGGCAGGAAGAAGGGAGAGGAACGTCAGGTGAGAGATGTTTTAGAAAGAGGAGAGAGAGGCTGCAAAAAGGGAGAGCAATAGTAAGAAGAGATAGAAAGCAGGGAGCAACAGGGAAAGAAATGCACACAGAAATGACAGAGGCTGTTGGAGGCAGAGTGAATCTCAGTTCAGTGTACACAGCCTTGAGAAGAAGGTCACCAGCATCTCTCTGAGGACTCCCTTAAATAAAGTCCCCTATCCTGCACTTTTCTGAACAAACAACCTCCTCTGCTCTTTATTAACTAAATATGAGGGGACTTTGACCGGCGGACAAAAATTCAATATTTTTCCCCCACCAAATATTTAAACCAAGCAAATAAACAGACAAATAAATAGATCTCCTCTGCCAGGGGAGAGAGGGCCAGCCAGTCCCCTGGATGTAATTTGACGGCCCACTTACTTGGAGGGCCAGAGCCCAGTGCTACTCAGACACTCATTTGAAGAGCTGTCAATCAAGGGGCAGCAGCGTTAGGCACATAGCTGTGTGTTCGTCTCTGTGTGTGAGCGTATGTATGTTTAGGGGGCTGGCAAGCAATTCATCCACAAGGTTGGAGCAGATAAGGTGAGCATCCCTCATGTTGAATACATCATACCTTTCTGCTAGCCATACTACCTTTTTAAGCTATCCCTCCTCATATCCATCCTTTACCCCTTATATCCTACATATCACTTGATTCCTCTGTCTGCTATACATTTTTTCTTGTTCTACAAAATCTCTCCCTCATCTCAAGCTCTGCCTTAGTTTTTTATTAAATATCAAGCAAATCAGCAGATTTGTCTGTCTCTGTGATTATTCTTTTGTTACATTTGATAGATGGAATTAGATTTTTTTTTTTTATTATTATTATTATTTGGCAAAACGCATCTCAGTAATTGACCACAGTATCAGAAATGAACGTGATTACCATCAATGTTAAAAGCAGACAATTTGGCAGATTTGATCCAAACTGCCTCAAGGTAGAATGCTTCACATGTAAGGTATTCACTGTCACTTTGTTTTCCTGCTCTTCATCTTGTTCCACAATGCAAAACAATGGTCTCAGCTTCAAACAGCACATGTTAATGGTCAGGCCAGGAAATGGGGATTTTCTCTGTAATAGAGTGTACTATCATACTGAGGGTGTTATGTGGATGAGTGAATTTATGGTGACTACATCCACCCCGTAAGCAAGTGTCTTTACTTTCTTAAAATGAGTAAATACGACATTTTTATCCAGCTTCGTTCGCTCTGGATCATCAGTCTATTTTGACTTGTCATTCCAAGAGCAGCAGTGGTTCACAAGAGTAGATTAACATCTGTCTCTCCTTGTTCTACCTTTCTAAAAAGCAGCAATGCTAACCTAAGCCTTTTCTCTCTCCTGCTGGGCACAGGGTTTGTGTATGTGTGGAAGGGTATGGTGTGTGTGTGGAAGGGACTGGCGATATCAGAAAGTCCTTTCATCCATTTTAGATGAAATGCAGATGACTCAATTATGCTTGGCCTGACATCAAGACCACTTTGCAGAGAAACCGCCGACGTTGGAAAACGATCCATTTAATCCCGCTGATATGAATGGCGGGGTGCTAACAGGGCTCACAACGTTAAGACACAGAGACAGGTATGAGTGGAGATGCTTCCCTGCCACTCTGGAGACGCGGGGCACGGTGTGTCGGAGAGGTGGGGACGTGAGGAGGAGGGTGAAACCTTGACACTGTGGGAGCAGCAGGAGAAAAGGATGAGACAGTGAGTGTTGTGTTTTGGAATTTTAATATTTAAAAAATAGTTCTCACATGTTTAATTTTTTTTTTTTTTTGTGACTGGTAACCACTACCATGGACCTGAGTTGATTGAAGTGAAACATGCGTCATGCTAGAATAAAAAACAGTTGAGCTTTAGCTGATGTGCAAAACTGGCTCTTGCTCGGTGCCTTAAAGCAGTCCAGGTGATTCCTGTTATTAGTTTAAATGACACAATAGTGCAAGCAGTTCAGCCCATAGAGGCTTCCAATCTTCATGCTCGCGGTCTCTATCTTTACTGCAGCCACGATTTTTAAACTGATCTGGGCGTTTTGGAATGTAGCTAAAGATGATTAAACCAGCAGTGCACGAGAGGCCTCGGATGAATATTAGGAGTGAATGGGAGAAATAGGTCAACCACTTCAGACTGAACATGAGAGAGGTAGATAAACAGACCGAGGTCCCGCAGGACGGATGATTTTGCGGCTGCTGGTCACCAGAGCCAGGGCAACAGCAACGACCCACAAACATGCTCCACATTTGATCATACTGCTGTTTGATCTGAAAGGCCTCTCTCCCTCAAGATAATCTCTGTACTCTGCAGTAAGAACACACAGCCATCATGCCATACTCTCTGTTCATCAGAGCAGCTCTGCTGCCAGGCTCCTGACTGCATCAACATCAACATCATCACTTCACTTCACTTCACCCTCACTCTAATGCTAAATGATCAGGGGGTAGGAGAACATGTAGGCGGTGTTCATCCTCCTATCAGAGAATCCTGTGGCTTTGCCTGATAGGATGCTTCAGATTTTAGCATACGAAGCAAGCCTTGCTTTGGTCAGGCCACAGTCTGAGAGGTGAAGCAAATATGAGAGACTGCAGGGATAAAAAAATAAAGTATTTTTGTACTTTAAACATTACACACATCCAACAACCCAATTTCTGTAGAAATATGACTTAAAACATCATCTCATTGTCATACAAATACAAAAGTAGTCAGAGTTAAGTGATCTGTTCCCTAAGATAGGCTTCTTTTTATGAACTCATATATTTATAAAATCATAATGAATTGGACTGTATTAGATTATAATGACTCAGATAAACAACACTTGAGACTAGAGGTATAAGTATGGGGGGAAACTAAGTACACCGTTACTACTAGTTCAAGTAAATGTTAAACAAATAGTCGTAAATGTTAAATTTCATCACAGTACGATTAGAAAAAGACAAAATAATGCCGGGATAAAGCCTGTTCAGTCTCAATCCGATTGAAATTCTGTGTGTAGAAATAAATGTCTGCAAACCTAAATCTAACTCAAGCAACACTGTAGAGAAGAGTGGACGGAAATCCCTCCACTGCGATGTATGAGATGTCATCCAGAAAACGGTTACTTTCAGTTCTAGTGATTCTACAAGCAACTGAATCACGAGGTGTACTTCATTTTTCCCACACTGCTTCTGCATTTTGGCTTGCTTTTTGTTAGATAGATAATGGCACTCTGTAATATATCATGTGGTGGTGTTCATTTGAGGATGGATTATTCTAATATTAAGAATTTTTTTACATGACTTTTCACATGACGTAAAGAGATCCAGCAGGACTACAACTCTCAACCCAAAAAATTGTGGTAACAAACAACGGTTAAAGAAGAATGAAATCCAATGTTTTGACAGGTCAGGTCAAAGTTCTGACCTTAACCAAGTAGAACTGATGTGGAGGGACCTGATGTGAGCAGTTTATGTGAAAGGACCCACCAACATCTCAGAGTTTCATCTGTTCTTTATGGAGAATTGGGCTGAAGTTCCTCCAAGCTGATGTGCAGAACTCATCTACAGTTGCCAGAAACATTTAACGAGTTATTCCTGGACGAGGTCACTGCAGATGCTGCAAGCAAAGATTCACATTCTTATGCCACAAATACAATATGCAATATTAGTTCATTTTAGTTCAATATTCTCCCATCACTGACTTTGGTAGAATAATTGGCGAGGGAAGTAGATGCAAATACACACCGTTTTAAAATCTGCTAAAAGGTGATTTTGTTTAACATCGAACACAAATGTATCATCAAGGAGCTTTTATCAATAAATGAGAAAAAGCAAAGTATAAAGAATGTGACGACAAAAAAAGACAGCATTCCAAAGAAAGTAAGGATCTATAACCTCTGGCTTAATTTGCAACAGACACTTTATGTGCTGACTTGCATTTATGCCGATGTGAAACTTCTTCTGTCTGCCTTTTTTATGACCTTCGGTGTAATTAACAGTTGCAAAACATTAGGGCTTGTGTTGCTTCACATGTAGTCAATCAAGTCAATGTTTTGTCTGTGCTGAGTGCTGTTTGTCTGTGTTGGTGACAAATGAGCGAGGCCCGTCCCACTGCTGACAGCCACCCCAGAGCGGCGATGCTATCTTCAGCTCTCCTGCCAGCTTCTACAATTACTGCTGCCTCTCTGGCCCCAGGGCCTCTGACACCAGCCTGGACTGCTCGGACGCACCATGAACCTTGAACAACACGCACATGGACTTATTTGTACAAACTCATGCTCAGACATTTTTACACATGAATTCATTTGTGTAAATATAGAGCACATTTTCAGAGTGCTTTGTATATGCCCTGGCATACACAAGCCTGATAAAAAAAACAAAAACAAGAACAGATTGTAAAGTCTCCTTTATAGGTAAAATACATTGGTTACGATTAAACTTAAACCATTCGAAATATGAAATACAGTTGCCCCTCACCAAAATAACATCATAAATCTTCAAAATTTCTTCACAAAGTAGATATAAAACATTTTCACATTTGAATTTAATTCCGTTTCTTGATTTTATTCAACCATACTTCATTCAATCGCAACCTTATAGTCACACACTGAAACATTTGACTGGGATATGACCCCAAACTGATACCTTTCCCCATCACACACCTGGTTATTTTATCTCTCCCTGCTCCTATTGTTGGCCTAATTGGAGATGGCTTGGCTAGCTGGCTGGCGGCTGACCCCGGTCAGAACAATGCATACCTGTGGCTCTCATCAGCACTGTGTAATTGTCTCTTCAAGTGGGGCCCTTTTTCAGTCGACCCCTGAGGGGAGAACGTTCCACACTCATCCATCACTCAGTCACTCAGTCACTACAGGAAGTAGTTAACACAAGCAACCCCTGGGATGGCAGTTGGTAAAGGGTGGGGAGGTTAGGTTTTGGAGAGGGATACAGAATATTAGCCATCACTCCTTGACTGTGAGTGGCATCACTCGGTCAGTCAATCCATCAATCAATCAGTGGTGGAAAATATTTGCTGAACCAGCCGCTTCTTTTGAAGTTCAGATTAAAGAAACAGGAAGCAGCTGGACAAAAAAAGCAAAGCAAACAAGCTGAATATATCTATAACATTTAAAAGCTTTGGGTACAGTTACGTGATGATACTGGCCAGTTTAATTAAATGGGCCCTCTGTAGCACAAAAAGCTACCTCTTTCATATATTTTGTACTTATTAATTCTTGCTGTTCGTGTACTTTGCACATTCTAGCAAAGGAGCCACAGTAATAAAAAAAGAGATATTTGCCAATTGCTGTCTTGTTCATCTATAAAAACACTGAAATGCAAGGAGAAGGCTTCATCACTATTAGAGGCGCAATAAACAGACACACACCTGCACTGACTGGCTAGTCTTAAATCAGGTGAAAAAGAAGAAATAAAATCAATCAACGTTACAAATACTGAATTCATACGCAGATATTAAAGAAATGAGAGGGACACAGGCCAATGGATAAAACACGTTTTTTATTTACTGCCATTCCTATTGCTTCAGACAGACAAGCTGAGGCGCAGGGAGCACAGAGTGATTCAAACAAGTCAAGGCTACTGCCGATCTACAAACAAATCTCTCTGACAATAACAAACAACAAAGGCGCAGAAAAAGAAGAAGCAAGAAGAACAGCATTTGGCAATCATTAACATCTTGGAAAAAACTTCAGAAGTAAAAAAACGAGTGCATCCTGCATTTTTAATAGTAAACAGTATCTCTACTTCATCATGAACTAGATAGCGAGAGAAATCAAACGAGGAGGGCTGCTACACTGCTTTGACGTCGGCCCCCTTCTCCACCCTTTTTTTTTTTTTTTTTTCCTTTTTTGGCTTTTTTGCAAGTGGATTTTGTCAGAAGTACCGGATCTTTCTCTCACTTTCTCGGATGGCCTGCAGCATTACAGGGGAACGTGGTGCTCTACACGCTTTAAGAGTAATTAAAAGCGATTGAACAGCTGTAATTATGAGAAACGGCGGTTGTGTTCCGGGTCATTCTATCAGTGCTGCCTTTCATCAGAGCGGAGGCAGAGGGGGCTCTGCTGCTAGACTCTGTTTCTTCATACGCGCGTCTTCAAGAACAAACAACTGGCGGGCAGTCTACAGGCTCACACACACTATCACATTCATACACACACGCCTCAATGTCGACGTGATGAAGAGTGAGCGTGCACATACACAAACACGCAAGCCGACGACTGATCACACGGATATTCACATGGTTAAAGTACACGCACAAACACACACATTCTCGCAACAATATGGCACAAGCACACCACTGCACCATGTAAACACTTAACAAACATTCTTCATGTGTTCCACTGGGTGACATTCATAACTTTCTTATCATAATTTCTTTCTTTGGTCTCTCAGGCTCATTCCACTTCGGAACACAATAAAAGGGGTTACACAATACACAAGTGAAGAATGCAATACCATGTGAGCAAAGTGAGTTTTCTTACCATTCTATACTGTGTTATAACACTGTGTGACAAGTAGAAAGCATGTGTGTATGTACTGTACTATGGCTACGGAGAATCCATTGATAAAAGCATGTCTGGGTTACATGAGATTAAGTAACTGAGTACATAGAAATAATAAATAGTTACACAATGTATGCTAACACTGAAATGCAGGTTCCACATATGTTTCGTTAGACCGTTGTGACACTCGTGGCTTGGTGCTAAGCTTTGCGTTAGCATGTTACTGAAGCACTACGCTGAATCTACTGTGGTGGTCTGGTTTCCTTCCAGCCAAATCCACGTTGCGGTGACTGAGATGCCTGGGTCAGCTGGGGTAGTGGAGGGTGGAGTAGGTGAGGGGATGTAGATGCCCCAACGAAAAGGAAATCAACCTTGGTGGGATCACAACAGATGTATCAGATGTCTGCCCCCTCAGCTGATGTGGGGACCATTCAGAAAAGCTGGTGGGTTCATTTCACATCTTCCTTCCTCACTTCATCTATCCATCCTTCACATCCTGTTGGAGCAGAAAAAATGTAATGTATAATTGTCCAAACGTATCGTTCTTTTATCTTTGTTTTTATCTGCGTCTAATTCTAGGACTGAACACAAGGGTTTATGTGTAAGCTTTAAAACAAGATACAAATAATATTTCAATTCATGGAACAAGAGGCTGAAATGCCTTCTTTCAGATCTGGAGGACCCTCGGTTTCACACTGTAATTTGAGAACAAATCACAGTCAACTCCATGTATTTGCCAGAGCAAATAAATTCTCTATTGATATATCTGAGATATATATATATATATATATATATATATATATATATATATTTATATATTTTCAAATTGACTCTGTTAGTAAATGGAAACATGGCTTGTGTGCAAAGAAAGACAAATTAGGTGTGAAACAAGGTACAGTAAGGTTCAGTAAACAGAAAAATGTATTTAAGAAATAAAACCTCTTTTTAAGACAAGCTGAGAATTTACCTTAATACCTAGAAAATAAGAGTTGCAACTCATGTGACTGATCAGAAACACTATGTCAACAGGTGTGTGTTGTGTGTCCGTGTGTTCTTGACAAGGCCAAGGCCAACTTTCTGTGTTCCCAGTGGATTTAGTGGAAACTTTCCACTAAATCATAGGCAAGTATTGAATATCAACTGGATCACCTGTGAGTAAACGCATGCTTCATGAGCTACATTATATACAAATTCATACATACAGATATAGATAACCAGTGTGTATATAAGCACTTTCTTACACCTCAACATCTCGGGCCCACCTCCAGAGCAGTGACTCCACTCTGTTGATGATGTCAGCCAGATCAAAGGGCAGAGGCATGCTGGGGTCATCCACACCCCAGAAGGGTCGGTCCACTGGGGCCTCCTCGGGGGGTAACGTCTGGGCCAGACTCGAGTGGCACCTGAGGTGACAGGACACAGGAAACACACAAAGCCATTAACTCCTCCCTCCCATAGAAACTGACAGGCACACACATCAACATCAGGGTAGCTTACTCACAAAAACTTTCTACGACTAGTCGTGTTTTCTCACTCCACTATAGCAATGGAAATTGGCAAATGCTTGGGGCTTATTGTTTTCAGAAGGAGGCTAAATTCCAAAAAAGTGAGTGAGTGCGTAAACAGATTTATGTCCTCACAACATGAGTAATATCAGTACACACCCTAGTAACAGTCAACAGCAGTGGGTCTGTTGTAGGTGAAGATAAACAGAGATCTTTCTATCTGGTCTTTCTGTATTGACTGATGAGGGATTTAATGGGGCCAGTACAAAAAAATGTCAAGCTGTTTAGTCAATTATATGTGAGCTCATGTATGTGTGTGTGTGTGTGTGTGTGTGTGTGTCTGTTAACCTCTTCGTAAACACATGAGCAGTACCGTGTGTTGGGTGTTTGACCAAGAGGCGCTTAGCTTGGGTGTTTTGCCTTCGTTTTTATGACTCCTAATAATACCGCTCTCAACGATAAGCTCTGGAAAAGGAAAGAGTACATTTGTCTGTGTTGATCTGCGTCTACAAAGGAGGCCGGGAGATGATTTAAAGTTCTCGGTATAGTCATTTTGTACATTTGCACTTTACTTGCTTCGGGAAGATCTAAAAACTTTTGCGACAGTAAAGCTGACTAAACTGATTGGCACTGAAAGAATGGAAGTGACGTGTCAGGAAAGTGTTTCTCAGCCACCAATGGCTGCGATAGAATCAAAGTGATGAGAAACCGTGACATCATGTATCATGATTAATGCCCCTTTCATTTCACACACAGGCACACACAGCAGGATGCTTTCACAAGAGCATCACTCTCTGTTGTTGCAATCATGACAGAGCAGTGAGAAAAGCAGCCTCTTCATGTCACTGCATGATTTTTGTGTGACTAATAATCTGGGCTCAGTTGTAATTTTCTACTGTATTTTGAACCCCCCCACAGACCTTGGCCACATCTTTTGTCAGACCTGTGTAAATATTTACTGCTGTGACTCCGTGTTGCTCTCTGCTGTCATTGTAAATCTGCCCTCCCTCTGCCTCCTGACAGACGAGAATGACCCCTGACCTGGAGGTGCAAGAGGGAGAGGTAGAGGATGGCATGTGTACGTTGTGTGTGGACGTGTGCTTGTGAACTGCGGCTTCCAGAGCCACAAGGCCGGTTATATTCCCCACTCGGTCATTATACCAGGCTCTGTCATTTCTTTTCACCCCATCCACACTCTATAAAAACCTCAAACAAGCCCTTTGTACACACATACACACACACACACACACACACTCAACCACCACCACCTTGTGGCCAGTGACTGACTGAGGGGATGGAGAGGGCACACAGAGCCGAACACTAAGATATGGGGGTCTGTTATGGACAGGATGAGGGGGATGTTAAAGTTGTCAGGGGACAGCCTGGGGCTGCCACAATTTGTGGTAATATATTTTCTCCGGAGCCACTTAATGTTCGACTGGCTCTCGGCCTAAGTGCTGCATTTTGGTGCGGTTAGCCCCTTGAAGAGCGGCTGCATTATGGTG
This sequence comes from Odontesthes bonariensis, assembly GCF_027942865.1. NCBI lineage: Eukaryota > Metazoa > Chordata > Actinopteri > Atheriniformes > Atherinopsidae > Odontesthes > Odontesthes bonariensis. Next base: position 32,860,773 of record NC_134506.1, read on the forward strand.
GTGAGGAGCAACATTAACATCCACTGTCTAATATATCTTCAGCTCTCTGGATCAGGGCCTGATAATAGCATCTGTTAACATGCACTAAGTACCATTATGTAGCACATCACTTCATAAATAATACGATTAGGCGACCTTGGGGCTTTGCGATGAGCCGTGTGTTTAAATGTTCTCATCATTTATTTAGGGTGCGAATTAAAGGAAGCACCACTTCAGAGAAGGAGGAGGAGGAGGAGGAGAAGGAAGGGGACATGGCTGGCATACATATCAACACAGTTTGTGAGTGCTAACTGACCCAGACAGCACACACACACACACACACACACACACACACTGTGTGGTTCTGCTGACATCAGCTTGAGGACACCACAGGCTAGGGGGACCCAGGCTTTTGATTCGGTCTGATTAAGTATTCATGCAGCAGAGCTATGAGAGGAAAAACTCTTTTCTGCTGACCTGACTCGTAATGAAAGGCTACATACCGTTAAAACCTGACTAGCCGCCTTCAACGGAGATGCTACATTTATTTGACAAGGGATCTTGCAACATTACGCTACAAATAGAAGGATGCTGGTTTAGCAGAGATATAAAAGATATCAAGAATGGAAGACTATCAAAGATAATCCAGTGAAGGTAATTCAGCACACACTTTTACACAATCTACCACTGTTCCCAGAGTACCGTCCCCTGACTGCTAAAATGGAACCAAACAAAAAGTCAATACCAGGCAAGGTGCCTTAAGCTCTCCAGGGCTCTCCCTAGATATTCTGTGTAAGCCACAGTTGCGTACAAACAAGCCTCACGAAAAGACTTTCCCATGGCACAACAGTCCATCTTAAAGTTAAGGTCAAAGACAAAAAGGTGTGCATGTGTGTGTGTGTTCAGTGGTGTTGGGGTGGGGGGGGGAGTGGTTTGAAGAGGTAGACACTGTGTTTGTGAGTCCAGGCTGTTCCAATGTATTAACCCCAGACAGATATGGGCCTAACTATCCCATCTGGCGCTCGGTCAAGAGAGATTGGCAATACAATCACTCATTTCAATTTGCCCTGAAACCTTATAGCCTGGCAGGCCCCTGCTCAAATGGTATGCTAATGCGAAAGGTATCTAGGATTCTATCGCCTCTATTCCACAGAGGCCTTTCCCTCCATGCAGTACAGTGCACTTGAACTGCGGCTGGGGCAGGAGCTCCACAGCCCTCACTGCAATAAGGGCCCGAGCCCCCTTTGAGCTCAAACTAACCACTTTAGCTAAAGTGAGTGTTAATTATGGACAGGCAAAGCAGTCAATAAAAGGTTAATGTAAAAGTCAAAGGATAAATTCCTTTAAGCATTGCATCATTCCACCATCTCTGCGACCAACACACTGCTCACAGGTCTCCTAATCAATACGTTTTACTGTAATGCGCTCCCCATCGATTTTCTCCCCCCCTTCATGGTCCCAGCTCCATCACTTGGTTAAAGAAAGAGGAGGGAGTGAGACAAACGAGTAAATAAAATGATTAACCCCAGTTTCACTTTGTTGTTTCACTCTTAGACTCTCTCTGAAAGGCTTGTTGGAAGAGTGCAGGGTGGTCCAATACCATCACTACCATCGCACCACCCACCCCAATCATCAGCATCATCAGTCCACTCAATCTCTGGTCGGTGTGTAATTGTGTAGCAGTACACTCGAGCAGGGCCATACATTAAAAGGCCTTCTGCTCTTAACAGGATGGAAATCCGCCTAATAGACAACATCAGTGCTTCCGACTCATGCAATTACACTGATAAATGCACAATTGTGTCAGGCCAAGTGAAAAAGAACCCAGAGAATGTAGATAGGAGACAACACTTATTGCATTATTGCTACAGGAGGTCATTTGTAACCACTAGAGACGAGGCCGTGCGGACAGCCTGACTCAGGATATCTTTTCAGGACATGCCAAATATCTGTTCCCAACTGATCAGTTGCTTATTGTGAAGTCATGCAAATTATATATACATGCATACAACCTCCAATGATACCTTAATGTCACCATCAAAGAAAGTCATAAGGATGGTTAGTGAACAAAAAACCTCTCTAAAGTATGTGCCGTGCCTTGAACATGATCGAAACCACACCAGAAGATAAAGCTTGTGTAAAGGTGAAATGAGTATCAATCAGTCAGCCATGTCAATCAAGGGGACTAAAGTACCTCAGATCACCTGCTTCCCCGTACACTGTCTGTGTTTCATCTGATGCTCTAGCAATTCTGTGCAGGTGTGAACTTTTACGACTTTGGCAGCCTGAGTGCCCGATAGCTGAGAATGCAATCAAACAAGTCATGAAAAAACAGGCATGTGTCTCATAAATCAGCCTGCCCCTGAAGGTAAGGCATGCAATCACATTCTGTGGAAAGAGAAGAATGAAAGAAGTATATTATCCATGTACTTTCTGTTTTTGGCAATATTTTGTAAGAAATGAGTGATTCAGCACATCAGTCTTTGTATGTCATGCAGTTATGCTTTATAATGAGTGGAGAGACAGACAGATCTCATTTATCTACATACTTATCTATCACCATTTTGCAAGATATTAAGGAAACAGTCAGTGGGCCAAAAGCTCAACACCTCAATGCTTAAAAGTGTCAAGCTTTGAATCTCAACCCACACCATCCAGGACTCCAAAGGTCCTGTGAACTCAGAGGGCTGCACTCATTAGAGCCTAAACAGTGCCTCAGATCCCAAAACCACCATCTCCAACTCTTATTATACCAATCACTGCCACATTCAGCGTTAAATGTAAAGTGGTGCAGAATGTGAACCAGCCAGCCAGAAAGAAAGCGTGGGCAGGGCCACGTCTTAACCGTTTCCTCAGGATCAATCAAACGCTATTGTGTCTGCAGACAGCTGCTGACTGTACACTTTCTAAGTGTGTGAGGTGGGCAACTGTGGAGAGAAAGAAACAGAGAGGGAGGGGGCATCATCAAATGCATGACATATGTTCCTTTCATTTTGATTCCCTCTAAGGAGCCTGGGCTAATAAAACTAACATCTGATGCACTCTTTTCCCCTTTAATTAACGGTTGTGGAAACCACGCAAAAATGCATTAGCAAGAGAGGGGGTAAGGAGACAAGGTGGTCGCCACTCTGGGTTATAAGCACCCCCACAATTCAGTACCCGTGCCACCATGGCACTGCTGCTGCTGGGAACAATGATTCTGCCAGGGGGCATGGGTGCCTTTGGGTGGGGCAGCCCCTTCCTCAGACACTGTGAGGTCCCCCTTTTAACAGCTGCCGAGTGAGCAACTCATTAAACCACATGAAATAAATAAGGCTCATTATTGGCCTCTTCAGCTATTTGGAAGCACACGACCGTGAGTTTGCACTGGGTCCATGTAGAGTAAGTAGTGTAACAGGGAGTCTACGGCAGAAAGAGAGAAGTTTCGCTGTACCTGCAGAGTGTCTCTGCTTGTTTCACACCTAGAGTGTTTGATGTGGCCTGGCTGGCTGCCCTGTCTGGAGCAGGGTGAACCAGATGTAACAGAAAAACACACACAAAGCCAGGTAGCCTCTAAACACCCTTCATAATTGAAGGCAATAAAACACTATTGCAGTCTGGAAGTGCAAAGGAGGTAAGCCCCTGAACTACAGCTACTGCGCTCAAAAACCAGGTGGACGTCCATTAGGTGCTTAACAGTGTAACAAATTACCGAACACCCTGGCCTGGTCTTTCTCCTCCTCAGGCTATGGGATGGAATGTGGCCTAATGTCAACACAGGCTGAAAATTTACGAGCAGACAACTATTGTTCAAATACAATCAGGTTCTAATAAAAAGAAAAAGGCCGGAAAAGGACAAATAGATATCGTCCTCCTGGCCGTTTACTCTTCCGACAAGGGGTGGAGAGACAGATCACCCCCTAAGGCTCTGGGTCTGCGTATGTTGGTGTGTCTGTGTCAGAGAAAGAGTAAGTCCATGAGTGTGTGTACATTTCAGTAAAAATGACAGTTTTTCTGTGAGTGCTGCCGGCTGACTAGGAATGAGAAGGGTTATGGTTCTAGGCAAACAAGCCACCTGTGCCAAGCTGCAGGACTTTTGGGTGCAGGACGTTGACGTGAAAGAAGATGAGAATAGAACAAACAAATATACAGAGAGTTTATGCTGAGCCTTATACATAACACTCTCAGGCTAGCAGACATGGCCGCCGAGCTCAACTCAGCATCCCAAACAAGCTGCATGTGGCTAAATACCACAGTGAAACATTTGTATGTACACAGGCAAAACTAATTAGAGCTGGTTCCGAAGAGAAACTGAAGATTTTCCTGATGACGCTGTTTATTTATAAAGCCCATGAGAGAAATTGGAGCAATAAGAGGACTTGATGGTGAGGGTAAAAAGGTTACGAGCCTTCGAGTGATTGCGCTTTCTCACAGCTCGGCGTTGGAAGGCTGTAAATCTGCTGTTAGGGAATCAGGAAGATGGTTAACGTGGCACTGGGAGCACTAACTCTTAGTTTTCCATGGCAATGGCATGCCGTAGCTGTGAAAACTTGTTGTGCGAGTGATCTTGTAAAACGATCATTTTTAACCCTCCCCTGCCTCTCATGCTCCTTCCCTCCTGTCCAAGCGTCAGCGCCCTGTGGGCATCATCTGAATGGTGCAATAAAGCTGGTGATGGATGAGGCTTGCCTCAACAGCAACACAGCCATGCCATTGGACAACACCTGACCGCAGTCACATGATAATGTCGAGCCAACGTAGGCACAATTCCCACCTGTCTTCAAGTGACAATGGCAGAGGTCAAACTGGCCTAGCTAATTATAGTCTATTGTAACTTAAACGGCCTATTTACAAGTCATCCTTCTAGCTCCAGGCGATGCGGTGTTAAGTTCTGAAGCTTTTGTGTAAAGCAAAGCTGTGAAATAGAAGCTTTAAACTGTTGCACAACAGATATTGTGTTTCAGAAATGTGTGCAATAAACTGCGGTACAAGAAATGAGACGGTGAATGTGCTGTTCTCTTTTAACAATGCATCGGAACAAAGGGCAGTGCTTCAGGAGCAGGAAAGATATTTGAATAAATATGACATTTTATTTACACTGCATACAAAAAGTTACCTCATTGTTGACACTTCTTGTCACGATGACATCACACAATAAGCACTGCATGCAAACCGCTGACAGTAAACACACCCCAATAAAAGAGCAATAAATCTTAAACCTCATGAATTGGATGGGTCTAGGAGGAGGCTATATCATGATCAACAAAACTTTTTTGCAAAAGCAAACAGCAAAAGCTGAACACTTGGATTACATGCTAACCATGAAAAGACCATTGTCAGGTAATTCTAGCAGCCTGATGTAGCAGATTGCTATCATTCTTTTCAGGTAGGCTGTTGGCCATTCAGCTGAATGTCTTTTGAGTTTTTTGGACAAACAAAGGAGTGGCACACAGTGGGACAAGAAGTCCGTATGCTCACATGCAAATTTGCTTTAAGTAAACAGCAAAAATTGCCAATACTCTGTCTCCCTCAGTTAACAACAAAACAAAAAGTCCCAAACTCAGTCAAGCATGAAAGCAGCCTATAGTATTTGTATCACAGTATGTGAGTGTGTGTGCACTCAAGCGTACACATGTGTTTGCTGTGCATCCGTGCCAGAGGAGTGCTCTCTGCCAGGTGTTTGAACTTCTGCATCACCTGGTACTCCTGCTGCGTGAACATGAGTTTTGTTTCACCCTATTAAGTAAATAGTGTAATTAAGAAGCCTCAGCATTTAAAGCGCTGTGAACAGCCAACAATTTGTTTGGAGGAGCAGCCAGGCTCGGGCCCTGAGGCGATGCACCAAACAGGATGCAAAGGGCTAACACAGTGAGTATGTCAGAACTTGTCTAATGCAAATGAGCTGGGGTGCAAGTTTTAAGCGTCGGTGTAAATCACTCATTGAAAGATGTTCTAGGTGTTGAAAAAGAAGCTCTTTGAGGTGAACCGGCATTTAATAACTTTTTGCTGGTATTGTATTGTATCACGGCTTGATGCAATATCCATAATGTCAGCATACCAAAGCTGTGATTTATAGACCCCAACACCTTGTTGTACAGATACTGATGCGAGTAAAGTAAAGAGTGGTGATTATTGTTGAGCCAATCAAACTAGAAACAGGGTTTGCTTGTTTGCCACAAGGACAACACGGAGAAAAAGCAACACGCAAAGCTCAGCATAATAAAAACAGAGGGATTACAAGTGAAAAGGTAAAAAAGATAAACTCTTGATTAGTTTCCTGTCTAAAGGATTTTTCCACTCCAGAAACCACCCCGCTCTGCACTACCTTTCCCAATGAGGAGGCTTCTCACTAAATTCTCTGCCGTTTGAGCTGATCCAGGGTCAGCTGTGGGGAGTAAGGGAGGGATAACCTCTTTCTGAGCCCCACATAAAACCCAGATGGCTGTGTTGAAGCTCTGATCCAAAAACTAGCTTACAACTCAATCACTGTGGTTGCATCTCCAAGTCCACAGTTTAACCCCCTCTGATGTCAGCCAAGGTCACAGATGCACTTGTGAGAGGCGAAAAGAGCCAGGAATGAAGTGCAGCCAGAGCCGAAGGAATTAGATCCGGGCTGAGTGGCCCTCATCTGGCTAAGCCTGGTAAGCAGCAAGACTAACAGGCTGAGGCACGGTGGTTTGGGTTCACAGAAGCACACATACACCCAAACTTGAATGGACACACATGTATATGGTGACACACTGACAGAGTCACAATCACGCACACACACGGAAGGACTCGGAGGGCTACAGATGGTGTGCCCTGGGCTTGGTAACAGGGGCTCTGATTGAGCTAGTTTTAGATCCAGTGTGGAAGCTGCCACTATGCAAAGGGCTCAGGGGTTGAAGAGGAAGACAAAGAACAGCGGAAGGAGTGCATGAGGCAATGAGAGGAGGAGGTGGAGCCTGACTCCTTTCCCCACATGGGAGCTTCTAACGTTTTTAGTACAACATCAACATGTCACTGTCCATTTGTCCCTTTGCCCCTTTGCCTTGCTGCCCATGTGCTACCCCTGTGTCTCCACCTAATGCTTACCAGTGCAAACACACACACTATGAATACGCAGACACCTACATAAATACACACAAAAAACGTACACACTGGGAGCTAGCGGCCACTTCAGCCGTAATTCCGCCTGACTTCCGCTGTCTGACTGGCAGGAGACAGGGAGGGTGAGGACAACAAGCTGTGAATACGGGAAGAGACAGAAAATCATTGAGAACCTTGCCTTTATGAATCTTTGATGAGAGAAAGTGGGGATGGTGGGGGCTTTGCCTCTGGTTAAATCAGAGCGTAGCGTGTGTGGTGTGTGTATGACTGCCAACAGAGGTTTCGATAAACAGGGCCTGGACTAGGCCCAAAGAACTGCAAACCCTGCAGTCTGGAACATTTGTCCATGCAATTAGTCCCTGTCCTCCCCATTCATGTTGCAGGTAAGTGGTACTGGTGGCTAGCAAAATAGCTACAGCTATAAGTGTCTTGGAGCCTGGCATGGCATGCAATGTTGAGATGTACAACAAGTTTGTTGTGTGCATCAGATTTATTCATTAAGCAGTTGGCAGCACCTCCACAAGATTAAACTAAGATTATTCCATCAATCAATGTCTGCTCAGGAGGTACACCCAATAACAAACACTTTCCAAAGAACAGGCCACATTATTTACCAGTATTTCCCAACATCCTTTGACTTTATATTCATCACATTTGCGGTTTAATTTGTGATCAATCTTTTGTTTTATTCCATTATTTTCTTAGCTAGTCTGTGTCATTGTGTTACAATACCATTTCACTTTAAGGGATTGGAGGGGGGGTCATAGTTACGATGCATTGCTATGAAATATTTAAATGAGATATAAATATTTCAAAATAAATGATAGGACAGTTGGAGAGAGACAGGAAGCAGAGAGAGGGGGAGGACATGCAGCAAAGGACCGTCCGGTGCGGGACTCGAACCGGGGCCAGCTGCAGCGAGGACTGTAGCCTCTGTACATGGGGCGGCTGCTTAACCCACTACACCACCAACCACCCCAAAACTAGTGATATCTCAGAACATGCCTACTCTGTAAAATGTTTTCAGGCAGGCTTAAACTTGGCTAGCGTTTCGTTTCTTATGGCTGACATTGCTGGTAATAGCCTCCATTTCTCATCAGAAAGAGAACCTGTTTAACACAAGCTAACAGGTCTGGCTCACTGCCATGATAAATGACATGCAGCTGTGAGCGAGAGGAAAAACAAATAACGTGATGAGCTGGTATTATCCTGTTCGACATTTCAGGTTTCTGATCAACAATGATAAATCGTCTTGTAAGGACATACCAACTTACAATTATATGCGTGGGAAGTTGTATTACACCCAAACCTTTGTCGTGTTCCTTTTCATCACTGTTTATTGTTGTACCCTCACACTTGTTCTGACTTTGGACACTTGAAATGCCGACGATGACTCAGATGAGGATGTTTTAATTAAAAATACAAGACGTGTTGCAACAACACTTGCTCGCATCTCATAAACTGCTTTTTAATTGATGTCAGGCAGGTGCCAATTTTCTTCTCAACACGAGTTAGTTTATGCTATGAAACAAGCAGAGCAGCATAGGAGCTTCATGTCACCTGCCACCTGTGACAGCTCAGAATTCAGAGTCCTTCAGGTAGCTTGCCCCATGTTAATGTGTCACTAATGAAGCCTTTTGAAGACTCGATTCATCCAGATGTCGGCGAGCACTGAGGCGCTGCCGACTGACTTCCGATCACACAAGACCTTGGCAATGAGATGAACTGTTTGAAGTTGATCAAGAGTTGCCTTGGCTTCCATCTACATCTGTCAGTTTCAAACTTTACACTTCACTGCACATGATGATCACACACAGAAAAGTTAAGGTACAATTTCAAGCTGCTGTTTGGACTAATCTACTTTAGGCTAGAATTACCACAGAATTTAAAGTTTGAGGGATCCTGAGACTCAATGACTGATTGACTGCTAAAGTGCCTATTCTCCAAGGAACTTATGGCTTACTACAGCCTCAGGTGACAATGGTGAAGTATGACAGGTAACGGCTGTTTTTTTAATGGGGTGGGAGTGAGTGTCTTATAGTTCCCCTTGATGGTTCACACAAGCTTTATGCCAGGAAAAAAAAAGCTTGATGAGTGGTATGGCTAAAAAAAGTAATGTTAAGGAAATACTGCCTGACATCAGATGGAACCAGTGTCCAGTCTTTGTTTGTAAGCAAAAGGAGGTGAAAAGAGCAGTACTTAGTAGAGCAGCTAACCTGTGGTCTTATCTGCTGGACAAATCAATAGTAGTGTCTGAAAGCAGAGCAGAGTGTGCTGGGAGGGAGCTAGAGGGGCTACCCCTGGCCTGCTGCCCCCCAGCACCCTCCTGGGGGGTACCTGCCTGTCTTTTCACCCTTCATCTCTTCTGCTTCAGTGGTTCCATCCCATGACTTCCTGCTCACACAAAAAGACAAGCCCACATATCCTCTGAAAAAGACATCCAGTGAAATGTTGTACCATCTATACAATGAAACGCAACAAGGAATCCACACTGTCCACAATGTTACAATGCAGCAGACTCGCATTACGTTTATGAGCATATTTAGAGCAAATTCACATGTGCGCATGTGCACATACACCGGAATACACGTGCACACGCTGTTTTTTCCCCTGACACATGGTACTACAAGGGCCCAAAATGGACAAAGTACAAATGGCTTCCCATTGCAGTGGTCTTTTACACAAGGGGGCATAAAAAGCAGCACATGATGCACAACAGATAACATGCCCCCCTACCTGACCAAAAAGCCCTGGAGAACAGTCCTGTGCTAAGCAAAAGTAAAAGCTGGACTTTTTCTAACATCAAGAATACGGCTCTTAAAAGAAAAAAAAAAAAGAAAAAAAAAAAAAAGCACATAACCTTTCTCCTCATCCCTCCTCCACTTGCGGCTGCCTACTTACTTTCAATCACAGTTAACATCACAGAACAAGAAGTGGAGGGATGGGAGGAGGTGAAACACAAGCCTGGTGCACAATGCACTTGTCTGGCAGCTGCTTGGTCTGACATTTGAGGCCATGGGGACCTTGTTGAAAGAGCAGATGCTCACTGATGTACAGGCACAGGAACATGGCAACTACACAAGTGGCTGTAGCTGAAAAAAAAAAAAAATCTGCACAAACATATGACAGAAAAGAACAAGGGGAAAAAGCTGAAGTTGGCAGGCTCACGCAGAGATGTGTCTGAGTGTAGAAACATGGGTTCAAATACACAGCGGAGTGGACATGGGAAACTGACATGGACATGTATGAAAGACAGCACCATGCAACAGTGCAACTGATGTATAATAGAAATTGCTCTCACAAAAACACTGATTGTTGTTTGCACATATCTAAATTATGTATAATATATCTAATGGAAATTCAAATAAAGACACACAGACATGATTGACTCGGAAAATAAATACTCACGATCATACTGTTCCAAATGGAAAAGTGAAGGACAAGCTGTCCAAGCTTCCACTCACATTAAAACATTCCAACATATATCAGGCATGATTTGCTGTATATTTGCAATAATGCCTGATTTCAACAAAATGCAAAGGCCAAAAGTTGTGAAGGCAGCAAGAAATGTAAAAAAAAGATTACTTTCAAGAGGAAAACAGACAAAACAAATAAGGAGTGTTAAAAAGACGAGATGGGAGGAAAGCAGATGGCAACAAAAGAGAAAAATAGAAGATACAGATTGCAAAGTGAAGGTACAGAGCAGGCAGCATTATGGTGCATCTCCGGCGCACAGAAATGAATTTCCGCCAAGGACCGCAGGCAGCGATATGGAAATGGGTGGCTGGCAGCTTCTTTGGCTGACTGTAAACAGGATCTTGGTAAGGCATATAGCCTCTGGTGAAGCCTATAGAGACTAGCATCATCACAGTACTGTGCTGAACTGCAATACTCCCACGGTCCCTCCTTCTATCTATCTGGTTCCTTTGCTCAAACCTGCCCAAACTCCACTCTTGAGTAATTTATGAACTGGGTAGAGGGTGGGTACGGAAGCAATACGCACACATCCTGACACCAAATACATGACATGTTCCACATGTCTTCCCACAAAACTACAAAGAGCCCCTTTGTCTCTACAAAAAAAGAAACATTAAGAAGTACTTTGAGGTGTTGCATCACTTTGTGAACTTTGTCACCAGATAGTTAACCACAATCCATGTTATGATGCTAAAGTCGAAATTAAAGGAGCAAATGGTTATGCTAACGGTTAGCTTAAGCTATATCTGAGCTGTTCATTCAATAACCTCAACTTGGGACACTATTGTCTGGATATGCCAGGGTATTAATCTTATACATTGATAGACTGAAAGTAATAGTGGCCAGAAGACTAGCTAGAAGTTAAGGGACCATTACAAATAATAAAAAAGAGCTCAATCAGTACATTCATAAATCTTATTCTGGTTTGTATGACACTTATTACTGCAAATAGTCTCAGTGGTTTTAAAGCAGTTCACCTATTTTGTAACCCAATTTCACTACTTGAAAGATTGTGTAGATATGTGCAAGTCATTCAAAGGCAAAGGTTTACCTCCCAAAAGTAACTGGTGTTGGCCTCTCTCTTCTCCTCGTCCTAACAGTATGACTGGCACAATTGAGCTTGCATTATCTTTGCCATGCTGCAAAACAAAGTGCATCGGAGTATTACGAGGTCCTACACAAAAGTAAACAGCTTCATCCTGTGTGTGAAATATGTGTCACTGTGATTGCGCAAAGCTGCCCATCGACACAGCTGTGTCGGGTTGAAGAAGCGCCTCCTAATTAATGAGGGAGAGAGTCAAAGGGAGAGAAACTCTCTCTTCTACAGTTCTCCTTCAAAGACGTTCTTCCAGCGGGACCCTATTGTTTAGGCTGAGGCATCATGGGTAGCCTTATTTACAGATTTTAATTGCTCTGGTGATCTGTGGGTAAAACACCCTGTTATAATCACCCCACAATAGAATTGTTATTCTTTCTGACAACTGTAATAAAATGTTCTACAGCGTCCGAGGGAAAACAAGGAGAAAAGAAATAGAGAAGGGCAGAGACGGATGGCAGACAATGTAAGAGAAAACTGAAATCTAGTGAAAAATAGAATTAGTAGTAAATATTTTGAATGCAAATTTCCTCAGCGAGAGGAACTAATCCAAGCAGACGGGAAGCAGGGATGAGGATGGGACTGTTGTCCACTGAAACGATTGCTCTTCCACCTCAAACTGACAACCATGAGAAGCTCACCGTTCCTGGACCTCCGAAGCGGAACCGCAGAGGAGACATCCGCTGCAGCCATCATACAACCCACACACACACACACCTACAGACAGCTTGGGGATGAGGAGGTAGGTCACCTACTAGAAGAGATTAGTGTCACCATGCAGAGGTATGAACATGGGACTGTCAACTGCAGTTGTGCTTGATCCGGGAGGAGCTTGCACAACTCGCTCTCCTGTACTCTCATGCAGCTTTCACAACAGCTGCTGAGACACCTTCTCAGCAGAAGTTGAGACTAAATTAACTGGAAAAAAAAAATCTACGGGGCATGATATTAGTTAAATTCATTACACACACCACCACAAGTTACCAGAGACAATAAATACACGTAATGTATGCTCTTATGCAACAGAATGCAGCGGCCCCACAACAAAGAGAAGTTTATTTGAAATGTCTTAATACTTTTGTGTTTTCACACCAGAATATACCTGCAGTAGAGGACTATATAAGCTAGTTTCAGGCAACACTTTGCATACTAAAGGTTTTTCTTATTTTTTTTCCAAATCAAAAACTGAATCCTCATCTGAAATACGTTTCAAAACGTGTTGGGTAATACAAAATAATCGTCTTTCTAATACAAATACTTAAGAGTTGAAAAAATGCATCAATTCTGTATGCATTACAATATGTCATGTGGCCAATCTGTCTGCAGTGTCTACATCTAGGAATATGAATAATTTGTAAACTTGTTTTTTTCGCTGCAAAGATCAAACCATTTTACATCATTTTGCTGGGAGAGAGAGTGTGAGCTCCTCTGCTCTGTGAAAAAAAAAAGCCCCTTTCACTTAAGTGAGTCAAACTCTACCCCATTATTATGCCTGCTGATAAAGGTAATACAAACACCCTGTGCATCAAAGGTCCATGAAAAATTAAACAGCCAATCAGCTGGCAATTATTCTCTTTAATCTCCTGGAGGCAGCCAATAGCTATGTGCCTCCGGTGGTGGTGGCCTGGAAGGGATCCCTGTCTCCAGTTCTGCACATTTCTCAACTCTAACACTTACTTTGCATTATGCTCAGCTCAGGATAAAAGAAAGTACAGGCAAACTTTCTAAACTGTTTTACTTTTTTCCCATTTGTGAAAATACACCATTTTGGGTATTGATACTATTAAAACCAGATCAGTCAATTTGCCTTTATTTTCTTCCAGACTATAGATTGGTTAGAGACATTTCAACTGGACATGTGGACACTTTGTTTATGTTCCAAAAGAGCTGATCGATTGCTCATTTAAGCTAAAAGATGTGTCGTGTGTAGAGAAGGTGATCTTTATTGGATTATCATCAGTGCTTCAGACTGTTAAGTATGTGCTGTTGATCTTCACTTGTCGATGCGCCCCGTTGACAATTATTACAAAATATCGATAGATTACAAGAGATGCAGATCAGCAGCTACAAAGATCACTTTATTACCCTCAGCTGCAATGTGAAAACAGCCAATTGATGATCCTTTCAGCCCAATGCTGCCAGAAGCCGTGCTGTAATTAGAAGGCCACAGGAGCAGCAAAACAAAACACAGCTCTCTGCTTCTTCAGCAAGTCACCTGTGCTACACCCAGCAATTTAACTCCTGTCACTTGTGTCCACTCTATCCTCGCACCGACACCAGCTCCAGCACTCCACCCTGGTCGATGCATGTGTGGGGATGCTCAATGGCAATGATTCCCCTCTGATCTTAATTAGAGAAACACATCAGATACAAATGACATCTCGAATCAATCGACAACTACAGGCTGAGGGGACTGGGGGGTCACACAGAGAAACAACTTTGCATCCCATCTTTCACAAATTAGGCTTGAAAATCTGCCTCCTTATTTTGAATTGAACAGTTTTAAGGCCTCATATTAAAGGTATGCAAGATTCTCTCAGGACTGCAAATTAGTCAGCAACTCACACAACATAATTACCAAACACAGTTCCTGGATGTGCTGATGAAATATAGATGGAGAGAGATTCTATCCGGTCCCTCTTTGACTGCTCCACTCAATGTTTTTTCCTTTACTCTTCATCTCCATTTTCCACTCCATCTCTTCCCTACTCTGTGATAGCAGATGGATAGTGGTGTAAAAAGCAGAAACAACCTGACAGGCTCCTTAGCCGCATGGCTGAGTGTATAACTAGCGACATTAGTGAGCAACTACGCCCAAGCAACCCTTCAAAGACGGGGGTACTCAGTGTGGCACACATGTATTTGCACACACACAAACGCACACACCTGCGTGACAAATGTCGAGTACGTGCATGTTTATTTTATTGGCACATATGTGCACATGTGCACGCTGACACTGATGTGCTTACATACATAAACATGTATGTTCACACACTCTTATATGTTGCAAAGGCACACACACACACACACAAATAAATACCACTAAGGGAGTCAATAGTGCTGATTTTCCCTGTCAGCTCCTCGGCAGGCACTGGTTTAAAGAGACATCAATCTGTGATGTCAGCACTTACCTAATGAACCCTCTCAGATCGATGGAGGCACTGGTCTGCTACACAGTCTGCCTTCACTGCCTGGCTTGTTTTTATTTTTGCTCTGACTCCACGCTGGACCAGGCCACAATGTGTCCAGGTGTGTGTCTTCGTGTGAGCTGTCAGCTGTGCCGACCTAACGAAAAGTGAGCGGATGGACCCATTTATATGGCACGTGCGTGAGCATTAACAAAATGCGAATGTGCCGACTCTGGCACACTCGGTCAATGATGCCTGTGGATGTGTTTGTGCACGGATGTCGCCGTAGATCTTAGATATATTAGGATTATTTGCAAACTTACTCTACGCCCCCTTTTTGGATTCCTGTCATACTTGTGCTATAATATACATGTTCTTCTATATTTAAAAGACTATGAGCACATAGAGTCTAGATGTTGTTGTGAGTCTGAGGGGTTTTGTTTGTATATGCAGTTTATGCAAGTCTTAGTGCCCAAGCCATTGCTTATGTATGTAGCTCAAAATTATATGATAAAAAGGCTTGATTGTACATATATTTGCAATCATTGTGTCTGTTGTGATGCATGTCGTCCTAACAGAAAAGCATATAATCATCTCTGTGCCTATCAACCTGTACGGATGCCCCTTCTTTTCTCCTAAAATGCATCAGTTCATAGGCTGACTGGCAGTGGCAAAGGAGGTGGCAGCAGTGTGAGATGCTGTACAATTAGATTAGTTCCATTTCCTTTGATCGCCCTCACCCCATCCCATCTCGTATGTGACACTTCAAATACAGGAGGCTTCCTGCACCACTTAATTGACCAGAATAAACATATTATATTGTGATAAGTGTCGCGATTGTAACAAATTGTATGGCGTGACTGACACAAATCATGGCATTAGCTTTGCCTCTCTTATCTGCGGCCTCCTCGTGCCTTTTCAATAAACAATCCGGCAGACGGAGGAAGAGAGAAAAGAACAGCAAGGAGGAGAGGAAAAGGAGAGAGGGGGGGGTTGATGGTGGGTGAGGCGTATGGGAGCGCTGCGGCCATGATCTAACATCTATCCACTTAACCATTCAAAAAGTCATCTTCCTCCATCAGCGCCTCACTCGGCGCTGCATGAGAAACATTATCTTTCCACAGGAGCTATCATTCACAGATGGCTTTCCCCTTCTCAACAGCCTGCCACCACATATATCCAACACTGGATATGGTGTATATGTGCTCATTTGTGTGTCTTTTACTGTATGCACCTTCATTGGTATGGACATTTGAACGATAAAGTTAATTCGGAGCAGAAGAAACAGAAGAAAAAGAGGCTGTGTGTGTGTGTTTTTACAAACCTTCCGCATATTTATGTGTGAAGCAATCAATGTAGAGCGCATAAAGAGGGAGGAGCTGGTAGAGGCATGAGGGGGAAGGATGTGAGGGAAGGTGATGTGTTAATCAGTGAATCAGCGTCCATCCGCTAATGTCTGCCAGTGTAAATAAGGCCCTCATCTCCTGCCGTCACATACGCTGGCTTTCCAGACCATTAGGCCCGAGCTGGCTGGCTGAGGCGGCCCACTGCTCGCAGGAGACTCATTTACGTGTCTATAGGCATCTGTGGCTGGTGATAGGGAGCCCACGTGAAATTAATGGGACTATGGGTGCTGCCAACCAGCCAGGCAGCTCTCCTGCGCCCCCACACACACACACACACACACACACACACACACATGAACACTTGACACAGCAATCACCAGCATGTACGCTTGAATGCATGAGCTCGCACACTCACACCAGCACACACACACACACAGAGTTTCAGACCCGCACACATATCGTGGTTTTTAAGCATGCGGGGTAAACTAACCTTTGCAGTAAAGATTTTGCAGCTTTATTAGTTTAGGAAATGGCTGTAATTAAGGATAATTCATAATGGCTGCTTCTCCCCTCTGTGGTATTAAAAGGGGGCCGGCCTAATTTAGCCTGCTTGCATTTGTGCAGCAAGGCCGTAAAATGTGTGGAGTGAAGGATTACATAGGCAAAGAGTGTGAAAAGGAGGCCTTTGCAAGGCACCAATATACTGTATGGTCAACAATCCAGATGAGGGTTATAGCCCCTTCACACATCCTTTACAAAATTCAGCTTTTAACACAGCACAGTTTCCAAACTTCACATCAAATACTATTAAACTAAATATGAAAGAACAAAGAAACTGTATTCTTTCTGACTGACGGTTATCTGTATGGTTCTGCACTTTAACCTGGGGAGCACTGTGTGATAAACTACTAAAAGCAAATACTGAGTAAACAATGGACACGTTCCAAGTAAATCCGCTCATAGATTTTTTTTTTTTTAAGGGCAGATGACAAGACAAAAATTCAATCTGTAAACATGGCACACCAAACAAAAAGAACAGTGAGTCCAGGCACCTGATAAGAGATTATTAAATAGTCCAATCAACTGTGCAAAATATTGAATTTTCACAATACAAAAATGTACATAGTTACTGCTTACACATTTTAGATTGTGTTACAATTCCTGTCCTGGCCCGTGAACGTTGCCCGACAGAAAATACTCTCGGACAACCATGGGTTGTGAAACAATTGCATTGTGGACATGTGGGCAAATGTATGTGTGACATATTTTATGGTGAGACTGGGCTGGCCAGGGAGGAGAAAAGTGGGGCTGGATATGTCTTGGACACTCCAGAGAGGATGTGTGAGCCTGGGCTGAGCTAGCATCCTTTTCTCCTCCCCCACAGGGGTTGATGCACGAAACCGGAGGACGGGATCAATAAGTCCACAGATCCTGCCAGCTCCCCTCCATCACTACCACTGATAAATAATAGAGGACAATCTCAACCTCCGAAAGATTCTTGTTGTGACTGATTGTGCACACAGACACTCAAACAGAAAAAGGCTGGGTAGATACGGAAAGAGTTAGATCCAGGTCAATCGCAGATATCATATGCATTTATCAGTGCCCTCTCACAGGTCAAGGAATACCAACTACCATACCCCAGGAGGAGCATCTAACAGGAGTGATAAAAGATCCAGGAACATTCCGTTCAGCATGCCCAACTCAGACAGTTCTTTAAGACTTTGGGCTTAACATCTCCGCTGTTTCACCTTTGGCATTTCAGTGCTCAAGGTATGAGCACCACGGACACACTGACCATCAGCCTTTAAGTTAAAAAAGAAAGTAGCTGCTTAAACCTATAAAACAATCAATGATGGAGTAGCAACCTGTCCAAAATGTGATTTCCACACTGTCCGCCGCATCTTTCACACATTATCGATTACCTTTGCTTGTAACATTTTCTGTTAATTCTGTTCACCCACACAAAATCTATATGTGTGCATTTCAAAGAAGGCATCTGAGCTGAGCAGAGGCTGCCTCAGCTCTGCAGGCAAGACAATCACTGTCAATCTACCTAATGGCCAAGTGTCTGCTGATGCATGCCAGTGAAGAGGGTTAGAGTCCCTGGGTGCAACATGAAGTAGAATGAACAGCATCCCTTCTTCCTCAAAGTGTTGAAAAGGCATGTAAACCCCCCTGCTGGAGCTTTCCCAATTCTTCTCACTTTCCTTTGTAACGTTAGTTCGATCAAAGAGAATGGGGCCATTAAGTAGAAGAAGTACAGATCAACTAGAGTTGGGGTAAGACACATACTGCTAGGATGCAAAGAGAAAGTTGGATTCCAGAATATTCAGTCACAGTGGATTTCCTTGGATAACGAAAGAGTGTTTCAACAGTGAATGGCACAAGAAAAAGTTCAGATTAGTGAGGAAAGAGCAAAGGATGAACATGCCGTAAAAGCCTGGCCCCTCTTCACTGCCTCTAGCACACCTGTCCACCACAGCTGCTTCAGGATGTAGGAGATTGAATCAGACCTTCAAGTTTGCTGGCTGTTTCAGCAGCAAAATAAATGACGAGACAGGAGCTGGTGAAAAGAGTACGAGGGCAACTCAAAGGTGTGACCCCACTGATGAGATGAGAGGCAGTCAAGATCTGCCAGACACACTATTAGAATCCGAGACAGAGATGGGAGGCGTAGTGAGAGGGGAAGGGACAGTGGGAGTGTGGTGTCACTTTATCAAATTCTTCCCTGGCACACGGTAACATAGGTCAGAGGAGGAAAAGCATGGGGGCAGAGTGTAAAGCTGAGTGAAAACACAGTGCTTCTCTAATACCTTTCATAAAGAGAAAAGCCTCCTCATCCACCAGCCATGATTAAATATAACCTGAGTGCTGAAAAACTAACCCCACTACCCTACCCTAAGTTTGTGTGAGTACGTGGACGTCCATGTGTACACTCTCGGGGTGAGGAGGGTAAAAGCAATTTGCGGATATCTTGTTGGGTGAGTGGAGTGTATGTTTTTGTGGCATCAAGGGGTGAACGGAGGGAGGAGGAGATGCTTGATGTGCACATCCTGCCCTGCGGTTCTCTGACACCAGCTGGGCAACGCTGAATGTGTTGGACTTCTGGTCACCTGAAATTAATTCTGTCATCAGCAGCTGGATTAAAGTGAGACGATGTAACTTTAGCTGAAGAATGGCCACTGTAGCCTCATGAGGCCATCACAGGGCGATGGCATTCAAGTGTCTGATGCTTTAAAGAGTTGACAGAAGTTGACATGGGGCACTTTCAACATTTTTGCATAATTGCGAGGTGCAGCCTACAATCTGAAATTGTATTTTAGAGGGCAATGTGACATTGGTACTTTTTGCAATCAGTATACGAACAGCGCTTACAGAAAACAGGACTCTGCATTGCTTCCCCAACAACTGTACAAGCCTGTTGTCTGTCAGGCCAACAAGAAGCCAAAAATATCATTTCTAAAATGCCAAATATAATGGAAATTACCAAAGCTCCCTTTGTTGTGCGTTTCTAAAACCTAAAAATATAATTTTTCTTGTTTACCTTTTGGGATGATAATCTTGGGGAAACCCTGCTCTGGGTTACAGACCGATAAAATGATTGAATGCTGTAAGAGTAGCCATCTTTCCTGTCAAGATATTGTGTCATTCAGGTGGTTTGGAACTACATATTGTTGTGACTCTAAATATAAAAGGTGTAGTGGTCCCTAAAACCCTCAGAGATGAAGGCAACACATTAGCCATAAACAAAAGAAAGATGGTGCAAGGTCTTTAGAGTATTTAAGAATGTTTATCATTTGTTAGCATATGTACTTATATAAAAGTAATTCCTATTCAAAATGGCATTTCTAAATAAGCCAGCATAAGTTACAGTCTAAACCAAATCAAGTAAGATTGTTGAAATTCAGAGTAGGGGCAGTTTTTTCTGTATTAATTCAGAATTTATTCGGCCAAAGGATGGTTGTCTAATTTCTTCTTTGGTCAAGTTACATCACCTGGCTCTCAAAATAAAGAGTAAGAAGAACAAGTAACCAATATTTAGTAGCCACTAGTTATGATATTTTTACACCAAAAGTAGCATGTTAAAACATGTTAAACCCTTTCCCCTTGCCAATAGAAGCAACTTTACTGTCAGTGTTCTGAGGGCAATGGTTTATTCAGAACCAGTCCAGGAACTAGTACTAAATCCCAAGAAACAAGCCTCAAACTACGATAGCAAGAAAGAATGGCATTACACTGTATCATTCAGGCTGCATCGGACAACAATTTCCAATAACCACAACTTTCTGAGGTAATTAGGCTGGTTTATCATATTTGACTGGAACAAGGATGTCAGCCTGACACAGCAGGACTGAGAATGAGCTCCTAGTTGTGTTGCGGTCAGGCAGAATCCACCAATCACTTTTCTTTCTGTCACACATGGTGTCGCTGACAGTTTCAGAGCCTCCAGATGGGACAGTACAATCGGTAAATGTAAAGAAAACGTGAGCTGTACACACCCTTGCTGCTCCAAGTGTAGCACCTTGATTGAAAATGATTGTATTTTGTTCCCCATCAGAACCGGAGCTGATAAATAGTTGTTTGGACAGAATTAAACGCTTCCACTTGCACTTAAAAGCCAGATGTTAGTAGGCTGACCTGTTATAGTTTAGTAGTTTGCATATAATAAATTCATCTACAAGGTCAATAGGTACACTCATCCTAACCGTATCTCTCCTTGAATGCCCCTTAACATGTGACCGGACCACTGAAACACAGTTTATGTTTGTCTGAGGCAGGTTGGTGAATAACTAGAAATTGTTTCTACGTGCCAAAAGAGTTTGAAAATTCAAAAACAGGCAGACAACACTGTCGACACTCGGATGTGATGAGCCAATATATTCTATAACCTTATTTTATATATGCCTATGTGCTCCTTAGAGATAGAGAAAAATTGGGCCATCAGTGTCACTCAGAGCCCCACTGTGGAGCCTTGTTTTCTTGATCTAATAGAAGGTAATGATCCAGAGAGCAGGGCTAGGCTTCCTCTACCATGGAGCAGGCCTCCGGGGGCTACTCCAGCCCTGACAGTGGCAGTGGTCGTGGCAGTGCAATAAGAATAAACACATGCAGGCGGGGAGTCTATTTGGCTGAGAGTGATGGCTAGCTTGTTGCTTATCCCAGCCCAATAAATCTCCATACAGGGCCGCGAGATGAGCGCCGCTTATCTCATCAGCCTCACGACTGATGCCTCCGACTGAGTGCCGCGGCTCACACCCCTGATTTATCACGAACAGGAGAGGGGAGAAGTTCCTCACCTCAGTAAAGCTAAAATAAAGGGAAAGAGGGTGGGAGAGGAATACAGTAGGAAGGTGGGGGAAAATGAAATAAGAGGGGGAGAAAAAAAGACATATTGAAAAGCAGAGGGCACAGGCAAATAATGCAGAAATATAGAGAGAAAACAGAAAGGTTTTCAAGGGAAAACAAGGAGGCTTTGACGTGAGGCAACGCAATAATCTAAAAATAAAAACTCCCAAACCTGCGGGGGAGGAGAGGAGAGCTTGGGGGTAAATGTCACCATCTCCATGTCAGGGAGTGGTGGTGAGGGGAATTGCATTTGACGGCTGGATTCTTTGGGATTCAGCAGTTTTTTTTCAAGGCAGGGAAAGTGGAGACAGGAAGAGCAGGCTGCTATATTTGAGGGGGACCAAATGCTCTCTGTCTTATAGCAAAACATGCCCTTTTCTTGACTGACACTGGTAGAACACATTCTGGGCTGTGCTCTCAAGGGCTGCTCACTGTAAAAAAAAAAAAAAAGAAGAAGAAATATAGAACTGTATAAACTGAAGCTACTTGTTTAAGATACTCATGCAAAAACAAAGTTTAGTTTTGACTTTTGAGATTCAAGATGATTGATGCCATGTTAGGTTATCTTTCCCACAGATGGAGTATTAGAACTTCAGCCTTTCCAGTGTCTTCTCTCCACAAACACAGGGACAAAATTTCAGCGCTTTGAATGACTTTGTGACCCCATCTGCCCATCAGCTCCCCAACGCAATGAATTGTTTGGCCCAGCAAAACAAGCAGATGACGTTTTGAGCAGTGAGAGAGCTGAGGGCCAGAGGATGAGTAGAGGGCCTGTGCCGATGGCATAAGTTGGCAATGGTGGTAGTTTAGGGTGAGGGGGACAATAAAAAGGAGCAGGGAGACTAGGGGATTTATGTCAGCGTGACTGTCAATCATAGATAATGGACAGATGGTGAAAATCAAAGACGGCAAGTCGGAGACGCGGCTCTCATTTTACATTGCTTGCTGCCTCTCTCTCCATCTTGTGGCCGTATGAATTAAGTGTGGTGAGAGGAGAGAATGAAGAAGGTGGGAGGGGAGGATGGGGAGTGACGGAAAACAGACGGGTATAATATTCTCATCACTCTTCACTCTGCAGTCGTTGGTGAGGAGCGTGGCCCAGGGCACTCAGCGGCCCAGTCAGCCGCCTTGCAGACCCTGCAAATATTCCTAAACCTCAATTTTTCATATTTCCCTGTATGCATAAGGAGATGAAAAATCATCCGATCATTTGTATTGTCTGACTGAGGTTATACACAAATATTAGTTTATCTACCGCACCTAAGATTGCCTCCCTAAGCAAGACGGATTGGTCTTTTGGAGAGGGCAATATTCCCCGGGAACATATTCAGTCCATCTTTTATGTGCTGCATTTCACAGAGCAGCAGGTATGAGTTCCATCTCCAGACAGACTCGATAAAGCTAAACACCCGATAGAGACACTGCTTATTACACACAATACGCTTTAATTGCCAGACGATTTTCAGCAGCGTGAAATTTATAGTTCTCAAAACTGATCTCATGCAAAGATGCTTGACATCTAATATTCATATTCTCTGCGCATTTACCAAACACTTAGCTAAAATGAATATTAAAGCAAAACAAGCAAAGGAATCAATTTGACTTGTGAGGAGGAGGAAAGGGGAAAGAGAAAACTCTTCAAATCATGGTCTCAATTGATTTCCGTTAGCTCTTCTGAAAACTACCAAGTGTCTGGCCTTCTGCTCCAGGAGAGTGAGAAAGGGAGAAAGTGAGAAAAGCGAAGGGAGGAGGGGGTGTGAAGAGGAGTTCTGGGTCAGAAATCGCTGGGTGATTATTCACCACTCAGCCATGTGTAAAACTCATTAGACAATGCGTAATGCCTTTAATCAAATCAATGGCACAAGCAACTCTAAACTGATAGCTCCCATCAAAACTTACATAAAGCATGGAAAATTTCTCAATTACTGATAAAAATAAGAGAAGACGAAGGAATTATCCCCAAAATGGACCTAATTGTTCTTTGTCTACAAATCAATACTAGCATGGGAAATAAATAAATAAATAAATAAAACCATAAATGAGAAAAGTTAAGTGTGAGAACAATGTGCTGAGAGCGATAAAGGAACGAAGAACGAGCGTCTCCGTCAACATAAAAAGTTTTTTCTGATCGCTGAGATGCAATGCTTCAGTTAAAAGTGAGGTAAATGCTTTTGTGAAGACAATCATACAAAATTGTTCACTTAGCAAAGTGTAGCGCTGCACAACACTGTTGCAAAATTGCCTCTGAAGTGGGAACAATTAAACATGGCAAAAACAAAACACTGTGGAGTACAAATGCATTTAAAAGCCCAGCAGCACCGGCTCTCCTCACTTTTACTTCTTCGTCTCTTCAACGAGCTTTGAGCTGGTGACAGACTCGGAAGCGGTTGGGCAGGGGTGCTGTGGGTAATTAGGCGGGTGGAGGTACAGATGTTGAGCTGTGGAGGACCCTAACCGGGACAGTGAGAAGCACTGGAGCACAAATAACCCTGCATCTGCCAGCTCTAAGTACCTTTCTTTGTTAGGGTATGGGTCTTCATTTTTTACTGTTGACAGGCAATGTTATTTCAGTTATTTGGTGGCATCTGGTTAGGCTGGGTGTGAGAGAAAGGCAGTGAGAAAAAAAAAAAACTGCAAACACACACATACACAGGACACACTTTAATTAATTGCGGGGAGATTACATGGTCTTCCAACCGTGTAGTTTGTCATCAGAGCCCATTACACACTTCTATTAGATGTTTCTTCACAGTGTCATGTGTAATTTAAAGGAGAGTCTTGGTGGAGGATCTCTAAGTAAGGTGAGGGGGCTAATCGGGACGACTTAAGTTCAGGCAAAAATAAACTCTGCTGCACCTCAATTAGCAGATAGCAGTGTGTAAACAAATAAGTCTTACTGGAGCATTGCTTATTTCATGGTATGTCATTCACTCATGGTGGCATGGGGATGCGGTTGTCTCTAGGCCTGGCGCTGGTCTGCTTTGCTCCAGTGCCATTGCTCTTCATTTCAGAGGGAGAAGCTTTATTTTCATTGCCGAGCAATGAAGTGTCTTTGTATGACTGGAGAGCACACCACAATCAATCTTACACCAGCGGAGTTAACAGGACAGAAACCAATGCAGCCGTTACTCGGCACAGAACATTACCAGTGTATGGACTCATTATTCATCAGAGGCTCCATTAGACACCGCTCACTACACTGCCACACTGAATATGAGACAGACAGACAGTGCTGTGTCATACACAACACTGCCCACAGTGGAAGAACACAGTGGAGAGATCACAAACTCTACAACTCTAAAGAAAAGGAAAAGACAACTCAAAATTAATTTATTTGTCTTGAAGGACTTTGAAATCTTGAGAAATCTTCACAGCTCTACAACTATTACAAACCGTTCAACCATGTATGTTTTTAAAATTCAGTCAATACAAACACTAACGTGTTTGCTATTTTCTTTTAATTAGATAGCAGCCATAATATGCTAGGCTCTAAAAACTCCTGGAATACTGTCATCATTTTGCCGGCAGATTCATATGTCCCTTGCTATGCACCCACAGAGAAACGTGTATGACAGAGTGTTTGCCTTCCTGGGCTGCCACCGCAGTTGGTAAAGTAACTAATGACACACGATTTAATGGTCAACATGAGGGAAGAAGGAATAATTGACTATAATCCAAACATCAGCCTCATAACCCCAGCTCTAATTGGCCACACATATTGCATAAACTCTGAGAATTTCAGCTGCAGTGTCGCATTCAAGATTTTACAACATCAGACAGCAGTTAAAAGTGGTGAGGAGACAGACAGTGGGTGCTGGCTGCTGAGCAGTACCAGGGTGGCAGCACGCAGCACATGAGAAGTCCCTTATGAGCCTGCCTGCTTTTTCTTCCTCCTTGCTGTCACGGCTGTAGCCCTAACCATCCCCTGCCATCACTGCGAGGAGGCCTGGGACAGCTGCTCACCAGAACAACCTCAACCGAACGCACACACACTCACACACACCCATACACAGCCCAACTTCAGTGGTATTCAGGCACTGGGACCCCTGGTAATTGGGCTTTCTCACTCCAGCAGCCAACAACAAGCAATGGCACATTCCTGTCTTGCCACAATGGCAGTTAAAAAAAATGCTATAATAAAAAGCAGCACAAACAAACATCCCAAAGGACTGCAATATTGAAAGGGCAGCAAACCAGGCGATAAACAGCAGCCCGGGAGGAGACGACCAGAACACGGTGAGGAAAACAGGAAGCAGACCCGCAAACAGGAAGTGACATGAGCCCTCGTATGTAGATCGTCTCGCTCAATAACGTGCAGGGAAAGTAAAAAGAAAACTAATGAGAACAGCAAAGACATAGGTATGGATGTTTACAAGTGTCTGCCTTCAATTTGAGAGGGAACTGAAATGGAAATTGAGGACAAACAATCAATGCCTCATTATAATCTCACAACATGCACACAGGCTTGTTTTTTTTTTCTCCTGTCAGTTTATTGTGAGAGACTAATTTTGGCTTGTGTTTGTTATGCTACCGCTATTACAGGCTGATGTGTCCTCATTCTTAATTTCTGTCCCAGTTACTTTTTTTCCGCTTTTTTTTTTTTTTTTTTTTGTTTATCTTCTTCTCAAATGTTTCCTGTCGTACTTTGAAACTACTTTGCATCTTCACCAGGATTCATGTGAATCCCCAACTGTGAAACAGTTAAGTGGATGACATACCTCTCTCATGCTTCATCGGCAACATTATCTTTTTATTCCCATTTTCTTCCCAAGGCAGGGGAGTGTTGATGTCTGCTAACTAAACTCCAACTCTCAGTCAAACCTGCAATTACTGCCATGTCTATCTCTACCTTAAACATTGCTTAACAAGAAAAATATGCCAATATGCCGCAAACGCTTTCATTTGGGCTCCAAAATTAAACAAGCTGCTCGCAGCCATGTTGTAAATTACCCTAAGGAATGTGCAACTCGGTGCAGACACAAAGCACACATCACTTAGACTCCCTCAATCGCACAGCACTTATAATTTGTACCGTTTTAAGGATATTTATTATTTTTCAACCTGTTCTTTTGTCCTGTTGGTCCTCTCTAGCCTCAGGGTTGAACTCTTATCTCATGACATGTCAGAGATTTGTTATAAAGCCATAACATACAGTCAGTCTTTCCAGATAAGATGAGCGTCTTCCTTAGCATGTGGAGACATGATCGCATATAGTCACTAATATGCAGGGAAATTTGTCTGTTTAGTATCAGCCTGTTTCTCAGTGGAACTGCACAATAACATAATTAACAGTGGTTTACGAATGTGTGTTCTGGTTTGTGGGTCACGTGTGACACAAAACATTTGACAACATTTGAGAAACATATATATTTTTTTACAAAAAAATGTAAAGTCTAATGTAATGCAAGCTTATCAATTAATGATTCCATTAGAGCAGCCTTGCACAATTTAGTTTAAAAAAAAAAGAAAGAAATTAAATCATTTAATCTCATAGTTTCTTTTTTATAGTCACATATGTGAGACCCTGAGAGGTAGATGGATTCTCCCCAGGTTTGTTAGATCATGTTCAAAAGAGAATCAATCTTGCCTCAAAGTTGCACTGTGCAACAGTGGCCTGATCCAATCAGCATCTGTTACTGCCAGCTATGGGTGGGTCATAGGTGTGATAACAGCCAGGCAAAGTGAATCCTAAGGAGGTTATCATATTTGCTTACAGAACTGATGAGTATTTCATTTACTCAGTAAAACAATTACTTTTTCTGATTGACCATAGATTCTTTTGGTTGAAGGCAAGTAAAGACTGTGGTAGAACCGTGGTTCAGCCAATCACCTGCCATGTATCTTTTCATACATGTCTTCCCAGACAGTGCAACAAGCAGTCTGGTAAATCAGTTTATCTCAGATAAGCCTCTGTTCGAAACAGGCAACAGCAGCCCCCAGCTCCTTAAGGTTCCACTCTATCAAAGCATTACTTTTTTCTGATCGGGTTCCTTCAAGAAGCCCGGTGAAAGGGAAGCACCTTGTGCTTGTGAGTAGCACCTCTTCTCCTGGCAGATGTGAAAGAAAACTTGCTAAGGAGCATTATTTCTTATTTTTGATTGGAAATTGAATTTTCTCAAATAAAACTATCTTAAAGCTTGAATCTGATAAGCGGTGGACACCATCAAGATCTACAGTAAAAAATAAATAAATAATAATAATAATAATTATCAATTAACTGTACATTTACAGAGAAGAATGCAGTGTTGCTTTGAGAGCATGCTATCCCTGAAGCAGTTAAACATAATCATGTGCTAAAAAAAAAAGATCTAATCTAATCTAATCTACATTTATAGCTTTCTTAACATTTTCTTGCGTTCAGGAATGACTGGAGAAATGACAATCGGATGGCTTTAAAAATAAGATTTAAGTATGTTCAGAAAACATTGAGAATCGATTCATATTTCAAAGGTGCATCACAGCTTCAATTTTGTTCATGCAATCCTGACTGATGTTTCAGCTAATCTTTTGCATATAATATAATATAAATGGGCAGCAAATTTCATTGGACTCTGCTTATGCACCTGATCTGGCACATTGTGCTAGACAGTGGTGGACACTTCAATAAGAGTCATGTTGGCCTATCACTTTACCTGCCTCAATTTTAACCCCCAATCTCTTGGCTGGTGGATGCTCATTTCAAGTTTTGCTCACTCCTGACCACCAGCACCTGAGGGCAGGACTAGGTCCTAAACAGGCCTTAATATCTAGCTCAGTGTCCTGCCCGAGGCTGCTGTCAGTGTATGATGAATCAGACACACCTGATGGCTTTATCTCTAACAAGAATCTCTGAATCCTCATCAGAGCACTTATTGAATCGTGATTAATTCCCTCCAACAGTGCTGACAGAGAAGGTGCTTCATCTGTCGCTGTTCACTTGCCTGGCTGGGCCTCGAGCAATAACAGACGGGGGGAGACGAAGCATTACAGAGAGAAAAAGAAGGTGCAACGCAGTTTAGCTCCTGGTAAAACAAACAAATATTGAGAGCAGTATACTGTAAAAGAGGAAGTACAAAGACTGTGAGCGATCTGTTGGCAAATCTTTCATCTAACAAAGGCAGTACTGTGAGACCAACAGAGGAGGGTGAAAGATAGAAACTGAGTGTAGAACGAAACATAGTAGGATGCCAAATAAAGAAAATGGCAGGTAAGCAACAAAGGAATTACGGGAGAGACATGATGAGATGGGTAAGTTTGTTATGTGATAAGTGAGGTTGACAAAGACCAACATCTTCTCGCAGCTTTACATTTTAATTGACAGAGTAAGAAATTAGTGTAGGCTCTTTGTGTTTTCTCTTAACCCATTGACGCCGGATGTTGCTTAGCGCAACATTGCCCCTCGCGCCGGTTGTTGCGTAGCGCAACGTTGTCCCTAACGCCGGTTGTTGCGTAGCGCAACATTGTTCATTTATCATTATTTTCAAGACGCATGCAGCATGTAATGCACAATAATTGGTTCAAATATACATGAGGTGGGTGTTTTCGATTAGCCTGTTCTGCAATAGTGCGTTTGTAGCTAATTTGACAGCTCGGCTACAATGGCTGCGGTTAACGAGACATACTGTGACAGCGATGGAAGTGATGTGGAGTTGGCGCGGCCACACACCATCCAACTCGAAGTGGAGCCCCGTGTCAAAGCAGGAGATGAAATCTTTCATCGGTCTCGGCCTAACTTTTGGAATAATCAAACTACCAACTCGTCGGGATTACTGGAGGCAGAGCAAGTGGCTGTATCAGACAAATGTAGCCCGAGTGATGGCACGAGATCGTTTCGACATGATCTGGAGGTAATTATTTATTCTTGCGCTGCATTCTGACGACTTCTCATTCTTATTTGAGTGGCGTTGGCCTTACGTCAAAAAAAAGAGAGCCCGGTGCGAATTACTGCAGTATAACTATGATGTTTTAGAAGTCGTGTCACTGAAGTATACAGTATAACTGCACAATGCAAGATATATTGCAGGGTTTTTTATCATTCATTATTATTGCTGATATTATGATTATGATTTAGTTATAGTATAGTAACAGTATAGTAATAGTAGTATAATAAATAGCAGCATTGGGTATTATCCTGAATCATAAAGCAAAACTACATGAACCAAATGTCCAACATTGATAAAAAAAAAAGTAATACAATCCAGCAAGCGAAAATTTTTTAAATTTTTCTTAGGTGTTTTCAATGAATTGTTTTTAGTTCAAAAAACCCTCAGGCATTGGGGACCTTTTCTAAAAACTGGCTTAGGCATTGAGCAGCCTTTTTTGCAGGTGCTTTAGGCGCCAATGGGTTAAGAAAGAAGAGGAACGCAATTAAGAGTCACTGGAAAAAATGCACTCATCGTGACGAAGACATGTAATGGGATGCCAAAGCAGAAAAACCCAATGGCCCTCATTTATCAAGCCGTCGTAGAAAGCATCGTATATATGAGCGGAGAACTCGTCGTACGCAGAGGCTCAAGTGAGATTTACAGAACATGCGTACCACACCAATCCCATCGTAAGACCGAGCGGCTGTTGATAAATCCGGTGGCTGAAATCCATCGTAATGATCCTAACCACGCCTTCTACAAAAGGGGGCTGAGAGGCCGCACCTCTAGAATTTGCGACATGGATAGACGAAAGACGGCAAAGAAACGCTGTCAACGCATGTTGACAGCCGTCCCAGCTGTCAACAGCGTGGGGGGGGGGGGGGGAAATCCAGGTTTGGATTTGAGTGCCTTGGAGGAGAGGGTGGCTGGCGTGATCGGAGCTACGTCCTCATCAGGCGTGCCAGGGAAACTTGACACTGATGCGCCCATGCTAGAGCTCGAGAATGGTAAGAATGACTGCACACCCAAGACGTTTAAATAAAACAGTTGCTTTAATTTTCAACACAAATGAGGTTCCTAATCAAACTAATATTTTTCATTCACAGATGAATCCGAAGTGGCATCCGGGCAACCTGACCCGCGCAACGAATACGCGGCCCCGTCAATATCCGAAGCCTCTGCCTCTGCCCCCCGGTCTGCAGCGTCACACCAGCCAGCCGTGTTAACCACAGAGGTCCTAGAAAGACAAACAGAGATCGTGAAGTGGATGATGGCTTTAACACACACCATGCAATCTATCGACAGTACATTGAAAGACATAAATGAAACACTGAAGTCACAGAATAAATGCTGAAAGAAATCGTTGTTCTCCTTTCTTTTTTCCTTGAATAACAGAATGCTTACCGAAAGTCAGAATCGCTGAATAAGTTCCTCTCTCCTCCTGAGCGCTCTTGGCTGTGCAGGCTGGTGGAAGGGATCTCTGGGTGCGGGGTCCTCTGGATGTACATCTGGAAATGGCACTCCATTTTTTTGGGCAATGTTAAGGAGATCCCCGCATGCAATAATAATATTGCATTCCTTTTCGGGCGGATAGGGTTCCCCCCGCAGCCGAGAGACAGATCCAGCTTTAGGAGCCCTATACACCTCTCCACAGTGGCACGCGTGCGCGAATGCGCAGTGTTAAAGCGCCTCTCCTGTTCGGTGTGAGGGTGCACGGTTGAATAATGAGCCATCACTCTTCCAATTACGGAGTTGTGCTTGTTTAATTTATTTAATTTGCGTTTATGTTTATATTTATGTTGAAGTCAAATAAAACATGGGCCTTCTTTAAAGTGATAAGTCTGTCATTTTAACCTAGGGATTTGTTGCGACTCCTGAGCACGCACTAGTGACGCTGCTGTATTGCAGTCACCGCAAGTCAAAATGGAAAAGTGCGTAAACGGCCTCAGACCTGTCGTGGCGATTTCATCTTTCCTGCGCTCACGATGGATTTGATAAATGCCAACCTTTGCGCAGAAAAGAACGTACACACGACCTACGCACGTTTTTCGTCTTACGCAAGTTTGATAAATGAGGGCCAATGTGTGTTGGTATTGTAGGTCATCTGTCTTTTGTCAAAGTATTGCAGCAACCATAAATACTTTTAATTTTTACCTTTAATTTTCATCATCAAGTGTTGATGCTGATATCGAGTGTCAAATGCTAAGAATTTAAACAGAAAATACAACTTCTTCAACTTCTGCCATCTAGGATAACAGTGTTATTGTTAAGTTTTGAGTTATGTTTGAATATTGGTTGGTTTAAATATTAATATTCAAAGTTTACTAATCATTTCCAGGTAGTGATGCGCCTGTCGTACTCGATTAGAAAGCAGGAGGTTGGGAGTATCCGGTGCTTTGGTGGTTAGTCTCCAAGGCTGAAATGGAGTAAAGCCAAATCAATGCTAGCCGCTCCACCCCTGTCATCACTGATATCATAAGAAAGTGCTAATTAACTTACTGAAACCTCTGGAACAGCTCTGACCAGAGGGCTAATGTAGCTTAATCGCATGTGGGGCTCTGTGCTTACTTCCCCAGGACTTTCTCCCTTCCCAGTCAGAGTTAATCGATTGTAAACTGCAGCTGAGGTCACGGCAGCCCACAACTTCCCCTGCTGACCCTTCCACACCCCCGGGCAGGACCTTAATGGAGCCATGCTACCAAGAAATCAATACTCAAACTGGGCATGGATCACAATATGAGCCAGTCTTGATGGGATCTGACAATGGGGCTGAGCTTTAAATGTCTAAATACAAGAAGCAGTTACTAATATTTATAGGCTAGCGCCTTAAAATCCCCCCACCCTACTCCAAATGACTTCCGAAACCCTCTCTGAAAAATTTCAAATTCCAAACACGAACAGCAAACAAATGGGTGGAATGTTTTCTCTGCGCTGGCTTGGCTATCTTTGTTTTTGAATGTGGGAGCTTCCTCCAACTCATGTCTTGATAGGACGCATGCAGAAGAACACATGTCTGCTACTGGGCGATCTGGTCTATCGAGACTTCTAAGCCCACATGCAGAATGACCTAGAAGACAACAGCAGCAATAACTAATAAGGCAACCACATTAATTCCTCCTCACCTTGGGAAGACCTGTTTGAGTGGTTGGGTCCCGTTAAGATTAATTCCTGCCTAATACTAATTGGTCCGTCGGCTGGGACGGCCCTGGGGGAACGGCTCCCTTTGGTCAACTCTCGCTGGAGCTTGGCACCATTGGAGGGGTGCTGATGAGCGGGCGTTTTTATCAGCCGTAGCATTCCGCCAGAGCTCCCCAAGGGCTCTCCACAAACTATAATTAAGTCTCACACAATCCATAATTGCGGTGTTTACAATTACTGTAGAAGAACACAGACATAAGAGGAGGAAGGCAGAAGGATGTGCACAACGAAATAGAATAAAAGAGCATAAAATGGATAAACTGAGAAAAGAACAAGATTGGCCCCACATTAAAAGGTGAACATTCAAATTAGAATCACTCTCTCTCCTGCCCCATCTTCACTCACTTTTCCTTAATAAGCTCTCAGGGCTGTTTGGCAGGGTTGAAGCCCATCACTTATTTATTTTTCCCAGATAGCCCTATTAATTTTCCCCGGGTCTGGAGTGCTCCGACAGACAGAGATGTGGACTGGATCCGCCGTCCCCTGGGCCTTCCCCGAGGAAGAGCTGTAAATGACCCAAATAAAGGGTACTTTTGAAGGCTGCAGAGAGGCGCCGGCACCATTAAAACTAAATGAAGTGTTTATTAGCCATGCCGACAGCATTCTAAGCAGTGCCAGATCAAGGGCAGTTACAGTTAATGTGTCTCTCTGAAGCATTTGCTGTTTGTTTAGTCTCACCAATGGGCCTGGGAGCACCGATGAACTGAGTTTTTCATGCTACTTTTCATACATTTCTCGCCCAATCACCCCAGTTCTCACACCTGGTCTTCACTCAACAGCTTTTTCCACTTCTTACTTCATTCCCATCACCTACCAGGTTAACTCCTCACCACCAAGCTCCCTTTCCTGTCTTTCCTGTATATTGTGGTTTTCTCTTGGATCTGTAAGGGAGATGCAAAGCACACTCGCAGAAGGTAGAATAAAATGAAACGTGTTCAGAGTTTCTGTAGAAAAGGGGCCCATTACAGTCTCTGTGTGCTGACACTGTCTGGCTGGGCAGGAGACTCTCTGATGGGGAACCAAAAGCTGCTTTTAAGGCTCTGATTGCTCCACATTCTGAAATTCCCCTTAAAAGTTTTCCTTCCCTCTAATTACATTCTTCATTTCATTTCGGCTTTTAGACAAACTGCCAGAGAAGCTTTTGGACAAGGCAGAAAAAAGGGCAGAAAAAAAATAAAATAAGAGAGCTAGGCTCACTTTCACTTTATTTTCTTTTATAAGGTTTGAGTTTGTAATGAAAAAAATGTGCTGAAATTGGATGAAATAGGGAATAACCTGTCCATTTATCTTATTTATATTTTCCTCTAATAGGCAGAGTTATTACACAGATGACATGAGACAGACATTTACATTTACAAAAACACAATTCATGGCAAAAACAATACCTGAGATGGCTCTGTGGCAGTTTTGATGACGCCTTAATAACTCGTTGCTGAGTGTTATATTCTCATTAAGTTGTATTTAACATTTTAATGTGATATCTCTTTCCCAAGTTCTTGCATATTTTCCTCCACAATAATAACGCGTGAGTGAGAATAATGACACTCATTTAGAGTGGAATTAAAAGTTCAAACAAAGAAAGCTGTGAAAACTTTCATATACCTCAAAACACTTTTTTTTTTTCCCAACGCACAGATCTCTAATTATTTTTCATAACCTCAAGCAGCGTACAGTAATATCCCGGCTCTGTGCTCTAACTTGCCTGTCTATGGCTGACAGCATTTAAAGCAACCTCCACCCTTTCTGCCCCCGCTTCTCCTCAACACTTCACTTCCCTTTTGAAAATGAGTTGGAGACTCAACAACAGTCGCAATTGAAGTTCCTCACCAAATTGCAGGGTTTCATATGAAGATTGATGTTGGACACAGTACACTTCCGAAGACAGAGGCTGCAATTACAATCCAGAGTGATTATCCTTGCCCATTAATAGCGGCAGATAGCATGTCACAATCAGGGATGTGCATAATTAATCAGTGGTTACTCTGCACCCCCCTCCTCCATCTCCTCTACCCCCTTTTCCTCTGGGCTATTTTCAGTGTAAAACCGGGTTACGGACAATTCCCAGCAGTGCAACTAAACACATCGCCCAAAGCTTACAAGACAATGCGAGTCCCACTATTGACAAAACATCACTGACTAATAATGAACACAGCGAGGGCTCTAACTAATTCTTGATTCTTTCATTTGTCATTCCTACACACTGTCACAAACACGCGCCTTCATTGTGGTCAGTTAACCTTAAAAACAAACGCTCCCACTTTAACAGACTTCCAAGAAGACATTTTTTCATGTTCTCACTTACGTTTTCTTCTTAATGAACGCTGCCCGATAGCATAAGAGTTTTTTTCTCACTTTCTTTTTATGTCCAAATAAAGCCCTTCAGGCAAGCCAAATAAGAGAAGAGAACCCCCCCTCCCCTTATTTTTTTTTTTTTTTTTACATCTTCACCTGTGCTGGTTCAACACATTGTTTGTAGATCACTATCAAAGCTTTCCACTCTCTTTATTTGACCTTCCTCCCCAGAAGAAAACCCCCGGTTGATTCCCTTCACAACACAACAACACTGTCAAACCTAAAGCTCGCTGACTTTCAAACTTTCCCTCACCACGCACAAGACTTTGTGCACAACAGTCCCCTGGAGAGCCAGGCCCTCCATCAATGCCAAGCCCAAACCGAGGAGCTTCGGCTCAGTCACTGTGATTTATATAAGTTATTATAGCCCATTACAGAACAAAAACAGGACAAAAACCCACTTCACAACAGAAGCCGGCCAAACAATGGGACCACGGTGGTGAGCATTGCCGTACGGGCGGGTGAAGTCCAGCACTTGCCTGGGCCTCCACTCATCACACATTGTCTTTAATCTAATTCTACACATGGTTTCGTTTCAGTCCGAATCAAAAGCTCTCATGTTAACAAACCATAACAGATCTCCCTTAATCCGCGCGGCTACAAAAGATGGATGGATGCAAGAGACACTCCGCCTCTTCGTCCCTGAAATCACACCTAATTTGCATACAAAACACTTGCTGGAGGTAAGGGCATATATTAAAGCCATTATTTTGCGTTGTTCTCGCTGAAAAAAGTTTGCATAATTGTGTTTAGCTGTATGTAGGATGGAGACTTGCTATCCAAGAGCAACTTAGCAAATCCTTCCTGCTGCTGCTGGCCATCCATACTCCTGCATTCTCTTGATAATGCTCTGGCAGACAAATAGGGAGTTGTATCTTTCTCACAGTAACCAATGTAGAGACACTACCGTTTCAAAGGCTTGTGTACTGAAACACACCCAACTGCTAAACGAAGCACATTGCACCAGTTTACCGAACCTCCAGCATATTTCTTGACAGAAAGAATATACCATCTATCACCTATTTCATCTCAAAAGACCCTTTACCTGTACAGTGGAGTTGACAACGAAAGTTTTCGTCTACAGTAATGTTGACAGTTGTAGGACTGCTGCGGAACTTAATTGTCTTAAACACAAAGCCTGTGCGCTTAGCTTACGACTCATACGTTCATAATTTAATCTAATATACAGCCTTTCTAAAATGTCCCTTCAGTATAATAATTCAGAGTGTTGTAGTACCTATATTTAAATGCAACACAACATTTCTCAATTCATTTCACATGAGATTTTACCACTCTACTCTGCTTTCAAGCTTGCTTCTGCTTTCCTTGCAAACAGTGGATTCTGAAAGTAATTGACCATGTATAGGTTTTCTCCAGCTAATGATGCTAGTAGGTTAATTGGGTCTAAGAGCAAGTGTAAGCGAACATGGTTGTGTGTCTGGTTTGTCTCTGTGTTGTCCCTGGGATGGCCTTTTGCCTGATGGCAGCTGATGGGTTCCAATGTCTAACCCAGCCCACCAAAAATCGTTTGACGTACTACAGTGTATCAACAACGCAGTTCCTGTATATCTTCACAAAGGTTCAACAAACTCCTACCTGTCTACTAGTTCCTCATACCAAGAACTAGTTGCCATTCCTGCAACTGACGCATTGGTGAGTGTATGCGCCTGACTACTGCTTCTCAGGAAAATTACGTGGGCAGGATTCAAAGACTCAACCCTTACAATCACAGTGTGACAGCAGGCCTCAGGAACGTGTGCTATTTCCAAACCCACAGTCGAGGGAATTAGTCAGTGCTAATGTGGCCACTTTGCTAGATCAAAAGATAGAGAGGTTAGTCCCTGGCAGCAGGACTGTGTAATAAGCATCCATCGGCATGCCGGTGCAGGAGGTCTGATTTGCACAATCTTCACACTCAAACACTAAACGATGAGAACCTGACTTGTACATCTGTTCATGACAGCCACCTCAGGCAAAATATGCAAGGGTTGAAACAAAACATAATTCATTATGTTGATGCAATGCTCATTTTATTTCTACAACCTTACCACCTCCATCTTACACTCAGTGACACATACCCACACAAAGAGCTCTTTTTTTTCAGGAGGTATGACGTACGTCTTGATCTTCACCTTATATCTCTGGGATATGCAGTAACTCACCCAGCCTGACTTGTTGGGCCCTGTTCTGTCCCGGGTGCCTTCGGGGTTTTTACCGCACACCTGTGTGTTGAACAGGACTCGAGCTGTCCTGAGCGGCTTTTTTACAGTGTTGTCCCTGCCTCCTGGTGGCTTAAGAGCAGAGGCACTGAACATGAAAAAACATAAGCCTGCACGGGCGTTCTTCAAACGCATACATAAAGGCCTTGGTGGATGCTTTTATCGTGTTGCACATTAGCCCTGTTCCATTCATACATGTGAGAGCTTTCCTCAAAGGTGTGCTCGTATCATATGTGTGCAGCCTTGTCATCTGCATAGAAGCGTGCGCACACACACACACACACACACACACACACACACACTAAAACACACTCACATTAGCATGTTGTCATGGGTGTGTGAGCGGCAGCTGGGTGTAAATTGCAAACGGGTCTAGCGTAATGAGGACTGATGGCTTATGCCTGCTGTATATTCCAGGAGGGTGTCTTCTGACAGCTTTGGGAGCCGATAAAGTAATAACTAATAATGTGTAGATAGCGGCGCCACTGTGTGACAACTGAGCTGAGAGAGTGTGAGGTTGTGAGTAAGTGAGTGAGTGACTGAGTGAGAGGGAGAGAAAGAAAGAGAAAGGCAGGGAGAGGTGGGGGGGGCTGTGCTATGGAGGCTTCCTTTCAAGTTTCAAACACAACCTCCGGTGATGGTTTCAAACCTAATTCACAACCTCCAATAAACACAGGCAGAAAGAGAATGCATAAACTGTTTAACAGTCACTCACTTTGAAAAAAAAGGGAAAAGAACAGAAGGGAGGAGGAAAAAAAAAGAATAGGTATCCATCCGGCACTGCTTTTTTTTAATATTCCGTCAAAACTATAAACAGAAATTGAAATAAGAAGAGCTGAGATAGGTGTATGAGAGAAGCACCAGGGACAGAGGAGGCTGCGCTGCCTCCCCCCACTTTTCCTGCACAATCGAGTGATCCTGCTCAGGTTCAACATGGAGACTCCTCTATAAATCATAGTCCCCACTGCAAGAAGTCTGAAGAGTGTCAGAGTGACAGAAGACTCTGTGTGCATACTGTTCACTGCCTCCTCTTCTTCATCTCTTCCACTACAGCTTTACAGGAGGGTCTTCTGACTCAGTAGTGTGGAGCAAACAACCTCCACGGCCATTTCAGCAGAGACCTCTGCACACTGGAGGAAGAGATGCGAGAGCCGATGTGTCGTCTTACT
The DNA here is from genome assembly GCF_027942865.1 of Odontesthes bonariensis. Classification (NCBI taxonomy): domain Eukaryota; kingdom Metazoa; phylum Chordata; class Actinopteri; order Atheriniformes; family Atherinopsidae; genus Odontesthes; species Odontesthes bonariensis. Next base: position 32,898,998 of record NC_134506.1, read on the forward strand.
GACCGGATAATTGACTGCTAAAAAGAAAAGGTTTACAACATTTGCAGCTCAACAGTGATGGTCTTGCATTAGGACTAGGCAATATTGCCTGAAAAAAAAATAAATCTCAGATTCCACCCTTACTGAACACAATCTATCTACGTTTCCTTGTTTAAACCCACAATGACAAGGGAATGATTAAAATCAAGTGTTGCTTTTATATGGATAAAAGCAGTTTTTCCACGTGGCATTATCACTCATAAGTGGCAAGATTGGATACAAAGTACACAAAAAGAGCAGAAAGGAAGGAAACACTTAAAGTAGCATTGATCAAGGTAATGATGTTGAAAGCTTGCAGATTTGCATGATGGTAAAATACCTACATGCGTATCATCAAATCAGTGAGAAAGAATATGAACTCGTAATTGCTGAAACTGTCGGTGGTTCACTTTACTGTCAGCCAGCCGTAGCACAGGAGATAGAATGGTCATCGTTCAATAGGAGTCGCTGGCGTGATCCCCAACTTATCCAGGCGACATATCCAGGTATCCCTGAATAAACATCTAAACCCTACATTGCTACCCAATGTGTTCCCGACTTGAAAAAGTCATTTACTTATCTATGTTAGCCAAAGTCTGAATGAAATGCTTTGATATTCAAGTGAATTAGATGTGGACAGTCATGTACTCTACATCTACTCTTCCTATTTTTACTTAAATGACATTTCAGGCTTGTACTGATGAGACTCATACTCTGTGTCCATGACTGTAGAGAAGAATCTCTACTAATATGAGATGAAACAAAGCATTCCACCACCATGCATGCAATCCATGTAAACTGTCAGGACAAATTCTGGCCTTGGTGTTAATTTGTTTGCTTACATATCTATGTGGAACAGGGCAGCTGCAAAATCAACTTTGATCAAGTTTGGTTGTAAAAGAGAAAACAGTCATGGGAGGAGGTGGAGGGAGTGGAAGAAACAAGTAAGAAAAGGAGAGGAGAATGAAGGAGTGCGGTTATGTTTCAAGAGGTAAACCACAGGTTGGGTCTGGTGTAGCAGGGCTGATCCGTGTTTTCCCTCTGTTTGATTGGGTCTCTCATTAAGATCCAGTCCCTGAAACCAGAGCCCAGCCTAATGCCTTGCCGTGTTTAGAGAAGCCCAGAAACCATTTGGCTATAATAGCGACCTTTTCAAAAACAAACCTCTGAAATGAAAGGCAGCCAGACTTGCAAAAACCCGACAGCCGATTATTTTGAAAAGAAGGCGGGGGAGACATGACCATGAAAAATTGTAAACTGCAATTGAAAATAAAAGTAGGTACACTGTACGCACCACCCATTCCTTGCCTGCCATCTTTCCCTTTTTCTACTGTGTCCCTCTTCTTCCCATGCTTGTTCACCTCTGAGTCTGTTTCACTCACCTTCACCCTCATCATGAGATGTGTCAGACAGTTAACTTACACACAACAGGCCCTCATTCCATGCTGATGGTGTGACGAGATAAGCTCCTCTCTCTGTCACTTATCAGTAATTTACTGCTACTTCTTTTCCCCTTCTTTCTATTTCAGTTTCACACAAAATGAGCTTGTTTCGCCTGAAGCCATTCAACTGCTGTGAAAGACAAGCATGATTCCTCAAGTCTCTGACTCTGACACAAGGTTTACTGACTTCAGCAAGCGTTACCAAGGAATGTTTCCATATGCATGAACACGGTAAAGACAGGAAGGCAAAAACACTGATGTTGTCATGCCTTAACTTGCACCCATCACTGTAATGAGCTTGAAGCTGTGTAGGCTTTGTTTTCTTGTTAATAACCAAGGCTTTTTATGGTGGACATGTCTGTTCCATGACTGAGGTGAGAGCAAAGTCAAGGAGTAACTGGGTTTGGGGCCAGGGGTCGGGGGTCAGGGGTGCGGACCTGTCCTAAGCTGAGGGGCTGCCTGCTTTGGGGGACAGGCCATCAAAGAGAGAGGGCCACCCTGTTTAGAGCAGCAGCCTGGGCCTCAGGGGTTCCACTAGTGACAGCTCCCATGTCACAGCCAACCCTGTGGAACACAAGTAATGCACCCTGGGGGCCTGCTGAGAGACAAAAAAAGTGCTAAGACACCTGTGTCTGAAGCTGTAATTTGTCTTCTCTCATGTTCAAGGTGTTTTACGAGAGCAACAGGACAAGGTCAAACAGCGAGCAAACAAGTGAGCCCACGTACGCCTTCCGGAAATCTTCCCTCTCTATCTTTGCGAGCTGCTCAGAGCTTATTATCAAGTAAACTTCAGCACATATAGAAAGATGTCTGGCATGTCGTTCATCAACAGCATGCCAGACATGAATGATGACCGTAATGTAACCCGAAGAACTTGACTTTACAGCAGTTTGAGAGGGTAAAATTAGTTATTGCATCGCTTGAATGACAGAACCATCAACTAGGAAGAAACATACGTAAAAGTCCCAAAGTTTACTGAAAGTACTTTTTTGTTGTTGCCTAAGTAAGTGGGTGTGTGCATGCCTACATGCATGTATGAGTGTGTGCGTATGGCTGCGGGTGACTGGTGATCCCTGCCTGCTGCTCTATATCTTAGGCTGGGGTATTAGTGAGGGTCCCTCCCAGAGGCAGTGACTACACAGGCTCTTCTGAGAAGGCGCTCATCGACGCCCCTGCTTTCAAAGGCAGCTTTAGCCAATGCCATTCAAAGCAATCAGCCCAGTCAGGGTCTGCCCATCCAGTTCAAATCCCTTCATGGCTATCAGAAGAACTCTGAGTTGGGCCTGCTGGGGGCAAGGCAGGGATGGGGGTGGGATTTGCTCATAAGGGATTGTGAAAAGGCCGTGACACACGCTTATTCATGCCCCAATAACCCCCAACAAAATATATATACTGTTCATGAAATAAATAATTAAAAAGATTGCAGTTAAGAGATACCCTGCTACAGAAGTAATGGAGCCCGTCTTGAGTATTGCACATAGTTGTGTACACAGGCAAGTATGCAAACGAGCACTCATACACAGGAGCATGCAGTAAAAGCAGATATCTACCATGGTGGATGACTCAACCCTCTGCATTATCTAGATGCCACAGGACATTGCTTTGGAGTCGGTAAGGCATGGCATGGCACCAGATCCAACCCAAAGGAGAAACTGTGTGACTGTCTTTATCAAAGTTCATAACATACATGTCAAGACAACACCTGTAACTGACCTGCTGATTGACAAGAGATAGTGTTAAAGGGAAGCTGAGTATACTGAACATGGAATGTACTGTACGCTGACTTATCTATCCCTATTGACATATCACAGGTGATGAAATTTGCTTGCATTGAAAAGCAAAAGCAGTTTCAAAAAAGTGTTTTTTTGGTACTTAGCCTGGACTGCCTCTAAACGGGGTGCTGCAAATGAAACAAACATAACCAAAGGCTGCAGGCATTTCTCAGCTTACTTCCAGCACACCTAACATGTAAACTATCCAGAACAGTTCATACTACAGCAGCTCTGCAGTCTTTCCTACCTCCATGTTATTTTTCAGAGGATTAATCATTTTAAACTAAAAGCTTAAAATAAAGACTAAACAAGTCAATGCTTGGAAATGCACTCAAATATTATATTTTAAGTTCTTTTTTGGTTTATAATTGTGAGCGTCAATGTAAATGCCCTGCTAGCTGTGATCTGTTAAAAATATTTATAATACAGTACCTGATGTGTTTAAGGGGAAAACTGACAAACTCTGACAAACTGTTTGTGTGTTTATGTGTGTGTATGTCTCGGCGGGTTCATGCTGAAAGGTGCTCGGCAGAATTTAACCATGACAAACAACAAAGGATGCCTCAGAACTATGTCAAAGTGCCCTCATATCTCTGTGGCGTGGGCAGAGTTTGCGCAGAAGGGTCAGCCAATTTCAGAGGGTGCCTGGTTTTCTATCTCCATCAAAATCCTGTGGTTGTCTTTGGGCAGCTGCAGAGAGATACAGAGAGATTTAACAAAGCCCCTCTTTGGGAATTTCAGGAGGAAGATGCAGTCAAAATGCCACTTTCTTGTAGGCTTTTTTCCCACCAAACAACCTCATTTACTTCTAAGACAGCACGGTTTATGAGAAGTTCCATAAAAAGACAAAGACAAGCTGCACAGAACTTTTGTTGGCTTTGTGGTGATGATGTAAGAAAAACTTAAATACTTAACATCAACAAATATACCACAGTTAAACTTTTGCAAAACAAAACTTGAAGAGTATAATGGAGATGAATTAGTTCCTAGGAATAACAATACTGACAGTGATCAATTTTTCCCCATTTCCAATCCCAAATCTTAAATTTCAGTTTTGTTGTCAAATGTTATGCTTGGTTCAGCAGAAAAGTTCCTAACACAGTAAATCATCAGGTTCCAATCAAACTCTGGCTTTAAAACCGCCTAATGCTCAGTTCAGTTGTAGTAGTAGTTTGTAAATGATCTGCTTTTTCATACCCAAAAGTTGTTGTTTTATCTTAATATACTTTATCTGTTATTACATGTTTAGCTATAATGTAATGGTTAGAAACAAATAGAAAAACAAACCCCCCATCCAGGCATCTTTTTAAACTGGTGATGACAGGAGTGATATGAAAAAGTAGGTAATTGGTCACAGTGATATACTGTGATCATCACTTATGTTAGTGCATAATCGCTTTAACTACTAAACCCTCTTATAAGTGTCCTTAGATGATTAGAATATCCTGTCCAGACATTTATCCACTGATGCCATCACGCTGTCTATTAACAAAGTCCTTTTTCTTTTACAGTCTTCCCAGCATTGTTTCCCATGCCGGTTTTCATCATTAAAAGGTACATATTCAGCATAGGAGTTTTAGGGCTCCTTCTGGCAAATTTGAATCATGCAGGCCAAAGTTATGAGGCCAGATTTAATGCTCTAAACTCAGATTTTCTCAAATGATTCACTAAAGTTTTTTCTCCAAGAAGACACATTTTTTAGTGACAGGGGAAGTTCCCATTCCAACCATCCACTCATAATCCAGAATTCTCCTCCACAAAGAGCAGACTTTGGGAATCTACCATGGTTGCATGTATGAGCCATGTTCTCTCCTTACGTTTCCAATGTAAATCATCTTTAATGAGGCCTATTCTATTGAGTCTTTCTGGAGTGTAAAGCTATCTGTTGATCATTTTGTATTGAATAAATTTGCCTCTGGCTTCCCAAATATAATCCTCAGTGTTGGAAAGAAGCATCTCCCATGTCCTTTCATCCAATGCATAAGGTCTTTTCCCTATATTGTCCTAAGACTATCACATTTGTCTACGGACATATCTTATACCACTTGGATGTTTTGTGAAACATCGTCAGTAAACTGTCAGTTTTGGGGGGATTTTTTTCCCACTTACACAATCTCTAATCTTTAAGCATTTCCAAAAGCGGTCTTGAGCCGCCAAATAAAATTTTTTCCTGTTCTCTGCTATAAGAAAGAAAACACCTGACTCAAATAGATAATTTAATGTTCTAGCTCTTTGCTATTTTAGCCACTGAGACAAATACACCGTATGGTTGCCGATTTCTATTTTTGTATTGTGCCATGGAGATGAATATTCTTAAATACAAGTAGAGATCTCACATTTTTAATGTACTTCTTGTCAAACTGCTTTAGGATGCATTTATATAGGATTCTTCTTCTTATAAGTCTCCTTTTTCAATGTTTGTAAGAGAGCCTTGATGGGTTTAAAAGAGAATATAAGTTCCACTTCAATCAGGAACCAGTCCAAATCTGTATTTGTTCCATCTCCGTGTCTGGTGAGCTTTGCCATTTCAAAAGAAATACTGTAATATTTCATGTTTGGTAACAACAGCCCCCGCCTTTTAAGGCTGAGGAAGTATGCCATTATGAGGGATAAATACAATTGATCATGAAACCATTTGTAAATCATGGAAAAACACTGTCCAATGAAATTTTTCCTATCCCTTGAACCCAGTTGGTTCAATAGTATTCAGTTAAATCCCAGTAATCAACCGGCAGCCTACTACTCTAAGCTAAATAACCCAAGCAACTACTGTATGCTCGTCCTCTGAGGCCATCAGCTCCAATCAGTCACTTAAATGTAGGGAAGACAGAAGGAGAGGCGCAGTCCTGTACCACGTACACTCTTGCTGCTATGAATCATAATGCATAAACAGCAAAAGAACAGAGGACATCTTGACCTGAAACAGGATGAGAGATGGGGGAAAGTACAGGAAGGAGGTTATTGGCCCAAACTTTGAAAACAACTAACAGCAGAGGAGTCTTTGGACTAAGGAGAGTTAAAGATTCACATACTGAGAGTTGAGAGCAAGGGTGCTTTCAAGCCCAGGACAGTGAGGATATTAGGAAGGTAAAGGGCCTATTGAGTGCCAAGCTATCTTGCCCTGGCACTTAATCAAAGGGATTAAGGCTTGGGAAGCAAAACCCACAGGTTATTCTCCAGGAAGCATACCAAGTAGTTATCAAAAACACAAAAGTTCAAAGCTGCTCAATTTTCCTATATTAGAAGTGTTTTGGTCAGAGCCTCGAGGCTTGTTTCTAGGTAAAAGAATTCTGTAAGAAATGTTTCTACTTGCATACTTGCAAAGTTGGCAGCTACTTGTGTTTCAAACTTAGTAATGTGAAAAAGACACACAGAATCAATTCTATGGTTTTAAGTATCAGGACACGATTAAAAAAAAGGGTTTTTTTTGTTGTTTTTTTTAAAACTGGAGCAACACAACATCTTGATTCTTTTCTTTTTCAACCATGAATGTTTGTAGATTTGCTGCTGTTCATTGGGATCAGACTCCAGCTGTTTGACAGACAGCTTCGTATCTGACTCTTGAACACTTTGGTAAACAGAGTTCATGGTCGACTCAATGACTGCAAGGTGCCCCGATCCCACTGCTGCAATAAAAATCTCAGATCATTACCCCTCCACCACCATGCTGGACAGGTGGTATGAGGTGTTTGTGCTGAAATGTTGTGCAAACACACCACTGTGTAATATGACCAAACATCACCATTTTGGTCTTGTGGTACGTGGCATAATTGAACGTTCATCAACTTAAACGTTTCTGTGAGATGTTGCTCTTCAATTATTTTGTGCTATTTCCCTCATCATTGCATCATCTCAAGCGAGTGAACTTATTAAGACGACCACTCCTTTGAAGACTGGGAATGTCTTCAACATGCACTTAACCTTTCTCCTGGGAGAACAATGGAGTCCAATTTTTTGGGAATAGCCTTTAAACACTTTCCAGATTATAGGCGGCAACAACTGCTTCTCTAACATAATTGCTCATGTCTTTCCACGTTGGAATTATGTCAACACATTCCTGAACGCTCCACACCGACAAGCTGCCAAAACTTCTGCTTTTATAGAGGTGCTCACATTTTCTGATTATCAATTAATCAAGTGAATCTGATTGACAGCACTTGACTGCTACTTACCCCATTCATTTCTGTAGACTAGTTTTCCTTTTTTACGTGTGTAGCTACTTTTTCACTCTCTGCTTTTATATTTTGGCTCGGGTTTAATTGAAGAAATAATAACACGATGTAACATGTCATGTGTTCAACTGAAGTTTAATTTACCTTATTTCAAGACCCGGTAAGAGGCAAACAATTTCGTAATGTCTGCTAGAAAAGCAATTTAAAACTGAAGGAGGGTGTTTTGTCTTCACATGGCTATAATTCCAACGTGAATTTATCAGGCCCCGGAAAAACTTATCTGGCAAACAAATGTCGCCAACAGACAAAAAAGGAAGGACACTGTGTTTCTTTTACAACTAACCTCAACGTATTAAGACAGCAGTCAGTGGGGGCTATTACGTACTACCCTAGCCTGTTTGTTGTTGTGCAGCTATAGAGGCTAAACAGAAATTAGCAGCTATCAAAAACATAGTCTTCCTTCAGACTACAGCTGAAGTAGAAGCCCAAAAGAAAACAAGATCGGACAGGAAGAAAGGAGGCTATTCTGTAACAGCATACAGGTCTGTGGCTAAGCTTTGTACACACATGTGCAGTGTGTAAGTGATACGTATGAAGTGTTTAGTAAGATTTTCTTTGACATTTATAATTGGACAAGCATAAGGTCAGTGGTTTAAAACCCGACGTGGGGAGTTTGAAAGTGAAGGCATGTGACAAATCCCATGACTCCTCAAAAGTTGCAGTGGCCTCTGTAAAGTGCTGCGGCCTTTCTAGTAGCCCAGTGAAGCTCAACCAGAATCAGGATTGCATGTCCCACTAAATACTGAGCAGTACAGTCAGGTTTAGTGGTTAGGGGTTCAATTAGGACCGGGGCCTCTCATGCTGACAACGCGTGCCGTCACTGTAGTCTGAGTAGCCTAAAAACAAAGCACATGAAAACAAATGGAAGGGAAAGAATTTGTTCTGAAGAGTTAAAAGAATATTAGCACAGCCACCATTGCATATTAATGCATGTTAAACCTTCATCTCTTTGTTCCATCACAACAAACTGTCACGGTGGAATAGCAAATCATTTTCACTAAGTCATGTAGAGATCTGGGTTTGTCAACAATAAAGCCATAACCGCAGCTGTCTCATGAGACTTAAACCACTTTGACAAATATCTACGAGCACGAGTCCTTTTTTTTTTTTTTAAGACTATCGCCAAGACTTAAGTGCAACTGCTTAAGTTAACATAAAAGAATGATTTTACATTTTAGCTAATGCAAAACTTGTTATGATGAAATCAGTCTGGACTCATATTTAGCGTATTCATTACCGAAGCTTCTGACCTGCCAGCATCCCGGTATGGCTTCAATAGACAGCCCCATCTGTCTGACGTTAGGAGCATTGGGAACAGATGGACTTTCAATTGTGTTTTTGTCCAAATTGCAAAATAGCTACTTGGGAAAGAAGCTAAAATAACATACAAACAACAGCAACTATGATAACAACTGCGTCTGGAATGAAATGAGTACAGTGAGAGATCAAAAACACAAGGCGTACGAATTCAAGTCTGCTCTTCGAAAGGTACCCCCCCCCCCGTAACATTACTGGCTCAGTATTGATTTACTCTGCAATTTTGTGTATCTCTCCCCACGCCAGCTCCACAATCTCTGTTGAGCAGGAGGTTCGGGCAAATAGCACTCATCAGAAATTTTCCAAAACATGAAAGATTGATACCTTGCCTCTTTTCCAACAAAAGAACAATGGAGGAGAGGTTGAAATAGATATTTGGAGAGAGTAGAACTGGAGCCAAAAGTAGATCCTGAAGCCCAACAGTTAGTTTAATAAACCATAATGGGTAAATTGCTACAGAGAGGGCATGTAGGTGATGGAAAGTTTGTAAAAAAAAAGGCCCAGTCTGACCTATTAGATGCTTCAAATGTAATGCCATAGTAATGTCACTTGCATTGACACTTCTGGTTTGAATAATAGATATAGATTACAGGAAAAATAGGTAAATAGCAACCAACATCAAGAAAACGTCTTACAGTACTACTCAGTGAATCGTTTTCTACTGGATTCGCATACAGAAACAAAAGATTTCCTTTTTTCCAACCACTGCCAGCAGAGCAGTGGATCTGAACAGCCTTCCCTTCCTAAACCCTGCAGTTTTCAGCCACAAAAGGTAAAGAACAGATAAACAGGCTTTTTTCATTTTTCAGTCCAAATCACATCAAGGTATAAACCAGTGAGCCCAGAGCACCTTTCCTATTCTTTTTCAAAGTCAGTCCTGCTGTTCCATTTCAAATACCTCAGGGTTACGGGTCATAATGCACCTTCCAGCTTCTGAACACGTTTATTCAGGCATCCTACTGTAAATAGGGGGAGATTCAACATCAAATATCTTTATTCCCCATGCTGGCCCTTTCGTCTGTTCTGAGTGAACGTGCGCTTTTGGCAACAAAAGTAATGGATTCTTTTATTCTCTAACCAGACTCAGAATACTTAGTGAAAATATAATTGAGGCACATGTTGAATATACTACAGGTCTCTTTGGTGCCACAATCCATTAAGGAGGGCTTTCTATAGGACTTGGTAGAAATCAATCAAGCTGGCAAAATAACCAAAACTTAAAGACAACATAAAGTCAATATATGTCAGGAAATTAAATTAGTGTTAGCTTGTGTTATGGCTGGAAGCTCCTAGGCCATTAAAGAGGTAATAAATGTGTTATAAAGCTCTTACAAGCCCCTAAGGCCATTGAGGGCTGAGCTGCAGAGCTTTTTACGAGATTGTTTATTACAGGCTCGGCTTATCATCATTTACCACACAGAGGTGGCAAAAACAAACTCTATAAATAGCTGATTTACTAGGCTAAGCCAAGCTAAACAAGGCTGTTGTTAGAGAAATATGAAATGTTCTATCATCAAGCAAATACCAATGGTCACATATGCATCCAGTGGCAAGGTGAAGCAACGAGGGGTAGAAAAGAAGAGAGCTGAGAGGAAAAGAGAGACGAGGGCAGGGTGACTTGCAGGTGGCTTCATATTGTCTCAATCCACCACATATGTCTGGTCCACTGCTGAGCTGACAGGTAGGGACACAATGTGTTGACCTGAGGGCCTGTTACAGACTTGCAAGTGGATAAATATAGAGCAGTGGGAGAGCATAGGTGTCTTAAATGACATATCTAATGATGCTCACCCTCTGCAGTGCATTCTGCCAGTCCAGGAAAGGTTTAGGAGAACACAGCTGATGTGTGCTGGCAACGCCAGAGCTCAAATCGTTCATTCTTTAAAGTAAACACTGATATCAGCAGAATTGTGTCATTTATTGTAATCTTTGTGTGCTTCGACCAACACCTTCCATCCTCCTCTGGTAGTCTTATGCGCAAAATATAAACATACACAGCCGTAGGCCTCATTTGGATTTGCAATGAATGGGAGAGATTCATATTAAGCCTTTGCAGCTGTGTGTGTTCCATTTGCATATGAGAAAAAAGTTTCAAAAGGCTTGTCTATAATGCATAAGAGCCTTTTAGGCTGTGTTTACTGCAACACTCTATTCCTCCCACTGACAATCCAATGCACGGTTTTGCATCATTTTGTGAGACATGCCAGTTTTGAATTATTCAGTCACTCATCTCTGCCACAGCACCGCATTTAACAAATACAAGCGCACATTCACATATGAAAAGACAGAGTGGTCTACAAGGATACTACAACAACACCTCAGTCGGTCCCTTTGGAGAGGCAGGAATCCTATTACTTAGCCGTAAGAACCTGTCGGACGCTTTTCCCTACGCTCGGCCCCCTTTGTAAGAAGGGAATACTGTGTACAGCACCAGTCCATTTACGGGCTGCCTGCTATGTGTACTTTTAACGGGCCCTGGGCCTCGAGTGTCATTTGCAGAAGAAAACACAGTTCAATTTCCCTTCACAAGAGCATTAAACAAGCACCTCCACTGTAGCAACTCCATGCATAATTTACCGCCAGTGATGTGTGTCTTAAACGCTACTGAAATATACATGTCTGCATATGCAAATTTGGCGGTACTCACATGCTTTACTTGCTCAACAGACAACAAGAGGATAGCCTTCCATGCAGACGGTGCCTTCTGGCCTTAGACAGTATGTAGTACAGTATGTAGCTGTATACGTGCATGTTAAGCGGGTATGGATTGCACATATGATTGTGGCTCTTTATGTGTGGGGAAATGTGACGATGCCTGCTGTACCCAGAAATGTCCTCTAATGCCACTGAGATGTTCAAATCATTGTCCACACTGACATGGAAAAATACTGCAGTGGAATCTGTGAAACTGCACATTTCTGATGGTTTCTGAAGGGGGCTTTTCAGCTGTGGCTTCGTCGCTTGTTGCGTTAAATGGAGACACAAGATACATATTTAGTCAAAGGAGGTTTAGCGGAACAGAGGTGAAACAAACAAGCAGATGTAATCATTTTACAGTAGATAGATGCATTTTGTTTTCGAAGCCAAGATCTACTGGTAGTAAGAGGAACTGCAGCTATACTGCAGCTTAGAGTTTCACTCTGTGTGCGCCAGCATGTGCGTGCATGTGTGTCTGTGATCTCTGTGAAGGGATGTTGATGAGGGAGGAGGAGAAGAGGGCAGACTTGTGGTGTCAGATTTTATAAATGAGAGAGGAAACATCTTCATCCCACATTTGGACACCCCCACCACTTTCCTTACCAGTTCTCCCACAGTGTGTGTGTATGTGCATGTGTGTGTGTGTGTTGATGTCTTTGTACATGTGCATGGTTTGGACAAGGCACTGGCTCAGTCCGATTCCCAGCAGTGTATCTTTAACAGGGCCTTCCCGCCGGGCCGCCAGTCTGTTCACCCCCCCTCCTGACGGGACAACAGCCCAGCTGACGCCCCAGTGGCTTTGCCAATACAATCTACGCCTTCGACCCACAATCTGCTCAACTAATCCTAATGTAGAAGGAAGGTGGGGTGCGATTAACAAAAGATGAGACCAGACAATGAGCTGGTTAAAAAAAAATAAAAAATAAAAAAAAAAATAAAGGACACCTTACAGTCAGGTGTGCTCCACAAAACAGGTAAATTACAGAACTGTAGGTGAGTATTGGATACTCAAAACTTTACATTTAGTATACTTATATCTCGTCATATGGAGCTCAGACAAAGGTAACAGCAGGCGAACTCCACAATGACCTTGTGTTTTATAAGGTATGAAATATTGCAATAAAGTGGAAGGGCAAAGCTTTTGTGAATAAATTGTCATTTTATAAGATCACAAAATGATAGCTATTCATCATAAATAAAATGGCTATTAATATTTTTTGTAAAATACATGAATATATTTAATTTATTTTTCTGAAATCCTCAGATCATCCAAAATGCAGCTTAAAGGCAGCCTCACTCACTAATTATGCACACGCAGTTGCTGCTGTAGTAAACTACAATCAAATTCCATGCATATCACAAGCACAAATAAATGAAGCACATTTTGGTTTGTGCCCTCACATATGTACAGTAAATCTGGCTGCCGGCACAAACTGCCAGGGCTGCGGTGTCACTGGTGTTCGCTGGTGTCGAACAGTGTGTTAACTGGATGTGTAATGTGGTGTGCTGGTCCTGTGCTGCTGCCAGGGCTGGGTGGCAGCAGCACTGTAGGCTACAGTAGGGTGGTTATCATGAAGCAGTTATGTAGCTGCTCTGCTGGGCCAGTCTAATTACAGGAGAACAGCGTGCACCAGTCTGGGCCTCCAAATGGCACCATATGTTTTCCCAGACTAACCGGCTGAATAAATGCCATTTAACCATTCAGGATGCACTGTGCTCCGTGTCTGGGAATCAGTCACTCAGACTCACATAAAACCATTCACCCCACCGAAAAACAGCCCACCAACCGACTTCTACCCTGCTCACCGCACCATGTATACTCACACAGCTTCCTGTCCAGTTTAACTATTTACAAATCCCATTGTAAGTCTCTGTATAGCAAATGTAGGCTTGAATAATGAGTTCAGTGACTGTACCATTAGTGGCTCTGGTTAATCAGAAATTTAACTTCCAAAGAGCCAGGGTCATTTTAGGGTGTGGTCAGGTCCATTCGTCTTTCCTTTGGTGACCTGTGGTGAGGGACGCATGTGCTGGATGGGATCAGTGACTTGACAGATGTCACTGCTGCTCAGAAAATAAAGAGCAGAAATCTAATTTAATCTCTAAGGCACTCGCAAGTGACATGTGGATACTTCTTACATCTGATTAAATTCTTTTGTCTAATCAATCTCTTTAGATGCTGCTCATGTAAGTTATTGAAAACCAGAGCAAATATCGTGCCTTGGAAACAGCATTTATCATGTGGTTCTTCAACAGTAACAGGAAGGCATCCCCACCAACACACAGCGTCAAGTTTTTTTGGTGGATGAAATTTCAGGAAAACAAAGTACCTTTTGTTCTTCTTCTACTGCATTTCTTTTCTGTTAATCAACTCGCAGGCCTAAAACAAGTCAGAAACCAAAGAAGAATTCGGGGGCAATATTACGATGTAATAAAGGTCTGATACAAGCTGTTGGTGATGTTATTTCATTTGGCTTTTACTTGAACTTAAAGTATTTCCCCACCAACAAGGAGTGGCAAAATTGCAATCACAGCATCCCTGATAACAAGAGCATAGCTCTTTGTGTTTGCAAAATGCTGACAACATTTGTATCATAACCTCTTTTTCTGGAAAAGCTCCCTGTATCATCACAAGATAGACCTATCACACATCATCAGTTTGTTAATGAGAACAGCCTAGACAGAGGCGCTCACAGATGCCTATCGAGGGCAGAAAACAAAAAGAGAATGTAAGTAAATACGGACTGTAATTAGTATGACAAGGTTGAAAAAGCAGATAACACACCGCAGCAGCCCAAAGGCCTATGCTTAAGCATGCAAGTCCACATGTACGCTTGCACGTGCACAGGACACACACAGGCCCTTGACTGTACCCTCACACACACACTTGAGAGGAAATCAAACATTTTAATCAGCTTGCTACAGCACATAATGAGGATCCACTAAGCCCCAGCTATCAGCAGCCATCGGCCACTTAGTTGTGCCTTCAAAGAGCTGATTTTTCACTTCTTCTCCAATGAGCTTAACACGGTCGCTATCAAGAGTGAACACAGTCTGAGCATGTGCAATAAAAGCCCGAATAAAGCAAATGATGGTTCAGCAAGTGATATACAGTATATGCAGTAAAGCAAAGTGGCAATTACGTGAAAATGGACAAGACAGTGCAGCCTCTTGGGAAAATGTGCAAGAGCGATTTGTCATCATTGTGATTTACAGCATGGAAATACTAGAGCACAGTTGTCTTGGTCTTGGTTGGAGATCACATGAAAGTGTATCATATGCCACGCCACAGCCCATAAATCTGACAGTACAAGCAATGACCTCAAATACCTTGCATAACCTGGCTCACTACACTACCCTAACAGACTGTATCAGATTTACCTCTTGCCTTCAGTACACACACACATACCTTGCGATGCGGCGCAGAGCGCACCTGGCCTAGCCACACCTGCTGTATGACACAAGGCAATCGCATGAATCAGTCAAGTCGGTTACAGGCAGACTAGTTTCTACAGAACTGCAGGGACTTTTGAATTCTTACTCAACTCTCCAGCTGTGTGCGTGTAGGTAAGTGTACGTGAGGAAATGTACAGAATGTGTGCAGGTGGGCCTCCTGTTGCAGTTTCTGGCCTCCTGGCACAGCTTTGACCTCCGTGATGAGGACTCAAAGGTCCAACCCTCCAGCTGGAGAAGCAATGACCTGAGAAGTGAACAAACCAAAAGACTCGTCCTCATGTCCTTGTCTCCTTCCTGCCTGCCTGGTATACTGTGCTCAGGCTGGGGGACATGCAGAGCAGGGTCATCAAGCTGGATGAATCTGTCATCCTTTGAATCTCCTCATTAAAACAGGCTTGATGTTCTTTAAAAGAACATCCAAGTTCCTTTCCTGACAACAAAAATAATATGATATGATATTACAGGAATTTTATACGCATATTTATGTTAGGCTTACATATATATGGGCATATGAATATGCAAACTGTGTACCGTACACGCAGTTTACAAGTGGTGTTGTCTTGCACAACTCATCTCACTGTACATTGCTGGTGAACAGGAGATAGGTGAAGCAATACAATAAAAGACATGGAAACGAACATGTTAACACAGTATCGAAAGCAGAAACTATTTGCACAATTCTAACAAGCTTGAATGTCAATGTTTGGTACAAGCACCTTTATTCTTGAACGCAGCCTGAACCCTTTTCGAGAAGCTTAATTGTAATTTCTTTAAGCGACTTCAAAAACAAAAGAGACATTCCTCTGAAAATGATCAGGTTAAAGGACTTGACCGAAAATGAGTGAAAAAGCAGCCAATGTCCAAAAAAGAAAAAAAAAAAGTACAGAAAGCCTGGAGAACTATTGCTCAAGACCACTTCAAAAGATCACAAGAAAGCCTGGCTTCTAAGTAGCTCAATCTAAAGAAATAAGAAGTAGCACAAGGCTTGAGCACAGTGCTGCAGCTCATCTACCCCTCCTCTTTCCAGGAGGAAAGATGACCCGTTGTTACGCTCTATATCCATAAATGAGTGAAAGGCAGCAATATTCATTTCTCTCCCTCACTTTCATCATTATGGAGTAAATAGTGTAGCAGCCTGATGAAGCATTTCTGTGCTTTCTATTGTGTAAAATCTAAAAACTATTGTTAGCGAGCGTGGCCTCAAACAGTCAGCGAGGAGGCGTCACATCTGCGCCCGCATTTTCCACTCACGTCAAACCTAAAGCAAGCTAACTCGAGCCTCTGTTGTAACATCCGGTGCAACCTGCTGTAAAATAAATGATGCTGTTAGCTGCAGTCTCGCAGGTGAAATGTGCTGCTGCTACAATTATTCTAATGCCAGCATGCCAGAGTGCCAGTGCTACCAAATGCTGCTGTCAACCCAGGGGTTTAATTAGTTTGGCACATGTGCCACTTATAATCACCTGCCATTACCAGTTCTGGCTGCATCTGCTAACACGTCTGTCAGTGGCGGGCAGGCTGTGCGTGTACGTATAGGTTTCTTAGGTTCCTTGGATGGTGGGTCAGTGTATGTTTTGGCAACAGAACAAAAGCCTAAACAAACCCGCAGTCAAGACACAAAGGGCTCACTGGCACCATTTCTCCACGATGCAAATGCATTCATATTCACATATCTGTGAAGGGAAACAGAAAGAATCAAAGACAACTGTCTCTACCGTTACATCTATATTAAATAACATCGACTAGTGAGGACAGTTTTATTAGTAATACAGGCTTGTCAGTGGTCCGTCTGTACAGGTGTATTTGGAAAACCGAAGGGAGCTGGGCTTCACAGTGTCAAACTGCATTGTGAATAGCGCTACACCTCAGGCTGAATACATCTCATTGTGATTTCATGAGAGCTGCAAGAGGAAGAAGGAGGAAAAACTTCAGGGCTGCCTGTGAATCTCGACCCAAAGTAGGAGAAATGGAAGTTAAAAGCGAATCGTTCACTCCCCCTGGCGTAGCAGTGGCTACCTCTAGGGCGGAAGGAGGAGGAGGAAAAGGGGGAGAAGAGGAGCCCCCTGGCTCTCACAGTCATGTGACCAGTGAGCACAATATCTAAAGGATGGACCACAGGCTGTGTATTTAGCAGTTCACAAATGCGAACATGTGTTCATAAATTTGTGTGTGTGTGTGTGTGTAGCAAATGCACCCTTTCCCACTGACTTATAAACTGGGATCTTCAGATTCACCTATGTCTGCTGCATTACAATAGCTCTGACTATCCCTATTATTTCCAGAAAGTTCCCATTTAGCAATAAACCAAGGCTTTAATATTGTGCCGGCTCCAAAACATCTGTTGGGGACTTGTGTGGCTACACTAATTACAAATATCTGCAGTAATCCGGCGCCGATAAGAGAGTCATTACTCCACCAGACATTTATCACTATGGGATTGATGACCCATTTCAGAGGCAGCCTTTGTACGGGGAAGTGAAATCGCTGATATCCCTTTTATCCTACATCACTGCTGAAGCAATCCATTCGTCAGGAAGCCAGCTAGTTAGAATTGTAATTAACAGCTATGGACTTTGGCCCTAATAGAATTTTTGCAGGAAACTGTGGATTGTCTTAGGAGGAGATGGGGGGGTTAACTGTGTTTGTCTTTTCTTACTAATTGCCACTTTGAGTGGCTGTCTGTCGCGAAGACGTGCTCGATGCTACGTCAGGAAAATGCCAAAGCAGCGCTCCAGCTTCTCCCAGATGCAAACGTGTCAATATGTAAACACAGGCTTTCAGAGATGTGCATGCACAGATACCGTGCTTCAACAGAATAGTCTGTCACAAACACAAATTCGTAGGTCAAATGTAAGATAAGCATTTCCCTACCTAAGTCAACGATATTCTGCTGTCTCCTTTTTTTTTTTTTGTTCTTTCCCAAGCACACCTGAACAGCCACCCACCTACACACGCAAAGAACAGAGCGGCAGATGATCACAGTAGGTGAGGACTAAAGGTCTGGCCACCTGCCGGCCACGTCCCATCTCTGAAGCAGTAATGAACAGAGACAGCTTGGGGACCGCCCTGCGAGCTTGTCCCCCCGCCCAGTCTCCCTGCTTCAGGGCAGAGCTGGGGGCCCTGGGGTGACAAGGATGCCAGAGATGTTCCACACACTGACAGGCAGGTCTTACCTGGCCAACTGCTGTACACATTGGCCCACCGACACACACGGAACACGGGGACGAATGTGGAGATACACAAGGGTGCAAGTGTGTGACGTATATTTGCGCACACTGTAGCTGCTCACATGTGTTCACATACCAACGCATATAAAGCTAACTGAGGAGCACACCCACATACATACGCACACGCTGACCCGGTGTAATTCCTCCAGCACACAGCTTGTGACAGGAGCAGCTGCAGCCGCTACGGCAGACAGATGAAATTTTCATAACTATCTCCTCCAACTTCCATCCTCACCTTCAGGATAATTTATGACCTGCCTGCCAGCCTTGAAGAGACAATATGCTCGCAATGAAATAAAGTGTTCCAGCAGTGTAGGTTATAATTAACAGAGAAAGGGAGAAAGATGTGTGTTTATGGAGTTCAAGGGGGGAGGTGTGTGTGTTCTTTTTCTTTTTAAGGAGTGCATGTGGTGTGCATGCATGTATTAACGTACAGTACACGTGTGTGGTTGTGTGTGTTTAAACACCACATACATTAATGCAGTTAGGTTTGTGATTTCAACATTGCATTGCAGCACAAAAGTAATTAACCTCAAAACACAGGCCTGGAACAAACCACACACAAAACACAATCCAAAACTTTATACGCATCTGTTGTGCAGGTTATCTGTATGTTTCCAGAGCCCAACATGATTCTCTGTCTCAGTTGCACTGTACTCATTAGCTTACATACCACAACAGCAATGTTTATTCAGTATTGGAGTGGATTGATAAAGTTTCATCTCAAGTACTTTAAGGGGAATTGCTATCAATCCAAGAACAAAATAGATTTAAATCCGATAAGGCGTGCTTTACAGAGAGTATTCTTGATGAGAACAACCTCTATCGTTTCATAATGCTACGTTGTTGCTGTTTGTTTCACATGGTTGCCACACATCCACACCCAATCATGCTCTATCAGCTCTATGGGATGTTGGGTTTGACCAGAAAGAATGTCCTGGTTTGCCTGACTACCAATGAAACAG
Source organism: Odontesthes bonariensis (assembly GCF_027942865.1). Classification (NCBI taxonomy): domain Eukaryota; kingdom Metazoa; phylum Chordata; class Actinopteri; order Atheriniformes; family Atherinopsidae; genus Odontesthes; species Odontesthes bonariensis. The sequence goes on from NC_134506.1 coordinate 32,918,124, forward strand.
GCCCAAACCAGCCCTTCGACACCCCCACCCCTCTTGTCTTTTCCAAACAGAAACCATGTTTCCATATTAAAAAAGGCAGCCTTTAATGGGCGACTGTGTCTTCAACAAGTGTGTTTAAATGTCTGTGGGACTTTTAATGACATTTTTTACTCTCCCTTTTCCCTTTCCATGCCACAGTACACTGACAAGATCTGATTGTGAAATGCATAATTTTGCAATCACTGCTTCAATTAAAACCTGTAAATAATTTAGTCACTTGGAGCTCAAGGCAAGGACAAGCAGAGATATATAACAAAGAGGGAGTGTTCGCTGCAAACTTTCCAGTCCCATACTTAACCGCAGAGTGAGAGAAAGCATGTAACTCATTGGCTAATTACTGACTTGTTTGAGAACCAGGCAAGATGGAGGTAAGTGCATATTTATATGGGCAGAACTTGTTTGCACAGTAAGTAGAAGGTAACAAAATGGAATCATCAGTTATCCTGTTCAAAGCACATTCCTGCAAGAATGAGACGTACTCTGATGTGCTTCCCAGCCTTGAAGCAAACTAGGATGGGAGGACGATTGCTACGGCAACAGCAGCTGTGGGGTTCTGCTGAGGTCAGGTCATGTCATGCATAACTGACTGATTGCTTAACAGGGGTGGGTGCATGAGAAAAGAATTCATAATTTACGGTCAAACACACACCTCACAAACACCCAGGCCACAGGCGATCTCGCTGCACGAATGTGCCCGCTCTTAGGGACCACACAGACGTGTTTTAGATAAAGACAGACAAATTAGACGACATCTTCTTAGGCTAACCACTGCGCTTGCGCTAATTACAGGCAGGCTGGTGATGAAAGAGGCAGATGACATGTTGTTATTTGTTTTCTCCTTCAGTGCCCTGTACCAAGGGGGGACAAGTAAACAATACAATGCGGATGACGGTAAAAGTACGTGGCACAACGTAAGACACACACAATAGGGAACGAGAACGGAATTGTGGGTTGAGAGTTCCACCCACCACACGCAGGTGTTTGACCACCGCTGCAAAGAACAAACCCTTGAGGTAAATGAAAACAAGGGCGCAGCCAGCAAAACCTTTGGCTTCTAACTTATGCCAAGGAAAACAGACTGAGCTAGCATTGTCTGTACTGCTTTCAAAACAAGACCGCTGTTGTGGGAGCGATGAAGGGCCTTCTGTCTGGGAGATCTGATTAACCCGTCACCTCAAACTGCTGCAACTTACATCACACAGGCATTTTTGACAACGTGCCCAGACCAACCGATCCCAACTAGAGTGCTGGTTTATGGCACCATTCAAAGCACTGCCACCATTAATGGTGCTGAGGAACAGCTTGATGTAACCTTCTCCACACTTTGCCCTGCATCCGCTGTTTCCAAAACGCATACATATGATTACGAGTCAGATCCAACACTACAAAAGGAAGCTACTGAATGGCAAAGTGGCTATATTGTAAAATTTCCCTCTCACGAAAAATTTGCACACTACGTTTGCAGTTAACAAACAGTTTACACCTGAATATTCCAAGGTTGTGTTTTACTCGTTTGGCAAAAAAGATTTAAACCGTGATGCAGACGCACACGTTCACTACATGTCTGGGAAGACGCAAGACACGTAATTTGTTGCAATTTCTTGAGTAGCATCGATAAACAATGCTAAAGATAACAGTCTGACAGACTGTTATAGTCGAAATAGTATTTTTGTACAAAGTGGCAGGCCTAAAAAAAAAAAAGGCTACAGCAGATGAACAGTATCTAAAAGTAATTTCCTTAAAAAATAGGAACAAATCCAGTAAATACCTGATACAAGACCAGAGAGAATGATCCATTTTCTGTTCACTAAAGTCTCTTCAGAAATGGTGTTCTTGGAATGGTGGCTGTAAGGAAGCCATTCTTAAGGAAGGGAAGGGAAGGGAAACTGGCTGAGGTATTCCAAATGACACAAGAACTGGACTGAAGAACAGTATTATTAAACCAATGGGCATCATCTTGACAGAACGGAACAAAAGGCAGCCAACATGCAAAGAAGAGCTTTGGAAGATCTTTCAACAAGCCTGGAGAACTATTCCTGTAGACCACTTGAAGAAATTACTCGATAACTTACTGAAGAGTGTTCAAGCTGTGTTGAAGAATAAAGACTATCAGACCAATTGACTTTCAAGCATGTTCGACTTGTACAAACTCCGTCACTGCCTCATATACTGCCTGTGTTTACACATACAAATTGCTGCACCTATTTCTTGTTTGTCTGGTAATATACAAACAAACGAGGGGTGGCTCGTGACTTTTGCATTGTACTATAATCTAGAAGTTTGTTGAGCTCCCACGTCTTTCTTGTTCAGGAGGCATGCTGTTATTTCAGTTATTTGCAACATTCTTTTAGGCAGTTTTAATGGTAAAAGGTTGTGTGACATGTATCTAGAATGGCATAACCTTTTGTCTTGAAGAATTCATTGAGTACTTGGCCAAACACACTTCAGCAATCTCAGATAACTAAATGATGTCTTTGTGAGAGGTGCAATGAGAACTTGTGTTTACTCTGTCCAGTGAACCCTTAAAGTGTGAGTATTTGCATGATGGCAGCCCCATGTAGTCTGGTGCATCCACTTCTAAGGCTTTAAGGAGGTCATTGGTTACACTAGACAAGGCTATGATCTGTCCATCTTTATTGTGGGCATGACATTGACAATCTTTCCAACTCCCATCTGGGATGGAGGGGCCTCCATTGTCTACCAACTCCCTCTCCCGCCTCCGTGCAGGAATCAGGGCGGAGTCTGTCACCGACAGCACAAAAGAAATGTCACCACTCCGGGAATGAAGTGCCAGCCGATGAAGGTCTCTCTCCTCCTTTTTTCTGTGACACTATGCATCTCCACAGGGGTGCAACTGGTAGCTGACAACACTGGTGGGGTCATCCCCGGCTGGGCACAGCTTCAACCTCTCCAGCCCCTTGTGGCCCCTGGTGACCCTGGGTTTTGATGACAGACTGGACTTTTGTATAGCAGCAGCCTGTCCAGGTGAGGACAAGAGAGGGTGACAATGGAGGGAAACATAAAGCCCATGGAGGCTGGGACAGCCCCACGGGTCATGGGTCGAGCTGGACGGCTGAGTGATGGGTGCAGCTGTGGACACGTGGACCTCCTTCTCTGTCCTTTAGCTTTGCATGCCATGTCAGCTGATGTTTCCTTTGTCGTTGGATAAAGACCTCAGTAACTCTCCGCAATTTGGAGAAAAGTAATAAACACAAGCAACAGATGTACTATGCCATAGATTGTTAGAGTACAGCCATTAGAGGCAGCACAGCTTGTTAAAGAGTGTCTATTTGATGATTTATCTTTTTGAAGGGTCACAGTAACTGAATTACAAAAGAATTTTGGATAAAGTTAATAAAAAATGCTTTCTACAAATAATTTCTGAAAAATAAGTATAAAAATAAATGAAAGCAAATGTAAAATTGTTACTCACACAGTAAGAACTAGATACTTTTAAGTAATTTATGTATCTCACTTGTCTGTGCAGCACAGTTTCACCTATCATAAGCCCATTGTTATAAACCCTAAATGCAGCTAATTTGCAGCTATTTTAATTATTTTCAGTAAACAACTGTTTGCAACTGCCATCTTTGTTTTCCTCCCTCTCAAATCTAAGAAGCACAGGAACTACGGGCCAAATGAAAAGGATATTTTTTAAACCTTGTAATGTATTACCACCTCAGTGCCTCCAAACTCTGCCAATTCACACACCTTGAGCTGTCCAACTGTTTCCGATGGCAAAGGTCAATAGCTGCCTTCTCTCCTACTGTTCAAAACCAAGTGATGGGAGGACGGGGTTTCCCAAGTCAGGCACAAACCCTGCTTTAGGTCATAAACACCTCCACCCGTCTCCCCTCCTCTTTTCTCCTCCACAGAGCTGAGTTGCGTTTGCACTCTGTTAATCTTTCACTACAGGCCTGCTCGCTTTTACACTGGCCCCACTGGAAAAGAGAGGAGGGAAATGAAAGAGAGGTAGTAAAGGACAAGAGTGGATAAAAGAGCAGGAAGAAAAAGCCAATGGAGAGGGCCAGATGGGCACCTTCACAGTCCATTTATCAAACCCAATGTGGCCCTCCTCTCCCCTCCCTGCTGCTCTCATGTCCTAAACCCCCATGTAATTCTGTAATGATTTTCATTATCATATAATGACCTTACAAAGCCTACAGCAGTTTGCATGGTCAGTACAAAACTTGCAGCTGTTCTCTTCAATGTTTGCTTGCAGACTGTGACAACGCTTTTGTCATTGCTGAGTTGTTTTTTTTTCTCTGTTGGCCAGAGCAGTGACTTGTAGGATCTGGAGGGTCAACATAAGGTTATTTCATACAGAGAGGGTTGAAGATAGCTATAGTGTAAGCAAACAGATTGAAGAAATGCGTCAAACAAGGCGCAGTAACTATTGTTGAGAAGTTCAAAAAAAAAAAAACACCTCAGAAAACTGTAGACTGAAGGATTTCCTATATCTGCATTTTCAATGTGAATTCTTTATCACCTGTAATTGCATAGATAAGAAACATGATGTACGAATTTTTAAAACCTGAAATGTCCCTGCTGCTAGTGGGGTGTGTTATTTCCTATCCTAATGGGCCTTTTCTCTGGAGGTTGTGTCTTGCTCTTCAATATGCACTTCCTGTGTGGCATACTGAACTGCTCCACTGCAGTAGAGTCACCCACCCACATAATAATCCATCTATTTCCAGGGTACTCACGGGGCATTTACCGAAGGGACACGGAGGGCAGCATCTATCAAAGAATTCGCCATGTGCATTGGGAAAACCCAGTTACCAGAAAAGCTCATAAGAATAAAAAAGCTCTCATAACTTGGTTGGCTCAGAGTGAATGAATGTACTGCCTCTGCTCGCATGGTGAGCCGAGGCATCAGTCACTCTGAGTGCCTATAAGTCACTTGTGAGGAACCACTGGTCACCAGGTCCAATCCCTCTTTCTTTCCTCCTTGCTTGTGCTAAAAAAAAAATGCCCCGGAGACAAAAAATGGCAGGAAGCAGGCCCAGGCTGCAGAGCACAGAGTGCTGCTTTAACTCGTGTTTAAGAAAGAAAAGTCAGCAAACTTAATCAATCAGTGCTGGTTGTGTATGTTTATGAGCCTCTAGCTAGAGTCATCAGTCATGTTTTTTTTTTCCTCCTTTTTACCATCCTTCTACGAGTATTATGTGCTGAGTGGAAACCGTGGAAACAACAGAGTGTCAAGATAAAAGCTTGCCTGTTGAATATTGTGTTGCAATCTAATTAGGACCCTAAATATGAAAAAGCAGCAAACTGAATCAGCAGATTAGCTTTAGAGGCCCTATTTTAGTGAGTGCTTTTATGAAAATATATGATGGCTTGAATACATCTGACTGAAGTCAACAAAACTGTGTGCCTTATTCTGTAATATACTGTATTCTAGAATCAAAACAGCCACTACCGCTTACTAGCTTGGGTGAATAAATGTGCACTTCTTTCCCTTCTAAAGGAACCAGCAAGGCAAACCCTGACCATCATCAGTGGCAAATCCCTAATCAGTATCAACACGTCCCACTTAACATTGCACATAGCCATGTGTTTAGTTTTGCACAAATACTATCTGTTGACAACCACTTGACAGGACGACCCCTGGTTTTTATGTAAGTGGTGACGGTGGAGGTTAGGGACTGACATTAAATGTGTGTAAAGGGAAGAGGAGGTATCAGGAGCAGCTGGAGTTCAAACATATTGTGCGGGAGGCTTGCCCTCCACCAAAACTAATCTCATCAGTCTTCCGCTGCTGATAGAGTAAACGTCTGTCTGCCCTACCGACAAGGACTGAGCATTTCCTGTCCTGGTCTGTGATACTTGTTGTCAGGATCTTAGGGTGGGCTGAGCAGAGCCTGGGGTCAGACGTGGTTAGTAGGTGGCAACACTGCATTGTGGGTGGTGGGGGTCGGTGCTGATGGTGAGATGGTTTCTAGCTTTCAGCACATGCAGCTGGAATGCACTATCAGAGCAGGCCCCACATCAGAGCTGTGAGGCGCTGAGCGTCGACACAGCGGAGCAAGGTGTGTGGAAACAGCCTGTTTACAAGGCTCATCAGCACGGGACATAGCAAAGGGTCAACTGGAGGGGACAACTCAAAACAAAGGGGCGCCATGGAAAGATGAGGGCACCATCACAGCCAGAAGTTGACATATATTTAAAAAAAAAAAAAAAGAAGAAAATATGATGCCTTTTAACCCCCTGGCTGGTTTGCTTTCTTCAGTCTGAGGATCATTTCTGTTTCAAAGTGTGCGTTTGTCTGTGTGTGACACCAAGGTCAAACCTGTTGAAAGAGACAATAAGCAGTAAAACATATGTGAATGCTCTGTTAGTGAAACCATTTATGCCAGAGTGTGTGTGTGTGTGTGTGTGTGTGTGTCCTTGCTGGTGTTGAGGTGGAGGGTGACTGAGAAAATGAACAGCTAAAACAATACCGAGCTGCATGTGTGAGGCCTTTCTGGCCTTATCTGAAAGAAAGGCCAGGGTTCTAATCCCTGTGCTCTCTGGTCTTATCTGGAGGGAAGGAAGTGAGTGGGCTTATCCAAGACACACGTGTCGCTGCGATAGCTGCCAGGCCCAAGGACCACAAAACACACACCGGCCACACCACCACGTATCTGTGGAATTCACATCAGCTCTTCAGAAGCAATCGTTGATGCAAACTGAATCAACGTAGAAGCAACGGGATGTTTTTTCCTGATTAGTTTGTTTGATTAGGTGGTCACCGTTATGAAACCCTGCCACACCACACCATTTAAGGGAAGACTGCATGGGAAAAAATTGGTGTTACTCACTAAATGAACCATCATGCTTAGCTGCAGCCTCTGCTTACACAATGTCGTGGCAATCCATGCAACATTTGCGCATCATAGAGATCTTAATGACCAAAGAAGCTGTAAAGTGTTCTATTGTGTCTGTTTCTATTCCTCAATGGTAATGGGATGCTTATAGAAACTTTTCCCAGTCTGGGTGTTGACACTTGAGCCAGTGAAATCAAACTGGATATCACTGATGGCGACCACCGGGTTGTTGGTTACCTGTCTGATCCAGGCCATTCTTTTAAGATTGCTCAGCTTGGCATCCAGATCTAAAAAGTCCACTGGTAGTTCAAATATTCTTTCGTTTTAGGATGATGGAGGCTACTGAGCTTCTTGGCCTTTTAAATGCTAATTAAGTTTTCTTCTATTTCTTTATTTCCTTCTGTTAATCTGTGCCTTAAGACAGCCCCGTCACTCAGGTCTACAGGTAATAAATAATGGTGTGGTTTTAATTCGGACTTACAAGATCTGTGGGGCCTTATATAGACCAGTGTGTGCTCTCTTTACTAGTGATGTCCATCGAATTCAATCAGGCACAAGTGGACTCCACTCGAGTTGCAGAAGCACCGCAATAACAACCCAAGCAGGACGCACCGAGCTCAGTCGCAAGTTTAAAACACTTGTGTAAATGGGACATTGCTGTCCTGGATTTGTAATAAATGAACAAAACATTCAAAAAGCCTAATTTTGCTTTGTTATTGTGGAGTGATGTGTGTAAACTGACAAGGGAATGTGGAAAGCTTGAAAGGGACTTTAAACTTTATATTGTTATTGTGCATTTAATGACTTTAAAAAATAAAAAATTATTCAACAGTAATTTAACATAAAATTTCGAAATATCAAGCGGTTTCCAAAATGTGTCTTGAGTGACAGACTTAAATTGGTCTCGTGTTCCTTTAGCTGTCTAAGGCAACGGGAGAAAAGTTGGTGGCACTCTGTGTTACCTGTCTCTCCATGTCTGTCTTTGCTGGTGTCTGTCTGTCAGAGCAGACAGCAGGGTTTCTGCCATCTCTCTTCTTCCCTCTCCTACTTGGCCTTCCTCCTCCTCCACTGTAGCCAGGAAGAGCATTGTCTGAAAATAGGAGCAGAAATGGAAAATGGGTCTATCGAGCAGAACTGAATGGAAATGTGAGCAAGCTACAGTAGGACCTGAATCGCTGGAAAGAAAATATCGAAAATGGAAAAAAGAACCCTCACCCCAACTGACCTTCACTACAACACAGAGTAAGATATATCAAAACCATATGGCTTTCTTAAATCTTACACTGAATATTTAAAAGCCAAGAATTGGGTGGAAAGACTACCTGAAGCGATTCCCACCATCCTTGAGCTTCTATCCTCAGTTTAGAAATTGCACAGCTCTGAGCAAAGACTCAATTATAGCATCCTTGGGATGGCAGCATACAGTAAGTCTAGTATAAAGTCAGTTTCACATCAGAGGATGGGCAAATTACACCCAATATTAGAGTGTGAGTCAATTAATCACGTCCTGCACAGCACAGTGTAATGTGTGAGTATCCCCCTGTTGAACATGAATTACCGGCCGGCTTAAAGTGTGACGTGGCACATCACTGCTAATCGGAGACATCCCTGCAAACCTTCGCCACCAAGTCCTCCGCAACCTCTAAGCTGGTTGAGAGGGAGTCAAATGAAAAAGGATCTGGCAGCCCAAATTAAATGCAGTGCTGTCAGCCAAACTCAAATCCCTCTTTCCCCTCGCAGTCTCCCTCTTCCTCTCTACCCGTCACAGACTTCTCTGAATATCCTTAAATGCCCCCCCCCTCTGCTTCGCCAAGCCTCTGAGAAGTGATGGATCTGCAACTCTGACTGACTCTGACGCCTTGTTAAGAACAGTCTCTTCCTGTCACATCCACCAGTCAACCGCGTTCATTTCTTCCCATTAACAGTGACTCGCCTCCCCAGCCATCCAACCTCCTTTCAAAAAAAAAACCCCCTACAATATAAGGGAACCATTTCTTCTCCTCTCTCTCTTTTTTAATCCCTCTCTGACAATCTACCTGTCTGTCTTAATTCACGTGACGATAGCTTTGATTGTCTGTGTGTGTTTCCAAAGCAGAGGAGAAATATGCTTACTTCCTCTGCACCACGTAGGACAGGTGTCAAAACACGTGGTGGTGTGTGACTGATTACACCTGACTCTGTGGAGACACTAAAGATTATGGTGACCAGGAGGAGGCAGGGCCGGCTGTACTCCCAGTGGAAACTGTGTCTTTCAGTTTGGATCAAATCCTGTCCTCCCGCGATGAATGACACACTAAGAAAGTAGCAGAAAGTAGATTCAGACTGTCTCACATTCTCAGCCAGAAGACGTCACATTGCCATGCTGGCTGTGTTGCACGCTATCAGTGTTTCAAGCACGAAAGTGAAGAGAGCAAGAGAGCCGCAGTTGATCTGAAAACCTGCTCCAACGTGATTCTGAGCTTGGTTCAGCTCCTCTCCAAGTTGGGTGGACACAGAGTGGATAACAAGAAAGGGAAGATGGCACATGATAAAATTCAATTCAATTAAAATACTTTATTTGTCCCCAGCACACAGGGCAGTTGTACATAAGTAACACGGGCAAGTTAAAGATAAGCATAGTGCAAATGATTGAAAGAGCAGATAGCATTTATACAAGGCGATAATAAAATATTGTAGCTATTGACAATATTAAATTGTATTAAATTAGATTGAGACAAATGAAAGGATGAGTTTTCCCAAACAATGATGATGATGATAGATCCCACTAAAAACAGACAAACAACCCTTTTAAAAAAAGTATTTTAAAGCAGAACTTTTGCTTTGATGCACCGTGTGCACATTTGTACAAAAACCTCTTGTTATGTCTGTTCGAAGCAAATTTCTGTGGCAATTTTGGTGCCTATAATACATCTAATAAATAATAGATGAAAATGTTTGGCTGTGTGGTTGCGTGCCAAAATTTGTGCACGTATGATCTAGTGTTTAGAAGACCTGGTGCTGAGAGAGGCCTTCAGGTTTAGCCTCAGGCTGATCCCCAGGCCATTTTGGCAGCCCACCGCTTGTTTACTGGTCAAGCCGGGCCTCAGTCAGTCTCAGCGAGACCACAGTCCTTTATCTCTGGGCTTGTGTTAGCACAAATCAGCCCCCTCTTTCCATCTATTTACCTCTCGATGACAGTAGCTGTCCTCAGCATCTACATCTAGCGTCCTGATGCTGACCACACATGTCCCCCTGACCCTGGCCACATTGAGGTGAATGAGAGGACAAGAAGGGCCTCGGTACCCCATCACTGGCTCCCAGAACCCAATTTCAGCCCTGTCTATTTGACTACAGTTAGGCATAAACATTTCCGTCTCTGTGTAGCAGCAGGGTAGGTAAACAAACAGGCAGTCAGGCTGAGGTGGTATTTTAGCTTTTGCTGAGCTCGAGTGATGATAGCGTTCCAAGCAAAGGCTGGCTGGAGGGCAGCCTGGGGCAGCTCACGAACACCTCGAGTCAGGACTGTATCTTAACATCAACAAGCATCTATCTATTCTATCACATAACAACATGTCACTCACTCATCGCAGAATAACACAATGGAAAGACTCTTGCTGCACATAGTGCAACATGATGTGAAACTTCACAGAATAGCCGTCTCTGTTAGCATAATAGCTGAGGTTAAAGGATAAGACCGGTTTTTTGACATTGGGCCCTTGATTTCACATTATAACATGATGTTCTACTCACCCCTGCTTGTTGTGGGTCATTTGGAGCTGTTCCGAAGATATTCGCGAGGCGTCTGGCTGCTCTCTTGAGATTTTCGGCCATGAAACGGTTTCCTATGGGCAAGCTTATACAGGCACAAACTATGCTGTTTATAATTTATTAATTACTGTACATTAGCACTGATAACGTGGAGGTGCGTCGCTTACTTAAAAAAATCCGGGTTACTGTAATTTTGAATTTTTGTCGTAAAGTGGGTGTTACTGACGTCCTCGTCGTGCTACTGCCACAGACAGCCCACAGACCTGCTGCCTATTTATTCATTCGGCTAAAATTCAAAATTAGTAACCCGGATTTTTTTAAGTAAGCGACGCACCTCCACGTTATCAGTGCTAGTGTAGAGTAATTAATAAATTATAAACAGCATAGCTTGTGCCTGTATAAGCTTGCCCATAGGAAACCGTTTCATGGCCGAATATCTCAAGAGAGCAGCCAGACGCCTCGCGAATATCTTTGGAACAGCTCCAAATGACCAACAACAAGCAGGGGTGAGTAGAACATCATGTTATAATGTGAAATCAAGGGCCCAATGTCAAAAAAACGGTCTTATCCTTTAAGGCAGGAAGGTTTAAAAAAAAAAAAAGATGCACGCGGGACTAAACGTTTACACTTTATAAAACTCAGCTACTAACTGACCACTAGAGCATCTGCGAAACTATTAACACCCCATGAAATGCCGAAACTGACTTTAGACCAGGACTTTCAGGAGAACCAAAGTACTTTTAAGCTCACTGGCACTCACTGTTACAGAGAAAAACTTCAACATCCACAGGTCACAGGTGCTCACAAATCCCCAAACTGAAAACCCTCCATTAACTAGTTTAAGAGACAGGGGAGATTTCTACACCAGAATAGACTATCCCAGTGAGTGATGGCAACCTACAGAGAAATGAGGTAAACAAACTCACCGGTAATGCCAACACATCCTGAGCTTTGCCTGGTGACTGGTGTTAATTTGCCACAACGGTGCCTCCCCTCCTAAGAGCACCTCTGTCTGTCAGACTGGCAACCTCCTCCCGTCTCCCTGCCACAAAAATGTGTAACAGCCGGGCCAGCGGGCCAGCAGACCCTCCTGTCCTTCTGTTTGCCAATGTGTCTCTGTGCCCATATGGAGGCAGGCATGGTGCTAACTAGTAATCCGTTCTCGTGTTTGTTGACCGTTGGGTCACGGCAGGCAACTCGGAATAATAGCGGTGGTATGCAGCATGTACAGCAACAATTATTTTCCATCAAGTCGGCTGCATCTCCTCAGTCCCGTTTGAACACCTGATGTGAAGCAAAAGAACATGCTTCTAGTAATTAGAGGAGCACAGCAGAACTCTTGTGGGACTTAAAACTCTGCTGGTTTTTAATTGTATCCATCCACTAAAACACTTCCGACTCACAGTAATGAGAGGTGCATGTGTGTGGACAGTTTACCGCACCAAAAACAGAGAAAGACATTTTTGGACGTTAGCAATGACATGACTTTCAAAATGGCCATCTGTGTTGTCAGTACTTTCATGTACCAACATTCCTCTAAAACCTGACCTTGCCCACCTAAAGATTAGCAACATGGACTTTTGCCACAGTTTAAGCTCAGCTGCTCTGACACCTGATTTCATTGGGCTTGGGAGTGGGAGTTTGGCAGACTCACGGCTGCCTGCATCTCCTTCAACCCTTTAATACAAGAAACCAATATCACTTTGACCGCTGGTGAAAAAAGGCATCAGGCACCTTGCTCTGGGTAATGGATAGCTTCTGCTCACTGACATAAACAACTGGGGAGTTGTGATCCTGCCAAGGCCAGTTCCAGTCTGGACAAGGGATTTGTGTGTTTGCTGCGTGCCACCGCAGTTACTTTGCACTTGAGGGGGGAACTCTCCACTGGTGGAAAAATTATATTAGCCCAGGAAAGAAATAAGCCAGGGCCACATTCACTTCTCTGTGACATCCCACTCAGAGTCAAAAACAGTGTGTGTGTGTGTATGTACACATTTTTTTCTCTCTTCTGCTTTTTTTTATTTATTTATTTATTTATTGTTGCCGTCTGCCTCCTGTCACACAATTACAGATGGCTCAAAATTGAGGCATATCTGAAATTAAATTTACTCGGTTTCCATTATGTGTGATTGGTTGATAAGGTGTAAGTGGGCATGCGCGCGCGCCTGCGAGTGTTTTGTTTGTGTGGATGTGTGTGTACGTGCAAAGAGCGAAGGGTGTCGGCGCTGCCGGTGAGGGCTGTCTTCCAGACTTTAAAGCTGCGCCACCTTTGATTTATCAGAGGAAACAGGGCAGAAAATGAGAGAAGCAAGTTCTATAAAAATGTTCTCTCAAAGATGAAGCTTTCTCTTTGTGTGTTTGTGTGTCTTCTGTGTTATCTCTGCAACTCTAAGCAGCTCTCACAGCTAGAATTTACAGGGAATTAACTTCAGGGCTTGTTGTAAAACTTGTTGTGCTGAAAAGCAGCCCTGTAAATGTACTCAGAACGTACTGAATACTATACTAATGAAGTATCCAATTTAAATCATTATGTGTTTTTTTTCTCTTTTTAATAAAAAAATCAATACAGTTTCTGAAAGGGACACGGAGAGATCCCTATTTTTATTGTGCGAGTCTGTGTGTATGTGTGGAAGGGTGAGTGTGGGTGTGTTGATGTGTTCTCGCAATCTCCATGGTGACAGAAACCGAGGCCTTTCTGCAAGGTTGACCTTTGCGAGGTCTCGGGCACCATCAATTATGTCAGCCAGTAAAATGGGCTTTGCTACACACAGCAGATTATATGGAGTGTAAAACATTAGAAAAATGTGTCTGAAACATCAGAGTAACATGTTTGAAGTGGCAAAGGGTTGGGAGAAATAGAGACGGTCCCAAAAAGGAAAGACCCCATGACAAGTGATTTTGTTTGAAGGCTTTGTAACACACTAGAGTGGGCAGGGATGCTTTCTATGGCCCTTATGGCAGTCCATCTTCAGGACCGAATACAAGCAGGATGGACGGACATATGCTTTGCACAGGGTCAAATGAAGCAGAACTCAGAAGCTTTTGTGGTGCTCCCTTTTGGTGGTGAGAAGAAAAGACAAATCTGTTGTCAAGTCGTAGCCCAATGGGCCCGCAAATATCACATAAAAATTCACCGGCCTGTTTTTTGCCAGGCTTTTGTTTCTGTTTCATGATAGGGAGTGTGGATCCAGTTGGTTTAATGACTAAACCACATAGTTCTTAGTCTGAATGAGCTTTCCAGCACACTGGGACGGGGGCTACGCACGCACTTGTGCTCACTCCTCAGTGGCCCTTGCTTGAATGCGCAATCCATCCATCACAAGAGAGCTTTGAGAGGCGCTTTGACTAATTCGACACAATGAAGACAGAGCTGGACAGAGATGTTTGCGAGAAGCATGACACACAAGCACCTTCTGCTCTCTTAAAGCCCCCTTTCGCTCTTTCAGTGTATGAAAGCTGAGTCTAGATTCTCGCTAGATAGCAGATTGTGATCAGCAGATTGTGATCAGCACCTCATTCTCTCCAGTAAAAAGCTTTTTGCTGACTGAGGCCAAAGCCAGCCTTTTCTAAGCCCTGGAGTTACAGTATTACACACACTGCACCATACTTCAGGTCTTCAAAAATGCTAAACCAATAAAAAGGGTTTCCATCCATCTTGACATGCTCACATAGAAGAATTTTGTTTTAGTCGGGGGGGTATATATATGCCTGCTGGGACTAAAATTCATGGCCAACAAAGTTTTGATTGACTACAAGAAGTCTGAGAAGAAGTAATTCTTCAGTTTTTGCATCAGGCTGGAAACCATAGAGCGGCTGCAGTGAGACTGTGCAGGCCTTCTTAAATGTCATGTCTGTCATTAAATAAGAATTACCTAAAGAGGTACAGTGAAAAAGAATGACTGTATCTTAAAAGAAACAGATTAAGATCTCCAAAGTTTAAGGTTCCCTCCCATAAAATACTGTGTAGTTATTTTAGACCACAAGGTCTGTTCAGTATCATCATCGAATGTTGGTTTTAAAAGATGAGCTTGAAATTTTTTAGGAGTTTAATGCTTTATTTTGTGATTTTATTCTGAAATACTCTATCATGGCAACTCATTTTCGGTTACTGGTTATCGGTTCATCCTCTGCTGCAATACTCTATGTCAAGTCCTGCATCTTCTAAATAAAAGCAGAGTGCGCTAAGTGTGCTGTTTCCCAATGTTTAAATAGGACTAGCAGTTTTACTGCCTCCATCAATTCTTTCCAAAGTACTTGGCTATACAGTAACAGACAATGGCGCACACCATGAGGGAATTACATATAACTGGATTACGAACTCGCATACTCTAAAGATGCTGTCTACTTTCGTCTGGAAAGGAAGTCACAGACATTCTAACAGCTTTTACATTTCATAATGCATGTTTAACAAAGCCGTATACACTCCTAAAAGATTTTGGAGCACACTGATATAATCTAATTAAGTAAAGGGAATTAAACGTGAATAAAGTAGACTTTGGATTGAGTTCCATTATGGACCTAATTACTGCAATGAATCAGAAATCTGTGCTACTCTGTATTTTCACATCCTTCACATGCAAAAGCTCAAATGGTTCAAACTTCTTTTTATGGCATTTGTGTTAGCTGGGTGGTTTTATTTTTAGTTTAATCTTTCCTTATAAGAGCGCTTAATTGTGATGATGTTCGGTGGCCAACTTTTATTGCAAGTGTACTGTGTTTAAACAGCATTTGAAAACAATCTGTTCTTTGAAACGCAGTGCCATACAAAAAAAAAAAGGGAAAAAAAAATAAGATCAAGTACCTTATCAGCTGACAGAACTGAAAATGAACAAAAACCACAGACTGGAATCTTAAATGTCTGTTTTCTGATCACTGCTACAGTCAGTAAAGAAGACATATGGCGTCTTTTTATTCTTAATGAGATTTTTGACATGCTTTGGTCAAAATGCCACGGAGAGAAAAGAAAGAAAAGAAAATTAAAGAACACCAATTAGACGGGAGATTTCAAGGTTGAGACATTAGAAAATTAGACAACGTGCTGGTTTAATACTATTAGCCCATTTCTTTCTCACGTGAACTAAAACACTACTAATGAAAAATAATTGCAGAGCAAAAGAGGTGCGACGCCTCGCTTCTTGAGGTACAGCAAATGCAGTATGACTTGAAGTTGAAGTGTGTTGGAGATAAAGATGGGGAGGCTGGATCCGACTTCTCTGAAGAATGTGAGGCAGAAATCCAAACTGCTCACTGAATAAGATATGCTTATACTTTGGGGGTCCCAAGTAAAATGCCAGAGCAGTGTTTTTAAGTTGCCAGTGACCTTTGACAACCAAAATTATGCTTGAAAACAAAGACAACATATTTCTTTCACAACAAGTCTACAAAGAATAAAACTAAAAACTGCCAAATTTCTAACAGTCAAAATCGAGCTAGTCTTTTCAAATGGCGGCTATAGAAATGAGAGATGTTACCATAACGTTAGCTTCTCTAAACACCTTTTCCACACATTTAACTAGTATACTTCCTCCTATTGTGTAATGTATGTGTGTACGTGCGTGTGTGTGTGATGGATCTCGCCCAGGGAGCCTGAGAGTGGCTAAAGGGTGTTTATGAGACTGTTAGCCATAAGAGGATGCTGCCCTGCAGCCTTCGCCCAAATAAAAGAGCCATTTATTGCATCCAACATGACCCTCTCATTACACACAAATAGGAATTAATGAGTGCTATATCGGGCGCTCCCAGCAGAGCAAGGCGGGGCCCGCTAAAGGACTAGCGTTAATAACACTGTCCTACATCTCACCCATTTAACACTACCTATCAGATCTGTAGGAAAAGCCTAGCAGTGGCATTGCACTATGTGGAGGGATGAAGTCTAAAATCTAAAAATGCAAAAGAGAGCTGTTACTTAGAAAAACATGGATGTAAAAAAAAGTTTTAACTTGACAAGACAGATTGCAGGTTTGGGTTATCCTCTTTATGCTGTATATTTCTTCTTTTGAAAGGTGAACCTAAAAACTCCCCTCAATGCTCCCAGGACTTGTACTTCCTCCACACTGTGCTCACATCCTCTTGTTTACATCATCAGCTTTTCATTTCTTTTCTATTTACTTTATCTTACAAGCTCTGACTCCAACTTTAATCTTTGTAATCTCTCTCTCTTTCTCTCTTTCCCAGACCCCTGACGATTGCCACAACCTTTTCCCTCATCTCGCTCCCCTGATCCCCCACCCAAAAACCCTCCCAAACTCAGCCCCCCCAAAAAATATACGACTATTGTGAACCATCGTCTTTCCACCCGAGTCTTTCTTTTCTTTGCCTCTTCGGACAAAAATAAAAGTCTGATCGCTTGTCCTGCAACTTAGTGAGGTGCCAAAGCATAAGCAGTTGCTCTTTTGTTGTAGCAGCAGAACTTTCACACAAAACCGCTGTTAAAGGAAGATATTTTCCCTGCACACACCTCAGAGATTAAGATAGTAAAACGTCTTTTTAAGCTCAGATACTGGGTTCTACAAAGCACTTCAAATTTGTTTTGTAATCCGCTCATTTATACACCGAAACCAGCAGAGCAATGGTGGCACTTCAGGATCAGTGAAAAGTGTATATTCTCATAACACTTTTCTTTCTTTAATTTATTGTATGTACCCATTTATGAACTCTATCCTGTGGATCCTGTCCTCACTTGTGTAAAATGATACAAGAAAACAGATCACCTTGTTGGGACCTAAAGAAGGTATGTTCTATTTTTGTCCGTAATTAGGCTTCAACTGGGATTTCTTTTCTTTTCTTTTTTTTTTTGTTTTTGTACACTTTGAGGATCTACAGTTGGGGTTGGCTGTTTTTATTTTAATTAATTGGTTTCATTTATTGCTTCGCAACGTGTGGGTGAAATAAAGCCCCGTGAGACCAAGACTGTGATTATGGGCTGTGCAAATAAATGCAAAATGAATTTGAGTTGGAGTGCAGATAAACAATAATAAGAATATCAACCGTAGGACTTGACGAGGATCCAGAAATAGATTTAAATAATTTTATTAAAAAGTGTGTGTGTGCAGAGTTCAGGGTATGAAGGCTCTATTTGCACTCAGTCTGGCTAATAGAGCTCAGAATCAAGTCGCAATAAGCGCGTTGCTATTTCTGAACACGAGAAATATTGAAAAAGCTCTGACCGCATATTCCATACATCAAGTGAGGAAAGAAAATTTGAGTTGTTTTCTTTGCTTTCAGATACAAATAAGTGTGTCCTCTTTTGTCTATGCTAGTGTCTTTTACTTAATAACTGTGACATGATTGCCTGCACGAGTAAACAATTAAACCTGGATCAAAGTAGTCGAATAATGACATGTCAAGTGTTGGTTAGTAGTCATGTCTCTTGTCAGATTAGGAAGGGTGGGCTTTGCTGTGAGATGCTTTAGAATCTCTCTTTCATCTTTCTGTACTTTCTCCCCCATAAAGGCACTTTCTAACAAACACACACTTCATCCTTGCGTCTCACTCTCTCTATTTCTGTTGGTATGACACAGGAAGAAGCTGCACCCCGCAGCCAACGCCGCCGTCCACACTGAATGCGATTAAACTGAGCAGTGATTAATCTGGGCTGCCCCATAATTCCTCTTTACCACTTTAATGGATGTTATCTCCCCTCCTCTGAAGGCTTATCGTGCTGATCGGGGCCAAGGATGAGGAGAGGAACAGGAGGGGGGTGGCTATGGGTAGAGGGGGAGAAATTAAACCAAATCCATACAGCAAATGAATAAGTAAGCAAATGAATAAGTAAGTAAATAAATAAACGCAGGGATTGAGGGTGCTGCTAAGCGGATAAGGCAGATCAGTCTCTGTAAAGTGCTCATTTGTTTTCTAAGAAGACGAGACAAGCTGCCTTCAAAGCCTACCGATGGAGTAAAAAACACTGTCGACATCACAATTCGCAGACAAACAAAATGAATTATCCAAACTGCTGTCAGTAAAACTCAACACAGTAACAGTGTACAGATGCACAACACCGTAGCGGACACTAGGTATGTAGAGAAGGAAAAGTTTTGGGACAATGAACTATATGCTGTAATTAGGAAAGAATTGCACTGATCTATCATGGATCCATTCAATAATTTTAAAAGAGAGTGAAAAGCTGGTGTCAGGTTTAAATCACTAATACACAGTAAAACACTGCAAAATACTATCAACAAGAACAGTTGCGAGTCGCAGGGTGAGTGTGTTTGTCTGTGTGTGAGCCATATTTCTTTTATCACCTAACATTAAAAGTTAACAGACCAATTAATAATTGGAACTAAAATGTTCAACTGCAGCAACAGTATCCATTGGTTAACTAAAGAGTTCTCTACATTAAACCTTACCAAAATGCTGCTTTTAGACTCAACTTAATGGCCAGCGCTGTGTGCATGTAAGCGTGTCTACCCTTGTGTTTCTGTCCTTCCATGTCTCAGTTCATGTACATAAATACATGTGTGAGAGCCTAGTAAAAGTCTGACAGAGTTAAACCTGTCCGGGGTTACAGCGATATTGCACTGAGATTCTGTCCTAGACAAACCTCTGTGGGATTCCATTCAACACTAGTGTACATCTTTAGGTACAAAGCTGCGGGCTGCATTGGCTCCAGGTAACATGAACGCTCCCTTCAAGCCACCGCGTATCTGTCCATGAAAATTCTCTAAAGGGGTTTAAGCATTTACGCAGAAACACTATCAGGCGCTGCCGAAAATTCAGCTTACCCTGTTGAGTAGGGACTTCAAAGAGAATTGCAAATACCTTTGCACCGCTACATTTTCTCTTTCTCCGTGTCTCTTCCTGCTTCTTTTCATTTTATATTTCCAAACACAAGCTGCCGCGCGATGTAAAATGTATTAACAGCCATATATTTCCTCTTTAAATGAATAATAACAATAATCTCGCAGTAATTTCGTTTTTATACGGCTCTGTCTAAATAGGGCAAAGCAAGCATGCTAATATACAACTGCAGGTAAACAAGGCCATGCAATAATGAATGTGTGGATTAGGCCTGGAGTCTATGTAGCGCGATAAGGAGAAACAGCTGCTACTATCCAGGTAACAGCACATATTGACTGTCAATGAAGGATAAACTACCGTGCAGCTGCACTCTCACTGTGGACACACTCCACAAACACATAAAGACGCACTGACATATACAAAAAATCAGCAGCCATACACACATCCACACACACTGTATGTAAGTACAGCAAAGAATTGGAATATAATCGACATATAAGCCTATTTACATAGCATGAAGCTTTAAATGCAAAACAATATGATGCCTAAACACAGTGTGATTTAATGTAAGAGATAATAAATGGCTTCATAATGAGCAATAAAAATGCTCTTTAAACAGTTTACTGCTTAGTTCACACTTATAATTAATCTGGCTTCCATGTGTGCATATAAAGTGGGTATAAAACTCAACCGTGGAAGTAAATCGGCGAGCGAAAGAGAAAAATGACTGCTGGTAAACATCTGCAACGTAATTCGGCCGCAGCCTCGAGCTTTGAAAACACGTCGCCTTTTTCCTCTCACCTGGACCTGCAGAGCTCCGAATAACTCCTTACAAAAAACTGCACCCTCAAAATTATTTACGCTGAAACGCACAACAGGAAACCTTAACATTTATTATGTTTTACAAAGCCATCAAATAAGTGGAGAAGGGATTAATTGCCCCGGCCCGACCTTAAAATAATTATTCTGAGCGCTGCAACTCTAAACTCCGATGAAATTGATACACTTTGATAATTAGATTCTTGGCACTGACCCTCTGAAGTCAATAAAGGTTATTAAGGCCAATTGCTGTCTAAACACATTACAGGCAGAGTAAACTGTCCGTCGGAGGCCCCTGCTACTCCAGCGCCAATATGATAATCCATTCTCCGTCCTGGGGGTTTCTTCCCTAGTGCCTGTGTCTCCACTCTGCCATACAAAACCAGATTGGATTCGCTTAACCTTTCCAGGACTTTGATCAAATGAGCTCACACAGCAATAACATTTACATTGACCCCCCCACCCTCCACACACACACACACACACACGCAGTCCCTCTCTCAGTTCTCTACCTCCCCCTCTATGTTTCTGACTCCACAGACTCTCCCCGCACCTCACCGCCTCTCATCCCTCCTCCTCTAACCCCCTCCTCAGCACGTTTGCTCAATAACCTAATCAGCTCTTGATGGCGACCGGGCCAGGCGGCGTATGATTGCAGTGCTGCCCTCCTCGGCAGCCTAGATTGTTTCCGAGGACTGTTATTACAGTGAGGGGAGAAGATGAAATGGTCACCGAGCGCATCTCTGCACAAAAGCACAAGCATGCAAAAGACAGCCTCCATTATAAATCAGAGGGAGTAAATTTTGTCACGCCGGGAGAAAAAAGGCGACTGTGTATATGTAGCATATATGCGTCTGTGCGTGTGACCAAATCGTCTGAAAACAAGGACTGACAGGCTGGGTGAATGGAGCAGAGGAAGACGTGGCCCCGAAACCACTTCCTGTTTTGTACATCTTGAAGTATACAAATGTATTCAACTGAGTGGATCCCATTTATTATGAAAGTAGATTAATTTCCTTGATAGGTGTTGAAAAGATTTCCATCTACAAGGCTCGTTCTCCTGTCAAATGAGGGAGAAAATGTGAGAAAGAGATACGGTGAGATAGCAGGAGCAAGAGAGGCAGAAAACAAGAGAAAGAAAGAACATAAAGAGAGAGTAGAAGAAGAAGAAGAAGAAGAAGAAGAAGAAGAAGAAGAAGAAGACGACAGAGTGCACTGAAATCTCTTTGCATCCGCCGGCTTTTGAAGTTGTGAGATGAGCAGCCACAGAAGTCAGGAAAGTGACAAATTAGGGAAAAAGCTGTACTGTGCAAGCAGAGCTGCTAAATCAATTAAAGTCACGCCGAGTGCATACATTAACATCAATGGCTGACACGTACACGCAAACACACACACACACACACACACACACACAGAGGACAGGGGGAAGAAAGGAGACGTGCTCATGGGCTCGCTGCTGCTTCTCCCCCAGAGTGAAGAAAGGAAAGATAAAAAAATATCACACCGGCATTTAAAATACTCTGCATAAAGCCAAGATTCTCTGTCTATTGTCACTCAGATGGAAGCTATTCGTTGTTGCTAGTTTAAGGAAATGTCACTATTGTGTGATAGCTATGATAGCAGAGTCACGAGGGAACACAAGGCTCCGAGCCAGGGAGGTCTAAATGGACTTCAGCACCTTGGATCACAAGGGAATGTAAAACCTTTCAGGTAATGCCCTTCTTCCGCCCTTCTTCCACCCTTCTTTACCTTTACATACTCATACACACATTTTCATTTTGCTGTACATTGACATAAAGTACACTTGAAGACTATTCGGGAGCCCGAGTCTTTCGATCAAGGAACCACATGAATTCACGAGGTATCAAAAAGAGGCGAGTGGACTTGTTTTGTCTCGGTTCTTTTTACATTTATTTTTGTATTTTATCAGAATGTCATTCAAATGGAAGGATGAGGATTTGCATGACAACAGGCTGAGGAGCAGAGAGGGAGCCCCAGGGAGAGACAGTATCCATAAACAGGAGCGAGATCCCCCCCCATCTTGCGATATTCTTCATACAGACTAACAAACGCAGCCCAACGCATCCCACAACACTGTTGCTAAATATGACAATAAAGAGAGGAAGCCTGGTGGTTTGTATTACTATTTTAGCAGGATAAAACAATAGACTGTTTTATTGCTACAGCATGGTGTATAAAATAATACGGTGTCATTTTATAAAGTCTATTTAAATAGACATATATTTGTTATTTTAAAATACCTCCGCTGATATCAGATTTGACGAAAAAATAATGCTGTATTAAAATAAATTCTGCAGGCAACAGAAATATCGAAATAAATAAAAAGTAAACAGCATCTGTACACAGTAGGTCACTTGTATTATACCATGCTGTCAACTTTCAGCTTCAAAATGTAAACTATATGCTATAAAGGACTGTAAGTCATTTAAATAACTCAAAGTAATTTAGAGAAATGTGTTTTAATCTAACGTCAGAGAAAGCCGCAGCTATCGAAACCTCCAAAAGGAAAATCTATAAGTCACATCTATGAAGTGCTTTTCATCAGCATATCAGAGGTCGATGCATGTACGTAAATATTGCTAGCAAAAGCAATAACGTTGTCTTTCATCACAATAGTGAATCATTACCTTTATGTGCTCACCAGTGGATTACTTCTGCGCTGGTTCAATATGCATTTCTGCAGGAGACATGCTTGCTTTTGTGTGATTTGACAATGTGAAAATTTTAATCTGCAAAGCTAAGTCTTCTAATAAACACGCATCTGTGTACTTTGAGATACTGAAATGATAAATATTACACATAATTTCATTGACAAATGTGTAATACATACTTATTTTTAATTTTGCAAACTTTTTCTCGGATAAAAAAACAAAAAAACAAAATGGCTCATATTATATTTGCTGCTTTGTATAAAGTTTGTTTCTAAGTTGGCAGTGAATGAAAGTAATTCCCCTTTTTTATATGTAGAAACTCACACAGTGGACCTGCTTTGCTCCCCCATTCGAAACGGAGACGGAGAAACTTAACATTTCACCGATGCCCTTTTCTTAACGTGGGGCCGAATCCCACAATTCATCTGGGCCCAGAGGTGGAGGCTCTGGATGAGTTTGGTCCCTGTCTACTATAACCCCAAACCAACAGCACCGGCACCAGCACCCCCACCCACCCTCTGCCAGGCCTTTCCACTGTGCGAGAGAGAGACTACGACTAGAGCTGAGCAGCGTCGGCAGCAGCAGCACTGTTCTCCTCCAGCCCCTGTCTTTATCCCCGCCTGAGCATTAGATGTGATTACTGCTCAGCGCTCGACACTGACAGAGACAGAGAGCTCCCAGAGACAGCAGGAGTGGGTGAGAGACGAAGAGGGAGCAGGCAGAGAAAGAGGAGCACGGCTTTTTCATTCACCGCGCTGCTGCTACAGCGATACAAGAGTGCCCCCTGCTGCTACTAGTGTCTGGCTATTGAATACACACACACACACACACACACACACATGCACACATTAATGCCATATACACATGAATGCTCACTCTTTGAAATCCAGCCACGAGAGAGGTACTTTGTAGAACCAATAAGTTGGGAGAGAAAGCAAGACCAAGCATGTATCCGTGTGTTTGCGTGCTTTATATCCTCAACAATCTCTGCGTGTGTGTTTGCTACACTTAAAGTATGTACTGAACAGGGCTCTGACTAAGGTGACTTAATTACAAACCTGACATTGCTTCGTGATTGCTTTATAGTGGTGTATAAGTAATAGCCATGTGCCCACGTTCCTCTCTAATAAAACCTCTGTGAGACTACGATTAAACACATGACACATCCTTAATGATGTAGCATAGTGAGAAGTTAGGCACTCCATCATGTTAGTTTAAACTCGCCCTCCCCTGTGAGGAGCATTATTGGACAGCGGAGCATTTATGTAGTTTCTGGAAGAAGCAAAAGCTGAGGCTTGTTGGGCAATTTGAAATGTGAAAATCTGTATTACGACATGAAGGATTGATTAAAATATAAAGCCACTAATATATTCAGGAAATGGTATAATACGACCTTCTTATTGCTCGTTTTTTTTATTCATATTATGGTTTTCTCTAGGTAACAGGAACAGAAATATTACTTTTAACCCAATAAGATTTAATTCAAGGTATAGTATATTTTACCATATTTTCAAATTAAGGTAATTACTGTTGGATATTACACACACACTGCAAAACTAAAACAGCCGCTTACCTTCAGGCTGTGGATGCAGGGCTCTCACATTCATGACCATATTTTTCATCTCATCACTGGGTAAGCCAGCCTGGAGCCTAACTTCATCAATGATTTTTCTTAGGACATTTTTAGGCAAATTGAACAATATTATGTTAAATGTTTTAGAAGTTGAAAAGTTGCATTTGTATATGATTAAAGCTTGTCCAGTAACACATGTGGGAGACACTCTGGCTTTTACACAATCGAAGCTTGCAAGGAATAAATCAAGTTACGTAAACTTGAATTAAATTGGACTTTACTTATAATTAAAGAAAAAATAAACTGGTGTACTA
Organism: Odontesthes bonariensis; assembly: GCF_027942865.1. NCBI lineage: Eukaryota > Metazoa > Chordata > Actinopteri > Atheriniformes > Atherinopsidae > Odontesthes > Odontesthes bonariensis. The sequence goes on from NC_134506.1 coordinate 32,942,839, forward strand.
AACCAAACCGATTGTAACAGTTGTTCTTCAAAGCTGTCACATGACCAGCAGCGTGTGTGAGCTATCTCACCATGTTTTCCATGAGCTTCCAGTCTTTCTCCAGCTGCTCCATCGGCCTGGTCCACCAGCTGCAGAAACGAGCGTAACGCTGGCCCTGAAACCAGTACTGTCGCAGCCATTCGAATTCCACCTGCACAAACAGAAATACACGCACACACACACCCAGAGGACAACAATATTAGCTCAGAGAGAACATTTTCCCACAGCTTGATCGGTGATAAGAAAGAAAGAAATGCTGGGGGAAAAAACGGAGAAAACCCTCTCAATACCTAATACAAAAACTATAATAAATAAAGAATAATAAAGCTATATTTTGTATAAAATCCAATCTTTTTTTAATCTTTGAAAAATAAACTTGAAAAACATTTTGAATTGACATATCATTTTATACAGTTCCAGTCAAACGTTGGGACAGGACTACTGTAGGTTTTTCTTTATGCTGTTTAGTTCATTGCAGAAGAACACGCGGGACATCCAAACTATGTTTCAAAAGGCCACGATGACACGTTTTCATTGCATGACAGAAAAATAATGTAGCGGAGATAACAAACTGTGGTCATCCCTGTGACAACAGTCACACCCTTAAACCACAGATATGCAAACATCCCACGCAAACAGTTCATCCACACAAAAAATTCCAGTCAGCACACCTGAAAACTCCATCCACTTCCTCCTCTGCTCATTCTCCCTCCCCTCCTTCCCGTCCTTTCCTGCTCCGTCTGGAGATGACAGTGTCTGCTGCTGAGCCGCTCCCCTCTCCTCCGCTGGGAGTGTTTTTGTTTCCTGCTCTTTTGAAGTGCTGATTTAATCCTCGCCAGGATGCTTCACGTAGCCAGGTGTAGCCTCGCTACTTCTGAGTGTGTCGTTCGGCGTGCCTGTTTGTGAGTTTGGACCTGCGTCGCACACGCATCAGTGTGTTTGCGTCCCCGCGTGTGTGTGTGTCTGCATAACTGTGCGAGCGGCTTTGTTAATGTCTCTGCATTAAATTGCCACGTGAGTGTGTATGTCAGAGATTGCCACAAATGCCACCAACATGAACGCAAGACGCTGAGTTGCCCTCCCCCTAAAACGCTCTACAAAGCATCATCCAGAGCAAACAATGCACATCCCATTTCAGTTTGACGTACACAACAGTACAACACAAAGTGCAGTTGCAAACTATGGAGTCGGATATGAAACGGAACAGAGAGCGCTATTGTTAATTTTCTGAAAACAAATTTTTTGTTGTTGTTCTTCTAACAGAGCATTAGTCAACATATAGAACAAAGTCTTTTCACCCGTGAACTAACAGTCTCAACAAGATTTGAGCACAAAATTCTGTTCAAGAGGTCCCATGAAATGTAATTCCTGCTGATATTATTTTCCTTTTTGTTTTCGGTGCATCTCAGTTTTTTGGCATTATATACCAATCCTAAACTGTAATCCAACCCTGTTTCTAGCAGTCTATATGATGCCCTGATGCGAGGTTTGAATCGGTCTCCGAGAAATCATGTGATCGGTGACAAATGAAGCCTCGCTCCCAACACAATTGGTTCGTCTGGCTACTCGCAATTGGATTTGCATCATTATTCTTTTTCCCCTCAGAGTTTATTTCACATCCATATTTCCTTCATAAACAGCGTCGCATTGAAATATTACTAATTCAACAAGGGCGCACAAAAGGAAAAGAAAAATACAGCAAATTGAAACAAAATCAAAGGGGAGCTACAGGGCATTCCACGCTGGTCATATTTAACTTGTTTGTGTCAGGCATCTTATATGAGCAGAACTGTTTGCTGTTGGTGGTGCATGAGATGGAGCGAGTTTTGAAAACAAGACATTTGCATGTGTGACAATATTATGAAACTCTTTGAACGAATGAGTTGAGATTTTTTTAGAAAATCTTTTATTTGCAGCTTTGAACAAAATAAAATGCGAATAAAAGAACAGAGCAGATGGCACAAATATTAAAACCGCTTCCGTATCTTGAATGATGGTTTAAATTGTATATAAGAGTTAACATTAAATCAAATAAGAAAAACAAACATGTGTATAAGGAAATGAAACACTGGTATAGTAGCTTAAATATTATGAACCAGTGTTTAATTTTCTTACATATATATATATATATGTATACATATAGATTTCTGAAAACAGATTTTATTTCACTTCGAGCATTTCTTAAAGTAATTTTGAGTCAAAGCCAAGTTCCAATTCCTTATAATAAAAGTGAATTTGCAAAACATTAACACTGTGCCCGAAATATTGTTAGAAATGTTGGCATTTTCCAGTGGTCATTGCTCTGTAAGATGAGTCAAGTCACCTACCAGCCACCCCCTCATAAACAACAAAGGATGAGAATTATTGACACAAACAACCTGAGTGGCCTGTCTGGGGCAGAATCTGTGCACAGAGTAGTTCTGCCATTGACTCCCAAAAGGCTCTGATCACAGCAGGGATGACATGCAAGGACTGGGGCATGTCAGGGAGAATACACAGCCAGTGGCGCAGCTCAGCAGCCTCTCAGTCACTCCATACAACCCACCCTTCAAAGAAATGTCATCCTTTATGGTCCCTTCAACACACTCCAAATCCACTCCCCTTCGATCACTACAGCTCAAACACACAACAAAGCCACGAGAGCCAATATCGGACGTCCTTTTCTCTCAGTCTGTCTCTCCTTCTATCTCTCTGATTGTCTGCCTGTCCTTTGGTGAGAAGAAGCCAACCTGTGTCTCCACTTTGAGCTGACATGGCTGCCTGTCCCCCACAGCGCAGGCAAGTGGCAGGCACAAAGCAGGCCATCTAAAGCAACTGAGGAGCACTGGCTATTTGGTATTTGAGAGTCTGGCCACCCAGCTGAGACTTGCCAAGCAGGGAACTCTGACTAAATGCCACCCATCCGGGCAGACGGATCGAAAGCATGTGCGAAATAGAGGGTGGTTGTTATGCCTAGTTTTTCTCTGAGGTGGCAAGGAGGGAGTGAGAGGAGAGCCAGTGACTCCCCTGCGGCAGTCCCTGTCATCTCTCTAGGTGATGGACACACTAACTACACATTAGCTCCACATTAGTGGAGTGGCCACCCACCTCGGCAACTCTGGAGTTAAAGCCAAGAAAGCCTCTTATTTCTTATTTAATGAGAGGCATTTTTTTTTTTTTTTTTTTTTTCCGCCCCACACCTTCACGGTATTCCCTGAACGGGTCCAATCAATTTCCGAGCCGGAGCCCTGAGGTGAGAGCTGATGAGAGTGTGATCGATCCTTCTCTGCCCCCCTCTGTTTACCTATCCCGGCCTCCTCTCACATCAGCCAGGATAACTGGTTCCTCCAACTCTCTGAGAGCGACCTGACACTCATCACATACTTGCTAAAGTGGTCATACGAGGTTATAATGTCAATTTGTATTCTATCCAAAATTATTTGTCTTATTATTATTAGAAGTAGTAGTAGTTGTAGTAGTAATTTTACACCCCAGTGACGGAGGACTCAATATTAGTGTCAATTATATCAATTTCATTAAATCAGTCTTGAAACAACATTTAAAAAAAATGTAAAAGCTAAGTTTTGCAGAAAGTGAAGGTGAAACACATTTGCTTTTAAGGCATTTCATCCCTATTATCAATCTGAGATAAATAAACCTGTAAGATGAGCAATAAAATGCTTTAGGGTAAAATAATACGGCCAAAATAACAAATAGAAACTACACACAGCACTGATCTGCAAGAAAAAAATGTGTTTTCAGAAGTGATTTATAAGATTACAATGACAAGCCCCTCAAGAAGGGTGTTTGAGAGCCAGGCAAAGACTTGAGAGCCTTGGGGGAGGCATTTTGAAAGCAGGACACTTGAAGGTCATGCACACCTGCTTCTGCAAGGTTTACTTTCAGCTGGAACATGTGGGGGAACCTTGTCCCTCCCTGCAATATTTACTGTGGGGGGACTAGCATCATTAGAAGGCGTCCCTCAGGGCACTCTGTCACACACCCACCTGGGAAGTGACACAGTGGCTTTAAATGAGACAAGACATTTGCGTCTGGGATTAGCATTTCAAAGCCAAACGTGCACACGGGGGCTGCGTGGCAACGCAATGTTTGACTACCCCGCCGACTGAGACAGCAGGTAAGATTAAAAAGAGACGGTGAGAGGGACCACGCGTAACAAACAGGTGGGAAGTTCGGTTTTCTTCATTTCTGTCTCTTCAACCAGACACCCTGCCCCGTCAACACACAGCGACGCCCGGGTGGCAGACGGTCCACTTCATCATCATCAGGCCCCACCTACATCCTTTGAAATATGCCAAGCCCCTGTCCTTCCCATTATTGTAAAATATCAGCAGAGTGTCAGCTGGTTCATGCTTGATGTTTAGCACATTTAAAGGAGAGGCCCAAAAGGCGCCGCTCAGGTCAGGCTGCCTGCATGTCTCAGGCTTGTTCACTCCTCGGTTGTCCATGTCAAACACGACCCGCGCAATATGCGCCCACCGAGCAGCAAAGTGGGCCGTCATCATAAATAACTCCACCAACAATACATCATTTAAGTGGGTGTTCTGCTCTCGTGGGCAGCTCCAAACAAATGGCCACATCGATCATTGCAAGAGCCAGGTAGGGTAGCCTTGAGCCCCTGAGAGCACCACCTTCTTACTTAAGCACTCCCACATACACGCAGCAACCTTGTATAAATAGCACCCTGTTTTCCCAAATAAAGCCCCCCCCCCGGTGAGGGCCTGTGCTTGGTAATCCTGTGGCGCTATGCGGTAAACTACCAGGTGTTGGTAGTTCAACTAGCGCAGCAGTTCTCCCCAAACACAGACAGCCCTATTGTTTGGCAGTGCTGAATAATTAATATTGTCTACAACCTTTAAACAACCTTACGTCAGACTCATCTGTCATGGCATCCTGCTGAGGGGCCTGGATGCGAGCGTCGGCTTGGATGTGCACTTTGGGCACAGGGGTGTACAGGGGGAGAGGTTAGATGCGATATTAACTGCTGCCTTGCGGCAAGCTAACACAGGAGGCCATTGCTCTATAGTCAGACCCTCAAGTTCCTCATTTTTGACCTCACTTTATCCCTCAGTACTCCAAGCCAGCATCACTCATTGTTGTACGAACGGGGGTTAGGGAGGGGACAGGGGCAAGACTCCATCTTTAGAAAACATATGGAGAGGCTATTGCCTTACGATCCATCAAAGGCCAGGACAAATGAGAACAACCTGGATTTCATATTGAAGTCATTTCCCTGAGTGGAAACAAGGTAAGTAGAGGGCGGGAAGCTGGCAAGCTCCCTTTCTGCTGTTCACAAAGTGTTAACCTGCCATCACACCACTCCCAGTATGGTCTCTAAATCTCATGATTCAGGGAAAACCAAATCATCCACGATTAAATAGTATCGATACCATACGTGTTTCTGTTAATAAATTACTGTAATTATTCTGCGTCCTACTGTGTGTGCACCTTCACTTTTGAAAGATTTGATCATGTATTTCGTGGAATGCTGTATTGTTTGCTGAACTATGTAGGTTGCAGGTTATAATCTAGCTGACTAAAGCGATCACATGAAGGAATCTAAACTAGTGAAGATATATCACTGCTGTCAACTCTTTCTCCACAGAATACTAGGTCAACAAAAGAACTGTAATTTACATATGTGCACTGGATTTACATACATTACAGGTATGTAAATTCATATGATGCAAAAAGCACAAATGCATGTTTTCTCTAATACATTAAATTCCTGAATATGTTTATCCGTGTTATTCATGAAGAATGCTTTCTTTCTATTCAACAACATCGATGCTGTTCGGATTAAATCATCATCATATTTGCAGATGGTTCTTAGTTGTTTTTAACCTCCTTGGAGTAACAGATTACTGAGGATTACAGCATCAGTACAACTCAGATTGTGTCGGGGAGGTTTACAGTCACGGATGAAAATATTAAAACTTTCAAAGACTGCCGTGCTATTGTGTAAACACTTTTGGACCATATTCTGCTTTCCAGTGTGGCTCCCCTCTCACGTTTGACACCCCAAGAGGGCCTTCAGCCCAAGTATTTCCAAATGCTGTTTGGATTCCATGTAATCCAGTTCTGATGCATTAGTTGGTGTATGTGTCAACCATTTTACCAACACACACAAATGAAATGAAAAAAAAAGCGTCATGCACATATGCAGACGTATTATTGCATGTATAAGTGCGTGCACATGCATATGAACACTCACCTCATTGTGAATCTCCTCACAGTGCTGTAGTGTGGTCGGCTGCAGAGTCAGCAGGCTGTGGGAGCCCGTCTCGGGGTCAGTATGAAGGTTGGAAAGGGCCTCTTGGCACCGTGACTGGATGTAGGTCAGGGTCCCGCTGGAACACTGATAGGAATGAGACCCAACATCACAAATGTTACCAGTGGGTAGGGATTACCTGTTTTATCTTCATAAAAAGATGCTGGAATACGAAAACAACCGTCTACCTAACGTGATCCTGATGAATAACGCCAAAAGTTAACTTTGATCAGCATGATCCCAAAGATGGGATTCCATTGGCTTTTAAAACCAAAGATTTCTTGTTTTACTCATTTTAGAAATGTACTTATTATAAGGAAAAAAAAATGTCGGTAAAGTTTTGAGCCACAAGTACTGAACAAAGCAGTCCTTACTGAAGCCAAAAGAGACTGTTTGCATACTTCACAGCATTTTCCACACAGATTTGAAACACAGCGTTTTTCCCTTTGGTTTGTCTGACTTCTCACCTCTGCAACTCTGTGCGTGGAGCTGAAGCGTGCGCTGTCTCCAGCAAGGACACAATGCTGGTGGGTGCTGTTCAGGTCATCTGGTGAATACAGCGATGAGTAAATCATCAGCATGTACTCACAATGCTGCCGAGAATCATCAAAAGAACAAAGAGGAGCGCAAACACAAGAGAGCTCAAACCTGAAAAGACTAAAAAAAATTATTGATCTAATATTTATTGAGTGATTTTGTTCATTTCAACAAATAAAAGAGCAGACCCTCGAAAAAGAACACTTTACAGCAGAAAAACAGATGAAAAGCACAAAGTGAATTAGACTAAATCAGCTTGTACACTCAGACAGATTTAGCTTGGTCCAGCACCAAATCAAGTAGAGTGGAGAGCACTGTACTATAATTTTAATTACCAAACAAAACCAGATCGTGCTCAATCTGTCAAGAGGGAAGAGCCATACCAACAAACATTTGTTCAATATCGCACGAGCTTTACAGAGCGGCCTTGGTGCTGTTTCCTGTGTATCCCGCCATGTGTTTCTTTGTGTGTATAGATGTTTCTCAGCTCTGCCATTATTTGCCTCACACCAATAATTAATTTAGCCATGACAGAGCTGTCATTCACAGCACATGTGCATATTTACACCCGCCTTGAGCAAGAGTACACCAGCTAATGCCTATGATTTGAAAGTCAAACAGCCAAATGCTTTGGGAGGAAGATATTATTGTTTGGTGGGAGAATAAAAAATTAAAAAAAGACAGTGACAAACAAAACAACTTGCCGGTGTTTTCTTCACCCTGATGAGATTGTGAAGGATTAGGTCTCTGGGCAGAATTACTCTGCGTCTTTAAAACTGTTTATATCCAATAACAAATTATCTCCATCAATCTGCTCTTTTCTTGGCGCGTCTGATGCAGTCAGTGGGATCAGGAGGGAGTAGAGGCAAACTCGATAACTGTAATAAATATTTATCTTTCTTTCAACCCCTGTGCCTGCTGCCACTTGTCCTCCTTTTCCAGGAAGCAGGCTTTTAAATATATTGGGTCAACTCCTTTCCCCAGCCCCCCTGTGCATTGGGAGCTGGAAATCAGATTATTGAACAGGCCCGGTGTCAAGACTTGCATTGTTCTTTTTTAACCACTGAAATTCCATTTGGGTGGAAATGATGGTGATTCAATTTGCCTCCAGCAGCTCAGACATTAGCAGTTCAAAAGGGCCAGCCGCCGACAAATGGTGCTGAAAATACATAATGGTGTCTGTGGTTATATGCCATTGTAGTTTCCTTTTAATACCAGAAAAACTACTTATCGCAGGGTGTATGTCACTGAAACATCGGTACGATATATTTTAACATTTGGTTTAGATGTGACTGCTCTGTCTGTGTGTATTTGAGATGAGGGAGGGTCAGAAGCACCCCTTCGAATGTGTGTATTTTCAAGAAAGCGAGTTGTGCAAATTTATAAGTGAGTGCATACGTTTGTGCACTGTGCCAAGTGTTTAATTCAGGCAGGCCAACAAAGCAACAGACGGCCGAGGACTGTGTCAGTCGCTATCGTTGTGGAGCAGTTGGCCTCTCAAGGGCGTACTCACCAAGTGGAGCATAAATCCCCACTGATCCGCGACAGTCAAGTCCCATTAGAATGGTCTGCACAACAGCCCATCACTCTATTATCATGGTTGGCCTGAAACTGACGGTTCCATTGTAAATCTTATCCCGCTAAAGGAGGTTGGCTTCAAGGCCTGTCAAGCTGAATATTAGGTACAGACACTGCTGCTAACCCTGATGAAAACATCTTCAAAGAGTGGGTATGAGGAAGTTGTTAAAACCTTCCTGTTCCTTTTTTAGTTGTCAGTGGCCCTTTTGAAAGCTACTTTAAAACAGCTCAAACGTATCTTTAGATCATATTGCATATAGTATATCAACATGTTTACGTCGCAATGCAAAAAAACAGAGCAAAATGACCTGCAATACTAACATGTTATCATCTTCACCAAGCATCAAATGCATTTGCTGATGACTCCACAGTCTATGTGTTTATGCATCCATGTGTACAAATGATACAAATTAATACTAGCATACAGTCATGTGTAAAAGACAGGACACCCTCTTTCAATTCTAAGGTTTGTGAAGAAAAAAATAAAATAACAACAATGATAATAAATTTGAAAAATACAAGCTCGTATTAACAAAAACACATTTTGACACCTTTGACACTGTCATTACTTATTTAACTAAACTTAAGCTACATTCCAGCACACCCTCACCACTTCCACGGGAATAGAGAAGGTAAGTAGCAGCTTACCAGGTGCAGTTTATTGAAGGAACTTAATGGACTGATCCACAGGAAGTGTGGGCACCTCTATGAAAGCAGAAGTTTGGGCAGTTTGTTTGTCTGGAGAATTCAGACGTGTCAACACAATGCCAGGGAGGAAAGAGTAAATAAAGGGTTATAAGACCATTTACAAACTATTTGGATTCAATCATTCTCCGGTAAAAGAGATTATTCACAAGCGGAAAACATTTCAGACAGTCGCCGATATTACCAGAAGTGAACGTTCCAGTAAGTTAAGGTCGGACCGTGCAATGCTCAGAGAAATGTAAGTGACCTAAGAGCTACATCTCAGACTCCACGGGCCTCAGCTAGCATGTAAAATCTTACAACGTACAATTAGAAAAAGACTGAACCATTAGTTTGTAAGGGAAAGCATCTTCTCTCTAAAAAAAAGAAACATTACAGCACAGCTTAGGTTTACAAAGTTTTATCTGAATAAATCACAAGACTTCTGGAACAAGAAGTCTTCATTTCGGTCTCACCTTTGGACACGTGAGAACGAAATGAAGATGTTCGAAAACCAAACACAGCATATCAGCACAAACCAAACCTCAAACCAAATGTCAAGAATGGTGGTGAAGGGGTGTTTAGCAGCCACAGAAACGGGACACCAATCTACAACAGAATGGTTGAAAAAGAAAAAAAGAATCTGTGTTTTAGTGGTGCATTCAAAGAGCTCAACCTGACTGAAATACTGCGGCAGGACCTCAGGAGAGGTACTTCATTTTTCAAACACTGCTTTATCCAATATGGCTTAGTTTGTTTTGTTTTTTCCAATGACATGACAGGCTGTATTTACCTCATTTTAAGACCAAGAAAGGACCAAATTATTTTTTTATTATGTCCTGATACATAAAACATCAGAGCTGAAAGAGGATGCACTTTCTTTTTCACATGACTTTAAATGACTTGTATATTTTAAGCAGAAGGTGAATTAACGTGTCAACACATAACACTTACCCGCGAACCCAACATTTTCTCCAAGAGATTCACTTGAACAGGTTTTACAACACCTTCTATAAATAATGATTTAGAATGAGCCTTGTGAGCCCCGGAGCTTAAAAACACTCAATGAATCTCAATAAAATCATCAACAAAATACAGACAGAGCCCAGATGGTCCTTCCAAAACCTTTTCGGTTAAGGCCCTTCCCAACTCCAAGTCCATAACATGATAAAACAAATAAGTAAATAAAATAAAAATACCAGGAGCTAAGAGCTGCTGTAAATCTGAAGTGTCTTCATAAAACAAATTTTCTTTTTAAAACTGACAGCACGTGTTACTTTGTTGGGTTACTGTCTGGATCTTATTTGATCCTGAGGGGATAAAAACTGTGATCTTTTAATCACAAGAAACTCTCTTTAATCACTTGGTCAAACACATTATCTCATACATGTATGTGGCTTCTGGATAGGAGGCTAAAAATCTGAAATAAGCGAATAAAGAAAAGCATTTGACATGTTGATTTCTACATGGATATTGCTGTTAAAAATTAAAGAGACAGTAAGAGACATATAGGGGGGCAAGAATCCCAAGAGGCAGATGTCTAATACTAAGAGGCAAAAATTTAAATATCATAAAGGGATTAGATAAACATGGCTGTAAACAGTGCACAAGAAAAACAGACTTTTGGGATGTAAACATGGCTTCAATAAACAACAATAAAAGTATATTGTATAAAGTATAAAGTATAATTACATGTCATTTCTCAGGGACAAATAATCACAGTGTTCATCTTTCTTTAAATATTACGCCAACTAATCAGTTATTTGAAAATAAAGTGTAATAATTCATCAAGCGGTTGAAGCAAGAAGGTATTTTATGTCTATTCTTCCATACTTATGACATCACGGGGCCTTTTATAAAATAATAAATCCCCCATCCATCCAACCAGGGGTCCTCAATTCTTGTTCGTCTGAACAGAGGCTTCTGTTGTGATGTGGATAAATGTCCTTGCACTCAGAAAATATGAGAGCGCTTGGAGGGACCCATGGGACCAAAAAGAGGAGGGTGGAGGTGTCCGCGGCAGCCAAAAGCATTAAGCTATGATTTACACCCCTGTGGCTTGCTGTCTGTTCTCCCCATAGAGACATAGTCAGCAATGGGTCACAGGACTTCAAAAAATAACATTTGGTTTTCCTAACCTCTCTAATGCACACAATTTCATGGAACCTTAAAGCTCTGTGTTCAGGCCAAGTAAGCGCTCTTCCTCTCTCTTTCTCTCTCACTTTCTCACACAATCACACACGCACACGCACACGCACGCACACACACACACACACACACACACACACGCACGCACGCACACACACACACACACACACACACACACACACACACACGATCGGCTCCATTCCTCCTGCAGAGAGAATTAGAAGACAAGCGCATGAAGAGTGGGAGTGAAGTGCATCCTGCTGGTACGGGTCATTTGGGACAAAGTACAAGAAACACTAAAACACAGGGTAATGAAAGCGTTCCTTCCTCCGCACTCAGACATGGTGGTGAATGCGGCTGAGCTGTGCGAACAACATGTTAACATGTGCATGTGTGCATTCTGCGTGCGTGTTTATGGAGAAACCGTAGTACCTCTCATGTAATAGCAGTCTCCAGATTCCAGCGGCAGCATCAGGCCAGGTGTGTGGATGTCCCAGGCCACCTTGAGCCCAATCCTCCAATATGCTTTCTCACCGCTGCCTCCTTCACTGCTCTCACCTGTCAGTCATACACAGGCCAGCTCACTGTAACATTCGCATCTTACATTATTATTCATGTTTTTGAGCTCCAGGTTGTCGCTTCCACCCAGTGACACTCAGGTTAGGTGTAACAGGAACATGATTAAACTTCAATTCTGTCACATTTATTATGGAAATACATGGGTACTGTTGGGTCAAACTGCAACTTATTACAGATAAAAATGAATCACATCCATTTTTTTTCCTCCAAACTGGTGACTGTTACATCTGGATAATGCAGTGCAGAAACACTATAACAATGCCTACTTATCACAGAAGCCAGAAAATAGAATAAAACCAAATGAAATTAAGAATTACCAGGTTAAAAGTATGGAGTGCAATGATTAAATCAATACCACCCAAACAATGGATGTAAGATGTAAGCCTTTGTCTCCAGAAAGTAAGAATCACTTAGCGTCCGCGCAAAGATGATACGTGTTGCTGTGGTCATATTGGCTGTTAGCACAGGATCTTTATGCTATCATTATGCTGTGCAAGAGGAAATAGTGGGATAAAAGCCCCTGATGTTGTTTAGTGAGTGTGTGAGAGTGTGTTACTGGACAGTATGTATCCTATGATACTCCTGCTGCTGAACCCATTCACTGATACCACCTCCAATGTTCTTCTCCGTCTCTCTCTCCATTCTTACATGGCATCCTAAGAAAACAAGATTTGGCTTGGCTGGCCAACACCCTTCAGCAAAATCAATACTAAAGTTGTTCTGGGCCTCTCTGCCCCATGGCTGCCTTTTCCTTTGCTCAGCACGGATAAATAGTAACTTAATTTCCAGCCATTGTGCTCTAAGAGCCTGCTAATGACTGTACTCCCTAAGGCCTTGGGAATTGTGGAAGACCATCTTCTGTGCCGGAAAACATGTCATGGCAGATTCCTTTGGATTCCTTTGGATCAGAGCAGCTGGGAAAGACACAACTCTACAGTGCTCTGGTCAAAGGAACAAAACAAAGTTAGGCTGCTGGAACAGAGAAAAGGGCATCTCCAAAGAAGCATATGTAATGTAAAACCTGTGGTCTCTGTATATTTAAGATTTCTACCGTGCTGCATTGACGTTTCTTCGGGAATGGGCGTGCATCTCAAAGCTCAGCCTGGCTGAGCCGAGCACCGGAACATAGTTCTCGTCAGACTTTCCCCTCTAAAGTCTGGAGCTGTGGGGGTCACACAGAAGTAGAGAAGACATAGCTGCGAAGCTCGGAAAGGTGTTCCGCTGCGGCGTTTGAAGCCTGTGTTCACAGGCTCAGGGTTGAAATAGCCGAGAACAAATTATTAAAGCAGACCTCTGGAGCAGGTGTTTCTCCTTAAGCAAGTCCCATGAAGAAAGGCCGGCAGTAAAATGTGTTGGGATGTCAGAGCAGTTGGAACTGCACCTGTGTGCCAAAATTACCGTTTCAAGACATAGATTCAGACTGTGTGGACCTCCTGCCTTTCACGGTACAGCACATCTACCATATATAAAAACTAAAGCTCCATCCACAACAGGAAAATATGCTCTGCGCTCATTCCAGTCGTTGCAGGGAGCAAGGAATGGTCTCCCGAGTAGCTGTGCAAGGGACATTTGACGGTAACTTTAATATTCACTAATTCGGTTGGTGGTAGAAGGTTGAGGCAAACTGCAATGAGCAATAAGGCCCTTCACAAGTCATCAATGTTGAGAAAACACTCTGTATCAATTTGTAGATTTGCAATTTCAAGTAAACTTCTAAGTATGTTATTTTAAATTAAAATACTTTAGATATAGCTGTATTGTGTCCAACAGTTTGTTTTGGATATTATCTAGAGAGCAAATTTCCCTCTATCTCTCTATCAACTCAATCAGCAAGTACTATCAGCTCTTCAGATTGTGCACATTCCGTAATTAGGAGACATCGTATTATCCATACAGTACAGTCTAGGAACACTTATCAAAGCGGGACTCATTATTCCATATCAGATAATTGCACATCGATCATTTCTCGGGGAAATGATTTAGATGAGATGCAGTGTGTGTGATAAGGCCTGTTTGTTTGACTGCGCCATTGAGCGGGTGTTAAGAGCTCAGATTCAAATGTCTGTGATCTCCCGACGCACGGGCGGTGATAAGACTGTCAGCAGCGAACTGGTGATGACATTTGATAATGCCCTGACACTATCACATAGATGGATCTGATGGTTGCCTCACTAGAGGCCATGTCTACAGCTGCTACAGCGCTGCCGGCAGGCCATAATACACAAGGTTGGCTGCATCTGATCCACCGAAAAGCAACTGAGATAAGTTGATGGGATGGATATTGAAGAGGAAGACGAAGATGAATGCTAATTTTTAGAATTAAGTTGCACAAGATTAGCTCGATACATTTGGCTTAAGAGAATAAAGAGTTAAAGAAAAGCCTCTGAAAGTTAAATCAGCTAGAGTTTAATAACCCTTACCTTTGTCATCATTACAACTATAGCTGTAAACAGCCACTGGCGAATGAGTGATCAGGTTCTCATCATGGTGCCACCCTACTGCCATTTTCCCCATGCCGTAGTAAGGCTCCTCTTTGAGATGGCTCATTTGCGCTGGGTCCATGTAATTGAGTAAGGTGACATTGAACTTGACTGGACCGGTGTATACCTGCGGAGGACTGGGCTGGGAACAACCCTGCCCACTTGTGTGTTCCTCTTTGTCTTGAATGTGGTAATCTGACAGGCTGTGCTTTAGTTGAGCCACAGGCTTTTGCTGGGCCTCTCGTCCCACAGGTCCAGTCTCTTTGCCGCTGGTGGCCTCGGTTGCCCAGCCAGGGCATCCTTCGCTGTGTTCTGAGGCTGCTGCAGCACTGCCTTCACTATATTTGACTTGAGAGGACTCTCCCTCCTCACTGCTGTGTTTGAACTCAGTCTCCCACTCCCCTTCTTGTTTTGAGCAGCCTTCATCACTGTGCTTCGATTCAATGTCCCACTCCTCGCTGTGCTTTGACTCCGTGTCCCCCTCTTCACTTTGTTTGGACTCCGAGTCCCCTCCTTCACTATTCTTGGAGTCTTCACTGTGTTTGGACTCTGTGTCCCCCTCTTCACCGAGCTTGGCCTCTGCCTTCGCACATTGTGTTATCCTGTCCCCTTCCTTCAGCTGAGACACATCAGAGCAGAAAAAGGTGTTAAGCTCCCACAATGCCTTGCAAGCTGCCCTAAAATCAGGCTCACAACAGTTCTTTCCTTTGACCTCGGTGTCCTCACTGTGCCAGGGAATAGCAAAGAGCCGCGTGTCCAGATAGCGATAGGTGTGGCCCGGCTCACCCAGCAGTGCTCGTGACACGGCCGTGAACACGTCTCGATCACGGACGCGGACCAGATCCTTCAGGAGGCATCCCTTCCTTCTGAGGGTGAGCAGGGCAGCCTGAACTCGACCATGCAGCTCAGTAGGCAGTGAGCACGATCTCCTCAACACCAGGCCAGAGTAGCTGGAATCCCACTAGAAAACAAAAAGACAAAGACCAAGACATACAGAAACATAAAACCTTACAAGATCTAAACTGTAATTAATCTTGCTTTTCAAAATGTAGGAGGTATCACTAGATCCTCTTGGGGTGTCTTTAAAGGCAAGATTTAGATAAAATTAGCTTTTTCTGGGGTAGGGCTGACTCACCAGTTGCTGAAAACCTCCATTTGAAGGTCCCAGAAAGGGGATTTTCTGGTCTCCCAACTCCTGCAGTAGCCTACGCCTCTGTGAAACACAGCACAAATAAACCTGGTAAGACTGGTAAGTGGCTGTGTGTCCAACTAGCCTCAACTTTTCTTTTTTAATCACTTTGTATTAGAGCATTTCTAAAAAGGGTTAAGAGTTTACGTCCAATAACCGAAGTGAAGCAAACCATAAGAAAAATAATCAGTTCGGACAACATTTATCCAGACAAAGAACAGCTCAACACACTGAAATTATGATAACTGAATCACAAGGTATTAACGGTCCTTTTCAATGGGTCATTTTTAAAAGATGATGCCTTCAGAAGTGACTGACGTATCACAAGAAAAGAGGTCATTTTCACCGACATCTCACATTTTTATTATTCTGCAAAGACTTCTGGTGGGTTCTTCACAACCTTATAAAAGATGCCCAGTGCCATACAGAGCACCTCCAATAAAACCGTCAACCTGGTGAACGAATCAAAGTGCCTTTCATTGGGCCACATTCCATTCTGACCTGTAACTCAAACAGCAACCGACATAAAAACTATGGCACCAAATAAAATTGGCTTCTCAGCCCCACTTCTTCTTCCCCCGTATGCGTGAGCGTATGTGTGCGTTGTATCTATATGCACATGTGCAGTCTTTACTTCCCAATTAATTCCCTACATACTCTCTGCATGGTGCTTCTGCAGCAGAGAGGAGAAATGTCTTTGAGTTTTTGGATGAATGGCTTGTGCATCAACAAGCGTTTCAGTCAGAAAGGCAGTGTGTATATTTCCGCGACATTTACAACACGCGTCCGACATTTTCCCCGCACTAATAATGCCAAAATCCTCATGTGGCACGCTGCGGGAAATATGGGATACAGCTGCCAAAATATGTCTGGACTTTTAGAGAGAAATAAAATGTCCTGTTCATAAACATTACAGTACAGCTCTAAAATGTTTTCTGTCCTGAATCAAAGGATGGATGGATAAAAAAAGAGGGCAAGTGGTGAAAGTATGTGCATTAAAGACAGAAGGAGGCGTTAAAAAAAAAAAAAAAAAAAAAAGACCCCAGTAATGGAGGCAGAAAGAAATGGGAGGGCATTTGGTTTGAGGCAGTTTGACGAATACACCTTCAGGGCTGAATCTTTACCTTAGGCTAAACAACACAACACCTGCTGAAAGTTTTCTTAACGGATGTGAAAGAGTGTGCAGCTCCTCCAAGTTATTCTGGAACAAACAAAAACAGACTTGCAGAGAGTTGGAACCTAAAAAAAAAAAAAAAAACAACATGCACTATTCATGGCCAGACAGCATTCAAAGGCTGTTGGAAGAAATTGACAAGCTGACACACATTCATCGGTGTCAAAGTCTAACTCATGACAGAAGCTGAAAATATCAAGGTGCGACTCTGGGCTAGTGCTGTATGTGTATGCATCTGTGTGTGTTTATCTCTTTTCACGGCTGGGCTGCGTCTTTGGTCAAATCATCTGGCAGTCATACAGTTTACTTGTGTGCACATATTTAAAGAAGTAATATGATTACACTCTGCTTTATTCACAGCAAACAAAAGTGCCTATCGTACACATAAAATACATATATATATATAAAGATATAAATATAAATATATAGATATATATGTCCTGTCTGAATAATGCACGGCTGAGATAGCAAGCGTGATGCCTCATCCTCAATTGCACACAACCAAGGCTGTCACACATGTGTCAAATACATCAGCCTACTAAGAAATTCCACAGAAAAAAAAGCAAAGACGAGAAGTTACCGGAGCCCTCTGAGGCAGATGGACTCTCGCAGTATTAGAGAACTGCTGTGTCTGTCTTCCTGTCTACGTGTCTGCACCTGATTCTAAGAGGAAAAATCACAAGGCGCAGGAAAAAAAAAAAAAAAAAGGTCTGCGTTTCCACTCAGACCCAAGAAACGAGATTACCAATTTCATAATAAAGCGGGTGCTTCACGGTAGCGGTGCAAACCGTCTGTGCTGAGTGATATATCTGATGCTTTTTTTCCCCCTCTTTTTTTTCTTCTTTTTTAATCTCTCTCTTCCTTGATAGGATTATTCCCTCAGCCGGACTGTTTATCACAGGAAAACATATTAGGTAGAATAGAACTCAATTGGTTTGCTTTGATCCAGCCTATAAGAGATATCAAACTGTGTACCATATATTTAATAATTTAATTTATTTCACATCTGTGACACTCCAACGGACACTTTCTTCAAAGCAATCTTCACGGAGTAGATTAATGTCCAGCGCTTAGCATCAATAGCTCAAAATAGCCAGATAACTCCACAGCTGCAGGGATAAAAACACCTCCAATGTGACTCGTGTCTGCCCCAGAAAGGCCACTGTTAGAAGAAAAAAAAAAGCATTTCTCTCCACTACTGACAGAGGACACACAGGTTCCCGTATGCTTGTCTAGATTCGGCTGATGCATCTAGAAAGGAAACTGAAATCTTCCAAGTTTTGTAAGTCCAGAGCGTTCACCTGAAGATGTAGATATTTTTCCTATGCACACTTTTGGATAAGTCATCTTTAGTGTGACAGAAAGGCTATACTTACCGTACATCTTTTATACTACACTCTGAGGCGAGAAGTGTGACACATTTTCTTCAACACCTCCCACCAAAGGAGGGCAGCACTCTCTCCAGTGCACACTTTTTCAGGCTGCAGACGCACTGAAAACCTTGGATTTCAAGCAAAGCTTCTGCAGCCAAAGTGATGACGTGATGAGAGATAGCTGTGTAATAGAGCGCTGTGTTTAAACAGCTAGCTAATGGTACTTGTCAGACACCCATTTCAGAAATGGTCCCTCTCTCTGAAAGTGATGGTGAATCAACAGTTTTGACAAGTCGGCTGTAAAACGTCAAATTCAAAGAGACAGGCTTTCCGTGTACATCAAAGGTGCTTCCTCCCCGGGTCCATTTGGCACCGGATCGAAGAATGTAGGAACTTTGTGTGAAGCGACACGGAGTGGAGAAAAGGGCAGGGTGTGCCCGTTCCACCAGGACATTTGTGTTTGCATGTGTGGAGCATAGAGGATCCGCGGAAACCCTGAGTTCATATTTGAGCAGACAAAAACGGAGGAGAAAGATGCACAGACTAATTTCCGAAAGGCCTTCAAATCAAAATCCCAAGGTCCGAGCCAATGGTCGTCCTGTCTGTTCCACAAAGGTCTTTATAGGTCAAGGTCTATCTCATCCTCGGGACATGATACTGACTTCAAATAACGCACCACTTAGGTGCCATAACACATAAATGGGCCGTTGACAGATCATTTCCAAGGTGATGCGCACGTGACCGCATGTGCTCAAGGAGCTTCGGCATTCTCTGCAGGGCTTCTAGTGTTTATCACTTGAACAAACTTTTCTTGCCCAGCACACAAACTAACCATCATCAGCTCCTGTAGGAGTTATAACGTCACAAATGACCTCCCTCGAATATTGTCACACATTACACTTCTTCATTTCATGCATGCCACTCTGAAAAAACACTAAGGGTGAAAAATTAACCATTTCTCTCTTCTGACATTTTGTTTACAGGCCCTTGTGGCATTCATTTACTTTAAGCGTATCAGCGAGAAGCTTGGTGACTCAGTGCGATGGCTAACTGGGCAGACCGGTAAATAGATAACAGGAATGTGTGGGAGCCGACTTCGGAGCTGGGGCACTGGTAATGTGTAACCCCACGCCATCATTCTCCTGCTCAGGGCCAGCCAATGAATATGAATTGCACCGTTAGGGCGAGAGGTCAGTCGGTAGGACGTTGCCAGAAATATCCCAAATGAAATTAGCTTTCAGCAACTTTCCTGTCAAAACGTAAATGTTGTGGGATGGTCTGCATTATCCTCTCATGCATTTGCAGATTCTATTCAGGGTGTAGGTCTAGCTTAAATTTTCCTATGACAAAGTACGTCATTCTAACTCATGCAAACAAAAATATATCAAATGTTCCTGTCAGTAACTGAGACTATAATCCTCAGAGTTTCTCAGTGAGAAAAATATGACAGATATCATAAAAGGTGGGGGTCACACTGAATTTATGGCTCCCAGAAACTTCTTTTGTTTTCCAGTTTTCCCTTTTTCAATTTTTGATTAGAAACAAATGAGAGGAAGAAAAAAAAAAAGACACGTGTGCCCAGAAATAAGAGTGCAAATGGCATCCCATTAACCACTGCGTGCTTTTTCAAACCAGGGAACATTCTGTATGTATCGACAGACATGTTCAGCATGTGTTGGGTGGGCTTGCCCAGGTGGGCTAAGCGATGACAAATGGCAGACGGGCCCGGCTTCGGCCCGTTAATTGTTGTTGGAGGCTGAGGGCTGAGTTGTTCAATTTCACCTCGCGACAGGGTGGCGGGAGATGTGATCATTAATATTAGAACATTTCCATCCATCTACCTGAACAAGAGGCCAGTCATTTAAAAGGCCGGTGCTGGGTAGACCTTTCATGGCCTATTTATAACACTGATCTGAACACATTACCAGAGCTGTGGGGGACCACTGCCAGTCATTAATTAGACGTATACACATACTCGTGGCCACCGTTTCTGTCACTGAATACACAAACACACAACCAGTGTGAGTTTAGTCTCCAAAGTCCTGCCTCGCCTCTCTTTGTCAGCCATGTGTACTCGTACTTAAAACCGCTCTTTCGTTTGTCTCGTGTTACATATAATTCTGTCTGATGGAGAGTGTGTGTGTGTGCACGCGTGTCAAACCGAGAGAAAGAAGTGTGGCACCTCATCTGTTTTTTGAACTCTTCATCTCTCTCACAGCACCTGACAGGCTTACAGGAGGACCCACGTTTCCAGATCAATCATTCAAAAGTATTTACAAATGCACAGAACCAGACTCAGACAGGTTGGCACATGGCCACTCTGTTTAAGTGCTTTTCAATGTGTCTTTGGTGTCAACATCTATTTCACACTTATCTACACCTCAAAGGGGAAAAAAGATGTTTCTGTGACCTTTAGCAAGTGTCAAATCTGGAGAAAAGAAGAGAGGGAAAGAAGAGAAAGAGAAGAGAGGGGGGGGGCGGTTTAAGAGATCTGTCGATGTATGCCTTATATAACCTTTTTTATTTATCCGGGAGTGATTGACTGAGCATGCTCTTTATCAGAAACATACTAGCTGCTTCACACTCACATACCCCAACGATTTCACACAAAGGAGCTGCTCGACTCATCGAAGGAGTTTCTGGTGAATAATAAAAAGTTCCTCTGCTCCTCCAATGGACTAATAGAAGCAAAAAGTCTTGTTAAAGGGCATTTAGAGTTTGCCACCATCTGCAGGATTCAAACTAGTAGCCTTGCTGTCACAAGAGACAATGTCACACGTCTATGAACTCTTGGCAAGCCCCACTGATACCCATTTTGCCTTAATTGTTAGTTTGCAGCCAGGCCATAATGTTTCCATTAGGATTATGTCGATCGAAAAAAGCTTTTTAGTTTTCACCTTCAAATTACAACATGCTTTCATGAGGTCAGCTGTTTTCCATGTGGAATGGCCAGTTTTAATGCAGACACAGTCCCTTGGTATTCAGGCTGGGTCCAGTTCAGTCAGGGGAAAGAGTGAGAAAATGAGGACGGGCGAGGGATAGAGGGAGGAAAGAGAAGAGAGGCAGCAGAGCGTTGATTGAAAGACTGTGATTAGCAGTTTTCAGCAGAGCACCAGGGCCACTGAGTTGTTCTAACAGGGTTGCCGCGTCTCGAGGTGCAGTCAAGGAGAAGTCAGTGCTTTAGAAAGCTCCCTCGATTTCTCCATTTCCCCCTCCCTCCCTCTTTCACTTTCGCCATACAGCCACACTTTCCCTACCCCTCCTGAAAAAAATCAATATGGCTGTGCAAAGTGCAGCAAGGCCCACGGGGGAGGGCCAGCTAACCGTAGGGGGCTGGATGCAGGGCTTACAGCGAGGACAAGAGCCGTCCTCCAGGCCTGTCCCATAGGCAGTGTCAAGGACAGACCAGAGAACCAGAGGACTGAGGCCACCAGACTGCCCTTCCCCTCTGCATCCCGACTCTTTTCTCTCTCTGTGTTTCTCTGCGACCCCGGCTTGGCTGGCTCAGCGAGGCAGAAGAGATCAATAATCAGGTGGAGCGTTTAAAATCCCCAGCTCCAGAGGCCAGCGCTACGCCCCTCAGAGCCCAGCAGACCAGCACATCGCTCAGGGCTGTGCAGCTGGATGGACAGATGAGTGGGTGTACAGTGGTCGCACCTGGTCATTGAAAGGTTTGTGATTTGTGACAGTAAACAATTCAATAGCACTTAGCGAAACACAGTGTCTGAAGGGTGTAGGGCCAGAATCCTCACACAGTCTGCCATTGTCTCAACATGTCACAGATCGGAAGCATTCAGGCAGGTCAGCCAGCTTTATAGGCCTACACACCCTGGTACTCCATCTCACTCAAGAGAGTGTTACAGCAGCGACACACAATTAGACATAGAAAAGAATATAAAACACAAGAAAAACTGGTGTGGGCTTTCGTTGTCAACCGCAGCATTCCTCATTTCCATATAGTAGGCTTGACGATGAAGACGCCTGTACAAGACGTGGATGAAGTGCGCAAGGAGGATTTCAGCCCAGCCGCATGTCTCTGTGTGTGAGTGACTGATCACAGTAAAAGTGGCTTGTGTCTCTAATCTAGTACCACTGTTAGACAGAGCAAAGACCCGGCTCTGTGTACAGCAGCACGGGCTGATCAAGCCCATCCCGTGACAAGCAACCTCTCCAAATGACGATGATTTCCCAGCTTCGTGTCCTTTTGGCTCCATATTAGATCATCTTCTGACACTTCCGAGTCTGGTACTTCATCTGGGATAAAGATGATGTGCAATCCGACCCAAGGGGTTGGGAGTCAAGGGTAAATGAGGGGCAATGACAGGGGAAATGGGCCTGATTGGTTGACAGCTGTGAAAATTATCATGTGGTGTATGATTACGTTGCGCTAAACATAAGATTTGATGCACTGCATTGCCTGGCGAAACACTTATGGGGTATGTTATTCTAAGAGACACTATTTTGGAGGGGAAAAGTATCAGAAGACCATGCAAGACATCAAAAATAGCATTCAATGCGCTTCAGGTTTTCCAGGAACAGGCCGAAATTGCAGCGTTTCCGCTTTGAACTCTGTCATGGCTTTTTTTCACAGAAAATTAGGATAACCTCCTAAATGATCTGTTGCCCTATTTGCTGAAATTGATTTTTTGCATATGGTATTATTAACAAGGTAGAGCAATGCTCTAAGTTTAAATCCTGACAATAATCTAAGCCACTAGAAAAACATATGGCTCAAAACAGATGTGGCCTGCACATCTAGGACAGGTCTAATCCTATCTCATGTAGTCTTTGACCCAGATAAACTAGCATTATGATGTGACCTCAGATTAATTTTGAATTAAGGGCTGAATATCATTTGTGGCTGTTTATATGACAGTCAGACAATCTTCCTTGGACTAGTGAGGTAGATAAGTTTGCCATAATGGCATTAGCAAAATCCAGAAGTACAGCAGACGGCACTTGTCTTGCTTGAGAAGCCACCTTATTTCTTTATTTATTTTTCTTTCACTCATTCAGAACCAAGGAAAATATTCTACCAGGAATTGAATGGCTTAATCCGTTTCACTCTTCGCAGTAGCCTGAATGGTGACAGATTAACATCCTGGAGGGTTTACAAACCCAGCCATTTGAAAATGTAATTGCTGATGCCACGCCACATGCATGTATTTAAGGTACGGGTTAATAACAAAGCTCAAAATATGCACACGGACCTGAGTCAGGAGGGATGTGGGCAGGTCGGGCCAGACCCAAGTCGCCAAAGCCCACTGTATCAAGCAGCTGCAAGCTGTCCCAAACTCATCTCGGCGCCATAGTTACTGTTCACTTTTGCTAATTATTACAGCCAATCAGAGAGGTTAACAGGGCGGAGCCTGGCTAGACCATGTTCCACGGCACTTAACAGCTGGGTGGAACGGAGATGAATGCATTACACACTGCCCTCATCCAATAAAAATAAAGCACCTTGACATCTGAGGTGTACTTAGCATGGGGGGAGGGATGCAGTGAAGAAGGCGAGAAAGAGGGAGGAAGACGAGGCGGGTGGATTGAAGGGGACAAAATATCTGATAACATGATGTCCAAGTGCCACCTAGTGACAGCTCTCCAGCTTTTCTGATCTTTCAGGCTCCAGAGCACAAAGGGTGAGGAGGTTGAACTGGGATTCAATACCAAAAGTCAGTGGACATTGATCATTTACAAAAGAGCAATTGAAACCGTTGACGTTTCACACAAGATATCGACAAGATGAGACACAGCTGAATTAAAAAGATGATATTTTAACTCGATCAAAACTCAATCAAGCAAACATTGAATCGCTCGTCTTCAGGTGCCTCAACTGTTTCCACAGTACAGTTGTGTGAGCAGTCCTGTAACACTGCACTGGTAGGCCAGAGGCCCCGAGCTCATAGGTCCCCTCCCCTCATTAGCCCAGGTATAAATCACACTCTGCCAGCGCCCAGAGGTGAGAGGGATGAGAGTGGAGGTGAGCTTGAAATAATGCTTATGTCACGGCGGGTCAGCCCTCCATTATGGCCGTTTCAAAAACTATTAATCTTGCTTGTAGTCAGTGGCCTAGAAATAATTACTTCATCTAACCCATGTAATACAGCATGACCAGCAGTCGAGCCTGGTCAATTTGAGGCTGGGGAGGCAGAGTTTGGGGGAGTCGGAGGGGGTGCGGAGAGAAAGAGGGCAGACCCGCAAATTACCAGGCCCTGTCTCCTGCTGCCGGGTGACTGATGTCCTGCTCACTTCTGCTGTGGCCTTTTACACTCTCAACATTGATTTAGATAGATACACGCATGCACGCTCTGAAAGGCAGATCATGTACAAGCGCACACGCGGTGTGTATGCACATCAATGCATGATTAAATACGCACACATTTAGCCAGGAAGCTCACAAATCACATTATTTTAAACGAGGGTTCAAAACCCTTTCAAAATGGGATCTAAAGGACTCAAGAGATGATACAGAATTTAATTTGTTTTAATTAGCGTGCAGAGCTGACTCTAATGCAATCAGCTTATCCACTGGCTACCACTAAAAACTATCTGATTCTTTAGTAAACCGACTGAAAAAAGGTTTTCTATTTTCTCTGTTATCCCACTGTAATGACGTTTGGATTTCACTTTTTCATTTAAAAAGAGAGCGACGTTCAAGGAATTAGTGAATGTACGGCATCCGGTAAGGGAAAATGTTCATGAAAAACGGGCAAGTAAAATGTGTTTTCAGTAATACGTCAGAGGACATTACACATTGGGATTTCCTGAGCTTGCACATCCCAGCCCGTCATTCCCATTCAGCAGTGGCCCCACAACTGCAGTCGTCTGTCTCAGTTGTGGAGGACTAATCCCCCCCCCCCCCCCCCCCACACACACACACACACCAACACTATGGCAGATACAAACACAACAAAGACAGCTATTGGAGAAACCCATGCTGAGAGTAAACAGATGAGCGAGTGCGAACTCAGCTTCCATGAACGTCACAGGAAGTATGTACAGAGTGGCATAAATAAATGCAGCCCTCCAGTGGCTGTCACAGCTGGCATTGCAGGTGCAAATTTAATTAGTCAAGGTGAAGTCTCCCTTGTTGTTTGTGAAGGGGGGCAGGGGGGGGTCCTCGCCATGCACGACTGTAAACATGCGCAATATCCTAATCAGGTGTCACTGCGGCGTTTGATCAGCCCGCGAAAACTTGTCACGAATCCCCAGCAGAGAGTGGGCCGACGGGGAGAACAAAGGAAAAGAGCTGTCATAAAAGAGTGGGGTGGTGGTGATGGTGATGGCAGTGGTGGTGGATGAAGAGAGTTTGCCCATTAGCAGTCTCTGTCGCCTGTCTCTCCTACTCCCCATAACGTCTCTCCGCTTCTAGTTTTCTTTCTCTCTCCATGTAGCTACCAACTGTATACACCTTCCTTATAAGTATCCCGCCACAGCTCTGTGCTTAAAAACCACAGCTGTCACAGAGATGCTTCACAACCGCCATCAAAGCTTCCAGAAGAAAACCCCAAAGTAGCGATCTACTTTTGTTTGCCTCCCAAGGAACCATACGAGTACAGTGGTATACAAGCTGTGTTCCTTTTGCTTTTATCAAGCACCATTCGAGGTGGTTGGGTCCTCCTGAAAAGCCCGCAGAACTGGAAGCAGAGATGCCGTGCTCCTCCCGCCCAACAGGCCTCGCTGAGGCAGTGCAACAACACACGCACCCTTAGATACTGTTTACCTTTCAGTTTGGATGATATTGAATGCATTAGCCGATTGAACCTCGTAAGGAACACAGGCGAGTGACAAGGCCCAATCGTCTTTGCGACTACCATGGCAACTGAGATTACAGGCTAACAAAGAGCAGACAGGGGGAAAAAATATTTAAAACCCGAATAGTGATACATAAATTAATTAAAGGACAAAAAAACAAGTGGAGAATTAAAGTTGGAACATCTGTCAGCGACTTAGCTTCCCAACGTAATACCAGTGTTAGAACATTTATACCCTTGAAGTTAATGATCCCCTCTTTAATTGACAGTCAAGGAAAACTGACTGCGGCAGCATGCTGCCGAGACTCCGATAAGGCTTCCCCCTTCCCCCTCCTAAAAATAAAAATAAAAAAATAAAACAGTTTAAAGAACCTTGGCACTAATCCCTATTGTCATCCCAGCGCAGCAGAAGGACTTACAAACACAGATAACTCAGCTGAAGCTGTCTTTTTCTCAGGAGTTATGGGGACAGTCGAGCCGCTGTGCACCTCAAATCAGTCACTCAGATTAGCCCAATCCCTCTGTGCTGTCAGTCAGCTGAGACACTAGCCTGTCACCGCATTTACATGAGTCCATCTCATATGTGACAATGCCCCCTATATGTGACAATAGTTGCAAAGAAGGGGTCCACTCTTTCATAGATAGCGGCTGAACAGTATGGCAGGCAGGCTGTTGTTGGATTAAGCTCATGGTGTGCTCGATTCTTCACTGACACTCCGACAACAACTTTAAAGAGTCTTAAACATTTGCTTTTTTTTTTTCCCTTAGAGGGGAGGATGTGGGAGATGTACGTAAGATGAAACACGCACACACGTACACACACCTGAAATGACAAACATATGTATGAGTTCAAACACATTGAGATAAAACTTCAAAAAACTTGGAAAAACAGAATAACTGCATGGAAACCAAAAGCTTACATTACGTAGAGTATGTCTCCAGAGTTGGCTTTAAGAATGACTGTAATCCACCTACTTCTAACATGATGAAGCTCAAAGAAAAAAGCAGAAATAAACTTAACACGACTCATGTCTCTATCTTGACTAAATACTAAACGCAGTTGTGATTGAGGTTACAAAGCTAACCCTAAAACCCATCACTGAAAAACAATATGAGCCTTAAAAATTAAATTAAGGGGAAAAACGGGGATTGGTTCCTGCAGTGTAGGAATTTGCACTCTTAAATGAATATGTGGTCCGTCGAGGCACCCGAGAGCTCGGAGTATGCCGACTACTTTTTATGCTTTGTGGCTCACTCCACTTCAGACAGTCCTGAAACAAATGACAGTGGATGCCCTCTACATAACAGGGCCAGGGCAAGCATGACACAAGGGTTGACAAGTGAACCTTCAAACTCGCTAACCCTTACCCCTACCACAGCACACACACACGCAGACCTGAGAACAGCCCTGACATGACCACTCTGCAGCCCTTCCTAACCCCTCCTTGTGTTTTTCTCTCTCCATCTCACTGGAGACAACCCTCAATTCAGGACCGTTTTAGCCAGGCAAGTGGATGTGACCCGCTGCCCCCTCGACAGGCTCATCTGAATAAACAGAGTTGAAGAAACAGGCAGAAGAGGGAAAATCTGCCTAAATTATGTTGGGAGGAGAGAGGATGGGAATCAGCCAAGGGGCTCCTTTCTTTATGCACGTTTGATCAAGTGCTTGACAGCACCAGTGGATGGAATTACGGACTGTTGAACAAAAAGTTGCGGTGTGGGTGCAAGCGTGTGTGGAAATGAGCGTATGTTTGTGCAGTTTGGTCTGGACAGCTGAATTTCCGCAGCCTGACAGTGTTAGGCTTGTGACAAGCCGGCCGCACCTCACCACCGCCATATACAAAGCGCGAGCCGCCTGCTAGCTTTCCCAGTCCATCACTCAGGACGGCCGAGGGAAGAGCCGTAAGAAGAGGTCAGATGTGGAGGAAAAAAGGGAGGGAGGAGAGAGGAGAAGAGGATGAGGAGCCAGAGGAAGAAGGGAGGGCTGGTCAGGGGTTAAGTGCAGAGAAGACAGCGATGAAAGGCAACTGTCATGCACCAGTGCTCGCCCAGGAGCACCTGTCTCAGGAAGAACATGCAAAGTGTGCCGGTCACGTCCTGACAACACCCCCCCCACTTTTCCTACACACACACTCTCACGCATTCAAGCTCTCAGGGAAAGGGCTGATGCTCCACCACTGGAAAGGCATCGCCTGTCTGACAGCATGCCAGTCAAGCTGTCTTTGGCTCTTTCGCATATGCAAGGAAAAGTTAGACTGATGAAGAAAAAACACACGAGGGCTCAGAGAAGGAATCACTGAGACATGAACAGTCCACCTGAAGTGAGCAGACAGTTCTCAAAGACTTGATGCAGAGTAAATACTTTAAACAAAAATACAAAATAAAAACTCCATGAAGGCAAATCCAGGATAACCAGGACACCTACACCACAATGGACGTTTGTGTGTTTACCAGTGTCCTCAAATGGAAGCAGTTACCCAAAGGTTTGCTTCCAAGGAGGCCAATAAAGATGTCTTTAAAACAATTTCAGTATCTGTAAGCTCTGTTTGGTTGATAAAAAATAAGGAAGAGTTGTTTTTTTCATGTTTCGTTTCCTATGCTAAGCTCTCCTCTAAATTTACATAGGAGAAAACAGAGCCCCCAACCTGACGCCATTACAACCACATCCATCCAATAAATAACCAAAGTAACAAACTACAACACGTTATGTTTGTATCCACAAGACGAGAATACTGGCATTTTGCTGTTGGTGGTTGTTCAGCAGAGGAGTCCGACAACAGGCTAAGCTAATAACAGTGCTTTACTCTGTCTCTGGCTGGGTGAGGGAATCCCTGTGCCAGGTATTTTAACACACTTTCACTGCTCACATTTATGGAAACGAACTTATGATGTACAAATTAACAGTTACCGTTTACAGCATCTTGTGAACCTGGTCTCCTGCAGCTTTTGTGAATGAAAGGTTTTGGGCCTTCCATTGAAACCAGATGTTACCAGTAGGTACGTTTATTTTATTAGAAAGGTGAGTCATTACAAAGGAAAATAAGTTTCACAAATAAACAGCACGAAGAAGGCCCTGTCAGATGCGAGGGATTTTACCTCCGGGAAAAAGTTCTTACTGGCATTAGAGCCAAAATAAGCAACAAGCAGGGCAGCTAGGATGTATTAAGGGGAGCACTGACTACTGATATTTTTCTTCCTTATTCTTTATGGTGAATAAGTCACTTATTGGTGCACCATTATATTGGCAATTGTTAATGATTTCAGGTTTTATAATGTAACCATGGTCATTTAAAAAAGTTTAAAGTTTTACTATCAGGACATAATGAACAAAATGATTAGGTGATGCTAAACAAATGCACTTGATTAAGGGATTATCATTAAAAGCAGAAATGTTTGCTGTGTGCTTGTCTGGAGCTTTCCGGGGAACTAGAATGGATCGTTTAGAAAGGTTTCCAGGAGAAAGCTTCTCGAATAAGAACACAGCAGAACTGCTTGGGTTTATAATACTGCGTTTGAACGGATCCCAACACTTCTGGAACAGCATCCTCTGGGCAGACAAGACCAACGTGAAGAGGTTTGGCCAGAATGCACCCCGTCCCATTCGGTGAAAAACCAAACACAGCAGTTGGCCGAGACTGGGTCATGCAACTGGAAAATGAGCCTGAACACAGCAGCAAATCTTCAACAGAATGGCTGAAAAAGAAAAAGATGAAGATGTTGCGATGACCCCGTCAAAGTACAGACCACTACCCGACTGACATTGCTAAAGAGAGCTGCGCATCAGTGAATGCCCTAAAACGCCAGTGGACTGAAGCAATACTGTAGGGAAGACTGAGCCAAAATTATTACTTTGAGTTTTTACTGCCAATGCTGGCGCAACAAGCCACTGAATCATGGGATGCACTTAGATTTCCACACACAGCTTCTGCCTTTTTTAAAAGTTTTTTTTTTTCAAATAAATAAAGACATGGTTTTACTGTGCTGCTGTTCGTCTGTGGCTGTTATTAACTCATTTTAAAAACTGATAAGGAACCCGATGATTTAAAAAAAAAAGCTTACAATAGAGAGAGGTTTTACTTTCTTTCTCGCATAACTGTACACTAACAGCCTCAACACACACTCCTATAAAGAGAACTTCTCTTTGCGCGAGTATTTGCACTACCGTCCATTTAAAGACATGCTTGTAAACCTATACAAATCCAAACACTGAGTATACATGTACACACACACACAAAACAGCATCATCATACCAAAGTAACAGAAATGAAAGTCAACAACTGACTTGGATCATAGCCTTGAGCGGCTAATGAACCCTCCAGAGGCTCTTGCCTCTGTGTATGAGGTGATCGGGTCATTCCCATGTTTATTCAGCACAAGCCCAATGAGCCACCACCATCTATTGATCTAACTGATTATTCTATGGCTCTCTTGTGACAGGACACATGCATGACAGATGAACCCTACTGCGGCAGGTCATACTTGATGGAAAGTCATTGAACCTGACGGCTGATCTGGTCGGTCAGTTCCCATGATCCAAATCGCTGACTTGGTTGCAAATATAGCGAGTTGTGTGGCTAAAGCCTTAACTACAATGAGGTGCTCGGTAGGAACTGTCAAACACACAAGCTGTCATGGACAGTTTGGACAATCTTCGTGACTTCTAGCATACAACAAAACCATGCAGTTAGTGGATGTTTAAAATAGAAGAGCAGACAAAGCGCTGATACAGAGTAAGACGGATAATGTTCTCCAGGAAAATTAAAAATAAGCATACCTACATAGCGGGTAAAACAAGATTGTGTCTCATATCATCTTATCAGCCGGTGGCAGCAAGTGTCTGGCAGAAATCTTTAAAACTTTAAAACTGAAAACTTCAGAAGTTATTTTGAGTCAATGTTGTATTCAGTCAACAAGTCACAGCAAACTGTAATTACAATATCTCAAAATATCACACCTTGACAGTGCAATGTGCTGTGAACTCTGATATCCGTCCACACTCAACACGGACTGATGTTAGAAATGCAGTGGGCAGGACACGCGTGGTCTCACACACTGATCATAAGACAGAGAAACGTCTCATGCCTGATAATTAGCAGCTTGGTAGATTACCTCTCATCTTTCTAGCGACCCACTGGTTCTAAGACATTTAATAAGAAAATAAAGAATGTACACTACAAATACATATAAAGTAATTCATTCTTCCATCAGTTCCACTTGAAAAATTAGGACTTTCCAGGGTTTACATCAGCTGGTATGGGCCTGCTTTGAAAGGTATCTGAAGTTGTTGTCCAGCAGCTTACAATATATTTAGCCGAAATTGCCAGTGGGATACATGACGAATAAACAAATAAAATTATTAATAGCATTCAAATCCAAATATTATTTGACCTGTAAAATGTGCTGCTTATATTATGTAAAGCACATGCTTTTATTATGCAGAAATGTGCTTTTGACTGTCACTACAATGAGCAATCCATACATCAGTCATGGCCAGACACTCATATGACTTGTATGTCTATAAGACACCATGCACACTCCATAGAACATCTGCTTGTGCACTGTCTTGACTCTCCATCTGAATACTATTGCAAAATGCCAAAAAAGGCGTTTTTTTTGTACAGTTAGCTACTGTTACTACACTCAACATTCAAATGTGGCCCATCCATCCCCCCAAGTCTGTTCGGCCATCAAAAAATAAATAAAAAAGCCGTGAAATCTGAGATACACCTCACCTCACACATTTTATAATTGATTTGAAAGGAGATTCTTCCATATCATTAAATTAGCACATAGGAATTCTATCTATTGCAACATTAGTTTAATGCTAACCCAAGTTACGACATCCTTGGAACTATTTTAGTGCAAATGATTTGATTTCAACAAAGGTTTAGACTTGTTAAACTGTGTAAACATGCCAATCCAAATATATGAGCAAAGATCAAACAGGCAAGACAAGGTAAAGACATGTAGATGAAAAGCACAGCAGCAGAAAAATCTGCCCCCTCCAAAGCCCACACAGCCGATCAATGAAAGACCTGGGGCCGCAGGCCAGCGCTATATTACACACCAAAACTTCATATTCATTCATTGATTTTACTTTTCATAATAGTATATCATTGAGCTCCAATGGGAGCAAAAACGAAGGCCAGGGCTGAGGTCAACTCTCACATGGACGCCTGGATGGATGTTTGCACAATATTGATGGCACACGCAGAAAGAAATGACTAAATATCTGGATCAATAGCTCGTTTCCTTAGCTGCGACAGGTTGTTCCAGATGGAAATATATAAATACATCTTTATGGCTACTGGAGTAGCGCAAACTACCAGAGCTAAATGCACCCCTTAAGGTAAACTCTTTGATTAGCCGAGGCCAGAGGTGACAAGAGGGGTCTGCTGATGCTGGGATGCCACGCTTCCAACGGCCCGGTAATGCTAATGCACACAGGGGCCCAGTAAAGAAACAAAGGATACAGAAAGTCACAAGCCCTGGGCAAAAAGTCCTCAACCTCCTATTCATTTGTACTGATGATGGGCTCAGGGTGCACCATTCCAAGTCATGTTAAATTATGCATACTGTGAAAAATCCACAGTTTTTCTTTGTTACCACTACGAGAGATGGCAATTTCATGGGCTTAAAGAAACAAATATGTCAAGGTGAATATGTAGAGCACATGGTAATCAAATCAGGCCAAGTGGTCACGGCATCCTGATACTGTTGATGGCAGAATAGCTGCCTGTTCTTATTTACAGCACAGCACAACACAATTACTGAGAACAACACCCAAGCTTCCTCAGCTTCACAGTGGCCAGTAGGGCCATAAAGTGGGAGGAACCACGTCATTGCCTGCTTCTTAATTAAATGAAAGCTGTTCGGTTCATTTGCCTCCTTTTTTACACAATGAACTAACCAGCCCATTAACTAAGACCTCCCAAACGCCATCCCTTCTTGGCCCTAAATCATGTTTGGGTGAGCAGCCCACTAGGTCCCTGCTAGACAAGCAGCAGCCGCCCAGCGGCTAGGCCAGCACAAGGCATGCAGTGGATCGACACCTAGGCAGCGATAAGTAATTCTGTAGAGGATTAGCAGCATGATAGCCTGATCAATACTGTGTGCTTAGGCCATTAGGAATGCAGCGAGGAAATGACCCCCTCTGGTAATAAAGCAGGGCATCTGGGTTCTCCTTCATTTGCCAGCTCCATTAGTGTAATGGTATCATTATCTGCCACAGCCGTATTTTTCTAAGCCTTGGCTTTTCCACAGCCTGACCAGCGGGGGTCTGATGAAGCTCTGAGAGCCCCCATGCAGAGAGTTCCCCTTTCCACCATTCTACACAGAGACTTGGTGTAAATCTAGCTCTGTTGGAGCTTATGTGCTACTCAGCCCTAGGTATACATACCCATGTTTTATGTCAGCACCCAACACTATTTCTCCATTATTGGCTCATTAATAGAGCAAGCAGCATGTAGGCTGGGTTTGGAGGGGGCGGGGATAAAAAGATGGCCGGCAGAGCACAAAGCTGCTGAATGTGCTGAATCTGACACCCCCCTCTAGCTAAAACACCAGGCTCGACATGACAGGACATCGGCATTAGTTGCCATAAATCGTTTCCTTTACACTAATTCAGCAGCTAACATTTTGTGGGGGAGAATTGATTAACCATGTCTGGACGTGTGGCTACATAATCAGCTTTTACCTCACTAGCTGTTAATTTAACAGGACTGCCAAGGGAAACACAAACCATTTTAATGAGTGTTTAGAAATTAAATACCCTAAACAGCTTGCACTAGGTGCCACAACTGGAGCAAAGCAATGAGGCTGATCTAAGCAATGGGCTGGGTTGAGCCCAGGACCTCACAACATCTGGTGACCTTGTGTGATCATTACTTAGCCTGCCGCTTACACACACACTTCCTGTTTCGACACAGCACTTCATACTTGTCATCACTGTCCAAATGGTGAGCTTGCATCAAAGGCAGCATTAGAACATCGGGTTAAGGGACAGGGTCAGTGCTGTTTTCACACTTGCCAAGGCATGAGTGGAATTTCATCCTGTGATGACAACACTGATAAAGCAAATTTAAATGTTTTCAACTCATCAGAGAGCGAGGCAGGTTGAATGCTACCTGAGATCATGGGGAGAAGTACAAATTGTTCTTTCGTCATTCATGATGTGTTGAATTCTGTGTGATGGAAAGAAAAATCATATAGTCACTTCAATTCTGAACTCAAATAAATGTCAGCTGATACGACAAGTATATGTTTCATGCCCCTAAGGCTCTAAGACCAATGTTTCATATTATTTCCTTTAAAAGCATATATTTCTGTATATTGAGGGAGTCGACTGCATCCCACTTGTAAATGATAATCTGACGTAGCGTGGTAGGATTTTCTACAAGGACTGTGTGTTCATTTGGCACTAATCTGTCGGGGCTTGCATCTCATTATTTGGAACAACAGTGCGCCCATCATGATAATGCATCTCTCACTTTATGCAGCACTGTAAAACACACTCACAATCACATCTAAAGTATTGGTTAGCTATATCATTATACGACCAGTGAAATTGTGAAAACTAGCCAAAGTGCAAGCAGCTCCCTCTTTGGCTGCTTTATAGCCATGCTGTCATTTTGCAATTATAATTCCTCTTGCTCATCCTTTTATTTATCTAAAGAGAAAGGAAGCAAAGGCATTAGGTCCGTGCGGTGCTGCCTGACTGCCTGAGGGCCAGCTGGAATGAGTTCTTTCTCAGAGCCACTCATCTGGCCTCCATGGCTGCTTTCATAAACAGGAGGAACCACGTCTTACATAGTTTCACTTCTGTCTAACATGATCCAAACACATGTGCCACAGCAGACAGCGTCCAAGTTGGGAGATAAGAGGAGAAGCAGACAGGCAGACGTTAGGAGAGACTACATATAGGTGCAACAGCCCAGAAACACCTTGGGTGCCGCTGAGGTCTTTCCCTCCATTCCTCTAATGTCTCCACAGACTGCAAAGTTATGATTTCATGGAAAGTGTAAGTCTGATCGAACCCAGGTCAACCCGAAACATTAGAATTAAGTTCTCACAGGTTACTAACACACCTATCTCATCAATATGACCCCGTACCAAGTTATACAGCTGGCATCTTAAGAGAAGGGATTATTTTCAAACAATATGAAAACAATAAGCATATAAATGATGGTTTCTCTCATACAGGCAAAGCACATGTTATTATCCACTGTATCAGAAGTACATGCTATAGCAGCTGTACACTGCTACCTTGGCTGCTTGCCAAATATGCACATTAACTTTACCATTTGTGTTTCTGTTGCACTGAGCAGCAACACAATAAACAACCGACTCATTAAATCCGATTCATACCAGAATAACGTCCCAGCATAACAACTTTCTTTTCTACGTATGTTTTGACTTTAATGTTAATAAATTCTTACAGTAACTGTGTTGCAGTCGTCACAGATGCTGCTTATAGTCATTCATACCGTATTTCCACTCAATATAGCATGTTGTCAACACATTGTTCTGCAACCTATAGCTTCTTATCAGAAGTGCTTCTTGGTGATTAAAAAAACACCATTTTAATGTATCTGTAATTCTTCATTGTGGTAGACTGGGGGGAAAATGGAAAACACAATAAAGGAAACAGGCAAGGTGAGGTATGCGCTGACATTCCCGGCTTTCTAGCCTCCAAAATGCAGCCAGCAGCATCACACAAGGAGCATTAGACATTCAACGAGCGACAGGGCTTACAAATATGCCAGACCTAACGGAGAAAAACGCTATCAATACCTTTCTTCTCTTCTCCCCCTCACTGTCACCCGATCTTTTCATGTTCCCGGAGTTGTGTTTACACTGCCTCGCTTTCATTAGGGGCGATGTTGGTCGTTGTAGTACACGAATAAACGCCATTTCGACCTTATAATCTATAAGACGGACCACATATTGGTGAGTGGTTTATTTAATTTCAGTAAAATCCACATCGTCGACAGCTTCAGTGTGAAGCATTTTATTAGCATGCTTTTAGCAGGACATCCTAAAAGAGCGGCGAAAGGAACTACAAGTCCCAGACAGAGGGAGTGCGCGAGGCGGAAGCAGCGCCGACACGCTCTCGATGTTGCACTGCGCAGGTGCTACGCAGGTATAGCGCCATACGTAGCAGTTAGGCTTTTCAGAATAGGTTTAAATCAGTGATGTCATATTTACAGTCTTTAAAATGGAGAGATAAAACTCTGTGTAAAGATAAATACGGCTACACATCATACTTCTACACATTATCATCAGTATTCTTATCATTATTATTAGTATTTGTAGTAGTAGTAGTTATAGTAGTATTATTAACCCTCTATGGTACGCATTATGATCCCAGTTGGTAAAAAAATGTTTTGGGTGTTTTTTTGTCTTAAAATAGACCAAGTAAACTTAATCAAGAGACATTTTTAAAAAATATTATTTTTTTAGTAGTTTTTAGGGTTTGTTGCCATACGGCAACATGGTACGATAGTGGAAAGTAATGAAAACAAGAGAGTTTTGTTTAAAATTGTAATAACACTTATTTAAAAACTCATGTTATAGTCTCAACAATCCCCAGTAGCCTGAACAGTTAAGAATGCATCTCATTTGAAAGTAAAAACCATTGAAAAAGACATTTATCATAGTTTAATTCAATTTTTTTTGCTATATCACTGTGTGCTATAGCGACTTGGAGATCTACACTGCTGAACCAGTTATCAAAAAACAGCTTGTGGGACTGGTTGTCTGGGATTATGCTCGCAAGTCGTAAAACGATGTTGCCACTTGCACACTTAATCCTAATTCATTTTCACTACCATCTACTGGGAGGGCTAGTTTTGCTTTCTCCTGTGAGAAACCATAAAATATTGTTTCATTCATTATGTAAATGGAAGAAAGATGTGAAGAAAGATGTGTCAAATATCATCATATGCAATGCCGAAAGGATTCACAAAGTGCATTATTATAGTAGACTATAGAAGATCAGTGTACACCAATGAAATTTCTATTGACTTTACTACAACAGTCAAATGTGTATCTGTCAAATTGATGATTGATTGATGCTTTTGAACAATATAGGCCTATAACTAAATACAAAATGTTATCAACATGCCAGGCTAGCAATTCATAATGGTACGGTGTTGCCATGTGGCAACATACACATTTTACATTTTTCTATTATTTAATGATCAAGTACAGTGCAATAAACTACAGAATAATGAACTTAACTCGCCTTTTATTGAATATATATTTTTTTACCAGTTGAAAAATGTCATTAAAACACTTTTTTTTAGCTGTTTTTGAGGAGTCAATTGTTGAGGCTCCTCCCTGTGAAGATGTCTGCAGAAAAGCCTCCAGAAAGTCATGTGACAGATTTAAACACTGCTATTGGTTTACTTAGAACCCCACCTCTCTTTTAATGCATTGCATCATAACTGGGTATGTATTGTCTATGAGTAGAAGGCTTAAAATGGGTTTGTTGCCAAATGGCAACGTCGTACCATAGATTAGTATTATTTACATTTTCTAGGAGGTGTTAATATATTGTTTTAAAAGGATCCTATTTTCATCATGAATATTATATATTTTGTCGACTTTTTGTCAAATCATGAGCATAGCTACTTTCATATTTAAATACGTGTAAAAAATAGCAGTCATGCTTTCAACATGCTCCAGTTTAAGTCCCGCCAATCTTCTTTCAACTTTTGCATGCATCCGAAATCCAGGTGCCTGCTTTTCCATCGGTGTGGGCTTCAACTACGTCAGCCCTCTTCAACTCACCACAGATCATGAAAGTGCACCGTAAATGCGCAGCGTCTGTGTGGCTGGCTTTGTGTATCACCTGCACATGCCCTGCAAGAGTCAAACCAGACTGCCCATAACATAGTTTGAATAGTGCTGAAATATGCTTTGTCTGTTGCTCCGATCGAAGCACATGTGAAATACATGAGAGTGTCACGGATGGAGTGGTGTTGGTCATGGGAGGGCGGTGCAGGGGTCTGAAACACCTGTTGCACATTACCATTACAGACTTTGATCAGTGTCTTCATTATTTCCCTTTGTAATCTTTTTCTTTTTTTTATGGCAGAGCTGACCCAAGTGAGCGGGGTACTGTGATTTAACACATATGTTTCTTTCACCTGTCTTGTAAAATGCTCAAAAGCTCTCCCGCTTTCAAAGATGTCAGTGTGTCTGGCATCCTTAACTAATAAAGAATGGGGGTTCTTTTGATTCCTATTTATATCCTACATTTCCTCTCCTCTGTTTTGGTCCTCCAAAGGGAGAATATGTTTGAAATATATCCTTGGAATTGTTTTCTGAAAACTAGATCCATGTGCATGCATGTCAGCGATTTTTCACCTGGACATATGCCGGCACATGGAGCCTCTTTAGGGCTACTATTGTGAGAGAAAAAAAAGTCTTATGATGTTGTAAATAATTTCTTTTTCATAATCTCAC
Source organism: Odontesthes bonariensis (assembly GCF_027942865.1). Lineage (NCBI taxonomy): Eukaryota > Metazoa > Chordata > Actinopteri > Atheriniformes > Atherinopsidae > Odontesthes > Odontesthes bonariensis. The sequence goes on from NC_134506.1 coordinate 32,981,116, forward strand.
AATGTCAAAATCTGCCTACATGCAGCCCCTGTCACTTCAATCCATCATTACAATATGTCCCTTTTATGTCTTAAACTTTCCTTCACATATTTCCACTGTCAGTTATCTTTAGGGTTAACGTCAACATTTTTGGCTTACTTTGTAAGGTCTGTTGCTCTATGAGTGAACATAATGTATAGGTCTTCAACTGGTAGACAGCCCAAATGCTTTGTACAATGATTCCTGCACAGGCTTAGTTTCTGATTCCATTGCTGATGGGATGACGTCAGAGCCCTCACAGCCCCCATGGCAGAAGAATCATTGGTGCTCAGTGGGCCCTGTTGAATTATTCACAAAACATATATCATTCAAATTTGTTAGGCTAATGAGTTATGTGAGATCTTTATAGATTTCATATTGAAAGTAGACAGCTTTGATAATGCAGCCAGTACATTAGCTCAGCTTAGTATCAAGGCAGGAAAAAGAAGGAAACACTAGCATGGTACTCACTAAAACTAACTAAATCTGCCTGCCAACAACTCTAAAGCTCACCAGGTAATACCCTTTATCTCATTTGTATATAAAGAAGACAGCAGGGAAGTCTACTCCCAGCAAACAAACTGTCTGGCATCCCAGCTGTCATTGAGCAAAAGACAGAGTGCACCCTGGACAGGTCGCCGGTCCATCACAGGGCCACAGAGACGAACAGGACAAACAACCATGCACACTCAAACTCACTCATAGGGACAATTTATAGACACCAATTAACCCAACATGCATGATTTTTTTTTTTATATTTGGAGGAAGCCAAAGTACACAAAGATAGCCCACGTATACAGGAGGAGAACATGCAAGCTCCACACTGGTGCTTCAAACAACAACTTGAAAACATTTTCAATTCAATTTTTGCATGTATTATACAGACAAGGTATTATATGTTGCGTTGTGCAGAGGAGGCAGAATTTTTTGTTTTTTTCACCTGCACAATATTGTCCAAATTAGGAATATCATACTGTATTTTAAACTGGTGACAAAAAACTAGTCTGTCCACTTATAACATCTGCGTTTGACTATTGTATTCCTTGATTTTCAGAACGTCCCAATAACTATCTGGGAGACCACTCACTGCTTCAAAATACTGCAGTACTAGTACTAATTTTATCTAGGTTGCGAGATTATGAATAAAATTGATCAGTTTTTCTTCCTCAAAAAGCCAGCGTTGGCCTTACAGCGTGTATATAATCAATAATTCAGTTGTGTTAAGACTTAGAATTATGCATTTATTACGGACATAGCCACAAGTAACATTTTATGTGCAGTCTGTTGTAATAGTAAGTTGATCCCCAGCACAAAATGTCGTAATTTCACAATTACAGCTGTGAAGTTGAAAGACAGCAATGTTTTGGGTGGGATTGTTGGGGTAGGTATGGTAGATATGTTCCCGTTCGACACGGAAGGCTGCAGTTTTATTTTGCGTTGACTTTGTTTCAGTAAGTCAAATTTTACATGAATCCACTTGCTGAATAATCAATCTTCTTGCACTGTCTGACATTGCTGTTCTAGTTCCAAGGTTGAACAGACTCAGTCTCTTTTATAAATATGAAAATCTCAGTCCAGTCCCCCAGATTATTCAGTGCGATGAGCAAGTATATTTGGCAAGCATGTTCCCTTTTGGCTAACATTATGACAACAAATGTATTCTTAAGAATGAACCACACTCAGAAAATGCTCTGTTACATACTTTTCTAGATTAACTTGGTCTGAGTTACATATTGTGACTGGTTTCTCTACAGATGGGGTTCTGCCCTAACTAGCTGTGAGCTGCAGTAACACCTCTCATTACATTATTATTGCTTCTCAGTGCAGTATACTGATGAACCCACTGCATTCACTTATACTCTTACATAATAGTTTCTCTTTTAATGTCTCAGCAACTACATTTCATATAGGCTGCTGTATACTGTGTCTACTTGAATTGGAATGTCTAAAACTGGGATTGGGGTAACCAATAAGGGTTTCAGTGCTGGCACAGGGCACCCTGACCACACATGACTCTGAGTTTTTGATATGAAATGAAGGCGAGCTACTTACTCTCGCTGTTTTTCAGTCTGTGCTTAGCTAGATTAGCGGGTTACAAGACATGCCTTTGTATGAAGGTAGTTGTACATTTCTCAGTAGTTCTCAGCAAGAAAGTGATTTTAGTTCTTTGCAGCTTACTGTTAAAGAAAAAAAAGAAAAAGTCAAATCATTTTCAATGTTCAGAACACCCCACCCTGTATATATAAAGTTCAAAATGCTTTCTTCTTCTTCTGATCTTGTCAAAATAGTTTTTCCTACAAGCATTTTCTGTGCACCCTAATAGTTTGTTACCTGAGGGAATGACTCAAACAATCATTCACAGGTTCTCACTGTCTATCATCATGATGGAAAGGATGTCAAAGAGGAAAAGTTCTTTGGACCTTTTTCGTTTGATGCTCACATTTGGGGCTGTGAACAATCATAACGTACAGACTCTTTACATAGAGACAAGCCTATTACCTTCCTCAACAGCGCCTGTCATTTGTCTTACAGTGAATCAGGTTCTTAAGCAGGCACCTCTCCTCTTATGTCTGACCTGTGGAGTCTGGTTGAAGACAAGGTCACCCCTGTACACACTCTGATGTGGTATCATCTGGGATGAAGGGGGAAAAAGGAATCACTTTGAACTTCCTCTATCACCGTATAGCCCTCTCAACTGATCTGGTCAATATGTTTGCGCTCACGCTGTGGTTATGTTTTCTGTTATTGCACTTTGCATCAGCTCCGGATGACCTTTTGAGAAGGTCGCCCTTTAGCGGTATAATGGGAGTCTTAAAAAGCTCAAGGAGAGTAAAAAGAACAAAACACTTTGCCAGAATGTACTAAAGCAAAGGAAGACTGGGACCATTGTGTTGTGTTTATATTAAAACCAGAGCCCTGCGATCATCTTTCCCCCATGTTTCAAAGTATTGTGTACCCTAAAAAATCTGAAATACAATAGACAGGCTTCTTTGTGAATAACATCTTTCTGATGCAGGAGTTTCAATTGGACCACCTAAATATCATAATTGCGTTATCAAGTTCTGGTTACGCTATAAAAGAGAGAGGAAGCAAACTACAGGGAAAACAGAAAACAGGACTGAAAAGCATTGTTCTGCACCACACAGGACCTCTGGTGAAGGTACTGGTAAGAATTGTAAACAGCATTTTTCATTCACCACAGTGGAGGCCTGGGACTATCCTCAGCACTGTTCTGCCTCTGTGAAGACAAGCTTGTTTTTGATTTTTATTTGTACTGAATGAGCATATGGAGCAAGTATGCGTCTTCTCTGCTCGCTAACCTTCAATGCTTAGCCTTAGGAAGCTGTTATTTGTCAGTACCATAAAGCAGATTGCTGCCCAGTGGTTTCAATTAACATCAAAGAGCTCTTTGCAGGCATTAATAGTTTTATCAAAACCTGAAATGTATTATTTAGGTTGTGTGCCAGAGTCCTCCAAATGATTATGTCTGTTCAGAGGAGGGTTTTTTTTCTTTTTTTGTCGACTTTTTCCATCCCATATACTCTACCACCTTTGTCTTGTTTCTTTGAAGCACCCACATATTACTCATGTACAGCTTAAACAGCATTTTCTGCAGCACCAGGGTACCTGTGTGGCTCACACCCGGTGGCCTATTAGTTGCAGGGAATAAAAATGTGGTTCTACAATAGTGATGAGGAAGATTAGAAGTTGTAAGTGGGTACATTATAGAGGATTTTCCAAAATCTCTAATGTGTGACTTTAACTTCCACGGGAGACACCAGCAGTTTTTATACAACTACTCCTGTTACTTGCATTGTGTCAAAAAACCATTAAATGTAACATCAAATGTACATCCACATGTGAGACAGCCATCTGTGTCATTTCATGGATTTGAATCATGTCAGTGTGTTGGAGTGTTGAGCTTGCCCCAAGAAAATCTGGTAGAATAAATTCATCATTAAAAATGTGCTATCTGTACAAAGAGCACCTTGCTCATTCCTGCTTTCTGTAATAAGTGCGTTTACACTGTTGTTTGACAGAATCTAAATTTAGCCAAGATCAAACTACATTATCACTTTTCTTTGCGAACTGAAGCAAACTTATTTAATTGTTATAAAAAAATTATTATAAGAAAATCCTCTTTGTTGTCTGCTCAATTCATAAGTGCCTGTTTTGTCAGATATACTGTACATTTGCTGCTTGGATCACTTGTGATGGATCAGAAGATTACAATACTCACTCTTTGTTTTTTACTAACATCTGATGTCCTTTCAATCACCAGATTTCCTTCGCTTCTTCCTTGTGTTCCCCATTTTGAATTTATTTCCTCATACTTCCTGGTTTCCTGCTGTTTCCCCTTGTTTGTTTTTCATTTTTTCTCTTTTTGCCTGACTGGTTTAGTTTGCTTCTCCACCACTCTTTTCATAAACGTCACTGGTTGTCAAAGATTTGGATTTTGAATTTGACCTGTTTCCGATGGTCCTCACAGACTGAGAAGCACCTGCTTTCCTTTTGTTATTGTCAGAGTGAAGCAAGATTATTTCAGCCACAATGACAGCAGTGCGGGGAATTGTTCAAACTCTTGCAACCACATAGTCAAGACTTAAAGAGCACAGCGGGACTTTTAAAATGGTTCAAGTAGATACACCATTCAATACATGTTGATTAAGCCTCAATAAATGATCATACTACAGGAAAAGAACCCCTCGGTTAGCGAACAGAAAGAGCGTGCAGCCTTAGTGTAAGATGTGGTACACCTCCTTGCCTGGGATCACTTCCAGACACCGAAATGAGGAAGCGCTTTGCTATTGCTGTGATTTGAATACCATGATCACTGAGCACTTTTATAAGAAACCCATTAAAAGTGAGGTTTTGACATACAAAAGGGCCCCTGTTTAAATCTCACGCACATTGTCAAGCTGAAAGACATCATAAAACTCTATTCAGGAGCACATGATCTCTGTGTGCGTCCTCGCCTCCATCAGGAGGGTGAATATCTTTTGTAGAGGGAGATGTGACCTTTTACTCTGGAGAAGCCTGTGCCCCATAGCTCAGCACCAAACTTCTGATTAATCACACATTTGTTCAGCATGATACAATCATCCACCCTGGACTTAACTTTTAACAAAGACGTCTGTCTGAAATATGCTGATCTGTCAAAACACTCCGTGATCTAAGAAAATAAGTCTCTCTGAATAGGTCCAGCTGAGGTGGACACAATGGCCCAATGTGACCCCCTCCTCCCACCTGCTCTTGAGAGTGTTTATAAAGTGCCAACTCCTCTCATTAGCACTCCCATTACCCCAGAGTTATAACAGGCCTGCAGATCAAACGCAGCCTGAGCCAACAATGGCTGATATGGCATTAATATGATATGTAAGAGTTCAGCAAATATCGAGAAAGTTCTCTTTGATGAGGACTGTTTTACATTAGAGGCTTTTTATTGGGGTTTTTTCTGGTCTTTAATGTGCATGTTTTCCCCTTGAGTCAGTGTTACCAGGTTTAGGTCTCATTGTGTGACTGGTCTCTCAATTCAGTAAGTTGCACATACGGCGCACATACGACAGCAATTGTTACTACACATTGAGGACATAAGTGATATTGGTAGTACTTTGGGAAAACAGCAGTTGGGGGTCTTTGAAATTGATAATAAAGAGCTATTGTATTGTACTTTATTTTCACTGGCTGCATGCACATTCATTGCATTATTCTACCCATTTGTTTCTAATAAATTTGAGAGTGATGAATGTGAGACTGATTCAAGTTTGGCAAGTGATCATGATACATTTGACAGCCCGAAGTGTACCCAAACCCACCAGTCCGACCACTGACATGAACACTGAAATGAGTTTATTTATCCATGCACATTTTTCCCCGTTTCCAAATTAGTTGACATTGTGGAGCGTGCTGATGGTGACAGGTACTTTTAACACTGAATGAAAAGTTTAAATCACACCCAACTTCCTGTATACATAACTTCTTATATTCTTTTGAGGCTGCCTTCATGTTTAATTACTGTACATCCAATTGAATGGCAGAGTGGTTCAGGACAGGGCAGAGGAACTTTATACTTTTCTCCCCTGCTCACCCTCAAAGCTTATGTTTGGTAGATCGTGCTTTTCCTGTTCTTTCTTAAAAGGATGGAGGTGCAGTTCAAGACAGAGTGAGGCGCACAAATGCAAAAGGCATATCCTGAAAAATAACCATCATCACCGCAAAATATATGAACTATTTGCATTCGCTGGTAAAAGCCGGCACAACCCCTGGTTAAACTCGGGCAAGTCATTTTTCACAACTGTTAGCCATTACTGTCCCCACCGAGAAGTTCATTGGTAGGATTGCATGGTTGTGAGGAGGGTAGACCGAGATGAAATGTTGCTTCAATTCTTTATGCAGTATTGAAAATCTTTTGGACTGCAGTGGCACATGTGTTTGCATGTCGGATTGTCTGTTTGGTTTGGCCCCAAACTGAAAGCAGCTTCTGGTTATTCAGAACCCATTAGATGCTTTGATCCCAAATGGGCCTTGTTTCCATTTGCTGAAAGCAGTGCTTTGTATTTGTGTTGCGGTGCACAGATTGGATGTCTGTGATTTGTTTCTGTGTGTTACATGCAAAGTCTTTTAAGATCATTTTAAGATGCACACAGCACTGCCTTAATCTTCATCATCCTTATTCATGTCTTAACTTTTGCTATTACCACCAATGATGATTGATTCCACTGGTGCTATATGATATCTAATGATAAGCTGTTTTGGAAACACAAGTCTTTCAGGGAGCTTCTGACATTTGTGGGATAATTTAGAGAGGCTGTCAACTGATCATCTCTCACAACTCTCTATTTGTGTAGTTACTGATGTCACAGTGTAGCATCTGGACATTTGAAAGAAATCTGTCTAACAGACATTAGAGAAGTACCACTCACATTCTGCTAAGCAGAGGTAATATTTTCAACGCACGTCTGACACAAAATAACCTTCAAGCTCTAGTGTAAAGTCACTGACCAATCCAGAAAATGATCCTTCCTCATGGTAAAGAATGTAGATTGTCTCACTATAGTCACTCAATGTATTTTTCATTTTTTTTTAAAAGAACACCACAGCTTTTTTACACACGTAGTCTATGCTGCATGTCACAGTGCCAAATCCTAATTTCAGCACTGTGTCAAAGGCGGCTTTGGACCACATCCCGAGCTCTTTGCTTGTTTGTCTTCTGTAAAAAAGGACAATCACCCCAGCGGTGCCAAAGTACCCCAGGCTCTTTGATATGTGAAAGCCTAACAGTGGGACTGCTCCCTGCTCAGCTGGTACACAGATGTGTATGTGTGTGTGCAAGTGTGTAGGGGGAGCCCGCTGTCTGAACCGAACACAGATTAGCGACTCCTTTTTTTTTCAAATTCCTAATAAATAAACCCCAGTGCATGCTGGGTTATGTTTGAGGGGAAAATAACATACCGTCAGCCAATCAGAAGCAGGTGGTGCAAGGCTCGGTGGCTACAGACCCTGCAGCTCTTATCATAAAACAACTGCACTTTTAACTTTAATTGTAGTTGTGGATAGATTTTGGGGTTTGGGTTAGAAGTGTTTTATTACTTCGGACTGGAATCAAAGCAACAGAAATATAATTATGTTAAAAGCAGGCAACAATTTTGTTGTAATGAACGGTGGCAAAGTTCCAGACTGAACTCGCCAATAAGGGCACTGCCACACAAAAAAAATTAAATAAACAAACCAAAAAGCAGTGTATTGTGTCGCTGCCATTTAGCAGCTCAAGCACAGTTGTGAGGGACAGCAAACATCGCAATTTAAAATGGTAAAAAATATTTTTTTATTATTCCACTTTTAAGTCACAATAGCAGTTACTTACAGTCAAGATTAAGATTTAAAAACAAAACTTTAAAAAAAAAGTCAAACTGTAAACTAAATAATGCAAAACTATCTTACTGGATATTGACTATAGAATCTGTGATTCTTAGATTCGAGAAGAGTCGAGACACTTCCTTTAATGCAACAAATAATTAAATCTGTCATTTGCTCATTTGGTTTAACCTCCTTTTTAACAAGTGCAGCAAAACGATTTGCATTGTCTTCCCTGACCAACTTCATTGTATTTAGAAAACAAAAACAAATTTAGAACTTGTAGCCAACAAAACACAGTTGGTATGGCGGGAAACTGAGACAGAAAAGATTACCGAATATACAAGTAACACTTTTTCGAGAAGATTCTGTAATCAGCTCATTAACTGGTGACAGGTGAGAGTGTCAGGATTGGGTATAAAAGGAGCATCCATCAACTAATTAGTTTTTTAAAGCAGGGATGGCTCGTCAAAGAATTATCAATAAGTTCCAAAAAATATTTCAAAATGCAGGACTGTAAAGAATTTTGGTTTTTCATCATCCAAAGTGGATTAGACTGAAAAAAGATTCAAGCAGTCAAGGGAAATTCAAAGCGTAAAAGCCATCACAAATTAGCCTCTCAACTCTCAAGTGGCCCTTCATGAGAAGCCGTTTTGCCACCATTATCAATACATCCACATGGGCTCAAGAATAACTTGGAAAAGGATTTTCACTCGATACAGTCCACTGCTGCATCCAGAAATGTAATACATAACTGTCTTACGCAAGGAAGTAACATAAATGCTGGTGACTTCTCTGGATGTGCATGAACTCTGTGAGACAGAGTTCTATGGTCCTCGTTTCAGAAAAACAAAAGTGAAAAAAATGGAACATTGTTCTAAATGGCAAAGATGAGAATGACCATCCAGGCTGATAAAAGCGAAAGCTACAAAAGCCAGCATTTTTGATGGTACCTGAATGCATGAGTGCCCACGGCATGGATGACTTGCAAATGTGTAAAGCAAAACAATGCTAAACATGCCCTTCTCCTGCAACCTTTTTTTGAGTGTGTTGCAAACATCAAATTGTTAAATTTTCCAGCTTTCCAGAAATAGGGTTTGTATTTACACACCATGTTAATGATTGTACTTTTCCCCCTACTTTTGTATGTCGTAAAGCAGTTTCATCCAATGTGCCACTCACATAAAGCCACACTTGACTTCACAGTGAGACTTCAAATTGCATTTTTGCTTTTTAGTTCTTCAATTGTTTATCTATCTATAAGTTTGTAGTAGGCATTTTTAGATGTAGCTTGACTCTTGAATCATGGGTATGATAAAGGTGTATTTCCAAATAAGGAAAGTAACATTGTTTTTTTCTGAATGCATCAACTGTTCTGTCTTTTGCATTCTGGCTTTTAACATTGCATTGCATGTGTGTGTTCCTGTTTGCAGCCTGTCAGTAGTCAGTTAGTGCAGAAAATAACAGCTGCACGGCAGACCTTCCACTTCTGTTTGAGCAATGGAAAAATTCCCACGTATACATTAGGAAGGCCGCTTCTATCATACATTTGACTTCCTTTATACTCCTCCAAAATTTAAAACGGTGCCTGTTAATCCATAAGCCGTGTGTGTAGTGAATTGTTAAAATAAGCCATAGGTAGATCTCTGTGTGATGTCCCAGGCAGCGGTCCGGGGCTGATGGCCTCCAGTGAGCTTTTCTCTGAACGTGGTGGGGGAGATTATGATGAAAGGAGCGGAGAATGAGATGACACACCCTGTCTCCATAAATCGCTGCTTCATCGTGAACAGAGGCATTAAGCGCACCCCCTCTTTTTTCCCCTCTCCAGAGAATCGTACATGTCACACTGCACACTGTCTCTGTATGAGTCAGTCACCTCAGGTGTTTCGCACGCACATCAGCGGCGGAATGGCATGTCGTCAGATTACTTCATGCGCAGCATCTGAAATCACAGAGAGAGAGAAGTATGATTTATGATGCCAATCAATGATGCTGAGAGTCTCCCAGTTTCATTTTCATGCTGTCAGTGGAAAACGTTCGTTCCTTTGTTTCTTTGCTGAAACACCGGCCTGTTGGGAATACAACTCTCAAGGAACACCGCTCAAGACGTTTCCTATACTCTTTTCTCATTGCTACATTACATAAGATACTTAAAAAATATATACTGTAGGCTATATATGTAAAACAGAGGTATAATCTGGCCCACGGTGCTTAAATTCATTTTTAGTCATATTGTGATTTTATTTTCAAGTTTCGTTTTGCCAACATTTCATCATTTCATCCATGTCAATCGTCTAATGTTAGCATGCCTCTACTGATGGCATAATGAGAATGAACAATGCCACCCTTACAGGCTGTATCTGGAGGCATGTCTTGCGGCACAGTCTACGATGTACAAACAGCAAAGTTAGAAGCGACGTACTTTTACAGTGTTTAAAAGCTAATTTTCTTTTCACTGAATATTAGTTTTAATGAAAGGGAAAGAAGAAATTGACCCCGTCCTGACCTATAACAAATCCGACCCCAGTTTCACACAATTTAAGTCGACAGACAATAAAACAACAAAGCAGAAGACGAGCGATCCATAATGCTAAACCACAAAAACATCAAACTGACATTTTTTGGGGCCTTTCCCATAACCCTCAGCTCTTGGTAATTAGTCAGCAACTGGAGATAAAGTGTGTGATTGGGAGGGAAAGCAACGAGGGGATTGCAGACTGTGGTTTGGAATGGCAGATTCCTCCGGGAGACACAAGACTGTCACTGAAGGGAGCTCTTGATTTAAAGGCGTTGATTCAGTAAATTGTGCATTCAGTGAGACAACACATGGGTTTTTAATTGTAAACATTAAATTACAGACTGCAAAACTGTGGCATACACTCTACAGTGTGTGTATTTAGACCGACTCACAGCTGCGGCTTCGGTCCTGATATGTGTCAGCATTATCTATTTGTTGCTCTTAGTGTGTGTTTGTTAATATAAGAGTGCACAGGCAACTTTTTAAAATGTTCCACATTCAGTCAATAACTACGATCAACGATCTGTTTTCAATCAATAACTTATAAGACAATTATACCTCACTGTTTTGTGAGTTATATAATGCTGATATATAATATTTTTTTTATATGACATATAAGGCAAGTTTTTTTCCTCAAGAATAAAATGCTGCACACTAATTTGTTGTAATATTGTTAAATTATCACACTCAACCATTCGTGTTTGGTACCTAATAATTAACAGTAACTCATTTGTATTGTGCAGTTAGTATGTGGCATGTACAAGTCATTTCACCACACTAAATTTCTCTCACAAACGTACAAGTTGTGATATCCGTTCCACCCAAATGTCTACATAGTGTTCTTTGGTTTTCAGTGTGGTTCCTGCTAATCTCCCAGCGGTACCAAACAGATTTGTGTCTCTATATTGGGCTCAGCAATGGTTACCACTCAACTATGTTGATCACTTTGTGGACGGATGTGCGTGTTTCTTTGTGTTTAAGTGTGTACAACTTCCCTGTAGTACGTGTGTGTGTGTGTGTGGGTGGATGAGTTTGAGGGTCCCTAAATACAGCATGCGCGCTCCTGTGTGTGGGCGCATGCAGTGGTGTTACACATGGGTGTAAATGACCTGGTCTTGATTGTATGTGCCTGAATCAGTCTGAACATACATGCGTGTATATGTGTGTTACGAGTGTGTTGTGTGGGAGGAGTGTATAATGTCAACAAACAGGAACAACAAGAACAGTTACACTGGCTGCAGCCGAGCCTCAGCTATGTTGTAATTAGAAGTGGATGAAAATGTGGGACAACAGTGTCTTTAACCAAAACCAAACATTGCTCTCAGGCTCAGGATTACAGGCAGAGACTGAAATGCGGTCTGCTCTTCACTCTGCATGCCACATGTCACAGCTTCTTAGGCCACGGACCCTGGTCCTCTCCTCTGCCACCGGCCATTCGGGGCTGCACCTCAGTTGTGTGATACGGTCATCTGTAACCACAGGAGTCACTTACCTTCAGTGTATATTTGGATGCAACTGTGTATGCGTGCGTGTGAGTGTGTGTGTGTGTGCACTCTTAATCCTATTATCCTCCAGTCTGTGCTGCCTCCCACTGGTTGGGCATGATACAGCCAGTGAAACATCCTCGCTTGAGAGAAAGTCTTAAACAATAATGAAAGTGGTTCATTTCACATTTGTGTTGAGCTGCTTGGGGCGAACTGCACCGACACAATTCAGATTTTCTGAACGGTAATAAATCACTTGAAAATACTTGACATGTTAAGCCTCAACTAAATAGGACTAAAGTAAGTTAAATAAATGCTAGGAAGAAAGCACAAATCCAACGCCACCTCACATCTGCACTTTCCACTGTCAAGAAGTGACAGATTTCTCTTTACAACTCAGTCTAAGAAAAGACCACCAGATGCGAGAATGAGTTTCAGGCTCTACCACTATGTCCTGGCACAGAAAAAGCATCTGAGAAAACTTGTAAACAGTCAACCATAATCATATGGACCCTGAGCAGAGACATGATTAATCTAATCCCTGCCATTCTGAAAAAGCCAGAAAATGTCTCTTTATTGGAAAGCAATCAGCAGAGGCTTGTCCTGTAGATATGTGTTGCAGAGGCTGTGCAAAGACAGGAGCAAAAGAGTTTTATCCAATTTGCTAAGTTGATCGAGTTACAGTGATGGCATGCTGTTTTAAACCCAGTGAAATCCGCAGCCTGGGGATTATTTGGACCTGTTAACAGTTGCCCTGTCTGTTTCCCTTACACATCTCAGTTTGACCTCTGTGCATCCTCTCAGAGATAGATATTGAGTTTGGGAGTTTAATTGGCTGCAATAAAACAACACAAAGCCTGCTTTGTTTTCCAAAAGCTCCGTCCAAATGAGGGAGCCTACTGCCAGCATCCTGAGCCCTGCATGAGACTAGATCTCAGCAGGATAGCCGAGCTTCATTTTCAGTGTCAGGCTTGACCCTCCACATTCCTGTTCTCCACATTTGCCCTCCTCAGGGGTTCACTCAGGTGGGAGTGAGTCTGTCCGCGCAGGAGGAGCAGCAGCAGCAATAGCCAGGGTATGAATGCGGACAGAATGGTTTGCTCAGCAGCCTGTTGCTTTGGTTTGTTTGGAGCTGCGGTCCTTGCTGGAATATGTAACCAAATTCCTTTCCCTGTCCCACAATCGGAGTTTGCTGCCAGCTTCCCTGGCAATGAGGCCCTGAATTAGGGCCAGTCCTCCTGCTCATCCCACAAAGCCTTTCATGTTCCCAAACCGCAGCCTGAGCGAGGCGCCTCGGTTTCAACAGCAGCAGACCAGCATATGTTTGCCTAATTCCTGAGACATGATGACAGTGGTCTCCCAGCCACGAAAAGACAGCTTCAGGTTTTTTTTTCCTCATCCTGCACTTTAATTATTATTTTCTGTTGTTGATGACTTCCAATAGTTACACACCACATTTTTTCTCAACACAAATTTTATTCTTTTTTTTTTTATTATTATTATTATATGAGCCGTCCCTTGCACACCCTAAAGTTTTCCTCCTCCTCCTCCAGCTCGGTCACCCCTCTCCTCCCACAATGCTTTGCTAGCCCATGACCTTGCAACTGGAAAAAAAAACAAAGAGCAGCGGGGGAGGTTTTTCATTGCCCAGCAGGAGATGGAATTATGGTTGGTTATTGCCCCCAACTGCTAGGTGTAAGGAAGGATCACTGCGCTGAGAGGTGGACACAGTCTTCCTGCCACAGGTCACAGCAGATTACACAGAACCAGGACTGATCTCGTAAAGACAGGGCGTTGGAGAGCAACACCCAGAGCAGCACCCGCTGATGCCCCCCTGAACTCTGACAGGCGCCTCATATGTATCACAGCCTTTGTTTTTCACTGTCTGGAGAGTTTCACTATTTCAACATTTTTAGTTAATAAAGCGAACTTAAATCATAGAATATATTAAGAAATATGGCCTTTCACCACAGCGGCTAGAAGTGGCAGCCAGCTGGAGCAGGTTGGAGTTCACTGCATCTCCTCAGTGATGAATGAACAGGCTGTTTCTGGAGTCAAACTTGTAATCTTACAGTGTTAAAACGTTGCACCCAGTCTCAAGGCGTTATAGTCATAAAAACAAGAACAACACCCTGTGACATGCCATGATCTCTGCTTGACCTTCTCTTCACATTCTCTGGCGCCTGCAGAAGCTGTGTACTTTGGTGTTGTAGAGATTTTGTCTTTGGTGTTAGAGGAGGTTTTATTGATGGCGTGATGATCATAAAACCCACTAGAGGCATTTTTGTTCATGCTCGCACAATCTACAGTGTAATCTCTAACCTCTTTCTTATTAAACACAGAGCATATTTGCTGGTGAGGTGAAACATAGAACCACAAATCCGTTGCAGCGCCAAAGACGAGTTCCATGAAGCCAAAAGAAATAAGCAGCTGAGTCGCACTAAAAATAATCAGACCTTAGTGGCACATAATGGTTTGCTTTGAAGGGGAAGGTACTCATATTTTCTGCTCTTTATTCCACTTATCAGTAGCCCTGCTTTCTCTCCCCTCAGGCCAGTCTTTTGGGAATTAAGACTCCTTGGCTCGCATCAACTGCCTGTGGCTGTCATTGCATGTGTTTAGTTTCACCGCTAGCTTCCTACGGCTTACTGCGGCCCTGCTATCCTCTCAGATGGCGTGTGACACACACTTATCCCAGGCAAATCTGCACGTCCAGTCCTGCCAAGTCAAACAAGTCTGTATATTGCTGACGTCTAACCCAATATCGTTGGATTTTTAAAGATGTGTGTGTTTTTCTGCTTTTTCTTGTACAAATCTGACCGTAGTTTCAAACACTCAATCATTAAATTCTCAGCACTGCTTGCTGAAACATTCAGAGTTTATTTTATCCCTGCATGTACAGACAGCCGCAGTACATTTTTAGCAGCCACGGCAGGAGCTGTGTGTATTTTAACGTGCTGACCATATGTGGCACCCTGACCTCTTTCATAAACAGAACAGTCTGCAGAGCACCATGGGCCTGTTTCGCCAGTTTGGGAAAGGAAAAGAAGGGGGTGGTAAAGGGGTGCTTTGGGAGGAGTTCTGTTGGGGTAGTGCCGGAGCTGTTCCCCTTTGAGAAAAGATGGGCAACACTTGAGACTGAATTTAATTGAGGTCCTGCTCATTCTTGTATCAGTTAAGCCAAAGACTTCATCTGTTTGTTCACCAGAAGGTTGACAGAATTAACTTGAAAAGGATTCCCTTCCCTAAACTGTCAGGCAACATCCAGTCCTTCAGGCAACTCCAAATATATTGGACTTTTTCAAATCTAATCCTGAATCCTTTGTGCTTTGTTGTACAGACTTGGATGCACAACAGTGGCTGGGCACAACAATTAGCTTCCCATGAATAAACTGTTCTTTCTCTCTGAAGCAGATGATCAATCTCTGTGTTATGAGGTCTTTGATTGATGTGGGTGGGCAGACTAGAATGGGAGTCACTCTAAGCTGGCCCTCGGGCCTTGGAACCCTATCATTGCAAAGGGCCTCCCCCCTTGTGGCGTGGCACTCTACCTGTGGGTATCAGGTGTTGTAAGAACTTTCATGGGAATGGGGTGGGGCAGGGTGGGGTGTAATTACACATGCATTTGAAGGAAAGGCCTCTGAGGGTAATGAGGTTTGGAGGATGCTGCCATCTCGGCGGGTGGTCCCTCCCTCCACTCCGGCAGCGATCCCACTGCCCCTCTGTCTGCAGCCGCTCACGCGAGTCGCCGGGGTCCCCCGTTCCCCTCCTCTCTCCTTGCTTGGACAATGGGATGTGCTTCAGGAACCTAGAAGTGGTGCCCACCCCAGTTGCTTCAGCCAAGCAGGCTCCCAGAGCTGCTCACAGACATTTCATCACATTACATCAGATCAAAAGCAATAAGCTAATTACAAACAGTGGGTATGGAAGCAGTAAATACAGAATCAACATAATTGATTTAATCCTCTCAATGCTAAGTGAAAAACTTATCAATGCCAGTGCTAAAATTACAGCTCTGTTTTCCAGGGCAACTAGTGACAATTGGATGAATTAAAAGTTCACATGAAGCTCATTCAACCAAAGTAAACTCTGGTGACGTTAACACAATTCATACAGCAATGCTTGGCTAAATGGAAAAGGAGTAACATGTAATTTTAGGCCTGAATTTACGCCTCAGACACTTTTAGACTTACTTGCTGTGTTTGTTCATCTATTTTCTTTTTTTGGCATAAAGGGGCTTTTGTGAGCACAAGTTTCCTCCATCCGTCACTGCCGAGGCAGAGAAAGGGGAGAAAGGATGTTTTATGCATGCCACAATGTGCATCTTAAGAGCAAAAGCATTAGGAATGATGGTAAAAAAAAATGCGAAAGGTTTTCGTCGAGGTTTACTTATTCATGATGCTCTGAGAAAAGCAGCGTATTTTAGAGCAAATCCATGTTATCATTGGAGAAGCTCCCCCACAGAAGTCATTTTCCACCTGAGGACATGCGCTTTAATGACAGTTCGAGGTGGTGCCGCTGGAGCAGAGATACAGACTCCATGTTCACAACACATGCAATATCAAAGCAGAGAGGAGGTGGGATTTATTTATTTATTTATTTATTTTTTCATTTAAAACTTGTGCAGTAGGATAAGGTCATGATTCCTCGCTATCATGCCATCTTTTTAATCAGCACACTGGAATATATTCAAATAGATTTTTTTATATACATTTGCCATTTTACCACCTCTTCATTCTTCTTCTGTATTCCTATATTTGGTCAGCAGGACTGTCCTGAGTTTGTGTTGCACATCCTTCACATTTCCTAAACCTCTAAACCTTTTTCTGTTCTTTTTTACCTTTTCCCACAAATTTTTACTGCACTGATGTAAATCCAAGCAGTCCATCAAAAGCACATTCTGATCACAACGGCTGTGAGCACACAGTTTCCAACACATGGGTGTGTAATAGGGAGTAATAACTGCTGTCAAATTGCCTTGACCTCTTCCCCGTCTTTTGACTCTTTGCTCTGCTGAGCCCTCTGACTGACCTCTCATATGTCACACAGTGCTCTTATCCAGCATTGTTTTCGTGGAAGATATCAACTGTGGCCTGATGCTGGAAGTTTGTGGTACAAGTAAGCCATCTAATGGACGACAATAGTAAGAAATCTATCTATCTATCTATCTATCTATCTATCTATCTATCTATCTATCTATCTATCTATCTATCTATCTATCTATCTATCTATCTATCTATCTATCTATCTATCTATCTATCTATCTATCTATCATAGAACTTGTAAAGATTAGTACTGTGGAGTGGAGTATTTACTGCAAAGTGTCCAAACAGCAAACAGCGTCCTCAGTACTTCTGCCTGGGGCTCATTATTTCCTTATTTATCCTGCATAAATAACCTCAAATTATCCATAAAAACATAATGTCTCTCAATTCTTCCCACTTCATCTGGCTCTGATTACTGTTTTTACAGCATGGAATTAAATGCGCTGGATAGACGACCCGTGCATGTATGGGCCCCAGAGAAGGAGAGCTGCGGCTCTTTAAGAAAAGGGGAGGGGGGGGAAAAAAATCTCTTTGTTTTCTGTAAAGGGACACGTTGTTCTAAAGTGTTTCCATGTGGCCTCCGTCAGAGTGGATCTGAGGAGTGAGGTGGCAACAGATAATAATGCAAATAAAACGCATGGCAGTTAAAGCGAATATACCAGCTGTGCTGTTTGAAATCACTCGTCGTCACTCAGCCGGCTGTGTGGGCGTGCGATCGCTGGAATGAGACAGAGTGGAGCGTTATAAACTTACAGTCTCACTTATGGAAATGTTTGCATGAGCTCTTGACGGATGAGCGGCACTTGTGTTTGCTGCAGTCTGAGAGAGTTCCCTATCTGTGCCTACCAAGACCACAGTAGCAGGTGTCTAATGTGACCATTTTGGTTATTCAACACATGAGTCCATTATGACCGCTGAGCCGTGAGAAGAATTGGAGGGGGGGCGCGGAGGAGGGCTGCTCCTTTAAATGGAATCTTTAATTTCACAGGCCTCTTGATATCCCGCCGCAGTTGCGATTGTGTAACAGAAAAGAGGAATCATGGCTTTTGAAAGCACATTAAGCAGAAAGCAATTAACCAACACACAGTAGTTAATTTTTGTATTAATACTTCAACAGCTGCTGCAGATTGCTTCCTCATTTTTATCTCCACTCCAGCTGTTACTCCACTGACAAGAACATTAAAGAGGATTTGTCCATAATAAAGTGGCTCCATATATAGATACCTCTCTGAGAAAAGGAACCCTTGGGGAATGTGGATTTACATATGGTAAAAGTTGGGGAAACGGACAGCTTTTCAATACCCCGCTGGTTCTCCTTTCACTGAGCACCTCCAATGGGAGCTGTTTCAAAGCTCTCTTTTCTTGTCTACCAAGTGTTGGGGTTGGTGTACATTTCAAAGTCCTTTATTGACATCCTCTACAGATGTGCTGCTAGGAGGAACATTTGTTATATTGTGTATCAGGTACTAAAGGCAAGACCCAGGAGCATTTGATTAATGCTCATACATATGGTGTGCAAGGCTGGAATGCATGTTTGAGTATTTCTGCTTTTTTTTCAAAAAAGCCAGAAGGCATGAGGGGGTATTAAGAAAAAAAAATTAAACACTGTGTTTTTATTTTATATGTTTCTCTGGGCAACAACTTATTTGAAGCATAATGTGGCTTCTATTTCTGCCTCAAAACCAAATGTATTATGTTTTTTGGATCAGCCAAGGCTTGCCCATGGGGTCTTAGCTGACTGTCAAAACAAACATACCAGGAACAAGCTGAGACAGGCTGCCACCGATGCCACATCCGTCTTAAACCAACGCTAACCACAAGATGTGTAGCTACTTATGCACCCAGGCAGTTGCCACACCATGCCACATGCCTGCTTGATTAAGCGAGTGCTGGGTACAGCTGAGTGACAGGCCCCAGGATGGGGGAGAGCTGCTCTCCTCTATGCTCTTCTTGTCTTATTCCTTCTGTCCTCTCAGATTCCTGGCGTAATAAAGAGGTAAACTGGCACAAATTCCTAAGCGGTTGAGACACGAGGGGTTGTGGGTCAAGGACTCTAGGCCAATCAGAACAGTCATATGTAAGGGGGTAAATGCTTCAACACAAACAGAGCTGTTATAATAGGGAGATTTGGATAATCTATGTGTTGCTCTGGATCTGAGAATAATTGAGAATTGTTGACAATGGATAATGATTTACAGTGGCCCGTACCCAAAGATATGTTTTTCTTTTGGCTGTTTTTTTCCCCAAATACTAGTTCTAACTGAGTTGGTTATTTATGTGTGCAGATTCAGGACAATACTGAATGCGTAACTGTGACTTTAAAGACATTGAATCATTTAATCTCCTTGCAGAGACTGATTTACAATTGGGAAACAAATGTTTCGTTTTTATTCTCGATACAAGCTGTATTTGCAGCGTTACGTAGATACTTGGTGTTAATAAGACTGATGTGCAGGGAAAAGAGTTCTGTTGCCACTTTTTGCAGCACAGAATTAGTGGCAAACATTATGAGAGTGCAAGCCATTAAAATAAGAAATAGATCTTAATTTATAGCTCTGGTCTGTTTGTAATTTGGCTTGGCTACTGCTTTTGTTGCATAAGCATGAGTGGAATAATTACGGACAGAGCGAGGTGGGATTTATAATGGGACTGAGGATGATGAGGACTGCACGGGAGAAGGAGGGGACTGCGGCCTTTTTGCAGCAGCGCCTCCAGATGTGATTCAACTTTCAACGCAGTGGGAGAGAAAGGCAGCCTGTGAAGTTGATGTGCCAAGTCCAGTGTGTTATTGCATATGTGTGTGTGTGTGTATGTGTGATGGTACCACCTTCATGATCACATATTTCAACTTGCATGTCATATGGATGTGTTTCAGAGAACGTGTTGGCTGGACTTTTCTTCTTGTGGCTGATACTTTTACAACAGCTGCCAGAGAAAGATGGGCTGTCTGTAAAGCACATGCTAAGGACAAAAGGATTTATTAGTGACAGGTTACCTGGTTTCACCCTGCTAGTTCTGAAACACTATCAAAACACATTCTATCACACACAGACACACACACACACATAATCACACTCATTTCCCCATCTTGCTCCACCTCTCACCTTGATGTTTAAATGCCGTTGCGAAGCGCCTTCTGCCTCAGATCATCTGCTCAGCTGGTCGTTACGGTAACACACTTCAACATCCTAAAAGGTGCAGCTGAGAGCCACGCGGGCCACTCGGAGTGGCACTGTACAGGCTATCCCTGTGCAGGGGCCTCCAAAATGGGGCTCCAGGGAACCAGGTGTTACTTCCTCCAGCTCTCTCCCTTCTTTTCCAGTATGATGGAGAATGCACTGCGCACTGGAGGACTGGAAGACATTAAGGTCCAGTTCCAGCCTTAAAGTCAACTCATTTGCCCAGCTGCTTGACATGAAAGCGTGGCAAGCCTCAGGAAACCAGAAGTTTTATCAAAAGTATAAAAGCACATTTATTAGCCTGTTTCCTTTGTCAAAAAGGACCCGCACAGTCAGTTTGAACTTTAATGGCCTTCCTGAAAACACTAAATATTGTTCATTTCAAGGCTGTCTCTCTGCAAGTGAAGTATGGAAATAAAAGACGACACTTTTCAGTTTTTTCACCTTTTGGACTTTTTATTTCATTTTTACTTTATTAAAGTGTTAATTATACTGTTTGTCATATTTTAGTGGCTAATCTGCAGCAGCTGGTGTTCTGACATATTAGCTATGCTCTTGGTAATAAAAGAAATTCACATAAGCCTGTTGTCTGTCTCTGGGAAATGTCTTTGACCCAGGTTACATGGCCTGCCACCACATTCACAGCCTAGTATGTTGGCTATTGACGGGACCGCAGCTGTATATGTTTGTACTCTGACAAGCACATCAGATAAATTCAATGTCAGTGCGGGTGCCATCGTCACTGTTTCAGCCACCCACGCAGCTGTGGACTGTTGTTGGGACATGGTGGCCCTCTGCTTCTAACTATAGGCCATGTACCAGCTTTTTCCATAACTCCCAAGTGTTGTATTAAGGCTTTATAGCCCTATATTCACTTATATGTGAGTGCAAGTTTTACATGCCAAAACAATCTGCCCTCTTTGTACTCTGTCAGCAGCTCAGACCGTACTTTTTCCTAGCCTGCTTTTATTCACCGAGCATGTCTCCTGACTTTCCTGTGATCACCTGTGATAAAGTGCTGGCGTGCGCAGCCTTTGATGGCGCAACAGCTGAAACGATGATTATTTACCATGCCTGGTCATGAAGAGACAGCAAGAAAGTTCACATTTTGTTCTAAAAAGCTTTGCTTTGATTTTTCCATTTCAAAGTCTGCTATCATACAAATATGCTGGGCAGAGACTATTCAACCCCTCCTTTTATACATGCTGCTCTCATCAGTGAGAATGGAGTGTATACATAATAACTTGCACATGTCCCACTTTTGTCTTTGTGGTTTTCATTCGGCTATAAATTGAAGGTAGACACTTTTTTCTGTGCCTCTTTGGGTGACGTGTAAGACAGGTTTAAATGGATGTAATTTCACTTCGAAGCAATTGTGTGACTCATTAAATGGTGCCAGTTTGCGTGTACGCTGCTTGTGGTTGTTGGAGCAGCACAAGCGCCCTCTGAGCCACTGTGCTTTAGGTCTTCAGCTCAAAAAAAAAAAGACATCTGGCCCCCATTCGGGTGAGAAGGCGAGTGCCAACATGAACACATAAGGCGACGGACCAAATGCCTCTCAACCCCCGTCAATCACGGAGAGCATGACTAGCAAAATCTAAACCTTTCGGCGAGACTCAGCATTTGCACTTCATTCTGCGTCGTGTTGCTCGAAAGATTTCCCTTCCCTGATGCCAGCGCTCTTTGTAGTGAAACTGATCCTTATTGAATTATGACGGAAGTATTGCAAAGCCGTGTAGCCCGGTCACCCTCAAATCCGCAGTGGTTGGCATGGAGAATGGTTAATTTTTACATTAGAGGGACAAGAGCTGATTCAGTGAGTGACATGTTGTCACTACTACCCAAATGACCCCTAAACCTTCTGGTTCTTATTGGTAAATCCCATCCCACCCCCTTAACAGCTTAACCAACAACCCACATCCTCATGGAACACAGGCAACGTGTCATTTGACCACTGATACCATTTCTGTCTGCTAACATCCTCACAAGCACTGCTCTTGTTTCTTTGTTCTTCATTGTCGACACATGCATGAGTTTTTTGGGGGAAATTGTGCCATAGAAGTGTAAGTTTTCAATTTTTCTCACATTGACATTCATCCAGTCCTCACAAGAGCTGCTTTTGTTTAGATATATTGCAACATACAGTGTGTGAAAATTGTTGATACAAAATACCACAATATCATAAACAATAACTCCAAATACTCCTGCTTGACATTTTATGGAATATGAAGCAAGTACACTGTTACATGGTTCAAACTGACGGAGGGTGAGACATTTAATCTTCTTTTTTTTTCTTCAGATTTGGTTCAAGAATGTCTAATTAAAACACCACAGAAACATGCAGAGAGTTCATTTTCCAGCTCCACATTTTAAAAGCAATGTTAATTTTGTAAGTCCTTTCTGTCAGCCAGATTTGTGGCATTTGAACTGATCTGCCCTCTGGAAGCCCTGAAACACGCATAATTTGAGCCAGGGGGGGTGGTATGGCTTTCCAGTGATGGCAAAGAAAAGTGACAACATTGCTTTTGAAGTTACTTTTGTTCCTTTTCAAACCTGCAGAAGAAAGTCTTGAGTCTTTTCCAAGTCAGTCCATCTGTACATCCTGTTGTCAGAGCTTTGGGCAAGCAGATCAAGGTTAGGCGTCATTTCATTCACTAGATATATCATTTCAGGGTGAAACTGAAACATCTTGAATGTGACTCTTAATGGAAAACTAGAGCGGTGGTCCACATCTGACCTTAGGGATATGCTCACACTGTGGCTTTGCCACGATTTAACAGTTGTCATGAAAACATTAAATTGAGACCGCTGCATCTGGCAGTCAGACAATAATGCCGGTACATCACAGTGCAGCTTTCCAGTTCCAAGGAGCTGTGACTCATTTCTGATAAACATCTGCATCATAAAATAAAAGCGTGGCCTTGCCCGCGTCTCAGTAATGGTACAGTGAATATCAGTTATGCGAGCGAGAGCTTTTTTTTCACTGAATTATAGTTTATTTGAGGCATACAGCTGCATCTGATACAAAATATTGGGCACAGACTGAGTAAACTATGTCATGATTTCCACATTATCAGTATAATTACTGTATATCTCTTTCGTGCAGCTCCTTAAACACTATTGCTATTCGCTCAGCAATGAATATGTTTCGAGTTTATGAAATACCTCATTTCTTCCAAGAACTTTAGCAACATTCATAAGTTCATCTACAGATGCAGCTCTGAATGTTAGTTTGACCCATTCTTACCAATATACACTGCAGTGGGAAGATTTCCAAAGAATTTTCAAAAACACAAGACTGTGTGCAATTTCCCTGATCAATCAAATCCAAAATTGATTACATGCTGGAACATTCTTTATGGTTAGATACATTAAGGGGATGGTTAATTCAATCCCCATTTCACTTGCTGTACAAGGACAAACAATGACACCTCAGTGGAATAGAATAGAATAGAATAGAATAGAATAGAATAGAATAGAATAGAAGTGCTTCATTCATCCCAAACTGGGAAATTTCTTTGCAAGCAGTAAAGAGATTTCTGGTGAATTTAAAAGAATTGGTCATTGGAACAGCAATAAACAAGTTAACTTTGACTGACTGCATCTGCAGAAGTCAATAATATTATTTAGACACTGCTTGGTCAAAAATATAATTTAGACACTATCTGGTGGACTAGGATTGAGCTGCAGAGGACATGAACTTAATTTCAAGTTGTCTCTCAAGCCAGTCTTTGTTACATTAATTGGTAGACAGATTTCAGAAACCTCTACAATCGGAGCCATACTCAATAGCTCAATAGCTCTGCCTCGTGTTTAATCAGTTGGCTATATCTTTGAATTGCTTGTTTGTTTGCTGCTCAGAAACAGGGCTGGATCAAGAATGCACTGTTTGCCCTAGAGGTTTTTCTCACTTTGGTTGGAGTCAGCTGCATTAGCAGTCCCTGTGGAATTTTCTAATGACAGTCCCAATTTGGAGTTTTAATTCAGCACTGAACAGAAAACACTCTTCTCTTTGGGCTGGCTAGTATGGAAAGCTGCCTCCATCGCAGGCCAAATCCATCGTTTTACAAGTGGAAACCCCAACAACAATTATCCCTTACTGGTTATGGTCTGGCTGCATGGTTGATGGCTGATCATACAAGCTTTCTCTTCATGCTCCCACTCTCAGAATACAGCTCTTCGCAGTTAAGATGAAAGAAACAAACAAAAACAAGCAAAGCCTCAAAAAGTTGAACCAGCTATGGGATAACATCGCTGAAGACACAATGACATGACTGAGGGTTCCCAGAGTTGTCAGTCCTGTAAATTCTAGAGACTCGAAAATGCACATAAATGGAGGATTAGCGGTCAACCTTGGAAACACATGTGCTGAAAGCAAAGGAAGCGGAGCAGAGAGGGAAGTTTGGCACGTGCAGCAGCTGTGCGGTTGTAGAAACTGCGGGGCTCTTTGATCTTCTGTACTCAGGTGTGACAGGGCTTTGGCAGGCACTGAGCCTGTTGCAGGCTGAGGCTGAGGCTGGACGGGCCCAGATGGTCTCAGTGAGAGCGTGAGAAAGGGCACCTGCCGTGCAGCAAAAGAACAACTCCACAAAGTGCTGAAACATTTCCCAAAAACTTCTGAGGCAGTATTAGTGCACATGCCCGGTCAGCTCGGATCTGAAAATCATTTTTTAGAGTTTGGCAGAAAAGTCTTGGCTCTCTACATGGATGGAATTGATTAAAAACTACAGAGCACAAAGATGGTTATAAAGTAAGTTTAGGGTGTTGCGTGAGATTGACAATTGATCAAACAGTAAATTATCCTGAAGTAGTGGGGCCCATCCGTGTCTTGTCTAAGTTGATTGCATTCACAATCATCCTTTAGCACAGTCTGCTGGTATTGCTGTGTACATCTTTTAGAAACTGGTACCACTACACAGGATGATTACCCCTGCGTTAATGGTCCCAGGGCTGATTGCTCCTCATATAGCAACTGTCATTGTTTTGACCCAGCAGCCATCAGCTAAGCTCCAAAGGAGCCTAATAGGCTGGGGCATAAAAAACATGGTGCCATCATCAACTCAGCAAATTCACAGTTCGTCTGGTCACCCGTCTTAAGGTCTTTCAATAAATCAGTCCAGGCAAGGATTTATGAAAATGACTGAGTGAACCCAGAGGTCACAGGCGGTTTAATTTGACACTTGGCAGTAAATCCTCTAATTGTTTTTCAATGCGCCTTTACAGTTGTACAATAATACCACAAGAATACTAGCTTGCATATCTGAATGCATAAAAGGAAACAAAATATAATTTTTATGTGCTGTCTGCTGGACACACCCATGTTTATTAAAATTTTGCATTTGATTTTACTCCATAAACTTTGTCTGCAAAATAGGAAATTAGCCTGTTACCCTCATGCTTAATGAGTTGCATGTTTTTTGGGAGCCCAAGTGAGCAGTTACTGCCATTTTGTCATGATTTGAGTTTCAGTCCTGGGCTTTATTATTTGTTATGGGCTAATTAAGATATTAGCCATTATAGAAATTCCTGCACACTCTTTGCGGAGTATGTCTTTTGACTTGTTCCAACTCCCGTGGTGCCTGGGCATAGCTTAGGCCTGAGGTTTCCTCCTCCTACAGCTGTGATTTCTGGAGCAATATAGTGACCACTGTGGCCTTTCTGACCCAGTCATAATCCATCTAACATGACAGCCTGAAGAGTCAAGCAGATAAAACGTTGAGTTATCCTAGTGTATGCTGAGAAACAAGGCCAGCTCCCTCTGTTTCTAGTTTTCCCTGCTCCCTGACTGGAGTTTGTTAACTCTGTCATTTGCAGGGAGACTTCACAAAGGTCACTGTCTGTGTATTTTTCATTAACAAGCCAGCACAGCTCCCTCCTCAGCTGGATAATGAGAACCATCGCCTCGGTAGATCTGGAGAAACATTTTTGGTGTCAGCAAATGTCGCTGCTTGATGGCATATAAATGTAATTTATCAGCATGTTTATGTTGCTGGTTTAGCAGGACATTTTTATGCCCCACTAGAGCAGGGATGCTGTGTCAGTGCATAATGACAATGTCACTTGCAATAACAGAAAGATTTGGTATTTGTGGCGTCATCTCATAAAGCAGCTCTGCACAGTTTGTGAGCATGACAACTTTATGATTGCGATTTACCCTGTTTAGGATAACTTTTCTATATGAGCACGCTACCCTAATACATAAGACATTACTGAGAAAAAGAGTGACCTTTGGTCATATTTGAATGCCCGAATGTATCCCAAGGTTTTACTTAAAAGAATACATTATTATGAATGCTCATATCCAGCTGTATAGTTTTCTGGGACTTCACTAAAGTAGTTTAGTATGAGTCCCTATTTAAAGTGGAAAAAAGCCTTTTCTACATTTCAGCTGCTTTCTCTTTTCACCACATCACCACCACCAGGATTAGCAGAAAACTGGACTTGGGATAAAGTCGAAAGGTCAAACAAAAACCATGTATGCGTTTTACAAACTGCTTTTCCTGTTTGTAAACATCAGAAAGACATAAAGAGATGAGAAGGGTTCTTATAGACTTTGTAAAAGACAACTGAATTTGCACGAGAATCTGATTGTATTCACGTGGGTCCACTGGGGGTGAAGTTAAAGAGTGCTCACACCTGTAGTTTGGTTTTTCGAACTCCTGAATCAATGCTGTATGTCGGTTTAAAAGTGGATTGTATTTTTTTCCCTTTAACTATCAAAGATGTCCCAAAGAACTTTTGCAATGTATGAAGAACTCAAAATACCATTAGCCAGTTCTGCATTGCACATACAAACTAACTAAAACATATGCTGCAAAGAAATTTTGGTTGCAACACCTGTAGCGAACTGTAATGTGCAACAGAACTCCTATGTTTCAAAATAAAACTGCAGATGCACCTTTTTGTGCGAGTCTGAAACATTCTAAGCCAAACTAAGAATAAACAAATTTGTACAATACAAGCTTGGAATATTTTGGACCAAATTATGTGGGTTGAGATGCCTCTCGCCATTTTATCATGAAGACGGTGCCTTTGTCTTTGTGTGTAACAAGGATTAATTTGGCTTGTTTATAATTCCACAAAATTATTGTTTTTAATCTGACATTTATAAGACTAGTCAGGTGGAACTTTTGTTTTCTTTTTCTGTTTCTGTATATTCTTTTATGGGGGAGCAACACCCGCAACGAAAGACACGGTCCCGCCTAAACTCTTCCTCTTTTCTCTGATGTTTGGTGAGGAAAGGTGAGCCCCATTTTGTCCTCTATATTTGGCATTTTAATTCGTCAGGTATGCTCCATGTTTTACTTATTTGTGCTAATGTTTGCATCATTGTAATCGCGGTGCTCTTTTTTCTGATGTTCGTGAGGAAAGGTGGAGGAAAATAAAGACCTTCGAAAGAGCAGCGGTGTGGTCTCCACTCGTACAAGCCTTAACACAACGCAGAGGTTTCATACCGGTTACATGTGTACGTACATTGAGGGCATGCACACACTGTTATTTTATAAAGTGCAGTGGACTGATCTTTTTTCAGAGTTTCACATTGTGCAAAGGAGGGAAGGGGCACTTTTATGGCAGCACTGAAATAAGCAAGCTGAATTTTTTTTTGTTTAATTATTCCAGGATAAAGAAGGCTGACAGTTTAATCAGATCGACACCTTTTTTTTTCTTCTTTTTTTTCGTCGACTTAGCAGCACTGTTACACAAAATAATTGTCAGACTAATTTTGCCTTTTAACCCAATTCCCTTTGCTGATTCAGAATCTTCCAAAGCCTTGTTGTCAACAGATTTTGCACGCATGTTCCAAATGTTGTAGGCCAAACTTTGTTGTCAATTCTAATCATACAGACTGACAGCTACAAATAGGATGGGGGCTCCTTAGTAACTTTGTAAACAAGTTGCAAAATTGGAAAGGATAGTATAAACCTCAGCTAAACCCAAGATGCTGCCATACATTGGTTAATACTGATCAAAGGGTTTGTGCTGTTGGATAATGGCCACACTAGCAGTCCAGCCATTGGCAAGTCACCATGGAGGAGGTTGATAACAAAGCTCATTTGAATTCAGTCTTCTTGCAACAGAGGTTTTGCATTTCAACTTATTCATGAGGTGTTCATTCTCCAGTCCTGGAATAATTTCTGGTGAGGTTGATTTCATATGGATGAATGCCAAAATATCAGAACCGGACCAATCTGGCAATTATCACTCTCAAACTGATGAGCTGCGCTTTATTTCTATTGAAAATAGAAAATAGCTGTTACAAATATAATGTTAGAATATATGAAAAAGGGGAGGAGAAAGTCATAGATAAGGAAAGAACAAATCTCTGTAATAGAAAGTATGGCAGACAAAGAACCATAAATCCTTTCTTCAGTTTGAAACAAATCAGTTGGAAATGTTTCCATATTTGCTGTTGCCAAATATGATTGATAGGTCAGCCATTTCTTTTATAGATCATTTCACTTCCAGTAAATATGTGCACAAACACAGTCTCTGTCAACCCGAAATAAGAAAAAGAAACACAATTTCTTTGTGTTTTCAATCTTGTAAACCACAACATTTGTATGCCGTCCAGTAATGACAATGTCAGACGGAATGAGTCCCAGTGGGCCCTCTGGGCTCGAGTTCTGAAGGCCACAAACTGACAGATACATGTAGGAGAACAAGGCAGAGAGGAAGCCTCATCATGACTTTGTGCAGCCACCACCCCTGCCCCTCATAGCCAAGACTTCCTCGGTGACCGGGATAGCATAACCTCAAGTGGATTACATTGTCTGATGGAAGACCCTCAAAGAAAACAATGTTTTTACACAAGAGTGTAACTTTTTTTTTATTACCAGCAACTCCACAGGGACTGACAGTCCATCAATCTGCAAATCTTTTGCTGGGAGTTCAAACTGATGGAGGAAATGTGAAATGCATAATTATGTGGCAGCTGTTTGGTTTTTATAGTTATTTTATCTCCCTTAAACTGGCCATTTCAGTCATGCTACCAATACTTAAGAAAAGATACATACACTTCATCAAGGTCCAACATATTACTTAAGAATTCTGATTTATTGAAATTCCTTGTGTTGAACTTTGTTGACCCTAAAGTTCTGAAACACACTACAGCAAAAAAGTTTCTGGCATTCATTTTGCACCATCAGAGATCGGTCTATGCATAGAGCCATGCAGTCATAAACAACTTTAAACATCAAGAGGTCCTGCAGCAGATGGTTAAGATCCCCGCAGAAATTAATTTCAATCAGGATTACATGAGAGAGAAAACTCTATATATTAAAAAACTATATTATAAATAACAAATATTCTAATTGAAAAAAAAGGAATAAGAACAAAATCTGTGGCAGTTGTGACAGACAATGTAAGAGACAACCTTCTAACAACCTTCCATGTGGTTTTTGCAGATAAGGTCAATTTTTCACTTTAATTTCTATGAATAAACATTTGGCTAGTGGTGTAATCATGAGTACCAGCAAACAAGGGACATCCCCTAAAAATCCATATGACACAACGCCCACAACTTCTGCTTCTGGTTCCCACTTTAACATAACTACAACATTCTTCACAGGATGTTGACGGGACCTTATTATTTTATTCATGACATGATCTCGTTTGGTCTTGGTGCGACGTTCTGAATGAGCCATAAATCAAGCCTTCAAGGAACTATTCTGTTTGATCCCTCAGATAACCTTTTCTTCTTTCACCACCCTTGGAAAGGGAATGTCAGGACTTTTCCTGACAGAGTTTCATTTGACAAATGTGTTTTTATGTGTGTGTGTGTGTGTGTGTGTGTGTGTGTTTTGATGTATATACAGAAAATCCCCCACCATAGGACTGAATGCTCAAGAATCAACTTGTAAACTATTACTCATATCACCGCCTCTAACATAAAAAAGGTGCAGTTTTTTTTTTTTGGTGCCAGACGTCAGGTTAATGAGGCTGAATCAAAGCCAAACTACTAAATTAGCAAATATTAGAAAGAGGACTCAGAGTGCACAGGTGCCATTTCTGTCTAGCTGGGAACTCTCATCGTTGTATCACCATTGGACCCTCCCTTCTGTACACCTGTTTTCTGGTTAAACTGAAGCAGCTGCATGGAGTGCTACTTGCAAGGTTCTGGTTTCTATATGCCATGTGCAACCCCACCAAATATCACGGTATATTAACCTGATGTAAAAAATTTGCACTCCACAAAACAGCGTTGAGACAATGAATGAAGTCCCGTCCCTTCACATGCAGAAAATTGCTCCAGGCTGGAAAGCTACTCCATTAAGCCAGGAAAACTGTGGACTGGATAGCTGTAGTTTTAGCAAACCTAACACTTACAGTGATGGAAATCAGAAAAATGGACCCAACAAGCTAAATTACAACTCTTAGGAGTCATATTCACCAATGATGAATACAGCTCTAAGGCAAATATGACTCTCAAATGCTCTGTCACAGTTTCAAGCAAAGCTCAGGTAAGATGAGGACCCAAACGCACGACTTGCAGATCAACACTAAAAGTTCAGAGTATTTTTTCACCAAAAGTGTCCACAGGGTTAATTAAAAATCACAGCGATGCTGGAAAAACTGATTGGCAAAGTAACAAAAGAGAACACTGCACGGAGGCAGGAAAAAAAGGGGAAAAATAGAGGCCAGGAGAGTACTGGACACACAGGGTGCAGAGGTGACTATCTAGCAAAGAATGGATGAAAACCAAAAAGACTATATACTGAACACAGAGACGACAATGAGACACAGGTGAAATTACAGGGAAATTAATTACAGGGAGAAAGCTGACGGATACAGAGAAGGTCGAACAGGAAACAGAGAACGAGACGCCACAATAAAACAGGAACAGAACACACAGGGACACAGACAGAAGTGATATTCTTAAGGATTCTTTTAGGAGCACAGCTTGGATTGCCAACTTTTTTGCCTGAATTTCTGCATTTATGTCTCACAAAATATGATAAATCAGTGGGTAATTTTTCAAACATACATTTAGAGCAGGGAAAAAAAATGGAGAAAGAATAGATATTCTTAACCAATTTTTTCTTACGGGAAATTTAACATCACAGGCAGATAAAATGGACAAGATGCTGCAGGAATATTGGGAGTGCAATATAAATTTTTTCACTGTGACAGACTGCATTGGCAGGAAAAGACTGCATAATTAGAGGTAACAGTAAAGAAGGAGATCTCTGTCTAGATTGTCTACCAAGTGAGTTCACCTGTGTTACCTGCTGACACTGTGTGTGATATTCTCAGCCAAGCCACAAAAATAACACTTCTATCTATTCATGGCAAACTCTGAAGATTTTAACCACACCTTAACTTGATCACCTGTGCTGCTAAAAGTCAGCTATTAAGATTTGCAAGCCCAAACTGTGCAGTAAATGCAGTATTACTATGAGACCAAGACAGCTGAAAAATCAATTGAAATGAGTCAAACAAATCAGATGCCTCTTGCTTGCTTCAATGTTTGGCAAAGCTTAGCAATTGAATTAGAATATATTAACATATCCCACTTTGGACATCTAGACTTGTTTCTTGAAATAAATGAATACATTTTGTATCTGCTGGAACAAGAACTGTCAAAATTCCCTCTGAGACTCTATGAGACAACGCACCAGCCCACCATGGCCCAGTGCGGATGATACCTGTGTCAAAATGCCTGACACTTCTTCAGAAGTTCTTTACAAGTACAAGTTTAGCATGAGAGTGAGATTTCAAAGAGTTACACCACGAGCTGTGATAGTATACACAGCTGCCTGTGTAAATGATGAATCTTTACAAAGAGGGCCTCAGCATCCCAGGAGATGTCCTCATGTTCACGGAGAGAGAGGTAACACAGAGGACAAACTGAACCAGCCACTGCAACTATCGTTCTGTTGTATATTTATAGTTCTTCCTTTGCATTTAAAAAGCAAAAAGCCCTATCTAAAAATATTAATATCTTTGATCTCTTTCTGGGCATAATGCAAAGAGATAATTATGTTTACTTATTGTGACCATTGATGTATACACATTTATCCTTATGAATATAACAGACAGTATCAAAGATAAGTCTGTTCCAACAAGGAAGCTTTGTAGCTTCTCTCTAGTCTGCAATTTGTCAGTGTGATATTTGCTTTCATATCTCCTCTGGCACTAATGGCTTGTAGTGTGACAAACAAGAAAGGGACAGTGAGAAAACTACAAGATAATTCTGATAACTTTGCAACACATTGTCTTTCACTGTCGCACTTTATTTCTTCTTTGGTTTCATTTAACACCTGTCTAGCATTCGGATGTGGTCCACAGGTGGATTCACATTAAGGTTAGCAAGACAGCCTCCCTCTACTGATGTTACTCTCAGATTTAACCAGCCATCATCTGTCCCCACCTGCTTGAAGATGATATCAACTTGAGATTATTTCAAGTACACTCCGAGTCATGACATTAATAATTGATGGGGAAAAAAAAGAAGCAAAGAGCTTAAAGTTATGACAGCCATTAAAATAAAATAGAGGACAGTATGGAGTGGGTTTACTGTGCCTCTGACTGCTGATCAGTCGTGCTCCTTCTCTTGAGTTTGATCCACTCTGTGCTCCATGCTAGTCAATCATTAGAAACAACAAACCAAGTTGCTGCAGGCGTGACGGCGTGGAGAGTAGAGAGGAGTGCGGTGGCTATTCGTCAGACTAATTAACCATACAGACAGGGCCCGGCGCCATAACCCAAGACAATTCCAATCTGAGGGGCTGTAATTGAAGTGACAAGTTAATTACAGGCTGATATTATCGTGCGTTCCTTGTAACACCCCTCTCTGCCCCCTCCCCATGTATGCCTTTTCTCATGTCTCAGTCTTATTCCTGTCCTCAAAAATCTCCTCTACCTCACGTCTTCGGATGTGTTAATTAGCAGCGGTTGCCCAACAGATTTTGAGCTCGCACACGTGGCCTCTTGTACCCCTGACCTTTTCACCTGTGCTGGATCTATAATTAAACAGAAATAAGTCCACTTTGTCTCATTTTCATTTACAACATTTATGAGCTGCACTTTGTAGACTGGAAACACCCACCAGCGGCACCGCTGCCACAAGCCCCTTGGCTCAGGCCTCTCACCCCGATCCCACCCAGCACCTCTGTGCACCTCTGTAATTAGCGTTAGCATCTTTTTTAAACAAGCTACATAAAGTTTAGTGGCAGGATTAAATCAGATCATTACCATAATATCGCTGTGCAATTTGCCCCTATCTCTCTTCTTTTCCGCCACATCAAAGCCCGGCGGAGCACTGGTGTAATTGGGCCATGCCGCCTTGTCAAGACGATTCAGGCTGATGGCTGCTCCTCTCCCTGAAAAACCTCCTGGGCATGATAATTAATGGAGAAGAAAGTCAAGTCAACATGAAGAGAAGAAGGAGGAGAGAAAAGGAACTTAAAAAAAAAAATGTAAAAACTTTGGACAGCTCCGCATGAATATTTCACACCTTTGACTTATTCAAAATTAACATTAGCAATTTGATGTATAATGGATATTAACGTTGTCAACGTTGTTTTCTTTTAATCCAGCAGTGTTTTCATGATGTTCCTCAGTCTGATTATGCTCATACTGTGACCTTATGATGTAATGATGTAAGAGAAGTGAAATCAAAGTTTGTTTGGCTCTTAGATCAGTGTTGTCATTCCAGATGAGCTGTTGACACAAGGACAGCTGTCATTCACTGAGTTCACATTGATTTTGAAGCTGATTTCCCCTTGGAGTTAAAGTAACAAACAGAGGCTTGTGTATCTATTATAATTTTCTTTTCAAATAGTCTCATGAGACCAGCGACAATGGCATTACAACAACCTCGGCATCTTACACAAAATCAGTTTTCTTTGATAATTTACATCATTATGTCACCTTGTAGGAGGAATGCAAATTAAGGGCCTGCTGTGTCTTTGCCAACACACTTTGGTAATGAATAAGGGAAGGCTTCAAACACAGACAGGTGCTGAGTGCCTAGTGACTCTCACTATGAATATCCTGAGTGGAAAGTCAGCCTAGGTCACTGTTGATTTGTTGCAAATTAGCACCATATGTTTTATCTTTGAGTTTACATATGAATGAGTCAAAACACAGAAAAGGAGGCTGGAGGTGGGCGAGGGGATGAATATCGATGATTCCTCTGTATGCTGGGTTTGGGGAAGATGCGAGGTGGGGGCGGAATGGTGGCTGCCATTCAACTGTCCATCATCTGTTCAGTCAGTGAAGGAGGATAGACAATGCCAGTAACAGTTGGTGACAGAGACAGCTGGTTGTCCCACTAGCCCCTGCCTGTGATCCAGTGTGAGGTGACACCTCGGCCAAAAAATGAAAAGGAAAGTGGAGAAAAAAAAACCATCGTGGACTAATCAAAACAGCAGGCCAGACACCCTGCCTGCGCCAACAGGAGACCAGTGCCACAAGGACGCTCGGCTGGCACATCAGACAATACCCTCTCTGTCACTGCGCCTCACTACTCCTTCTTCTTCCTTCCATCTGCCCTTCTCCGAGTCTTCACCCACCGGCATTAGGGGCACTGGGGGTTGTCAGCTAAACCAAGTAACCTTTCTGCTCTTTCATTTCTTCCACCCCAAATTTGAATATGAAAAGGGACTCTCTGTTACCCAGTCAAAGACCATCACTTTAATGACATTTGGCAGTCATTTGATTTATTAGGTTTTAGAGGATGGAGAGAAGAAATCCACTAAATATTTCATATGCCATGCTAATCCTTGTAATATTGCCAGCTGAAGCCATGTACCTGCATCGCTAAGACGTGAGGCACATGGATTTCTCGCAGTCAGATGGCTGGAAATGCCTGTGAGTCTACTGAATAATAAAATAGCTGCATTGAAATATTTAGACTTTGATTCCCATTAAAAGGAATCTTTAAAACATGAGATTTACGTTTCAGGGAGAAAAGAATAGTGATAGTAGAGACAGCAATCACAACACACTCAGACAGAAAAACCTTCAGCCCGTCTGAATAACAGTGTCTCCCTCTGAACTCCCTCTAAAAAGTAAATTTGGAGAGATCCAAACGGTTCAGGTTCAAACAAGGAGCACGCTTCCGAGGCAGAACAAATGGCTCACAAGCAGCCTTTTGCATGATAGCACGTGTTGTGTTTCTACGGTTGATGTTGGGTAAAAAGCACAAGTGACGAGAGATAGGGCCAGCACATATATAAAACATTCTGCAACAAAAGTAGCTTCAGAGCTTGGAGTAAAAGGAAATGAGGTGTCAGCAGTTTCATCCCACTCGCAACACTTCTCTCATCTCAGCCCTGTTTGACATTTCCACAGCTGTTCCGATCAGTAAGCGTCGTACTGAGGATAGCAGTGCTCCCTTTGTTCACAGAGCGCTTTGTCCATTTGACTGTGTTCCAGACAGTTTGAGAGAAAAGACAAAGAGTGACAGAGACATAAACGGAAGCACGTGGCTGAATCTCTATATCCATAGGCCTTGAGGCCTACTTGGCTGATAATACACAGGCCTTATGTGGAGCCGGGTAGGAAAATTTGCCACATGGTGCCTCCTTGCCTCCAATCTCAGAACACTTCTGGTTAAATTTGCCTCTCCCCACAAGTTCTTGGCAGCCACGACTCCCTCTTTCATATTTGACATTGACCTTGCTGTGACATCATCCCCTCAGGGCACTGTGGCATCAATGAGAGATATGATGAAAGCATCCAACGGCAGGCCACCATGACTACACACAAAACAGTCACTGCTTTGAACTCTCTGCTTCCTTTTGTTTTCGCTCCAGTGTAAGAGCAGGGGTGGTCAGAGGCCAGCGCATCTTGGCATAATGTGCGGCTCACATGTGGCCAGAGCCTGAGTAATGCTGTTTCTTTGGTCGGGACATGTTGAGGGACGTGCCACAAATATCCACAAACTGAAATAACAACAACTGTACAACAGTAAACGCTACAGATCTGACATTTAATTTTTAACCAACCAAAACCAGCATGCTTTTCTATTCTGTTCCACATAACTGCACTGCTGTAGGCTGTTTGCAATATGCAATACCCAAAGGCTTTGGAACTGGTAAGATGAGAATTCGTTCTGTTGACTAGAGAAGGATCTGTGATCTCTCTGTTCCCAGCAGGTTTTTTTACTTTGGGAATTTGTGTCAGTGTGGCATGTGTCACACAATGGTAATGTTTGTAAGAGTTATATCTGTGCTCACCCGTAGTGCCCTTAAGACTAGGTGACACACATTAAATGTGATGTAAATTATATACAGCACATACAGTTTTTCACTTATTAGCTGATAGCTTTTCTCAACTTTTTTACTGTGCAATATGAAGGCCCCTACAAGGCTTAAACAAGAGGAAAACAAGAAGAGACGCTGCTCCACATAAGCAGTGAGTGTAATTGTGGTTAATTAAGCAGATGTGGGTGAGGATGTGTATCTCTTGTGTTTTGGCTGGTTTCTGCATGCAGATGAAGTGCATGGGGACTCCTGATGGAGCTGCTAGTTATACGTGCTAATCACAGCTACTGGGTGTGTAATTGGACATAACAGCCATCACTCGGGCAGAGTGGGTGGGAAGAAGCAGTGTGGCTTCATGAAGGCCCAGATAACTAATTTGCACACAGTGATATTCCCGAGTTGACAACTGGAGTCAACTAAATGAGCTGGGGAAAGGTAGCCAGACAGTATGCCACTGCGCACCCCATTGCTTGATTTGCCAACAGGCCTTCTGCACCCAGGTAGCACAATTACCGCCCATTCTATCTCCCTAAATTGTGAAGCGGAAGAGAAGTGACACCCATAAGGCGTGCATCACGGTAATCGAATCTAAATGAAGACTGTGCATAACCAGAACTCCCACCTGAGACAGTGGGAGAGATGTGACCGCGCCAGCCTGTCAACACCGTGTCAACACACCCGTTCGTAGCCCCGTCTGCATGCATAATCACACCAATCATTATAGTGTCAATGATGATAATGCAAATATGAAGAGTGGAGGCAGGGAAGAAGAGGAAATGGAGTATATCCGGCAACGGCTCAACTTACACGGTCAATGTAGTGATTTTGAGCAATGTAGCAACAGGGAGGGAAAATGTTCAGTTTAATTTTGATCAGCTACACTGAGTTCATTTCACATCAATTGGTAGGGGTAGCACGCCCCTCACACCTGTGTCGGATGATGTTTTCCTCAGGTGTAAACATGGCATCATCAGCTAGATAACAGATATACAGCCAGGCTATTGTAAGTGTATTAAAGTCAAATCATCAAGAAATTAAAATAACATCTTTAGTGAACAGTTGTATTACCTCAAAGTAACTCTTGAGCAATCACTGAGAGAAAAACTACATCAGTTGGTCAAAGTGGAGAATACTGAAGTGCAATGTGTCTAAATTTCTGAAACACCACTGAATTGCATGTGGCAATCTGAAAATAATGAACTTTGTGCATGCAATATGTCTGGCTTCTGGCTTGACATGCTCAGACGTGCGCGACATATGTAGCAGGCAATTGCACATGGTTGTTTCATAGCTGGTTAGCAATGTAGCCGGTTATCTCCAAATGACTGCGCTAAAACTGTGCACCACTGTCACCAAGCAAATGATTCAAATCCGATTTGGGCATTCAACATTCTGCTTGATGTGTGCCAAAATGTGCAAGTGTGTAGTCTAGTTGGACTGTGAAGTACGTCCGAATGTGAAACATTCTGCGAATAAAACCTTTTTCACAAAATAATTTATTTAATTTTGTGTTATAGCATCGGAAACAAGATTTTACAATTATTGTTGTTTATATTTGGAAGTCCTTAGCATTTCAATAGGATTTGCTATACTGATTGGACTTATGTGTCTATTGTTGTGTGTTTTTCTACTAAAAGAAAAAAAGTCAAAGATGACAATAGATTAGAAGAAGTATCATCTGGACAGAGTGACTGCTCTCCCGCCTGTTTCCGTGTGTGTGCTAATGGACTTGCTCCCCATTGGAGGAGTTTAAATCATTGCTGATGTCAGAGGGGACACGCTTCATGCCACCCAGCATCATTATCAGCACGTCCTGGTGCCAAAGGGGAAGCATTAAATCTTCTGCACCAGTCCAGTGATTGAGACTGTCACTGTCATTAACCTGAGGTGACGTTGGCGCACGCCCGTTAGCCGTGGGCTGAGCTGACAACTACGCACTGCTAACCTGCCAGCAGTGGAGATGTGTATGTCTGTATGATGCTGCTTTCTGGAAACAGTCTTTTTCTGTCACTTTTAGAAGAAAAAAAAACTTCGCTCACAGAAACCCATATAAACCAGACCATATGGGACAAACTGACTCTCATCTTGGTGAAACAGGGCCATGACTGAGAGTCACAGCTCTGCTGTTCTTTTGGGTTGCTCTGGATGACCCCTGTGCTGCTGCTAAGAGGCCGAGTAGCTGGTGTGAATTAAAATAGAAAATTGAAACATGAACACATGAAAGAATCTTTCTGACTGATTTCAGATCATAAAGATTTGCTTGTAAAGTGGTGAAGAAGCATGTTGATGTAAAAAAGAATACCCTGTTACTGGAATGTTCAAACTTGTCATAATGTTTCTCTGGAGTCATCTCTTTTGCCCAGCAGCAAGGTGCTAAATTTGGTTTTCCATGTTTCCTTTCCACAATCCCATCACTCCCACATTTCATCCTACGGTCCTAAAGAGTCTCCTCAGTGAGCAATTTCCTTCCCTGTCATGGACACCACAGTGCGGAAAAAAAGAACGGAAAAGAAAAAAGCTATTGACAGCATGGCTCTGGTCAAAGTGAGCGTGGCGACACCCTGGTTAACGACGACAGCGTTCTTTGTGCTTTTAGCGTAACACGTGATTTTTAAGTACAGTGGGTTTTATTTTAAAGGATCCAACTGCCTTCTCGGCTGATGATGAAGTGGCAGCGCAGGGATATAGGAAGTCATTCCGTCTCTGGAGGCTTTGACCAGACATGTTTTCCTCTTTCTTTAGCCCACAATTAGAAGCGATAGTCTCCCACTCCTACGATGGCTCCCTCTCCTCAGCAGAGATATATTTATCTGAGGATAATTGGCCATTAAATCCTCACTTGACAACTGTGAAAATGCCACCCCAAGAGTAATCTGGCTGCCAGAAAATGACAACGGTTGGCAGAGCTGTCGACTGCTGGGAGCCGCATCAGGAATGGATGGATCTATTCCACGCACATCCGTACACAGCCACACATACGCATCAAACAGAGATGTGTGTCCTAATCAAATTCTGTTCTGTTTGCTTATGATATTTCTTTCTTTCTTTTCTTTTGGGGGGTTAAAGCGAAACCCCTAATATATTCCCTACTAAGATAACAGGTCTCAGCATTAAGAATAAGACAGCAGCCTTTTTAAACCATTCTGGAAGTAAACAGAAATGCACTTTTAGCTTTATTTATTTTTATTAATTTTGCGAGCTCTCTTCTTTGATCACTTTATCTGAGTACTCTATAGTCAATTACAAATGCTGTGCTTCTTTGAAAGCCATTGTGTAAAATTGGATTCTTCTCAGCCTAATGTCTGTCTGACTTGAGCTGATCCTTATCATGAGGTTCAGAAGTTTCTGAGCTTACCAGCTTTTTGAGGCTGTCAAAAGCATGGTTGAGGAGAACGAAAAGACAAGCGTTGAGCTGTAAATTTCTATCCTTTTCGTCCTAGTGTGTCGGCTGTCTCTCAAGCTGCTAACGGGAATCAGATCGAGCGGCAGATACAGTGTAACTATTCTCAAAGGGCTGAGAGATGAACAGATCTTTGATGGTGTTTCAAACACAAGCCACAGTTTGCTGCTGGGTGAACACTTCCTTGTGTATGTATATGTGTTCTCTTTCTCTCGGTCATCACATCCAAACACAGATCTTCTCACATTTGAAGAATTTCCACTTTGAGGAGTCAATAATAATCAATTAGCGTGTGCATAGAGAAAATTCTTGACGGGAACTTGATGGAAAAGGTGGCTCATGTTGAGCAACATTAAATCTGTTCTTTGTGCAAGAGCAGTTTGAGTTTTTGCTGTTATTGACATTTTGGATCAGCATACAGCATTGTGTGTTTTACTGTCTGGCAAGAAACTGCTGACCATGACAGAACATTTGCCACAGGAATGTGAACTCTCACACTGGGGGTGGAGGGTGCCTCTTTTTTCTTTATCTGGTAAACATGTGTTGGAAATGGAAGGCTGATTGAGTTACTGTATTCATTGTGGAAGAGGGAGGTTATGGGAGATGAACAACAGCTTTATAAAACTGCCATGAATTTATGATATTCTGTCTGTGTCCACTGCAGTGAAAGGCCCATCTTTGCTAGATGAGAATGCCTTTGAATCCATTCGGCTCTAAATCTAGGCCATACTTCAGCTCAGAATCTTACAGCCCAGCACCTGTGTATGAAGATGTCAAAGGCTTTCAGACAGAGGTAGCTGGGAGAATGGGGAAACATGCCTTTAAGTGTAGCCTGTCTTTTCAGATGTCATTCGTGTCGCAGATTCAGGTGTTTGTCAAAATCACAGCATCCAGGCAGAGCATGTTTTAGGACACACTCATCCCCAGTTCCCATTCAGGAAGCTGAGAGCTTTTTCTAATATTACTCAGATTGCACCGGACAACGGGCAGAGAATGAAAAAGTTATATTGCTAATAATACAGCTTGAGGCAGGAAAAGGGTGGGCCCCACTCTAAAAGCTCCAGACCGTGTTGTTTATTAATTCAGAACAGTGTTTCATTTTCACAATCCATGTTATCAAAAATTCCAACATTGTCTTGAGTGCAAACTCATGTTGGAGCGATAATGGGACGGAAAGTACAGGAGAGGTGAATAGAAGGTGCGTAGCATAAACTATTCACTGGAGAGCATGAGACAGGTGGAGAGGGAATGAGAGAGCAAACAGTGTTTTTGCATTTCCATACCTCTATCCACCAGTGACAACACCCAAAACAGACGTGCTCCCCATTTTAACAGTTTGTCGAAGAAGCTTTTGTTTGTTTCCCTGTGTTTTTTTTTTTTCTACACCCCTCCTTTCACATCACCGTTACTCTGGAGGCTGCCTCACTGCTCACAAACAACAACACTCTCCCAGTAGGCCCTGTTTGATGACCTACATTACATTCTCTTTGCATGGAAGTACAGCGGTCTTACATGTTGTGTGTGCATAAACTGCGGTGTAAACGCCTCAAACAAAAGGGAAGAGCAGCCGTATAGGGATGGGAATGAAAGTGCGTACCATGGTTGGGGACACTGCATTCAGAGAGCTCTTTGTAATCTAAACTCCACCACTGAGGGGTTTGTGTCACTGATGATGGCTTGCGTTGGTACGAAGTTTGTGTGAGAACATGTTTTATGTGACAAACAGGAGGCGTGTACTCATCACTGCTCATGGGTTCATCCCTCTCACATAAAACACAGCTAACGCTCCTGTGGGACCAACTGGCAGCCACTTCCTTCAACAAGATTTGACAAGTGGTATGTCAAAACAATCCACAGCAGTACAGAGCCTTTTCTACCTTTGAGGTTGGGAATGGAAGTCTCCAACCAATGCACATCTGAAGATGTGATTCACAGAAAATGAGCCCAAATGAGTTTCATCTGGCTGGACGGTGAGCATATTGGATGTCCTTTGATCATAAAGCAATACCATATTGTAGTACAGTAATACTTGGTTATATTATATATACAGTCGTTGTGTTTAGCAACCCAGTGTGACCCTCTGAGCAAAACCACATATGTTCAGCATGGATGAAAAGTCAACTCCATGATGTTCTTCCAACAACAGCTTCTCTGATTACTGCTTTTTAGGCATTCGCCCTGTCCAAAACCCTTCTCTCTAAAGTGTTTTTTCCTCCACACAAACACGGAGAACACCCATGACACTGGTGCAACTTGTGTAATTTGTCATGTGAACTTGGAAGCAAAAGCTCACTTCTGAAAGAGCCGTCACACAAATTAAGCCCCTTCGGTTCCCCCCCTTCCAAAAACTAAAAGTTTTGGTGTTATCCCTGAGAACAGCAGTAAAGCGGAAAGCCAGTTAAGCCCCATTAGGAGCCTGCGCGCTGTGACGATCTCATTGGAAGTGCTGGATGAAAATTGCCCGGATTAATGTGTTAATCCACCTCTTTAAAATGCTAATGTCCATTTTATGCCCATTAAATCTCAGTGTGCGTTTTCTTTGATGCATGCAATTTCTATCAATTAAACACAGAGGAGTGAAACAGGCAGGAGAGAGATTAGTTCCTTGCTTCAAGCATGAATTTTTCCTTTTGGTTTCATATTTATCTCGAATGGGAAGGGAATGGGGCGGGGGTTGTTTGGAATGGGTTTATGAAATGCAGAAGGAGCAATGTGATGATATGAACAATTCTAGGAGCTCTGCAAGTCTTTCACAGAGCTTAAAACAAGCCTCTAAACATCCACCAGGAAGAGTAAACATGCAAGCACTCTGTATTGCTCCATGTGATTTCTCTTTAAAATCTGTTTATGAAAAAGACACAAAGTTTAACTTCTTTGAATAAGCATTTATTTTGCAAGACATCTATCGATGCAAAATATGTTGAACTACATTTTTGTTTTGTAGATGTTTGACTAATGACTGCAGCAACATTACATTTATACAATCATTATTTAGATAATTTTCCATGCATATGATGAGTTTTTAATCAAACATGTATAGCATTGACATGTTTGGTATTTTGCATATTCTCTAACCCTGTGTGTATTCCATGATGAGGTTTATCATCATAACATCTCAAGTAAAATCTGGTGCCTCACTGATTGTATAAAGACAATTACTCAATTACTCAAAGAAGCTCTAATCAATATTCTTTGGTTAGGGTTAGAGATTACCAAATGTACTGTGAAAAATGTTGCAGACATAAGTTAGTCAGGAAATGTGCATGTTTTGATTTTCTTGCCAGTGAATTTACTTTTACTGCAATCATAAGCTTTGCTTTTGCCCACATCAGGAAGCTTTCTTTGCCAGAAATATTTCATGAACCCATCAGATGTTTGGCCTAAAATTGCAGCTAAATAAAGTTAGCAACAAATCGAAGGCATGGGTAAAAGACGGATTGAGGGAGAACCAGATAAATCCCATTGGAGACCTACACAAAAAAAAAAGTCTTATA
Organism: Odontesthes bonariensis; assembly: GCF_027942865.1. Classification (NCBI taxonomy): domain Eukaryota; kingdom Metazoa; phylum Chordata; class Actinopteri; order Atheriniformes; family Atherinopsidae; genus Odontesthes; species Odontesthes bonariensis. The sequence goes on from NC_134506.1 coordinate 33,024,319, forward strand.
TTGGACATTCATCAGGTAGCAATAACTTATAACAGAAATAAATGTTGTGGCTTAATGAAGTAACCGGCAACCATAGACAGTGTAGATATGTACATCTGGGACAGCCTCAGATCTTTTTTACGGGCGTGCACTATCCTTCATCGGCGTGTGCATGGAGCCAGCAGAGCTAAAATTCTCCAGAAGGTAATGACTACTGTAGTTGGAATGCAGGTCCAGACTCCAACCGCATCTCCACAAATGTTTGGACTCTACAGAAAATGTAAACAAAAACAGAATGTGATGACTTGCAAAGAGTTTAAAGCTTGTATCTACTTCAGATGTTCTTACTCCATGAAAGAGATCTTCATTTATTTTTTTACAGTTTTTCTCAGTCGCTTTGTTACAATTCTCGAATCATCCTCGCCATTTCTCAAAACTATTTGGACAAATAGCAAAACACCATGGATGACCTGCAAAAGCCACTCTTGCTCAAAATCCTTAGTTCAGCTCTCAAAACTAAATATCTGTGTCAATGAACATGTCAGTGCCATCAGAATGTCAAGTCCTTGTGTCATTGTGTACGGATAAGACAGTCAAATTGCTTAGTCATGTTGTCAATATAACAGTGTACTCTGGCGGGATGTTCTGATGTAAACTATGGCTAAGTTTTGATGACAATTATTGTAATTTACACCTTAGTGTATGTGTGAGATTGATTACAAGAGACAAGATTCACAATTACCCTTTTACTGTTTGTAATTTGTACAAAAAAGAAAAGACAGCACTGCATAGCACAAATAAAAAGTAGAAATGTGAACCTACAATCTAGTAAGGGAAAACTGTACATACAGTGCTGTAGGAATTACAGTGCAGACAGTCTTCCAAGACCTGTTGACGTTCCTGTCTGTTGGGCCACATATTCTCATCCACGTCACATTGAATATTATCTCTTGCGATGCAGCGTGGAAAGAATCTTCTTGAGTGTCTTATCCAGCCTCTGCAGGCATCTGCTGTGATGTCCTCACACGCTGCATCCATGGCAGCCAGAAGGGTAATTTGTGTATGTGGCTGGCGATCATACACTTTCCAACGCCACGCAGAGAAAAACTCTTCAATGGGGTTAAGGAATGGGGAGTAGGGTGGGAGGAACTCCATCAGCATCCTATTGTGAGCTGCAAACCATTGCCTGACGATGTTTGAGCGATGGAAGCTGACATTGTCACAAATTACCACATGCTTTGGCAAGTCATCTCCAATCTGACCTCTCTCATGTTCAGGGATGAGATCCCTGTAAAGAGCGTCTAAAAAGGTGACTAGACGCTCTGTGTTATATGGACCAATAAGGGGAATATGCGTTAGCACACCATTTTCTGAGATGGCAGCACCCATTGTTATGTTCCCGCCCCGTTGGCCTGGCACATCAACTGTCGCTCTGTGCCCGATGATATTTCGCCCACGCCTTCTGCGTTTTGTGAGGTTGAAGCCAGCCTCATCCATGTAGATGAAGCTGTGCGGTGGCTCGCTTGCTTCCAGTTCCATTATACGCTATATCCAGAATACACAAAATTAGTTTTATGAGTTACATGCATTTTCATTTTGATGAGGTTACATCAAATGTATACAGCACATATTGCATCTTCTTTTCTACAGCCATAGCAAATGTGTAAAGGTCACACTTACTGTACTGTATATCACTATGCAATGTTGTACTGTTTACTGTGAAGTACGGCTACTGTATGCTCATACATGTTTTACCTGTACATAATGGTAGCGCAGCTCCTTCACTCTTTCTTCATTTCTTTCAAAGGGAACAGTGTACAGCTGTTTCATATGCATTTGGTGTCTTTTCAGTACCCTGTCAATTGTTGAGATGCTGACTGTTTGGATGTTTGCAAAGATGTTGTTGTCCTCTATAATGGCACTCTGTATCTCCCTAAGTCTTATGGCATTGTTCTCTATAACCATGGTGCAAATGGCCTCCTCCTGTTCAGGTGTGAAAAGGGGCCCTCTGCCACCCCTGTGAAGTTGTCTTGCAGTCCTATGTGGAAACAATATAGCAATGCAAAACACAAAATTGAGTAAGATAAAATGTCACTGTATGAAGTATACTTACTTATATTGTAATGTGGAATACTGTTACATTGTATGAAGCATTACAGAACAGTGCCTATTGTTGGATTACATACCTGTTCTCTCGACGAAAAGTCTGAACGAACACAGTTGTTCTGCCAACATTTGGCTGCACCCTTCGACCAGCCTCTGCCATTGTAAGCCCATGATTGAGAACATGGTCCACAAGGGTGGCTCTGATCTCATCTGGAACGCGCATATGTCCTCGGCCTCTTCTGCCTCTTCCTCTGTTCTGCCTCCCAACTCCTCCGCCACGCAACCTCACTCCTCTTCCTCTTCCTCTTCCTCTTCACTGTGGCTGTTGGCCCCGTCTAATTCCTTCCATTGTCAGACATTGAAACATTGTGTTGTGCTCCAGCTATATATATATTTGTCAGTTGATTGGTCGTTAGAGAAAGTCAACATTCACCTGGGAGCAATTTACCAATTCAGGACAGATTTTGAACAAAAGTCTAATGGAAATGTATAGAAATATGCTTGACATATTATGACAACTTGTTCAACCGTTTTGCATGTAAAGACCTATACGATAAACTAATGCCTTAATGTTGTGGGGGGTGAGACTATTCAACAGAGACCTGTACAATACATTTTGATTAACATGACAAAAGCAATTGATAATGTAGGAAACAGCAGAGAATTGTACATAATCATGTGCATGGATGTGCCAAAGCATTGGCAACTTGCTGAAAGAAATGAGAAACTGTTTGTTTGATGTGCACAAGTGACACAATGATGTGACAATTGAACACGTAGTTTTGAGAATTGCAACTCTGATCTGAGAATTGTCCAAAAGCGACTGAGAAAAACTGTAAATTGAAGCATCAAGCACATTTTAAGAAAATGTATAAACAGCGCCCCCTTCATCTCAGCCTCTCAGCACTTCCTCAAAGTTTCTTCAGACTCTGCAAAGGTCACTCTGCTAAGCTCATTTTATAAAGAACAAACAGCAATGAAATAATGATCAGGGCTGCTAACTCTGACTACTGAGCACAAAAATCATTGGCTTTTCACAAAAGATTCAGTAACCGCTTCTACTTACTTCATTCTCTGAGAGACAACAGTAAAGCTGAGCGGGTCTAAATGGCTCTCTTGGACTCATTGCTCAAGAGGCAGCTGTGTGAGAAAAAATTAGCACGGTGTGTTGTCAAACCTGGGGATATACCTTAGAAAAATGGATGGTTTGCGGCTGGACTGCTGGCGACATTGATTGCGGCCTTTTCCTTGGTGGCATGAAAACCTACTGACATGCGCTCTTATAGTCACAAGCCTCCCAGACTACTGGTTAGACTAGCGTCGGTCTTCATCATATGTTTTGTTGCAAACCCATCTGATCATTGGGTCAAATTCAACAGCAAAGGAGAGGGGAAAAAGGGCTGTCACTCAGCAGAAGACTTGCTCTGAGTTGCTTTAGTCAGACAGAACCGCAGCAGTGAACCTCGGCCAGCTAATACAGTCCCACCCAGCCATTAGGATTGGTTGGTGCTAGTTCCTCCAAATAGTTTATGTAGAACATTTGGAATGTCTGACCTCGCCTTTCTTAGGCTAATGGTGGTTTTCTACAGATTCAAAGAAGACGTAGTCTTGATTGCTTTTGCTTCTGATTTGTCTTGTAACACATATTGTATGAACATGTTAACATGGTGAAAAAGAGGGAGACTTTTGTGCTACTAAAGCACTCCAAGAACTTTATTCGATGTTTTATGTGCCGACTAAAAAAAAAATTTAAAAAAAACTTCTAATTGGTCTTCATCATTTTTCTTTTCCCCAGTTGGATTTGAAAATTCAGATTTCCCATTTTGTCATTGAATGCACCATCAGTAGCAACAGTCAATACAAAAAAGTCTAAAAATAAAATAGTTCCTAACACTGACCTCCAAAAGCACAGAATATTTGACTGACAGTAGAGCCCAAGGTTTGTGTTGTATATGTGAAGGAATAATTATGACGTGATTTTTTTTTAGGGCAAAATGGTATAGCTATTGTATTAATTCAGTGTTCCTTTCTGTAGTGCAGTGTTTTCCAAAGTTGGATCGGTTCAACACATGACCCATGGTGAAATCCTAGAAAGAGAGATCAGTACCCCCAATCAAGTACTTTCCATCGATTTGGTATGTGGTTGTGAGCTCCTGGGTTGGTACTGTATGCTCTCACACACAGTATAACACGCTCCAAGAGCCATTGAGTGGAGTTTGTGTCCAAATTAACTTTAGCATAGTAACTCGAAGCTGTGGGACAGATTTTTAAAAAGGCACAACCAAAAGAGCTGTTGTAAATTTTTACCAAAGCATTTCACAGACATTTCATTAAGACTTCAAGAAATTGTGGGAACTTTAAAAAAAAAGGGCATGAAACATGTCTGTTTTAACTCAATGCTGTCATGTCCAAAATGGTGACCAATTATTGCTATTGTACAGAAATTCTTAATTCTTAGAAATTTTAATCATGCTATGAACTTAAGATGACGAATTCTTTCAATTTTTTGCAGTTTTACATTGAGGAATGTAATTCTTAAGTATAGAAAATGGATGGATGGGTTTGGAGCTTTCACTGAATAGAATGTGAATGTGACAACATTTCCCAAAACAATACTGTATAATTTCCAAGCCATTCAGACAGGAAAATTATGAAGCTCACATTTTTGAAGCTGTAGTTTCCTAAAGCATGACTCAGAATAAGACACACACACTGGAGTCAGTATCGGACTCAGTGCTAACTTCCTTGAACAATGACAAATCCATTTCCAGGTCAGTAGGTGTGAAGCTCCAGAAATCCATGGTTATTGATTAAGAACCACAATCACAGCTTACTGAGTTGAATCATGAGTCAGCAAGAGCCTGCAGAGACAGGCCATTTGGTTTGAACTGAACCGTGTGGTGTATCCTGTGGAATTTTTTATACCTCAAATGTAAGGATGACTCGGAGATGCCCTCGCCGTTGTGCAAAAAGTCTTTTAAGACCAGGAGTGACAAAGCTTGTCCAATCATAGAGGCCTCTGCGGCTGACCATAAAATGCTTCCAGATTTGTCACACACACACACAGATTCATTGTGCTGAGTTAAAATGCTTCCAGTAAACTAGCATTTATCATGTGAGCACTATTTTTGAGGTAGAACACAAGGAATGATTTATGGAGGCATTTCAACTTCTCTCGCACTCACCCTCCATCATGAGCAAAATATGTTGCCATAAAAGTAAAATACACCCTGTGCAACATGGTGAAAATGTTCTAACTCATATTTTATTTACTCAGGCATTGTGTGACAAGTCGTTGTGTGCCAATAGAAGAGCCAGTGGCTTTTTGGGAGGTCCAGGAAGCTATAAAAATAGATCATTTAGATGTGGAGGTCCATGCATATCCAATGACAAGACTGAAGATAAAGGCCAGAGCCTTAATTGCTCCTGTTTAAAAGGAACTCCAAAGCCACTGAGCAACTAGAAAGGTCTTATATTCCTTATTTTGGTACTGGCACTTCACAGACAGCCCACCCATCTCCTCCTCCTCCTTTAATGCACATGTTAAAACAACTGGCCCTCCCACCAGCCAAACAGCCCTTTCTCCACCGTAAGCATATGTGGACTATTCGTTGGGATGCCTAATTTATTAAAATTGACCTAATTTTCCGTGATATATTAAATCTCTGCCTCAGTAAACTCGAGGCCCATTTCATCGAGCGAATTAGGTGCCCGCTGCTTGGTGCGATCAGAGACCTGGAAAATGAGGCCCAGACTGGTATTAGAGTGTTCACAGCCTGCTAATGGTCGGGGGATGAAATAGATTATAGCAACATTCATTACAGTTCAGCAACGCAGTTGAGCCGCCAGATATAAGCACACAGTCAGCAACGGCATTACACTGCACTGTTTAAACTTACACAAAGCGGCTGTAGATGCTGTTGTGTTGAAAATCTTTAGAATAACCTCGAATGAACTTAACCAGCACAAACCCTCAGCAACGAATAACCCCAGCGCTATTACAATAGCAAAGTAAAGAAATGTTTTTTTTTCTTGAAAATATTATTGGATTCACGTTCATCCAGGGTCATAACCACAACAAACTGCTTTCAGAAATGTTCATTATTTTACATTTGTTGATTATTTGTAGATTCTTGTCAACTCAATAATGAAAACTCAATTATAAAACACCATTTTATTGCTTCTTATTTCCATATAGACTCATGTGAGATGTAAGTTGAAAATGTTTCCGAATCATCTCACCTGGTTTGAGGTCGTGTGTTTCTGCTTTCCTCAGTAGAAAATGCATTTACATTTGTTACACTAAGGTCAATAAGTAAAAACAACAAGGCTACTTTACAACCTGCCTCACTTAACACAAATTACACCTACTATAAATATTTATGAAAATGACAGCTAGTTTAGTATGGGACAGTAGCTGAAACTCATGTTATCTTTGACTGCCCAGGTGGAATTGAATAAATTTGTTGCCACAGATTTTGAGAAATGGCCAGATCCCGACTCCATTCTTGACAACGAACAGTGAGAAACTGAATGGCCTTAAATAGTATTTCATTGGGGGGCCCTATGTCAATGCAACAGATAATCTGCATTTGTTTCCTTACATGAATATAAATATGTTTTCTATGTAGTTACATTCAGTAATGTCTTATGTCGCTGGATCAGGTGGATGAGGTTTGCATTTTTAGACATGAAGTGGGTGCTTCGTATAGTGTGCTGACTTTAGGACTCTTGGGTTACAGCCTGTACCTTTACTGGCCTACACAATATTGTGCTCTTGGTGGCTGTGATTGCCTTGGAATTTTGAACGATTGCTTTCTTTTTTGGCACTTGGTACAATTAATTGCATTATCATCTGAGCTTAGCTCTGCCAAACAAACCATGGATGAGCAATGCTTTTTAATCTCTAAATGCTTGTTAGCATAGCTTAACTATCTTTAATGCACTATTTTTCGCATATGGATTTTATATGATCTGGAAATCACTGTGTTTTTATCCAGATTTCATGGTGCCTCCCAACTTATTTGTTGAAGTAGTTATAAAGCATTTTGGGCTGATGTCATACAGGGAATGGACGATATATCTATCATGATTTAAGAAGGTGAAAGGCAATGCTAAAGCCACAAACCTGAGTTTAGGATGCATTTCAAGATATCAGCAGTGTCAGCAGCACAGTACACAGGGCAGCCTATGTAATTTGATAGGCTCCGTCTGGACAGAAAGATGACTCAGAATATCTCCCTTTAAGATTTAATTTCATTTTAACCTCTAATAAAGGATGACAATAATCTAATCCAGGGCCCTGATCAGCAGCACAAACACAGAAATCAAGTTAACAGTGAGGTCTCTCAAACACATCATGGCCCGAGACCGAGTTAGTTGTCCTCAGCTTGGGTTTGTACATGACCTATAAGTAAAATGTGGAGGGGAAAATGTACATTTATTGGTCACGTTAAATGTGATCATGCCAAAAAACTATTTACAGCCCAGTAGAAAATGGATAGCTACAAGCAAAGCTCTCTTCACATCCAGCCAAACCTCAGGGATCATTTTTGCGTGGAAACAGACAAAGCCTGGTCATTGTCATGTTGTTCTGCTTGTTTTGGGGTTGAGGCTAAATTAGTTGCAACTGAGTTTGAGGTCCAGAGACAGCACGTCCCCGCGATGTTTGGCCCACGTTTTATCATTATACAATTTGTCTGTACTATTTTCAACAAACAGGAAGTTCCTTAAAACTAGCAGACCTGGCAAGGACTTGTCTCCTCTGACAAGCTCGTAGAGCAGAAGTGATGGGGCTGGACAGATTCAAGATGGTGTGGTTATATCTGATAGCTGAGACTTTCCTAACAGTTTTTTTTTTTTTTGGAAGCAGCCAGCATATTTGGACAGCCTGCCAGCCACTATGGCGTGTGAGAGCTCTAACCCACAAACAACATTGTCATTCTTGTACTCTTTTTGCCTCTGGTTTTTCTCCTGAAACACAAGCACTCATGTGCTCCAATAACTGAGGCAGCATTTTGGTTTGCACTTTCAGATTTCCATTACTTCCCCTTCCTGTCGTCCAGTGGTTCCAGCTGGTGTTATTGGATTGCATATTGCAGCACAATCCCGAGGGAAAGCATTGTTATGGAAGTTGGGTCTGCTGTACTAGAATCTATTCTAACTTCATTCAACAACCGCACAACCGTCTTAACACCACAGCTGTCAGCAATGTCACTACATGATGAGCTGTGACACCACTGAATCTAGCAGCGCTTTGTCACCCTGATACACTTAAACAGAGCTCCGGCTCGGCAAAGACATGCTGTCAAGTAAGGAAAGACCATTATCTGCAATAGACACAAAAGTACAGGGGATCCCTGCAGACATAGAGATGATTAAGGGCTAAGTGTCATTCTTCCTGTCTTGGTGTATTTTTTTAAAGAGCTCTGTCTCTTTCTATCCTTTTTACCACACGCTCTAGACTTACAGTCCTATCTCTCAAGACTGCTCTGAAAGGACACAGACCCTGACAACCATGTTGGGGCATTATCCAGAGCTACCAGCCCTGGTCATACATCACATCTTCTCAAAACCACCAAAGAAGGACAAAATATGAGAGTAAATCACTGTGAGGATTTAGATACACATGGAAGGCTATCAGTAATGAGCATAAGGGCAGCTAAATGTGAATTGGATTTGCAGTGATGGTAAAGTATTTGAGGAATGCACACACAAGAATCACAGTCTTGGCTCTGGGATCCAAAATAATGAAGCTAAGCCTCGTTGACATAGGCCTGACTATTGGTGTCTGATTTCCAAATGATGATATTGCTTGCAGTCCAGTAAAACTGACAGATTTAGAAGTGTGATTCCCACTGGGGTCAGTTACACTTCATGCTTAAGCACTCAGGGTACTGTAGGGCTTTGTGAATAAAGTGGTCTGCTTAGACAGTATTTATATATGAGAGTATTGCTGTCTGGAAACAATGATTGGTTTAAGGGATTGGAAATTATATAGGAAATTGGCATTATTGTAATCATTAGTGCTTTGCTCAAGGAGCTTTGAGTAGTTGCTCAGGCAATAGCGATATTTTAACTTTTTTTGTATGTACACCTAATGTTCTTTTTGAATAAATGTAATGTCTCCATGGCACCAACAGATGATTTTAACTCATCGTGTGTCTTTTAAACATCAAGAGTTTTTGTAAACATTTGGCCAGTTCATATATTTCTGTGAGGCCAGGTTGTTAAAAGTTATAATTATGTGTTTCTGTAAACCACAAATGCATATAATCTTAATGTTTTTGAACATCTAATATCCCCACAAAGTGCTGTGAAGCAGACAGCCATTACTCCATACAGTACATGAGTGTGTGCCTTATCAACCAGCAACAAAATCTGCAGGAAGAGGGGTCAGGGTTTGTGTCTAGTGTGAGATCATTGTTTCTTTTCTTTTTTGAACTTAGTTTCACCTTGGCATTGCGGTTTGACAGTCATATGAGTCTGTGTGACACCTCTTTCTGTCCAAAGACATAAAGTGGGTACATTTTATTCAAGCGACTGGGCTGGCTAGTAAATGTGAGCCTACGTCCAGCAGAAGATTAGTTTAGCTCAGCATAAAAATTGGAAATGGAACAAACAACTAAACAGCCTAGATCTGTCCAGATATTCAGCTAAAAGCAAATACCAAGCTAATCAAGTAGTATATCTTGTTACTTTAATATCTTTAAAAGCTATAGTATAAACAAACAAACAAAAAAACAGTCCAGTAACCAACCCCTGTTGTGAATTTCAGTTTTCTAAAATCTATGTCTTTTATTTCTGGTGCTTGTGGTAATTCACGTCAACTGCCTTTGCACATATCCCCATATTTACCTTACAAACATAAAAATAGCACCAAAACCTTCTCCCTTTATTGAAAGGCACAACAAAGCTTAATTCCACAAATGTTGAACTTTTTTTCTTTAAAGTTACTCCTGATTTAACTGCTGCCATTGCACTGAAGAGGGAATCTCCAAGTAACAAGCCTGTTCCACCACCAACCTTCCAGCTACCACGAGGCCTTCTAGCAGCCTGAATGGTGCCATTAGTATTCACAGACAGACAGACAATCAGGCTCCATCTTTATCACTAAGCATTTCTAAGAGCCAGATCTGAGACACAGCTGTATCAATAAAAGATTTCATATTCAGCCTTTCTCGAACAACTGCGCCTCTTTCAACCTACACAGTGGGTATCAATCGGGTACGGAATAATGAAAAGCAATTATGGAGCTAAACAAAGCCATGGTGGTAATAGGCTGTTGTTTTATTTTTATCCACAAAATGGAAATAGATTCTGCGGCTGTGTGTGGTTTTTCTTTTTTGAGATCATGTGGGTCACACTGAGGACAAGATTGTCTTAACACCAGTCTGCCGACAGCGTTATTATGATGGAGGTTTCAGTCCAGATGAATTAGACGGCAAGTCAGTATGAAAGTCGGGAACAGCCGCAGACAATCTGCCTAAGACGAGGAGGAAACAGGAGTCGGCTGCTTAGATTGTGTCTCAATTAATTATTCAAAGACCAGATTCTCTATCCAATGACCCCGGTAAAGAAGCACAAATTATTTAGCAAGCTGCCACATCAGAGCTTGGTGTGAGGACATGAAGCATGGGCTCGCTAAGGTTGCCTATCATGGGAGGCATGTCATTGTCTGTTCAGGATGCGAGTCACATGACACTCAGCCTCATGGGTATTGATGGCTGTATCAGGGTGCAGGGGTAGAGTTTCTCTTTCTGTCAGCCAACCAACCTGTCCACATTTGCCAGGTCTGATGAGGGGGTGAAATGTACGCCCTTGTAATCAGTGACTGATTTGGACAACACAAGATCAGATATCGGCCCTGTTTGAAAAAGAATGACTGAGACTCTCATGGCGCAACTGATAGCACAAATAATGACAAATAAAAGAAAACAATGTATTTTTGAACATTCCTCGCAGCCTTTAATATACAGCGTGAACATACTATGAAATAACTCAATGCATTTGTGCTGTGTGTCACCAACAAAATCTTGAACTTTGACATAGAGTAGGAGGAGACAGCCACGTGACAGCGGGATTGTCACCCTGTTATTTTTCTTTTGTTTTGTAAAAAAAAAGCCATATACTTTCCAACGCCACTCAAAATGTGTTATAATTTCAGACTGTGACAGAGAGAGGGGAAGAGGGGGAGAGACTGGATGAAGAGAGGGAACGGACAGTTTGCACACACGTGTGCAGGTGTATGAGTGTTTGTAATGTGTGATGTGATAGAATTTACCTTGATCTTGTTAGTGGTGATTGGGGTCTCCGTGAGACCTCACACATTGGGCTGTGGGAGTAATTGGCCATGGCAGGCCGGCCTGCAACCATGTGGAGACTTAGGGAAGAGGAATGGGGAGGAGAGCGCAGGGCCTTTGTTTGTGGCAACCGCCACATGTCTGCCTGTGTGGCAGCGCCGCACTCCCGGGTGTGTGTGGAGGCTTGGCTTCGGGGAGATGATTGTTATAGCACTGGCGTTGGCTTTAAAAATGCCTTTTTAATGGGAATGCATTTCACAGGCAAGAGCAGCGAGTTCTGGCAAACCAACATCAGCAGCAGGGTACAGAAGTTCAGCATGTGCTGGGAGATTGTTCATCAGTGGAAATAGTCTGCCATCTGCTGCTAGAAACTAGCATAGCAGAAAAGCTTCTTGAAAGCTCACTCGAAGATTGTGTTTTTCTAAATGTTTTCTCCTCTTTATGACAGCCACATACCATCTCTGCATGTAAGAAAATATCTAAACAAACAAGACTAATCTTATGATCAAATATATATATATTGACATAAAAACATCTCAGGTAGGTTATTGCATTAATTCTATAAGGATATTTTTCTCTACCCCTTTTTTCGTCATTTCATCTGTACTTGTTGTCTTCCCGGCCTGCTAATTTTGTTTGTAAACAAACATGATGCGTCTGTCATCAGTCGTGTAACTGTGCTTGTAAAGTACCTTAATTAAAGATCCATTCAATACATGACCTCTTCCACTTACCTCAAGCACTTTCAATGCTTTTCCTTAATGAACAAATGAATTATGCAGTAACATAGGCTCAGCCAACAAAAGGCATTTGCTGCCTAATGTGTTTGCCTAAATAGCAGTGAAGAGCAGGCCTTCCTTTTAAGTGGATAAGGTACCTCCGTTCAGCTTGCGGGAAGTGTCTCGTTTAATTTAATTCAATAATCCTGATAAATGAAATAAATCCCTTTTGGGACATCCATTCCTTGAGTAGTGAGATAATAAGAAATGAGGTTCACAGAGAAAAAATTAGGACATTATGGTTGATTGAGCTTTCACAAAAAGGAGAAATATTAATACAGAGATATTCTTTATGTTTATAATTTTGCAATAATGAATGAGGGCATCCATGTGGAAAACAATCAGAACCGAAAATGGGTGACAGTGATTGTGAGGCTTAGTGAAAGAAAGCATTAGCATTTTCACACATCCCCGATGCAAATTGTTTCACTTAAACTTTTTAAATACCATTTTGTGTTCTGACTTAATTTTAATAAGTTTGCAGATAAGGAAGCATGAGCACGGACTTGAAAGGCTGATCGTGAGTCGCTGAAACACATATATTCGCTGCTTGATTCATGAGAGGAAAAGGGAATATTGAAAAGAAAGAAAGAACATGATCTTCTCTTAGAAATAATCAATTTTGTGTTGAATTGAGATTATTTGAATATAATGAAAAATATCCATATCAAACATTAATTTGAATTCAATACATATTCTTGTACAACTGAATGCACGGCTCTGGCCAATTTGAAATTAAAACCGGCCTTTGAGGAGGTTGGTACTGATTTTGATAAAAAAAAAATGCTTTACCCATGCGATTCTGCTTAGCCTAAAATCCTTTTGATTAGTGTGTTTTGCACCACATATGTTTGTTATATGAAAAGGCCAAACTGAGTGTGTTTGGGAGTAACTCAGCTAAAAAAGATTAAAAAATGCTGAAACTACATTAAGCAGTTCATGTGCACACTTTGATTTGATAAAAGAAAAAGGTCCCTGGTTTCATATTACACTGGCAGAGTTGAAACTAAAACTTAAATTTGCAGTAAGACTTAAATGATTATGTTCCAGTACTTAAAACTGAGCCACCAAATGTTATGATCAACTTTTAAAAGATTTAATTTTATGAGCTTATAAAGCCAGGAAACCTGTCAGGTCTCACTCTAAAGTGAGCATGTTTGTTGCTCTGCTATACCTGCTCATTACCACAGTGAACCGATTTTATCTATCCCCCCCCCACACACACACACACACACACACACAAACAGACTTATCACTTGTTTCCGGCAACTGCAGCCTCTTGTAAGTCAAATTGATTGAGTCGTCCTTGAACATCTGTTGTTCAGCCAAGCCTCAAAGGTAATCCTACTAATGGCCCTCTAAGCTTTCCACATAAACACACACATAAATAAAAATGTTTCCAAAGAGATTTGGTCATTGACTTGCTGCTAATCAATTCTGCAGCCGCATCTGTTGATGAAGGTTTGGGAAGTACAGAGAAAGATATATGCAGCAATCAATGGCTGGCATGAGGCAGACTGGGCAGTGAGTGGCAGTCACGGCTCCACTGGGAGTCAACATTTTCACACAGATGGACCGGGCCTGTCGGATATCTTGGCAAAATTAAGGCTGTTGTGTACACACCGAGCGGGAACACTGACCAACAGAATGCTGTCCATCAACGACACAAGACATAAAAATTACAGCTTTCGTGAAGTGGAGTCTGTAAAATGAGCGCGGGACATTTCCTTAATTTGAGCTGCTGAGCTCTGGCACAGACTGATATGACTCCTGTTGGACAAGTGCCATTCCACAGGCTAGTGTTTCAAAAATGTTTGAGGGGAAAAAAAGGTTGACAGAAATTACTGGTCATGTTCTCTTTTTTTGTCATAGACCAAAATTGACTTTTGCATCCATCACATTGTACACCTTCAGCTTAAAAAAAGCTGAAAATGAGCTGCGGTATGGGGTCATACTTAAGTCCGAGCACGCAAAAACAATAAGAGCATGAAACTGAAGCACTTCTACTTACCGCCTCATCCTGCATTTGGCGTACTTTGCTCACTATGCATTGTCACCCCTAAAATGAATGCTGGTTGATAATATCTCAGTCAAATGTTTCCTGTCCAGATTGATGGAGCGAGCCCAAAACATGGCTCTTTTCCTTTCAATAAAGACCAACATACCTGCTGCCTCCTCAACATGCTCCCCATAAGGGAAAAGTGAGACATTTTACCAACACCTGGGCTTGTAGCTAGAGAAATATCTGCATATGACAGACCGAGCTGGGCTTCTTTGGATCACTCCTGCCGCCAAGCAATACTCATAAATTTAATTTCCAATCTGCTCTCCTTTTATTAGTTTGGGTGTTATTAAATGAGATTGCTTCATCTTAATATAATATATTTCCAGGGCCTGTGAATGTGGCTTGGAGCTGATATTCAAATTCAATAACATGGCCTGTACTTAGTGCATGGCACTAATAAATGCCAATGTATGATGCATATGAAGACAGGCTCAGCGTGGAAATCACAGCATGCAGTAATAATGCTGTGAATGTCCTTCAGAGGTGAGACATGCCTCTCTCTTCCCCCGTGCTCCACGGCTCATATACCTGAAGAAGCCCATGTGACCTACATACAGAGGAACGCTGAAGAGAGGAGAAGCGGATGTTCATATCTCCCAGTATTTTATTAACTAGCCTAGACAAATCCCTGAGCAGTGTATACACTAGCTATGATAGTGCACGCCAGAGAGTACTATGTAAATCACAACAGTCCCACTGACCTTTAACCCTCTTTACTGGATGCTGAAGAGCCTGTTAGATCCACATTGGAACAGACGCTGCGTGGTGTTGGAAAAAGATAAACATGCGACCAAACGGCAACGGCCCAGTAGCTTGGTCGGAGTGTCCCACCTTTTGACCTCTGTGGGGTTAAAACTTGACGTCTCTCCCTTTTTTCTATTCTATCGCTGGAACCTGACAACTGCTCTTGCAAAGGTTGCAGCTTAGGAAGCTTAGTAGCAGCAGCGAGTGACCTTTACTTTTATTATGAAAATTTCTATTTCATCATTATTATAGAGTGAAATCTATGCATATGATCAGCACAATGGATTTCTTTTTCATTAGTTGTGTAAAATCCCAGTCAGTGAACGGAGGGGCATCCGGAGTTGCCTGCTTGACTACGAGCAACCCCCCCCCCCCCCCCCCCCTCTCTCTCTTCTTCTTCCTCCACTGGAGGGATCTGACAATTGGAATTAATATGCGAAGAGCTTTCCCTCTCCATATGTTGGCTGAGGTTTTCCAGGCAACTTTGTCAGGGGGTAACATTATCAAGAGCTTTACCGAGAGCTTCTTCATCATGCTCACATCCGAGCCTGCCCAACACTTGTCACTGTCAATCACAAGGTGATAATACACCGATGATTCTCTCATTTGGTTTAATAAAATCTCCAGGCTTATTTGAACTGCAGTCATTACAGCAAATAATTGCTGCACAGAGGTTTTAGCCAGGCCGTAGCCTTAGGGTTAAGGAAAGACTATTGCTATATGAAGGCTTTGGCTGGTGTTTTTTCTTTTTTTCAAGCCTTTATTCCCTAGTTGTTCATATTCCTAAAATGAATATTACATTTGAATCTAGATTTGGCTTTCTTTATTCAAACTAATATTGTTATTACATATTATTTGGATGTGGAGTCATCTGTTTTCACTTCTTTTATATCTATGTGCTGTCAAAGAGGTTTCACCGGGGACTGCCAATTGTAATTTTTAACTGTCATTTAAACCAAATTGTAGATCTGAATCAGCGGGTCTAAAATTCTCTGAAGAAATGGAGTGACAGAAGGGAACATATTTCATCTTCAATTTGAATTCTGGCACCAGCTGCAGATGAGCGGCTGTAAATTCTGCTGAAACCACAGCATATAAATCTTTCAGAAAGGAACAATCAGACAATAAAATGTCCCATTACGTCACTGATGTATCTGGCAAAATAAAGTATAAAAAGATCTGATGGAGATGCTTCCTACTTAAATGTGAACTCCACAGTGAAATCAGTGAAGGTCAAGTCAGGATCTTATTTGATTTTCTATCATGAAAAAAACTAAACAAACACCACTGAGCTTATATGTTTCAAAAGCAAATCGAGCTCAAACAGCTCACATATTCAATTAGAGATCCAATCTCCACACTTTAATTACATTCATTAACATATTTGTTTGACTAAACAAGGTCACATTAATTGATTAGATAAAGTATCAATGGCAAAGACAAAAAACTCATTACAGAAGCACTGGTGTGGATACTTGCACCCTTGTTTGGGTCAGGTAGTTCATCTCAATGTCGATGAAAGCAAAGCGGGCATAAACTTTTTTTGTTTCGAGGGGGTCTTTGATTTGTATGTGTCAAAAAAGTGGTGTTGACCTTGCGTTGTTGGCTGCCCCAATAAAGAAAGAGGACTCTAATTGCCTTTGTCAGTGAAGTGTACTTGGGACAATATACAATCAGATAACAATAATGGAGTCAATAATTTGTATTTACTCTGAAACTTGGACAATGTCATTTCTCCCAATTAGCACAATCACCCATGCATTAAATTAGTTTTTTTTTTCACTCACCAAAAAACTAATTAGAGGTAATTGTTAGGAAATCAATCAATCAACAGAATGAACTGCCAATGAAGCGTGGTCGGAACTAAACAAATGTGTGACACAGATGGCATGGATGCTTCTTAACGTCAAGGGACTTTGTTCAGTACACTGGAACATTGAGACGTAAGAGAGGTGTGCATTTTTGGATTCATGTAAACTGTACTGAGGCACTTATGATAGATTTTACCACAAATTTTTTTAAAGCAGTATTTTTTTTTTAAATATTATTTTCTTTTCCATCCAACCAATGCACTTTTGCACAATAAGGAGTTGCAATTTTCATTCTTTCAACTCCTTGACTAAATATTAGTTTTGCATAAATAATGTATATAATAGCAAACAAATACAAAAAAAACACACACTTCTCACTGTTGGTGATAGACAGCTCTCAATTTTCTTAATTTGGGGCCTAACTTTTGAATAGTGTTCTTAAAAAGAGGGATTTTGGTTAAAAGCTACTAAGGCATTTCCATTTTCACACCACAATCGCATTTTATGGGTGACTCTTTACACAAACTGAAGGCCATTTTGTTAATAGCTCAGGTTTTATGTGCTTAACGCTTAATTGACAGAAATCCACAGCACTAGCTTTAGTTATTTTTTCTCTTTAAGTTTTCACTTTTTCCTGCATGTGACAGAAGTACGAGCAAATCAACTGCGACGACGCTTTATCCCTGTAAACCAATGAAAATCCGTCCTCGTACAATAAGAAACGCCCCTCATTATGTTAGATTGAACTCCGGTAGTGTCTGTCAAGTTATTTAGTTAGCCAATGTTAGCCAGCTAGCCGCAATGTCACATAAAGCAGTGTCGAGCAGCTGAGCACTTTCTGCTAAAGTGGTAAAACGCGTAAACATCTCTGTAAAAGGGGCCTTTATAAATCTCAAATAAATACGGTGAGTTACACTAAAAAGCTGTCTTACGCACGGGAGCTAGAATTAAAGGAACAGTCAAGTTAGCAACGTCAAAAGTAGCTTCTAGCTAATGCTATAGATAATATAAAGTGAATCAAGGAAAACGGAGAACTGGCATCACACATTGTTGTTGTGGACATTAACTTAAATTGTTTTATTCTTTGACTTTGTATTTAGGAGGACATTCGGCTGTCGGGTACAATTGAATTAGTATTTTTATTTGCCAAATTCAGGTCCGTAATGTTTGCTAACATAGTCCTGGCATTTGTGGGCTGTGGCGAATAACACGATAACTCGCTGTCCCGTCACAAATACCACAGTATTGACAAAACATTTTATTTTTCTGTCATTACTCTGTGACCAGATGGATTCAATTGTTTTACTTTTTTGAACGTCTGTAGCAACACATAAACTAGAATACTTAATGATACGGCTAAGTTAGCACGAAGCTAAGCTATCCAAAACAAGCCTTCACATCAGATCGTCCTGCAGTTGTAGAATTCATAATATTCTGCTCTGTTAGCCTATAATCTAATATATTTTGATTTTAACTTCGATTTTTTTTTTGTATAGCTTAGATTCATAGCTAGAATGTCCAACAATACACTCAAAGTACTGGATTGTGACAGTGTGATTACAGTGTTTGTGTGTGTGTGTGACCTAGTTGCAGTCATTTAATCTGTCATCTTTTCTAAACAGAAGCTGATGGCCCTCGCGGTACTCGTTGTTGGACCTGTTTATGCAAGAGGGACATCAATCTGAACTTATGAATGAGTAATGAACTTAAACCCCTTTTGGAGCATGTCTGCCAACAAGAGTCGTAAGGTAAAGTTAATTAAGTCAGCACCCATTGAATACTGTGTGTGAGTTTTACAAAGCCAAACGTAACGCCTGTTTAACAATTTTTATTGTTAAGTAATGTTTAATGTCTATATGTCATATCAAAGATGGACAACTATTTACAATGAAACAGCTTTTTTTCCTTGATAACCATAGAGTGAAAACCATCTCTGACGATCACCATTGTTACTCTGCATGACTATATAATCTAGTATAAAGGAAAACTTGTTTTTAAACCAAGTTAAGGCAATGGTTTAAAACCTTTTGTAAAAGAAGTTCATAGTAGGATACAACTGATGGAAAACTGAATTTTAGTGTGTGAATAATGCCGCTCGTGGTTCAGTATGATATGGTTTTCCGCAGCCTTTCTATTAGCAGAGAGGAGCCACATTTTTGTGTGGCAGGAAAGCAGTTTACTCATCATTTGACTCTCCTACGTGATCAGCCGCAAACCAGTTGGACAGTATTACCTGAGAGATTGGACACGGATTTGATTGGACCATTGGTCTACTCTCGTGTCCATGGGGCTTGTTAACATTAGCCCTCTCTCTAAATCTAGCTCACAAGGCTTTCTGTCAGTCTGATTTCTAATTTATTCATTTTTTTCAGTCTGTGTTGTGATCCCTGTCCTTTTTTTTAAAAATTTTTTCATTTATTTATTTTTTTTAAAAACCAGCAGAGATCTGACGAGGAGCAGCAGAGTGGGCACGCGGAGCAGAGAGCCAGCCCAGCCCGGCTTCCCTTTGGCAAAAAGCAGCTTCCCCCCATTCCTAAGAATGCAACCCCCATTACTAAACCTGCATCGATGGGCACTCCCGCTCAGTCAGCCAATGGCACTCACGCCTCCTATGGTCCTTTTTACTTGGAGTACTCTCTGCTGGCTGAGTTGTAAGTATTGGTCCAATATCAGAATTCCATATTTAGTTTGTTTTGAATATATTTGGCATTTTATGTTTTTTTTTTTTTTTTTTTTTTTTTTTTTTTTTTATGTTTTATACTTATCAAATACAGTAAGAGCATTTATTTTAAAAGTACTTGTGCAGAGTCTAGATTAAACTGTAAACAGAATATCCTTTTAATACCTCTACCATGTATTGACCTAACTTTGTATGATGTGACCTGCAGCACACTAGTGATTAAGCAGAAACTCCCTGGAATTTATGTGCAGCCATCCTACAAGTCGGCACTAAGTAAGGACACTTTTATCTTGAAGTTCAGTTTCATACGTAATCTGGTTAAAAATTTGGCTAAATGACGGATTCCTTCTTCAAAGCATCAAAAGCTTCTTCCCCCTGTAAAATTGTATAACGTGTCAATAAATGCATAAAAATATTATTTTGCCTGAAAGTGAAGGCATAGTTACTGAAACTTTGGACTTTTACTCTGCTTCATTCAGCATAATTTGTAGTGGGATTGATGGAAGTAAAGACTTTTAAAAGTCAAATGTCTTCCATTGTTTAGTGTGGTTTGGAGTCATATTCATCAGACATGGCTTGTACCAGGACGGTGTCTTCAAATTCACTGTGTATATTCCAGACAACTATCCAGATGGAGAATGTCCTGTAAGTATTAGTGTTTTGATTAATTTACTTCTTGGAAAAACCCTTCATTTAGCAGGAAAACCCCAATAGTAACAGTCTTTTTGCATATTGTCAGGGGTTGAAGGTCATATACAAATGGAGGATGTGCGCAGTTTGTAAAATATTAATAATTGTATTTAAATTGCTAACCCACACATTTCTATGCAAGTTTGACCACTGCAAATTTAAAAAGAACTGTCCAAAGCCACGAGCCCTATTTGAGCAGTGACCATTGAAACTGTCACTTATTGGCCGTAAGGTGAACCCCGTTTTCTTTTCATCTTGCGCCGACGTCTGGCAACTACAGGATCTCTACTTCATAAAAAAGCAGGAGGTATGTCAAGCTTACAGTGAAACGTTTGTCGCAAAAATTCCTGCCCGTTTTTTATGCCGAGACATTTATTGCAGAACTAGCTTCTACAGGGCGTAATCATTTTTGGCCAGGGAGTAGTGGCACGGCTCGACACGTGATCGTGCTAAACCAATAGAGTAGCAGATTTATGACAACAAACCGGCAACATGGCTGCCTCCGTGGTTTCATTCAACGTTACCGATAAAGAGGAATTCTCCAAAAGATCTTCTAAAATCGACCAAATTGATCCTAAAACGTGCTTTATACATAGCCGTCCCCACGAAGAATAATGAGGCAAGTGGGCGACCTAGTTATTTTTTTTATGCAAGTCATTTTTATCAATAAAACGTAATCAACTGAGTTTTAGTAATGAAAAGGACCATGAAATCATTCTTTCGTTCGTTCATTTATTCACTCACAATTAGATACAACACATCCAAACCACAAAAAAGGTAGAAAACATATATGCAAAACAGAATAGTAAAGCTATTCTATGATGAGCTATTCCTCACAGTCAGTCAGGACTGTGATCGTCTTCCCTGTCCTCAATTTCTTTTGTGTTTAAACAGTTGGTGCATCTACACAAGTATGTGCAACAAAGTCCAGCTGCCACACAGGAACATCGGTCTGTCTCACAGGCACTTCCCTTGCAGCCACAGTGTATCACATTTAAAACACTGTCAGGAGCAGGATTTTTGGTCATCCATGTCACTTGTAGGTGTCCATCCTCCAAGTGCCAACCGTGTCCAGCTGGTGATGGCGCACCTATATTTTGTTTCATGCAAGACCTCATGACTACAGCCTGATAATTGGCCCTTTTGCAGTGCCGATGGAGGGCATCTCTGGTAGGGGGGATGCACAATTCTGGCAAGGCAGATGATGCCATGCAGAATGCTTTATACCTTGCCTCGTTGACATCATCAGCTGCTGGTTGATCATAGAGGCAGCGTCCTCAGGAATGTTGCCAAACTCCAAATCCAGACAGTGTTTATAACTTTCGGCTACGTCTCGGCACTCACCCCATAGACCGAGCCACCGATGCAGGCAGTTTCTATAGGTATTCCACCGTGTGGCGGTGAACTCCTGGAGTTTCTCATGCTTCACGGAAGCGATGTGCATAAAGCATCTTTTTTGGCCTGAAGATTTCGACTTTTGACTGCTTTTTGGAGAGTTTTTCTCTTCGCTACTACTGGTAGAAGACATACCGCGGGTCGCCATCTTGCTTTTCTGTTGATCAAATGCAGCTGCTCTATTGGTGTAGTCGGGTCACGTGTCGACCGTAGCACGTCTCGCAGACCAAAATGTTAGTACGCCCTGGCATCGCTAGTTCTGTGTAAAAAGTATCGCTATAAAGAACTGGCAGAATTTTTTGCGACAAACTTTTTACTGTAGGCTTACCATAACTTGTTCTTTTTTATGAACTGTGTAGTTGCCAGACGTCGGAGCAAGATTCAATTTCTGAAGCACTTTTCGGGGTTCACCTTACGGCCTACTACATTAAAACTATTCTCTAATGCAGTTAAAGGGAAAGTAGAGGCAAACCTTTACATTTCTACCTAATTTGTCATTGCAGAAATTAGTGTTTGACATCCCAGTCTTCCATCCACTTGTCGACCCTGTGTCTGGAGAACTTGATGTCAGAAGAGCTTTCACCAAATGGAGGTACGAAAAAAAAAAATTTAAAATCAAACTCAACTGCCAGGACCTCACAATATATTACGTGGTTATTTACTTTCGTCTTGCAAGACCATGTTTTGACACCACGGTTGATCACCCTGCTCTCTGTCTTTTTGGCTAATGTTGTTGTTGGCTGCTCCCCGTCAGAGCAGCTTGTGTTACTTTAGGTTTCAGCTTGTAAAATATACCTGATGGACCCTATTTAGTTGGCCAGAAGTTACCTTTTTTTTCTTTCTTTTTTTCAAATTTACATGAAATTTAATTCTACCGATTTGACTCTTCGCATGACTGCAGTTAAGTAAGCCACGCTCGGTATCATGATCTAAAATTAGCAGTTAATTCCAAAATAGTCTGAAGACTTGGTTGTGGGTGGGGGCGTGCACCGTGCACTCCACCATACAGTAAGTAGATGTTACAAAGATGGTTATTTCATAGATAGTCCCACCTGTGTAGAAAGCTCCTGTTTTTATTTTTGGGAGGGGCGGCCCGATGCGACTGGTAGCATGAGGTCGCTAATGAATGTGAACAGAGGAGGGGGGTGCTTGTGTGTCCTGATTGACAAGCAGAGCTTTTTGGGATTTGTATTACTAGTGGTGCATGCCCTGTCTACCGGGATGCCAGCTCGATTAGACATTTAGTATCATCTCGCGGGCCGAATATGATTACACTATGGAACAGGTTTGGGCCGCAGGCCTGAGTTTGACATCTATGCCCTCGCAGAGCAAAACTAGTGATCGTCTTCCCTATGAGGCAGTTGAGGTTTGTCCTAAAAGTCTCTAGATTTGTTGCTAGTCGTCTTTTGTAAAAGTCATTGAGGGGGTCTGAAATGTAACTCAAATCCTATGCTGTTTCTTATAGGCGGAATCACAACCACATCTGGCAAGTCCTTATGTACGCGCGTACAGTTTTTTACAAGATCAACACGATGGAGCCGCTCAACCCAGAGGCTGCTGTGCTGTCAGTTTGTTTCCCTTCTTTTCCTCTGGTTTTATCGTAATGTTTTTTTTTGTTTTGTTTTTTGTTCCCTTAAAACTGTTTAATATATTTTTACTAACAAATCTAAAACTGACATTGACGTTTGCATAAATGTCTTTATAATAACAGAATACTCTGTTCAGTACTGATGCAGAAAAATAACCGATGCCAAAGAAGAAGAGTCTTTTATCCACGGAAAGAAAAGTGGGATGAAATTAGTTTCTGCGTAAATGGGTGCATAGCATACATTATGATGATAATCTTATGGCTGGGTCTAATTCCACTGTGGTTGTTGCTGCTGTGATGAAGTCCTATTCGTCTTTTCTTTGTCATTGCATTGGTATCTAAAGCGTCACTATTTAAATATATGTATATTTTTTTTAATAACTTTTCAGCTATGAAGAAGATGTGCAGTTGTTCAAAAGCAAAGTGGTGGACAGTGTGAAACTATGCAACAGTCATCTTTTTGACCAGCCCAAAATAGATGATCCCTACGCAATAAGGTTGGAGGACTGTCTCCATTTTTCACATTCCAGCGCTCGCCACCGCAAGACAACACATTCTGTTTGTGAGCTGACACTGAAGGCAAAACGAGAGTTGAACTCACGTAATTTCTTTTCCACTGGTTTCAGTTTTTCTCCATGGAACCCAGCTGTACACGAAGAAGCAAAAGAGAGGATGTTCATGTACAAAGTAAGTTTCTTTAAACTAAAGAATATAGACTTAACTACAACTGTATGAGCAGGGTTTTGCAATATTTTGCACTTTAAGTTTGGTTAAGCTAGAGTGCAAGCTACAAGCATACGATTGGTTAGGCTGTTTGTGTTATGTAACCAGATTTTATTTATGTTTTTTCTTTTGCCTTCTGTTGCCTTAGAGACGGCCCGAAGAACACCACAAGGGAACGCAGGTGTCAGGGTTATCTTGGGTGAAACCTGGAACGACCCAACCCTTCAGCAAAGAGGACAACCCTCCCCAGAGCTGAAACTGTACTGTCATGCATCGGCCACTAGAGGGAGACAAGTATAGGGTGCCACAACACTGGCTTGGCTCAGCCAAATATGTGAAGTGGATCCTTGTAACAGTTGGGAGAACTTTATATTAACTCTCTACTTTGTTGCTCAGCTTTAAAAGATTTGTAGGCATCTCCTGGCACAGATTTAGAATAAGGAAACTTAGTTTGTCTCATATGTAAATCGACAATGACAAATGGATGTCTCAGCAACATCATTTAGGCTGTGATGCAATCAAAAGTGCAGTCTCATTTTTATGCCTGGATTCATTCCCATTTTATTAGGTGACATGTCAAGCCCCAAAAGGAGATGAAATGTACGAGCAAAGCACTTTGTATTCGTATGGGAGGTACAGTGGACCGCATGATCAATACCACTTGTTGAAATTGGCTTTGGACTGTTTCAATGTCAGACTTGGAATGTTTTCACTTACAGCTCTGTGAATGAAACGTCTTAATCACTCCCTCTCTCAATACCTACTTACGTTAACATATGTTTTATATTTCTTATTGGAGAATGATTTCTTTTTATCTATGCTGTGTAAGCTATTTTACATAGTTCCTAATATATATGTAAAGCGGAGCAGGCGAGTGTGGTTTTAAGTAAGGAAGCTCATATTTTATTTAGATTTTTAAATAATTTTAGATGCTTGATGTTCATTTTGGTTATTAAAGGTCTGTAAATAATGGGTGCAGTGCTAAGGTTTGACTGAGTGACATCTTCATTGATGCGTTGATTTGTGTAAATGAATGTCTTGGGTTTTTCTTTCAATTCATTATCACTCAAGCTCACAAATCAGAGGTTACTACAGGATTTCTACCTTATGCCCGAGGGGAAAATAACAAATGTACAGTATTTTGATAAGGTTTAGTTATTCACTACAATATAAACGGCACAAAAAGATGGTAATACTATAATTGATTTCGTATACTAGACTTCAGGTTTTCATTTCAGACCAATGTCAGTGTGTACTTGATGTGTTCTTCTGAAGAGGCGTTTGGTTTGACAGTCGCATCGCTCATCCACCTCCAATATGCAACTATTGTCGAAGGGACTCCTTAAAAGGTTGTGGGAATCTTCTGAGAACTGATTATATTAGAATAGGGGATATGGTGCTGAAACGTGTTGGACTGACTCATGGAAAGTGTGCTCCACTCAACAATCATTTGGGCTGTTGGCATCTTCAAATGTGTGACGTGTTCTGTATGGAACCATTTCTTCTGAGAATCAAATGCTTTACCCTGAAACCAATAAAATCATTTAAAAAAAAAAAAAAAGTAATTTATGCGTTTTGTGAGTTTGCTTTTTTTTTTAAAGTTGATTTTAAGGCTGTAATAAGTGAAGCAAAGCTTCTACTGACTTTAGTTAATAATTGTTCTGCTTTTGACATTAAAGGAAATGTTTTTTCGTAGCAAATAGTTTGACACGGTGACAAATGCTCAAGTGTGTTAACCGCGTTCCCGTTCCACCTCCAGCTGGGTGGAAGAAGGTCCTTTAGTGCGTGCTTGTTCATTGTGAAATTTCATGTATGAAATTCCATTTCATACATGAAAAATGTTTAGTGCGTGCACTGCCACTTGGACACTGTAAGGAACTTCGGCGGGGTTATTGTCATGAATTGCGTTAAAAACGTGTTGCAATTCATAAGTAGAATTGAGTCTGCCGGTAGGCCCCAAACTGGCTTTGCAATTTCAATGTCATCTTGGAAAAAATGTGCCGTATTATTTTAACACGACGTGACTTAAAAAAAAAAAAAAAAAAAAGTCTAAGTGAACCTAAGTTGTGACTTAATTTAACCACCAGAGGTCGCCATGTACCCACAGTGTGGCACACCTCTCCCACTCCTGTCACGTTCGCATCGAGGAGCGACTGCGGTCCATGTGCGAAAGTAAGACCTCTCCCGATTGGCTGTGACTAGGATGCGGCCATCTTATGTACTCTGTGAATACATCGACTTTACAAATGTTTACGTGATTTAATCAGCCGCTTGCTGGAATTAGTTGGAACGACACTGTCCCTTAAATACTCATACGGGCGAAACCGGTGTTTAATTTTACATCGAATATAGGCACTTTGGCAAATTGTCGTCTGTCCAATCACAGAGGGAGTCACTAATATGCAAATCCGGCCTTATCACAGTCACGTCAGCAGCAGCAGAGCGGCTGTGCCGTGGTCGCCAGCAGAAGTACAGCCAACAACACAGCCACAACTTCGCCGATAACGCTCTGCCTGAGCTGACGCCTGGAGTTGCGCTTTGGGGTTAGTTTCAGGTAAGGAAATCGCACTTCTTTCGCAGATTTTCACGGTAATAATTTCGAACTCGAAGGGTGGCGTTTCATTCAAGGATCGGAGCTGTCAATTTTCGGACAGTCAGTAAGTGAGGGTCGGACTCAGCTGTCTGATGACACACCGCCAGGCTGAGTGTGCCATCTTCTCGGCTGAAACAAGACTGTTGAGTAGCCAAACTTCACACGTTTCCTTATTTTTACACTATAAAGTAGGACATATAGTCGCATATCTCGGAGTTTTTCGCCTAAAATTAAGATTGGCATGGGTTGAAAAGTAGACCTCGGCGGTGGTTTCTTGGTCGTGGTCCTGAACTGACAGCGACCGACCGGCCGGGCTCAGTCGGAACCGCTCGAGATTATTGGACGCGTTAACTACGAGCAAGACCCACAAGTCGGTAGCTGTGGCTGACGTGAAAACGAAAGTTAGCCGAGGTTGGCGATTTAGTTAGTTATTTTATCATGGACACCATCACTGACGACCTCTCCATCCATCTCCGGCCTCCTCCCCACTCTTCAGCAGTGAGAAACGTCACGACACCTTTTTTGAATCCAAAGTGAGGGTTTGGCTCAGACCACGTGTGACCGCCTGGACCCCCCCCCCCCCCCCCCCCCCCCCCTCCGGGGGCTAATAGTTTAAAAATGTTCGAGCTAATACTCCACGTGCGTTCATTTAGTTTCTGCTTGGCGAGCAGTTGTGCCTAGAAGTGGCGCAACAAATTCGAACACGGAGCTGAAGCCATTTCTGTGGGAAAATGAAGATAATGCTGCTCACTTCAGAGAGAAGGTCTGCCTACTGTTTTTTTTTTCATGTCAGGAGAGAAAAGAAAAAAGCCCCGTTAAAGCTTTTGGAAACGAGAGGCATGTGCTGCCAAGTGTGGCGTGACGCTGTTTTAACAATGCAAACGTCTCGCAAAAGGCTCGCAATGAAAGCTGCGTTTTCAGTCACAGCGAGGCTTACTTTTAATCTCAACTAACCGGCTAGTTTTGCATACGTTAAGACCCGGATTACACCGCCAATGTAGCGTTTGAACCGGATTGACGCCGTTTGAATGTGGCGTGCTGAATTGGTCACTGTGGTCCTAAGGAGTCACTAGTGGCCTAAAGTTAGGTCATATGCAGTTTTTTTTCTTTTTGTTGTTGTTGATATACACGAGTTGCACGTGCCTGGATAGTGCTTACAACGTCATGAATATGAAGGAAACAGCTGGAAACAAACGGAAGAGGAACAGGTTCTGTGACTCTGGGCCAGCTGGGAGGTGTTTAAAGTTAGCAGCGGCTTGACTTGCAGGCTCGAGAAATGTGATATGTATGTATTAGTGTTAAGCAGTGGGTGTTTTTATCTTTTAGAATACGTTTTCAAACTGTTTTATCGCCAGTTTCTCTGTTGTAAAGCCAGCTCGAACGCTGTAGTCTCTTCCTCAGCTTTAAGCTGGGCTCTTGCTGTGTCTCAGACTTGGTTTGAGTCACATAAATGACCATATCTGCCAAACATGCTCTGGAAATATTCACGAGATCCTTGACAGACATGTTTTCTTGTGCGTATAGTACCATCATCAGTATCCCCTCAGGAAACCTTCCACTACTTGGAACTGCTATTTTGTTGGAAAACAAAAACCTGAAGAATCTTGTTAGACGACCCGTTGGAATATTAATATTTTTCCTTGGTCCACTGAAACTCAGGGTAACCAAATAAAACACAGGACTGAACCTCAGGTTGGAAGCACTGCCTGTGTGAGCAGATTTTTACTGGAACTCGCTGGACGGTGAAGAGAGTGACATGTGGCCTGTGTGTGTGTGTGTGTGTGTGTCGGTGAACTTTTGCAGTAAATGCGTTTCATTTACGACTCAATTTGATACTAGGCTAATTTATTTTGGTTTAGGTTTTAAATGAGCGCAGTTTCTTTACCACTCTCCGACTGGACTGTTGGACATAGAACATACTGCGGTGGGAGGACTTATTCGCTCATTTATCTTAAAAGGGAATTGTCACAGTATTCAAGATTTATGACAACATGCTTGCAATTGAAGTGATGCCAGGAATTCGCTCTCTCATAACTCGGGCAACACCTGAATGAGTCAGCCACACGTCTGAATCTCCAATCTCCTCACATATCTGTAAAAGTCGTGATCAGTGGTAGCAGCCTTTTTCAGATGAGAGATGAACGGCACTAACGGCCTCATCAATCCATTAAAGCGACGTCGCTCATAAGTTGGAATGCATGCGGTATTTGCGTTCACGAGAGACTGGGCGGTACATCAAGCGAGGTGCAACACACAACAACATGTTGTGTCGCCTTAATAATTCATATTGGTGTGCCAAGTGTGTAGTAGCAGTGCCTGGAGGCAGCTGAAAGTATCACTTATCTCAATTTTTGTGCTTTGCCGAACAGTCTGTGTTATATTTGGGAAGCTTCGATTTGCAGAATTGTAACTGCGTAGTCTTTAGATTTGTAGGCATTATGGGAAATCCTGGAAGTGCTTTTAGAATTTTTAATTTTTTTTTCCAAAAAAAAAAAGTACCCATGAAGCTTACAAACCCTCTGTCGTGTATCAAACTAAATGGTGGTGGAAGGGAGCAGTTGAAGATATTGACATGGAATTTTCAATATCAATATGAATTGGACTGTGTCTTTTGAAGTGCCTTGAGATGACGTTTGTTTTTGAGTTGGTGCTATATAGATAAAACTGAATTGAATTGTTACTGTAAGCGCAGTAGCCCCGATATGTTTCACACAAGCTTGTCAGGATAATATGGAATGTCATTGCAGCATGACACGCATTCAAACCTGACGATGTCCTTGATGTACTGTCAAAACTCATGCAAGAGGCAAACATGGCATCTCTCTTTCACTGTTGTGGGTATGTCTGAGTGAATGTCCGATGACTCAGTGGGTCTACATGATGAGATTAATTCGATTATAGCTATTAGGATTATGCTCCTTATTTGAGCAAGGGCAATTATCCAAGTGTATATGGCGGTGAGCAAATGGAATCATAAAAAAATCCCGAGCATGCGCAGAACGCAAAGTCCAATTCACCACGTGCTTCACCGTCTACAAGCACGTTTAGTGTGACTTTCAACTGAGTTATCTCGGGGTCTTAATCCGACTGCGAGTAACCTGATCCGGTCCAATTTTTAGTATACATGAATTTATTAACTCAGTCTTATTGTAATTTAGCCATTAATCCAATTATTTGCAGTGCCATGTAACCCCACTGAGTGAAGTAATTTACCATTTGCTCAGTAGGACGGTGGTGGGGGGGCTTGGGGGAACCAAAATACTGGTTACAGGCCACTAAAAAACGGTTTATGGTAAAGGCTTGGGGTGACGTTCTAGAGACCAATCAGACCATCTAAAATGTTATGACTGCCCTGTTTTAAATACTCTATCCAATATAGTGTTTAGCCTGATCAGTTCAAGAGAGAATAAGAGAAGGACAAAAGCTGAACTTCAGCATGAATGTGAAGTCGAAGCAGAAGAACACCAGCTCAGTGTTCCTCATCTTCCAGCTGTTAAATCTTTTAGATATATCGCTGGTCTCATCTGTTAACGCTAACCATCGCACTTCACGGAGCAACATTCACAATCAAAGTTAGCAGCTGACTTTTTAAAACCATCCTCGCAGCTACGCTTATTAACATTGTTGGTGGTTTTCATGAGGTTGGCTGGCGTTTATAGATAGGCGTGTGTATAAATCCCATTTGTACAACTGCTCATAAATATTGGTCAGTGTTTGGAACACCAACTAGTGTTTGACACAGCATTTAAAAACTGGACTGGTAATATTAGGACGTCCGTTCGCTGGGGTAATAAGACCAACTGTGTGATTTGTTGTTCTTGGGGAAAATGAACCGTCTCCCTGTACTGTGGTCATCTACAGACGTTCGTAAAAAAACTCAAACGAGGGTCGAACACGTATTTGAAGAGACATTTAAAGTGAAATCACAACACTGCTCTGTTGTGGCTGTCTGGCTATTCTTAGCCAGAAACAACTTAGGGCTGTCTCTAGCACCAGCCCTGGATCCGCTTTTGTTGAAAAGCTCTAAAGCCTCGTTTCCACTGTCAGTACAATTCGGGTCACTTCGTATCGGTAGGGGTCAGCTTTGCGGTCAGCTTTGAGGTCCCACTGTACAAAGGGGACCCTCAGGGGTGGGCATAGTGCGTGCCGAAGCCTGCACCTCCTCAGCACTCCAGACTACGCATGGGCCGGTTACCGGTTTCAAGGTATACCACGGTATCACGGTACCACGTGCAGCTTCAGCGTAGTGGCCCGCGCACCTCCGCTTGCTGTGAGTGACAAGCAGGCAGCTCTGCAGGCTGAATGATGGTTGAAGGAACTTTTCCCCCTGTCTGATATATATATATATATATATATATATATATATATATATATATATTTATTTTTATTTTTTGTTGCCGCATAGTCGTGCACCAGTCAAAATTTGCACGGAGAACGACAAACAGGATGGACCAATTCGAATCCAGAC
Organism: Odontesthes bonariensis; assembly: GCF_027942865.1. Taxonomy (NCBI): domain Eukaryota; kingdom Metazoa; phylum Chordata; class Actinopteri; order Atheriniformes; family Atherinopsidae; genus Odontesthes; species Odontesthes bonariensis. Next base: position 33,055,242 of record NC_134506.1, read on the forward strand.
TCAGCGAATAAGTGCGGTACAGGCACCTGTACAACACTGCACTGAAACAACACAGTGACCAGTCAACTCCCAGAACTCGTTGACGGATTTTGGCAGAACTTTAGGGAATTTGCTGTTGTTTCATTCACTGGTGTTCACTGGAAGTGGCTATGAGTATTATGAAAAGCGCTATATAAAACCGATCTTCTATTATTATTATTATTATTATTATTATTATTATTATTGTTGCATCCTTAAAGGCAACGATAATTCCCAAGTGTGCTTTGGCTCCTCCCCAAGGGAACCGGTCCTGTGTGCTAGGTACCCCAAGCAGAAGGGTTACAAAAATGGTAATGGGTACCATGGGACCGGTACGCTTTCGTGGTAGTGGAAACACTGAAATAAGCGAACCGACCCGTACCGGACTGCATAGTGGAAACGGGGCTTAAATGTTTCCTGGGACTGCTCCAGCCTACCATTTCCTTAAGGTTAAGGGTTATTGGCCAAGTAGGTTGTATTCTATAGTTGTATTTAATGTTTTTAAAACAAACAAAAAAAAAAAAGCCCAGGTAGACAAAAGACCTGCCCCATCAATGTGCCATCATGATGAGGCAACAACTGATTGCACGGCTTTAGTTGCAGTCATCGAGCGCCTGCCCATGGCGAGACGTTTTTTTTTTTTTTTTTTCTAAGCCATTTTCATATCAAACCATTTCTTCTTTATTTAAGTGACATTACAAACTACGGCTGACACGGAATTAACAGCACTTGTAATTTCTTCACTTTAGCAGGTTCCGTAATTCCACTGACACTGCTAAAAATGACAAATTTTCCTTTTTGGATCTCTGAAAGCAGAACTTAGATCTCAGAGCCCCTAAAGTTCTTTTTGCACCTTGATGCCATTCTCATGACTCATTTACGCAGGTCGTTTACACACTTTTTCCGAAGTTAAGAGCGTTTATTGAATCTGACGTGGCGTGTTCGTACGAGACCTTCGTACAAAAAAAGTGAGAGAAATTTAGACTAGAAAGACGAAAATGTTCTTGCATGAGGCCCATTGACTTGTCCTTCCTGTTAAAGGCCATGTTATAATCAAGGGAGTAACTTTGATTTTGACATTGGTGGGGACACAAAAGTGCTCCACGACAGTTTTTTTTTTTTTTTTTTTGCATTACCAATCATAAGTTAATGGCATGCAGATGCTATATGTTAACGAGCCATCCTAATGTTTAGGGAGTTGGTCTTTAAATCACAGGGTTGCAGGCTCAAATCCCACGATTAGGCTACCTCTGTTTACATCCCCATCCATGACTGGAGTGACTTTGAGCAAAACAACTAACCCAACATTGCTCCAGAGACTGTAACCAATAAAGTGTTCTTATAAGTCGCTTTGGATAACAAAAGTCAGCTAAGTGTTATGTAATGTAACTCATATAATGCAGGGTATCTGCACATTTTTTATCAACAAATTTAATGACTTTTAAGACCTTTTTAAGACCTCTAAGAATAAAAATGAAGACCATTACCACGGCAAAAATATATATAAAAACTACACTAGGCTGTTCGGTGTTGAAAAAAAGTCCAGTGTGAAATGTGTGCTTCAGTGATACTGAATCAGTGTGTCAACATGATCGCATAAGATTTGAACGCACAAGGCAACACCACACACTACAGGACAATCGTGCCCAATTGTCACACCTCTGCGAAGGAGTGTGTTTTCGCTGCCATTTGTCTGTCTGTTTGTCTGAGGCTCTGAGCAAAATAAATCCATAATTGAACCTAATTTTCGAGTTATGTCTACTGTGCTTTTAAAACTAGCAAAACGATTTTACTACCCAAGTTAACTTAAACCAGAACTTTGGACAACTCACGTGAAGCACAGACTATGGACAGTGACTTTGCATTGCATAAACCACACGACAAGTATCTCCAATCTAATCAAATAAATAAAAACGAGCACAGACCGCTCATACAGTCAATGGCATGTACCCATAGAAAAAATACACACTCACACACACAACCTGACTATCGACTGCTAACAACCATGATCAGTAACCTACACAAATCCAGACACATAATGGCTCGGCGTCCAGCAATCGGATAAACCAATGAAGTGAATCAATCCTGTGAAAGAATGAAAACAAGTGAATGAAACCTGCACTCACCCATTATGAAGTTAACTCTGCCAGCCCCATAATCTTGCCCCTGCTCAGCCAACTCCTTGACGTCGGGTATGTTTGGTAACGTTACTGCGGATAGCATTAGCAACGAGGCTGCTAGGCTTGCTAAATCGGTAAGCATTAGGCTACTGAAGAAAGCTAGTCTTTTTAGCTACGTTATATTATCATCTTTCTTCTCGGCTATAAGTTAACCTTTGTTTACGGCCACTGGCCCTAACCTGACGCGCTAGCTGTCAAATCACCTGGAAGTTTTCACCGGAAGTACTGGCACACACACGAAAGTTCGAACGCAATATTGTGCACAGAGCGATAGAAAATCGTCTCTCCAGACATATCTTTCTTTCATTTCGCCCAGATGAAATTTAATGCCACTCTTCGAAAATCGGCGAAATTTAAGACATTTTAAGACCTTAAAAAAGTATTTTTTATTTAAGACTTTTTAATACTTTTTAAGGATCTGCGGAGACCCTGAGTAGGGGGCTGAATATTGGTAGGGACGTGACCCTAGCGTCCCTACCCAAAATTACGCCCTTGGTTATAACGGCTCACGGATGTTGCTCGTGGTTTTAAAAATAAAAAAAAATCTTGACAAAGTTTGCATTTTGCAGTTGTCGTCAGTATTAACAGTTAATTTAGGGGTTGCAGCTGGAGGATGTTGAGCTGCTAAAAAGACTTTGCTGTAAGCTGTTTCCAACTTTACGTTTTGACTGTGCCATGGATGGAGCCAGTTAAATACCTGTTCGAGATGATTAATATCAGCTCATTATATCACTTGATGTTCATTATTTCCTTGTAGCATATAAACGAGAGCTGAAAGTTGAGATATTTGCAGCGTTGTCAGTGGGGAACGCTGTTTCTTATCCTTAGTTCTTGGATAGAAGACAACTGAAATTCTTGTCTTGGTTCTCAGAGGCGCTACACTTCTCATCTGGAAGGTTTCTTCATTTCTGATTAGTGTGGCTTATAAGTTGTCGACAAACATGACATCCCAGTGCAGTAAAAACCTAACAACACCCTTAAAGAAAAAGCGATTCACCTAAAGGATGAATCACACTTAACACAAACAGATCAGTCTTTGGGCCTGGTTGCATGGAAACTTTTTTCACTATAACCAATATTTTTGCTTATCGTTTGGTTGTCGCGGCCTGGGTACCCCAAAACGATATTTTTGGAGAATGGGTTCCAGAGTGGGAAGATCTAGGAATGCCGCCGTTCACGTTGCCATTGTTACAGCCAGAACAGATTTGTTTACATCTGTGTCACAGCCACATGACCAACGCCAGTGACATTCACATACGTCAGTGACCAGAACAAAAAGCGGCTTCGCACGCAACATCCATTCAGAATCTGGGAGAAGACAACAAAACAAGGACAGACAGCGATCATCATGGACCCCACAACATTGATAGTAGCACTGCTGCAGACACTGCTAACTACAGCTGTGTTGTTGAAGGAACAACATGAGCTTCACGCTGGTAGAAGTAGGGGCGTATACGCATTGCTTCTTCTATTGTTCTGGTTAACCGGTGGGGGTGGCTTACAGCGCACATAGAGGTGTGGCGTGTGTACTGCATCGTTTTCAGCAAGCGTGGCGTTGCCATGAAGACCTGATATTTTTACAGAAGCTTTCCTGTGTGGTCGCAATAATTTTCGTACTCGGTTTAAAAAAAAAAAACCCTCGTTTCATTTTCGTGTAGCTGTAGCCTTTGTTTCTCCTGTCAGGAGTTGAGCTCTGTGGTGCTTGGTTTATGTTTACCTCGGGCATCAGCCACCTAACACTGGTCATTTGAGGCTACGGCTACACGGAAACGAAACGAGGTTTTTTTTTAAAACGGGTATGAAAATTCTTGCAACCACACGGCAACGCGCTGCTGTAAAGACTCAGGTCCAGACGAAAACGGATGAAAACGATGAAACGATGCAGTACACACGCCACTGTGTCACGCCACGCTGTGAGACAATAGAGAAGTCTCACAGCATCAACGTTTGACTGACGCAAAAACGTTTTCGCTGTAATAATGGAAACGAAATGACCTCGTTTTCAAACTTTCCCACTCTGGAACCCGTTCTCAAAAACTATCGTTTTGGGGTAGTGGGAACGCCGGCTCCGTGTGGCCGCGACAGCGAAACGATAAGAAAAAGTATCGTTTACAGTGAAAAACGTTTTCGTGTAGCCGCAGCCTGAGTGAACAACTCATAGGTGACAGCAACTCACTATATTGGGGGTTGAATATTCTAAACCCAGCAAAGCTTATTATGCCTTAACCTGATAAAGAGGGTGGATCCACCACAGGGTCAAGCACACCCAAAGGCTCATTGATGCCTGTGAGGAGTGAAGATTTTAGCACACATTCCTGGAAAACGTAAAAACCGAGTCCACTGCAGCTTGCTGCATAACTGCAGATCAGTCAGCACCCATGCTGAACCCTTTCCAATCAGAACCCTTTGGGCAAAGGAAGAGGGATGATTTGTTCAAATGAATCATGTAGACGGCACAGATGTATCCTTTATTAGGGGGAAGAGATGGCAGCAGTATGCACTTTGGGAGGAAGGCAAGCCAGCAGAGGCAAAGTGAGGCTTTGAGCAGTTCCGCTGAGAAACTCTTGGTCCTGAATTTCATGTGAATGTTACTATGACTCATTTGGCCAAAACACTGTCACAGACCGAAGGCCTTTTCACACAGTCTTTTCAAGCCTGGACTGATGCGCCTTCATTGTGCATCGGTGTCATGTATGAAAGTACCGCGGCAGCATGACTAACAGTGCTGTGCCCTCGCAATTGATTCCGCCATGCCGGCTTGTGTGTAAGCACACACAGATGCAGAGCTGAGCGTCCTCTCTCTGGCATGTTTGAATTACCAAAGAGGAGAAGCGACGGCTTAACAAGGACATCTTTTTGCTGATAAGCCTCGATGAATATGTGAAAGGGCTTAAGTACACCCTTTAACCCATTCACACCTGAGGCTTAGTTTAAGGTGCCGTTTACACATACCCGGGTATTTTGAAAAACGAAGACCTTTCCCTTCGTTTGTGCCTTTCGTTTATACACAAACGGAGTTTTTTCCTCCGAAAACGAAGCTAAAAAAAAACTCCGGCAAAAGTGGAGATTTTTTAAAAACTCTGTTTAGCGTTTGTGTGTAAACTGGTTGAAAGAGACGAAAACTGAGTTTTCAGAATGGAATGCGGAGTTGTCGTCATAGTACAGAGCCCCGCCCCTATCCATCATGTTGGCAGGATGCTAGCGTGAGAACGCCTTTCTCTCCGTCCATTGTTTATCTAGCAAGCATGGAGGTACTAGCAGCATTTCTGTTGTTGAGAGCTATACTCGCTTGTGTGATTTTGAAAATTACAGTCATACAATGTATTGAACAACAAAGACATTTTTCACGGCTTTAGCAGTTTTATAGTCCAGCGCAACGTGTAAAAGTAGCTCAGTCTCGCTATCAGTCCACACACATGAGCCTAGCGCAATATTTTCTTCTTGAAAAGGATCCGGAAGTTCTTCCTGTCAGCGGTTCTCTATTAGGCTTCTGATTGGCTTGTGTGGAATTCTCATTGTTCTAACACTGCCACCGTCAGGCTTGGCGTAATTTAACAGCTCCTGATAGCGTATTTCTCCGGATCAATGTAGACGTGGTTTTTTTAAAAAACGGGGCTGTGTGCACCTAGTTTTTTTTGCAAACGAAGGTTAGAAAATATGCGTTTTTCAAAATACCCGGGTATGTGTAAACGGCGCCTCAAACAGCCTTCCAAACCCTGTGGGAAAACTAAAGGCTGAGTTATACTTCTTTTAACTGCCCTTGCGCTTGCGTCCTTGCGCTTGTGTTAATGGCTCGAGGCGTTTATGCTTCATTTAGCTTTGCCGGCGCTTGCGTGTGCTGCGTGGCGATTCACCGCCAGGACAGTAGGTGGAGTAGCGGGTTTTTTCAATGACAAGCCTACTACGATTAAAGGAAATTCACCGCCAGGACCTCTTCGGCAAGTCTCTCTTCGAGTGGATTCATCATAGACATAATATATTATATTATATAATGTCTATGGGATTCATGCTTCTTCTTCTTCTTCTTCTTCTTCGCTTTCTACCTTGGCGTTTGAAAACAGCGGTCTTTTATTAAGGGATGAAACCGGAAGATGAACACGCTGCCGGATGTGATGTAGATAGTGGCTTGTGCTTGCGTCCAGAGTGGCTACTCTATAGCTCTGCTCGCGTCTTGCGTCTTGCATGAAGTTTAGAAAATTGAGGTGACACACGCACGCACACAAGGGGGGGGGGCTTGCAACCGCGCAAGGGCTTGCGTTGCGTCTTGCGTTGCGTCTTGCGTTGCGTCTTGCGTTACCGACTATAAACCAGGCTTAAAAGACTTTCCTCTAAGACTCATCACTCAGCCTCTGAGTTTAAACCTTCAGCTTTTATTTCAAATGATCAACTTTGGCCTTGTATGTGTCATAGTTTTTGTTTATTTTTAAAGCGTGTCTTCAAAATGTTGTCGTGACGATGTTGTTTCATAGTTGAGCGATTCAAAGAGGTGTCTGTCACTCCAGGCCATAATGGGGTAACTTTGGTGCTTGAAAGACTTTAGTTGGAGAGGTATTGGTGGTTATTATTGGCTGATTAATGTGCTGGTTTTTGCCTCTTCCAAAGCATTTTTGTTATTTCTGCCCTTAGAAAGAACTATTAGTCAAACTACTGCAATCAGGGCTAACTTAGTGGCAGTAGTTCAGATGGGAGTTTTGATTCTCCTCTAACTGCAGTCTTGATGGTTCGATCTTTGGCACTAAATCTTTTAAATATTTCTTTGTTAGTTTAGCTTGCTGGCACAGCACTCCATGAAATGGCTCTGGTTATGGTTAAAAGTTACAGAGCAGTTTTCTGTTGGTGATGGTTCGTTACATGATCCATAGATGATAGCTGGAGGCTCAGCAGTTTTCTTAAAAATGGAGTCACCAGATACAGTTGAGAGCCCCGGTTTTACGCCAATCACTTCTCATTAGCACGTATGTGTGAATCTTACAGGTTAACACATGGCCTCAGTTGGACGCCGGTATGGTAAACTTCACACGATATAAGGTCAAACTGATTAAAACGTGCGCATTTCAACATGTGCAAAATCTCCAAAAAAAAAAAAAAATCTATAAATCTGCTTCTGTGAAAAATTTAGGCAGATTAGTCTTATAATGTTACAGTTTTAAGTCTTAAGTAAATGTTCACTTTGTTGTTAAATGACTTATCAGCCTGGCTGTGATTTTTTTTAAAAATATATTTCATATTTGTTCATTTCCAAATATGCATATTAATCTGTGCATTTACCATCAGAAGAATGTCTCTTTTTAGGTGTCTGTGTGCAAATCTGCATAAAATGACTGACCTGGAAAGGCCCCTGTGATCTTCCGCTGGTCTGTGGTTACAGAGCACATGCATGAGTGTGCTCAGAGGGCCTCTTCAGTCTCTGTCCTTTGCTGTTGAAATTCTATCAGCTGTCTGCACCTCCCACATGTTCTGCAGTAGCGTGGCAGGCGGCTTCAATAGTTGCGGAGGTGGGGGGTTGAGAGGTGCATGCGTTTGTGTGTGCGTGTGTAAATCTGTGTGTGACAGGGGTGGGGGTACAGGAAGAGACACCTGCTGGTGGTTGGTTTCCACCAGCTGCTTTGCAGCACACATGAAAGGCAGTGCTGATTGATTTCTGACGGGACCAAATTTCTTGAAGGCGATTAAAGGAAATGCAGTTAATAATCGCATAATGAAAATGTTTATGTGGTGAAGTCTCAACTGAATTATTTCAATGAGTTGTGGTTCGTTCGCAGACTTCTCTGATCTTCTTGATCCTAGGCTATTACTCAGGAATATATCTTCATTTTCTTCCTGTGATTTTATATTTTAATCATGTTTTTTTTTTTTTTTTTCCTCCACTTTTTTTGGCAGGCACATTATCATGGACATGCTGTAGCTCTGTAGACTGGCTAATTGGGCCCAGCTTGGATCCTCCCAAGGTTTTCATCACCGTCTGGCCTCTGCCATGGACTTCTTTGACGACCCCAGCCTCTTTGTTGGAGGTTTGGAAGGGCTGGATGAGGATGGTTTCCCTTCAGCACCATCGCTTGTGGATGAGCTTAACCTCAGTGCTGACTTTGAACCCCTCCAAGTGGAGGCACTTGGACCAGGAAAACACCAAGATATGATGCCACCAGTCTCTGCCCAGCAAGCCTTGCCCGGTTACAGCCAGCCAATGGGTCATTACATTGCCATTAAGTCACAGAATCCTATGGAGCAGGCATTTTCTGGTTCTCAAAGCACAGGTGGTGGCATGATTGCAGAGCAGCATGGCCAGTACCACAATGCCGCCATAAGCCAAGTACCTCAGTCCAATGGGCTGTTCTGTAACAGCGGCAGTCCAATGTGGGGCAACCACGACCAGAATGGAAATACGTTCCACCCCTTACCTCAACATCAGCAACAACAGCTTTGTCATCAGCAACTGCACAACCAGCAACTTCATGTCAGACAACACACACAGCAGCAACATCACTCCCGTCATCACCCACAAGCGGAGCAGCAGCACAGAATCCGACAGCAGCAGCAGCTGCAACAACAGCACAGTCATCAGCAACAGCTGTTAAACCAGCAGCAACAAATTAACACACCGACTGTTTCCCTGCAGCAGCACCGGAACTTCTCCTTTCACCAGGGGGGTCAATCCAGCAGTCAACAGCAGCTACACCATTCTCAGCAACAGGTTCAGCACCCACTAACTGTAAGAGAACCACAATTCCATTCAAGGGTTCTTCCAAGCAAGACTTATTTGGAAACTCGGAATGCTCCGCTGAGTGGGCCTTGCTTACAAACGCAACAGCAGCAGGGTAGCTACCCGCTTGTTAGGAGAGGTCAAGCCTTCTCTGGATCAGGACTGGAAGACTCTAACCTGTCATTCCCCATGCATTCACCATCTGTAGTTCACTCCCTGCCCACATGCTCTGTCAGTTCTTCTAGTGCTTACCAACCAGCTCAGTACCCTACCTACCCTGGAGAGTCGGAAATATCCAGTCTCAGTCAGCAGTCTTTACCCTCAGCCTCTGTATCTAGACCCACCACCACTGCACCACTCACTTCTACAGTGCCTGAGCTATCAGGGACAGCATGCCAGTTTCAGTCCACAGCGCTTATGAGTCAGCTGCACACAAGAACAGCAGTTAGCCAGGCGGAAGAGTGTCCCTTTCGTGCCCTTCGTTGCTCTGGAGAAACCCAGGGAAACTGCAAGGCATCCGAGATGTTTGGTGAATCAATGAGTTGCTATCCCAGCATCGATAGCCACCTGCCCTCTGAGCAGCCACAGAGCTGTGGGGCTATCAACACAAATGGATACCAAGTTTTGGAAGACAGTATTCTGTCATCGGAGGTCCAGGATGGGGACTTGGAGGGCCTGGAGGCTCCTGACCTCTTGCCTGACCTGCTTCCCCAGCTGGAGGATGCTTTTCGACAACAGGACGAATCCAACTGTTCTTGGGTAGATTCCATCCAGGAAAAGAGATACGAGAGTGGGAAATCGGCATCTATTGAACACGAGGATGAGAAGGTAATGTTCTGTCTGTTACTATAACAAAGCATTTAGGTTTAAATTCTCTATCACTCCAAATACTCCTAAAACCTGTGCACTCTGAGCTTTATCCCATATGTTTTTATTTTCAAATTGTATTGGCATATAAAGCTGTTGACTAATGGTCAGTGTTTATTTACTGTCATAAAAAGAATCTATGCTCTTACTTGTATATCAGAGCACAGATACCGGTAACTCCTGTAATGTTTAACTATCCTTGGTAGAACATGTGCTTCTCTGCATGCAAACCTGCAATCAGTTGGTTGAGTGGGGGGAGGTGGATATTAGGCAGTACCTAGAGCAGTTTGAAAGCCTTCAGAAAATGATAATGGTCAGTTCAGCCTGGCCTGTCTATCTTCGCGTTGTGCCGACAGCAGGTCAGGCCTGATTAGGCTAAGAGTGGCAGGAGTGTCTTCAGGACTTAGCTGTAAGCATACTTAGGGCTATATCAAGATGTGGGTCAGGGCAAGCCAGAGGCACTTGCACACTGCCTCGCTGGAGTGTGGGGGAGGTTGCACGCTGTTGTGGTTGCTGCCACAGTTTCTGTGTGTCTCTGTGCGTGAGTGCATGTGCACGTGTGAGAGAGCAAGCAGTAGGAGAAGAGCTTGGTGTAGAAGAGTGGTTAGCACTTGAGAGAGGGGGAGGGAGGGTTGCGAGATGGAGGGCGGAAGCTCATGGAAAAAGAAGGAGAGCTTAGGAAAGAAAGGGAGAGAAAGAGACAGTGAGGAAGCGCACGAGAGGGAGAATGGAAGTGGAGGGGGAGGTTGAGAGAATGCATTAGCTGGCTGTAACAGGCTTCAGGCGGTTTCTGGACCTCAGTTGGCTGGTAACTTAGCAGCATCCATGCAGCTTCCTGGTCCATGAGTGACACATGACGTGCAGCAAATGCAGCGGAAGTTTCATCGTTGTCTGCTCACTTAAAAAAAGACACTGGGATTGTAACACATCGTTATTGCTTTTTTTTTGATACAGTCTTTGTTTTCAAAATATTTAATTCTCTAATTAATACCAAAACTAAAAGAGTAAAACTTTGTCAAAGGACAACTAGACAAATGTGTTGAAAATGTACATTTTCAATTTGATATGAGCTTGTAGTTTTTGGCCCTTTCCTGACAAAGTAGATCCTTAGAGGCATAGTTTAACATTACTTTGCCAAATTAATCTTTTCTATAACTGTACTCCAATTCATTGTGTAGTAAACACACAAATGACCAGTTTCAGTGACAAATTTTTCTTTAAACAAGGTCTTCTTAACTGCTGCAAAACCCACTATCTCCCCCCACTTCTTGAAGTAGATCTATGCCCCAGAGCCAAAACACAACAGGTGTTTTGAGTAACTTGGACTATTCTCCAGCTGGCAACAACAGAACTAGTTTTCTGCCTAAACCAGAGCTCATCCCTACTGGCCATTTGCTCATCTGCAAAGGTCCTTGATTGTATTGGGGCCGTGAGCCACAGCCATATGAGCGAGCCTCTCCCTGTCTGTGTCAACATCCAGCCCTGTGTTGATGCTTACAGGCTGACGGTGCTATTCATGTGCACTGATGTGTGAAGAGCCTCCTGATGGTGTGTTTGCTGAACAGGCAAGGCATCAGGGTACAGCGGCCCACTCTTTACTCCCCCGCAGTGAATGTGGCTAATTGGGGGTTTCCAATGGTGGTAATGGTCAGCCGCAGATGAGCACCCATGGTTCATGAATGAATAGTTCTAGGGTTCTGTGTTCTGAAGATACTTTTAGTTTAAATCGTCAAAATGTGTTAAGAATGCCTTAAATCTGGATATTTATAAACCTCTGTTTGCCTTAAGTTTACATAAAGCAGTCAAGTGAGACTGTTATGCGCTGGATGCTGGTTTTTAATGTTTGAATGTGTTCATGGCAGTCAGGAGTCGGTCTGTATTCTGTGTCTGGTCGGCATCTCAGACAGGAAGACCGATATTGTGGCAAACTCTGCACACTTTAAAGTCGCCCACAAAATGATTTTGAAATTGAATATGCGTACATGGCTCTGTGAGGTATTGCCCACAATGTTGAAAATCAGTGAATGTGATTCCTTTGTGGCAATATTAAGTTTAGGGGGTTTTCAGTGACTTTATCAGTTGCATACTTGCCATGGATTAGCCAGAAACACAGAGGAATTGATCATACCCATACTGCACTTGATCACGGATAAGGATATTTGGTGGGATTATTTCAATATTTGAAACGATGTGTAGAACTGTATGTTTGGTCTTGCTCCAGGGCACTCGGTCATACCACTGACTAAAGGCTCTAGCATGGTTGCCGCGTCTGCTAGCGCGAGCGGTGTTGATGACGTCACGAGTTTGTGCCCGCCATATATAGTGGCGCAAGTCGTTCCGCCAGTAGTTGCAGTTTTCTCCGTCACAGAGGTGGCGCTGCTACGTGAAGGTTACCGCTACTCTACAACCACGAAAGTGGAGAAGAAAACAATGAAGAGCAGGAATACTGTCATTAATGATACTGCTGCAGTATTTGGATAATTTTAATTTTTTAATTCAGTTAAAAGAGGTGATGGTTTGAAACCCCCGGCATCACCACTTTTTGAGTCTCTGCCCTCTTCTTTGCCTTCACGTATCTGTCCCGTAGCTGCTTCCACACATTCTTACAGAACTCTCCCTCTTTCCCCAAAGTTCTGCCCATCTCTGTGCACCAGTTTTGGGAGTTTACGTGCTCCCTGTGCTGTTTCACTGCAGTTTCGTACAGCTGCCTGTACAAACGCACCTCCTCACTGAGCCTGGTCTCACAACGGTCCATCCGGTTTTTCGTTGGTGGCGCCGCCAAGTTACAAAAATCGACTGGTGCACGACAACGCGCTGCGCCGTCTTTTCAACGGAAGCGCCAAGCCTGAAACGTCATTTTGACGTCACGGTCCGCCACCGCCGTGACAGGCGCGTCAACCATGCTAGCGCCTTTATGTTTCACCTTGGACAGACGGAGTCAGTTGGGTTTTCAGTTCTAATGAATGACAAATGAAACCGTGTTTCAGCGTGGCGCTGGTAATGTTGTTTTAGTAGTTTTGAAAGATAATAGTTTAATAATAGGTTTCCTCTGCAACTTTACCATGCAGAAACTACACAGAAAAATGCACAAATGTTTCAATAAGAGAGTGCTGTTTGTATGTTGGTCTTGTTTTTGTCACTGTTGGACTTGAGTGCATCCATCCCGGTGCCCTGCTGCAGAATGATGGAGATCTCGATTGTAGTTGTGCTTATTTGTTCAGTATTAAATTTCTAGGGTCAACTTCGGACATGTAGTTGTAGAAAAACATGTTTAAATAAACTCCTGGTTATTTTAAGACCTGTGTTGTAAACTGCTGTTTTAAAGTTGTCACCATTATTTTATTTATTATGATTAGAACAGCAAGAACCACAACACAAAATCAGAGAAATGAGGTTGCTTGGTGTCAGAGGGTGGCGGTATAGGCTATGTTGCAACTGGTTGTAATTCAGAAGAAGAGGATGTCCACACTGACTGTAAACAAACCTCGAGGAGGAAAAAGAACCCCACAGTGGTGGGAACCCCCCCCCACACACACACGAGTAAGATGGAGAGACACCCCACAATAAGTTGACATCTTACACAGAACAGCCTCCATTCTGTTTTGCCTCCAGATTTCCAACTAGATGGATTTTTAATGTTTGATTATGTGAAGCACTTATAAGTTGTCAGTGTCTCACCTGTGGTAGACAGTGGTCTGGTGGGAATCCTGACAGGTGAGCCATGCTCACTGCTGCTCAGGAGAGGGACAACAAAACAATGCAAACTTAGAAAATTTCATAGTGTCATCTTTTAGTTATTTACTGTGCCACAACATTCTATCAGCTGATGCACATTCATGTAGCAAAACTGTCCATAGTTATGGTTTGTGTTAGACGAATGGCATTTATGGAGCGGCATGTTGCAAAAGTGACGGTGTGAAAATTCACAATCAAGCAGTCCAACTCTTTTGAAAAGTTTTAGTTTTGAGTTGTTTTAGATGGCAAAACTTTGTGCTCCTGGTGGCTTTCTTTTTAGCAGTGGTTGGCAAAAATCCTCTGATTCTTTGTACCAAGAGCACCTTGACCATCGCCCACTGTAAGTAAGGCACCAATTACACATGAGTACTCCAAACTACACAGCTTTAAAAAAACAAAACAAAACAAAAAAACCTTCTTCAAAATCATATTTTCGCATCTCTTTCACACACTCCCAGAGTTCCTGTGATTAAGGTGCTGTTTACACATACCCGGGTATTTTGATAAACGAAGACCTTTCCCTTCGTTTGTACCTTTCGTCTATACACAAACGGAGTTTTTTCCTCCGAAAATGAGGCATAAAAAAAACTCCGGCAAAAGTGGAGATTTTTTAAAAACTCCGTTTAGCGTTTGTGTGTAAACTGGTTGAAAGAGACAAAAACGGAGTTTTGGGCAATATCTGCGGTAAAAGACCGACGTCCATTGTTTATCTGGCAAGCATGGAGGTACTAGCAGCATTTCTGTTTTTAAGAGCTATACTCGCTTGTGTGCTTTTGAAAATTAAAGTCACACAGTGTATTGACCAACAAAGACGCATTAGGACTCGGAGGGCAGCAATTGCGGAGCTTCTTTTGGCAGACAGAGCCCGGCCATACCACTGCCAGCGACGGCGATTCTGGGTTAGACCCGGACTGACTGCGTATTCATGCTGATCAATGTAAACGTGTTTTTTTTTTTTAAAAACGGGGCTGTGTGCACCTAGTTATTTTTGCAAACGAAGGTTAGAAAATATGCGTTTATCAAAATACCCGGGTATGTGTAAACAGCACCTAAATGATGTGTAGCACTCTTCATCTGTGGGTACGGAATGCAGCTAGGATCAGTTTACTTCATTGTTGTTGTATTGGAAGTGAATTAGATTAGATGTCACACGTAAAAGCATAGACAATACCACATGATGTCACATCAGCCTCAATGCCTTTCATCCTTTTGAGGTAAATATGCCCCTGTATTTGCCATTGTTATGCCACATGAATGTGTGGTGGAGCTTTGTTGCATTAACAAATGGCTCTGTACATCTTTTTGCCCTACTGCTGCATTCTACTGTTTGTACTTTGCATCACACCAAAGGCTTCAGATACAAGAGTGCTAGCGGCTGTTGTGCTGAACAGAATAGAAAAGAGACGGAAGTGGAAGCTGATGGACGCTGATGGATACTGATGGCTTGGGCTGCTGTAGCCGCTGTAGGCCCCCCGGCAGTGACACTGAGCAGGTGCCTCCTCACCGCCTGTCTACATCGCTGGTTTCGATTTATTATCTGACTGGCTGCTTTCCCGTCTCTGCCTAACCTTGGCCTCGGAGTTGTGTCACCAGTAAACAACTTTAGCTATGCGTGCATGCATGTAAGCCGGTTGGGAATTTTTTAAAATGTGCAACGAGGTGTCTTTTCTGCTTCCTGAATTCTCAGAGGTTTATGTAAGTCCTAGCTCATCAGCAGACCTGACTGGGCAGGCGATGCCATAATCAGCCCGGAAACTTAACACCGAGCGTCACCCCACCACCCTCATGCGCCACACACAAACACACAAACACCCACGCAAACACAAGAACATTTTGCACAGTCACACCCCTGAGAAACCTGCTGCTTCTGTAACCACATGGTGATAGGCTGTCTTATTCACACACTTTCTCTGATCACCTCCCCCAACATCCAAACACATCCTACCCTCCCTCTCTTCTCTCTCTCTCTCTCTCTGAAGCGCTCTGTCTGTTTCATCCGGCCTGATCATCCTGTCTGTTTGGAGGCCTGCCAGATAAGGGCGGGGGCAGGGGATAACTAAGGGTCAGAGGTAAACAGGAAGTCAGGAGGTCTTTGCTGTTGGCGGAAGGGGAGGGCTCAGTGGAGGAGGGGAAGATGGGGGAGGAGGGGAACAGAGAGGGAGGAGGGAGCTGTACTTGGACTGAGTGTGTCAGGAGCATGTGGGAACACAGCCAGCTTCAACTGCACAGTAGGTCTGAATTCAAAGTATGCTCCTTTCTGCCATTTTCTTTCCTTTCTGCTCTCTTTGCCTCTTTCTTTGGAGATTAAATGGCTTTGAAAATTTTTAGGGGTGATGTGTTGGTGTTTTTTTTTTGCTTTTTTTGAACCAGAGGGTCAAGTTTAAAGGTTTTTTTTTTTTTTCGTGTGTTTCTGTGACTGGAATGCGAGACTTTGCTTGTGACGTGAGGCAGCCTCCTTGAACTCGTGTTAACCTTTGACTGGCAGTGAGGGTGATGAGTACACCACAGCACCTCTGAGCGGAGAGACGCTCGGTTTGAAGAAGGCGACACAAAAATCACTCGTGAATTAGCTCAGTATGATGTGCAACAGGCAAACTTGTCAACGGCATGAGGCTAAAATGACCTCTTTGTCCTTGTGTTTATACCTGAAAAAGTGGGTTAAGAGTTTTTGTTGAAGGGAGAGACTGCCTGAGAAAACCTCCTAAATATCAAGAAAAAGCTCATTTTCATGAGAATCTACTGAGTTGCACTTGGTGGAGTTTTTGTCCTGTTCCACTTCATGTTTTTCTGCACGTTACTGTAAGTTTGACTGGACTGAATGCAGAGTACATTGACCATAGAACCAGCAAAGCAACTTGCTGGTTACTGATTTGTAACTTCAGCAAACAGGTTTGTCTGTTTGAAGTCATTCGCCTGTTACCATGGATGCCTCAGCTGTAAGTGGAGGCTTTGTTTATTCTTCCAGGTGTATTATACAACATTTAATTTTTGCTGACAGGGCAGTTCGGTTGCCCAATTTATTGTTAACTTGTACAAAGTTAAAATGTACCCACTAATCTGTTATTGCTCCCAATGTAGTGGGTCAGGGCTGATACACATACAGGTCCAGATAAGAATTAATTGGAGAGTAAAAGAATCTGTTGGTAAGGCCTAAAAACCTCTTCATCCTGTACAAGGATGAGCGCATGCTCTCGTGAAAACAACGACTTCACGTGAGCTCTGCATGCAGACTGGATCGGTAGCGCGTGTTATATGGTTGCGGGAGAAAGATGGATATATGCGTGGTCTCCATTGTTTCTCCATGCAATAGCGTGACAAACAAAATTGTAAGATTGGGTAGGAAATCTTTCGAAAATGTCCTTGAAGAAGTCAAGCAGTGCACTTCTTCATTTGTGTCGGCAGCCGGTGTTCAGTTGATTTCTCCTACTTGTCGAGAATTGCTACTTTGTGGTTTTGCGCATGCGCCGAGTCGATTTTATAAGTTTCGTTTTCACGCCCATAATGTTTTGCAAAAAATAAGATATTCATATCATTATCATTTTTATGTATATATATATAGGCTACATAATATATAAAAAATATTTCAATTGTTTTGTGCAGAATAGTAGAAGCAGGCAGTAATGTTGGAAAACAGGGCTATGAGTCGCAGAACACCAGAGTGACACTTTAACTAAACTATTACATTTATTTATGAAATATTGCTTGAGATGTCTTCAATGCCAATGGTCCAGGTTGTATCGACTACATATGTTGTTCATATAAATATGTGTGTGTAACATGCTGGGAGTATCCATTGCTGCTGTAATAAAATCTACCTATCACTCGCTGCCACTGGGGAAAAAAATAAATAAATAAAAAAATAAAATAAATTCCCTACCTACTAATGACATCAACTGACAACCAACAGGAACCAAATTTTTTTTTTTTTTTTTTTTTTTTTTTTTTTTTTTTTTTTTTTAGGCCTAATGAAAGAATTGTGGAAATGATTAAGTTTTATAATTTCGTCCAAAGTAGTTCTGTTATTTTATTTTTTCTTCTATTTCCATAAAACATTTAAAATACACTGAGACATAACTTGATCATTATGAATCTTCATGCTACGTGGTTATTAACATATCTACTGTGTCGACATGACGTGCTGTCGCATAAACATTAACAGGCAACAGATTTGAATTATTAGTTTATCTATTTTAACCACACACAACACATAATATTTTACACATTATTTGATGTTGGGAAACTAAAAATGTGTAATAACGTCAAAACTGAAATATTCCCTCTAAAGTATTGGATTTTTTTTTTTAGGGTTGCAGTGTTTCACACAGTAAATTTAGGGGGGTACCGATAAATCAGCCCCAATTTCCTTAATTTTGGGCGATCGGCCGACGCTTGCATGTGGAACCGATCCTATCTACCTCAGCAAATCTCTGAAAATCTGGCACTGTCCCCCCTTTTTTTTTTTTTTTTTTTTTTTTTTTTTTCCCAAAACAAGTTTTGTTTGTTTTTAAAATGTTAAAAATGAAAGACTAAAGCAACTGATTTCTTTTAGTTTAGTTAATTTAGTAGTTTGGACTGCAATGCTCTAAACTTATTTTGAGAGCACGACCTCGTGCAGTTAAAACAAGTTTGTGTTGTTTCACGGGTATTGTTCAATGTTTTTCAATAACATAAGATTGGAACATTGAAGGTGTATGCTTTCAGACTGAAATTATAACACCTGACGGTGTCAGTTATTTTTAAAAAAAAAAAAAAAAAAATCAGTATTGGCCAAAATTGGCAGGTCAGGCCTTTTAAAGATCGGGATCGGCCAGAAAACTGCAATCGGTGCACCCCTACTTAAATTACTTTATGTGGAAAGAATTTCTGATGCTGCTCCCACTGCTGCTTTGGGAGAGCAGAGGGCAGAAAGGTGGATGTCAGTTTAGTCAGACCAGGGAGGAAGAAGGCTGCTCAGCTGCTCCCAGTCCTGGGAGAGGGTGCTCCACATGTCCCAGCATCATGTTGGCAGTAGACTGTCTCAAAAACTCATCTGTCATGGGTTATTGTGTTTATTATGCCACCAGTTGACTGTATTTTAATCAACCTTTCTGTTGAAAATATTTGTTTTAATTTTCTGTTAATAATTACTGGAATGACTTTTTCTTTTTGCAAGATGATTTCTTGCCTTTTTGTAGTCAAAATATGTAAATACAAGTCCAGCGGAGGACAAACGGAACGCATTAGCATAGAGTGCATAGCATTCTACATGCAAAACACTTGCAGCATCATTAACTTGTCAAGCCTCAACAGACGCCACACTACAACACAAAGTCGATCAATAAGTTGGTCCCCCTACAGGGTGAATTCCAATTATTTATGATATGTGTCAATAAGTGTGCCCTGTGACCCAGTAACCCTCAGTGTTGATGGGCCGTACCCTCACACAGTACTGTAGACAGGACTTTGCTTGACACTGCATTGAGATTACTGACCGAGGCAGTATTCACGCTTGATGCTAACATGTGTCTCGGCTGATCGGATCACAAGTAAAAAGACCCAAGTGCATGTGTTCAAAGCTGGCATTGCAGTGGGAACAGAGTGACCACTCATGACCGGATCTCAGTTACCCACTCTGTATGCAAATAAATACGTGGCCTATGTCACCGGCTCAGTGGTCGGCTGAGGGACAGACGGGACATCAGAAGGTCTACTAATATTTCTGTAAAATCATATCGGCTATATTAATGTTCAGAAATGAGTGTTTCAGCGTTTTCCACAGATGTGACTTGGGAAAAATGGAAGGGACATGATTACTTTGTCATGTTGCAGAGCTCAGTGTCGGCGCAGCTCTGTTCACTAAAGGTGCACAAAGACAACATTTTGGTATCTCTGCAGGCTAAACGCTGTGTTCATCACCAAAACGTTTCGAATAATGATGTTGAAATGGAATAAAAGTTTTGCTGAGCTGCATGTTGACTTTTACACATCATGGACTCATTGAGCTAATGTGTCAGTTCTGAGGGTCACACGTTCACTTTTAACAGTTTAACAGCCTTTTAAATGCTGCAGACAAGCCCGCTGCAGTTTGTCAGTGACTCTGTTTCAGCAGAGTTTTCGCAGGTTGCGGTCAAATTGGCAAAATATATTTTCTGTTGTTTGATGTAGGGCCACAGCAAATGAATAGCCCAGCATTCCTCTCTATGTAATCTCTTTACCTTATAAACACGTGGTGGGAAGAGGTAGATTTCTGCCTGCCGATTCCTCATCTTTAATGCTCGTTTCTTTAGTAAAAAAACAAAACGACAACAAACAGAACACCATATTTCAAAGGGCTGAGCAAGCCAGAGCTGCTAACTGAACAGACAGGTGGGTGAGATGACCTGCACAGTTCTAATTGTCCTGTGTTGTTATGATTGGATAAGATCTCCTGTCACACAAGATGGAAACATACACACACGTGCAAAGATGAACACAGTGAACATTGATAAATCTGAAAATGAGTATCCAGATTTACTTTTTTTTTTATTTTTACAACCCGTGTGGCTTGGCTCTAAGCATCATGGAGAGATGTATTTAAAAAAATAAATAAATAAGTGGTGCCCAGGATCCACAGCACAGATCTAGAGCTGTGGCTTTGCGTTTACAGCCTCTTTCACTGTGACCGAAGAAATGAACACAAAAGACGAGGGTGTTTTCTGTGAATAATACGTTCTGACAAATTAAAATGCCAGCGTTTGTTCACCGTCTAAATCCACAGATTGTTAGGATCACAGCTGTCTGAACTGAGTTTCTCTGTTATTACAGTCCAACATTTTAATGTTTTACATCAGTCAAGCACTTACAGTAAGGTTACGATATCCGTCATCGATATTTAAATGAAACGCATTTTCCTGATGACGCTTAAATATTGTTACTGTCTGTTTTTTTTTATTTTTATTTTATTTATTTATTTTTTCTCTTTCGAGTATAATAATCTGTGAAATAATGCCATTTTTTTTCTTTAATAGAATATGTAATCTGATAATAAATGCGTCCAGACATGATGTATTCAGCTTTATGTCATCTTTGATCCGCCCAGGTTAGACTAGCGAGATGATGGCAGAAGCTGAAATAACGTGTGGCTCTAAACATAAAGGGCCACTTCCAGGGTCATTCTGGTCAAAAGTCGCACGCATGCTTTGAAGATGTTTTAGGTCACGAGATGGTCCTTCAATGTGGTCTAGAATGGATTTTTGTGGAAATGGTCACCCTAGTTTTCAAAACTACCAGCATCCAGACTTTGTTTGGACCTGCATTCAGTGCTGTTGACTGACTCATTCATCCAGGACACAGGTTAAAGCCAAGTATAAGCAGACACCTGTAGGGTGTACTTAAATGCATTTGATATGATCCATTTTATTGTTTTGGTATAACCCTGCAACTATGGGCTGGGAACTTGATGTATGGCAGCAAGGAATTTATTTTTTATTTTATTTTTATTTTTCCTTTATTTAGCCAGGATTGTCCCATTGAGACTAAGAGTCTCTTCTGCCAGGGAGTCCTGGTCAAAATGGCAGCTTACATACAGTTCCAGACGCAGACAGACACAAAACATATAATAAGGAAAATAAACTTACAAAAACTACATTAAGAGAGAAAATAATAATGATAAACTTAGGCCTACATAAAACATAGCATCAGATCAAGGTTATGTGGTGTATGTTTAAAAACAATGACATTCCTCTGTGTAAACAGCATTAATTTCCCTCTTAAAAGTCTCCAAAGAGGGCAGAGAATCCATACACAATATATTCTGCAGCTCATTCCATAGGTGAGGAGCATAAAAAGAAAAGCCTGTCTTTCCTAATTCAGTACGAGGAGTGCAAGACTGAAGTAACAACTTTTGTGAGGAACGTGTACCATAAGATGAAGTGCGAAGAGTCAATAAATTACAGATATAATGGGGAAGTTTACCCAACAATGCCTTAGCAATAAAAAGTATCATATGCAATTTACGCCTTAAATACAAAGATGGCCATTGGACTTTAGAGTATAGATCACAATGGTGAGTTCTTGAGGGGGCACCTGTTACAAATCGCAATGCAGAATGATAAACTGCGTCCAGCTTCTTGAGGAAGCATAAGGGCGCATGCATATAAATTGTATCACCATAATCCAACACTGAGAGAAAAGTACTCTGGACCAGCCTTTTTCTTGCTAAAAATGAAAAACATTTTTTCATACGAAAATAAAAACCAACCTTAGGCCTTAGCTTTCTTAAAAGATTATTGATATGCACTTCAAATGTGAGCTTTTGGTCTAACCAAATACCAAGATATTTGTAAGAAATAACCCGCTCCAGGAAGGTACCATCAAGTGTTGTTAAGTTACCATCAGGACATGCTCTTGATCGTGTGAAAATCATATACTTCGTTTTATTTGTGTTTAGTGCTAATTTTAACTGCAATAATGCATTTTGAATGGATATGAAGGACGTTTGTAAAGAATCCAAGGCATCTTGCACTGAGGTACTAACAGTGTATAGAATGGTATCATCTGCATATAGATGTACCTTAGCTGGATTTAGGCCCTTACCTATATCATTAATATACAGAGAAAACAAGATTGGGCCAAGAACTGATCCTTGCGGGACACCTGCTTTTATGGTAAGTAAGGGTGATTGAAGGTTCTCTAGGGCAACACACTGTGTTCTGCCAACTAAATAATTTGAAAACCATTGTAACACTGGGCTACTAAAACCTATAGCCTTAAGTCTATGCAATAGTATTTTAAAATCAACAGTATCAAACGCCTTGGAGAGGTCAACAAAAAGTGCACAACATGATTTTTTTGTGTCCAAGGCAGAAATAAAATCATTTAAAACAGATGTCACGGCAGTTCCAGTGCTATGACCTTGCCTGAAGCCTGATTGAGTTGTACTTAAAATATTGTTTTCAGCTAAGTAGTGTTTCATTTGCTCACTGACAAGAGATTCAAACACTTTAGCTAGGGTTGACAACCTAGAAATGGGTCGATAATTATCTAAGATAGACGGGTCACCCCCTTTTAGAAGTGGCAATACTTGAGCTGATTTCCAAGATTCTGGGATACATCCACTTGTTAAACTAAGGTTAAAAATAGCAGCAATGGCATCAGAAATTAAAAGTGCAGCAGTTTTATAAAAGAATGGTTCAATTTGATCAGGACCTGCTGATTTTTTTACAATCCAAGTTTGCCAACGCCTTTCGTACCTGCGAGGTGGATATATGAGTAAAATTAAAATAACTAGTATTAGATGCAGTACATATGTGGTCAGTATTTGTTATATCAGTTTTAGTCTGAGTCATAACCCCTGCATTTATGAAGTGCTCATTGAAGGCATTTACAATGTTTTGTTTCCCTAAAATTTCCCCTTTACTGCATGAAAGAGAGTTTGGAAGGGTAGGTGGCGCCATTGTACCTTCAGTAGATTTGATCAGTTTCCAAAACTTTTTAGGGTCATTTAGATTTTCATTTATCATTTCAAGGTAATAACCACTTTTTGCGTTCTTCACTAATCTTGTGCACCTGTTTCTGAGAGTCCTGTAGTTCAACCACAGATTGGGGTCATTATGTTTCTTAGCATTTGCCCAGGCTCTGTCCCTTTCTCTAATGGCCACAGCAATATCATCTTTGAACCAAGGATTGTTTTTACCACTTATTCTAAAAGATCTCAATGGAGCATGTTTGTTAATTAAAAAAAGAAAAGTTGCTTTGAAAAAGTCCCAAGCCTCTTCTACAGTAGTCATATTACACACATAGTGCAAATCACTATGAAAAACATCATGCAGGAAGGCCTGCTCATTGAAATGCTTATAGTCCCGTTTGAAGACATATCTTGGACTAGATTTTGGTGGCTTACAATCTCTAACACAAGCAATTGTGCAGTGGTCACTGATATCATTGCAGAATATACCAACAGCAGTATATTTATGTGGGGTATTTGTGAGGATGACATCCAATAAAGTTGACTTATTCATATCTTTTAAATTAATCCGCGTGGGCACATGCACTAATTGCTCAAGATGCAGCGCATCACAAATGTCCTTAAGCGCGTTTGACGATGCGGACAACCAGTCCCAGTTTAGATCTCCCAACAGTAGGAGCTCGTTGCCCGTGTATTTGTGCAGCACTTCAGATAGCGCAGTTGCAGCCTCAGCTGTTGCAGACGGTGGGCGATAACACCCGATTACTGTAAGGCCGGCACTGTTTGGCATAATAAGTTTTATTGCCAATAATTCAAAAAATCTTGGTCTAGTGACAGACTCGATGATTGAGCACTTAAGTGCTGTTTTGATGTAGGCTGCCACGCCCCCTCCCCTTTTCATGCGATCTGACCGGAAGATGGTGTAGCCATCAATGTTTATCATTTCATTTGTGATAGAGGAGTTCAGCCAAGTCTCTGTTAAAACCATTATGTCACAGTCAGTTGACTTTGCCCAAATACGCACGGATTCTATTTTGTTAATTAGACTGCGCACGTTTGTATGAATGACACGTAGCCCGTTTGAGCTTTTGAGATTGGATGGAGTCTCAAGCTCAATTTGACCAGGGCCTGGATTAGGGTGAACATTTCCTGCCAGCAACAGCAGAACAAGCATCCAGGCATTCACACTCCCATCCTGCCGGCGGCGGCCATCTCGGACCGCAGGTGTAGGCCCAGTCAGCCACAGGGGAAAGAGTCCAGACTCCCGCACTCCCGCGATTTGATCCGCACCGTCCGATACAGTCCATCGGAGAGACGAAGGGGGAAATCCAGCCACAATCGGCATCGTAACAGTCCTCGCAGAGGCATTCCAGCAATCCAGGCCATGATCAGCGATGCCTCCCGAGTTGAAAGTCGGAAAGAACGCCAACAGGTAGATCAAAGTAATCCAACTCATTTTTTTACTGGTTTAGGCTACCATCAATTCTTCAAAGTTCTATGCGCCAACTGTATCGGTGTGGTTTAGTAAGCAAACGCGAGTAAACAATAAACACACGTTTTGGATCACATTATAGGCTATATATTGTGGTTACTGAGACAGGGACAAAACAAACAAACACCTATGCCGCCATCTTGGTTTGGAAAAGAAACGGTTCATTAATCAAGACGAACAAGTTCAATCTTTTGGAATGTCCCTCACAGTCTCCTTACTTGAAATTAAAAATGTGTTGGTATGTCTTAAATATGCGCGTCCTACATGTCCAAATGATCTATGAGCTTAAAAAGCTCAGGAAGAAAAGGTGGGTGATAAATATCAGAATTCGGAAATGATGACGCAGACACGTCTGTTCTCATCACGATCGGTCACTTCACATCCTTCCTCGATTTGTCACGCCTACGTCACATGACTTTTTTTTCCGCAGGAAAATAAAGACATCGTCTTGGTTTACCAGCGGTTAATTCAACGTGGTTAACGAATTACAGGCGTAGCAAACCCTGTTGTTTACGCTTGCTCTGTGTTGTGTCACGCTTTCAGTGCCAGCACGCACATTATTTCAGCGGCTTGTGACAAGTCCCATGTCGAAGCGCTTATCTGTGAATGATCATGGTTATACGCTTCCAGGTGTGTTCATAAGCATTGAGATTATTCCTGAAATGGTGCTAATAAGTTGCCTCTTTACTAAATGTTCATTTTCATATCACTGTAATCGCTACCTGATCTGCTCTCTTACAGCCCACTTGCATACTTGTTTGCATAAGTGTTGTAAACATTCCCTGCACTGTGATGTTGTTTTTTTCTTTTTTTTTTTCTTCTTTTTCAAATAATAAATGGAAGGCCGTAGCTGTAACGCGTAGATTACTTTTTTTGTCGTCATTTGAAATGAGAGGTGAGATATGACCTCTGTTCCTGGCCTCTACAATCCTAGCGTTGGTTTGCTCTACAGACGTTTTCCAGAGTGGGGGGTGGAAATCGGAACAGAAAAAAAAGTCCTTGCCTCATCGAATCCCGACGACTGCAGGTTGACTAAGCAGTGAACCTGCAGGGTCTTGCTTGTGCACAGATGTATGTTATTGCCTCCCTGTGTGTTCTCCTGCACATAGGCACTGGCCCTGCGCTCCCCTCGCACCGCTTCAATAATGAAGGAGTTGTAAAGGTCTGGCAGTAAGCCCCCCTTACTGAATTCCCCTCCACTTCACCCTCCCTCTCCTCTTTCCTTCCCTATCTCTTCCTCTGTCTGCTTCTCTCTCGTGCGTCCTAAGGGACCTCCTCTCAGCGCCACTCTTCAGTTTGCACGATGTTCCCGTTAATGAACGGCATCATCCGGCTTGCTTGTTTTGCACAGTTCAGCTTCACTTCACTGCTTGGTGTCTGACCTGCTGTGCCAGCTCTGATTCAGAGAGAGGCACATCATTACTCTGAACAAGCACCATTTTAAAGCTCGCCTTAAAGAAGACAGTTCTCAGTTTGGCTTTGCAGACGTCACAGAGAGCACATGACAACCACAGGCTGTTCAACATGCAAAAGCTTTCCTTTTGGGAAGATGATTCATGTAGCACCTGCACATGAGTTGCTTCTTCAGAGGCTGTCCGTCTTCCGTTTAACTCATGGGATTTCTTACTTTGGATTTCTAATGAGGAGACTCCATGTGGTGTCAAGTATGCTCCAACATGAGGGTTTTAGCAAAAATGACTTGGGAAGTAACACATTACTTGTATTGATGTATTTATTAGGTTCCCTTTCAAAGGGTGCTTCTTACTGACATTATTAGTGTTGTCACTTTTGATTCTTCTCTCAAATTGGGTGATTCGTTTCACACTAATGAATCTGTTTGGTTTTCATATCCCATTTTATTATCTGATATTTTCAGCAAAGCCTTGAGTGATTACATTGTTTGTATCTGCATTGACAGAAGAAGTTCCGCTCCTCTGTGTGTGAAACTGACACGCGCCATCACCGATGTTTAGGAGTTGTTAAACAGAATAGGTCAAACTGACCGTGTTTGAGAGCTACACAGGTAGTCGATGTGAAGCTTAGAGTAGCATACTGAACATAGGTGAAACCTGTGTTTAGAATTGTGATTTACTCTTCTTTTAAGGAAGTGATCCATTCAGCTATTGCTTTTGCATACAGTGTGAGCTTCGGCTAGTAATTGTAAGAGGTGGTTGGATGGCCTCTTGCTTTCATTGTGAGTCATGGTCGCTGGTGCATGCACACAGTGCTAGCCCTTGAAATATCATCTTAAATCTTGCCGAGTGGCTGCCCTCTGAGCTGACACTTGAAGATGCAGGAAGGGCAGATGCCCTAGTTAGAATCGCTGCCTGCTCTTCTCAGTAATTGAGCCTGATTGACACTGAGCCAGGCCTTGGCTGTTCTCTGTAAAGTGTTTTGTTGCTGTCTGTGTGTGGTCTATGTTCAGTATGAGTCCTTCAATAAAAAGGAGATCTGAATCCATCACTCCTGGAGAAAAGGTTTTTGAGGGTTGCCATATACATGGCTGAGATGCTCTAGTGTCCAGGTTGGGCTGCGTCGGACAGGCGGTGTTTAGGTTCTACCCATTTGTTGACTTTGCGGCCAGCCAAGGAGAGAATACGATTTCAAATGGAGACCTGCTTGTCTCAGTTGAAAACAAGGTGTCACATTTAGGAAATCTCCTGTCAGTGCTGCAGCTTGTGTATGTGAAGTAACTATAATAAAGCCCGAAATGCATTTTTTAAATTTTTTTTTTAAATGTTAGATGTTCATATCTAAACGCTACTTACATATTTTTTTCTTATACTCTTAATAGGGTTATTTATAAAAAGCTCCTGACATTTTCATTTATCTCTTTAAGATAAAAACACCTCACATGGAGGTGAATGTGTTTTCCTCTTAGAGGTGTTCCAAGAGGTGAGACATCATTTCCCTTCATGCTGCATTTCTGCTCTGCCTCCTCATAGTCACCCTCTAGTGTTCAATCCTGTCCTATCAAGAGGAATTAGATCCAGCCTGCTGTACCTGTAATATTTCACACGGACCCGTCTTACCCCGCAAACCTTTTTGTAGGGAATAGATGTCAGTGTGTGCTGGACTTGGTTTAAATAAGGGAATAAGTCAATTAGCCTTTTGCATAATGGAGAGTTTATAGGCTGGCTTTGTAAAAGCCTGATGGATCAGTGTTGCTTGATAGTGCAGCAGGGTTGTATATCGTCGCAAGGTGTAAGCACGTGCGCGTTAGTTAAAAAATGGTGCTCTAATATTGTTGTATCTTCTGAGGCCCAATGGCGCCTGTCTGAGGGTCGCTTTGTCATCAGCGTATCGACAGCTGGGGCAGTCGCCTGCACCTCTCTCCGCCTTCGTCCCTCTAAGCGTAGTTGTTGGGCTTGAATTTTGTTGGTTTCTCCTTTTTGAATGTTTAACCCCGCAGATGCAGCAATCAAAGTCTTTATTATAGTGACATCACACTCTCTTTTAAGCTAACGGTAAGTTGAACTAGGCTGAAGGACAATTTGTAAGTAAACCAGAACTGCATCATGATCAAAAGGGAAAGAGGGATTATGTTAAGTAGCTGTCTCTTTTAAACAGCAACAGACACTGGTTATTTATTTACTTAGTTTATGGAGTCATTACAAAAGGAGAAAGGGCTTTACATATGAACAAAGTCAAACATTTCTTGTTACTGAACAGCTCTCTGCTAACAATGAGGTCTCCCGTTAAATCGATCTTTAGCATTTTTGTACAACCAATTTACACACCGCTTAAATTATATTTGTTCTCCTGTATTGGGAAAAAAAGAATACTTGTATATAAACATTGATATCCTTAATTCCATGGAATAAACTGTGTAGAGTATGTAAGGAATAAATAGTATAGAAAGCTTTATGATTCAATATAATCTTAGATGTATGCAGGATTGCTATATGAAATGACTTGACGTGTTGTTTAGTTTCTCAGTAAACCTGAAAAGTGTGCACGTCTTGTTTTGAGTTGATTATTAACTCGAGTTACTAATGCTGCCGAGAAACTGCTGAACTTCACTGAGATACTCAGAACAGCTGGAAAGCTTGTGTGGGAAAGTGGATCAGGTACCTTCTCATCCTCCTCAAACACTCCTGACCTGACATTCAAGCACCAGCCTTTTTTTTTCTTTTTTTTTTTGTCTCGTTAGCTTGTAACCGTCCTGTCACGGCGCACAAAGCCAGACTACAGTAATAATGCCCAGTTATGCTTTCAGTTGCTTCCCTAGAGGGCAGCACTCACAGCCCAGCTCCTCCTCCTCTGCTGTATTTAATTGGTTTAGGAAGCATTGCTATGTATTTTCTCCTCTTATTTGTCACTACTCCTACCTCACTCTCCAGTCTGGCTTGCAAACTGACCTTTAACCGTGGGCCTAATTAGCTGGCTTTATTTCTCTTTGCACGTAGGCACCTTAGCGGTGCTATATACTCATCAGTAGGTGTGATATTTGTTGATGGGTGTGATATTTGTTGATGGGTGTGATATTTGTTGGTTTATTTTTGTGAGAAACCCCAAAGGCAAAGGCTACGGCTACACGAAAACGTTTTTCACTGTAAACGATACTTTTTCTTATCGTTTGGCTGTCGCGGCCACACGGAGCCGGCGTTCCCACTACCCCAAAACGATAGTTTTTGAGAACGGGTTCCAGAGTGGGAAGATTTGGAAACGGGGTCGTTTCGTTTCCATTGTTACAGCGAAAACGTTTCTGCGTCATTCACTGCTAACGCAGTGACGTTTACACATACGTCAGTGTTCAGAACAAAAAGCGGCTTCCATTCAAAATCCGGAAGAAGACAACACAACAAGGACAGACAGCGATCATCATGGACCCCATAACATTGATAGCAGCACTGCTGCAGACACCGCTAACTACAGCGGCGTTGTTGAAGGAACATTTACAGGCGATGCGCTGGTAGAAGTAGGGGCGCACACGCATGCGCATTGCTTCTTCTATTGTTCTGGTGTAACCGGTGGGGGTGGCTTACAGCGCACCTAGAGGTGTTTCGTGTGTACTGCATCGTTTCATCGTTTTTCATCGTTTTTGTCTGGACAGCAGCGTTGCCGTATGGCCGCAATAATTTTTGTACCCGTTTTCAAAAAAACCCTCGTTTTGTTTTCGTGTAGCCGTAGCCAAAGTCTATTTCTGATCATTTGTGGTCATCAACAGCACTTAGAAACTTAGTGTGAAAAGGAAGGCATTGGTCAAATCAAAGTTTGTGGTGGAAGTGGTAACGGTTTGTTTACTGGGCATGTTTTCATATCATCTGTTATAGGATTGTAGATGAGAGAATCTTTTTGTTTTAGTTCTGAGATGAACCCAAGAAACATCAGAATTTATATTTGCATTTGATTCAAATTCTGACCAAAATGCTTTTGAATGCTTTTTTTGAATCATCGGTTCATTTGTTTGTCTTACCGTGTTGCAACCTCTCCTTAAGTGTAAGATGACACCAGAAATCAGTTCTGAACCAATGAGGGACACTTGTTTCTGCTCTTTTGAGGAACAAGATGTTGACCTATTAATTTAATGAGTTATGAACATCGGCATCATTGCTATAGTAGATAATGGTACATCGGTTTTCCACGGTTCACGCCGTTACAAACGCCGTGTAACATTATTTTCCAGTTGGATACGGATTTAATTTCTGTGCAGCTGTCGGCTCTGAAGCACTGGTGGGTGCTGGCCATCTTCAGCTTCACTAAGAGCATTGCTTGCTTTCACCTCTCATTTCCTTAATGGTGAGTTATTTGAGAGGCTCACTATGGTAGAGGCAAAAAATGAGAGCAGCGCAGCAGACTCTTTGATGAGGAAGTAATGGAGTGTACAGACACAGACACCTGTGCCTCTGCAGCCACCCTACCTCTGTGCGTGCATTCTTTTTATTTTTTTTCAGCCCGCTTCCTTTCACCAGCACTGCTTCTCCCCTCCCCTTCCTCTGCTCCCCTCCCCTCCCCTCCTCTTCCTCTCCCCTCCCTTATCTGTCCTAAAAGGAAGCCGCTCCCCCTCATACAGAGCTGCCAGGCTTGTTTGCATATTAACTGTCTAGTTGCCAGGGAGTTGTGGCGCCATGCCATTTGACCGTTGAAGCTTGTGTATTTTGTTGACTGTTACTCTTTTCTTTCTTTTTTTTTTCTTGTTTTGCTAATAACAGCCTGACTAATCAAGATGACTAATTCCCTATCCGCACACAGCCACATGTGGTAACTAAGTTGGTTATGTTATTCAGACTTTGTAAAGCTCTGTCACCTCCTGTTCATTTTCCCCATCAAGGACTGTGTTGGCTGCTTTAATGGTTTGTTTTTCTACATTGGGGGATAAATAATGATGTGTTGAACATGTGAGAGGCTGCAGAATTATTTACACCCTATGACAATTTTTGAAGGTACTATTGGAAGACAAATTTTGTTGTTTATTTGAAAATAGCCAGGTGCCTTTATTACTTCAAACCCATTTGCACTGTGCATGTGTGTGGAGTCGACTCAATCCCTGTTACTGTACCCCGGTCAAACTCCAAGGCCTGGCTTGGCAGGTTGATCCAATGCCTTTTGCTGCTGCTGCTCACTCTCAGAAAGAACAGCCACTGCTTTGCACACCAAAGCAGTGGCTATCTCTAGCTCTGTAGGAGATATAAAGCTGTAAGATGTAAAGCAACACAAACCACGAAGAGTCAGCCTCCAGTGCCATTTTCAGAGCAACTCCCCTCAACACCACCTCAACACTTGCAGACAGATTTTGAATAACTTTATAAGTTGCAATGCAAAGCCATATTGTGTTGTACCCGACACATGCTCACCCACATATTTCACACCACATTTGAATCAACTCACAGCAATAAATACAGTGAGTCTGGGCATGGACTTGGTTTAAGTTACAAAAGATAACATCACAGGGAACATACATAGCCTATGGAAAGATGATGTCTGGCAGTTGGACTGTTCATGAAAGCACAGGAGGAAAATTTCATATTTATCCATATTCTACTGTTCCCAGTGAAATCATTCAACCCTCATTGCTTTGGATTCCCCATACAATGGGGGTTGGATGACATTGTGGGCGACTGTAGGTGATGACTTAATGGGTATGTGTCTGTTGTGGTGCATTCACCAATCTCCTTAAATCATCAGCCGTGTGGTCAGACTGATGAGTCAGGACGTGCATTGTGTGTAAAAATGAGCTGACGTTTTGAATTGTATGTGTTAATCACTCATCCCAAGCAAATATGAATTTTACAGATGTGTAAAGGTCAATGGAACCTTTTTTTGTATTTTGGAAGTGTGTTAGATCAGGGCAGTATTTGTGGGAGATGGGGTCAAAAATAAACCTCTTGATAAGCTGAGCTAGTCAGCTGACAAATATCAGTGCATACAGGGTGTTGGATTGGAAAGTCGACTGTTGATTTTGCACAGTAAACACGGATTAGAAAAAAACGTTGCTGGGGAGTCTGTTGGTAACGCAGGCCTGACCCAATAGTGCTGAGTACTGTACCTGGCATCAAGCCAGCTGTGTCTCTGAATTATTCCCAGTAACATGTGCCAGCCGGAGCACATGGCCCCTGCATTGTGGTGTCAGGAGTTCCCTGAAAGGCGTTCTCGTGCTCCAAGTTTTTCTCTGGCTCACAGCAGGGGCTGTATCCTTGGACACATCCCAGCTTCCCCGCTCGGATCTTTTTTTTCTCCACTGTAGCATGTTGACCCAACCTTGACCGGGTAAAAGTGCTCATCTCATCAGGCTTTGGTTGGGGAGTCTTGTGATATTCTGCTGTGTTAAAAGTCTGCAACTCATCTAGGCTATTTGTTTTTTGTTTTTTTTGTCGGTAATATGTTTGAAGCCTTTGGGAACTTGTGTATCTCTGTGTTCATCCACCTCTTTTGGATGATCTGTGACTATATCGGCACATCACTGGCACCAGCCAACACGAGAACAGAGAAAAGCTACGATTCTGACAATCTGTGGCGTGGGAGAAATCCAGTACTTTGGGGGTTAAGTTGTGAAAGTTAATGTAATAACTGCTAGCACCATCTGCTGGCCTACTTCCTTACAAAGAGAGAGAGAGAGAGTGAGTGGGTGAGCGAGAGAGCGAGAGAAAAACGAGCCCGGGCTTTAACGACATCTCTAATATTCATGCTGATGCATTTTGCTGCTTTGTGCTTTCATTTTCCACCGCTCTGGCTGCCAGAGTCTCGAGCTCGCCATACACGCCAGGCAGAGTGGAGGGCAACGAGGGAGAACCAGGAAAGACATAAGAGGGGGAAAAAAAGAGGAGAAAACAATCAGCCCAACAGGCGAGAAAAATGACACACTTGCTTTTCTGGGAATAAGAGGAGTAACCTACCTTATCCTGGTTGGTGAAGAAGGTGAAGAAGGTAAGGGAAGGCGCAAAAAGAAAGACGACGGAGCAGAAAGGGCAAAAAAGAAGAAGAAATAATAGGGCTGAAGGAGGCACTGAAAGCGCACACGAGGCACGCGGAAAGAGGAATCAATGAGGGGGGAGGAGAGTGGAGGCTGGGGAAGGCAACTCCGACACACAGGCACAGAGAGAGAGTGAGGTTGGAGCCGGACGACAGCAAAGCGGCGCGCAGCAGCGGAATGACAGCTTCCTGGACTGCCACGCACCTCCTCTACCGCCAACAGCGCTGCTCCCTCATCACCCTGTGAAGAGACAAACGAGGTGGGGAAGAGAGAAAGAGAGAGAGCGCGAGCTCCCATGCGCTCCTCTTGAGCCCTGCCCGCTGGGGGAGGAGGAGACGAAACAGTTCCAGCACTCTCGCTCTTGCCTGAGGAGGAGAAGAGCTGACCGGGAAGGAGGAGGGGAGGAAAACGAGGAGAGAGGGAGGGGAGGGGGGGACACCACGGCTCCAGGAAGAGTAAGAGAAACCGACTTTGGAAAAGGGAAGATTGTTTGAAAGAGAGGAGCGTTTGTGAGCAACAGAGAGAGGAAAAAAAAAAACGGCGAAAGGGCAAGGCTTTTGTTAGCCGGTTGGATAGGGGGAGTAAAGAGGAAGGAAAAAAACCCGACCATGTCTACAGTGAAGAGGCCAAGAGGAAGGGTAAGTGAGCTGCTCTCAGAGGTGGGAGGGACGAGGGGAAGGGGGGAGGGGAGGGGCCCGGCAGGAACTGAACAACCTCCTCTGCTACTGGTTCATGCTGCACTGCCGCCATCTTGAACTCATTGCTGTTTTTTTTTTTTCTTTCTTTCTTTCTTTTTTTTTCCTCTCCTTCATACTCATTTGCATTGCTGTGCGACACCGTATCAAGGCACTCTAGATTTCTTTTATTTCCCTACCCCCACTTTCTTTTGGTGTCATACATCACTTTTCCATTCTCCTTTTAAAATGTGCTTAAAGCTGTGCTGCTCTGTAGTTTATGTACAGTGTGTGCGTGTGTGTGTGTGTGTGTGTGTGTGTGTGTGTGTGTGTCCTCCTTGAGTTGAACCCCTCAGTGATCAGCGAGTTCACTACATGTGGAAACGGGGGGTGAGAATGAGGGAAAGGTGTCCAGCCCAAATGGAGCTTACTCTACCTTTTCATCGGCTGTAATGGTCCCCGCTGTTTTCATGGGCCTGCGTGCTTAGAGATTGAAATCACTGCAGTGCTGGCAGGCTGTAATTTCAGTTATTTATAGATGTATTACACAGCTGCAGTGCTCGCCGTTTTGGTGCATTTTATCTTTTCTCTCTTCCTCTCTCTGTCCTCTCCAATAGAAGCCTGTTTTCATGTTTTCTTTTCCAATTCCCTCCCTCATGTATGTTCCTGTTCTTCTGCCCTTGTGCATTACTTTCAACTCCTCCCTTTTTACCATTAAGTTGAATGAGAACATTCCAGCATGATCCAGTAAATTTCTTCCTAATAGCCTCAGCAGTGTTGCACACGTGAAAATCATAATGCAGCTCTTGTGTGTATGTGTGTGCCCCCCCCCCCACACACACTCACTTCCTTCCAAATGAATTGCTAGTTATTCAATCCCTCCCCACCTCCCCACTTTGTCTGTGAGGTTCAAGCTAATTCTCTTTATTTAGCTAGCACTCGGGAGGGGGGGCTAAAAAAAAAAAAACAGAAAAAAAAAAAACAGCCGCGCCTGGGCCGCGTAGAAATACGCAACACATTTTTAGATTAGGTCATCCATTTATGGGTTCCCTTCAAGGCCCACAACAAGGCGCCTGTGTTGGGCATAACTGCAGTCACGCCATCTATTATTCACATATTATCATGTATCAGGCAGCCTGGATTATTTATGTCTCCATGCCACACTGTAACCTGCTACAATGGCTGAGTGTTACTCTACCGCTGATAAGCGTACACAACCCAAAAAGAATTCCACCAATATCACACTTCATGTCACATGGTGTCCACCGGATTTATAGGAATTCTTAAAGGCAGCACCAGCTTTTCTTGAACTTAATTTCCACTCGTAGAGTAAGATAGGGTTCTGAGGGTTGAAGTGAGAAACGGGCCGAGTGAAACGGGTCCACTCCCCACCTACAGCATCAGAGATGGGAAGAGCAACAAGCTGTGCTGTCTTACCCAGGAATCGGAGGGTTTCGTCTCTCTGAATGAGTGATACTTTCATTGGTCCCATCACTGTATAGTTGATTGTAAACTCTAAAAGAGTTGGTGTAGAGTGTTCTCTTTTTAAATTTGAATTTTTTTCTATTCTAAGCCCTTGTTTCATATTCAACTTGTCACATTCAGCTTCTCATACAGTGAAATGGCATCTCAAAAGTGATGGCAAAATTATTTGTGAAGAAAATGGAGATTTGTTTACTTGCCAATTAGCAGAACTGTTTGATAACAGCTGTAAATGACGTTGGTATTTATGCCTTCTGGCTTCTCGTTCTCACTTTATTATTAATGTGTTATAAAACACAAAGGCGGGGGTCCTTTTTTTTCTAAATAAAGAAAGGTGTACGGGCACATTTAATGCCAAACGTCATGAGAAATTAGATCATGTTGTACTTTTGTCTGTTTAGAGATGCATATTGATCAGGTTCACCCTTTTTTTGTGAACAGCGTTAGATTCATCACATTGCTAGACTTTCATTTTAAAGTTCTTAGTGTCACAAGGCTGTTCTGTGGTTTCAAAGGCAAATTTTCATCATGGCTGTAGTATTTCTGAAATGTCACTTATGCAAGTATCATCATCCTAAGTATATATTTTTCTTCCTGTTTTATTTATTTATTTTTTTTAGCCTCGAAAGAATGCCAACGGTCCCAGTAGCCAGGTGCAGGTCCTCAGTCCCCAAGTGAAGAGCAGCTCATCATCATCATCCTCCTCTTCGTCTTCATCCTCATCCTCATCCAGCTCCTCATCAGAGAAGAGGGTGCCGCGGAGGACGCATCTTCAGATGGAGTCGGCTCTGCTTGACAAACAGGAGAAGGCCAATAGGATAATATCAGAGGCTATTGCTAAGGCCCGGCAACGTGGGGAGAAGAACATCCCGCGGGTTATGAGCCCAGAGAGCTTCCCCAGCTCTTCAGCTCAGTACAAGGCACACCGTCAGCGGGAGCACAAGGGAAACGGCAAAGCCCGGCCCAAAGAGAAGGCCTGTCGGAAGGCCTGCATCGTACCGTCCTCCAAGTCCAAGCAGAAGGCCAAAATCGGGTATGTAGAGGTTATTGCTGTTCTATAAACCATTGCAATGCACAGTTTGTAAAAAAATAAATGGATAAAATCCAGTCAGTAGAGCTTTGATCTTTTATCTGTTAATTCAGCACATGCCTGAATCACTGTAGCATTTCATGAGCATGTGACATGTGCCACCAGCTGACTTCCTGCTACTGTACGACAATACTTTAGGTAAAAAGGCCTGCAGAGAATTGTTTGAACTGATAATTTTCTCTATTAATTAATCATTTTATTAATTTGGTTCAGGAAAAATTACGAATCCTCATCAGTTTTTTTTTTTTTTTGTTTTTTTTACGAAAGATCAATGTGTATCTTAACTATTAGATGAACACAAAGTACAGTTAAGACTATATACAGTTGGCAATGGTTTTCATGTTTCAAAGGACAAATGGCTGCAAATCTCCTTTTTGAAAACAACCAAATGTTTGGTAGGTTAACAGTAGTGCTTTTGACTCATTTAGCCTGCTTGTGTACTGTTTTATTTTCCTGGTACATTTGGCCTAGTATACATTTTGTTTCTGTGGCTGCCAAGATGGAAGCTCAAAGTTCAACATTTACTGCACTCCATAACATTAAACCAGGCTCAATAATCAGCGTAAATATGGGAGGAGCAAACAAAGACTCCATTTACATGTGAGCCAGCGCTGCCTCGTACATTCAGGCTAGTTGTGCTGATATATAGATATCGTAATCTGCCTCCCATCCCCCTCTGTTTAACTGCTTTAAGCAAGTGTGCAGCTATAAGCCACACCCAACATAAGCTATTAAAATATTAGCTGGTGCAGAGGAAAAGAGACAAAGGGGAAGGGTAATGTTTTCATATATTAAATGTGAGATTGAACAGCTGGGAAGAGAAAAAATTGTTATTGTGAAACCAGCACAGAAAAGGCTTGTACTTTTTGGACCTAGTGTGAGAGAGACTGACAGTGGTCAACAGTCTGGCTGGCAGCTGCGTTGATTGATAATTAGATGAGCTTGGTGGTGGGGAGAAAAGCTGTAGCATATAATGGATTTTGCTTGTTATGTGGGTTTGCGTTTATGTGATAATTGAAATGATGAGAGGATGGCGGCATCGGTCATGGTGATACGGTCCTCTGTAGTTGGAGTTAGTTGCCTGGTGGAACTCGGAGCACCTTCAGTGTCTCCATTCTTTGATTAATTGAAAGATTGAGGCTCCTCTAAAACCAGCTTTGTTTTGATCATGATAGTAATGTTGCATTTGATCATTTTACTTGTACAAGAGACGACACTTAAGACCAGGAAGCGTCACAGATCTTTTTCCTCCTGATTACATTGCATTCATGGAGTTACAGTTGATGAAGCCAACAGCATTTAATCAATTGTAATCTAAGATTTGTTAGGCTTGAAGGACAGCGAACAATCTATTATTTAAATGGGTCATAGATAAGAGTCTCTGTTGTAACAAGGTGATTAACTGTACAACCTTAGTAACCATACTTGGCCTACATGTGAAGAAAACATCAGTTCAAGCTGTGGGCAGCAGAGCCCCCTTATGGAGCCTAAACATGCCTCACTCAACCTTTTTTTTTTTTTTTGGCAGTTATTACGTTACGTGTTCCAGCCATTTAGAAACAATAAATGGTATCTGATCAGATGGTGTGTTGATCACTCTCCTTTAGAAAATTCTGTAGTTCACAAACTTCAAACGTATTTTACAGATTTGTTTTTTTTTTAACAAACCCTGTTTACTTCACCTCAGTAAAGTATAGTAAAGACTCCAGGATGCATTTGAACCTGTAACAATATGGATTGAAGAGTGTATACACTTGAGCCTTAAAATTCTGTACGTTTGTTTTTCCTATTATGAAGAAATGGTAAGTAAAGTCATGTCGGGTTCACACCACGAGCGTGGCTCGAGTAGAAAGGGATTATTTTCATTTCAGCTTCCATATTAACAGATCAGAGTATCCTCACTGGCAGCATGAGACGCACGTCTCAGCAACGGCTCAAGCTGTGCTGCCGCCACAAGACCTCCATAGTTTTGCAGTTGGGCCTATTTTTCACATATGAGGGAAGTGTCAGGGAAGAGGTCCCCAGCAAACTACACAGAAAAAATATTTGCTGGTCATCATATCAACCTTAATCAACATCAATACACCTTTTCCTGTAGTTTTGGTATATAGGCCCTGTTGTACTGTACTGTTGGGACACATTCAAGATGCAGCTCACCTGTTAAGGTGATAATAAGGAATTATTTTCAGTTTATTTCAGCAGTTGCATGTTATTGCTCTCAAGTTACAGCTGGGCAAGTTTTTCAACACTTTTCAAGTCAAAGAAACGATGGATTCCAGAAAAGTCCGTCATTTATAGTCGTTACCGGACAGTGTTTGGAACAACTCTTCAGTCAGTAAATAGCCCGCAGCACCTGCACGCTATGCTGCTGATGTGAACCCAGCCTAACGAATATAAATGTCATTTTTGTTTACCTTGTTAGTAGAAAGAATAAATATGGAAGAGCGGAATGCCAAGTGCAACCAAATACAGTAAGTTCGGTTTCATTACGGCTGTCAGATCCGGGCCTCGACTCAGGAGAAGTCCGAACATGATCAGTCCTGAGCCTGAGCTCGTGGCACTGAAATGTAAACGTGAAATATGACAACAACATGGAGCTCAAGATGATCTGATTATGACCTGGCTGTATTATCAACACCTACTTTTGGACTGTGGGCTTTTGCCATTTAAACTTTATGAACAAAAGTGCAGCCTTTAGATGTGAGACAGACAGGGGGAAACTTTCTATCTTGGCAGAATTATACCAGCTGTAATCCAACACTGTTGGGCCGGTTGCACCAGGCGGAACAGTGAAGAACAGTGTTGGGGCAGCGTCTGCTGCTGTGAATTTTTAAACATGACATTTATATTTCTATGATGGATCCATAGGTCTCTTTCTCAGCGTTTGTCCATAAAAAAGGTCCTTATATCAAAGCTGTGGCAATGCTGCGGTGTTCCAGTTTCTACTTTGGACTTTACCTCTGCTATCACTTTCTGTGCTTGACTTGGGTAATAAGTTTGAAAGAGTCTCGTGAGCAAAGTCTGTGATTGTGTCAGGGTGAGGTTGTATTTTGGTCCCATGCTGACAGTCCCTTCTGGGATGCTCAGTTGCATTGTGCTTAAAGTGAAAAGAAACCCCATAATATCTTTGAATAATGACACATTAAGAATGAGGACTGGAGAGGGTTTTCAGTTTATTTTGTAAGTTTGCATGCACATAGTTTGAATGAGCCTCCTTACAGTTACATGATGAGTTATGGTCACTCTGTTGCTGATGTAATGAGAACAGTGGTGACTACGACGGGCTGCCTATATATTGACACGAAGCTTCTTGTGAGCAGTCCATACCAGAGGGGATTCCTGTTCAGACGTATGCACCAACTGGATGTCCCCATAAAACATTAATGCATCTCAGGTGCAGCGGTACTCGCGTTCCGCTAGAGTCATTATTTTAGTCTCTGTCTGATAAGGCATATGTGCTGGACTGCCGGCAGAAAGCTTTAAGTTTTATATGTCTGTGGCGTTAAGTGTGTTCGCGCTTCCATGGCACCCTCTGACGGTTCTTTAAGCAGGGAATGGAGCCTGAGAAAGGACTATTACCCTAATTGTCTGTGTACTTAAGGGTCTGCTTCTTTAACACAACTATGCTGTTCTTACTACCTGTGTTTCTACCAGAATCAGTTCTATCAAATTCCTAGTTGGTGTCTTCTGGATTATTTAGTTTGCTCAACCAGCTGTTTGGGTTTTGAATTATGGGTCAAATCATCATAAGGATAATCTGCCTGACTAAGGCACCTAACGCTGATTACATGGATGCACCAGCCAGTATGGCAAGTGGACGGGATGCATATCATAGAAAGATTTAGGGGAAAAAAATATACATTTGGTTTTATTGTTCTGTTTCATATGTGCTTCAACATTGACTAAGGCTCCTGATCTGGATGCCTTTTGATACATCAAGCTATATAAGAAACTTAAACTACAAAAATACCAACAGATCTTTTAGTTAGACATAACAAGATGTTGTGCATTCAATTAAGCCACCATAGAATCTGTTTTAACTCTTTGAAAGGCATTTGATAACATTCTTTCTCATTTTATTGACTTTAATCACTTCCACTGTGCTAATCTGTCATCATAGCTTATTTCACAGGTGACTTTTTTACTGGACACTGTAAGAACACAAGTTGATGAGTTTAGTTTCCATCTCATTTGAGATTAAATCAGAAGGTAATATGTCTTGGATTGTAAAGATCTTACTCGGTATGCTTATATGCGCAGTTGTGTCAAGTTATGGTCGTAGCTCAATTGGACCATTTATTTGAAATTAAATGAAATAAAAAATACTTTATTAATCTCAAATGGAAATGATATTGTTTACATACAGGTTTACATACGCGAGTGGAATCAAATTGTAAACTAAGGAATGTCTGATGCTGTGGCAGAAAACATTCAAGTCCTTCTGCTGCTTCTAACTTTCTCTGTGGGAGATCATCGTACATCTAAGTGTAGAAGGAAACTTACAGACGTTGCTTTTAAATGATTATTAGGGCTGAAATCGGTCCATTAAGACTACGTGTCTATTTTCGGTCACAAGAAGCATTTTTCCAATCACAATTTCTTATGCGATTATCTGGCTGACAAAAGAAACGGAACAATATGTGAATGAAAGCCGCTTTATATGGAATCTGGTTGCAACACTGTAAATCTAAGGCATATTCACATATTATTTCTTTGTTTTTTAATTTCCAATCTTCTGCAGGAAGCCAGCCTTAACAAGTGGAACAAAGGCACCAGCAGGTTATACATTTCATCTGTATCTGATCTGCGTATACAGTTTGAGTCAAAATATTAACCAGCATAATCTACCCTTAGCAAATATGAGGGTTGTTTTACAGCCGAGGCTTCACCGATCAACCCTCACTGAAGGCTGAGATGTGCTTTTCCAGGCAGCCTACCTGCTGAAAAGTACCCTCATATAATCATCGGTTGAAAGCACCGTGCTGCTCATTTTTGTTTCTCCTCCCCCTCCTCTTTACATTTTTTTCCCCTAATATAAATTTAGTACTTCCAGCTCGCTCAAAGCTGCATATCCAGCGTTTCCTGAAAGCAGGCATGTTCTAAATATGCTGATATCACAAAGCAGCAGAGTAGGAGGAAAAATCAAACAAAATGGTGCTTGTGAGATCAATTACATGATAGAAAATGGAGGTTTAAGTCTAGTGTATAGCTGTTCATATTTCAGTGCTCGCCTGCTAGGCGTCTAATCTTTTTTTCCCCTCACTTTTGTCATTAGGAAAAGCTAAAGCTGTTTTTTAGTTAATCCCTTGGAGGGTGCATATGTCTGCATGTTCACGTGTGCTGGTACGTGATTTATTTTAACGTGTTAGCGGTTCTATACATATAATGCAAAGGTGTGTGTGTGTGTGTGTGTGTGTGAGAGGCTCATTTTTTACATGTTTGTTGAATAAACTTAAATCTCGTGTGCCCATGTTCTCTGTGCTGACAGTATTTGTTTTTGAGAGGAGGCATGATGGTGGTATTCCTACGGTTTCCACCCGTTAGTTATGTGGCACTCAGATTATATCCTTCCATTCATAAGAAAGGGAATTTCCTGACGAGGAAGAGCACCACTGTGTCAATAAGCCCCTCAGGGTGGCAAAAAGCATGCAAACACATACACAGCACAGGCAGACCAACGAAAAGGCACTGGATGTCTCTGACATTCTGAAGCACCATCATGCAGTCTTGGCTTGTAAGGCGCTATCCAGATTCTATTAAAATCAAACCCTCACACATACACTCCCAGTGGCGGCATGCCAAGTAGGGCAGGACAACACTGGGGGGACAAGGGATGGGGTTATTTGGCACAATAGGATGATTGGAGCCAAAAAAGCCTCGAACAGTAACTAGCCCATTACTCTCAGGGAGTAGCTTGTGGTAGTGGATCATCAGGGATCACTCGGCAATGTCAGATCACGGGCAGCTGTTGTCTAATTAAAATGGCGCATAAAAAAAGAATGAAAAATGCATTAATCTAAACATGCACCTAAAAATATATTTTTTTAAAAGTCAACTGTAGTTAATGAAAATCAATTTTCAGAATCGTTTCAGGACTATATGTGCATGGTCCAGTTGTGTATAATTAGTGTTTTTTATTTGTTTGTTTTTTTTAATCTCCAAAATCACTTGATGGGCTACATTTCTAAACCTCTTTGCATCTCAAACTAGATTTTAGAGCAGGCTTGCGTAGAATAACCCAAGTGGGCAAGAAGACTAAATGCTGACCAAACACATCAGATACTGCTGATTTAGATGATCAGTACAACCTGCATGTGTTCGTCAGTCGCACAAGGTGTCCTTGAGCACAGGTACAATAATGCACCTCCAGAAACCGTATTTGACTGAGAGGAAATGCTTCCAACTGCATACAAGTCTTGAGACTTTTGGGCTGATCATGTCAGGTCAAGCCACGTATGGCTTCTCTCACATTATTCCTGTTTGTGTAAACCGTCTGAAAGCCAGCAGCAGTAACCATAGGATCCAGCATAATTATTGTGTGGCCACATTTCTGTTAAGCATAACTTTCAGAGGTCCCCTCAAATTCCTCACTTGGACTATTGTCTCATCCATCATCCAGCAATTACACAATGTCCGTGTTGATAGATGGGAGGCATGCTTTAAGTCTCCTGTTTTCAAGAAGCACACGTAGTCTGGATCCAATCTTCATTGTAGCTCTTTTCCTCCATTGCAGATCCAGGTATCCCCCTCTAATTTCTTCAGCCACGTCTGTTGGTGTATTTTTAATTCGCCAACTGCAGCAAAGTTGAATGAAGGTGGAAAAAAGATGGCCAAAATGATATAGAAGAACCCTCCGAACCAGCGTGTGCAGGGTTTATAAAGCTAAAAAAAAAAAAAATGTCAACGGCAATAATTCAACCAAATTTGTCAGAAAGTTAGCAAAGTTTGAAAATTGCAGAAGCCACTGGTAGGAGCCGCATGCACAGTAGACGTATGTGCTCATGTCAGGCTGCTGGCTACTTTCGAATACTTATATCAGTGGATATAATGCAATTTGTCACGGAGGGTTTATACAGCCTGTGCAAAATTCTTTCACATCGGAGGGAATCTACCATGACCCTAAAGACTTCTTCCATAGCTACATTTCTCAGGGAGATGTCTTTTATTTAAAAATATGTGTTCTCTCCCCGTCATTTTGGTTAATACTCTTCAGCTTGTGGAGCAGCTATTCAGAGAGCGCGTGCACATTAGCACCAATGTTATTAAAGCCCTGGGTGGTCCAGTTTATCTACAACAGCAGGGTGGAACCGGCTGTAACCATCTCTATGATGTGGTGCGTGCTTTGTACTTTCCTTCTCGTTTCTGTGCAGGATGTACTGTACACATGCAGGATGTATAATGTATACTTTTCATTATGTTGGACCCATATTATCCGGTGGAGCTTTTGTATGTTTACCAGGGAACAAAAATCACAGTTCAAGTTTTCTCATGTCTGGATCAGATGGCTGTTTTATTTCTTTTGTGTGCAATTAGCCATTAGTCAGGAACATCGTGTTGAGTTCGATTCACTTGCTTCATCATGGTGTAGTTTGTTTTGTTGTTTTGTTTCTGGTTTTTTTTTTTTCCTGGCCATTTTAGCTTTTGTTTTTCCCCTGCCTTTTCTCCTCGGGTCACTCCGACCTGACATGTTGTGCAGCCATCTATAGTGTCAGTGAGCATGGACTGCTGATGTTTTTCCTAGGAAGTGACGCCATCGCGAACATCACCGCCCACGTTACCAAATACACTCCCAAGGGCACGTTGCATAGCAACCATCAAGTGTCATTGTCAAAAGGATTTGAGAAATGTAATGTCACCCAGAGGGGGCAGGGACACCCGTTGAGGGACGTTATCTGTCACCGTGCTGCTGGAAGAATCTGCTGTTGTGTATTTCAGAAAGAGGCCTTAGAAGTCTTTAGACTTATAAACTACTTATTCTTTCTTTTCGGTTTTTAAGTTCTTAATTAGACATTACTTGATACATTGCTTTATTTTTATTCTTATTTATTTATTTATTTTTACTTCTTTAAGCGTCGTTTTAAAATGAGCTGAACATTTCTGGCAAGTGACTGTTTCTAGAGAATTTGTTTGTATTTTAACTATAGAAATCTGGAAAAATACCGGCAGGTTTTCCCAGCCTTTTTTGTTGCCTCTGTTCTATGCGCTGTAATATTACACTGCCTTAGGAACATTCACACATACTAAGAAATCGCCAGTCTCCATCTCTTAATTTGATGGGAAAACGACACCATAGATTGAAAGAGCTTAGAGAGTTAAAGTCAGAGGAGAGCTGAATATTTGTTTTCTTGTTTACAACATTGGGCCAAATTACTCAAATTCCAGTTGGGTTTTGGTGGTGCTTTCTCTGCTTTTTTTCCCCATGCTGTTGGAAGATGGTCTCGCATTGTCATCAGCCCGCTGTCTCTGTCTGGAGCTCTTTTCTAAAATCCAAAGAACTGAGTTTCTGGCTGCCTCACAGAAAAGTCTAACGGGAGCACTGATTGGTCGGTGTGGACCTCTTATTTGTTCACATCCACTCTCTAATGTAAACTCAAATGAGCAAGCCCACAGGGACATGCTCGTAGCTGGAGACATACCTGCTCATGCGGCAGTCTGTCTGAATAGACCTGCGATCGCACGTGCCCCCCTCTGTGGGGAAAGCGAGGGTGGCTTTGCTCTGTGTGCGCACGTATGAGCGTGACGGCAGGAAAAGAGCCACTGTCTGTTAGCTTGAATGCAGGGTTTTTATTTTCCCATTAACATCACACCAAGGCAGAGATGATACAAATGGAGAAGCATATGTGGTGAGAGAGTATGTCGGGAAAGGTCATAAAATTATACACGACTACGAGTGGGGGGTAAAAAAAAAAGAGGACAGTTGG
Source organism: Odontesthes bonariensis (assembly GCF_027942865.1). Lineage (NCBI taxonomy): Eukaryota > Metazoa > Chordata > Actinopteri > Atheriniformes > Atherinopsidae > Odontesthes > Odontesthes bonariensis. The sequence continues at coordinate 33,100,238 of NC_134506.1, forward strand.
AGCTTGAAATACTTGAAGAAGGTGGGAAGCAAGCTTGTGTCTATTATGCAAACCTGCCTTGAACTATAATTGTACATTAGGTCATAGTTGGAGCTAACCCTCACAAACCAGCAATGTTTTAAAAAAAAAAAAAAAAAAAAGAAGAAGAAAGCCATTCCGATCAAATGTGGTTGAATCTTCAGAATAGGAGGGAGGTTCTCCAAAGCGCCGAATTCCTAAGTCCAGAAACCCCGGCTGCTCCCAAACATGAGCGTGTTGATACGTGTAAGCATTCCCTACAGTCCCTCCGCTGCCATTATTGTTTGTGTATTTTAGCTCAAAAACTGCAGCTGCATCGACACATTCTTTAAGTTTATCAGGCACTTTCTGCAACGCATCGGTTCCTGTTGGAGCGCAGTGAGGCACAAGTGCATTTATATCTAATCGAATGCCGCTGACAATCTGCATTGGTGCTATGCATGATGAAAATGATTTTTTTTAATTTTTTTTTATTTCCTTCATTTGTAATCCATTACAGATGGTCTTTCACCCAGACAGCTCCTTATCCACATACTTAAAAACCGTTAAGTGTAGATTGGCTGCAGAATAATTTCTTAAAGGGACATTATGTAATTTCTTCCCCCATCTAATGGTGCAATTTTATTTTGCAAAGTCGAATGAATTTGCTCTCTAGCGCCTCACGTTTTCAAATGTGCGTTGCAACTTCTTGATCTACGGCAAGCGGAATGTGTCAAGATTCAAGAAGCTATAGCTTCAGACTCAAGGTCCATACAAACAAAAAGACATCAAGACACACAGTACAAAGGATTACATAACACACATACAACAACACTATAAATACAGATGACAGATAACATGTCAGATAACATAAGTTGACATACCCTTTGGTGTGAAAACAATGCAATTAGTCATATTCCGGGAGTTACCGGAAGTGACGTCGACGCAGCGTTAGCATTAGCAGCGTTAGCATTAGCAGCGTTAGCATTAAGCGGCATTAGCAGCGGTAAATAAACTCCCGGTAAACTTACAAACTTTCTAATGCCTCGTTTTGTGAGTTAAGAGCCTATGTTTACTACGGCAGAAGTTTGGAAACAATCAATGCATTATTAGTGGGATCATTTACGAGATAAAATCTATTTAGCATTAGCGGCTGTAATAAGCCATTCGGCGGAAATGACGTCACAATGACGTCATTTCCGCTTGCAGGCCTGGCGGGGAAATCGTGATTCGAAGTGCTTTATGTCCCTCTCGGCACTTTGTCGTTTTTCAAAGACCGGAAGGACATGGCGGCCTCCATAGAGCTTACCCGCTCTATGTAGATACAGACAAGTTATTCTTCACTCAGGAGGATAAGTGAGATTTTTGACAGAGATCATTTTACACCAATGAGGACTAACTTATGAATGAATATGTTGATTTGAGCTAATAAATGACTTAATTTATTACATAGTGTCCCTTTAATGTTTTTACTGTGACGTGCTACTGCTTAGACTTAAGACCACAGCTTAACCTAATGTGAAGATCATTTGTCATAAAATCGTATTTATTGTCAGTTTGCCTTTTTAGGGCTTCTAAACAAAAATTGCATATGGCTGATATTGCATGTCCACGGCACAAGATGGGCTTGCAATGATCTGACATGGTTAAAAAAAGCATCAACTCAATCAGTTAGTGAGTAAGCCCCATTAAATGTGGGAAAACGATGGGAAAATCCGACTTTAGGGCTTCTGTCAGTTTCACCTAGCTGTTTCCAAACAGCCAAGTATGTCCTTAGAGTGCGCCGATACTGACAGAGGAAATGCTTTGCGTTATATTTGTATACTTGCAGTACTTCCCCGTTTTGATACTTTGCACTGATAGTATGGAAGAGAATCATTACCCCATGGTTAAAGATGTGTTGCTTTTGAAAATTTCTGTAAACGTTATGTCCTCGAAGCCAGCTTTCATTAATTTGGCCTTCGTTACATGTTATCTTTTTGTCTTCCTCAGGAAAATTGTCATCAAGATTGGAAAAAAGAAAAAACGAAAGCCAGAGTCTTCAGAGGAGGAGGAGTCGGAGGATGATCCTCCCCCTCGACACACTTCTAAGGATGACGACTCTGTGAGTTCCAGTATTCTCACAGACACACACACACACACTCTCTCAAATATACAGTGCTACTCTTGAAATAGTGAAACTGGGCCTCTGATGGTCGGCGCACTCATCTGATGACGTTCTGCACATCATCACCTTTAATCAAATCGGTCATATGGATCCTAAACTCAGCGACGGCACTTTGATGGCAGTCTAAATTTGAACTGAGTTTCAATTTTGCTGTGGCATGTGCACCACTGGCTGTCTGTCGTGTCACACAGGCAGCACCAAAGGGAAGAGAGAAGAAACTGGCAACGGCAGCCCCTCTCTGCTTCTGTAAGCGAGTGAAGTGGTGTCCTCGCCCTGAGTGTTCACACTGCTGCTGAGAACAGAGTCTAGTTTGAGTTGAGAAGGATTGTCTCTGGTTCATGGGGAGGTCATGCAGTGGGTGGTTATCTCAAGTGCACATTCCTGTCTGTGCTGATGATTGAGGAGAGCGACAGCAATGAATTAATATTTGGGTCAAGGCATCTACAATAGCACTTTTTACATTCACGCGCAGAACTATTTTTAAAGAGGTGTTCAGCATTAATCATGGTTTTAATTTAAAAAGAACAGCGCTGCTTGCTGAAGTGAAATATGACTTCTCGCCTTTATTTTTTTAAATTCAGTTATTGAAGCCACACTCAAAATTAATTATTGCTCACTTACAATTTAGATCATTTCAGGTGGATGAGGATGGCTATCCGTTACATAAGGACATCAGAGATGTCCCACATCAACAATAGCTGCAATGCCAAATTAAATGCTAAACTATACATGCTGTATGATTTAATTTTTTTATTGATTTAATTTTTAAGTTTTGCAAAGGTGCTACAGCCATTAAAGATGTGAAGAGTAACATGTCTGATTGAGTGGGGATGACAACACGCTCAGCCTCCTCCCACACTCCACCACCCCGTTTCTTGTCCTATCCGGACTGTATCCTATGATATAATTACGCTTGTTAAACGGTGCCCCTGGACTTAATTAAAACAGTCTGTTGATGACTCATTCAGGATGATCCTGTAGCAGAAGTCGTGGTAGCGTGGCCGACAGCTAGAACAGAAGCACGGTCTCCTCAGGGCTTTAGCCCTGTAGTCGCGGCATGTGGCAGGTTTGACTCCAGCTTGTGGTCAGCTTGGGTTTGTGGATGTCAAGGTTTATATCCAAAGGGATATCATACTGCACACCTAATTAACTGGTGCTCAGTGGCATTCATTTCTAATTAACTACATATTATCATTAGGAGGGGCTCGTGTATTGATGCAGGATGCGGCAGCCTACGCATATGATAATTAGAAAAGCTTAACAGAATAGACAGAAGCCAGACTTTAAGACCTTATTATTTTATGTTTTTCTCACCTACAGAGCTTCATGTTTTTTCTTCTGGAATTTTCTGGTTTTTAATGGTAATAGGCTTAGTCACATTGCCATGACTAGTCCATGGGAGAACTTATATCATCATGACATAAAGTGGAAATGCTTTTGTTGTTCAGAATTTTCATCAATCACCCATCATACATTGTGATAATTACAAAACTATATTGTACAGTATTACTGTAATGCTCTTTTAACTGGACTTCCCAAAAAGAGCATTAAACATCTGCAGCTCATTCAGAACACTGCTGCTAGAGTTTTAACCCGGACTAAGAGATCTGAACACATCACACCAGTTTTAAAGTCTTTACACTGGCTTCCAGTCAGTCACAGAATAGATTTCCTGCTGATGGTTTACAAATCCCAGAACGGTTTAGGGCCAAAATACATCTGTGATTATGTTCAGAGAATATAAACCCAGCAGAGCTCTTAGGTCCAAGGACTCAGGTCAGCTGGTCCAGTCCACAGTCCAGACTAAACATGGAGAAGCAGCATTTAGCTGTTATGCTGCAAACAAGTGGAACAAACTGCCAGTGGAGATTAAACTTTCACCAAATGGAGACATTTTTAAATCCAGGTTAAAAACATTTCTTTTCTCATGTGTCTATGCATGAAATCTGCATGCTATCTTTTAACTTATCTAGACTGTTGCTTGTTTTTAAATTCATTTAAATGATTTTATTTGTTTCTCTTTATATTCTTTTATGTATTTTTAATGCTTCTTCCACTCCCTGCTGCAATGCTTTTATTTTATGTAAAGCACTTTGAATTGTTTGTACATGAAATGTGCTATATAAATAAATTTGATTTGATTCGATTCATTGATTTCAGTGGATATAAAACATTGTAATGTGTTGGCACAGGTGCATAATTAGCCTTTTCTTTGATTTGTTAAATGATCCTAACCTAGTTGCAGGGAGTTTCACACCTAGCAGAACATTATGCAACCTGTGAAGTGCCAAGCTATGCATTATTGTTTTTAATTCACATTTACAAGATATTAATAAGAAAAGGTGAACGGAAATGGTTAAGAAAAAAAGACACCAAAAATCTCTCTCTCTCTCTCTCTCATTAATGCCTAAAAAAAACTCGCTTGACATAATTTCTGCCAGTTTGAAGAAGTAATGTTTTCTTGCAGTGTTAAAAAGAGGTGTTTTTTTAAATTTATTTATCTATATAAGTGTGTGTATGTGTGTATATATATATATATATATATATATATATATATACACACACATTTTAAAATATAGTATAGTTGTTTCACAGTCATAATGCCTTTGCAATTAAATTTCGAGTCATTCTAGATATGTCGCCGCTGATATTTCCAGAGATGAAAGTAACTCCTGAAAAAAAGATTCCTCCATTTTCTTCTTGAAGATGTCGACCGCAACTATTATTATTTTTCCTCTGCTTGAATTTAGAGCTCCAGTTTCTGCTTAGGACCGCTGCTTCTTCTATTGAATTACAACCACTAGCTATGTGGCCTGTACCACCACCCTCTGGCTCTGCCACACACACGTTTCTTTTCATTGGTTTTAAGATCAGGTCGAGTCACGTTTCTGTTGTTCAAGATGAAGCTTAGTCGGATTGGTTTTCTGTAACACCAGCTCATTCCAGATCAAACTCGGTCCGACGTCGACTTAGCACAGCTACTTCGGACACATTGAGGTTAGGAAATGAGGTACCTGAAATACCCGGGGAAGGCAATCAGCATTTTGACCTGAACTGAAGAATTTATCTTATCAGTTTTTAAATGTATTCATTAAATATTGTTTTTCATTTTTATGTGAATGTGCTCTTCCCTCCTTGTCTCTCCTCACTAGAAGAGGCGGTCTAACCGCCAAGTGAAGAGAAAGAAGTACGCTGAAGAGCTGGAGGCCAGACTGTCAGATGAGGACGTAAAGGTTATCGTCAAAGCCAAGAAAACCAACTCTGCAGCATCCAAACAACCTGCTGTTCAGCTGTTTGTTGTAGGTTCTTCTCCTAACAAGCTCCTGAAAAGTTCATGCTTGAATATGTGACTTAGTAAGAAAAAGGACAGTTTTTGGCAGTGATGCTCTGAGATGAAAAGACCTTACTCGCATGCTGTTCTGCATGAACACATTCTGCTGAGGTACAGCAGGACTACATACTCCTTTAGGTTCATAACGGCCTGTTCTTTTTACCATCACATCATGCTGTACAAACCAGCAGGCCGGTACAAAGTGCAAATGAATGTTTTCCACATTTTGGATGCCAAGGCTGCAAAGAAAAAGGAGGTCAAGAGCATTTCACTTGAAATATTGTAAATTGTGGAAAGGTTTCACCCTGCTTTTTCTTTTGTCAAAATCTGTTGTAATTTTCAGTTGTCAGTTTAATTTGTAGTGCCAGTCGACACTTAGACTGTTGAGTGGTACTGTATACTATCTTCAAATTATAACTTTGCCTGCGGAATTTACTGTGTGCACTGCGTACAGCAGCCTCTGGTGTGTGGTTGTTTGTATTGTGAACACTTCTCAGCCAGTTTGTGCTCGGGGAGACCGTGATGTAACACTTACCATTTAATGCTTCGTGTCCACTGCATGTGTAGGAGAATCCCAGTGAGGAGGATGCTGCTGTTGTTGACAAGATCATGTCTTCTCGCATCCTTAAGAAGGAGGTAATTTTCTTTTCATTTCTTTTTTTTTTTTTTTTTTTTTTTTTTAGCACAATTTCCTTTCCTGTTTTTTCTTTAAATTGTAGGTTGTTTCACAATCGTGATAAAGAAACCTTTGCGAATAGATAGTTAATTAAAAAGTGTTGCTCGGAATCATTCTATCCTAATTTCTGTTGTTTGTTTCTGCAGGCTTCTCCAGGGATGCTGGTCGAAGTCGAGGAGTTTTTTGTGAAATACAAAAACTAGTAAGTTTGTAGTTCACTTGTATTTTCTCGGTTGTAAGTGTGATAATCTTAACGGTAAAAGCAGTCATGTCGGTCGGTGAGCGATCTTTCATGGACGCTGTTCCTGCCATGTCTGCAGCTCTCATCCTCCTATCTCTTAACAAATATTTTCTCACCTAAAAGAACTCTGATTGTGCAAGTAAGCAAAGACCACGGGCGTTTGCGGGACAGCTTTCAGTTATTGCCGTGTGTGTTATCATATTTTGTAACTGTCATTTTTCATCTGCAAACGTGCGAACATTAATAAAAATCCTTGCTCATTCCCACAACAAATTATCAGTGCGAGTGTTTTGGAAATTAGGATTTATGAGCTGAAGTCCCTTCCAGAGAAATCATTTCTTTTCCCATGACGGATAATCTGTCATGAGCCGAATCGCATTCATTACTTTTCAGCCAAATGATGAAAAGGTTAGATATATGAATAGCACAGGTGAGATTTGTCTCTATTCAGGTATCAGTGATTAGATCAGTTCAAACGTTGTGCCTACGAAGGAGTCGGCGATCACACCTGCTGGCCTCACACACTGTGGAGAAGCTGGAACTCGTGGTTTCTCACTGCGGCGTGTGTATGTGTGTGTTTTTCAGCTCCTACCTACACTGCGAGTGGGCCACAGAGCAGCAGCTGGAGAAGGACAAGAGGATTCAGCAGAAAATCAAACGCTTCAAGATGAAACAAGCACAGAGGGCGCTCTTCTTCGCTGATGTAAGTCTGTCTGTGAGACTGCGTTAGCAGTCCTCTCTGTAGAGGGTTCTTAGGCGGGTAATTCTCTTCTGAGGTGTGTGCTTTTGTTATTTGATGTCTTTTCAGACAGTTGTGTTTGGTGCACATGTATAATGCGATTGTATTTGGATGTTAAAGCTTTTTCTGTGTCTGGTTTGTGTGGGATGGCACATCTGTGTACATATAGTTGAATCTCTTTACTCACTCGGCTGATACAGCAGAGATTTTTTTTTTTTTCTCAGGTTCCAGATGATGTGTGGGCATGTAGGTAGATTCACTCAATTTCCATCCACTTTTGTCGCTTTTGTCTCTTTCTGTTCCTCTCAGATGGAGGAGGACCCTTTTAACCCTGATTATTTAGAGGTGGACAGAGTGCTGGAGGTATCATACTGCGAGGACAAAGATACAGGAGAGGTGAAATAAATCTGCTTTTTTTTGGTAATCACATACTTGAAGAGTGTGTGTTTGTGTCTGTTGATCCTGGAGGCATTTCACTCCCACAGTTTTGGTAGTTTTATTCCTTTCAATGTGTTCTTCTTCCGTACTCTAGTGATGCCTTTAAAGCTTACAAATGCCCAAGGCCATCCGAATGGAATGCCTTACAGCCTTTGCTCATATTATAAAAGCAAAGCTTGGCCTTGCTCTAGTCTTTTCCAGCGCCAATTCTCCTCTGCCTGCTGCAGGAAGTGGTGTACTACTTGGTGAAGTGGTGCTCTCTGCCTTACGAGGACAGCACCTGGGAGCTGAAGGACGACGTAGATCAGAGCAAGATTGAAGAGTTTGAGCAGCTGCAGGCAGTCAAGCCAGACTCGCGCAGGATGGTGAGGCTCATAACATTCTTCCAACACTGATTTCTTTTGTTTTGCAAGTGTTATTGGGATTAATAAGAGTGTCCCCCTGATTTCTAAAATGTAAACCTATCATTTTCACTGCACCCATTACCTAATCTTAAATGTGTCCTACCAAAAACAGACTTAAGTTAAGTGAATGAAACATTATCAATTTAACCTACAGGTTTTCCTCAACTAAGTGAACTTTTATTTATTCATAGTTAATTATTGTAACCAGATCAACCTGAACTCAATTATAAAGCCTCTCTTACCAAGACTCAACAGGTTTTGTTTTTGTTTTTTTTTCCTTTTGTTTTTGGCTAATTGCATTCGAGTCTTAAGATGAAAATGAACTGAACATAAACACAATGTGGTTATAGCGTTACCCTGCAGGTATGAATAGGTTGCCTCAGATGTGTTTCGTGTTGCTCAGATTAATCCGCCTCACTTCATATTTCTCCCTTGTGTATGTTCTTACTTGACCTACGTTTCAACAGCAATGGACCATATCATGTAAAATCTTATCATTATGCAAGGAGTATATAGTCGTGTCATTCTAAGCCTCCACAGAAATGTGTTCATCCAGAATGTAGCCTTCTCAGTTCCCCCTTTTAAAATGTGTCACTCAGGAGCGGCCCCCGGCCAACCTGTGGAAGAAGAGGGAACAGTCGAGGGAGTACAGGAATGGCAACATGCTCAGGGACTACCAGCTTGAGGGGGTCAACTGGCTTCACTTCAACTGGTACAACAGGTCAGTTTAAAGTACTGTGTGTGTGTTCCCATTCAGTGACATGAAGGCAACACGTGTTCATCTGCTGCTTTAAAAGTGGAAGTCAAAGAATGCTCAAGTTGTTGCACTTGCTCTTGATATGTAAATGAAATCCCATTAAATTAAACTTGGATCTGATTATAAGAGCTCTGTCTCTGTTATGTATCTTTCTCCAATAGTGGAGTGCTGTTCTAACAAAAGTGTCTTTAAAGTTTGTATTTTGTGATGCCATTAATCTATTATGCAATATTCAAAGAGCTTTTTCTTGTATTATATGTTTTCCCCATTTTTATATCAAAGCCAGGCTTAGTAACAGAAACATCTGTCAGTAGAGAATATCACTCTATACTCGCAGACTTTACAAAGAGGTCTGGTATTTAAAAAAATTTAAAGAAAAGTCTTCTGGCTGATCTTAGGCTGCAGATAGGTCATTTATTATTCAGTGATCTATCCTGTTTTTTTTATTTTTTTTATTTTCATTTGCATTCGTTGGGGCTACGAGGAGGGTCAGATTGCTTTTCTTCGCCCACGTTCCCTAAAGAAGCGCTGCAGAGTACATCTGGAGTAGAATGTCAGCGTGCTTGCATTAACCCTGGGAATTGGTTTAGTTATGTGTGAGCTTGCAGGAGTTTGTGTATGCCTACGCAGAGAGATTCATCAAAACTAGAGGGCTGCTTAAGAGGCCAGTGGGAATATCTGCACGTTGCAATTAGCATCAAGACATAATACCCCCACCCACTGGACAGCTGAATAAATGGATTGCAGGAGCACACCACACAGCAGAGGCATTATGTTGTATCTCATATCTCTGCTGTGTTATTACTGCTGATGATGTTGTTTTCTCCTTCGTTGTTTGCTGTTTATTCTTTTAGTATCATGGGATCTTTTTCATTTTCCTTGTTTAGCTCCTTTTACCCTTCTACGGGTTCTCATATTTTGTCACACACAACAAAGATTCACATGATAAATATACACAGTATGTCTCATGCAGCACATACTCCCACTCATAATGTAAGATGTACACAGCAGGCCTACAATCTTTACACTTCTACAAATGGGATTTATAAGTGGTTTATCTGTTATTTGTACTTGTTGTCGTCACATTCTTCCGCTCTCTATTTATTTTACCGCTGTCGCGTCCCCACTTTTTTTTCATTTCTAAAACTCATTTCCTTCCGCCTGGCAGACGCAACTGCATCCTGGCAGACGAGATGGGCCTGGGAAAGACCATCCAGTCCATCACATTCCTAGAAGAGATCCTCCGCTTGGGCATCAGGGGGCCCTTTCTCATCATCGCCCCACTCTCTACCATTGCAAACTGGGAGCGCGAGTTCCGGACGTGGACCCAACACAACGTCATCGTCTACCACGGAAGCATGGTCAGCAGGCAGATGCTCCAGCAGTACGAGATGTATTTCAGGGATGCACAGGTAAATGGATGACAGACGCAGAAATGTGTGACACCCACCTCCCAGTTCATATTGAGTGTAAATTTGTGTGAGCTGGCTGTTTAAATGTAAATTTAACTGAAGATCTAAAAAGCCCTGTCTATTAATTTGGATACACAGAGGGACGTGCAGCTTGTCACTTATGAGTGTTCAGAGGCCTTTTGCTTCGTTGCTGTGAATACCTTCAGTGGAAAGCAGTGATTCACTGAGATTAAAATAATCAGTGCTTTTTAGAAAACAGTGGCACTGTGTCAGCAACATGAAATCCTGTGAGTAATGTAATTACATGTTTCCCAACCGGAGAGCTGCCTACAACAATTGAAGTCAGATATTGAAAAGCTTGGCAGAGCATGATTACCATAGGCAGCATAAACCCAGATACACTTCCCTCGATGTTTCACTCACCTGTAGAAAGTGGGGAAAGTTGCTGAGCAAAGGTTTTTCAGCCGGTGTCGGTGCCATGTGTTTAAGAATTGGTAGAAAAAGTCTTTTATGTGGCTTTGTTGATGCTGTGAGTCTTATATATCTCATCAAAGTCTGAATGCACTCATTGAAAGTTCTATAGATTTCAGATTCAGGACTTTGGTTATCAGGTATTGAACTCAAGCAGTTTAGAAATAAAACTGGGAGTGAGAGCATTTCAATGAGTAAATGGTTTGTAATACTGAGACGATGCATAAAAGGAAGCAGAGAGGAGACCGTGCCTGACAATAAGTAGGTTGAGAAGTAGTTGGTGAGCCTCGAGCAGAGGCTTTCTGTGGTTGGCAGGCCATGTGATGTTTCACAACAGCCATCGGGGGGCTCTTAGTGTTTAGGTGAATCGGAGCAGAAATTAAGGTGAGAGAAGAGAACAGAGCGGAGCCGCCACCAGGCTGTCTCTGAGGCAGCCTGTGATGTCGTAGCACTCCCCAAGGGGAGCGCTCTGTCAACGCTGCTCAGGCATATTAAAGCCAGTGGCTCCTCACAGCAGTCGGTTGCCTGGCTGGCTGTGGGAGGGGGTTACAGGATAACGGAGTATCCCTTGAGGACTGTTGTCAAGGCAATGGATACAAATGGAGAGGTGGGGTAATGCAAAGTCTCCCCAGACAAACAAACAAATAAACAACATTAAGGCTTGCAGGCCGGCGCTCGTGTACTGGTAAAACTGTGAATGGCCTCCTAACAAGAGGTGGGATGAGAGGGTTAGGGTTAGGTATGAGAGGAAATTTAAAGTAAGGAAACCATATGTGTTGTTCTAAGGCAAATGGCTGCAAATCAGTGGGTTTCTGATGTTAACAGACCGATAGAAAGGAAAAAAAACTGCAGAGGTGCAATGGAGAACGATGTACCTGAAGTATGCACATATTGATTCCATATGCTTTCCAATTGAACAATTACATGCTCGTTATACTCTTATTTTATAATGCATTATTTCAAGCAACTGTAAAATGTTATTTACACAGAAACTGCACCTCCACTTGTGAAACAGACCATTTTTTCTTCATAGTATTAGTGTCATCTCTGAATTGTCTACGTCTCTCCCTTCTTTGATTAAAGCGTCGAGTAATACGAGGCGCCTACAAGTTCCACGCTGTTATCACCACATTTGAGATGATCCTGGGAGGCTGTCCTGAACTCAACGCCATTGAGTGGCGCTGTGTGATTATCGACGAGGCTCATCGTCTCAAGAACAAAAACTGCAAGCTGCTCGAGGGCTTCAAGCTCATGAACCTGGTTCGTAAAGCATCCGCTGTTTCAAACATGTTTCAAATGACTTCATTTGTCTTGTAGTTTAAAAACTAGAGACCAGTTTGACGTGAACTTTGTCCTGTTCAAGGAGCACAAGGTCCTGCTGACCGGTACCCCTCTCCAGAACACGGTAGAGGAGCTTTTCAGCCTCCTCCACTTCCTGGAGCCGGCACGTTTCCCATCTGAAAATACCTTCATGCAAGAGTTTGGAGACCTCAAGACCGAGGAGCAGGTGAGCGAAGAGTTTTATGTGGATTATGTTTTGCTTCTGTTCTGAATGTTTAAAATGATTTTTTGCAGAAATTTGGGTGTATGGCAGTTTATTTTTAGCCAAAAGCTCTAAGCAGATCTTCAATGAAAAGACCATTAAAACATGTTTTGAAGTGAGGCTTGAAGTTAAAGTATTTGCAACCTGCCTTGCAAAACATGCGATACTTAAGCTAAAAGCCACAGGAAATGTGTAATCCTGTTCTTGGTAAAAGCTGCAGGTGCTGTTAAGAAACATGGTTAACCCCACGTAACATAACATATCTGAAGTTGCACAATTCTTAATGTACATTTAAGAAATATAAATAATAGTGATGCTGCACTGTGGCACAGCAGCATTAAAGTGACTTGTTTTTTAAAAAGGGACACTAAGGATATAAAATACTGTTCATCATTTGATCTTCAGCAACCACTGCTTTAAGAGAATGTGGATGCTACTATTGATGTGCTTTAGGCCAAAAAGTGATCACTAAAATGATGGTAATGGTATCCCAATGTGGCATTTCTTTTCAGTGGAGATGCACAAGTTGTCATTTTAGCATTGACATTGGAAATTTAAATGGGTAAAAACATAGGGAAGGAAGATTTGGTTGCAAAACAGCCGTATGGACTTATTAAGGCTATAGAATGGATGCTAAACAAAAGGAAGTCATTTGCTGGCGGCAAAACTAATTAATCTGATCATTGAAATCAGCAACTTGCAACCCAGCAGAACTGTGGTTGTTTCCTGTGTAAACACAGAATATGTAAACTCGTAGCACAATTGCATAGAGGCAGCTGCTGGATGTCTTAACTGTGTCTTCATCTGTTCGGTCCACAGGTGCAGAAGCTTCAGGGCATCCTGAAGCCCATGATGCTGCGTCGTTTGAAAGAGGACGTGGAAAAGAAACTGGCCCCAAAAGAGGAAACCATCATTGAGGTCGAGCTCACCAACATCCAGAAGAAATATTATCGTGCCATCCTTGAGAAGAATTTCTCTTTCCTGGCTAAAGGTGCTGGACAGGCTAACATGCCTAACCTGGTCAACACCATGATGGAGCTCAGAAAGTGCTGCAACCACCCCTACCTCATCAAAGGTAGGACGCTATTGAAAAACTAAGCTTGTCAAAGTTTAAACTGATATGACAGAATGACACAGTTACTGTGACTGGATAGTAGACATTAAATTAAATCAAATCTTTAAGAGAAAGGAAAAAAAATCAAAACTGAAGCATGTGAAACACAGTGTTGCTGATGTGTGATATGTCTTTGCTATGTTAGGGGCAGAAGAAAAGATTCTTGAGGACTTCAGGGAAGTACACAGTCCCACTGCCATTGACTTTCACCTGCAGGCGATGGTGCAGTCTGCTGGGAAGTTGGTCCTTATTGACAAATTGCTGCCTAAGATGAAGGCAGGAGGCCACAAAGTGCTCATCTTCTCCCAAATGGTGCGCTGTCTGGATATCTTGGAAGACTACCTCATCCAGAGAAGGTAATGTAGTGTGAAATATAACAGCGCTGCTGTTGCACTTCTATCGTATTAACTCTCTGACCATATTCTATCCTCTATTAAGAAAAAATCTTTTGCACACGACTGACAGGATTCTAAATATGTGGGACTCATGGTTTGCTGTTCTTTACCATTTACAGCCATTTATTTCTGTATTCATTTTTTTTAAATTATTATTATTACAAAGGAGATTTGGGGAATATGATTGTTATTTTAGTTTAAAACAATTCTCCTGTTTTGCATCTGTCTTTCCACTTCACTTCCTTACTTTGTGGGTCTTTCTTTACCTTCTTTCATTGCTCACTTGTCTCTGCCTTCCTTTCCCTCTCTTTTCTCTGGCTTCCAGCCAGAAGCTGGAGCAAACCTGAAACTGTCTGTTGTAACCATGCGAGGAGTTGCGCAGCACAGACCTCAGTCAGGGTTCAGCAGCAGGTTACAGAAGCCCTTAGGGCTCCACTACATCAGACAAGGCGGAGATTCTGTGAGGTTTCTCTTGAGTGGAAGTGGATTACCTCAGGGAAGGCAGGGGGTCGGATTGTGGGGAAGGGATGAGAATGCACACAACGTGAAAGAGCATAACCACCCCTTGAACTAGCTGTGTTTGAGGATGTTGTTTCTCAGGTTTCAGGAAGGGTAGGAAGATGAGAGGAAAATTTGAGTACAAGACGTGTTGTTGGAGTTTAATGCCTGCATAAGCTTATGCCCATCACTTGAATAAAGTCTCTCATCATAACTTGAGCTTTGAATATATCATTTTTATCCGCATTCATCGTGTTTTATTCATGTTTGTTGTCTCTCATATATCGTGTTGCAGGTACTTGTACGAGCGCATCGATGGACGTGTTCGTGGAAACCTGCGCCAGGCTGCCATCGACCGCTTTAGTAAGCCTGACTCAGACCGCTTTGTTTTCCTCCTGTGCACAAGAGCTGGTGGCTTGGGAATCAACCTCACGGCAGCAGACACCTGCATCATCTTTGACTCTGACTGGAACCCACAGAACGACCTGCAGGTAGCCTCACTCGGCTAAAGATTGAAGTAGTTTTTGAGACATTTATGCGGAACCTGGTTCCCTGTTTTGTTTTATCTCAGTTTGATCAGTCGCTAAAAAGTAAATGTTATTCAAGTCAAAAGTGCAGATGTTGAATCAGATGCTCATGTTTTCTGTCCACATCTGGTTTGTCTCCGCTTCACAGGCCCAGGCTCGATGCCATCGGATTGGTCAGAACAAAGCGGTAAAGGTGTACCGACTGATCACCAGGAATTCATACGAGCGGGAAATGTTCGATCGTGCTAGTCTCAAGCTGGGTCTGGATAAAGCGGTGTTGCAGAGCATGAGTGGCCGAGATAACAGCTTAGGAGGAGGAGGAGGCACTGGAGGAGGGGTAAGACTGACATCATTATTAGTTTTCTTGTCATGAATATCTGTCATTTGCCTTTCGTCGTACATGATTTTTATTTATTTATTTATTTTTTTGTCTTTTCCGCCTTTAAATTATAACATAAACTGGAATTTTTATAATGGAAAAGCTTGACACAGATTGTCTTCAGCTCTGAAGATCAGATCGTGACTGAATCTTTCAAGTGTAAAAATTCCAGTTTAAACAAAGTATTGTTGATAAATTAGTCATAACAAAAGTACCAACATGCAAATGAAATGGTCTTTTTACTTTCGTTACCTCAGAGTTCCTGCTGCCATCTTAGGAAAATAAGCAATAGATATCACTTGTTGTCTTTCTATGTTGATGAAAATGAAGTACTGAATTACAGTGGACATAAGAGATGGTGAACAACAATCAGACTCAAGCCAGGAGAAAAAAAAAGCAAGAAAAGAATATAAGGAAGGTCACCGCTAACATTTCTTCTTGATGTGTAGCTGATCCCGTTAGTCTAATCTGTTTGTGGGGAAGTGTATCAGCAGTGTGTGAAGTGTGTAGGTGGATGTTGAGCTGCACTTTGTGTCCTCTTGAGAATTATCTGAACTATAAGGAGGTTGAGGTATTAGCTGTTTTCTACATCTGGTCTGAACATATTTGCATACGAAACAGCTGCTGGGGTGAGATACAGGGCTGCTGATGTTACCGTTCAAATAATCCAACATGTGCATGCCGTTTCTGTTAATACTAGAATTTCGCGTCAGACTTTATGCATTTCATTTTTTTACTATAACATGGTTTCTTTACATGACCACATTTTCGTACCTCTCAGGCTGCGCAGCAGCAGTTATCTAAGAAGGAGATTGAGGATCTGCTGCGACGTGGCGCCTATGGGGCCATCATGGATGAAGAGGATGAAGGGGCCAAGTTCTGTGAGGAGGACATTGACCAGATCCTCCAGCGTAGGACAAAGACCATCACAATTGAGTCTGAAGGACGAGGATCCACCTTTGCTAAGGTGAATTCAAAAAGGGGGGGGGGGAGAATAAGAACAGATGCTAAATGAATAGTTTTTTTTGTTGTGTTCATACGCAGTCCTTCCGTCTAAAAACCCACTGGCTGCCTTTGATTTACGACTAGGCAACTGCCAAAATGGCAAATTTGATTATGGTTTGATGTAATTCTGATGTCTTCTTTCAGGCCAGTTTTGTCGCATCCGGAAACCGCACAGACATCTCTCTGGATGACCCTAATTTCTGGGACAAGTGGGCCAAAAAGGCAGACATTGATGTGGATATGGTCAATGGCAGAGTAAGTACTGCGCTGCAATGAATGCAGTATACAGAGAGCAGGATACTTGAGTGTCTCAAGAGACACATGTAGCAGGACTGCAGCTTTCCTTTAACAATATTACAGGCCTAGGACATCATTGAAATTTGCTGAAAGTCCCTGAAATTGTGCTTATCCCCCCCTCCTCATCTACAGAATAGCTTGGTGATTGACACTCCTCGCGTCAGAAAGCAGACGAGGCCGTTCAGTGCCACCAAGGATGAGTTAGCAGAGCTTTCAGAGGGCGAAAGTGAAAGCGACGAGACCAAACCTAAGCTCAGACGAAACCATGATCGACAAAACAGCTACGGCCGCACAGAGTGCTTCAGAGTGGAGAAGAACTTGCTTGTATATGGGTAAGATTAATTTAATCAGTTTAACCTAATAGAACAATAGATTAAAATTGTTTGTATTTGATAGGATTTACTTGAATTTTCCAAAACCTAAAACTTACTGAGAAATGAGTCCAATGATCAAGGCTCTCTGGTTGCTCAGGATGAGTTTAGTCTTTCAAAATGTACTCGGGGGTCTACTTTAATTCTCTGAACATTTATTATATATTTTTTTTTCCAATTTGGCTTTTTTATTTGGATTTCCAGATGGGGTCGTTGGAAAGATATTCTCAACCATGGCCGATTCAAAAAGCAATTGACTGATTGGGATGTAGAGTCCATCTGCAGAGCCCTGCTGTCTTACTGTCTGGTCCATTACCGTGGCGATGACAAAATCAAAAGCTTCATGTGGGACCTCATCGCCCCTACTGAGGACGGGCGCACAAAGGAACTGCAGAATCACCTGGGTGAGTCTTAGGAAGTCCTGGCTACATTAACTCGACTTTTTACAGCAGCAGGTGCACCTGGAGAATGTTGGATTTAAGAAATGAATGCATTTTCTCGACATCACCAGTGACTTTTTTTATTTTATTATTATTTACTAGGCCTGTCAGCCCCAGTCCCTCGTGGCAGGAAGGGTAAGAAGATGAAGATCCAGTCTAGCTCTTTTGACATCCACAAGGCCGAGTGGCTGAGGAAACACAACCCTGAGCACATGCTTCAGGACGATGGCTACAAGAAGCACCTGAAACACCACTGCAACAAGTAGGTGGTTCCTTATACTGCTCCATATTATTCACCCAGTTCACTCCACATAAAGTTAAACAATAATGTTCTTAGTAATAGCAGAACAGAGGATATATTATCTAAAAGAGTAAGAGAAAGAGAGTTGGCGTTTTCCGTATTTATGAGCGTATGATTGGCTCATAGTGCACATGCTGCTTGTGTATTGCTTTTTATTCTTTTCTTTTTTTCCCTATTGAGGGCGGGTCAGAGCTGTGTCTGTGTTTAAACTTTTTAAAGAATTATAACAACTGGCAGGTGACCATTAGTCGCCTCTAACAGCCATTGTCTCCATTTTTTTTTTTTTTTTTTTAACAGAATGAAACCTAAGTGAATGAAAAAACAATTTACACATGGCTTGAATCTTAACCGTGGTACTGCCAAGCCACTGTAATTAGGAAGCAGTCAAACCTCTATTGGAGCTGACAGTCTACTGATTGATTAACGAACGGGCATCACATTGAGCTTAGTTGGCTGATTAAAAAAAATCTCCGTGAGACTTCAGGGTAGCTAATGGCCATCATAGATCTCTCTTATTTTCAGACAGACGGGGAAGATGGCTGTTATCGAAACATTTTCTGCTGAGATATAAAGCCAAATAGATGGCTGCTTCTTTTTAAATGGAGGCTTGTGTGCATTGGGCTTTAGCTGCAGAGCACTGCAGCTTTCATAGAAAGTTCGCCATTGTTTCCTTGTCCAGTAGTGCTGAATCCAGGGATTGTCTGATATGTGACACGCCGGGCAATAGGGGACATGCGGTGAGCAGAGTTTGCTGACTTCTGCATTTTCACCCGGAGGACCTGGAATGTGACTGCTGGCGTGAGTGTTGGGGTTCACTGGCTTCCTTAACAAGGCTGCAAATGTAGGACACAGCTTGGAACACTAAAAGAAGTAGTGGTAAATGACAGACTTGTTTTGAAAACTGAAAGAACAAGTGGTCAGACTGTGAGATCATAATGCGACTTTGTACTCAACAGTTTCGTTTTTCAGTTTTTTTTCTAAACGGTAAATCTCTGCACAGGCTTTATTGGATACTGAAATAAAAAGTGAAACTATGAATCTCAAATCTACTTTGGCATTTCGGATGCAACTTTGAGAAGCCACAAACCTTTGACGGGATTGTGTGCTTTGGTAAGACTCATTCATGATGAACAGACCATGAGGGATTTTTATGCATATACCACCCGTGTCAGGCGTACTAGGCTGCAAGATCCCTTGCAGCCTAACCATATCTCACAGACACCACACACTAAAAAAAGGCTGGGAAAGGGGGTGATGGAGGGCTGTGCTGACAGGCAGAGGAAGCAGCAGCAGCTGCTCCTGGGCGGGTCCAGTCCACACAGAAGCATGGAGGGTGGAGGAGGGAGAGGGCAGCTAGCTCAGCTCTAATTTGACAGAGCCACAAGTCCAGACTGGACACCCCAGACAAACAGACGGACCTCGGAGCCCTGCAGTTGTTCCTCGTCCCCTCAGTGAGTCGAGGGAGGAGTTTTAGTTTGTTTCGTACAATATTTAGCAGAGTTGCGTCCAAAGAAAGATGGAATGCCAAGCATCCTGTTGTTGGGCAAAGCACAAGTCTTTCAGTGCTGTAAAAGGAAGCATAAAGCATTTTTACCAGTTGAGCGATAAATATAGCACAGTTGTATTAAAATAAGTTTTAAAATGTGGCTGCAAACAAAAAAAGCAGATGTAGCTATCTGGGAAGAGTATTCTGTAGGTCTTGCTCATTTTTCCACATGTGTAAAATGTGCTTCTCAATTCTATTATATCTGTGTTATTTGTGGTTTTTTTTCTAATGGCAAATTTTCACTGCAGGCATCGAGATGAAATTGAAAATGATTCTGTATTCATATAAAGTTATTGCACAGAAGGCTTTTGCAGTTGAGAAAACTCGAGTCATACCAGATGCAACAGCTTGGCACACAACAGTTCCCACCACTCCACTGTCTCCACTCAGTGGCTGCTGTCTGTGATGTGCGATCATGCATCACAGAGCTAATGTCTCCCCTGTGAGTCATGCTCTCTCTACCTTGTCAGCCTCGACATCCCAGCCTTCATCTTCTGCCAGCATACAACCACGTGACAACTGGAGGGAGACGCTGGTCTGTTCATTCAGTCATGAGTCTTGATGTAGGGCTGCTCACGACTCCCTGTGAGATCCATACAATGATGTCCGCCTCAGAGTTGCACCATTTCAGAGTAAATTGACTAGACTTGATGCATATGCTGGCCTGTTTCAGAGAGCTATGCATCATGAGCGTGTCCGGCTCTGAGGAGCTGCTCACGTTAAAAAAATGAAGAGAATAAAAGCAAAAATTCATGACTGTTTGATCTGACTGTGGATGTACAACAACAAAAAAGGATGGGACTGTTACTACATCATGCAATCTTAGGATTATGGCTCAGTCGCCACAAATTTGACTCATTTGCATTTTTTGTGTGTGTGTGTGTGTGTGTCTGTGGGTGTCTGTGGGTGGGTGGGTGGGTGTGTTGGTTCTGCTCGCTCAGCATTTGCGTGTGGTCAGGGCTTTGTATTGACCAATGAGTTTTCTCTGTGCAGGGTGCTGCTCAGGGTCAGAATGCTCTACTACCTGAAACAAGAGGTGATAGGAAGCCAGGCCCAGAAGGTGCTAGACGGCGTGGACTCCAGGTGAGCTCAGCTTTGACCTGCTCAGACGGAGCATTAGAATACCTGTGTTGAGAATTCAAATCATTTCTCCCTGAGGTCTACTTCTACTGCTAGAGATGCTAAAGTACATTTTTTTTAAACTCTATAAACTCACTAGATTTACTAAATCATAGATTGTCTATTTGTTCTTGCACCTACACACAGTACGATGGTTGGATTTTACTGTGGTTGCAATCTTGATCTGTACAATCATATAGTTAATAAAGCAACCCTGTCCGAGGTGGACATGTTCAATTACATTTCCACGTTACAGAGGACATTTTCAGTATTTTTCCTGGAGTGGCCATGGTTTTCTATCACATGTGATGTCGACCCTTTGAAGGAAGAAACACAGGTTCAGCAAATTCATAAGAAGGATGTAGAGCACCACCTGGTGGAGGAAAATCAGGGTTTTCTTTTTGTTTGTTTCTACAGTTGAACGCTTGTGAAATTAGCTCATGAAAACGACAGTTAACAAGGAGGTCACTATCCAAAGCCAAACAAGGCTTTTATTGTGTCATATTTCTCTCTGTGTTGTTTTTCCTCTGGAGGAGGCATGTGTTTCTACTGACAGCAAATTGACACATCAAACCAGGGAAGCTTCATTGATATTATTATTAGAACAAATATTTAGCAAAACGGAAGATCCCGCAGAGATCAGCATGTAAACTTTTCCCTTTACAAAGCATCTCCCCCCTGCTCGTCCTCCACAGTGAGATAAAGATCTGGGTGCCTGATCCGGACCACTCAGAGCTGCCGGCCTTGTGGTGGGATGCGATCTGTGACAAGTGTCTGCTGCTCGGTGTCTTCAAACACGGTAAGAAACATTGTTTTTTTTTTGTTTGTTTTTTTAAAAAGGGGATTGCAAGAAAAAAGAAGATGATAATGAAGATTAGAAATTTAGTTAAAATAAAAATATTTTATTGTATTTTCAAAGCATTTTTGGTCAAAAGCCCAGGAACTGATAACACTTTTTTTTTTTTTTTACAGTTCCATCATTTAAAGTTACAGTTTCTAAATATATGTTTTAACTGATAAATCTGCCGTTATTTGATTAGCTTTTTTTAGCATGTTTTCCATTGGTAACCGGTGTTTTGTGGGAAATCAACCAGCTTGTGTATATTTCCTGTACCCCATCTACAAGTTTCCATGCATTATCCTTTGGTAATTTTGGTGTTTGCTTATCCTTCTGCACATTCCCAGGTTATGAGAAGTACAACACTATTCGTGCAGACCCTACTCTGTGCTTCTTAGAGCGTGTAGGTCGACCGGATGAGAAGGCCATCGCCGCCGAGCAAAGAGGCAACGACTTCATGGATGGGTGTGTACTCACCAGCAGTTTTGTTTTACCCTGGCTGGCAGGTTTGAAAATGTTTTCTTTTTTTAAACTGTTAACATAAGAAAATAAAACAAATCCTTTGTGTATGTATGCGTAGGGATGTGGACGATCCAGAGTACAAGCCTGCTCCAGCCCTAATAAAGGATGACATGGAGGTAAGATCACAACAATCAAAGTTGAATGCAGTCCAGTTTAGCCATTTTATTGTAGGAAATGACTGCTTTGGTATATTTTTCTTCCACTTCGGTTTACCATCTAGTTTAGTGCAATGTTTTTTGCTGTTTTTCTTTAAATGCACTCTCTCCTCTCACACAGGATGATTCCTCTTCTCCTGGAGACCTGGTTGTCACTGATAATGCTGGAGGTGAGTATTAGATGTTTGTAATCCTTAGCGGAATTATGACACACAGGCTTCCCACACACAGGAGAAATCTAGAATTTTGAAGCTTCAAAACATTTAGAAAAATGTAAATCTTCATTTTTGCTTGAATCCAGATGCAGCTCCAGTAACGACAGAAGGCCAGAGTGCCTACTGGCCCTCTCCCTCCGTGCTGACTGCTCGACTGAGGCGACTGATCACAGCCTCCCAGCGCTACACCAAGAGCCGGCAAATCCTCCACATCCACCAGTCTCAGTCTCAGCCCCAGTCCCAGTCTCAGTCTCAGTCTCTGTCTCAGCAGACCATGATACTTTCTGCTCCGCTCTGCCCTTTGCCCCCCACACTCAACGACACACTAAATCCTAAAATGGCTGCGAAGATTGAACGCCAGCAAAGGTCAGGGCACAAATCAGAATGGCAATGATTGAGAAGTGAATTGATTAAGAAGTGTATCATTGCCATAGTGATACTTAAGCATACATAATTTTGTTCTAAATTTTCCCTTTCTCCAGATGGACCAGGCGAGAGGAGGCTGACTTCTACCGGGTCGTCTCTACTTTCGGTGTCGTTTTTGACCCAAACCTCGGGCGGTTTGACTGGACCAAGTTCAGGGCCATGGCTCGGCTGCACAAGAAAACTGACGAGAGTCTGCAGAAATACTTGTGCGCCTTCACCGCCATGTGTCGACGGGTGTGTCGTCTGCCACCCAAAGAGGGAGGTCAGAAGCCTGCTTGCTTATCCATATAAAAACATGCAGATAATCAGTTTTCATTTCTACTGTTTTGAATTGGAGATGTGTGTGCTCACAGGGCTGCAGTGGGATTTTGCTCAGAAGCTTTATTTTCTTTTCCTAACAAAAGAATTAATGTGAAAACATAGTCCCATGTAATGTGCCACAATCATACCTGCCTTAGTGGGCTCGTTTTGAAGAGAACTCAGTGGCACCGTGAAACGAGCTGTCGCAGCAGTACTGAGCTAAACGGCTGATAAGGTTAATCATTAGTGAAAGATAAACACTGTGATGTCCACGCTTCAGGCAAAAACAAGTCTTTGGGTTGTACTTTCCTTTATTTTCTTACATTCTTTTTTGTTCTTTTTATCCAGACTCCACGGTGGACCCGTCTCTGAACATCCAGCCGATCACAGAGGAGCGAGCATCCCGTACCCTCTACAGAGTAGAGTTGCTGCGCCAGGTGAGGGAACAAGTCCTTCGACACCAGTTACTCTACGAACGTCTGTCTCTGTGCCAGCTGAGCTCTGACTTGCCCGTGTGGTGGGAGACTGGTACGCATGACCGTGACCTGCTAATTGGTGCTGCAAAGCACGGCGTCAGTCGGACTGATTACCACATCCTGAGAGACCCCGAGCTCAGCTTCATGGCCGCCCAACGCAACTACAGCCATTCAAAAGCTGCACAGCAGCAACCACGCACATCCACCACACTATTACACCCTCAGTACCAGGCAGCCAGCTCAGTGCTGACAGGCTCTCCACAGCCCCCACCCTTCCAGAGAGACCCAGATCCCTGTGCGGTTGTTCCCAAAGTGGAACCAGCCTCAGAGGAGGAGGAGAGCAAAGACAGGCAGGGAGAGAGATGGAGCCCCCCTCAAGCACCCGCCACTCCCACAGGTGTGGAGGAGAAGCCTGTTTTAGTGGCGAAGGAGAGTGAGAAGCAGATGGTGGCAGCGCGTACCAAACCGCTCACACCCAACTCCTCAGAGAGGAAACCCAAGAAGGCCAGCAAGAGGGGCCGGAGGGAGGCCAAGCGTCGCTCCGAGTCCGACTCGGACGGCTCCTCTTCAAGCTCCTCGTCGCGCTCCTCTTCATCGTCTTCATCATCCTCTTCTTCCTCCTCGCATTCCGGATCCAGCTCCTCTTCCTCCTCATCGTCATGCTCCTCTGGCTCCTCCTCATCATCGTCCTCCTCCTCATCCTCCTCTGACAGTGAAAGTGAGGGAGAGGAGGCAAAGAAGAAAGGTGAGTATCTCTTGTCTGGGAAGAATTATTTCCACGCCTGGTAGTTTGATGTGTGTTTCTGACGTCGGTCTCTGTGATGTTCGCAGTGCCTGCAGCGACAAGTGTAAAGGGCTTTGATGAGGACAGTGTGACGTCTCTGAACACTACGCAGGATGAAGCACAAGACACCCATGTGGCTGAGAACGGCGTCTCCACCAACTCCTCTCATCCTTTTCAGGGAGGAGGGTACATGTTGGCTGCTTCCTACTGGCCAAAGGTAAATGAATGTGCAGTTGTTACAGTTACTTACAGTGCTAACAGGATTTGTTCTAAACTCTAAAACCAACTGAACTTTACCAAATGAGTCTTCAATGCCAGTGCCTGACAAACTATTCAAACAAGCATTGGTGAGTATTAGTCGTTTGTAACTGAACATCCAGTATTGCAGATATTTGTCTGCAGCAATTAGCTCTCAGGATATAAATCACGGAATCGATTTGTAGTCTTGCAGGATGGTTGTGACCAGGAAGGAAATCCGGCTGAGATTGTCTTATCTGTTTGTTTTTTAGGACCGTGTGATTATCAACCGCCTGGACAGCATCTGTCAGGCAGTGCTCAAGGGCAAGTGGCCAGGCCCACGTCGGGTCTATGAGCCTGGAGGTGCGGTGGCCTCCTTCTACACCACCAAGCTGCTGGACAACGCCAACAGCCTGTGCGAGGACCCCTCTGCCTCGCCACAGGGGTCAAAGGTGACCAAGCATGTTGCAGAAAACAAGGAGTTCTCAGTAAAACTCAACGATGTATGTTGATTTCTCCCTTCCTCCCCTCCTTCCTCTGCTTCAGCCCTAATCGTAGGACCCTGCCACCTCTGCTGCTATGACCAGTGCTAGCTGCCGTGTTCAGCATGTTTATCTGGTCCCCAAACCTGCTTTCCTTTGGGGATGATTAACAGTTGACTGCCTGGCAGGAGGAGAGATTAATTTAATAGCAGCCTTCCTCTGTTTTCCCACACACTCAATTTGAATTGGGCTCTCAGCCTGTGATTATATGAGCACAAATAAGTCAAGAGAACATAATAAGGTTCGGTTTGAAGGCTCTCTAGACTGAAGGGGTCTTTCTAGTAATCTGATTGAAATGGAGACCTCTGCTGTGGGTGTTCTCTAATGCGCTTCAAGGCAACGTGGCTATTAACTTGGCAGGCTTGAGATTTTCTATTTATCCCTCGCTCATGTGCTGTTTTTTTTTTTATTAATATCGGAATGTAATTGGTTTTGCCAACACATACACCTGCTGCTTGTTCCCTTTAAATTCGGCCTTTGCACTCTATGCTGACAGCAGCTATATCTTTGGCATGGCTTTCAAGCACAGTCCAAACTATGAATAGACTCTACCCACTTCCCTGCTAAGCACTACCCACTATGTGTCCCTGTGTTCCAGTAATACTAACAAGAACCAACATGAACAATGTTTGCCATTATTTTTTTGAATAACTTATTGACGAAATTACTTGAAAGCATAGATTGAAGTCAGCATAACTTTAAATAGAAAGTGAGGGAGCTATGTAGACAACACATTTGAAAACATTTGCTTTGTAATCCTTAAAATCAAATGATAAACAAAGAGATGATCACTGATTCAGTAAAAGCTCAGAAAGTTGAGCCGAACGTTTTCCTTTGGTAACAGTTCTGTACGTTTTCCCTTGATGTTTTTCTGGACTTATCTGACACTTTTGTTTGTATGTCATTGCAGCAGGAGGGAGGTCTGAAGTTGACCTTTCAGAAACAGGGTCTACCTCTGAAGAGGCCCCTGGACTCTGAAGAAGGCCCCCAAGCTCAGCAGCAGTACCTGGCCCGGCTTCATGAGCTGCAGAGTGCTTCGGACACAAGCCTGGCTGACATCACAAAGCCTCAGAGCAGCCCCCAGACTGGTATGTTGATTTAAATACACGGTTTGCTGAAAAGGCCCACATCATTTTTCTTTCCCACCACTAGGTGGAAGCAGAGCAGAGTTTTGGTAGCTAAGGAGAGGATACCATGGAAACTAGTCTTCCTGTTTTTCTGAGTCACTCTGCTCACACAGATTTTCAAGGAATAGAAAATGAGTTTATTCATTCTGTTTTAAATCTGCACTGTAGGTCAAATTCCAGGGAGTGAATGCATATGAACACTTCATTGTTTCACGTTTAACTTCTCCTTCGTAGTTCACAACTAACAGGTTGCTTCTCCCGCAGTTACTCCAAGTCTCACTGGCCAGATGAGGCTGAACGGAGCACTGGATGGCCAGCCTGTGGTTAAGAAACGAAGGGGGAGGAGGAAGAATGTAGAGGGGATGGACCTGCTCTTCATGAACAGAAATCAAGTACCTGCTGTTCCCAATCAGGTGAAAAGCTGTTACTGAAGTACAAACCCCATTAGTCGTTGACAGAGAAATCAGTAAAAGCACCACAAATTGTCAGATTTTTGTGTAAATTATGAGTTTAATTTGTGCTTCTTGTGTCTAGGTGCCTCCAGGCTGGGGGGGTATTGGCCAGGTGGGCATGGCTGGAGCTGCTGTGCCAGGCTCCAGTCAGGTCCCCTCGGACACTGAGAGCAGGGTCCCTGTTATCAACCTGAAAGACGGCACGCGGCTGGCAGGGGATGACGCTCCGAAGAGGAAAGACCTGGAACAGTGGCTGAAAGAGCACCCTGGCTTTGTGGCAGACACTGGAGCCTTTATCCCTGTGAGTACTTCTTTTTCTCATTCCTTATCTCTACAGGTTACAAGTTCTGTTTTTTCTAACGGAAAACACAAGATGTTTTATGAAAGACAGATCGTTTCCGGAAACGCACTGTTAAAGTTTAGTATGTAGGTGTTTTAATCTAGCAGTGGCAATTCGTGAAGAAACATCATTGAAGAACTTTTTTTTTCTTTTCCAGGGGGTAAATAAGATGCAACTGCAGTTTCACTTCCAGGACGGTCGGCCCAAGCAGAAAAGGCACCGCTGCAGGAATCCCAACAAGATCGACGTCAACAGCCTGACAGGAGAGGAGAGGGTCCAGATCATCAACAGGAGAAATGCTCGCAAGGTGTGTTAGTGTTTGTGGCTTTGAGTGTTTCTCTCACACGCAAGATAATTCTCCACAACCGCTAAAGTAGAATGATGAACATTGCTTACTGAACAAAGTTGTGAAGGAAGTAACTATTAAATGCTGAGCTCTCAGCTTGATCAGGTCACTGAATAATTGTGCTTTCCAGATGTAAAACGCTTGCCTGTTTTGCCCGTTTAGATTGGTGGTGCCTTTGCTCCTCCTCTGAAGGATTTGTGCCGCTTCCTTCAGGAAAACCCAGAGTATGGAGTCCCGCCTGAATGGGCTGATGTGGTTAAACAGTCGGTGAGTTTTTCCAGGTCACACTTGCATGAGAATGAAACTATGACAGGATACGATGCTTTGAGGAAGGCAGATTTGGCCAGTTCTGTTTAAGGTTTCATAAGGTTTGTTATATAGTGTACACTAGCTAAAATGCAGTCTGCAGCAACAGTAAATCCTGCTTTGAGAGCATTTAACCTGTTTCGGAGGCATGTTCATTCAGCTATGATCCTTACAGCCAGAGCTGCAGAAAGTCGGTGAGATTAGGTGGCGCTGTGAGAAAGTGTGCATGGCGTCGTATTAAACGCTATACAGCAATAATGACCATTATAATGAAAGAGCAGGTAAAATCTCCTCGGTGGCATATCAGTTTGAAAAATTAAAAAAATAAAAATAAATGTAAGCATGCACTAGTCTTTAGAAAGCTAAGTAACAACATAAGACCATTTCAAAATCCACACAATCATAAGCATTTGCTGTCAATGGTTTAATATATTTTTTATTGACACTTGAAGCTTAGACAGAGGGCTAAAATTGTGTAGCACATCAACAAAAGCCTGCACAGAGGCAGGAAACTGTCTAATTTAAAAAAACTAAAACATTTGTTAACCTTAAGCAGACAGTGAAACTCAACTGATTCTTGCGCCGACTAGTGATGGTTAATGACTCAACCGTGGTTACTACTGGTTACCAACTGTGATCCTTCACACTTCTCTATGTGACATGCTCCACATTAAGGACTGTGTGATAAATGGCACTGAGCCTACCCTAAGTTATAAAATTAAAGCAAATACTATTCATTTAAAAATTGCAAGGGCTAGATTTCAAACATTTAATAAGAACCATGTTTTATAGACTGCTTAGTCTTGCCGTTACAATATCCTGCCAGTAGGGGATGCTAAAGTCCCCTTAGCGCCCGTACTTTCTGTCCCAGTTGGAGGCTACTCTTTTGGTGCTAGTGAGACGTTTATAATATTTTGTCCTCTCTATTTGAATTGAGTAAACTGAATAGTTTAAACAAACCTTAACATGAAATCCTTCATGATGCTGGGATTAGTTGCAGAGCTCTTATATTAACTGCATTAAACAGAAGTTGTGCAAGTTAACTCCATAGTTTGGACACATGACATGCTGTCATTTGTAATGAAAGCTGTTTTTTTTCTTTTTTATTCGAGCCGTTTAAGCCTGCTAACCTTGTCTGTCTTCTGCATTGTATTCAGGGTTACCTTCCAGAGAGCATGTTTGATCGGATCTTGACGGGGCCCATCGTTCCCGAGGAGGTGAGCCGGCGAGGGCGTCGACCAAAGAATCCTCTGGCAAAGGCGGCAGCGGCTGCAGCTGCAGCTACACCCAACCCAGCAGCCTCCGCCTTGGGTTTGAACCCTCTGCTGGCTAACGGCCTCCTCTCAGGTATGGACCTCACCAGCCTGCAGGCCTTCCAGCAAAACCTCCAAAGTTTGCAGTCCCTGCAGCTCACCGCAGGCCTGATGGGGCTGCCGTCCGACGCCAGCAACCTGGCTGCAAGTAATTTAGCTGCTATGTTTCCCATGATGCTGTCCGGTATGGCTGGATTGCCAAACCTGCTCAGCATGAGCAGCTTGCTTGGAAAGCCGGCTCAGGAAGGTGCTGGAGGTTCTGAAGAGAAGACAAAGGGAATCAGCACTGGTGGACCGGGAGAGCAATCTGTCTCTAAAACCCCCTCTCACACCTCAGACACCAAAGGAGAAAGGACAGAGGGCTCAAACATGACTCATTCCTCCACTTCCAACTCTGCTTCATCTGCCACTGCAACACAAAGTGCTTCATCTGCCTCTGGAGCCTCCAGTCACCCACTTTCTCTTAACCCCTTGTTACTCTCCAGTATGCTTTACCCAGGGATGCTTCTCACTCCAGGCCTTAACCTTCCTGTGTCTGCCACACAGCCACAGAGCTCAAACAGTGACCCCTCCACCCTTCGACCTGCTGCTCCTCCTCCTCAGCCTGCCACCTCCCAGTCATCGCCGCGGGAGACAGAGCAGCCACGGGGAGAGAAGGATGAAGAGGAGGATGACGAGGCACTAGAAGAGGCTTTGGACGAAGAGGAAGAGGAGGAGGAATCTGCTGAACAAAAAGAAAACAGTGGTCCTGAAGGTTCAGCAAAAGCCGAATCGTCTTCATCAGAGTCTGGGAGCTCCTCTTCATCCTCAGACGATTCAGACTCCAGTGACGAGGACTGATCCTATGAATATATAATTATAAATTTATTTATGTATGGCCTAGAAATGTAAACATATATTCACATATATATGGATTTTCCAGCACTTATGTTGCGATTTCTTTACATGTAAATACAAGAACTAACAACAATGTTGTGTAATAAAGACTACAAAAACCTTAAAAAAAAACCTTAAAAAAACAGGAATAACTGACTTAAAATGAGCTGAAATAAAATGTTCATGTTTGTTCACATGGTACAGTCTTGTTTTGAGACATTTTGCATGTCAGACTTTAGTAGGTTTCTGAACTCTGTGAACTTGTACCACGCGATGATGTACAATTGCAACGAAAAAGGCATTATTGTAATTATGTTGGGATTAATTTTATTAAAAAAGTGAAACTACATCAACACGCTCGTTGAGCTGTACTATTAATATATTTTGATTGTTGGGGTGCGTGGGGGATTGACACTTGACAAACACTTTGGTTTCACTTGTAAATTGACAGTACTTTCTGCAGGTTTGTTGACACTTATGCTTTGCAGATCATATGTTGGATATGTCAGCAATAACCTGGGCAGCTAATGAATGTCACTGAAGCTGTAGATTCTGTCTGCCTGTTTCCACCCCAGTGCACAACTCGCACAGCCTCAAACCTGTCATCAGTCATATGTTCCAAGTTCTTTTTTTTTTTTTTTTAACCCAAAGCTCTATCCTAAATTGTCAGATCAGTGGAAATCCATTTATTTTCCAATCAGAAATGAGCTTAAACCATAGATAAGTGATCATAATTTATTTCTGTCTGTTCTTTTTTTATTTTTTTTTATTTAAATGATTAACACAAGTCAAAATTTAGACACTGATGTCACCGTCACCTTTTACTACAAACATGCCGCTGCAGGTCGAGGCGCACTTTAGCAACCCACAGTAGGCATACGTGTTCACTTGCACATCTGCTGATTCTGACTTCAAAGCTCTTTGAGCTGTGTTGACAAGAAAAAAAAAAAAAAAAAAAGAAACAACAACCTTCTACTGTGTGCCAAAAAACTGCCCTTTGACCTTTTGAGGTCCTGACAGTGTTGTGTGGACATTATTAGTACAACCCCCGGTGTATTTAACTGCTACCTTACCTCAACTTTGTTAAATGGATTGGCTTCACTGTGCGCATGTGCATGGGTGTATTTTCTTGCTGTCCATGTACACACTGCCCTTGTTTCTGCTGGACTGTGTGTGCCAGAGGCCTTTTTATCCCCCCTCCTTCCCCATCTCTCTACAGAAAGATATCTGGGCTGATATCTACCGCTTCCAGAACTTTCCAGTCTGAATGTTGTGTGTTTAACGGGCTCCACAAGCCACATTAAAAGTGTTCTTTACCTTCGAATTTGTCTCATCAGAAAACGTTAGAAGAAACTTTGAAGTCCTTGAGATTACATGTTGCATGAACACTTGTGTTATCTCACAGTATTGTGTGCCACAAGCACAATCTGGATCAAATCCTGGCTACGATTGTAGTAACCCCTTGTTATTTTTTAGTATTATATTCAATTTAGTGCCGTATGGGTTTGCTTTAGGAAGGGCTTGATCAGTTTCAGCTGGTGTTGCTGGAACTTTGCAGTGTTGTCTCATTCTCTTTCACTTCATCCACGACTGTTCTGCTGACAAACTAGTTGTAGAAGTGCCCTTAACCTGCGCATCACCCTCTCACATCTGTGCTCCCTGTCCACGCTTGTGCATTCTGTTCAGCATCCCTGCACATGTCCACTTTTTTCTTTTAGCTGTAACCACGACCCACACAAACACTGGAGTTCACTCGAGTCCAAGTACTTCTTTGTAATGTTCTCTGGCACAACGGTGCTGGCTCAAGGACTGCTGTTACACAGTGGACTGTTAGACAAAATTATTTCTAAGGTGAGGTATTCGTTTGGGCCAAGGGCCTGCTAAACAAACGTTTCAGTTCTCAAGTATAGCTGTAGCATCTCTCTGGTGGGTTCAACCATGAGCCAATTGTTTGATCACAAAGACTGAAGACGCATCTGTTTTCTAATGTTGCTTTATAATGGTTTTCTTGTATGCCTGTTCTATATAGACCTCGTCATGGGTTTGCTTGCAATGCAATTGCATTTTATTTTTTATTTTTATTATTACTAACAGTATGGTATTTTTCTATGTCTGAGCAATGAACTTAAACATGCCACTGTCATTTTGTATATCTGCACCTCGGCTTTCTTTTATCTTGTAGTGCCCTTATGCAAACACACAGCCACTGCTACGTTTGCTGTAGGTGACTGATCCAATGACTTTTTGTCGCCCCTCAGCGATTGGTCGATGGATTGTTGATGACTGCTGAGGCTCTGTAGGACACAAGTGGGGAAGAAAAGAGAACAAGATGGGACTGAATGATTTCATGTGCTTTTTTTTTCTCCGCCTTCTCTGCTTTCTTTTGGTTGGACTGTAAAAGAACTCCCCGAGCACTGTTGGCACGAAAGAAGCAGTGCCGAATCTGAGTTGACACAAAATAATTGGAGACCAATATGCAAGAGGAGTGACGTGACGCACTACTGCTGTACTGGGAGGTTTTCTTTCATTGTTCACACACGTGATCACTGAGAGGACAGAACTGGCATCTGGCTTTTTTTTTATTTTTTTTCCCCATAGTTTAAACTTGATAATCTAAATGTCACCCTGGTCAGTTTGTGTGTGTGTTTGTTTTTTTTCCACTGGACAGTGCAATTTGTGGTCTGTGTAGTCAAAAATAATTCATGTAGTGCAGGAAAATGCGTCTTAAAAGTCATTTGTAATTTATTGGATTACTTTCTATGAAGTTCTATAGAGGAAATTGAGGTTTAATTATTTTTATTAAACATATTCTTCTGACTATTAATTACACGCGCCTTTGCATTCTGCTTTGTTTTAGGGCCTTTTGCAAGACAACTGTGACCAAGGAGTGTTTTACTGACAACAGGACACCGTTTAGAGTCTGTCAGTATCGGGAATGGTGTTCACCTTTTTGAAGTAACGCCATAGAAGCTTAAACTACAGCTTGTTATGGTGGTATAACTAGATTCCATCAAGTTGAATAAATTCTCCTAACCTCATGTATATCATCTATAAGGACTAAAAGATTAAGATCAGATTTATTGGTCATGCATACACACGAAATTTGTCCTCCGCTTTTAACCCATCCAGGTTGAAATGCTCTAATCAACATGAAAAGAAAGCTTTTGTCATGTTAATTCGCTTCTTTTATATAGCATTCAGTACTCAAATAATGAATAAGGTTTGGTTAAATAATACATTTACTTTTTCTTAAGTGTGAACAAGAATAAAGTTACAAACAGGCACTTATATGTGCAGATACTCTCTTCGCCCTCTGGGTGGCGCTCGGGCACCTCTCACAGCAGAGCCGTGGACATACA
Source organism: Odontesthes bonariensis (assembly GCF_027942865.1). Classification (NCBI taxonomy): domain Eukaryota; kingdom Metazoa; phylum Chordata; class Actinopteri; order Atheriniformes; family Atherinopsidae; genus Odontesthes; species Odontesthes bonariensis. The sequence goes on from NC_134506.1 coordinate 33,133,020, forward strand.
TGTTTTCCGACAACTTTATGAGTGACACCCAGACTGTGGCGGCGGTTCAACTTTCTCCTCAGCTGAACAGCGAGTTGTCTGCGCGTCGAAGTAATTTGGTAAGATTGTTCCTCCTTTAGTCTGCGGCTCGCATTCATCTACAGTCTATTCACCCCCTGGCTGTGTGTCTGGTCGGTGTTTGACAACTTCTGGAGAGCTCTTTTTGAAACTGAGGCTAGCTCAGTTCTTGCTCCTTTTAAGAATCGTCTGAGTGTATTTCTGTCATATTGATGCAACTGCTCTTACTTCTGAAACGGCGTGATCCCGTTTTACCGTCAGTTTCGTTCGCACTAAGTAAGTCTTGTAAGGCAAAACAGCGGAAGCTGAAACTAGGTTGCTGGATGCTAGAGACGCTAAGCGACACGTGAGCGTGAGGTACGTAACATCCGTGGCTCGGTCGCTTTAAAAAGCGACACATTTGTTAATCCAGTTAAAGATCAAAGCAATCAGAATCACGCAGGCCAAAACAAGCTCAAACCATATATATATATTTTTTTTAAAAGGGACAAATTTTGATGTCAGGTTTAAAACGATGAACCCTGTCTTGCCACAGCCATTTTCTTTTTCGTAAAAAAAAAAGGGGAAACAAAAACGGGGAATTAGCGACAACACTGACTGCGAAAAAAAAAAAGCCTTGACGCGGTTTAAAATGTGAATAAAAGCAAAATGCAATTTCCTTCAAATCTCGTCATAAGCAAAATTTGTTCTGCACTAGAACACAGAAGGCATGTCAAATGTTGAAATTAAGGCATTTTCCTTTTTTTATTTAAAAAAAAAAAAAGAAAGAAAATTTCACCTTGCTTTTGATGGCAAAAACACTTCTCAAAAAAAGCTGGAAAAGTAAAAATGAACGGTAACAGAGGTTCAGCAATCTAAAAAAAAAAAACTGCATCTATAAAGTTATGAATCGATTGCAAAACAATGTTCCTCTATTTTGAATATCCCATCGTCTACAGTAGGTAATATCATCCTAAGATTCAGAAAGTCTGGAGAAATCTCCAGATGTGTGCGTGGGACGCCTCCTAAAAGTCAATGCTGGATGCCCTCCAGCGGCTCTGCATTCAAAACGTGGATGATTCTGTCGTGCAACTGTCGGAACACTTCTAGAAATCATGGTCTGTGAACGCAGTTCCTGACCTGTGCAAACACTAGTGCAGGTTAAAGGAGGACAAGCCGTATTGGAACATGATCCAGAGAGGCTTCCTCTCTGAGCCAAAGGTCATTTGAAATGGACTGAGGCAAAGTTGAAATCTGTTCTGTGATCAGAGAAATAAAACAAAAATTCTTTGAGGAAATCATGGACACTGCATCACCTGGACTAAAGGGCAGGGGACCAACCGCTGGTTATTAGCACTCATTTCATAAGCCTGCATCTCTGACGGTATGGGGGTTGCATTAGTGTCTGTGGGACTGGGGACTTTAACATCTGAAAAGGCTCCATCAATGCTGAAAGCTACATACAGGTTTTAGAGCAAGATATGCTTTCATCCACATGCATATTCCAGCTAGAAGATGCACAACTGCATCCTGTCTCTATTACAACAATGTGGCTCTGTAATAGAAGAGTCTCTAACCTGCGTGCAGTCCTGACTATTCACCAATTAATTTGTACTTTGAACAGAGGACCGAAGGATCTTATATTTGCTGAGAACAAACAGTGCCCAACCTGGACAGACGTCCAAGTACGTACATTGTGAAATCAGGTCCGTCATGACGGACTACATGAAGAATTCACAGAAAATATATATATATATTTTTTTTGTTTGTTTTCATCGTGACTGATTCAGTGATGTGTGTTTTATGTGCCCACTCCATATTTCTGCTGTTCTTTTTCTTTGTTTAGGAGCCCACTCTCCCACCCACTTCCTGCTTTAAATCCCGTGGGTGAGAGTTACCATGGCCACCGAAGCATGGCCGCTGCGTGGCCCCAGCCTCAGTCTGATCACTCTGCTCAGGTTAGCGCTCCAGTCACACTGAATTATTTAGTCACACAGTGGCCATTTCACAAGAGAAACTACACTACCACTGCAACAGTTAATAGTTACAGTAAAGTGAACCGGGCCATCTGTTTCCCAGAAAACACAGCCTCTCTGCTACATTACTGTATAATCTTAGCTGCATTACTCACTGGCTGAACTAAACCTTGGTGTGGTGTGGACTGATAATGTTTGGCTGGTAAGGTTTATGCCCACTCTAAATTCTTTAAGAAAAGTTGTTGTTGCAAAGAGAGCTTTGAACATCTTTATTTACTTTTGATTCACTATTCCCAACCTACGAATCTTGTTTTGTTTTGTTTTTTCAACAACACAAGTTGGCATTTTCCCTCATTGTTTTTTTTTTTAACCTGCTCGTGACCTTTTGATGATTCCTTGAATTCAGGGCCTGCCCCAGCGATCCAACAGAAGAAATGAAAGTGAGGCTGAGTCATATGCTGCACGAGTTTGTGCAGCACCACGGGAACCATGACGGGACCAAAGGTACGTGGCCCTCACACCCATGTTGCCTTCTGGCCTAAATATTCAAGATGAGCAGCATTATCCCCGGGTTGTTGGCACATGATCACATGTGATTTCTGTGATGTCGTTCGCAGAGCTGGCAGAAAAGTGCTGCTGCGAGGCTGAAGAGAGGTATTTCAGTATTTTGGAAACCCTCCTCAGTGAAGAGATCAGAAGCCCGGGTGGCGGTGACCTCTCTGTGAGTGTGCCCTCCTGTGGTCACAGCTGGGGCTGTTGATTAGTGAGGTTTCACAGAGTAGTGCATATTGTGCTGGACTATGTATGCTTTTTAAATCGAGGTTGTCATTTTTTTTTTTTGTCCATTTTTACCCAGAGGTAAATCATTTGTTCTTCCAATATGATATTCTGATACAGGAAACCTTGTGGAAGGACCCTTTCCAGCGCTATCTGGTGGTCTTGTGTCTGGAGTTTGCCATATCAGCAAACCAGCTGCCGTGTGACTTCACGAAGCTCCTTCAGATCTTCAAACTGGATGCATACCGAGTCCCGCTGGTGTGTCAGCTCTCAGCGTCTGCTCGGAGATCTGCATTTAGCGACGTCCCGTGCCCCTTTTAACTCTCAGGATCTTCTTTTTTCTCTCCCTCTCCTGTGGCTGATAGGTGATAGAGCTGATGTTGGGGTCTGGGTTCGGTCAGTCACACGCTGTAATCAAACACCTCACCACGGTTGAATACAAAATTTTGGAAAGCTTAGCCTGGACCGGTGACTCGCCACTGTGGAAGGAAATCGAAGCCAACGAAGGCGGTCTACCTTCCTCCCAACAGGTCTGCAATAACACACAGAAGCTCTTTATGCATAGATGGGTAAAGAGCTTTATCGTTATCAGAACAGCTGAATGATTACAGCATATCTCTGTCATGCAGGCGATACCTCCGACACAGCTCGAAGAAACAAAGAGAACAGACCTACAACCTGAACCTGGCCAGCCAAAAGGTATGGATGCACAGTCATTAAGCTCATTTTATTTTTGTCGAAGTCTCAGACTTCAAACTTGTTAAGTTTATGCAGAGACCGAATGGTCATCTCTGTATTTGTCAGTGCACGTCGGTTTGGAGATGAGTCCCTCTGTCAGCGTGGACCAGCGGCGTTCTTCTTCAACCGCCAACACACCTAAGAGAAAGAACCCCCTCAGCTGGTTTGCTTGCAAAGTGAGCTCATTTGTCCACAGATCCACATGAGAGTCACTGTTAATCGACTGGTTTAGTGCAGCGTTGCTTTCTCTTCACCCCAGGTTTACAAGTTGATGACAAAGCGTTTGAGTGAGCTGTGTTCCAAACTAAACATTCCTGATGCGCTGAGGTTAAATATCTGGACCTGCTTTGAGCATTCCCTGGTCCGGTACGCCAGGCTCATGGTAGACCGTCACCTGGACGAGATGCTGCTGTTTGCCATCCACTACATGGCAAAGGTGGGCTCTGATAAATCTGCAAGCGCTCCCAGCTCTTTGTGTGTTGGTGGGCACGCAAGGACGTCCTTTGCAAGGGTCTTATTTTCATCTACACTTAGAATTGATAGAAAAATCTGAGGATTTTTAAAAATATTTCAGATTCTGTACTATTTCTGGGGGGGGGGGGGGGCAACCTGGGGTTGGTTCCTGGTTTCTATGATGAAGCACAAATATCGTGTAAAATCACTTTCACAGGTCACCAACACCAAGCTCACCTTCAACAGCATGGCGAACTGCTACAAGTCTCAGCCTTTTGCCAACGAAAGGGTAAGTTTTGTTATTTGGGTTGGATTTTTAATGAAGAAAGTCGATGAAGAAGAAATTGGAAAAGATGGAGGCTGTGTGCATTGAGCATTTGGCTCAAAGCGCTAAGTTGTGTTTTTGAGCTCGGTATTTCTCAACAGAAAGCTTCTGTCCTCAGGTCTACGAAGACATGCTCATCTTGGAGAGTGTTGTGGAAAATCGTCCTACAGAAGCGAACGGTAACGCTCATCTGCACGTGGATGTTGACAGAAAAAGTGGAATTAAAAGTAGAATTAATGTGCAAATATCCGATATCCACAAACACACACACACATGTATATATATATATAATACAGATATTAGCATCTGCATTATATCAGAAATACCAGAGTAATTATGTATTAGAATGACTATTAAAAGTCATCATCATTCTATTTTTTTACAGATTCAGGAGACCACAGAGGTGCTATGTTGACCCCCTGCACGCCATCAGGACAGGAGGAGAAAGACGAGGTCTTCCGCTTCTACCAGGCCTACAGCATGAAGATGCAGCGCTTTGCCAAGCAGTTTGCCCCGACCTTTGGGGTAAGTGAATCATTTCAGTTGGAGGCGTTACCGATCTAATGAGAAGAGAGAGTAGCAAGCCGATGTAGCAAAAGAGACAAAAAGAGCACCATTTTTTGCATTATACACTAACCCTTTATGTCTTGTCCAGGGAGAGACTCCTCCTCAGTCTCCATACCCCATCCTGCCACTGCCGAAAAAATCCGCTTTCAGTCACCCCCGCTTGGTCACGAGCCACATTTTTATCTCACCGCTGAGAGAAACCATCTCTCCTGTTACAACCGGACTCTGCTACAACTTCGGCTCAAGCCCCCCAGAGGTCTGCAGACATGGCATTTTCCCTCTGCATTTTGACACCATTTTAACCGTTGAAAATGATTGATTTAAATCGTGAAATACTTGGATACATTTCCCCTGCTTTTCTCACAGCGCCTGCGCGAGATCAACAACAAAATAGGCAATTCCCACGCCAAGGCCCGCTATGCTGTGTCGTTTGATACAAAGAATGAAGAGGAGGAGGGAGAAGGTGGTCCTTCATCCAAAAGGCCTTGCTTGGACGATCAGTCGGCGTTGGAGAGGCGACTGAAGAGTGTGGTCAACGATCGTGCAAAAATAGGGAATCAGGACCAAGCCTAGCCTTTTCCACTTATGAACTCTAACCTGCAGTGTATTCCAGAGGAGCATGAGTTCTCTCTCTGTTCTTCTTCCTGAATGTGCAATTGTGGCAAGCATTAGAGGGAAAGCACAGCACACCTTGTCTTTAACTCTGCGGGGATCTTTTAAGATACTGCCTTTAGGCCATGTTCTCTTTGGCTCATCGTCCTAAAATTCCCCATTTCTTCTCTTCTGCTTTGTACTTTTTAGATGCGTCGGAAACCATGTGAATATTCTTAGATATGAAACTCAAACCCCGGCTTATTTGGGGGAAAAAAAACACACTTTGAAAAAAGCTTCATCATCTTTGAAACATCGACTACAAATAGAACCGGTGTTCTTAAATGAAGCTACAAGGTAATTAAGCTTCATGAGTTATATTTGAAACAAAAATTTGAATATTCAACTTAAAACATTTCAACAAGATTCCCATCTGGGCTTTGACTTGGCCACTCAGTTTTCTGCTCATTCTTTGCTGGATTTGTTAGTCTGCCGATCATCACAGAATAATGATGGATCAGCATTTCACAGCTGGTATGAGCCGTTTCTCCTTTAAAGGAAGTCTTTGGTCTACAGCACGTGGACTGGTGTTGTAGCCAAACAGCTGTGTGTGGTCTGGGGCCGGTACTATGAAGCAGGATAAGTGGCTCAGCGAGGCGACTTCAGGTTCAGCTCTGGGTTTTCAGCATCATTTCTAACCAGGTTGTGTCAGCTCGGCAGGTAACGCTTAAAAAGGTTCCATTCAAGATCTCAACAAATGTAATGATATCGCACACTGACCGCTCGGTTCTCTTTCTGAAATGAAAAAAAAAATGAATCGGCGTATCGACAGGGAGAAAATATCCATCTGCTACGTTGTTTTTACTTTTATTGGGAAGATTTTTCCTGAGAGATCTGTCAACAGAAGCCCATGTTTAGCCGAAAAAAGACATTACTCTAAAACTAGTGACTTTTGAATTTTTAAAGATTTTGGTCTTGTTTTATCCTATTTCTTTAAATAATCCCTCAACTATGGACAGTTTACTTGCTGTTTTCCCCAAGAGTGAGTGTGTCAGGCTCTCCATATTTCATCAAGATGTCTGCGCATTCATGCTCTTATCCACATCCTCCTTAAAAAACATCTTTTTTTCTTTCTTTTTTTTTGTTTTTGCTCATAAAGATCATTTGAAAGTAGGCTAATTAAAATCACTGGACAATTGAAAACCCTTTTTTATCATCTCAGTTTAGAGCCTTCAGAACAAAGTCAGCTTACACATTCACAGTTATCCCGCTGACTGCTTTTAATCGCTTCCGTTTGTTCTTTGTTTGGTACATAGAGCAACTAAGACCTGAGAACAGACCTGCAGCACAATGGCAGCCATATATCATCAGATCCGGATCATCGTGCCGTACTGATGTGGCAGTGGTATTGATCAAATTGATTTATTGATTCACATAAAGCATTCTTTTTATTTGTTTGTCTTCCCGCTTTGGCTGCAGTAGTTGGGGTTCTTGAGATATACAGTATAATTGTGATTGGTCATGTGATGGCAGCGGCACCTGGTTTACATGCTCATACTGTGTTAGAAAACCTGGGTTGAGTGGCCGAGTTGATAATGAGCGTCGTAGCTCTGCTCTTACATCTGTAACCCTGGACATGTTCAACCTGCTCCGTAGTACGGGCCCTTGGTCTGTGTGTGGGTAGGTTCACTGGCAGATTACTTCTGCTTTAAGATGCTTTTTGTCCTCCTTGGCATGCCTCACACGCAGGTCACTTAGTGCAGCCTTTTTCTTCTTGTAGACACGTGCACTTTGACTCCCACAGCTGCCGGAATGAACTGGAGATCTGTGGAGAGTCTCCTTTTCTCATCAGATTCTCCGCTTTTATCTGGGACACTCCATCTGTGAAGAGGCTCGAATAGTTCACACTTCATCTAAAAGCCCTGATTTTAATTTAGTGATTTGAAAGTTTGAGGAACGTAGAGGTTGTACCTGGATTCTCCATTTGCCTATTCTGTTATTTATTCATTTATGTTGTGAAAATGGCAACAAAATGAAATTTCACGCGTGTTTGAGTGCACCACCCGTATTAACCGGCGCTGTTCCGAATAGTGTTGTCTGATCCAAATATTTTGAAAGGATTTTGATTAAGTCGTGGATCAGTGTGAGACACAAAAAAACCCAGTGCCTCGTGTATTTTCAACTTAAATATAGTCTTAAGACTTTAAAAGATCATTTCAGGTGACATTTTAGTAAAGTTTAAGTGCACTTTTTCACAGGAATGAGGGGAAAGTCTGAAAATGAACTCGGCGTAAGACTAAATTTGTAGACGGATTTGACAAAAACGGATCCATTCTTCAATTCCAGCCTCGGCTTACAAACTGAATCTCGTGGCTAATTCAGCAAGACATCGATGAAAAACCGGCCGAGTAATTCCCTCAGAGGTCACACTGAAAAGTGTTTTGTTTACTGTTATTCCATTTCAGCATTTAGACGGTACAGTTTGGTTTAACTGAGGCCAGTTTCGGATTTATATACTTAATTTAATCTGAGAATCCATTTGTGCAAACCGTGAACGATGTGCACAGAGTGCAAAAAAAAAATAAAAAATAGATTATATTCTCACTCTGTAAATGTATTTTCTTCTTTTCATGTATCAAACAAACTGAATCAACTGTCAAATTAAAGCTGCTTTTCACAACAAACATGCTAGCTTTGTTTTTGGGCCTCTTGAACATATTTCGCCATAAAATCTTTGACTTTACATTCTTTAGAAAAAGTTTTACAAATAACATAGGCTATTTAAATTCTACTGAATATCCCTGTTACACTCCATTTAAACACTCAGCTGACATGCTGATGCAACCAGAAAACAGGTTTTACTCGGCAGAACAGCACTCCCAAGTGACCAAACGGCAAGAAACTCAATTATATTTTAGAATGCACTGTAGTTTTCTGATTAAACTGGTGTTGACTTTTATTCATTAATATGTTTTTTTTTTGTCTACACTCTCTTTAGTTTTTATGACCTAGAAAAAAACAAAAAAAGTCTACTCTGCAATAAGCTGAATAGTTATGGATATAATTCACTCTTTTTCCAAATACTAGTTGCTAACGCAGCACCCAGTTCTCTTCAGTGTTTGTTTGTAACCATGCCTTGGCAGGCCTCAGAGTTGATTCTCAACTATAGCTGCTTAGGAGGTAATTGCAAAAAGGCAGTATGACAAGCCAACAATGCCTTTTAATATAAAACCAACACACGGTCAAGTAAGCAAACACAACAGCAAGTCTCAAGGTTGCCATGGAGAACAGAGCCACGTAGGCCCACAACACTGGCAGGGATTTTAAGGTGATGAGGACCTTCATGCCCTACACGCCTCTGGGCTCTCATCAGCTGAACAGCAGTCTGTACACACTGAGATTTAGCCAAATGGATTGCAACACAAGCAGAGGCACCGCTGTGCTGGACCCTTCTGAAAAGCCAGACGAAAGGCTGGAAACTGCCACTTCCCCCAAGGAAGCGTTTGCAGAGGAAACGGATGGAACGACAGAAAAAGAAAAGGAGAGGAAAACAGAGGGCTCCAGCTGAGTGCCACCAACTTGTACTCTTTCCCAAGTAAGCCAGAATACCTAAAACGTCTCTCAAACAGAAGCAATCAGGATCTGCATTCAACATTAGATTTTCAGCTCAATTTGTCTGTTTCTTCTCCTTTCAATCTTATCTGTGAACGAGGATATAGTGCCTCCCTATAAAGCCAGCAATTTATGTCCTTTGCACGGGGTCACTTTGATACGGTCCCCTCTGTAACTTGACTGCCATGCTTCTCTGAGGCCGTTTGACATGACAAATGGCTCGTGTGCTGACTGAGATGGGCTCTGTTGTGTCTGCGGTGCTGTGTGTACAGACTGGCCTGTCCGAGGGTGAAGGAGGGGCTGTCAGCAAGAGAAGGCCACGCTGCACAACTGTCCATCAACCTCTGTGCCATCTGGGCCAGCCACATAGTTTTATGCACTTCTGAGGAAATCTACATCTTTATGTTCGTATTCCAGAAACTGTTTTCTGATAAATGTCATGCTTTTAGTCCTGAGTTGTGCCATTGTGTACCTATGTTGCATTCATGCTCTTTTTATAGCCTTTGTTAGGATCCTTGTGCACACTCCTGCATTGTACTTTGCATTACCTTGCGCTGTCTTTTCTTTGTTACAGCTGTTCATGTACTGAATTTTCTCTCTTCCTCACTTTAGTGCTCACACACCTCTGGTCAGGACTGATAGTAACAACACACTCTTTCAAACGCTTCCAATTGTGCTGCAGGCTAAAGAAGCAACCCTTTAAGATAGTCAGCTTACGTTTCAGCTGGGGGCACCTTGCAGCTCTCAGCGAGATAGCACGCTCTGCATTTCAGAGGGCTGCAAGTGTTGCTCACGTGGACAAACGGAGACAGCAAGCACTTTCACACAGAAAATAAGGCTGCCAAGAGGTGGGTTGAAAAGATGCTCCAGTCCTTTGCAGTTCTTGCCACCAGGGGGCGTGAAGAAACAGTGAGACAGTTCCCTCGGTCGCCACCAGGGAGCAGAAGCGCTCTTCGCACAATGCTGAGACACATCTGAGGCCAGCTCCATTTGCTGAAGACATTTAATCTGAAATATAGGTTGTAAGTTTATTACCAGCGAGTGAATGGAACTGGAATGGAATAGCCATTTTACAAAGCCATATCAAAAGTACCTATCTCTGAGGCAGAGGAAAATTACATGAAAATATTACTATTGTACAAATGGAAAGTGTGATTGAATAATGTGCTGGAGAAGATAAATGAAAGGCACTTTGTTGGAAAACGTGGCACTAAATAGGTTTTTAATTTCAGTAGTGGGATAAAAGAAGCGAATTCTTACCCTATTTCTCTCCCAATTGATTAGTGGTTCCACACCTGCAGGAAGAGAGGGGGCCTTATCGTTTCATTATCAGTTAATTAATATGCGCGCACACATGCCAATTATCTTTCCTCTCCTATTTAAAAGAAATGAGACATTGATGTTTTAATGGCGCCAGAAAGGATAACTCCTCTGTTGGTTTAAAGACAAGGCAGGCACATTGATTGACAAATCTGAGAAATGTGAAGCGGGACAATTGAATTAAGAACAACCTGAAACGTTTCGTTATTATATTAATACTTCTCAGCAGTAGATACATTTTCTGTTTCTTTCCAGGGGCTGTAATCCTGTGATCTAGAGTTTCTGCTTAACTCTCTTGTGAAAGATAGAAAAAGGGCAAAGCTTATGATGCAGTATATGTATATGTATATATATATATATATATATCTCCCAATGATAATCCATTATGGAGGCATTTTATTTGAAGGACATGCAGAATTACATTTTTCCGCTGTACCATGACTATTAAAGGACCCAAGGCTACACCAAGTGAAGCAAAACCAAGATGAAAGTTATATTAATCATTATTTGGTTTAAAGTACAGTGTGCACTGAATTTATGACCATGAGTCACAGGCCAGTGTTATGTGCCAGGGAAATAGGCAATATTATGGAAGGGAGTTCTATTGACATTTTTCATTTCTACATAAATGCGCTTGGTTGCACATTGTGCCCAAGGCTGTTAGTTTTTTCTCCCTTCTTCTTCTTCTTCTTCTTAAATCTGTGCTCTATCAGCTTAAAATGCTGAAATTTTGGACTGATGAAATAAAAAGGAAAAAAAGAGTGAGCATCCTGAAGCATGCTCATCTAAAAACCTTGCTCACCACCATCTAAAGCATGAGGACAAACTGGTGCATTTGGAGGCAGCTGTTCGCAGTACTGTGCCAAAAAAAGGAGCGAACAGAAAACGAGAAGGGTAACTCGGCTACACAAAAAAAAAAAAAAAAAAATCTGGGGCTTAATCCCCTTACTCAGTAATGGACCATTTATATGATATGTATAATGGGCTGCCACAAATATTCACAAGTACTGGTCTTATTTTCTACCAGCCTCTCTTTAAAGATATGTTCTTCACAGGGTATCTTTTGTGAATATATGATCAGAGGCACGACAGCTCTGGTCTTTAATCTTACACTGGCCTTGAAGAATGTCACAGATTCCAACCACCCAGCACCCTCCTCCTCATGCTGCTCCTTCCCCGAAACTGCAGGCCAGAGACATCGTCCTGTTCACACTGTGGTTCACAAACTTGCCTCTGGATGCTGAAACAAGTATGGGATTCGTTATTTTGGGATACAAAAGATGAAATAAAACATGTCACAACCATCTGCTCCAGAAGTGGCACTAATAGCTTTGAAGTGCCAGTTTGTAAACAGCTGATAATAAGCTGCCTGCTTTGTTTTGTTGACTCCATAATCTTCCTTATGTTATGAATTTGATGGTCTTCAGGCAGATCACTTCAGATGAATGCTTCTGTGTTTTTCTAATTCTTTTTATCATACAAGGAACAGTATTGAAGATGGTTATCATGACTGGTTGCATGTTTGTTTGCATGGTTGGGATCAGATCAGTCAGTCACATCCCGTATTGTATTTCTTAACAGATAGAAAACATAAGGAATTGAATTCTGTTGTACTGTACTATATATGGATATGATATCAAGGCACAAAAATCAGAATTCATGAAGTAAGTTGAAATTTAAAATCAAGTCATCCATCCTTCTATATATGTAGAGGTGACACATTACCTCTGATTGGTAATGTGAGGGGATGGAAAAAACATGCAGGGGCTCTTGTTGCGTATTCACAAACTGACAGTGTATCGTGAAACAACAAGTAAAGACTCTCACAGCCTTGATCTTGGAAGTCAGTTTTTATGCATTTTGAACTTTTCCTCCAAATCAATTTTTAATTGACTTTGATCTCGTAGAGCTGTATGTAAAAATGGACGGTGTCTGTTCAGGCCTGTGGGGATGACCAGTCGGATTAAACTGGGCTCTTCCAATGGGGCGTGGCTGCTGTTTTACATTAAACAGGGAAACATGGGGATGCCAGGAGCATTTTGCAGCTATTTCACGAAAACTTGATTTCTTGCTTTATTCATTGTCATATTTTCATTTTTATGAATTCTCTTTGAGATAAACAAATGACTTTTTCATTTGATTTTATTTCATTTCAATAGTAACCAATTATATAGTAGTATTTGAAGCTGTTTTCACAAAAGATCTGAGCTGGTCTTTACCTTGAACATGCTTGTCAAATGCTTGTCAGTGTCAACACTCAATAAAACCAAACAGCTTGATGAGTACTTTTCTCATTCAAATCAACTGAATGACAGACAAGACAGAGGACATATACAATAATTATACCAACAGCGTACTTGAAACACAACTCCAGCCCACTTGTCTGTCTCAAGTCTTTGTTTCCCTCAGCTGGTGCTTCTCTGCTGAAATATAGAGGGGGGATATTCAACAACATTGGGGATGATTTTATTCTACAATTTGGTTCTTTTTTTATATATATATATACTTTTGGGAGATGCTTAAAGAAGCAAACATATGAAAAGGCAATCTCCATGAACAACGATTAAAATGTCCCGGGAGCAAAGCAACTCACAATCCATCTCAGCAACTGCTTCCAACTGCTTCGCTGAAAGTCGACCGCAAATGAAAATGTGGACAGAGATACCTTACCATTAAGTTTTTTTTGTCAAATGTCATAGCAATGAAAAAGTCTGTAGGACACTGCAAATAGATTATAAATGAGTGGAAAACCTTATAAAGTCCTCAAGGCAAATAAGATTTAACAGAAGATAAAGGTCAGGGCGTTGGAGGAGAGATACAGGGAGGCATGAGGACATGGGTGACTTGATTATCCTGGATGGGAGCACAAAGAGACATGTCCTTTTGAACAGGGTTACAAAATAAATAACATCTTCTAATAACAGAGCCAACAGTGCCAGTTGCAAATCTCTGGAAATTCACCTAACAAGGAATTTCCTAAAAAAAAAAAAGTATTAAAAGATGTTATATACCCAAGTATTTATGGCCTGTAAACGTTCCAGTATTAATCACTTCTTACATTTATTGATACAAATTTAGAAAATGTGGAAAGAAAAATGGGATTATTCTGCAGTCCTGGTGTGACTCATTGGATACCCTGGAGCCTGTAATAAATCCTAAACTATTACATTTTGTTGAATTTTCAGAAATTAAACATTCTGCTTCTGAGTGTGTGACCGTTAATTCCTTTTGAACTAACAGATGCATGTCGGATGTATGATTGCAATTTTCAATAAGTGTTTCAAAGTGAAGGGGAAGTGACTCTGGAACAGGGTCATTGCTGAATGCATACCTCAATGTCATAAGTCACGAGAGCTCAGTGGCGGCTGAAACCCCTCTGTAAGCCTGCATCTGAGAACATGTGTGGATGAGAGCGGATGTCTGCATGTTCTGTTCATGTAGCGTAACGCCTTTCAAAGGAAATGGTGAAAAATAAGAAATCGTACTCTAAATGTCATTCATTCAGCTCAGATGTCGGGGTGACCTTCAGCAGAATCAGCTCTTCTATTGTGAACAAGGATGAGTGTGCCCTGTAAAATATCACATTTGATAAGAAAAAGAAGTCTGTGTGAAAGCGAACATGTGACAGAGGACACTATGGCCAGGATGTCAGCTGTGACTTTGTTATCTACCCAGATCGGATACTACTGTGTATCACAGAGTTTGTGTTGTTGGTCTATTTTAGTTAGATAACCCCCGAATGCACAACATAGATTTTTTTTTTTTGTTTGTTTTCAATGTGTTGGCTGTTTCAGCTAGAGGTGAAAGACAGATCACTTTCCACCAAATAAAAGAACAAAGAAAGCGGAATCAAGAGGGTAGTGTGGAGCAGAATTTGACTATGATTGCCAGAGATTGCTTGCTTAAGTCATTCCAGATTGATACTCTGGCTTTAAAAAGCATCAGATGCTCAGGCAAGTTTAAGGATTAATACACTGCAAAGAGGATATCATTTTAGTTGTTTATTTTGTGGGCTAAGAGACCAAACGACTCTTTACTAGCTTGTTGGTAACATGATGCCTTCAGAGGAAACTTGTGAGCCTGTGACTGTTGACTTATACTCACTGAAATTTCAGAAATCTAAGACTATTGTGAAGATGGTGAATATGATCTTATATAAAGCACCAGACACACAAGGGCTGTGTTTGGACTGAACACTTGTTAACTCAGTTTCTCACCCATTATTTGCAGCACATTTTATGATGTTAATACAATGTTACTACCTCTGAAGATGTTATACACACTTTACTTGTTGTCTGACAACAGTATTAAAATGAACATACAATAACAATAATAACAACAACAACAAAATAACAAATCACTTGTTAAATTAGTAATACTAAATTGAAGATTTAGAACACGTAATAAAAGAATAAAAAAGATCTGGAGGTGTGTATTCAGTTGGTTGCTGCTGCCGCAATATGAGCTGTCAGATGTCAATACATCCCACACGCTGGACCTTTAATTGCTGTGGCTGGTGGAGGACAGCCTTATTTTACCAGGGGTAAAATCCCCCATTCACATTTCTGTTCGATGAAGAAAGAATTTCTCAATTGATTTTTGTTACCTTAAGCTGTATGTGATTCCTTGAGGTCACCTTGGCCTTATATTTTGAACTGCACGGACTGAGTGCTCTGACTAGATCGATTTCCATTCATAAAACAATATACTAGATTAAGTAATCAAGTAATCAAAGAACTGGCTGCATGGTGGTGTTTTGATTTGCACTATTGCTTCACAGCATGAAGCTTCCTGGTTTAAACCCTGTTTTTGGTTACTCTAATTGGTTACTCTCAATCGATACTGGGAGGGTGTACCCTGCCTTTTGCCCAATGGCAGCTGGGATAAGCCCCAGCCTCTGCATGACCCTGGATTTGATTAAACAAGTATAGAAAATGGATGAATAGAGCAGAAGAACACTGTGGACGCTTTCTTTGAGGCGAGACTCTGCGGGACAATTGGCATTATCCACACCTTTGCAATTTAGTTTATTACAGACGACTTACATGCCCTTGCATGGGAATAGTTGGCACAACTGACCCCAAAAAGTAGTGTATATAGGAGGACAATATGCACATCTGCAGAGTCCTAATCAGTCTTCACACTCAAGCAAAGCATCAATTCCCTTTTAGACAACAGTATAGTTCATCTCAGTTTTCTTCGACACAGCGTAATAACTCACGGAACTCATCTACACAGTCAAAATTTTTAATTTACTATTAATTCACTGTTTTACAAAAAAACACGCTAGAGATGTGTTTGTCCACATAGAGGCACAGACATTGTTTCATTGTCATTGCTATTGATTTGTAAAAGGATGTCCTAAGGTTACGTGATACAAACTTGTAACTATGTCTTTTAAGTCTAGCCCTTTGTTTTTTATGCATAAATGTAACTTACCGTTACTGATAGTGAAGTTGTTGGACAATATTGGATCAGATGGAACTTGGCTCTCTTTCAGTTTAAAGTAGGCTATATCACCACTCCGCCACCTCCTACCTCCATAAAAAAATGTTTGAATATGTAATAGTAGCCCAAAAATATATTTGTTGCATGTTTTATTTATTTATTTTTTTTGCGTAGAAAATTTAGTAATGTTACTTTTGAGCCTTCATTATGAAACTGCTACATTTTGCTGTGCACCAACTGTCATGTCTGTGAGTTTTGGTCATGTTTTTAGTTTCTGGTTAGTTTTTAGTTTTGCCATGTTTTAGGTTTCTCTCATGGCTTAGATTTCAAGTTCCTGTTTAGTTTTTGCCATGTTTTCATTAGTTTCCCTTGCCCTGCCATCACCTTCACTCACGTCACTTGTGTTTTTCCCCTCAGCTGCACTCACTCACCAATCACTCCCTCAGTATTTAGTTTCTAGGTTTCCCATGCATCAGCGCCAGATCCTCACCATCACCCATGACTGTCACTGTTATTCATGTCAGGTCAAGTTTTCAAAGTCAGGTCTGTCCATGTTTTTTCATAGTTCTAGTCAGGTTTTGTTTTTGGATAGTTCTCATGGTTTAGTTTTTGTATTCCGTCTCAGCCGTGCCATTTGTTGGATCCTTTAAAAGAAATCAAGTTTGCTTTTTGGAAATATCTGCATCCATGTCCTACCTTCTCCACGCCACGCACCAAACGTGACACCAACATAGCTATGACACATCCTGCTGCGAGACTGCATTAGTCTACATGTATTCAAAATGTGTCAACAAATGTTATTTTCTTTTCTTGCAAAATAAATCTTGGTAGTGAGTTCCACTGTTCTGTGTGCAATTTCCTAAAAGTCAGTTCTCTTTTTGACAATACTAAGCTTCTTCCCACAGCTTCCTGTGAATGTGGCTTGTAAAATAAAAGCTCTTTGAGTGGTTCAACAAGACTAGAAACATGACATTTAAATGCAGTCCATTTACCGTTCACTTCTTTTTTTAATCTAGAACAAGAAAGGCTTATTATCTCAATAATTTCTTCTCAACAGTTTGCCAGAGCCTTTGTGCTCACCATGACAACAGGCCTAATACCCTGAACATCACTAAACCATCTGCTCAAGGCTTCCTTTGCGCACATCAAATAACACTAATAGTCTACTAATAGCATTATTGCCTGCTGTGTCATCATGACACAGTTCTGCATGCCTCAAGGGATGAGAGATATCTGCTCTGTTGTTCCAAAGTTAGAGCTCTGATGGCTAAAATCTCAAGATGATCTTTTCTTGTTTGCTTTCCTCAGTGGATTTCTACATTTGATTGTATGAATAAGATTGTTGCGACAAGAGAAAAAAAAAAGGGTTTATGCTGAATGGCTGTTTTTAGCCATCATGTTTGTTTATGTGCAGATTGTTAATAACAATCTCCATGATTGGCCTTTGAGGAATGTAGCCCCTTCTCTGGGAAAAATAATTAGGACCGGTGTCCTGAGCACACTGAGAAACCCTTCTGTCTCTCCCAGCACTTCAGAAAGAGATTAATCTGTTCTTGATGCTTTCCCCACCAACAATCGCCAACTGCGCTGCAACTCCTACAGTCAGTATCGAATAATTTTTTCACTTGTCATGAAAAAAAAAAACCTATCCCTCATGAGAACTGACTATTACTACGACATCTTAGAGATCAGCAATTATCTTAGAGAAGCAGTTGTTAGGGCCTATCAACCTGGGAAGAGTTATAAGGTAATTTCCAACCTTTTGGGAGTCTATCATCCTACAGTGAGAAAGGTAATTGAAATTGAAAACATTCAAGAGGGTTGCTAAAATTCCCAGAAGTGGATGTCCCTGCAAGGTCACCCTAAGGTTGGGCTGTACAATGCTCAGAGAGAGTACAAAAATCCCAGGAGCTACATCTCAGACTCTATGGTCCTCAGTTAGCATGTTCGGTTTTAAAGTTCATGACTGAACAATTGTAAAAAGATTCACCCATGTGATTTGTTCAGAAGTGTTACCAGGAAAATAGCCTCTTCTCTTTAAAAATAACATGGCAGCATGGCTCAGGTTTGTAATGTTGCATCTGAACAAAGTAAATGACCTCTGGAATAATGTCCTTTGGACGGATCAGACCAAAGTGGAGATGTTTGGTCATAATGCACAGCAGCATGTTTGGAGAAAACTAAAAACAGCATATTAGCACGAACATCTCAACACAGCGGTGTAAAATATATATATATCAAGGTGTTGTAATGGTGGACACAGAATCCAGACCTCAACCAGATAGAAATACTGTGGCGGGACCTTAAAAGAGTGGTGTACAAACAAATGCCCACAAACCTAAATGAATAGTGGACCGACATACCTCTACAACATGAGGAGACTGATAACATCATGGAGATAATGTAACTTTAAGTTACTGCTGTTGAAGGCCATTCTACAAGCTACTGAATCATGAGGCATACTTACATGATATGGTGAAACACACACATATCTATATAATATAGATATATCTAGATAGATATATAATCTGTATGATATAGATATGTGTGTGTGTTGCTGTTCATCTGAGGTTGTATTTACCCAATAAGACCTGGTGAGGACCAGATTATTATTTTTTTTTATTTTATCATAAAACCTAAAAAGTGAAAGAAGGTACACTTTCTTTTTCATAGAGCTGAATATTGCTTGAGCAGATGAATAGTTTGATTATTATGTGAACACAGGCACAGTGTTCTGTAACAACAAACGATGGGCACAGAAAAGTAACATATTTTTCGATGGTGGGTGCTTTCATCCTGATCATCAGTTCATGATGAGATGTAGCCTACATCTCTGCCTCTTTTTTCTTTTCTTTTGGTTGCATACATGCCAAACGAATCCTAATGGTCATTTGGAAGCTGCAGTACGTTAGTTTTTTAATTAGCTGGAAAGCCTTTAGGAGAATGACCATCATCATTTACCATCCTTCAATCTCTGCACGCAAACTGTTACAGGATCCTACTGTAAACGGTGGAAATCCAAGGTCATTGAAGCTTTCCTCTGAGATGGCTACACTAATAGGCAGCGTGCTTGAAATATGTGTGTTGACATACTACGTCTATTTAGATGTGCGTGCTGAGTCTTGCATGCCGTACATTAGTTTAAATGGTTATTGTTCCCATCATAGCTGTAACAAAGAAAATCATAGGTTTGGGGTTCCAGTATGCAGTGATGGCTGATGATATAATCACTTTAATGGTTTTTAATGATCACCTAAATGATTCAGTCAGCCTTTTGGAGGGTTGGCTGGATGTGTGTGTATTAAATGTTTGTTATTTCATTAACTCTTTTTCTGGATGTCAACCAATTGTTCACCCTAATGACTGTGATATGTTTGTATACATGCAGCCACAGTGTGTGTGTGCAGGGAGCTCTGCTGTGTATTTATGTGTATATGCAGCATCTGTTAATTCCTGGATGAGTAGTGCAGTGTGTGTCAGCGCTCAGGTGTAGCTGCTCTTGTCTCCTGTTGCTGTGATCTCTGGGCTGAGAGGCATTATTAGCAGCCTGCAGCTCTCATAGCCTTTTCCACCCTAATTACATACCCATCATTAAAATGCTAATTTGTACTGTTAAAGGAGCAATTAAAAGGCTAATTAAAAATGCTTTGTTCCACCAGTCTACCTGCATGAACACTCTGACCATTGCTGGTTCTCTTTTGATCTTTACTCTTTCCATCATGCCTAAGGCCTAATCCCCTTATTCAGGTTCAACTTGGTGTCACTGGCTACTAGTAAGGAAGCTTTGAGGGCTAAAATGATTAGAGTGTGGGCCATTGAAAAAAATATTGAATACAGTTACTAAAATTAAATGGCATTTATATAGAGAAAAAACACTATAACAAGTTTACAACAGTCCAATGTGGTGAAACTGCAGTCTACTAAATAAATTGCATTTGTTCTTGCATTAGTTACAATCTCTTCCATTTTAGGTTCTTGTGTCTTAGAAATGATCCTTTTTCAGAAAGAATGTTGAATGACACTGTAATCTATTTTAGATACTGTAAATATATGACAAAAATGCAGTATTATAAACAGTCAAATCAAATCAAATTTATTTGTATAGCACATTTCATGTACAAACAATTCAAAGTGCTTTACATAAAATAAAAGCATTGCAGCAGGGAGTGTAAGAAGCATTAAAATAAGTAAAAGAATATAAACAGAAACAAATAAAATAATTTAAATGAATTTAAAAACGAGCAACAGTCCAGATAAATTCAAAGATATCGTGCAGATTTCATGCATAGACACATGAGAAAAGAAATGTTTTTAACCTGGATTTAAAAATGTCTACATTTGGTGAAAGTTTAATCTCCACTGGCAGTTTGTTCCACTTGTTTGCAGCATAACAGCTAAATGCTGCTTCTCCGTTAGTCTGGACTCTGGACTGGACCAGCTGACCTGAGTTCTTGGATCTAAGAGCTCTGCCGGGTTTATATTCTCTGAACATATCACAGATGTATTTTGGGCCTAAACCGTTCTGGGATTTGTAAACCATCAGCAGGAAATCTATTCTGTGACTGACTGGAAGCCAGTGTAAAGGTTTTAAAACTGGTGTGATGTGTTCAGATCTCTTAGTCCAGTTAAAACTCTAGCAGCAGCGTTCTGGAACAGTCTATAATAAAGCTACAGATCTTTGCAGCATGTTCTGTTGAAAAAGTGTTGTTAGGATCTTTAGAAACAGGTGCAGTAATCTTGAAATACGGGGCTAAGAAGCCCATAAATCTTTCAAGACTACCTATTATATGCACCATTTTTAGAGATGGTGCATATTTTTCAGAGTGAAAAAAAAAAGGGAGGAAAAGTTGTGATCTTCCACTCAGAAGCTTAAGCTGGTTTCATAAGCAAAATTTCATAGCTTATGGCTTATAGTAATTAGTTTGTTAATGAAATTATGCTAGCAGCAGGAGTAAATCTCTGACAAAATCAGAGCTATACAATCTTTGAATATGTCATATGCTAAACTGATTCACTTTGTACATAATCATAAAGCATTTGGGCCTGTGAGCCCTGTGACTGTATGGAAGTGATGGGTGTAGCCATTTTAACGCTACACACTCGTTTGTAAATTGTCATTCAGAAACCACAAGTTTGGCTCTGTGCCATTGCAATATGGTCTTTTCTGAACCAGAAGTGTCCATATTTAGACAATTGGGTGTATCTGAAGAGTGCCACTTGAAACCTAATCGGGCAAAAATGTTTATCTTTGAGCCCTAATATCTGTATCAATATGGAAGTATCCACCAGCACACTGATCAGAAGCAGTGAATCTAACTAATTAAACCACAACGTTGCATGGGGAAAACAACATCGACTTTGTATTTCATTTGAGAGGGGTTGTCACTTTTGCAATGAGATTTTAATCAGAGCCAGAGATTGATTTAGTGCAAGCGTCAAGCAACTGTTACTGGTACTGACTGGTGGCTGCTAATCCATTTCTTAAGATTCAATACATGTTGACATGTTTCCTGAGGTTTTAAAATCTGTGACATGCTTTGGTTAAAAGACCACATTGATTATCCAGAAAGCACAAAATGTTTAACCAACATCATCTGGCCAATGGTTCTTGAGGTTAGATTTACAAGAACCATAACTTTCTACATAAAAAAAAGGCATGAAATAGAGGAACATTCCTTAAAAGTTGGGTAGACTTCAACGTGCTCTTACAGTTGTTTTATGCTCTTAACACAACATTCCTTGTAGGTTGTAATCTATAATTATATAAAGAATAGAATTTAGTCCTAAATACAACATTCCTAAAACATTACTCTTAGGTTGACAAGTTTAATTGTTAGACCAGCACAATTATATTTAAAACAGTTAATAAAACATTCTTCGGAGTTGAATATGAGTAGTTTTAAGCCACGGCCATTTTTTCCCATCCTTTTTTAAAGCTTTAGTCGCAAGGCGTAGGATTTGTTTTCAAAATGTCCTTAAACTAGTAAAGTACAGGTTCCCCTACCACACTGAAACTGTCACAGTGGGTGGGTGGGTGAGGTAGGACACGGATGCGGACTCAGATGGGTAAAAATCAAAGTTGATTTATTACTCAAAAACAAAGGTCAAAACAAAGCGCGGCTGAGACGGATTCCAAAACTAAACTGTGACAAAACAAAAACTTGACAATGAAAAACAAAATACTTAGCTTGACATGACATGGAATAAATACTTATTTTTAAACAAGAAGGCGCAGCGAGGCATGAGGTGTGAAGACGGAGTAAGACGGGTAACACAGGTAAGGATCTGACAAAGAAACAGGGGAACCTGGAAACTAAATTGGGAAGTGGGAGTGATTATTGACAGAGTGCAGCTGGTGACAATAAGAAACAGGTGCAGTGAATGACCTAATGGACTGAGTGAGGGAAAACTAAAACATGGCAAAACTAAAAACTGAACATGGACTTAAAAACTAAGACATGATTAACACATAAAAAAATCAAACTAAAAACATGGGCAGAGTCCCGTGGGCGTGACAGAAACCCGTAGATGATTGGCCTTGTGTTCTGTAGTGCTAATAGCTGTTGCTATAGCAGTTGGATCATAACAATTTTATTTTCATTTGCATTTTAATGTCAATCTCCAGAGCCATAAGAATAGAGCTATCAACAGGTATTGTGTGTTGTTTAGATCACCTAACTTGTTTTCCAAAGGTTAATTACAAAGTAAAGGTTAGAGGACACACAGCAACCAGTAATACATCCAATGGAAACATTCTGTAAAGGTTTCCCAAAGGTTCCCGCATTATGGACTTTATGAGGTTTGAAAACGTCAGGGGAATCAAGACATGCATCTCAAAACTAACATTCTGTTAAAATAAGGAAAACTTTCCTGGTGAACTTTGTGATACCCTGCAACCAGAAATTTGCACACAAATTACACTCATCAGACCACATCATATTAAAAGCATACAGTACCTAGCCTGAGAGTTTACACTTACACAAACACAGAACTGAACTCACACTGCAACACACCAAATCAAAAAAAATTTATCAACAAGCAACACCCACTCATACGTCTATAGAAGTTACTCCCACACTGCAAAGTATGCAGGTTAGCCAAATTACAAAGCATACATTCTCAATATGCATGCTGACGTGCTAACTTCTCCTATGGCCAAATAATAAAGTATCTTAACTATGTCTCAGATACTTATATTTGCCTTGTCTTTAACCTCTGACAGTTGGTACTGATCCCTGTTTTATGTCTCATCATGACTCATCTGCTGAACTGGTCCTATGAAAGGCAGCTGGCTAACATTGACAGGTTTTAACTAACCAACTCAGAACACCCCCCTCAACAACAACAACGAAAGAAATCCATCAACTGGGCTCTTACATCAACTGAGGTTTGAGGGTCAGTCTTATGATGGGTGCTAATCTGTGCAGCTGACAACAAAGCAGTTTGATTGCAAAGCTCACTTTATGGTTCTTGCATGACAGTGAGGTCTGAGATGGCTTCAAACTAACTGAATGTCTTATTTCCAGACTTAGGGTGGCCCCAATTGTCTTCGGCACCTTTATCAATTAAAATCTATCTGACATTTATCAGATGTTATTAATTTTTAAAGGCAAGATAATAAATCAAAGTTCTATTCACATTATATTTCATGACATAGATTTGTGTTATTTCATTCCATGCCGGTTCAATATTTGTGTGTAAAGCTAGTTGCAATGTTAACTATTAACTTAAAAGTAGTTGAGCTGAGTACCCGTATAGCTATAGAACAGTGTATGGTGCTATTGACAGGCACCACATATACTGTTACAATCCATCTATTGTCAATAATTTGTTATCTAGCTGAAGTGGCAGGCAAAGACACCACCCGAGCCACTAAAATTGTCACACAACAAGTTAGGGTAATGTTATAGGATCTAACTAAAGCTGCTTTTCTCTGAGCTCTCTCCAGTGACTGAAAACTGGTTTGAAGTTTACTTTTGTCCTGTCTCTTTTTGATCTACTTTCTCTCTTTGTCCTCGCTTCATTCGGAAGCTTTGTCTTGGGTCTCTTTGCCAGGCGGTTGCTGGGCTTGAAACCAAAGTTGTGAACTGAGTGTTCTGGATCCACTGGCTCTGCAGGGCAGTATTAGGCCCAGGAACATGCATAATGCATGCCTGTGTGCCATCTAAATCAAATCAAATCGAATCAAATTTATTTGTATAGCACATTTCATGTACAAAACAATTCAAAGTGCTTTACATAAACTAAAAAAGCATTGCAGCAGGGAGTGGACAGAAGCATTAAAAATACATAAAAGAATATAAAGAGAAACAAATAAAATAATTTAAATGAATTTAAAAACAAGCAACAGTCTAGATATGTTAAAAGATATCGTGCAGATTTCATGCATAGACACAAGAGAAAAGAAATGTTTTTAACCTGGATTTAAAAATCTCTACATTTGGTGAAAGTTTAATCTCCACTGGCAGTTTGTTCCACTTGTTTGCAGCATAACAGCTAAATGCTGCTTCTCCAAGTTTAGTCAGGACTCTGGACTGGACCAGCTGACCTGAGTCCTTGGATCTAAGAGCTCTGCTGGGTTTATATTCTCTGAACATATCACAGATGTATTTTGGCCCTAAACCATTCTGGGATTTGTAAACCATCAGCTGGCTTTTAAAATCTATTCTGTGACTGACTGGAAGCCAGTGTAAAGATTTTAAAACTGGTGTGATGTGTTCAGAGCTCTTAGTCCGGGTTAAAACTCTAGCAGCAGCGTTCTGGATGAGCTGCAGATGTTTAATGCTCTTTTTGGGAAGTCCAGTTAAAAGAGCATTACAGTAATCGAGTCTACTGGAGATGAATGCATGGATGAGTTTCTCCTGGTCTGTTTGGGAGAGGAAACCTTTAATTCTGTTGATGTTTCTGAGATGGTAAAAAGCTGCCTTGGTGACAGCTTTGATGTGGCTGCTGAAAGTCAGATCTGAGTCTATCAACGCTCCGAGGTTACGAACTTGGTCAGTGATTGTAAGGGCCCGAGTCTCAAGATATTTACCAACGCTGACCCTCTTCTCTTTGCTCCCAAACAGAATGATCTCAGTTTTGTCTTCATTTAATTGTAGAAAATTCTCTCTCATCCAGGTGTTTATTTCCTCCAAACACTGACACAGTACGTCTGCTGGGCTGCAGTCGTCCGGTGACAGAGACACATAAAGTTGTGTATCGTCTGCATAACTGTGATAATTGATGTTAAAGTTCTGCAATATCTGACCCAAAGGGAGCATATACAAGTTAAACAGAAGAGGTCCAAGAATTGACCCCTGGGGGACTCCACAAATCATGGCCACTCGCTCAGATTCATAGCTGCCAATTGTAACAAAATCTAAAAAAGTCAGAAGCACATAGTAGCAAGGTTCACGCACTTCTCTTGTGCTGCATTATGCCTTTAAGACGTGTCAATTCTTATGCATCGTGCAACATCACCTGATTCTCAAACTCAGCCAGTCAAACTATAGAACTATCTTCCATGACATCAGAGAGTATCAGAGCAGATGGTGTCGACCTGAAACCCTGACCTCAACAACAACAGACCACAGTGCGACTCAGCGAAAGAGGACTTGAGAAAGTTTTGATCTAGTAAAGGAAGAACTGCCGCATATTCTCAAACAACCGATCTATCAGATACCCTGAAAAACTCCACAAGGGTACTTAAGAGATGTGTTTTTTCCAATTAACTGCACTTTGTATAGAATTAAATGCTGAACAGAAACTATCCATGCCATCACTTTTCAAAGCATCACCACTTTACATCAATGTCTAAAACTTTTGCGCTCAAGTCTAAAATTGTAAAAGCTGTAAATGCAAATGTATGAAATACATTCTGAGGAATGGGCATTCAATAGAACTCTGTTGAATCATTCAGAAAATTGTCTTTGACATCAGTTTCCTCCAGAGCCTGAAATATCTAATGCAAACTGATTAATTTGGAACATGATTGTTTCTTTGTTATGACAGAATCAAATTCATTGTGGCATTTGCCAGTGTAAATAATTGTTGTTGTTTTGTACAAAATGAAATCTGGTAATTCCATTGCTTAATTCCTTAGCTTGTATGAGGTCCTTCTAAACACTCTTTGTTTCCGTGCATTATCAAACACAATTGGACCTGGTGAATAGATACTGTGCTGTGTTTATCTATTACAAAGAAGCTCAGCACAGATACAGCTAGTGGTAATGAAAAAGAGCACAGATGGAACCCTCTAAAAATGCAGAATGATGGATTCAATCCAGCTTGCTGATGCTGCAGGCCCTATTCGGTTTCAGGGCTGGTGAAGTGTCAGTGGTTTAATTTTATAGTGTGTAGTTTTCCCTGATTTCCCCCTGGAACAGAGCACTGCTGGAGAATGTGGAACATCTGCCGACACTCAGATAGAGATACATATAAAAAACATCATTCCTATCAGTGCTAGTTACAGCCGAGTCAAAAAAGAGAGCCAAGTACACATTAGAATAGTCACCCCCCCCATCTTGTGTTGGCTCCTGGGGATTGGCAGTCAGAAACCTATTAAATTATCCTGTGTTATTACAGCTTTTGTGGCATTTAAAAAATGAGCCCTGAAGCAATGCTGGCTAAAGGTATCAAAGACGGCTGAGAAAGCTTGCAAATTCTATAGCATGCCATTATTAAATCTGAGATAAGCAGTATCTCTCATCAATTTATATCTCTCATCACTGCGATACATGACTTGGAGACTAAATCTTTGACTATTTTTGTCAAGGCTGAAAAACACGACAGGGTGAGTACTTCACGAAAATTGGGCCTCTTCTCATATGAACAAAAATAGGAATCAAAATAACTTCAACTGCCAAGAAAAGTTAAGCACTGTCCATGTATTTCGGGAGTCCCAGTGATTCAGCAGCGCATGAGTTCTGACAGATTTTAAAAACTGAATTCACAGTGAGACCACAGTGAGAAAGTCAAATGTTATAACCAATTGTTTTGGTCCTGACTGTTTCAGATGTTCTTAATTTGTAAACCTGTTAGCTGCCTTTTGCAGATATTGCATATTCAGTTGATATTAGATATAATTTGGGATAACCTTATCACTAAACATGGGTCTGTTTAGCATGGGAGGTTTTTATCAGATACAGGGAATATAAGCACAACCAAACAAATCCGCATGGCCTCCTAAATGTAATTCACCAGTGCAACATAATACCTCTTGCAGGAGACAAAATTGCTTTTATAATCATGTACAGTTCTTGACAAAATGAAATTTTATGAAAACAGAATTCAAAAATAAAATAACTGCTTCCCTTGTATTGCATACATTAATCATGTATTTTCTGTTGTTGTGCAGCTTTATTGCATCATGATTGCATCTCTTGATAGCACTGCCTGCCTTTCCATTTGTTATTTATCCGCTGTGTGTTTTTCCACAGAAGGTTTTACTCCTGAGTTGAATTGGAAGTCATTTACTCTGTCATGTCTGCTTTCAGTTTGTGGAGCCAACAAGTCATTAGATGAGAGTGAAGCAATAGACTGAAATGTAATGTATACAGAGAGGGAAAAACAAACAATGACCTTCACAAAGAAAAACAGAATGGAAATGAAGACTCAGCTGTGAGGCATATCTCATCTGGATTAGTGAATACGTACCTATGCCGAAGGGATGTGCCCAAAAATAAAAAAAAGTGTTCAAGTATTTTTTAGCAAAGTGAAATTATTTGTGAGATTTAGTAACAATACTTCGAAAAGGTACCCTGTGATGGACTGGGGACCCATCCAGAGCGTACCCCGCCTCTTGCTCAATGGCAGCTGGGATAGGCTTCAGCCCCCCTTGCACCTGAATTGGATTAATAGAAAACGGATGGATGGATGGGCTTAAAAAAGGTCATAATTTCTTTGGAAAGGGTGTACAAAAAGCTCCACCTTGTATCAACAGTGCAGACATACATCATCCAGCAGTGGTTTCTGGACAGGTTGACTTAATTCTTTTATTCTTTTATTGAAATTCTACAAATTTCAAAGCTGAATGTGCTTTAAAGCAATACAATGTAACTTCTCAAAAAGCCCATTATGGAGCTCCCCCTACAGGCTGTTCCGAGAGCAACTCTAGTTCGGTCTCTTGCTTTGTCGGCCTCTCTCTTTCTCTTCCTTGCTTCATCAGTCAACGTCTTCTTCTGTTTCTTCGGTGCCTCTGCCATGATGATCGTACTGACAATGTTGCGCTAGCTTAGCCTTATACTTGGGAGCGTGAGAGGGGTCTATTTGTTTTTGCGGTAGGTGTGACAGAAAGCAAGTCGAAGTACTTCCGCTCAGCTCCCGGGCCGGTCCAGCAAAGTTACATAGCGCAGTTTTTCCAACTCAGACCCCCGAAGGACATAGGAGACAAGCCAATCGTAATATTAAAACTCATTCTAGCCGCACAATTTTTTTCAAGCTGTTATTTTAAGGTAGAAATGTTACATAGTATTGCTTTAACTGGCATGTTTTACACTTCAACTTTTGTAATTATGCAAGAAATCCTCACAGAGTGCCTTTAAATGTTAATCAAGAAATTAAGGATCAGAGCACATTCAGAGGCACTTCCTAACAGACTTTATACAGTACGGAGGGGACCAGTTTCTTATTCCTTTACCTAAACGCTAAAAGGTTTAGGGCTACAGATGGTAACTGATAAACCTACAGAGAAATGCTTATTTTTGGTTGTATGCAAAAAAGGGTAATTTGTTATCAAAACTGGCTATGTCTGATTTGTGCTTTTCTATAGCCATGATATGACCAGCAATCAATCCAGTAGAGCATTTTAGTACAAGTGTGTTTATTTTTTGCCTCCAGTGCAGTGCTCTGGGAAATGTTTGCATAAACAAAACTCCAGTCTCTCTCTACCGCCTCCTCTTTCCTGTCAGTTTGTTTTTAGAAACTTTATGTCTCCATTAAAGCACATCTATGTGTTTGTTTGTTGTTCTGATCAATTTCATCTATTTTCAGCCACCTCTGTCCTTTGGCTCACAGCACAACTGGACCTATTGTTTGACTGGTACCTAGCCAAACAACATGTCATGTGGAATCATGGGATATTTGAGATGAGGCTGCCATATTCGAGAGTGCTCACCCCTTCACTGGCTCGTGGTTGCAGACAAATGCAATCTGGACCAAGCTAGTCCACTCTTGTTAAAAACATAAGCTCTGTTGGAGGTCCAGAGATGCATTTGCAAATGTCAGATTGGTCATGGTGCAGATTGGGAGAGGAAAAGACAAAACAAATAGACAGCTGGTTCCAATTATGGTTTTACTAGGCGCTGATGGGCCAGTAATTACAGGATTAGAGACGTGTAACTGCACACAGCTTT
This sequence comes from Odontesthes bonariensis, assembly GCF_027942865.1. Lineage (NCBI taxonomy): Eukaryota > Metazoa > Chordata > Actinopteri > Atheriniformes > Atherinopsidae > Odontesthes > Odontesthes bonariensis. The sequence goes on from NC_134506.1 coordinate 33,162,197, forward strand.
GGGTGCTGCTCTCCAAGTTTGGAGAGGCAGAGAGACAAGTGCACCCTAAGCCAGAACAGCTCAAAGAGTAATGTTTGCACATTAGGGCGGCAAAATCCTTGGACGTCGCACATTGTGTCTGTTGGCCTGAGATCTGCTGAGACTGCGGCTGCGACATTTGAGGGCCTCCTTTGTTAAACTTCATTCCACATGGAAAAAGATCACCCCAAGCATTAAAGCATTTTCATTTCATAGCCAACAGGTTGTTCTGAAAGAAACACAATACACATATTTGACAGTAAAATGGATCTTTGGACGGTTTATCTTATTTTATCTTTATTTTAGACATTTATTGAAAAAACTAAAAATTTTGAAGTTTAGTGTGCATATGTGTTCACTCCCACAAAGTAAATACGTTGAAGAAACCATTTTTGCAACAATTATAGTTGCAAGTCTATAAGTCTGTCATTGCCCATTTATTTTGGCCATTTCTTGTGACAAAACTGCTCCAGCTCCTTCAAGCTGAATCAGATGCTCTGGTGTACAAAAATCTTTAAATCATGACATATTTTCAGTTGGATTAAGATCTGGTCTTTGGCTATGAAATTCCAAAACATTTAAACGTGTCCCCCTAAAAATCACTGGATTGTTGTTGCGTTGTCACTGTCATTTTGATCTGATTTAACCTTTTTGCCTGTGTTTATCACCATCCATCCTTCCTTCAGTTCTGACCAAATTCCTAGGCCCTGCCAATGAAAAACGCTGCTGTAGCATAACGCTGCCACCACCAGTCTTCACTGTGAGGATGGGATTTTTGGGGGTTGCCCCACATATGAAATCTTTCTAGATGGACTAAAAGTTCAGTTTCAGTCTCCACTGTCTTTTAAGAACTTCAAAAATGCTTTTTAATTTCATAATATTTTTTGCACAATGACCACTTTTCCATAAATGGCTCCAATGTTGAAACTCACCGTTGAAATGGATGCTCCTTAAGTGTTACCTTTCGCCTCTTTGCTAACTCTCTGAATAATGCCCTCATTCTTGGCATGTCTGTTGCGGCTCCACATTGACTCCAAATGGATTTAATGTTTGCTTGAGATATATTCAGATTTTTTTATATTGTTTCTGTAATTTAACCTTAAAATGATCTTCTCCAGAACCAGAGGTTATACAGCTGCTCTAGAGATACAGTCAGAAACAGAAAATGTATTTCTTATATGATTCGTTATATTTTCAGTAAAACATATTTCACTCTACATGCATATACACATAAATGTATATATAAACTGTAAGTTACAGTAGCATTTTCTTCAAGTTGTTCAAGAACAGCTCTGACTTGACACAGTCATATCTGACTAATTTAATCCCTAACGTTAAGGAGTCTTTGCCTTTTGGGATTTTAAACTATGTCCCCACCCTGTAGGTGAAACACAACAAGCATCTCAACATGTCACTGTGTGTATGTTTACAGACGTGCAGAGTGCAAAGTGCAGAATGCAAATGTGCATTCATATTCTTGTATTCTTGGCTTTTTGTTTAACCCGGTATGTAGGTTTTTCTTTAGCATGTGTGCTGGAAACACTACAGTTTTTAAAAATATATATATATACCAGAAACAATTAAACCAAGTGATCATACATTTCAGGTCATGGTATGTGAATGTACTTTTCAATGTGTCTATGTCTGTTGTGCAGTTCTAGAGCACTGGGTCATTTTGATTTCCTGCCTGCACAGCCAGTGAGCAGACAAGAGAAGACAGTGAGGATGAACAGATCCCCATCTTTCTGCGGGCCCAGGCTGCTCCCTGTGGCCCAGAGAACCGTGCCCCATGTTGTCCTCCCGGATCATCTCATGGTGAGTTATATCATGCGCCACAGCTCAGCCTCCCTCCAAAGGCAGAGCTGCTGGGGAGCATATGTTAGATGTGACACATGGTTGCTCTGACATACATGTGTGTGGCATGAATTAATGCAATCTGCAACCCCCTACCCCTCTAGTATAAGGTGTAAACATACACTGATGTTACCAACCTACATGCAGACATGTTTTCACATTGACCATGGACCCACATACTTGCATCTAGCTCTTCAGATAAATCAGTCTGTTTCTTCAGCAGCACACGTTCTTCCAACCCCAACTCCCTGTGGGAGCAATGATACCATGGCAACCAGCTGGATTACATCCAGCATGCGATGTATTCGATTTGATGGAGTCAAAGTGCTAGTCACAATCTAATTAAACCTAATGTGTTTATGTTTGTGTTGTCTGCCACTGATTGCACTCTCTGTGGACAGTAGTAGGGCTAACGCTCACATGACATGGCCGATGTTTTGGCAGCTCAGATGTCTCCTGTACCTCAGGCTGCTGAGTTAGCTTGCTCTGACCAATTGCCACTCGGGTTGTTCCTATGAAAAGGGCAAGAACATATAAAAGCCTTTGTTCACCTGACACATTAAGATTCACTATTTGATATGCATATGCTGGACCCGACATGAAGTCATTTTCTTCAGTGGTCCTGTGTCAACCAGGCGTGTATGTGGCATGACAGCCAGACGGGAGCCTCACGGCATTTTCTGCCATCCTTTAATCTGTTATCTTTGTATCTACACTCTGACTGTACAGCAAAATATAATAATACACCATTTGATAAAAAAGGTATTCATTGCATTCATATGGATTAGACTGATCTGTAGAATTATTTCATATAGATAAAAATATGGAAAAATGTAATTGATCTTAACTTACCTTGAACTTATTCAGTGTTCAAGTAAACGTTTCAGTGAAAATGAGAACAAATATCAGTTCCAGCTTTTGGACAATCTGCATGATCAGAACCTCATGGTGATACTGAATGTAAACACTAAACACGATCTGGTTTGCCAAGTAGTCCTCAGCAAGCACCTGTTTTTGCATTTTTATAGAATTCTATGAATGTATCATGAAAATATGAAACAAAAGATAAGCATATTTGTTTATAAGTTTGGTTTTCTGTCACAGCAGCCTCAGTTGAATTTGAATAGAATAATACTTTCTTAATCTCCACAGGGCAAATCAAGTGACAATCTTTCTGAAAGTTGGAAGTATAGTAAAGAGAGAGAGCGAGAGAGAGAGAGAGAGAGAGAAAGAGAATGAAAGAAATGGAGTGGGTTGTTTTGCTTGAAGCCTGGCACCAACTAATCTTCCATATATTCTTCAGCATCACATACCCACACAAATAAATATATATGTGTGTATATATCTATATCTATATCTCTATCTATATATGTATATGTATATATGTCTCTGTGAAACACTCAATACTGCATTCCATGTATTCCCTTTGTGTTATTGCCGTTATTCCAAGCTCGTCAATTTTATTTGCCAGTCGTCTCATTGAGGAAAAAGAGCATTTAAGGCCACAAACATGTGTGTGAGGTCAAGATGATTTTTAATTATGTCGACAACCCTTATAATAGTTAATATAGCAGCAGCTCAGGAGCTCCACCTCTTTCTCACATACTATCAGAAACCACGGTAACAAAGGCTATGTCTCAGAAAAGTGTAATTACTGTTACATATTTTTATCATTGTCAAGCTGTGATGGTATTGGAGACTTTCCTTCATAAATACTGGCCTGAATAAACACACACACAGGGACAAGACGGGCTTCAAGTCTAACTTCATTCATCTCTGAACATGACAATTTTAATTTCCATGACAATCTCACACTCCTCATGATGGTCAAGGGAAGAAATAGTTTAAACTTTGTCTTTCTTGTTCTATTGTGTTTGCACCTGCCCTGCATTTGTTGTGTTTCCTCTTCAACTGGATTTGGGGTCTTAGTATGGGTATTACCACAGCTTTAAAAAGCTCGGTCAGCTGCTTCCACATGTACTATTCTAATGCCATGGTTTATCATCATAAGATTTAAAAGTGACAGAATTACCAGCTGAAATATTATGAGCAGTAGAGCATTCAATCCAGAGATAAAAACATAAAAAAAACAGTGTTTCATTTAAAAAAAAGGAATAGAATACAGTAATCGTGAGATGGTACAAAGAAAGTAATAGTATGGCCAGAGCTACTGCAGTATGTGACCACTAGTATGGCACCACTGTAGAACACAACTTTAGAGCTCAACACTGCTGTTTAATTACAACTTGTAAAATACTCTAATTATGGTGAGACCAGTTCACTAACATTGACCATGTCTATGTAGGAATTTCAACCAGGAATCTGTTCAAACTTTAGGCCAACAGCTCCAAATATCTAACATGCAAGAAATTCTACTTGTGGTTTGCATGCCACATATTATGTGTTAGTTATTCAAGTGTTTCTCCATATCAAATGAAAACAAACATTTGGTCACATTATAAATATATTGAAATCCAATCTATACTATGCAACCAGTTTTTCATTAGACACCATATATTGCAGTGTACTTGTAGAACTGTATAATAAATATGCAGTTTGTGTTTGCATTTTAATAGCAAGGGAGCCACTGATTTTGTTAATTTTCTTGGTTGTGTTTCTAATCCAGTTCATATCTTACAAAAGTGAACATCACCGGAAAAGACACGTCCTCTCGACAGTGTAAACATGATAACTCAAGCTACAACACTAAGATTTTCACATCACGATGAAGCAGAGTCAATCTGCAGCCGAGAGCTGTGTTGTGCAGAGGCACGTACTCCTCTCAGCCTTGTAAAGTACAAAGTGCCCGACTCTCGCAAAGTAACCATCTTTCTTACCTGTCTGTCTGATTCACTTGTAAAACATAGCTATACTTTATAGGCTTGTTACTGTCACAGGGTTACTCTTTTATTTATTAGCCTGTCCACAGTGAATTGATGTGTTTCGGTCTGTGATGTGAACCTCTCGAAATGAGCCTGATTTCTGTGTTGCATTTATCGGGGCTGGACAGAAATGCTAATGCTACAAGTATCAGACAATCGGTCCTCTGCCTCTGGGTGGATATGTGGGTCTGCATATGTGTGTCTGCATATGTCAGTTTGTATTCCTATAGAAGAGATGATTTGAGATGAGATTTTAATAAACCGGCATGTAAAATGTAACCTTAAATGCATTAATGCAGTTCCTTTAAAGAAATAACATTTTTTGCCCCAAACTTCCCATTTTATCTAAATAAATGTATGTTTAAACTGCACCACAGATTAAGCTGTCTGAACATAACCATGCCCTTCCGAGGAGCTTTTAGAGGGACTTGGTTTGGCTTGTGGCATTGCCTGTCACATACGGTGACTTGATACATCCTGGACCATTGAGCTTCTGTGCACTGAACTCCAAGATAAATGATGAAAGGAAGTTAATGTTCAATGACATGCCATCGTAGCTCATTTCCATAGCCAGCTCACTCGTTGTACCAGGTTCAAATCTGAGCTGGCATAGAGCAGTTGTTTCTATTTGATATGCCCTCTGCCCACTGCGCTATAACCACTGGCCTGCAATAAGGATATACTTTTTGATGGCCAGTGAATACCCTGCAGCGATTCAACACTTCTCTTTTCTGACGGTGTGTGTGGAACCCATTCTGTTTCTGCAGCTGAGTTCATCTCGATTTGGACAAGGAGGCAGGGGGATGAAGGGGAGAAGAAAAGAGAAGAGATTTTAGTGCACTCTCTGTTCTCTGCGATAATGAATGCTTTGTCAGGGAGAATCCATCAACGGTCACTGTGGGGGGAGGAAATGTCAGGGAAAGTTATGGTTTGTTGGCTTTTAACCCACGTGGCTCAGCCCTGCAAAGTAATTGAAGTACAGAAAATGTCATGTTGTTGCACTTCATCTATTTGTATTGCTGTCTCACAGGATAAATAGAAATATTGCCCTGGCAACACATCAAACAACAAGCACAGTGTCTGTTCAGATCTGCAAAGTGTGGGTGGAAGGTTGATGCACTGAACAATAAAACACATCGTACATCCCCAATGTTGCAAAAAGAGGAACTCAATCGATTCTTTTTTTATTTGTGAGCTTTTTATGCTCTTTTGTCTCTAATAGAAATAGCCTCCTCTCTCTCTGTAAATTTGATATTGTAGAGACTTGAGTGAGAACTCAGGGCATGATGATTGCAGCCCTGTCGAAAGTAGACGAGTATGTGTGATATGAACAGGAAAAGGACAAGTTTGGGTGGAAATCTGTATATGAAAATATCTTTTTGGCAGGATCCTCCGTGATCAGGATTTTGTCAGTTGAGATGGTGCAGTCCAACTCCAACTCTTGTAGCCAAGCATCTCTAGGATCACTGCTGCTGTGTTGTAGATCAGCTTTGTGGTCTCTGTGATGGTCCCAGTAAGTACAGAATGTAGTGCTGCATTCACATCCTCTAGCAGATTTTCAGAAAGTACTTTGGGTCCTAGCCCCATGAGTATCTAGTTAATCAATGATCTGCAGTCTCACTTCAGCCTGCCCTGCCCTTGTGTTAAGGTTATCAGGGCTGGGTAATAGGGCTCGGTATCCATTCTCTGGTAGCCAGGATGATAATGCATCCTCCCTCACCTGACTCCCCTCTTTGTTGTACCTCATTGATCTCTAGTAGTGATTATAATACAGGACCAGTCAAAAGTTTGGACACACCTTTTCATTCAGTGGTTTTTCTTATTATTATTGAATATTATTGCAAAGCTGTCATCTAAGCAAAATGTGGCTACTTTGAAGAATCTAAAATATAAAACATATTCTCACACTTTTGTGTTTATTACATAATTCCATATGTTTCTTCATAGTTTGGATGTCTTCGGTATTCATGTACAATATACAAAATAAAAAGAATTACGAAAAAAACATTGAATGACAAGGTGTGTCCATACTTTTGACTGGTACTGTATATATTCTTTTAAATATATATATATATATGGGTGTGAGTTAGTATTTATGTAGATTCATGCAATCATCACTTAGTCTTAGCTAAAGCTAATTCAAAGATTTGCATTGAAACACTTTACATGTGTTAGACAATACTTTCTTAAAAAACTTTTAGAAGTTGAAAACTATGTTGTATTGAACTGTGACGTTGAACTATTCAGCAGTTTTTATTCATTTTCTGTTCAGGAATTTTAAGGCTGGTCTAAAATCAGGGCTCCATGATGCAGTGAAGTAGGTATTTAGGGCAAACAAATACCGGCCCCACTCTTAACACTGTCACATTATTAATAGACCTAAAGCAAAGTATTAGCTTCAAACTAGCCAACTATATCATCTAGCTGTGTACCCACTAACTAACTGTTCTTGCTGCATTTTCAATGGAAGCTGGAATTTAAAAAAAATTAGCTGCTGTTTGTCGAAGAAAATCTTAATGACATATACATTTTTTTTCTCGTGTGAAGAGCAAAGCTGAAATGCAGCACCACCGCAAATATGGCAATCAAAATTATGCTAGGTAGATTGAATGGGCAGGTTTAAGATCTTATGTTACAGATGTGTATGAGTACACACTGGAGTCACACACTGTGGATTCATTTTGTGATGAGCCAGCACCACACTTGAGATAAGAGTGCTGTAAACCTTCTCTGAGATCCAAAGTTACAAGAGTAACTACAGTCAGTGGACAGACAATGGATTGATTTTATGCTGATCTGAGATCTATCATTCAAGGTCTTCAGCAGACATGCCCACAGATTGTCAGAGCAGAGAACACTGCTCATTTTCTTACAATTTAGTTTTGAAAAAGCAGAGCAAGTGTCATATACCACACCCCACTAAAATGTTGAAAACAGCAGTCACTCAGTGGGGTTACATGGCACTGAAAGGATCGGATAACTGGCTAAATTACAATGAGACTGAGTTATTAAATTCATGTACACACCTTAATCGGACAAGAAATTGGATCGGATCGGATTACTCGCGATCGGATTTAGACCCCGAGATAACTCGGTTGAAAGTCAAATTAAATGTGCATGTAGACGGGGAAGCGCGTGGTGAATTAAATTTTGAGTTCTGCGCATGCTCGAGATTTTTTTCACGGGGTCGTGAACCGGAAGTCAGAAGAGACAATATTACAGTTATTGTCGCCGCCGTCGTAAAGAAACAAACAACGTGATGGAGAATGCACCGTTGTGCATCGCGTTTGTGCAATAAGCAGCTCATCACAAACTAAATGTAGAGGGACGTAGCTTCATCTTGCTCTTTGTTCGTCATTTTCTCGAATGCCTGAGTTTGTTGTTGTTGGTGAAGCGGTCAACAGGAAGTGGGTCTATTAGCAATAGCTGAAATGGGTACAGCGCCACCTATCCTATCGAAGTATGACGTGCTTTGTGCCTATGATTCGATTCATTCACCGCCATATTTATTACCCTTGCTCAAATAAGGAGCAACTCAGTCTTATTGTAATTTAGCCAATAATCCGATCCTTTCAGTGCCATGTAACCCCACTGACTGCTTGAAAACCTTCTAATGTGGCTACACTAAAGCAGTTCTGTCAACAGAATTAATTCCAATTGGTTTTCTGAAGCTTTTGGTTGCAGTTGTTGCTGCTAAAAGTGTCAAAGCGAGCTATCAAAGTTTGGGAGGTTATTTATTTTTCACAATATAGAATCAGGTACTGCATGATTTTAATGCTTTGATCTCTATTTTTTTTAATTATTATATATATATATATATATATATATATATATATATATATATATATTTTTTTTTTTTTTTTTTCTCCTTAAAGCTGCAGTCGGCAGGTTTTCAAATTTGCGAGTCTAAAGTCGGAAAATTCAAACTGATACAACTTTCAGGTCCCTCCCCCAACCTCTAACAAGCTCCGAATCGCCCCCCAAACCCCTCCCCCTCTGTGGACGAGGTTGTGCACGTGAGTTCACACCAGTGTGAGCGCACACAAGCTGGGGCAGACTCACGCTCAGCAGCATGTGCACAAGCTGTGATTGACAGGTAGGATTCCTCCACCCTAACTTGATTGGTTAAAAACAGCCGGGAGCGCTCGGTTTTTGCAAGCATGATTACAGGCTTCAGAGGGAGCTACAGATTTCGTTATTTTTCCTAAACAGCCTATTTAATATTCTACTTCCAGAATCCCATGACAGTTCAAGCTAATATGACTAAAAAAAAGTTGCCGACCATAGCTTTAAATAAACACAACGCAGAGTCGAGGGGTTATTTGGTCTGCCAAATAACCAAAGTGACTCTGCAATTTCCCCCGTTATGTCCATAAGTACCATAAAAGTCCATAGGACTGAGGTATATTTGTCTAGGTAGCATAATTTATTGTAATAATTTTTAATAATTTTTTGTTATTTTTTGCATAATTTGCCAATCAGTTAATATTACACCTTAACCATTATTTATTTATTTTCCTCATATTGTTCCAGGATTCTATGAAATAAGTAAACACATAAGCTCTTAATGATAAGATTCATTCAATTTTCATTCTAAAGAATGTAATTAAAATGACAGCATATAAATCCAAGTCAAGTGTTTATTGAAGTTTTGGAAAATATGACTTAGAAAAGCATAACCAGTTGTCAAACATGGTTAAGTGCAGCTTACTTATGTGAGATTTCTCTCTTTTTGAAATATAATACTGCACCATTAACAATGAATGTGTCATTATACATTCTGCTATCATTGTCAACATTATATAAAAGATTTAAATCATTACAAGTCAATGACTGAGCACAAAAGGGTAAGTTATTTAGCTACATCAAATACTACCTCGAAAAATGGCAGGGTTGGTGGAGCCCTGGGTTTCATCTTTGCCTCGCAAGGCGAGCCCGAAAATCCCGCAAAATTCTTCCAAACTTCCTTCTCCGCATTAGTACGACGACTAAAGGGTACTTCTTCTTTCAGAGACACTGTATTGTTGCACTCGACACTCGCCATCTCCTTCGTAGAATGTTTTTTTTTTTCTTTATTGAAAACCACAATGTTACAACAACAACGTAGAATGTTCATGGTCCCGCGCAACAGACATATGACGAAAGCACGTTGTGCGTCGTTTGTGCGAGCACATAAACTCTCATAGAAAATGCATTGGGAGCAGGATTTTTGAAAAAAACTGACGTACCATTCATGTCAATGGGAGCTTCCTGGTGCAAATTCGACCCTGACAGAAATCGCCCCAAATGGGCGTGGCAACACCAGGCACGACCTTAATCTGATTGGACAATGACATATACAATCAGTTTGCCTACAGTAGATCAGTCCCGCCTTAGCAACTAGATTAAAAAAAAAAAAAAAAACTCCGTGTTTGGTAGTGCGTCGCACAAATTGCCCCTATGGAGGAGCTGCCACTGTGTGTATGTGTATACATATGTATGTATGTATATGTAGATACACATATTCTGTGGGGAGAGGGGTGTAGGGTTGGAGTTTGTCTGGGCCTGTCTGTGTCTCTGTCTTTGTCCTGTGTTTGTGTTGAGAGTTATTGTAGTGAATTGTGTTTTTATGTTTGTTTTGTTGTGAGCGGTTGAGTGAGGACATATTAAAAGCAAAGCTTCCTCCATCCCCTTTTCAAATCGTAGTGTTGTAGCTAATTGTGAAACTATTCTGTATACAGATTTGAAACAAATAAAGAAACAAACAAAACAAACAAACAAATGTATGCAATCATTCTTTAAGAAGCGTGTCCTTGGATAATGCAGGTTGCCTGGTTCCAACAGTAATCTACAAGATGCACCACTATCACTTTCATTTATCCTTGTAACAAATAGGCAGACGTCTGGCTAGAAACCAAATAAACTACTAACTTTAAATGCTTCCGTGTCATTAAAACTTTGTCAGTTTGATTATGCTTACCTTGATCCTGAACCTTCTCTGTATACCCATCCATGTCAAACTAAAAGCCAGTGAAAAATTCTAAATGAAGTGGGCCTGTCTGTGTTGTTCAGTGATCCATGGATGAACCCTTTCCTCTAGTTAGAGGTAGCTGGATTTGAATGACAGCTCCCATGTAAGTGTACAACATCAGACTGATCAGGCTCTTTAACTGTTGAAGCATGGCTCCTTGTGAAGACTGGTCTTCTCCCAAAACTGCCACATTCCAATTCTTAGGCCAGAAATAACTGTCAGAGTTGGCCCAACTAGGCCTCTGGAATCCAGGCTCTCTGTCCATCACAGAAGCTGACATTCTTTATGTGAGTAATGGGAGAGTGTGTTAGGCTTTGTCTCCCATCCGTTCCTTGTAATGTTTGACTGGCCTGCCCCAACATTGTAAATGGTCTGAGTCAGAGATCACCGGTGTAAGGAAAGGCATTTACCACGCCAAAGAAAACAGAAGAAAAATACTGGGAATATTTTTTCAGTGGTTTTAAATTGGGGCAAACAGAAACAAACAGCCATTTGCAAAAAGCAGCTTGTCTCTCTGAGACAATATGTCACAGACATCACATGATCACGGCACAGAGCATCTGATGTGTTTTGATTGTGGCACTGTATGTTGAGCAGAGCAAAATGATTTGATTCAAATGTTATGATTGGAAGGAAGGAAAAAAAATCTGCAATCTTCAGTAATTGTTCCCCGGAATGAAATTGATTCACACCCAACGGAGCATGAAATAACATTGGCAGATGACACTGCTATTACTCTGCCTGAAACACAACACAAATCTAATAGGAATAATCACCACTTTCTTGCAGAGGTGGAAAGGAGAAACACACACACATACCTATAGTTGTAGGTGATTTCCAGAAATGGTTACATTAATACAAATTTAGCTCATTTAATAGAAAAAATATTAATCTGGAGTTCTTATCCTGAATGGGACCTTTTCATAGCCAGCATGAAAAGTACAATTTTTTGGCAACAAAATATTGTGTCAGTGAACATACTGTATGGGTATATGTATATTACATTAACTAATCATTTAAAACTTTAAAGAACAATGATTGACTAATTTTGTGCTTCAACACAAATACGTCTACACAGTCATATCTAAAAACATGTAAAGCTCATCCAAGCAGGAGATTAGAACCTTTTTATTTATAAATTAATGGTTTTTAGATTCAGTTGCCAATCATTTAGCAGAGTGCTCATTAACCCTAAAAACCTTAAGTGAATCTCTCTATTTTTCACAATATAAGAGAGTTTGAAATCCTGTGTCTGTGGTCACATCCCTACAGTCCAGTATTTTATGATGACCACATACTGATGCCAGAGTCAAGGCTCTAGCATGGTTGCCGTGTCTGCTAGCGCGAGCGGTGTTGATGACGTCACGATTTCGTGCCCGCAATATATAGTGGCACAAGTCGATGCGCCAGTAGTTGCAATTTTCTCCGTCACAGAGGTGGCGCTGCTACGTGAAGGTTACCTCTACTCTACAACCACGAAATGGAGAAGAAAACAATGCCTCTGTCAAGAGCAAGAATACTGTAATTAATGATACGGCTGCAGTATTCGGATCATTTTAATTTTTTGATTCAGTTAATAGAGGTGAAGGTTTGAAGCCCCCGGCATCACCACTTTTTGAGTCTCTGCCCTCTTCTTTGCCTTCACGTATCTGTCCCGTAGCTTCCTCCACACATTCTTACAGAACTCTCCCTCTTTCCTAGCCTGGGAATTCCCATGCTGCTTTGCGCTCGATTTCATTCTCACTGCAAAGTCAGCCTGGAAACCACCGCCCTTATTTTTGCTAGAGTTTGGGAACCAATCACAGAACGGGGGGGCAGCAAGACGATGACGTCTATGCGCTACACCGAAGCTTGTAGAGCGTTAATCCAACATGACAGCGGACACAACGTTACCGTTCAATGCAGCCTTAGAAAGTGTTTCGGAGTAGATTCACCCTAGGGTCATTTGAACCGTGATATCCAGCCAAGTAGCCCACCCGAAGTTTTTCCGATATTGGCTGAACATCAGCTGAGTTACCGAGTTATCCCGAATAGCTTAGTACAAGCGCTAACTGACCCTGGCAGTATCTCCAAAATTACCACACTAGAATCACATGTCATGACACCAAACTTCTACAGTTGTACAAATATGGTCTGTACTCACAAAACGATGCATTTGGAAGTTTGTACATAGTCCAGGAGTTTATTATTATCATCAACACAAGCCTGATAGCTTTTCTGCTGCTAAAGCTTCGTTGACGTCACTTCTGGGAGCTGGGAGCTTCAAAGTAAGATGAGGGTTGATCTACTACTGTAGACAACAAAGCAGGGCTGCTCAATTTCTCCATTATTAAAATAAATTCACAACTCTATAACATAAAAATTCATGTATAATATAGCATATAGGCCTACTTTGTTAAATTTAAGTAGCTTAGAGCGCAAGTTTACTTTTATTTTCCATTTTTTTTCTTCTTCCTCGTCGAATTTCTGTCGTCATCTGGTATAAGTGATACAATTGGCTATGAATCGCGCGCAAAGCAGCATGGGAAGAACCTGACGTCATTTGATAGACATTCGTAGCGCCCAATAAACGGCTCTAGGCATTCGTAAACCACGCCTCAAATACGAGAAAACGCACACCTAGTTCCCAGACCACCATCTCATCGAGATTGTGGACGCGTCAGCCAGGCTACCTCTTTCCCCAAAGTTCTGCCAATCTCTGTGCACTAGTTTTGGGAGTTTACGTGCTCCCTGTGCTGTTTCACTGCAGTTTCATACAGCTGCCTGTACAAACACACCTCCTGACTGAGCCTGGTCTCACAACGGTCCATCCGGTCTGTTGTCTGTCGCCAAGTTACAAAAATCGACTGGTGCACGACAACGCGCTGCGCCGTCTTTTCAAGGGAAGCGCCAAGCCTGAAACGTCATTTTGACGTCACGGTCCGCCACCGCCGTGACAGGCGCGTCAACTGTAAATCCAGCTTTACTCTAACAACATAGATGGAGCAGGCTACAGCAACGTGGACTATGGAGTTTATGGCAGACTTGATACATCTAAAGATGGATCCCAAATTCCTTTTTTAAAATCCATGCTGGGAGATGGGAATCTTTCAGATGAAATACATAACCTTCCCTTTTATTTGTTCTTATTATGTATGTTTTTTTTATTATTATTTTGATTGACACTGCAGCCATACTTCCCTTTGTGATTGATAAATATCAAATTCAATTCAATCTCATTGTCTAGCTTCTTTAATTTACTATATGGGTACATGTAGCTTGATTCTTATTAATAAATATAAGCAGTCAAATCAGACTGAAATCCCTTTTGATTTAGTTCTTAGCCTTACTCATTGAATCCTTTACCTGGACTTTAATTTGGCTGTTGAGTCAAGATATCTGCTTTCAAATGTTTTTTTTATCGCTCGCAGCTGAGCTCTGTCTTTCTCCTTCCATATCATTCAGAACATTGCAGTACTGTTAGCATAACATTGGAGTTACGTGCTTCTTCTTTTTCTTTTCCTTCTTCTTTGGTGTTTTATGCCCATTGAATCTATATTAATGCGACTTTATTGTTATGCCAAACAGCTGTGTTTCTATATTTCTTTAATTTAATATAAGATGTTAAAAAAGTGAGATGCTCTTTTGCCTAACATGTTAGAAAGTTCTGCTGCCACATGTCAAGCAGGAGCAAAGCAGCAGGGCATCCTGTTCAAATAGGAGACCCATTTGAATGCGATGTGCCATCTGCACTAGTTTCTGCAGCTGTCCACATGTTAAACTTTGCCAACTAGGAATGGTTGTCCACATTTTTGTTTCAAAATATAATGTAGAAAACTTACTTTGTAGGGCTTTGACGTGCAATTCATCACCAAGAACCAGAAGATACATACATTTTCACAGTATCATTATGCTTGATAGACATTGTAATACTTTCCCCAGGAACTAGATAAAAGACTTGTAATTAGCTTACAACTGGACACATGGCTTCGTAAAAATGGATGGGTGGGTAGCAACCTAAAGCACAGTAATGTCTGTGTAATGGACTTTATCTTTATAGCATTGTCAGCTTTAACCATAAAGATCAAGTTTTCTGAGAAATCTTTATTGCATTTATAAATCATGCTGGTGATTTTGGCCCGGTGCAAGGGGTACCTACACTTTTTCTAAAAAAGACCCCCCACACTCCTGCACAGCACTTTTAGCTTGGTGGCTCTCTGGAGGCTCAGGACTGATCAGCAAACAGACTGACCTGATTCTGATGCCCTGCCTCCAGCTATTTAGTCTAGACTCACTGAGCACAGTGCTTTTCTTGAGAGCTAACATGATCTTGATGTTTAGTTAATCACTATCAAACCAACAGTTTCTCGGAATATCATTTTAAGTACATCTCTGCTTTATTCACTTTCTACAAAGAATTGATAGACTGACCACAACAACTTTTGGGAGATTTAATACTCTGACAAACTCAACAAACCACTAAATGTGTAACTCCAAAAGTGAATGTTTTTTACAATCAAAATAATAAACATTAAAATATCATTGTATTCTATATCCAGCAATAAATGAAACAGCTACAACAAACGTTTCACTTTCCCTACTATTGTTTGCACACCAGCCAGTCTGCAGGAACATATAATACCATTTTACACCTTCACATTTTTGCCATGTGTGTAATGGATGCACAAATGGTTTTACATGCCTTATTTCCTAGTGACTGGGTTGGAAATTAAATTGAGCAATGTATTTTTCCCGAACCGTTTTTCCCTAAATATAGAAATGTTGGCACTCCTGGCTCTATTCTTTCTATCCTATAAGCTACATACCTTCTCTGTACTCTCTATGGTTCAATATCCCTTAACCTAAAATCGTTTTTGGTAATTTAATGGTGTGATGCTGTTTCCACCGATACCATCAGCCAACAAACCAATGCTGTAGTTGTTGTAATAAGATGAGACTTCATATTTTCTGAAACTGCAACACTATTAACATAGCTGGCAATACCAGTACCTAAAAAAAAATGTGAGAAGGGGGGTTGCACAATACCATGGTCTACCCATTGAGCTAAGCACATCCAAAATAAATGCATTTACGGTCAGTGAGGAGATTAATGATTTTAGATTATCTTCTCTGTCTATCTCATATTGACTTGGCTAGTGTGCCTACAGTGAGATACGCCATATCGCTAAAAGACTCACTCCTACATGCATGTCGGTGAAGCATCTTCATTGTCTCTCCTTAAAATTAGAGGGGGGAAGAAATTTGAGAACAAGGTTAATTAAGAAGGAGCTTAAATCACAGCTACTTATAACTGGGACTTACACACCGAGAGCAGTATCTACAGTCATTTTTGTTGAGAGCGAGGAATAGTGATGCAGTTCCACAGAGAAGATTAAAATAGTAGGTGACAGGCTCCTTAAACTGCTGACAGTACCCTAATTCCTCTGCATTATAGTCAGCAACACATGCAAATAGTGCCCCCCCCTCAAATGCAGTGTAATTAGGGGTCAATATGTATGGTAATTATGTATTAGCACTGTTGTGTGGATGAGCATATTGGAGACTGACAATAGAACATGACGACCATCAGGCAGATCTATATAAGTGTGTCAAATGGATTTAGCCATTATGGAGGTTCTTGTACACACGGTAATTTTATTGTTCTCCAGGAGTACTCATGTGCATTGTTTTTTTCTGAGAGTGAACTCCCTCCATGACCTCTTGTTTAGGGAAAGACATAATGTAAATTCAATATTACATTTTAAAAGAGAAACAAAATGACATTTCTAGGCACAAAGCACATTATATGATCTTAAAACTATGTATATAAGACAGTGATTCAAAGATGCCCTGTTTGAAATTTTATTAAAATTGGTAAATACCTAACCTTTCTTTTTTTTATATAATAGACATCTCCTCACAGCTTCCATTAGTGCAACACAAGTATCCACATCAGACTTTTAAATCTGTTTGCGCCGCTAAAACTGAGTGTGTGTTTGTGTACCTGATTTTTCCCAAACTGAGCGAATTGCACCTCACCATATCTGGATCTCATTGTTGCCATCCTGCAGAAAAGCCATCGTGCAGGTGGGAGACGAGGAATGTTTGGGAGCAAAGCCCAACAGCTTCATTCTTCCCTCCGTTCTCGAGACGGGGAGGGTTGTGCTGCACCAGCTGCTCAAGAAACCCCCAGTGTGGGAAAGTCTCTCCTCGCCTAATGGAAGACAAACACCTCGGAGAGCGGTAGAGATAGCATGAAAACGATTAAAGCGTGACCCAGATTCTGTTGCGTCTCTGGCCTTTCACTACTGTTGACAAATACAGGAGGGGACCTTGCTAATGAAAACACTGAAGAAACACTGGATGCTAATGAAGACGAACAACCTCATCCCAAGATGCAGCTGACACTGGCTTTGACACGGAGCAAGGAAGGTGCTTGTCACTAGATCTACTCTATAAAAATGAGGAGGTCTCTCGCCAAGAAATAAGAAAAACACAAATAATTTTAAATGCTTAGAGGATAAGATGTTTTTTGTCCCGTGAATGTGATTTGAGGGGAAACATTTTTCTGTTCTGAGGCTATAGTGGACATTTTATGACATTTTACTGGTGGCATTTGCTTTTCACAAAAGAGCCTTAAATCATCCTGTACTTTTACTGATAGCGCAATGTCTCTAAAAGGCTTGTATCGCATTTCTTTGTGTTCATTAGCAGCAAGGCTCATAATAACATTGCTTTTAATAATGCTTTAAATTTGTTTCCTAAATTGTCTTTGTTTTCTAAATTGTCTTCCCATTTGTCTAGGTACCTAACTTATCGCACTTACTCTAGCACTAGTTATGCTCTTAGCTGTTTGGTTTTGGAAGGAAATGCACTTATGATTTCTTATGACCTGGAGTTCTTTTGCCTACCGATGTCTGCAAAATGACCGTAATGTAAAATCTAATGTAATAATATCCAATTCATAATCAATGCAAGATCCATATTTCAATATGGAGCATATCTCATTTGCCACACTGTTAGGTTGGCTGCATTTGGCCCTGGGTATGTCTGCAGTAATTACAGCACAGTTCAGCATGAGGAGAACTTTCTCGTGCGTGACTCTTGTCGCTGTCATTGTTTATTTGTCTTTGGAGAGATAAACTGCTAAAAAATGTGTCTTTTCAAACCTTTTGCTTTAAAGCTATAATGTGTAATATTTCACGGACAATGAATGTCTCCATGTCGCTCCGCCATTTTAAAACTACGGGATTTGTAGAAGGACATGTCATCAGCTTCGCATTTTCCGTTTCCACATTGGAAACGGAAAATGCGAAGCTGATGACATGTCCTTCTACAAATCCCGTAGTTTTAAAATGGCGGAGCAACATGGAGACATTCATTGGAGTGTAACACTCTTATGTACATTCGTATGCTGAAAATAAAGAATATAAGAACACTGCACTTTTGTGATGGAGGTAATTAATAACGATTGAGGTAATACTTGTGAATGATAAGACTCAAATTTGTTAATAGACAACGTGAAATATTACACATTATGGCTTTAATCTCCAAGCTTTTGCTGCAACTCAGCACCCTAGAGATCAGCACTCCTAATTGACATGTACTTGAGAGCTAATAGACCAATTTTTTTGTTGTTTGTTACATTTGGTGCGACTCATTCTTTCACATATGGGAGAGAGTAAAACAGAGACAGAATAGAAATTTAAAAGAGCAAAAGCCCCTTGATGTTTGCCAGTGTTGTCGTGGTGTGTGATGGGACCCTTGGGAAAAACGCTCATGTCTCAGCAGGAAAGTCAGCCCACGCTCTTAGTTGCAGACCTGCCTCGGTGCTCAATTAAGGCCATGAATGATACTCTATACAAATAAATGTATTATTACATTTATTATTACTCAGCTCCTTGTGTTTTTATTTTATGGATTGTTGAGCTTTAAACCCTGCTACATGAGTACGATTTAGTATTTAGCATAGACTTAGATTGGGAATGATCACTCCTCTTTCTTCATCCCCATTCAACCCTCACCCCTGGAGTTTATTCCTCTGGGAGCTCTCTTTCTTTTAAATACTCATCTCTTTAAAGATGTCAGTCCCTCCCCTTTGATTCATATCTCATCCAGATCTGCTTTTACTATCTGGTCTGAATTGCTTTCCTTTGCTCCGTTTTTTATGATCTTAGAAAGCACTTTGGCGTTACAAAAAGAGCACTTCATGTTTGCAAATACATGTAATGTCATGGATTTTGAAGATGGAGCCTGCGAGATTAAATTAAGTTTTCCTTTAAAAAAAAGCACTTGTCTAAATGCCAAAAATGTAGAGGTGAAGTGGATTCATTCCTGGTAAGTGCACATGGTGGCACACAGGCAGAGGAGCCCCAGTCATCAATGATTCCTTTATTAAATCTTCCAGCAGCCCAGAAAAGAGTCAAGGAGACCATTCCACTGTGTTTGTCCAAACCCTTCATGCCATACAAGCATGGGATGAATAAAAGTGTATTTCCAAAGACAGCCAGTAGGGGGCACTGATATAATACAGGACCCTGCCAATCTGTTATGCCTGGCTGGCCCACAGAAATGTTTGCAGTAATTTAGTTCCACTGCCAATATATAAATAGGAATTCTGCTGTTAGCACAAAGAGTGAAGGAGGGGGGTGGGGGGTATTCTGCCGAATGAATGTGAATTGCTCCCCTGGTCCCATTTCAACATCAAAGTAATCAAGGAAAACAAGCTTTTTTAATCGAAAGTATGCAATTAGAATAAAGCAGAACTGTCCTGGCTTTACACACAGCTAGGATGAAGAGATTAAATGTGTAAGGAGAGCGTGGAAGCACAATCAGTGCAGCAGCAGCTATCGGACTGCAGTCAGAACAGATAATGTACCACCTTTCATTTCTGTCCTATACTGTTATGCCGACGACTGACTCAGTTCTGGAGGCTTCAAGGGCAGAGGAAACGTCCGTTATTAGAGACAGCAGAGATCATTTTGTAGAAAAAGTGAGGTTAGGGTTGGAGAGCACATTAAAACACATGTTTTTGTTGTTGCTACAACACTAAGATACATGAATTTCGAAAGAACAGATTTTTCTGCATGATCTTTAAGTTCTCTTCTACTTAATCCCCATGAGGAATTAAGCAGGGGAAAATAAGGGTGCATTTTAAAGGGACATGTCAAAGAGCATGGCAAATAGTCGGTTACACTATAGCAATAATTTGTTCCTGTGGCATTAACGCACTCTCCAACCCTAACCTCACTTTCCTTTCACACGCACACACACACACACACACACACACAAAACTCAACGCTATCTATAGACATACCACATGCTGTTCTGTCCTATGCAGTGTCAAAACAATGATAAACATTTGGCCGCTATAGGAGCACTCTGGAAACCAGCCAAGCTGAATAGGCTGTTTTGTTTCACTGAACAATAGCTTTGCTAAAAGTACTTAACAGCTGTGCTATGCACTGGGTTCCCCACAGACTCACAACAGCACAATGCATTCTGGAAGTGTTGCTTTATGCAGTTGTTCATTTCTGTATCCTTCTGGTAGCTACAATATATAGTCAAATTGGAGTGTTCTGCATAAAGCAAAGGAGCAAGCGCTGCAATTTGTAGTATGCTCTGTACCTCTTTTCCTGTCAGGACTGCTAGCTACTAAATTTGTATCGTTATCATTGTAGTATTTTGGGATGAGGAACTTTATTTTCTGTCATTGCTAATATATAGTTTCATTTGCTGCAAGAAGCACTTTCACAAGATGTTGCTGTTCTTTTAAAGCTGTTCGGTTTATCCCATTTGTCTGCGTATTTGTATACGTGAACAACTGAGTTCCAACAACCCACAGCACAGATGTGCACGGTCTTTACTTTGCATGTCTTAAAACTTCCTTGATCTGCCGTCTTTCTTTTTAACTTTTTTTGAAAGTGCAAGCACCAAAAGATGCCATTATTCAACTTTCCTTGGACAGCTGAACACAGTATAGTAAATCAGTCACTGAGGCAGCAATGATGTACAGGTCAACTTCCCTCTCTGCAGGACAGGACCCAACAGCTGTCATTTTAGATCGATTTCTCCCTGAATCCCAGTGTAATAAACACTTGAAAGCGTCTGTGGTTTGGAGACGTGTGAATGTAATGAGGGTCTGTCACATGACTGACGAGTAATGTTCCTGCCTCTTCTTCCTTTCTGTTTCAGATGACCACTATATATCTCCATCTTCTTGTAAACGTGTGGACCATGATGGTATGATGCCTTCCCTCAGTATTCACACACAATCTGAAAAAATATTAAGACCCCAAATCAATCCTTGCAGTATTCATCCATCTATTGTAGTGTATTTCTTTGGTGTGGGAGTGCGCACAAACCAGATCATTTAATCATTGCACATTGGATGCCTTAATTAGGCGGAAGTGTCTGTTATTTTGGTTCCATGTCAGTTTTGTTGTCCCATTTTCATGGCTGGATTTTGAGTTTTCATCCCAGCCAACGGGCTCTTTTATGCTGTGCTGACTGTCAATCACCTGACACCAGCGGGAAGAAAGTCTCTGCCACAAAATAATACCTCAAATAATAACAACAATAATAATATGTCAACATGTCACCTTGCAAACTTGTCACATCGATGTCTTCTTCTTCAGACTGTTTTTGTTTAAAGAGACAATAGTTGATTTTCGGTTTTACACAATAAGGTTTGTCTTTTGACGACAAAAGCACAAAAAAACAAATGTCACATAAAGAATAAATACAAAATTTTACGAAATAGAATCCCTAGATAAAGACAAATAGGCCGTGACTGCAGATGACAACCCTATTATCTATTCATTCTATATGAGGGTGTGTAGCACAAAACTCAGCAAACACTATGATTGCCATTGTGATATTCTGTCAAACTGATGCTCATATATCTTGTGTGTCTAGTCATGTAAAGATAAACACAAATGCTTATGTGCACAAATCTATGATTCATCTTTCTGTCAGATCCTTTTGATGGGTCTACTGTTGTAGTTGATGGGTGAAAGAGAATACACTGTAAAGTGCTCTGTAGAACTTAGTTAAGGTGAAAAGGTGTTATGCAGATACAGACCATTTAAAGTGTGTCTGAAGCACAAAGAAATCTCCATTCTGAGTTGGTCATATTACAAAAAAAAACTTACCATAGAGCCAAACATGCATAATTTAAACAAATGACAAGTAAATGTATTAAATTCTATAGATAGTTTTTATTTATATATATATATATATGTGTGTGTAAGATTAGGTTTCAAAACTGTGAGAAAATGAGAGTGTTCTCTGTACTTCAAATAATGTGTATTAAGGGGGCAAACTGTCATGGTCTGAAGTTTTGTCTTCTGTTCTTGTTTTTTTAGTTTTTCTAGTGTTTTCTTGGTTTGATCATTTGATTCTATGTTTTCTGTTTGCTTGAATTCCATGTCCTCAGTCCTGTATTTATTCTGGTCTTTATTCCATAGTTTCCTCTGTTCCCTCTTGCTCTGGTCTTTAGCGCCTTCTGCCACACCTGCCAGCTAGTCAATTACTCACAGCTGCAGTCACTTACTCATTATCTTCCTCAGTATATATTCCCTTTGATTTCCTTCAGTCCTTTCTAGATTCTTGCCATAGCTCCTATTGCTACTTTCTGTCATGCCATTCATTCTCAGCTGAGTTTCTCAGTTCTTAGGTTTTGTTTTTGGTGTTCTGGATAGGACAATATTTTTTGTTACTGTTTTCATAAACCTAGTTTAGTTTTCCCTCAAAATCCTGGGCCCTCATTTATCAAGCATTCTTAGGAACAGATCTGTGCGTAAAGCGTGCGTGCGATCATTCCTGAGCAAAGTGTGGGATTTATTGAACTTAGAAATGTGCCTAAATCTACGCACAGCTTTGACCATGCTTACGCACATTGCCTAGTGGTAGAATTACAAAACTGCAAATGGTGTTGATCGCTGCACAGGGGAATATTACAATGTTCATTCAATTGTTGCATTACAGTATGTCTGACGGCATTTGGGTCCGTGTAGCCTATGCAATTCCAAAGCACGGTGCATTAGACCTACCTGGCGTTCATTGCATTTCATTCAGAGTGTAACAATAATTGTTTCACCAGAAGACCTGACAATAATCAGCCTAGTTTAATTGATATGGGTATAAAAGGCACACGTAGGACATGCCATTCAGAACGCAACATGGCCCATCTTGCATTGCTTGAGGATCTGGAAAAGGGAGGGAGCGTGCAGATTTATTGGCAGAAAGTAGTGAGTGGCTTGTAAGCAGGTTCAGATTTCCAAAACATATATTGCTCGACCTCTGCCGTGAATTGGGGCCATTTCTCGAGCGAGAAACTAAGCGCACGCAAGCCATACCTGTGCATATACAGGTGCTGTCCACTCTGGGCTTTTTGGCTACAGGTACGTTTCAGCGCGAGGTAGGAGATCGATGCGGCATTTCTCAGCCGTCCATGAGCCGAATTCTGCCCATAGTGTTGGATGCGATTATTTCTTTGGCACCGACTTACATTCGATTCCCTTATGGGGGTCCACGCCAGGCAGACATTAAGCGAGGGTTTTATGGTATCGCGCAGTTCCCCAACGTCATAGGAGCAATAGACTGCACTCACGTTGCACTAAAAGCATCATCACAGCACGAATACAACTTCGTGAATAGGAAGGGGAAGCACTCCATTAATGTACAGCTTATATGCGACAGTGATATGCTGCTTCTCAATGTTGTTGCCCGATGGCCAGGGGGGACGCACGGTTCCTTTATTTTGCAGAACAGCTCCGTGGGCCTTCGTTTACAAGAAGGAGCTGTTGAAGATGGATGGCTTATTGGTGAGTGTTGCGCAGCATGTTTGCAACATTGGTTATATGTATGGTTATGTGTTTCAAGCTGTACTGCAACATGTGAATTTAATGAATGCAATGCTACTTGCCTCCTAGGTGATCAAGGCTATCCGCTGAAACAATGGCTCATGACTCCACTAACTAACCCGCAGACACAGCAGGAGCAAGCTTACAACCGGGCCCACGCGCGCACCAGAGTCACCATAGAGCGCACGAATGGTTTGCTGAAAGGCCGGTCGATGTGCAGGTGGATGTGCCTGTCAAGCGCGGGGGGAACGCTCCAATATCGCCCTGAAAAAGTGTGCAACATTGTGACGGCGTGCTGTGTGCTTCATAATTTGGCCATCAGAAGAGGCATCCCCCTGCAGGAACCACCTAGACCAGAAGACCGTTTGGAAGCTGGAGAGCCTTGCGCAGAGGCCATTGCCCCTGGTGCCATGCGGATGAGAGCAGGGATAATAGAGGGATTTTAGGCAAGTCTACCCATGTTAGGCATATAATTTACCCAGTGTGTGTGTGTGTGTTGCACAATGACTGAGCTCAGACGGTTGACACTTCACATTTTATTCAACATTTCAGATGCACACGATGCAATGGTCTTCAGTGACCCACTGATATCTGTGAGCACATTGATCAGATTTCCTAGTTGCCCATTGATGTCTCTGACTGCCCCCGCTATGTCCTCTTGATTCTGCAGGACCTCCTCCGTCAAGACCCTTGGTGCCCTGGCCTGCCGCAAAGAGGAGGATGAGGACGACATGTCAGGCTCCTCTGGCACCAGCTCTATCACCACGAAAGGAGGGCACGTGTCTGCGTAAAAGAGGCAGATGCGTTAATTAACAATTTCTGTTTGAACGTTTATACAATTAGTTGGACTTCTGTGGTTCTACTTTTATTTCTAATAAATGTGTGTAAAGACTGCTTACCTTCATCTTGGACGTGTGATTCAGTACTTGGCTTCGTCACTGTGGGTTCGAGGTCGGTGTCGCCGGCTGTGGAGTTTAAGCCCGAGCATCCAGAGTCTCCAATTATGCCTGCAATTTGTTCATCCATGTCCGACAGTTTTTCGCTCTTTTGGCCTCCGCCGGTCAACACAACAGCCCTCTTGTGAGCAGCTACACATTTTTTGGCGTTTAGTTTAACGTCAAACCATTTTTTCTTAATTTCTGCCACGGTCCGTTGTGCAGATCCCACAGCATTTACGCCCAATGCCACCTTCTCCCACGCGATATTTATTTTTTGTTCGTTACCCCACCATCTAAGGTGCCGAATAGGATTTTTTGGTGTTGTCCTACCTCTGTTACCAGAGCCTCTATCTCAGTCTCCGAAAAGTTTCGCTTTTTGGCGCGCCTCTCCATCATTCCACCAAGGATTTAATTGCGAGTTCCGGTGGCTTTTAAAGGGAATGTTGGTGCCATATATGGTTAATTGGGGGCGTTCCATGATGCAAATGAGTCTGATCGTGCCCGCGCAAGGTGAACTGGCAGGTGTGGTATTTATCATTGCAGATTACCTACCGGTGTGCGTACGACCTGTGTAAGAACGTTTGATGAATGCCGATTCTTTTGTACTGGGCACATTCTAAATTTCACTCATACGACAGGATTTAGAAGGGATTCTACGCACTAATGATAAATGAGGGCCCTGGCATATCTGTGTCTGCACTTTGGATCCTTCTCCTCTTCATACCACCACCAGTGACGCAAACAGATCAATATATGTTTTAATTGAACCAAACTACTCAGATGTAAAATCACAAATGCACACTGTAGATATGAAATAGCTTGGTCACATACCAGCTGTGGACTGAGTCATCAACAATCTCAAACTTTGAAGCTTAAATCACATTGGTGATCATATACTTCTGTGTAGTTGAAGTCTCGGCTGATATAGCACACAGAATGTCAATTCAGCGATGATTATCTGTGGCAGCAGGGCATCCATTTCTCTGTTCTCTCTGGTGAAAGTTTGTAAAACTGCCAGGTGAAAAATGGTGTTGACAATTATCCTCAATTGTCAATCACAAAATCAATCCACCAAGGAAACACTAATGGCAATACCTTCTCTCACCTTGGTTCTTTGAGCAGGTGCATAGCCCTCCAACCTCTGTAATACAGTACTGGCTCCTCAAAAAATTGGTGTTACTCACACATGCTTTCCGTTAATCCAGTAAATACATGCACATACAGTTTGTAACAATCGAGGTGCCAAATCGCCAACTTGATTCTTCAATCCACTAATCATAAATCTGATTATCTGAGCTGGTAGTAGCCCTATCCACATCTGCAAATTAATCCAGCATTTCTCCTTCATCTCAGTACTGCTTTACACTTTGCATTATAAGTAAGCAGCCCAATTTCTGCAGATTCAGGCATCCAGGGACTGTGCATAAAGCAGAACAGTTAGCTAACATGTCAGATACACATCTGATTGGCATGGATAGCTAGGTTAAACGGAATGCATTGTAGTAGGCCTGTCTAAGACATGAAATTCTGTTTGACAGTCTAACTCCAATCTAATATAAAATAGTCTATAACATATTTGAGAAAACTATTGTCTTACACATGTTTCTATGCAAATTTTTCAATTCACTTTACAATTCTTCTAAATTGGCTGCACGGTGGTGTGGTGGTTAGCACCGTCACCTCACAGCAACAGGGTGCAATCTCTTTTGCGCCTTCTGTGATTGAAGTCCTCCTACCTTCCCCTCATTCATTTAAGTGCCTTGAAATGACATTTGTTGAATTTGGCGCTATATAAATAAAAATGAATTTTATTGAATTTGGAGAGAGCTTTAACATGAAGTTACACAACTTGTCATTTATTTGAATTGATTAATTAACTTTATGACTCAGTATATCTCAACATTTATCAGTATGTACAGCTTTGTTAATCTTCAAGGCACTCTTTCATCTGAGCATCGACTCATGAAGTGCCGTTACTTATGTCTCATTATCTTCCTTTTTGTTTCCTTTGTTCCACAGCTTGTGATTTCTCACTCACATGTAGAAATGTTTCTAAATTCAACTTTATTGTGTGATTGACAAGGACATTAGTTATTTTCGCTTGACATGAGAGAATGGTAAAGTGCCAACAGAGCTGTGATGCTGAGTGATAAAACGAGTATTTTGTTCCATAATGCCTGTCAAGAACTGAGCTATTGCTTATCATATGCAAAACTGTGGCGGTCAGTGTTCCTTTGCAACTGGAAACACAACAATTGCGGATGCATAAAGGGTAGAATATTTATCTGAGAAACAGTTTGAATATTTCTGCTCTTTTAAAAAACATCAGGCTATTTTCATGACCTTATGGTAATTATCTAACCTGCTAAACACTGCAGTTTGTTAGTCATCTGCATGGTCTCCCTGTAGAGGGAGTAAAATATGACTCCACTGCATTATAAAATGTATTATGACAGGTAACACATCTGACTGCCATTACAGAACTCTGTGGTTCAGTACAACACAAAATGAAATGACAGAAACAGTAAACGGGAGGCAGCTTTAATTTATGGGTAATCTCCATGTTGCCACAATTGGGATGACTTTCAAACACATCTGGCAGAGGTAAAGATATGTAAAATGAAGATTCTGAAATGTAGCCCATAATATTACTTTTCAGCAGGAAATCTGACCTTAAATACCAGCAGATGCCCCATTTCTCTATGTTCACAAATTAGGCATATTTTGGATCAGTCAGTTAAATCTTCTGCATCTTGGATACAGAATGGATGCAGCTTTTATACACTGTATATGTAATTATCATTTCAATAATAGTCCATAATGCCTAATGTATTTTTCCTTTTCCTGTTTAACTCTGATTAAATGGTTCCTTATTAAACGGTTCAACATGCACGGCTGGATTTGTATTGGTTGAACAGCTATTCAGATCAAACTGTGTTTGACATGGATGTCTGATAAGCTTATAAAGATCAAAGACTGCTGCATTCATCCGTCATTCAGTTGCCATGCTTGATTTTTTTTTCTACAGAAAAATGCTTTTTAGAGCAGGTGCCAGTCTTCAAACAAAGCGATCGTTCCTTTTATTACAATCAGATTAAGGAGATGACGTTTTCGCTCAACAGTCTGCAATACCAGAAAGCAGCTAAAACACAACAACCACAAGCACCACTGTGTGTGTTCTCCAACCTCCAGCCACTTTATTGTATGCACCAATCGTCCCCTAAACTCCCGGAGCAGGGAGACCTCATTAAGGCAGGTTAGGGCAACCCACTAATGGCTCCTCTCAGAGCTAATAACATGGGGTCACCTAATATTACACACTGCTTTGTTCCATTCATCAAGCTATTTATCATGTATTATTAACAGCAGGTATCATGAAATCACAGCTATAATCATAATAATGTGCTCATGGGTTAGGGTTAAGACAGGCAGCTCTCAGTGTGTTAGCAGGTGACTTGTGTGGTCAGCAGAGAAGGAGCTTTCTCAAGCGGATGAATATTTCACAGCTAACTGGGTTACATGCTAACAAGTCAGTATGAAGCACTTTAAATTACTAGCTGTTGTTTATCAGTTAAAGTTTTGACATGCATTGCTTTTACATTTTTATGTACAGATGCTCAGCCAACAATTGTATTCAGACATTTTTATTAATTAATGCAGTGGTGAATTAATTTAATATTTTAAATCCAAACATTACAGAGTATAGTGGAGTATAAAATATCTTGGTGAGAGATATAACAAATATGCCCAGAGAATATGAATGCACAACAAACTGTTGTTTAGCTGCCTCCCAAGCCAATTTACCTCTTCTTCGGTTCAAAAACTCATGTCCTACATTTGTCAGACTAAAGCAGAGGTTTGTCTCAAATGTGTAGGTTTCAGTTTTCTTTTTCCTCAGTCTTCCAAATTATCAAAGGCCGAGACCCCAAACTCAGTAGCACTTCAGAATCTGTTCAGAATCTGAAGCATGCTGTCAGAGCACATGCAGACCCTCTCTAGACTTTGGGAATCTTGCCATGGTCATTGTAATGGGCAACACTGCATTGCAAAGCAGAGAAGCTGATATGATTGAACATAATTTGAATAATGGCATTCATGGAAATGTGCAAAGGTGATGAAATTTTAATGGAGCTGGGGATAGCACAACTGCTCCTCAAATACAATAGTTTTCTCCAAGACTCTGAGGAAGCAATCGTAACATAGCTTATTTCATTAATGTACTATCAGTGGTTTTATTGGACTCACTTGATTACTATGGATATCCTTATTGTTGCAGAGTAAGAAAAAAATCAGCAAATCCTCTTTTTCTACATACAGTAAGTACCAATTCTTTCAGCTCATCCTGTTTGCTTTGAGGGATGCAATTAACTTAAGCTGAGTTGGTTAAATGTAGAAATCATTTCAGCTTTTGACTGCTGAGCAGAACAGTTGCACATTTACTATAAGAAGTCTGCACTATAAAAAAAACTTAGTTCATGGAGGGGACATTTTGGTGAAGTTAGTGATATCTGATACCACACTGTGAAAATATAATCATGAATTATGGCAAGCTAAATATGACTCGTTGCTATGGCACTTTTGCACATTAAACAAATTTAGTTGTGCTCTTCAAATGTTTTCCATTGTGCATTTGAAAAAAGCTTATTGGATAAGAGGGCACCTGATAAAGCAACCCAGGTGGAAAAAAAAAAGTTCTCATTTCGAATTCATGGACATTTTTAGCAACCCTCAACCCTGTTTTAAAGATGCTGTGAGGAGAGTAATTTGCAGATGAACCAATTACTGCAGATGTAGGATTATGATTGAATTACATAACAGGTTTTTTCAGCCAAGCAGCTCTATTGATTTAAAACATTTTCCAGCAGTGCAGATTATAGAGACCCATAAAACATTTATTCTATTGTAAAAAACATGAACCAGTTTATTATCTTTCCTTGTAATTTCATTACATGTTCTTTCCGGGGTTAGGGCGAGCTTTCTGAAAGTCTTTCAAATGTTTTCTTTGGACATCTGCTTTTTCAGTCCTTGTAGGTGACCATTTTCAGAGGACCGGTTTAGCAAACGATTTAACTCTGACCTATAATCATTCAAGCATAAAAAAGAAACAAACTTAAGGGGTGAACCTGTGTTATGTCTATACATACATTTTAGCTAAGAATCAATCTTTGAATTGTTTATTTCGTCATGTTCTTACAACCAGCCTGACACAAAGAGACATTTTTTTTTCCCTATTCTTTTGTTGAATGTATGAAAAATGCCCAAATAACACAGTCTGACAGGCATGAAATATATTTTCTGTACCAACAAGATAATGCCCAAAGAGCTAGAGGAAGAGGAAACTGGACAAGAAGAGGACAAAAGAAGAAGTGGCAGGTCTAAAAAAAAAGGTCTTCTACAACTGATAAACAGTATCTGAAAATTCTCAGGGACCTGACACAGAACCTCAGAAATCCATTTGGCCTTTTCACTTAATACATCAACTTAATCAGAAGCATCCTCAGAAATGGTCTCCAAGGAAGGGTGGCTGTCAAGAAGCCACTTTTAAGGAAGGGAGAAAGGGAGAAAAGGCTGAGGTATGCCAACTGACGCAAGAACTGGACTGAAAATCAGTGGTGAGTGGTCTTATGGAGTAATGAATTCTACCCAGAGCCAAAACCGCATTATTATTGAAACAGTGTGAGATTATCTTGACAGAGAACAGAACAAAAGGCAGCTGAGAAGGGAGGACTGAAAATACCATTATCTGAAATAGAAATAAAAAATGATAAAAGACTCAATGGATAAATGAATATGCCAATAAATGCTACTAAAACAAAACTGATTATTTATGCAATCATTAATTTATAAAATGGGAAATAAATGTCTGCTTCAATTCCCAACTCTACTCATTTTCATTTGTGTAAATACCCCAATACATTCACATTATTGTTTGCCATTTGATTTTCATTTGGATTATTTAATCTTTTGTAATTAACTTATTTAGATGTTCATTATTTTTAACCTGAATTTATTTTTCCTTTATTTATTTGTTTTTTGCATTTTCCATCTATTCACTTCCCTAAATGTATTTATCTAAGACTGCCCCCTGATATGCATAATGAAGAAGAAATGCATACAGGAATGAAAAAACGGAGACAAATGTTGAAATAAAACATGGGAATAGATTGGGGGAGAAATTGAAATATTATTCTTTATTCAATAAAGAAATAAATCGATGGCTAATCGAGGCTAAAGAAGAGCAATATAGTATAAGTAAAATGGTCAGTGACTGTATTTATATAACACTTTTCTTGTTTAGATGATCGCTCAAAGCGATTTTATACCACAAGCCGCATTCACCTTTCACACAGCACCTCTTAGTCTGATCAGTGTTACAGGCTTTGCAGCGCTTTTCTTTCTCTGTCACACAAATTCTTACTTGAATGGATGCATTGTGTGGTTCACGTATTGCCTCCTTCCAACTGGCAGACAGTCGCTCTTCCTCCTGAGCTACAGCCGCCCCTAAAGCAACCAAATGTACACCTCCTGTGTCAACCTCCCCAACCAAATTTGCAGGGAAAGCTGCTGTGGCCGCTGAATTTTTTTTACTTCTGTTAAAACTAATGCTAATGCAGAAAGTTGGCACATACAAACTGTAACAACATCCCACTGCTAACCTTTTACGTTCTCTCTTGAGGTATGTTTGGTGCAGTTTTCTCCAAACAACAGGTGTTGCTGCTGAAAGAAATCCAAATTCACACTGCTGGAATAGCAATAGAAGAGGTAATGTACAGGAAATGCATCATTCAAACAAACGCCCTGCAGGTTCTTCCAGTTAGCTGCAGGACATCCCATCTTTTTCATTTGTTATGGCAGTCTCCCTCCACAGGTATTCGGATCCCTGCGTTCCCACCATGATGGACTGTGGAGAGATGGTTCTGCTTACTGGCCCATACTTCCTGATTGTCCATTTTGGATATCCTCATGTTGCACTGCATGCACCAGGTTGCAAAACTTAGGACGTGCGCAACCAGTTGCAACAACACCAATCTTTTTTTTAAAGTAATTTTTGGTTTTGCTGCCATGCATGACGGCCACAAAAGAGATGAGCAAAAGCCCTAATTAGCATTGCTTCTAGCTTACTTTCTATGTTGAACGCACTTATTGTAAGTCGCTTTGGTTAAAAGCGTCTGCAAAATGACCGTAATGTAATGTAATGTAATGTAATGTAATATAACAGCTTGAAATAACTTTGAAAAAGAGAAAACCTGACACCATTCTCATCAGATACCCCTGGTTGATCTTTTACTCAGATATCTTAGTTGATATCGTCCATCCCCTTACGAGATTTGTAATTCTCCAACCTTTCCTGAGGATGTGTGACAGTGAAAACGTGATATTAAATGCATGAGATCCAGCTCTGTTCTTTGCCACATCATCTGTTCAATCAGCATCTTTCCCTCCAACCTCCCTACACCAAAGATTACTATGCCAATTAAACTGCTGTTTCCTGACATTCTCCCATCAAAGTGGCAAAGCTGTTGGTTTTATTTATTTATTTTTACATCAAAGGCTATGATTCTTTTGTTTCTCCTTTGAAATTAGCATCTAGCCTCAGGATGTGAGTACTCTCTCATTTATTCCTCTCTACCCACAGTTAGTCATCTCTTAACTCAGCCACCACGGAAATGTGGAAATGCCAATGCAAAAGAATGTGTTACAACTTCATAGGTACAATATAGTTTATTATCTTTTCTTCTTTTCTCTCTTTTCTCCTGATGTGTTTTTTTTTTATTTTTTTTATTGATTTTACACAACATTTTAGAAGCTCAAAATCTGAAGGTAGCACCTTGTGGTTTTATATGGCGAGCACATCAGTACACAGGACTTTGGTCATGGATGAGGCATCACGGTTTAAAAATGAATGGTCCTGGTGCATTATGTATAATAATGTTTTAAATATAAGATCTCCTTCACTCCACTGAGACGGCTGTCTGTACGGTCCTGGTTTATCACAAACCATTGATTTTGGCAGGATTTTGTAGAGAGAGTAAAGGAGAGAAGCAGAAAAAGCTCGATGCAAAATAAATCAATTATCACACAATGTCAGTGATGAGCACACAAACTCCACTAACTTTATGTCACATGTTGTAGACTAACGCTAATGAGCATTCATACAACTGCTCCCTGTGTGTAAAAGTCGTTTAAACTCTAATCAGAGTGATGTATCAATGTTTGCAGAAGACATGACAACAACTCAGTTAAACATGATCTATTTATATAGTGTAATTACGAGATACTCTATGAGGCTGTGGAGCGCTAATGCTCAGCCAGCTATTTCTACTTGCTTTGGTTTTGTCTTTTATTTGAAGCCAAACATGTCTTCTTAAAAGGATGTACACAGTATTCACAACTGATCTCTTTGTGTATGTGTGCGTAGGTGTGTGTAAACATGGGCACGCAGTAATGTATGTGAGCACGCTGTATTTCTTATGTCCTAAAGCAGAATGGATTTTCCTTGCAGCAAAACAAAAATGAATCCTCAGTGGAAACATGTTACTGGTCTCATATTTTAATCTGAACCTGTGTGGTTTTTTCTCAGTTTTGGTTATAAATCATTATTAACATGTTTGCTTTTTTTCTTTAAGGCTTTCCCGCTCAAATTTGAATTTTCCCCACAGACATGACAAACAGAGCTTTATGGTGTTTGTATCAAAATTTAGTGAAGAAAATTGCAGCTATCTGTAGGGAAATAATAGCTTCCAAACAGCCTGTTGAGCTGCCCAGTTTTGCCCCCCCCCCCCAGGTTAGCATTAAAAAAATAATAAAGAAAATTGCAGCTATCTGTTGGAAAATAATAGCTTCCAAACAGCCTGTTGAGCTGCCCAGTTTTGCCCCCCCCCCCAGGTTAGCATTAAAAAAATGATAAATATAAACAGCTTGGAGTCCGAATGCCAACAGCCTTTGAAGTTTAGTGTCCATCTAATTAAAGTATTGGAAAACTTAAATCAAAAGGTTATTTGCAAACAGCATTGAAGCAATTACCACAGTCCCACAGTCCTTTTCAAATTGCTCAATTACGCCGCAGATGCAGCATCTGGTTTTTCCATTGATTGTGCCCAAAAGAAAACTGTGAGAAAACTGAGTAGGCTTCTCTCCTTCCACTCATATTTGATTTTATAAGGAAGATTATCTCTCTGAAACTGCTAAATTTCTCCACGAGTACGGTCTAAAATCAGTCTAATTTTAACTATGCCTCCACCTGTATTCTTGAAATTTTGTACCTTTTCGTATTCATTCAAATATTAGTTTGTAGTTCCCTCATAATTCATGCTAATAATGAGCATGTCCTCAACCAGATGCAGGCAGATGTTTTGTATCCCCCATATCATCCAACTCTTTAATAAGAATGTTACCATACTTAGTGCATTGACAAGGGCGTGACTGAAAGGCATCAGTCCATGCCACATTGTATAACCATTGTTAACAATACCAACTCCATTTGAGCTCGTAAACTAGAAGTAAAAATAAAGAAATGCCTGCAAGAAATGCGTTAATGACTTTCAAAAGTAGATGCAAAAAGAAAAAGTGTGGGTGCCATTTTTTTTAAGAGCCCACAGTCAAGCAAATATTGTTGATTTTCCGTAAAGTCTGGTCAATGATTTCCCTCTTGTCTATTTCAAACTCTATTTCCAGCCCATTTCAGCAACATGAGTGACAAACATGCCTCCACCACAGAACACCCAGCTTTGTCTCCAATAACTTAAATGGCTGTGGAGTAAAACTTTAGGTTAAATGAAGAGGCTGTACCATCTATCCGTACACCTAACTTGTAGAGGTTGACGACTTCTATAGTACATTGTGGTGTAGAAGTGGAAAAACCAAGCAATCTCTGCTATGTGGCTGCTTCATCACAAACAAGTTTTTTTCTCTTTATGGCAGCTACTTGCCTGAAGTGTAAATGTAAGTACACGAGGCAAGATGAAACTGGCCATTCATTCAATAATATGGTTGATAAAGTCAAAGCTCTAATGGTAACACATTGACTTTATATTAGAAAAACCGAGTAAAATGTGTATCCTTGCAAATGACGTTTAATGTTAACACAGCACCTCGTTTTTAGTGTACAATTTCAGCTGCAGTTGAGGTTTCTAGTGCTTGTTGAGCCTCCCCAAAAAAAACATTCTCATGGTGAATATGTTGGCTATGAAGGTGTGTGATCACTCCATTTTCCACTCTCATTTTCCTTTGCTTATGGTAATGCAGCTTATGTTATGTCAAATAGGTGCAATGCCCACTCATGTTATAACTTCTTTAATGACATTTAATAGCCACATGAGACAGCATGATGACATCAGAGACAACATTTTACTACATGACAATGTACACAAGTGTCACATTATTGATTTGGTCCCTTAAAAGGACGAGGAGAACTGACAGATGGTGTTTCACTGCTGATTCTTATGCAACAGACTGCAGGATTAAAACCAATCCCACGCAATGTTTTTAACAATCCTTTCACTTTTTTACTTTGCTCTCACTCGCCAATGGTTAGAGATAGAAAATGAGAAACGCATGGGTTGGGTAAGAAAGCTATACATGGTTAGGGGATACACAATTTACAATTTGCTTGTACGAACAAACGCCACATGGGCATGTTTTTGGGAAGAAAAGAGTCTCTGACAAATTATGCAAATTATCAACATTAGGGTGTGCTCAAACTGGTATATTCGAAGGTCATGGGATCAACACGCACACACAAATTCTCCACCTTAAAGTAATCTTAAGTTTGACCTGACAGCATTGGTATTAAAAAAAATATGACCAAAAATATACAGAACTGCTTGGATTTACTCACTACATTTCATCAGGAGGAGAGCATGTTTTCCAACCTCTTACTACCTCATAATCTTCATCAAAGACTTGACCTTTATGGAAACAGGTTTAAGAGAAAACTTCAATTTCAACATATACATATTAATAGCATTCTTAAGGTCAAAAATGGACGAGGCCTGAGCAGGAAATCTGCAGTGAAGTTAGAATAAAAACTACGAGGGCATTTGTGAACTCTGGAAGTTATAGATTTTAACTCATGGAAGTCAAAGGTTAGAGGATAATGTCAATTTCTGAGTTAAAGAGTTGATGTTTAACTGGGCCGGTACTGTATGCAATATTTCAAAAGTGAATAGGTTGTTCAAACAAACTAAATCAATATGCTCCAATATGACAAGTATATTTAGGAACAGATGAAGTGAGAGCTGATGTACAGAATCTCTTCCACATTGAGCTCTAATGCCTCTTCTTATGATTGAATCATAAATCTTTATAACTACAATTAATTACAGCGATGCATCAGACAACACTTAATGATTTCTCACTTGTAATTAGTGTTTTTTGGGCGGTGCAATCTTAATTTGTGAACATGGATAGGAAATTGCTTTCAAAGCTTAGGAGCCAGGGCTGAGGAATTAATAGCAGTGACACACAAACACTAAAGCTCAAGACTTAATAATATATCACACAATAGACAGTGTCAGTACACATCTGTAATGCAATGAATAATTCAGTGCTCATTGGCACACATTTTTATCAACTCTGCTGGAGGGATGAAACACTGTTCTTGGAGTGAAGATCACCATCTAACCTGTTGTTCCAAACTACCCAATTAGTTTTCAGTTTTTAATTTGGCAACAGTGAAGACCATTACATTTATTGTTTTCATTCTCAAATAATTAGGGAAACCCTTGAGCCCTGCATAAAAGCATCTTTCTCCATTTACAATGTTTCTCTATTAACATATTTTGCTTTTACTGTAATTGTAATCTTTGCCCATTTTGTATTTTTGGGTTAGTTTTTCAATTCTATTGCAGAGTTTCTGTAATTTCTTAAAGGCAGGGTTTATCAGAAACACATCAGTTTCTTCTTTGTTACTTTTGTACCTGAGATGTAGCTATCAGTCCTATACTTGCATGTACGGTCTGGTTGTAATATTTTGTATCTCCCAGCAACATTGGTAACACATTCTTGCATCTCCAAATGTAGCAACATTGACTTTTGGGACGATTTATACTTTTTTTTCTGAAAGGCAACAACAGCTTACTAAAATTAATATGAGAAAATAAAGCAAATGACATTCATGATTAACTGAGATGTGATCATTTTTCTACTCCTGTGTGAAAGTTTATTGAGTAAAAGCATTCAAAGGACCGCTGTGTCTAAACTACCAAGTTTCAAATTATAGGTAAAAGACAGATTAGTTTTATGAATTGTTGATACGGCTAAAACATAGCACCTGGCTGAAAAAACATCCACAGCTATTTGCTTATTAAAAAGTGCTTCAGAGATGCTTATCAAATGGTGGAGGGGTTGAATCCTGCTTTTTGCTGAGGGTACGTCCCTCTTGTTAAGTTTAAGTGTCCTGGGTACCCCTCTCCAATAGTGCGGCATCACTTCTGGGAGCACAAAGCAGAACCCTGAATGCTAACAGGATGCTGCTGGGTCCTTCAAGGAACACAACCACCAGCAAACAAACACTACCAATTAGCAGAGGGTCTCTACTCGTCAGCCATGTGTTCGCATTTGATTAGTGCCAAAACATTCACTGCATCAGGTCCAGACAAACGCAAAACCGTTTTCCTTTGGGCACTTGATTTCCCCTCATATCTTAATTTATGTCGATTTAAAGGGCTTTATTTTGATGCTAACCGTGAGACCATTTTACAAACTGCATTGGAAAACTAGGGAACAAAAGGAGCAAACTAGTTACTGTATTGCACCTTTGTTTCGGCTCATAAGAGGTCTTTACAAGAGCATCTGAACAAAAATCATGCGTTTGCTCTGGCCTCCTTGAACACATTCTGAAGAGGGCAGGAACTGAGAATTGACCCATTTTTAATGGCTACTCTTTTTGCTTGCTTTGAGTGGCTTGTGTAAAGTGTGTAGACAAGTAAAAGTCTCTTGTGCTCCCCAAATGTGTGGCATTGTGCTGTTGGTGGCACAGCTGCTTCTCAAAACTCCGGGAACATCACCTGGTAGCAGGTTGACACAGGATTCTTTTTTCAGGCCCTTTTAGAAAATATTTTATGTTCTTTTACATTACTGCTGGTTTCTTTTTTGGGATTTATTTTATTCGATATTTGGGCAAATTTTCAGTATATTCACTTGGAATGCTGTTTTGTTGAATACTTTAGGAATTCTACAGTTAAGACAAATGACATCAATACAACATGGATTATGTATCATGTTATGGGATGTAGGGCATTAAATAGGTATCTATAGTACTATGATCTTAAACACATGTGTTTACTGTTACAACAAAGGCTATGGGGGCCAACCACTGAGGATACTAAAATAAGCTATTTTTTGTCATTCATTGTATTTGTGTTGTGCAGTGCAAAGATATATATATATATATTTTTTATTTTTATTATTTTTTTATAGTGTATCTTATAGTCCATTATTCTATTCAATTCAGTTTTGTATATATATCACCAAACGTCAGGTGGGCATCTCAGGGCACTTCAAAGATACAATCCTATTCAAGCCAAATAGAGTCCAATTCATTGTCGAACAATCGTAATCCGATCAAATCCAATTAATTGAATTCCAAATTAATCCAACTCATACATACAGAGCCAATTTAAAAAAAACGAAAAAGTGGCCTAGCTATGGAAACAAACAGATTGCACCAAAACGTCACTTCGACCCAAAAACGAGCTGGGATAGGCTCCAGCTGGATGTAACAGAATGCAAGATGAAGTGGGTGTAGAAAATGGATGGAAGTATATGTTTTCTCCCTCAAACAAGGCACATAGAGTAGAATTGTTCCATCAAGGGTACAGACAAGGTGTCAGACAGAGATGTACTGATTTTTCATGGTACAGTGCTTGAACCCAACTGGTACAATTGGAGTGACAAAGCACATGCATGTTTTTCATGCATATAATTTATGCATCATAATATTTCAGTGTGTTGACACAGATGCTTAATTTCCACATTTCTGATCAAGATCCCATTTAAACTTGGAAGTAAAATGTGATCTGTATCTTAGTTTACCATACGGTATATTATCTGGATGTAGAAACTTGTATGTATGTAGAAACAAATAATATCAATAAGTTTTTTCAAACATGGCACAGTCGTGAAATTTCATCATCTCAATTTGTCAGCAGGGAAAAATGTGCAAGCTTGTGTGAGGTACTGTTAGTCATTTCCATTTGTACTGTTATTGGAAGACAAGGTCAAAGGACCTTGTTAGATGCTGAACAGGCAGCATTTACGTATGACTGGAATTTTACACAGACCACCCACAGGTGAAGTCTGGCTGATCCAGTCGCATTGCGATAACAATGACTTTTTCTTGGATTTATACCCATTATCTATTTTGATATCTAAGTAGGATATGCACAGACAGATTACAATGCCAAGTGTGGACTGGGGTAACAGTGAAATGACCACAGTTTCTAGAGTTAGCCCAAGGCTAACTTGCTGCTTATCTAGCTGACTGGAATGTATGCATGTGTTGTGTAGGTGTGGCTTTGCAGGGAGCTCTAAGGGGAGGTGGTGAGAGTTTTTCAGATGTTGGTCAGTATCTGGCTCTCTTGGTTTGGGAATTTAATTGGGACGTGATTGTTTGGTTTAAAAAAAAACAAAAAAAAAACATGACAAATGAATACATTTTTTTTTTCAATTTTGTTTAAACTGTTGATATGCTCTCTAAGTAATGAACGAGGAGGGCAATCTATGAAAAAAAAATACATGGATAAGTAAATGAAGCTGATTTTCAATAAGGGAGATTTGTCCCCTCATTTGTTGGTTCTAGGACTTTTTAAAAAAATCTATCCTGCTACGTTGGTTACTTCCGTTCTCCCACATCATCAAACCTACCTCAATTTTAATTTTGCCATTACTACTCTGGTCCGATGGTCTTCTGGCCTGCTAATTTTGTGAGCTAATCAGTTCTCCGTTCTTTTAAACTTTCCCCTGTTCCGTCACTCTCCCTCCAGATTGACTTTCACGTAACCTACCTCTGGTTAGATGCCACCTCAGAAGTCTGCTCATCCACCACTAGTGACTAGACTTGTGAAAAAGGTATCCTATTCTAACCTTTTTATTTGTTCATGTTCATGTTTCACTGAGATTACTCATCGGTCTAATCACCATAAAATGTTTTAAATTGACCCTTTGTACTTAAAACAAAATTATTTTACCCTTTTTAATTGATCTCTTCTCATTGAACCATCGTCCCCTCCTAAGATCCAGGAGTCCTTTAGAATCTGTGTCAGTCATTGCCACTTTACCAGCTGTGGTTACTTGCCTGTGCATGTGTGACAGCCTGCTCGATAGGAGGAGCTATAGAGGCAGAGCTGCAGCACAGCAGAGAGGGACCTGCAAGCTGTTTTTGTTCAGGCGATCTGTGTTTAGAATGCTGTCTTATTTAAGGATCAGTTCATGATTGCTAATGCGTCGTTCAATCTGCATACGGAACGTGTGGTTTACGTTCGTCCATTACAACATTGGACTTGACTGAAGCTACATCGTCTCCGTGTCGTACTTCTATTTCCCCTTTTACAGGGGCTTAACATTTACACAAATAAAATGGTCAGCATACTCACATAATGCAGTACTACATGCTATTTCATATCTAATATAACAGTTTATTGAATAGCTCATCTTGTGTCAAGTTGTGCCTACATGAGAGGTATCATTATTCTATTTATGTATGAATATGCTAGCTTGTTATGTACTGTAAGTTTTACACAGGCTGAACAATGGCAGGTGACATGCAGTCACACATTTGTTTTTTTAATGAGCACACTGCCTG
The DNA here is from genome assembly GCF_027942865.1 of Odontesthes bonariensis. Taxonomy (NCBI): domain Eukaryota; kingdom Metazoa; phylum Chordata; class Actinopteri; order Atheriniformes; family Atherinopsidae; genus Odontesthes; species Odontesthes bonariensis. The sequence goes on from NC_134506.1 coordinate 33,202,546, forward strand.
CAGCACAACAATGCAAATCTGTCATCACACGCTAAGCACCATGGCTCACTTGACCCTGTTGTTTCGTATTAAAGGTACTCATACAGTGTTGCACAAATCTGATGAAATGTGTTTAACATTGTTTGTACACTTTTAAGAGGCAGTGGCTATATTGCAGGCAGAGCCAACCGGAGGCATGGCATAAGAGTGCTGACAGGAATATTAAGTGAGGCAGCTTGAGCAATATAGAATATAAATGAGGTTATTTTACACTGCAGAGCTGTGCAAACCAAAGCACAGACTTCTCTCTTTGTAATAAATCATTCCCATTCAGACAGCCTCAACTCTTAGGGCATTGTTTAATATTATCTGCAATAGAGGAGAGAAATAAATTGGTTTACATTGCAAAAAAAGGTGCTGTGGTTGGAAAGCATGATGTGGTGATGAAAGATAGGATATACTTGACTTATTGATGATAATGAACTTGCAGGAGAATCCTGCATGGAGGGTGTCATGAGGGAACAATATTAAGAGGGAGAGCTGGAGAGAACTCCCAAGTAAGCAGTAAATGTAGCAGAGTAAGATTTTTTTAAATTTTAGTCCCTACCCACCGCTTTCAATAGAACTACATAAAAATGTCATTTATGTCTACACACCAGTCTATAATACTTCTTGTGCTGTGGTTAGATAAATATTTCGTCATTGGTGCCGCAGGCTAAAGATGAAGTGACAATTACTTCCCTGAAGAAATGTCTCTTTGCTCCTTTACTGCTGAATCAAATATGCAATGGATCTTTTTTTATTCTCTGATTTGCTGATACAAAAGAACTGTTGTTTGTGTTTGATGTGGTGTATGTAAACTTTTGCTCAACGGTTTCTGGTTATTTTTACTCAGATTTAAAACTGCAACTAAGAGAAGTAAACCTTTTACTTCCACAGCAAAATCCAAGATTAACAATGAAGGGAAGGCATCGGAGGAAAGAAAACATCGTTTTTGCTCTGCTGCCTATCCTGTCAGAAACATGAGAACTCAGTAACATTTGGAGATACACCTTCATGTCAAATGTGTTCCAACAATCACAAAATGAAAGTACCATACCAAAGCTACTTCTAGCAGTTACACAACTGACACAGCTAGTGAGCCCATAGTTGTGAGAACTTCAAAGATGAATTTAAGAACTATTCACTTATGCTACAATACCCATATTTGACAGTGGCTGGTGGATAGAGCTATGTAGAATCTTACTTTCTCCTTCTCAATTGAACTTGTGGATGGTTGAACATGCAAATTGGACAATATGCCATTTGTGTCAATATATCAAATGAATTTGGTGACTTAAATTATATCTGCAAGATTGGTTATCAACAGTTTTTATTTAAACTACAGCCCTGAACCTGCAGAACAAATTACCTCATCTGGTCGACATTAAGTGGTTTTTGGTGCTGCATTTGATTGGCAGGGAGAATATGTAAGAAAGAGTGTGATGCCTGTAATTCTGTTAAGAGATGAGATTCACACACTTCTATAGTGGGAAATTAAACTTGCCTTCAAGTGGGCCTTCCTTCTTTGAATTGGATTCAGAATCATTACGATTTAGAGAACTCTGGTGAAAAGGCTTGGTTGCTCATTATTCTCCTGTTGTTGCCTCCTTTCATATCTCCTCATGCACAGCATAGCACCTCCAACACCTCAGTGTTCAGAGATAGGAAAGCAATGTAGTCCTCTCCGATCAGATATGCAATCAGGATACTTGGCTGAAGATTGGACTATATGCAGCGCTGTAGCTGCGCAGAGGATGAAATATCCTTTCAGGCTGTGGTGATTCTGGCTTGTTTTATTACATCATTATCTTGAAACATTTGTCATGTATATGTTTAGTGAAATGTAAAAAAAAAACAAAATGACACAGACCTTTGGGAACATCCTGTACTGATAATCGAGAGACTTGGTAAGTTTATGCATTGTGCTGCCAAGAAAAAGCCAACAGGGATATGCTGTGAGCATAATTCATACAAAACTTTTGTGGTTGCTATAAAGCATAGATTGGGCTGAGAATACTACACACTCTGCATCTTTACTGGTGCAATTTATTCATGCAGAAACACTAAAAATAACTTAATTTCTATGAACACAAACACAGTTCCTACTGTTATCACACTGTCTCATTTTGACCATGAGCAATGCTTCTGAGAAAACACATAATAATCTAGTCAGAGAAATTCTGATACTGAGTTTGAAATAGATTTGGAAATATACCTCAGTTGAAAAAAAAAAAAAAAGTAGCATCTAAATAAAAGCAAATAACTGCCAACCTGTGCAGGGTATACCCTGCTTCTCGCCCAATGAAAGCTGAGATGGGCTCCAGCCCCCCTGTGACCCTGAGTTGGATTAAGAGGTTGTAGAAAATGGATGGATGGATAAAAGCAAACGGCCGCAACAATTTTTGCAGCAGAAAGAATTAAAACAATTACTAGTCAAATTTCATTGTAAGAGTTATTGTTGTAGACAGTAAAGATCTCTTGTAACATTCTTTGTTGCAGTGGAGCTGAAGAAGCCTGCTAATGAGCACACTTCAGTGTTTCATCACTGTGTTATGTAGAGGGTGAGCATTGTTGTCCATTATGTTAAGCAGCTTTTGCAGCATTCTTTTATACATAATCAGCTCCAGCTGCTCAAGAGCAGTCTCCAGTACAGAGCCAGCCTTCAGTTTATTCAGTTTCTTTCACTCACTGAATCTCATGCTGCTGCCCCAGAAGATGGCTGCAAAGCAGATTTCACTCCCCATCACAGACTTATAGAATATATGCAACATCTTGCTGCAGACATTGAAGGATTTAGGTTTTTTTTTAGGTAGAGCTAGTTCTAGTGTTCTAGTTTTGGTTGGAATATCCTAGGTTCTTTGCCTTAGTTTAGCCTTCGTTTAAATCACTTGTTCTTGTTATTTCCTGTTTTATTTTGGTAAATCCTGTTCCTTTGTTCATTTCTGGTACTTTACTTCCTTTCCATGTCACACCTGGACTATCTTAGTAATTGGCGCTCACCTGTCTGATTTTCTTGTCACTCCCACACTGTATTTACCCTTGCGTTTCAGTGACTCCTTGTCGGATAATTTACCATGATCATCATCATGGTAAAATGATGACTCGCCATTATTACCTTTGCTTTTCTCATTAATACCGTCCGTTCACCCGTCAATCAACCGGAGTCACGTGACGTAAACACATTGATGACTGCACAGATTTTTTAATTTTTTTTTTACATTTTTCACATAACCCAATTAATTACATGAAGGTATAAGGGTCTATGTTAATTTTAGGAATTAAATATAGTTTATTTGGATTGGAAGCAGTTTGTATTGTGTGGCCTGGGATCAGTGTACCCCCCTTGCCTCTTCTGAGACACACTACCTGTATAACTCTCAGCAGCAAGTTGACGTGATAATGAGGGTGCCCCAGCGCCCACTCCACTAACTTGACATGGAAATGAGCGGTAGTCTAGAAAACTGCCGTTGTTTTTAGGTCGCCCACATTGCCCATGGCAAAAACCGGCCCTGACTGGAACAAGGCAGGATGTCTTCCACAGCACTGGAAGTTTATCCTGGCTCAGGCTAAGGTTGACCCTTTGAGCTGTTGATGACATGTTTTTGGTATAAATCCCCACATAATCATCTAAAGTGCCCATATGTCCTGTATGCCTGTTTGCCCTCAGTTTACATCAGATAGCTTGTGTTACTCAGTAATCACAAGCTATCTCAAACAGCAAAATGTATGTCATCTATCAATCTTCAATGGTGAAACAGAACTATGGTGTGCACAGATTGGTAGATCCCAATTGGCCTTTACCAGGCAATATTATAATTTTGATTTCTATATAAAAAATGTTTCAGATTGCTGCTCAACTTTACCTGTATTCTTTGAAGGTTGTGTACCATGCAAACATTTGTGAATCAAGAAAAAAGAAGCCAACTTAAACTATCTGCATGATTGCACACACTGTTTAATCGGATGGCTGTTGAAAATGTTACAAGCTTGACACATTTAGTCTGTGAAGAAAGTAAGAAAGTAAACTGAAAAAGAAAAAACTTTCATATATGAAACACAGAACATCCTCAGACTCTTACTTTTGAAGACTGTTCCTCTTAGTTCTGAATACCTTTATAATCAACACCAAATGGCTTCATTTTTCATGACAGGCAAAGCTTTGGTGCAATATATGACCATATCTCTTGCAAAGGGAGTAAAATCCCTAATTTAGTTTGCAATAAAACCATGGGGCTTAGAGAAACTGATTTTTTTTTACCAGAACATTAATCATAAAAATTTAATGGATATCAAATATTTAATACAGTAGAATGTACAGCTTGTATTACCATGGCTTTCTCCAAATCGATCATGTAGAGGAAAATCTATAATTAAAATTATGCTAGCAAGGGCAAATCATTAAGATTTCTATTCGCCTTCATGCTTCAGGAAAATGAAATATACACCCTGCCAGTGATTTATAGGCTATTAGTGGCAGAAAGAAATTATTACTGTCTGTTATAAAAATGGCTGCTTGATTACATTTGAGAAAAGAAAATTATGTTTGAGTTCTTGTGTAACTGGATCTCGGATGCAGTCTCTGTTCTAATATGATATTTGAATGAATTACATTAGAAAGGAAATGTCACAATGGGTGGGTGCGAGGCGTAGAAGGACACGGATGTAGACTTCAGAGGTAAAAGCAAACTGATTTATCATTTAAAAAAACAAAACAAAGTTAACACAAAACGCGGCTGAGCCGGATGACAAAAACTAGACTGAGAAAAAACAAAACATGACCATGACTGTGAGAAAACAAAAGACTTAGCTTAATATGACTTGGCTTGACTTGAGACCATGAGTGACGGTGAGGATCTGGCAAAGTGCATGGGAAACCTGGAAACTAAATACTGAGGAGGGTGATTGGTGAGTGAGTGCAGCTGATGGGGAAAACACAGGTGAGGGAAGTGAAGCTGATGGCAGGGCAGTAGAAAGACAGTGGTGGCATATCATGGCAAAAACTAAAAACAAGACCTGAACCTAAAACTTAAAGGGATAGTTCGCCTCTTTTGACATGAAGCTGTATGACATCCCATATTAGCAATATCATTTATGAACATTGACTTACCCCTGCTGCTTCCTGTGAGCCGAGTTTCAGCCTCGTTTTGGCATTGACGAAGGTAGTCCGGCTAGTTTGCTAGGGTCCCGAAAATAAAGCGTCTTGCTTCTCAAAACAATATGCGTTCAAAAGAGTAATACATTTGCATCACAAAATCGTCCATCCAGAAAAAGTCAGACCTCACAATCGCTTGGCGTTATTTTTGCCTCCCTTCATATCAATGCGTGCAGCCACCTGCCGATAGCTGCACCTGTTACGGTGTTTACTGCTCGGAAGCAGGGGACTGCTCAGTCTGCTCTTCGGTCTGCACAGTTTACATAGCCGTAGTGATACGAAGGTAGAGAAAAATAGCGCAAAGCGATTGTGAGGTCTGACTTTTTCTGGATGGACGATTTTGTGATGCAAATGTATTACTCTTTTGAACGCATATTGTTTTGAGAAGCAAGACGCTTTATTTTCGGGACCCTAGCAAACTAGCCGGACTACCTTCGTCAACGCCAAAACGAGGCTGGAACTCGGCTCACAGGACGCAGCAGGGGGTAAGTCAATGTTCATAAATGATATTGCTAATATGGGATGTCATACAGCTTCATGTCAAAAGAGGTGAACTATCCCTTTAAAAAAACTAAGACATGAAAAACTAAAACATGGTAAAACTAAGAACTTAAACAGAAACTAAAAACGTGGCAAAAACCTACAGACATGACAGGAAAAATGTAATATTGTGTTAAATGCGTGAAATTCTCTCTTAACCTTAAGCACTGAAGATCCCCATCACATAAAAAAAGTGTTTTTCTTAAGTATGTTAGCCCGATTCTTTTATTGGAAGCCCAAGAACAACCTGGAGAAGTCTTAAGTTAAACAAAGTATTTATTGGTGGTCACAAGTCAAGTATCAGCGCTGGACTCGGAGAGACAGAGTTCTCGCATGAAATCCGTCCGACCAAGTCCCGATATCCGGTGAACATAAATTTCATATTTATGTTCACCTTTATCTCAGAGGTTGTACCTACACTTGACAACGTATCATTGAACATTTACTAGTGATGTGAGCAGGCCATCCACCATCTTCGTCATGTTCTTTGGATGTGATAAGCGATGTGTGTGTGTGAGTGTTGTTTCAGGCGTGCATCTACTATACCAGACCTATCTGTCCTAAGAGGCGCTTTATCTGACCCAGTTATTTTATCCCACTACGTCATCTTAAAGTCTTGGACATACATTGCGTTTGTATGAGCAGAGTGTACACGTACAAACTAGGAACATAGATTATTTAGTGAACTACAGAATATGAATACATAAAGTCTAAGAATAAAGCCAATTTATAACAAGTATATAGCCCCTAAAATGTCTCATCTTGACTACAATGGCTTGTATGTCTACAAAGTTAGTTAATAGAAGTGTTCTTACATTTATTCTCTAAGCAAGCAGATGCGTAATGCACCCAAAATCTGAAATGTACCTCTGGCAAGCCCCAGTACAATTGCTACAGTATGCAACAATCTTTAAAGCAAACCACTTTGGTGTTTTTCGAATGGTGGGAAAATAAACCTGATAAATTCACTCTGCACTGGAGGTTCCAGAACAGAAAATGAAGGTTTGAGCACGATGAAAGACAAAGCAAACTAGAAAGCTGCAAGCAGCTGTATGCAGGACTGAGATGTGCGCACGTTGGGGCATGCGCTGGACGTCGTAGTCGCGCAGCTCTGCCCACACGCCCGATACCCTCTGCGTACGTTTTTAAAAAAAAAACTAATAACAACGCCAGTTTTCTAGACTACCGCTCATTTCCATGTCAAGTTAGTGGAGTGGGCGCTGGGGCACCCTCATTATCATAAACTATATTTCATTCCTAAAATTAACATAGACCCATATACCTTCATGTAATTAATTGGGTTATGTGAAAAATGTAAAAAATTTAAAAAAAATCTGTGCAGTCATCTATGCAGTCATCAATGTGTTTACGTCACGTGACTCCGGTTGATTGACGGGTGAACGGACTGTATTAATAACCCCAATGGGGAGGGGTTTTTGAAAATTTCTAGGGGGTGCCACTGAATCATTTTGCTCCACCCACACATGATACCCTTTACATACGTACGAGGTCACCAGGGTGGACGTGTGTGCCAAGTTTCATGACTTTGCGATGATGATAAGGCTTTCAAATCACAAATGCCATCATACGATATTCACCGCCTGGCCACTCCCACACCGTTCAAAGTTTTGAAAAGTTTTTCAATGAATTTTCCCCCCATGTCTCAAGAGTTACCTGGCCAAGTTTGAAGCTTGTAGCATTAAATATGAAGGAGGAGTTTGATCAAATGCGGAAAAAAAAAAACGTTTACAACCACCAGCAGCTGCCGCTAAAGGTGGATGTCACTATGTTATATATCCGCGTTCAGGCTAGGTCCAGTATTCAACGTATGAAGTTTGGGACAGATTGGATAATGTATGTGGGAGTTATAAGCGACTTAATTTTTTGTGGCGAGTGATGGCGAGTCATCAAACTTTGAGGCGTTGCCACGCCCTTTGAGGTTTGAAAAAGTTGCCCAATGATTTTTTCCCCCCATGTCTTAAGAGTAACCTGGCCAAGTTTGAAGTCTGTAGCATTAAATCTGTAGGACAAGTTCGATCATATGCAAGGCGTGGAATCGGTCAAAAATGGCACAAAAACTCACTTTCCATCCAAAATGGCCGCCTTCCTGTGGACGTGGGACCATGGCGGCAAGAGACTTTTTTGTGCATCTGGTCATGATGAATGAGTACCGAATTTCGTCGTCCCACACGAAACTAACCCCATAGCGGGGACCATTTTTAAGCATCGTAGGGGGCGCTACAGAGTCAATGAGCGACTCCCAAAAATATACAGTTTAGATTCTTTCATGTTGTCGACTGGCAGGTGGTGCTTGCAAAATTTCAAGAGTTTTCCAGTACCTTTTGCAAAGAATCGGACAGAAGACGGACGGAATAATAAGAATCCTTACAGATACAATAGGGTCCTTGCAGTTTCACTGCTCGGTCCCTAATAATAAGAATCCTTACAGATACAATAGGGTCCTTGCAGTTTCACTGCTCGGTCCCTAATTAAATGCGATACTAACACTTACAGTCTAAAGTCGTAAGAGAGAAATTTAACATATTTACTGTTCATATCATAGACTACATGGCTGGTTTCTCGTACAATATAAAGTAAAGTGCCCTGTAAAACAAAATCTACTGAGGTCATTTCTGTATCTCTGGTGTGACACTATGTGCAAGAAGCCATGTGCAAGAGTAAAACAGCAGTCTCAGAAGCATGACAGCCTTTTCATATCTCCTTTAAGCTTTTTTCTATCTCTTTTACTAAGACTAGACTATGAGTGTATGATTTCATACATCTGTTCTGACTGCATTTCCAACCTGTCAAGGATCTACTAGAACCACAGGATTCGCTTAAAACTTGGAAGGCATATTGTATGAAAAGAAATGACAGCCATTAGCTACTGTGTGTGTTAGCCATTAGTGTTAGAGGAAGCTAGTTTTTTCTAATAGTAGAAATTAGAAAGCCAAATACTGCGATTTTCCGTTGTAGTATTCCTGTCTCCATATTAGCTTTCCTGTTTCCCTGAAACTGACTGGTTTGGATTTGAAATTTTGTTGACAGCAAAAGTGTCAAAAGCAATGATATTTGCCCACACACCAGGAGAGGATGGTTGGCCAAAAAGTAAACACACTGAGCTTCAACACATCTCCCCCTGGCTCTATTATGTAGACAGAGGCCTTCCCCTTTTGGAGGAATTCCTCCATTCATCCACACATACCCCCTCCACCCACCCCCATCCCTTCTATCTTAGCAGTTCTGGTTACTCTTTGATCTGCTTATGTTCTCTTGAAAGGCTGAAACACTTCAAAGAGAGATGGCCATGAGCCAAGCGTGATTTTCAGATTTTTTTTTTTTTGCTGCCATCTCATCGATTTGATTAAGTGTTCGATACTCTTAAATAATGTATCTTATTTCATTGCTCTGTTTAGGGATTTGCCTCAATGATTAAAGAGGAGGTTTTGCCTTTCACCCTAATGAGTTTGGACACATCTTTCACAACATATAGTACAGCATGGGAGATATGAGCATAAAGAGTTCATATAGAAGGCTGTTGATCATATCATCAAACATTTAGAAGTCTGAATGATCGCAATCCATCTCAGCTGGGTTTAGGTGGGTGTTTGTGGAGCCCAGGCCATCTGAAGCAGTCACACACTTTTTTGGTCAAATGTTCCTTATCTCAATAAGCAAATGCAAAGAAATTGTCATTTTAAAGTTGACTAGGTTCTACAAAGTACTTTACCATTTCTTTCTTATTTACACATACATTCATCAAAAGCTTGTTATTCTATATACACATTCACACATTAGGGGCAAAGTGGTATCAGTCCCTTGCCCGAGAATACTTTGACTCATGGAAGGGATCGAACCACCAACCTTGCAGCTGGTGGAAAATATCTTATTCACTCAGTCCCTGCAGTGTTACGACAGAATGTTTTGGATGCATGGTGATTAAATGTAGCCGGACAGCTCCTCACCCATACATCACAAGAAACCACACATGGAGATGCTATCCATTCACCCACAAAATAACACGACTGAAATCAAAAGTCAAGCACTTGGAAAATCCAGATTTCCATTGCCCTAATATTCATTCTCCATGTTTCTTGGCCTAATTTTTCCTCATCGTTGAGCATGAATTCAGCCACGGAGGTCTGATTCACATAGCTTCCTCTGACTAGTTAATGTTGACATGTGTCAGTTGCATGAACTCTAGGATACATCTGAAGTGGTTTTGTTGATTTCTGAGGCTAGTAACTGATTAAGTCCTCCTCTGCAGCAGGGAAAACTTTTGTTGCCTTTCTTGGTTCACTTTCTTCACTGCGTTTCGTAGTTTTTGGGAGAACGCATGACAAAGCTTTCCAAATTCAATAAAATATGAGGACGTACTTTCATATCTTATGGCTAAGTCGGCAGTAGGTAAATGGGATTATTTGATCGCTTCCGAAAAAGTTGTTAGCCCATCTTGATGACTGCTCCAAAATAACTCAAAACCCCTTTCATTTAACAGTTTTTTTTAAACCCATAGATCTATGTTACCGCAAACAACAGTACAAATTAAATGATTTCTACTCAACCTCAACTGACATATAATGACACTTTAGATGATTATATGGGTATTCATAGCAAAAACATAATGTGGGGAGTAGCCAGAGAGGCATACAAAAGTAGGGACAAATCAGGCAGGAGTACAACTTATAAACTAATAAACTTTAATTGAAGCAAAGCCAAAAGCACTGTCAAAGCAGGGGAACTCAAAGGCAGAAAATAAAGATAACTGAATACATCTAGGGACAATGACAGGCTATAACAGAGATAAAAAAAAGACATAAAGAGAGTAGAAACAAGAACTAAAAAAGAATAAAGCAGGTACTAACAAAAAACAGAGTAGAAGCCCCACAAATGCAATGAACATAGAATCAAGACGAGGGGACGTTTGTAACATACTGAGGTTAATGTTATCCTCATGAATAAGCAATCAGTGCCTTATCGGATGCCAAAACCCTGCACAGCAGTTTCTCAAACAGCAATCACAACAGCTGTTGTATACTCTAATATATATTGTTATATTGTGTCTTCTACAACAATTCCATAATCCATCCATCCATCCATTGTCTATACCGCTGAATCCGTCGGTCGGGTCGCAGGGGAGCTGGAGCCTATCCCAGCGGTCCAATTCCATAATATGCTTGCTAATTTATATTTTTTTGTTATCTTTTACTCTATGTTTTACTATTACCTTTTTCTGTGTTTATCATCTGTTAATCAAATCGTATTATAATACCAATCATAGTCAATCATATTATAATACCGTATATAAATTTAAAAAATATACTATAGAACATAAATAGAATATAATTCATATTAATAATGCAACTGTCACAGTATAATATCAAATCAAATCAAATTTATTTGTATAGCACATTTCATGTACAAACAATTCAAAGTACTTTACATAAAATAAAAGAATTGCAGCAGGGAGTGGAAGAAGCATTAAAAATACATAAAAGAATATAAAGAGAAACAAATAAAATCATTTAAATGAATTTAAAAACAAGCAATAGTCAAGATATGTTAAAAGATACCAATACAACATATGTACTGTTTTTTATGATGCTGCACTGCTCCTGGCAGCAGCAGTTTGTGATACTGGCCAAAGATAGACAGGTTGATCCTAATTAACAGCATTTATATCATAAGAGTAATACTGTTGCTCCAAAAGAACAATCCTGGAACGACTGACATTCATTTCCATGGTTACATTTCACTCAGCTTACGACAGCCTCACTCAGACCAAAGAGTCAGTTCAGTTCAGTTTTAAGGAGTGGTCCAGTGGTTTATAAACCCACTAGAGGAGTGATCAGCTTGGGACAAAATGATCACTGTTACCTAGTTCAAGTCAGTGAAGGAGTATGGTGGAATTTGACTTCCATTTCTCAGAATTTTCTCTTAATGAACAATAAAAACTCTTCATATGGTCACTAAATGATGTGAACCAGTGCTTAAATTTGAACAATTAGAATGACAAGCTTTTCAATTTTGTGATAATAGATTAGCTTTTGACATAGATAAATAGAAAGATAAAGAGCTTTAAAACAGGATTTAGAAAATAATGTGCTTGTGTTCATTTGATGGGCAACACAGGACATTACCATTAACATATTCCCTTTTTGTTTAAACACACTTTCTGCATTACCTATTTGACTCCATTCACATGCCTACTTCTGTCTTACCTGTGGACACATATTTTAAAGAGCTACTGAATGACACATTATAAAGTCACACAGGTGTGGCCAGATGATAAATAGCAGTTAATCAATTAATAATTATTCATTAACAGCCCAGTCCGAATGAACGCAAACCCCAGTTACAGACATGTATCCAGCTGGAGACTAATTTGAGTGACATACATTTTCAAACTGCAATTACCAGTTGGAGTTCCACTATGATTGACTAGATTTAATCTTAAACAACTACTTTAGCAGCAGGCTGCTGAGTAAATGAAAGAAGTAAACCATAAGCACCATCTCCCAATGACTTGATATCGACACTGCTGAGCTCGTGCAGGTGATGTGACATAGTGCAGGAGAGATAAACCAGATGAGCAGCTAATTTAGCATCCTTAGAATGTCTGTGCATACTTAATTGATTTAAGGCAATTTGTCATGTTATGACTGCACATTAGTTCATTTCCATTTAGCATTCAAAAAAATGGTGCCTAAAAGAAAAAGAAAACAGAATGTTTTATATCACTTTACTTGACAGTTCTGCCCTGTTTTAGCGTAAACAAAGAAATTGCTTGTATTAAGAGATCATAGTTAGCAAGAGAGCTGCATTTTCATACAGCTCTCTTGCTTTGAAGATTTGCTGTAAAATTTCCTTCAGCCATGAAAAAAATATCTTAACACAGATGGACAGAGGCAGTCTGACACGGTGTAATGCTTACTGAGGTTTCTTTAAAGACTCCCTCAAGCACAAATCAGAGCTGAAGTCAGGAGCTGTAGTTGTGATAAAAAGGATATATGAGAGCGAGCTGGGAGCCAAAATGTGGAAAGGTCCATCTCATAAGTGGCTAAGCAACTGCTGTAATTCTGGAGGTGGCAATAAAAAACAAACACAGCAATGAAAAGTACTTGGATCGAACCCCCTTTTTTTTTTAAATTAAAATAGAAACCACTACATTTACTGTATTTTACTAACATTGCTTGTCTATAAACTATTACAGAATATGGGGATATTGTGCGGGCGGTAAACTTTTAATAATGTTTTCACCAACACTGACTTAATTCAATGTTGTCTATTTAGATTTTTTCTTTGACTTTCTCTGATTGGCCACAAGCTGTTTTCAGAGGTTAGCTAATGCAACGTTCTCCCTAATGGAACATATTTTCTACTCCTCTCATATCTGCAAAAATTTTATTTTTTTTAAGTCTTGTTCCTTGAAAGAGGGATAATGGTGACTGATGGAGAGTTACAGCTGCAGGCAGTACAAAATACCATGCATTACTTGAAACAGCTCTCCACTTTATTTTTTCTGTTCTAAGACCAATGTCATTATGCAGATGGCTGTATCGCCTTGGTGGCGTGTTGTACACTGTGCAAAATCTACACTATATGTGCATCAACGCCCCTTTTACATTATCAAATTGAAAAAATAATGCCCTACATCTACCTGACTTCCAAGTGTCAAGTAAGAACCTAAAGTAAGCCAGTGCATTGGGTAAGCCTGCATCATACATGAAAGAAAGTCCAGTGCCAGTGAGCTTACTTAAGTAGTATCTCTAAACATAGAGTTTATGGTGAGGAATAATGTTAAGTTGGAAATCCGTTCGGAGAGCAGCTGGGAGCTCCATAATGCAGCTGCAGTGCTTTAGCAATTCACCCCCCTCTCCTAAATCATTCATACATGTTTACTCAGTGCTGTATGCAGCAAATATGCTCCCACAGTGCGTTTAGACACACAAGATGAGCCATGGCAGATCAGAGCCTCTACCGTAACATGAGCCCAATCTTCAGTGGTACATTAATAATGAAAAGCTTCAAACAAGAGGTTAAGGACCTCATGACACATGGGCAGTGAGCTGGGTACGTGGGTGGGTGCTTTATAGAGGTTGCCCTGTATCACCCCACCTATTTTTGTTTGGCTTCATGCACAACTTTTAGACTTGGCTGCAAACATCTAGGGCCCTGGAATTGTGAGCAGAGATCCTGCCATGATCACTCACAGGTGACGTGCCTAATAGTCCCTCCAATTTACCACTTTAACCTGACATGTTCAATAAATTCCCATATAGATACAGATGATGGATCTGGTATCAGAACTACAATGTTGTGCTGATATGCTTGCCAGTGTGTATTCTGTTGAGAGCCTGTGGTACATTGTGCCTATATTGGGCTGGTATAGGAGACATGGAACTGAAGACAAATGTAAAAAGCCACTTGCAGTCATTCAGGATGGCTTTCCCTAGTGACCGGATTTCATCTCCTTAAAAGGAGTCATTAACTCTCAGTGACAGAGAAATGAATTGAGTCTATGGTGAGAACAGCTTCTCATTGGCAATCATTAGTTTAGCACTCCATAATCAGCCCTTTGTGCTGTGTGTTCATCACTAGGCCTTTCTCTGTTGGTGCTAAGAGAGAGTGAGGCCACTATCATCAAGGGCAGGATGTGAAAATTGCTCCATAAAACAAAAGTAATACCCAATAAAAAAGGAAAGCAACTGGCACTTACAACATAAAAGTGAAAGATTACTGTGGAAGTGCATAGTAAACATGTTGTTATTCCTCAGATGTAATCCAAACTGCAACCTTGTAGTGATGCTTTACCTTAAGATGCAGGGGATTCATCTATGTATTAAGATGAGGAATGAGATTCATAGATGAAATGCTCCTCAATAAAGAACATTTTCTTGTTATAGGTCCATCATACTGTGGCAGTAGGGGAATAATTCAAAAAAGGCTTCTAAGATTAGAGAAAGAGCCATGTGGTATTTGTGGCTTTAAAGGTTCTGTAGGAACAGGAACAATCTGTCTTCATTGAAGCTTTGACTTGATGAGGCAACCTGAAAGGTAATTAAGTTTGATATGTTGCTTGTGCTACTCAGCCCACGCTTTGAGAGAGTAACAAGCTCCAACAGCAAAAAGCTATGTTTAAGTTATGGCCTGTCATCTTATATTTTCTGCACCACGTGATTTTTCACTGTCACAGGCACCAGCTTACAAATTCTATTATAACCAGACACGATCTAACATTAAAACTGTGTTTCTTTCCCAAGTTAATTACTGAGAAATGTAAACTGAGAAGAAAAACAAACCATTACATAGACGGAATGAGCAGTACTGAGAATGCCAAGGTTTATTATGGATTAATATGGTTTAAGATGGAAATGTCCCACAATACCCTTTTCCATGTGATTGCATACATGATAAAAATATCAAATGGCATTTTTGACAAAAAAAAAATCTGTATTTGGGTCATTTTCTTTGATGAAAGTACAAACAAACTGTTTTCAGTTTATTCACATGCCAACTTAATTGTTTCAAAAAAATATTAACAAATCTAAAGCCTGATGGCAGCAACAAGAGTACAACTTGGAAGAGTACAACTTTACAGAATATACAAGTAGCTGTGTTCTGGAAGGTTCTACAATCAACAGTTGACATCAGTGACATGTGAGGGTGTCAGAATTGGATATAAAAGGAGCATCCACCAAAAGGATGGATTTTGGCTTGCCTCTTTTTTTTTCAAAAAATAAGTTCCAAAAATATGTTCAGGGCAAGATATCAAAGAACTTTGGTCATTCAACAACTACAGTTGATGATATAGGGATTCAGGGAACTCGGTGTGTAAAGGTGAAGGACAGAATCTACTGCTGGATGTACAGGACTTTTGAACCTTCAGGCAACGTTACATAAGTAACCCTCAGTATAGCCACATGCGCTCGGGAGTACTTTGGAAAACGATTTTTACTCAACACAGTCTGCCACTGCATTCAGAAATATAACCTGCAACTGTGTTATGGAAGGAGGAAGTCATATATCAACTGTGCAAAAAATCTCCAAGTTTTGCAAGACTTTTAAGACCATCCATGACTTTATCTGTACTCAGTACTAACTTGGATAAAAAAATCCGAAAAATCAGACAGAAACTCAAAATAAGGGCCACGTGGACGATACACTGCAACAAATAGAAGAGGTTTTTGTGATTTCCCCTTTGGGTGAGAAAAAAACGAGAAATCAAAAGAACTAAAACTAGTCCTGGTGTAGGACTGCTCAGTACCCCTGATCTGAAGATTGCTGCCACTCGTCTTCCTCTGCCTGTGGTTCGAGGATTGTGAAAATTTAAATTGCTGGAGGGAGTTTTAAGTTTTTGTCATTAAATAACCCCCCATGGCCTAAATACTGCATAAGGCATGATTCCGTTCTTCTCAGCACTTCCTCAAAGTTTCCAAATGTGCAAATTCACTCTGCTACACTTGTGCCAGAATCATGGGCTTTTAAAATATGATGCAACAACCACTTGCACTCAGTTCATTTTCACACTGCTACAGCTGCACCGGTCTCAATGACGGTCTACCCAGGGAAGAGAGACAATATGCTAGAGACTCATCGCTACAGTGTGTGGCTGCCTCCTCTTGGGAAAAGCTGAGGAGGCTTAATCATACAGTATTTTTAATAAAAAGTAGTTTTTTGAGATTTGCAAGTCATTGCATACTTTTGCTATTAATATTTCACACAGTTTCCCAACTTTTTCTTAATTGGGGTTGTACTTAAAACAGAAACAAACTGAGCAGAAACTCAACTTTTATAACGAACAACTTCGAAATGTGCATTGAAACTTTGATGGCAATCCAACTGCTTGCACTTCTCTCCAACAAGTCTGCCCTTAAAGAGCAGTCAAACTTAATAGTCGTTGTTTGATTTTAGGTTGTAAAGGTTTTCTCTTTTGTTCCCCTTGATCGTGTCAGGTTCTGTAATAAGTCAGTACTTTTACATATATCTAAACATAATTTTAGAAAACAAGGTACGTTTCATTGTGATAGCTATGGGTTCATATATTGACTTGGCTCTCATGTCTGTGCTAAAAAGGACTTTGTCATGCTGTAGGTTAACATTTCATTTACCTTAAGCAACATTGTTTGCACATGTAAAATCTTCATGATGCCCTCATGAAAACAGATTGTGCAAAGAAAGATCTGTTTATAAAGTTACATTTCTCTTTGGAAATCTCTTAGTCGGATGACTATTTTCAGTAATAATACAGAGAGTGGGCTCAGTAGGAAACTCAATAGTTGTGTTGTTTCATATATAAATAAGTAGATCATCAGTAAGTTAGCTGGATAAATCTATTTATGCCACTGAACTGTTTGACTATGATGAATACGGTTTGCTTACAACATCTTGTTTTTAAGTGCTTTGGCTGAAATTCAGTAGAATTATGTGACGTGAGTGATGCTGAGTTAAAGCTGAGGCCTTTAATCTATTCTAGAACCTTTGGAGCTCTGCCTTTACAATTCCGTTTGTTCGATGCAATTGCTGTCTATTCAGCGGCTGAGAAATTGGGTTTTAAGCCTGAAGCACTGCAAATACCTTGGAATGAGGAGTGAGACAGAAAAAAAAAGCAGAGAAAATACTAAAAAGTAAATGAGTGCATCTTCATTCTCCCGTGCCCACATTGCAACAAGCACAAATTTTTAAATGTGACACTGGAAAAGGTTTTCAACAACCATTTCCAAACCAGAGGTCCTCCATCTGTCTGGCACTAGTGCACAGTCATTAAGTCCGACAACATGACCAAAGGCTTATGCAGCCCGTCCTTCCTTTATATGCAAAGCAATGATTGCTGGACAGGCTCTAAGTTGTGTTAGTTTCTCAGTCTCGCAGAAAGATGCTCATTCGTGGAAAGGTGATTTGAGCAGCCCTCAATTACAAAACTTGAGAGAGACAATTGTGGACTTGACTTCGCTGCCAAAGTCCAACTGGTTTCAACTTCTAGATGATGGGCAATCAAGTCTGTATGTATCTGATTGTGTTTGGATTAAAAAAAATATTGAACTTTTGCATCAACCCCTATCACTACCTTGTCTTTGATTGCTTAGCCAATATACTTTGTTAAATGCTTTTGCTGTTGATATGCTTTACTCAGCTGAATAGCCCGCAAGCCAAGCCTCACTACTGTATGGCTCTGCTCCCCTCAGTAACTCATGCTTGTCATTGGTCTGTTACTTTGATCAGCTTGGGTCAATTTTCTTTGCATTTGTTGCCAGCCTTCACAGATTGGCTAGACTATATGACACCGGGCCAAATTCAGAGACCGTTCCCCTTCACAAACAAATACACTCAGAGATGACCCTAAATTTGGTTGTGTTGTCATTATGTTTGGAATGAAGACCATATGGGTGTGTATGGGTCCATATGGCGGAGCTTATCTGAAGCACCATATGTTATCAGTACAAGCAGGCTGTCATACTCATTTGAATAATAATGGCATCCAAAATCAGGCCTTTTTGTTGCTGAATTCCATCACAATGTTTTAAAGACGTCTTGATTCCTATGGAATAAGGGGAAGTAGCGGATTTTGAGGATTTCACAAGTGAGGTCTTTCTGAATATGAATCTGTTTTCTATTTAGTTCATGTTGTATTTCAAGTGGCCATATGTGGCGCACTTCAACTGATTGGTTTATGTCTTGGTTGTGTGTTTGAATCTTCTGCATTCATTCAGACAAAGAATATAATGAAATCCAACATATGCCACTAGAAAGAGCATCAAAAGAAAGCAACTCCTCTCCATTGCTTTCTCATTGTTTATTTGACTGAATGGAAACACAAGTTCTAATAGAACAGTGCGGATTGATGAAAATTGCTTGCAGACCTGGCCTCTCTTAGCTGAACCCCACCCTTTCTATCCTGTCTCTGTCAGCTGGAGTTAGCGATAGCTACCAGCAGCTCCACAACCCCCTCATCAGAAAACAAGACTCTTTCTTAAAGCCAAACATTCGGATGCTTTCAACTACCTCCAGGCAATAAAGGGATACAGGGAGCATTTTATATAGAGGTTGCAAGGTTGCCCTTCATTACAGTGTAGACAGGTAGACATACCAGTGGTGTGTCTTCAGTTTATTTAGCTGTGCAGAGCCTCTAAATTGGCAATAATATAGAGGGAATGTATGCAGGATTTTACATGGAAAGCTTGTAAGATTCTCTTTCCAGAATGTTATGATATGCTTGGACAAAGCTTTTCACCCATATGTGGGGCAACTTTAACCATGTTCAAGATGAATAATGGCAAGAGAGGCAGAGAATCAGCATGTACTGTATCACAATGAAAGAAATAGAGTTTACATACAGTAAAAAACACCTTTCAATTCTAAGGTTATAAATATCAGGAAATAAAACATCTAGTCCTTGCCATTTCTCAAAATTAGGTTAATAAACCTCAGATGAACGATACCACATAACATATTACACAGTGGTATTATTTATTTAACAAAAAAAAATTCAGAAGTTTGTAGGGCTACCTTTAGCAGCAGTAACTTGAGTGAACTGCGTTCTGTACAATGTTTGCAGTCTCTTGCATTATTCTGGAGGAATTTTCGCCTACTCTTCTTTGGAACATTGCTTCAGTTCATTGAGGTTTGCAGACATTTGTTAATTCACAGCTTTCTTTAAGTCCCATCACAGCAATTCAGTCATGTTGAGGTCTGGACTTTGACTGGGCATTAAAAAAAAACATTATTCAGACATTGAAGACATTTGGTTGTAGATTTGCTGGTGTGTTTGGGGTCATTGTTCTGTTGCATACCCAGTTTCAGCCAAGCTTTAATTGTCAGACAGATGGCCACATATTTGACTTGACAAAGATGTTCTTTGTTGTCTCAATAGCTATAAGATGCCCATTCCTGCAAAACAAGCCCAAATTATTACCCAACCATTACTATTCAATATTATACTATAAAATATTAATTACAATTAATTAATTACAAGACGGCACAATATCTAGAAAGTTGCACAAGTTTTCCATGCTTACACCTTAAGGTACCTGGATATTCCACACTCTTCAGCCATTTCAGACCGATATCGGAGCGCATGTGTGTCTTGTCTTTTTTAGCAACAACTTTGGGACAAATTGCCATAAAATAAGTTGAATAGAAACACTGCGGTGATCCCTTCACTTTTTGCCAGGTGCCAAATGGGACCACTTAAGTCGAAAATGTTTCGTATTGAGTGGAACAGTTGCATATATTTGATGCTAAAATCTAATGAAGAGTATAGGAGCTAAGTACACAAACAAAAAAGAATGGTTTCTAATAGTACGCAGTAAATTGGTACATTTGGTACACTGGATGCTTGGGTTTAATTAAAAACAGTCTAGTGATGAGAATTATACAAAGAATACAAGACAAAATGAAGCTCCGCTTTCTATTTGAGCACTACACTGGTCTTGTTTTCTGTTAAAATGCCCACTGCGGTGTCACATCTTTAATGTTGAGACCTGTTTTGTCTAATTTGTTGCTATATGTTAACATTAAATACCTGCATTCACACTTTTACAAAATCTAAATATTAATTTTGAAGCTAACCTAATTGACTTCTCCTCCTGCAAGCACAGTGCTGCAAATGCATGCTATCAACCTAGACTGAGACAGACAACATAAACATTTCAGCTTAAATAAATCCACAGTGACCCTTTGACTACAAACTTTGCCTTTGAAAAATGTGATTGGTTCTTCTGACAAAATTGTCATAGGTCAAGTTGTATTTCAAATGAGTACTGAGGCAGGCTCACACTGGAGGTGAAATTAAAGGGCAAACCAGCAGAGCATTGAAGAGGAGCTGTGAAAACCAAACTTGGAGATTTGCTTCACAGCTGTCATGTGAAGGGACATAAAGTACACTCTCTGCCTCCTTCAAAGAGGCTGCTGAAGGTAAATAATTCAGAAAGCAGAGCCAGGTACGTTGGTGGGAGTTTTGCACACTCTGACTCTCTCTGTATGTTTTGCTCAAATCATATATAAAAGAAAGAAAAATAAAATGTACCATTGCTCTGTGGAGAATTGGCTATTTCGTTCTATCTCCTAACAGACTTTGTAAACAGAGCTGCAGAGTTTGATGAGGTCTTGCTGAGGTAAGTCCAGGAGCCTTGAGGTAAAATTGAACAGAACATGGAGGCAGCACAGCAGAGAGAGATTTTTTCTCCTGTAACTGGATGAAAGTAGAACATGGTTTGGTAAAACCTTGGCCCAATATTGAAAGGTATCACCCAGTTACGATACAATTTGAAAGAAGATTCAATCTTGTCTTCCTTATTGGGCCCCTCCTTATTTTCCCAAATAAGCAACTATGGCTTTCTTTTTTCTCAGCTTATTCTTCTCTCTCATTTTTTTTTCTTTTCGAAAATTGTATCCTTTAATAAGATCTCCACAGACTGGTGCTTGGCTATGAATCTTAGATATTATGGCCTTAATAAAACCAGGACTATTTAAATAGAATGTATGAATAATTGCTTGAGTCCTAGTCCAAAAAACATCTGGATAACTACAAACTTACCAAAAGCCCACTGGTGGCCAGGAGGGGGGGGGGCACTTTCGAAGTCAGGATAACACAGAGAGCTGAAGGAAGTGCTGTTACTGCATATATCAGTATTTGGAAACAAGGACATCTAGGAGATCATGATTGCAGCCAACGGGGAAAAAAAAAAAGACATTCCAAGGTGACCTCTCGATGCAACAACTTTCCCTTTCCATTAGACAAAAAACACTTGAAACTACTCCACTGAATCCAAATTGAATTTTCCCCACTCTCATCGTCTCCATATCAGCAACAATGCATTATCCCTGCAAGGTCAGCCAGGTCATGTAGCTCGAGCCCCCAAAGATTTACTTCAGAGTGATTTTATTTTGGCAGTGCTGATTGGTTGACAGCAGTAACTGATCAAATGTTAAACACTGAATACTATTAAATGCTTGTAAGTGGGAACTCTGCTTGTCCATCGCTTTTTCCATTTCATTTGCTGGGTATTTAGCTGAATATACAGTTTTGCTAAAGTGGATTTAGTACCAGGTTGGTTTTTTTGAAGCAGAAGTTACAGTACAGGATATTTACAGGCATAGTTGAGAGGTTTTAGTTTGAGTAAAGTATGCAGCTTTTGGTCAATAATTTGAACAAATATCAGTGTTTTTTATTTCACACTCTTCTGTGAGTCAGTATTTTGCTTTCCATGCCCTTGTCAATACCACAGATACTTTCAAAACCACGTAGTATTGTTAACAACACAAAGGCAGTCATCATTATGAATAGATGTGGAGAAACAAAACAATATTTTTGCCAGTTGTGAGAATGCGTCTCACACAATGACTCACCTGCTGTGAAGTGCATGTGTGAGCAGATAAGCAGAAAGTCCTCAACTAGTTCTTCAGACATACTCCAGTATTCTAACAACGGCTCTAGTGTAGTTGAGACTATTAAACAGGATTGTTATGAAATTTAGTTTTAAAATAAAAGCTTTATTGTGCCCCTTAGAGCATGTTTGGCTGTCTAGTACTAGGATTGTTCAAAATTGCTTCATTTGTTACAGTGAACATTTTTGGAAAGAGACATTTTCTGACGTTTTCACTGTCATCAAAAAATGTCATAATTCAACTAAAAACACCTCAGCACATTCACCAGAGACTGCAAATGATTATCAAGATGTTAACATTACAACTCAAATTCTTTGTAACTCATGCTCTTTGTTAAGATCCAACCAGTCTCATGGGAAAAGTGAAATAGTCATAAAACTAAAATAATTTTAATCATGCTGATGGGCGTGAATTGTCAGCGCTTTATTGTGCCAACCAGTACGGTGTTCAAAGTATGACTGCAGTGGGAGGTTTCATTTGTGTCTGCACATCATGTTTGTTGCAGAGGGGTTCATCATGGTTGAGGAAACCTCTATCTATCACTTGCCAGGTTTTCATTGCTGTTTTTGATTGACATTAATAAGATGTAAGTCAGAAAAGGTAAACGGAAACAGTAAAAATTATAGTACTTACGTACTACTTTTTCAAACTCACAGGAATGACCAGTGTCTTCCCAGATCTAATAGTGTACAGATCTTGCAAGAGATGAAAGCTGTCTCTTTTTTGTTGTATTTTGGTCTTTTGGGCTTCATGATGCTGCAGATGTTTTTTAATGGACTGCAGGCAGGCCAGTCCGGCACCCAGACTCCTCTACATGCTGTTGTAATAGATGCAGGATCTGATTTTGTGTTATCTTGTTGAAATAGAAAAGATGTTCCCTGAAAAAGATATTGTCTTTTGAGTTTTTTTTATGTTACCCCTGAAACCTGCCTTTGCCTTTTCAGCATTCAAGTGCAAGTTCCGTATGCACAAATGCACCCCATACCGTCAGTTTCAATTCAGTTCAGTTGTATTTATGTAGCGCCAAATAAGAACAAATGTCATATCAAAGATACAGTCCAATTCAAGCCAATTACAATCCAGTTTATTGTGAACTGTCCAAAAGTTGCCTAGCTAAGGAAGCCAACAGATTGCACTGAAGCTCCTCTTTGACACTATCTCCCATCCTGAGCATGTGTCAGAGATACAGGCTTGTGAACTGAGCGCAGATAACAAGCGAGATATTCTCATTCCTCTTTAGTCCAAAAAGAATTTCATATCCCAATTTATCTGACCACAGAACAGTTTTCCTCTTTGCCTTGGTCCATTTTAAATAAGCTTTGGCCCTGAGAAACAGTATTTCTTCTGGATCTTGTTCACATGTGGTTTTTTTCTTTGCATGATCAAGCTTTAACCTGCATTTATGAATGGCAAGTCAAATTGCATTCACAGACCGGGATTTCAGGAAGTGTTCCTGAGCCCGAGCAATATTTGCACGACAGAATCATGTCTGGTTTTTTTTTAAGTGCAGTGCTTCATGAGGGTCTGAACTACACAGGCATCCATTGTTGATTTTTAGCAGTATCTCTTGTTACTAACGCTTTATTTAACTAGGATGTCTTGAGATTAAATGTCTGTTTCAAGAGTGTGCTGGTGTCCTTGTGAATAGAGACGTCTCCAGAGTATCAGAATCTTTGTAGCTAAATGGAATATCCAAAATTTTTGCACTTACACTTTCATTGAAGATCATTCTTATGAATGCTTTTTTTTTGCAGATTGCTTAACCTTCATCTTTACATCTGAGAGATCTATCTCTTTATGGAGCTCTTTTTTTGTCTTCAATCATGTTATTGAACCGTAGCCATATCAATCATATTAGGGGCACTTTACACGGAAACGAAAACGGGTTAAAAACGCAAAACCTTTTTGCGGATGCATAATATCGTTTAGATGGTAACGGCGTTTTGGGGGCATGAAAACGCAAAAAAGTGAAGCCGCCGTCCAGAGTGGAATTCTTGAAAACGCTCCACTGTCGCGCCACCGTGTAAAGGATGAAAACGCAAAACTGCGTTTCTCGTCACATAGAAAGTAGAAAGAGTTGGTCTTGGTATTGTTGCCACCTAGCCATCTGGCGTGTTTACTGCATCGATAAATATGAAACGTCACACACTTTTGCGTTTCCGTATGCACGCAGATTTTCACCCTAAAACGCTCGTCTAAATGCAGATTTAAAAGTGAAAATGAAACGCCACTTTTGCGTTTTGGTTTCAGATCGTTTCCGTGTGAAGGCAGCCTTAGTTGCAAAATTACTCGAGCTGTTTCTTTTTAGTAGCTCTGAACTTTCTGATCTTTAGTTGCTAGTCCCAACTTTTTTTTTTTTCGACAGGTTTCAACTGTTGATATTCTGAATGTTCGTTTATGGATTACACATTTGTTTAAGAGCTAAAACAGCTTTTTTAAAATTGGGAGTTTAGTTTATTCACACCAAACCAGTGATTGAAAATTAAACAAATGAAGAGAATGAGAAAATTACTTCTATTTTTTTAATTGAGTTTTTTTGTTTTCAAAAGATTGCTTCAGATTTCCTTTGCTATTGAATGAAAACTCATTTATCAGTTAGTGTCCATCATAGGCTAAACAAAACCAATGAAATAATTGAATTGGCATGGTTGGCATATCAAGCTCTTGCCAGAAGAGTAAAAATAATCTCCCAGGGTCATTCTTTGCTCTTCTGCCAATAAAGAAACTCTGCATTTACGACATAATTACACAATCATGTTCTTATGACAGGTATCCAGCTGAGAAATTTGAGAACCAAACTCACCAAGTAAATTTTGTACCGCGTGTTTCCAGCAATTCACTGACAAACTGTGAAGTAGAACAGATAAATGGTTTGCGAGAAGCAAAAAGATTACACAGAAAAACACACGCAGAGACTCCTTAATTTATTAGTCAAATTAAATATTCTGGATGCAACAGAGTCTGAAAATGAAGGAGCATCTGTTGCTAATATAAATATCATATAGCATAAAATACTGTATTTCTTTTTTCTAAACCTGCATAATTCACACACTTATTTGGCTTATTGTGAAGTTCACTGACATCCTTGTACTTTGAAGTGATGTAATTAAAGGAAAAAAAACACTTGAGGGAAGTCTGTCTCGAAGTCTGTTTTGAATAATGATGACAAAATGATAAATGATAAATGGAGGAGCGATTGATTCCCTGGTGTGTGGGGGGAAGGAGGATCCTATTCATGCTTGACCATGTGTTGACTGTGTCTTTAATTAGAAGAGGGTGGATTAAACTGATAGAGGCCATAGTGGGAAAAGACATTGGTGTCATTAGGATAATCAGAGCTCGAAATGAGGTTTTTATGCAGTGTGTCCGACAGGTGTAGTGGCAAGATAGGGGACGGAAAGGTTCCTCCAGCATGCTCCAGCTGTGTTTACACTCTCTATGTGGAACAAAGGGACCTTGTCATATTCACCATGATTGATGCGGCTGCAGAAGAATAGTTAGAGCATATTTACATGAGACACTGGTGTGAGGACTAGCACGAGAACACCGTTTTTTGTGTAGCCATTATTTGTCTTGCACACTCCACGGCACAGCGCTTAGCCAGGCAGGCGCACTGCAACACAAAAGACCATCTCTAACACTTCCCTATGTGGTGAAATCAGTTTACATTTCTGTGAATGATTCACCACAGACACTACTCCCAACATATCCCTCACCGTCACGCGTCATCTTCAAGCAAGCTCCCAGCACAGCCTCAGGGAAATCACACCGCTCAAAACATGTCAGCATGGACACCTTACCCTCATGTTTTCACCAGCTGTGTGTCCTTTTGAATTGCTAATGACTTATGAAAGTTCTGAAGAGAAATCATATCAGCGTACTTGACATGAATGAAGAGATTTAAAAAAAAAAA
The DNA here is from genome assembly GCF_027942865.1 of Odontesthes bonariensis. Classification (NCBI taxonomy): domain Eukaryota; kingdom Metazoa; phylum Chordata; class Actinopteri; order Atheriniformes; family Atherinopsidae; genus Odontesthes; species Odontesthes bonariensis. The sequence goes on from NC_134506.1 coordinate 33,228,558, forward strand.
AAAGCTAATAATGGCACTCTTGACTGATCATTCTGCAGATCTCACTGGCAGCTCCTTTTAAAACATAAAGCTGCTCTTTTTCATTTGGAGGGTTTCGGATGAGCCCAGTGAGTTTGGGCTGATTTGAAGAACAATGAAGTGGATGTGCTGTTCTGTAGACTGAATAATGAGGTTGTGTGCTTCAGAGAGCAGCCCTCCCCTCCTCCCTCTCTCACACAAAGACACCATCCCCCATCCTCCTCCCCTCTTTGATGGAGCTGATATATGCATAAGCAACACTTTCATGGGGTGCCAAGTATTACTGGGTTAGAGGCTTGGTGTTCTCTCCACATCAATGCTGTGATTACTTACATCACATTATTACCACCTCAAATACAGATAGTATAAAGCCTATCATCATAAACCACCTAGCTGTAATGACTGGTTAAACAGACGGCCTTGTTTTGCTTCCTTTTGGTATGTTGCCACAGTATGTGTTGACTACTCAGAGACTGTCAAAGAAATGTTAACCTTTCTCGTACAATAGAGGTACACTAGCCGATGGCTTCTGACTGAGAAAGGGCATTCTTTCTGTTTTAATGGCTGCCAAACCACATAGGGAATATGATTCATGTAGAGCAGAGTATAGTTATAACAAAATGTTAGTCTTTCTCCAGCCCTGAAATACCATGGCCTTGACTTGATTCCCATGGCTATAATTAGATACTGTGGTTCTGAACCCAAGGTGAATCACTGTCTTAAACATTTCATTCTCCTGCTGGATAACAAACGCTTCATTTCTTCCCCCCTCTCGCTTCATTTGGTCATGATCAAAATGAGCTCCGCAAACTGGTCCTGCTGTGTTTTTGTTGTGTGACGCTCGGAGGCTCGATGAATGAGTTTTTGTGGTTTTTTTGTTTTGTTTTGTCTTTTTATTTCATTTCTTTTAAGACTACAGCACAGTTCTCCATATGCAGAGAAGCTCTGCTGCTTTGGCAAGCCAAGGTTGAGGCCTGAGGGCTTACTAACAGTCTTAATCAAACTAATGATCGACCAATAATGAGTGCAGTCCTTTATTAAGATTACTTTGCTCCAGTATCAATAAGCTATTGGGCGTGCTGTTGAACTGCAGTCAAATGTTATCATTCATTTTACATCTATTGTGGTGTGTTCTAAAAGCCAGGTCAATGTCAAAGCCTCCTTGCACACAAATGAGAATATCTCCATCTATTCATCCCTCAGTGCTTATGAATAGATACAAAGTAAGCCAAATGAAACTAAGTAGATATCCCAAAAGAGTGTTTGTGTCTTGCTGATAGCCTTCCTCTTAACAGGCTTTCTTTGTATAAAAGCTGACATGTTTCAGTAATATTATCATAATATTTCTAAAACATTAAATGTGATTCTGTATGATTTGTATTTGGAGTGTCACTGCTCTGCCTGTATATGTATGAGACGGAAAGAGAGAAAAAAACACCGTATGAATAGCATACTTATTTAGCTGCTTGGAGATTTAAAAGGGGATTACAAGGTTTCTCTCCAGAGATGAATTTGCTCCATTTAAACAAAACTCAGCTCAATTCCAGGAGGTAGGCCTGCATAGAGCTGATCAGCTGTTTAAGGTGCAGTTTATGGAGGCTTAAAAATCTTTAATCGACGCTGTCTTCTAGAGTTGCACAGAGGGTCTCCAGAGTAATCAGTATGCATTAAATCTCGTTTCCATTTGTGAATATTAGCCTTTTGATAGAAGACAAGGAGAACAAAAAAGAGATGAGGGTCCCTATTCACAAATGCTGTGATTTAGAAATGAGAGAAACAAGGATGATTGTGATGCAAAGGCTTTTGGCTTCAGGTATAATTACTTACAGCATGTTTGTCAGCCAGTGATTTCATATGTTGTGATTAAAACATGTACTGTATGTAGCTTCTTTCTTTCAACACGGTGTATCTTCCATAAATGAAATATTTCGCACAGCCTGCCTTTTTCCCCTTGTATGCACATGAATACTGTATGAGCATGTTTTACTCGAAGAGCACAGAGAGAATGAATCTGTGATTAATAGAAGAATAATGGAAGTGTAATAGAAATTATATTTTGAACATTCATAATCTGCTTCCCCTCTCTTTGTTCAAATATAAATGCTTCAGGCTCCAATTTTCGTTTTCACTTTGAATAATGAGATGGTAAATTGAAGTGCATGACAGTGCTGCGAGACGGAGAACTTTCAAGTTCAGCTGAAAAAATATTCTGACCTTGGTCCTTTTTTTTTTGGTCAAGAATTCATCTGATGCAGTCAAAGAGTGATTCAAATGTAAATTTAGAAATGTACTATGATCACAGTTAAATTTCCATTTGACTTCTGTAAACCACTGCATCTCTGTCATTGGTGGGTGATATTTTCAGTACAAACTGCTGTTGGCAAGATAAGGGGAAAATATACGTGTGATCCATCATCCTGTGCACATAATAAACAGGTATTTTTCTCCTTCTCACTGCTGGTGCATGGAGCCGATGACTTTGTGCTGTATTTAGAAGGGGGGATTTCCACCCCCTATCTTTCTGTGTTAGGAATCAGATGGACTCTTGCATGTCACTCATGTCGCATGCAATGAGGGGCTATTAGAACGAACGTGGGAAAGGGAGGGGCGCAACCTGTATTGAATTTAAATAGACGAATCAATTTGGAAGTAGGAGTGAAGATCTGTGATGGCATGGTCAGACATCATCCTTGACACATGCAATACACCTCTCACCTTTTTTTTTTCTAACACTGAATATTACCTGGAACAGGAATAAAAGGGAAATTCAGAGACATTTGCCCTGCCCTCAGCTATTCCGCCCTCTGAGCTCACAGGTGTGGCGTGGCTTCATTTGATCTTTTCTTACTATAATGCACACAGACTCTCAACAACTGTTCCCCTCTGGAATTTCTCTTCAGTTATCTAAAAATATCTAAAAGTTAATCTGTTTTGATTTTGCTCTGAAATCTATAGACAATTTTAACCATATACTACATATATATATACATACAAAGAAACTACTCTCTTTTATAGTTTATTTAGCTTTAGTTTTATTACAGCATTTCTTCAGTTCATTGAGGTTTCAGGCATTTGTTTATGCACAGCTCTCTTAAGGTCCCCCCCTAGCATTTCAATGGGGTTGAGGTCTGGACTTGGACCATTGCTACACCTTGATTCTTTTCTTTATCAGCCATTCTGTTGTAGATAGATCATGTGCTTGGGATAATTTTACTGTTGCATGAGCCCATTTTAGCTAAGCCTTAGCTGTCAGACAGATGGCGTCGCATTTGACCCCAGAATTTTTTGGAGTTCATGGTGGGCTCAGTGGCAGCTATGTGCCCAGGCAATGGAGTCTGAGATGTTGTCTTTCCTCCTTGGTATTGTGTAAATGCTCTTAACAAGAAAACCACTGAAACTTCAGCTGTTTTCTCACATCACTTCTGCGTTCTCCTTAGTTTTTGTTAAATAAACAATGATACAGAGTAATCTGTCATGTATTATTGTTCATTTGAGTTTGGATTAGATGTTTTTTTATGTCCTTATATGTAAAACCTTGGAAATGAAAGAGAGTGTATAGTTTTGTTTTTTTTTTCAGGTTTTTGTCCTTTATGTATAAATAGTAGGAAGAAAATGTACAAAAAAGATGGTACTCACCCGACATTGTGGTGAGCTACTACAAACAATAGTAGATCTGACCTGCATCTACACTCACAAATTCATTTTGAGTGCTTTGAACCAGCAGTGGTGTTTATATTCCCAGCAGTAATAGTGTTTCACAGAATTCATTTATACTGTGAAATGGTATTATCTGCAGAAGTTATTATATAAACAACACATAATTTAACTATCTCCCAGGGTCGCACTAAGTAATTTTCCAAACCTCGAATAGTATAAATCCATGCAAGTAGTTTTTATTTTGATCCTTTTGTGATATAAATTGCCTCCACCGATGTATTCCTACTTCATTGCGAGATGTATTTTTCAGATAAATTAAATCAAGCAACAAAAGAGCTTTTGGCTACAGAACATTGGATTTACAGATCCAGTAATAGGTACCATAAATTCTGGCTTACATGCAGCACTGACAAATGGTACATCAGATAGGAAATTTCCTTTGGGACTTTACTCCTTGTCCAGACATGGTTTCTACATGAAAGTAGTATTTATTCTGCAAAGTGAAAAGTTTGGCTGATAGAGGGAAGATATACCGCAGTACATTCTTTGTTACAGACATATTATTTCAGTTGTGGCTGCAGCATGATTTGGGCAGATCTGCTCATGGAAAGTGTTTGGCACAACAGAACTGTTAAGAGAGCAAAAACTGCATATTAGGTTTCAATGTAGATATGACATATCAAATGGAAACACTTAACACAGAGATCAAAGCTGTTTAAATTTGTGAATGATGGGACAGCATAAGCCAGGCAGCTATTTTTGGCAACATGGAAATCATAGCCTAATTTCAGATCAATTATAAATTGTGGAATAGTAATAGTTCAGGGCCACTTTATGTTACTAACTGGTTTTTAAGCATCTTAGTTGTGGCTGCTTATATAAATTCTCAGACTTTCAGGCAACCAGTCAACCCAAACATGAGTCTGATCATTACCAAATATTGACACGGTCAGCACGGTTACATGGCAGTTGAGTTTGGTTGCAATAAGAGTTCGACCTGCCCATTTATTTAGACCACTGTCCTAGCCCCAGTATACATGCACACAGAGTTAAAAGCTAATTCAGCTGATTGAACTCGTAGAGTCGGCATTGCGGCTGTCGTTGAAAGAGCTCAATCTGATGGGTGTTGCAAGTGACTACATGAATAAGAAGATAGCAAAAGAGAAAGGTAACTTAACATGTCAAATACAATCTTTTCCTCATCTGTCATCTTCATTTCTCCAAAACAAGTCCTGCTTCACACAATATGGCCATGTGGAGTTAAGAAAGTAATGACCAATTGATTATTATAAATCAAGAGAGACCAGCTCTGTTTAACGTTACCGAAGAACACAAAGCACATGCTATGTTTATGTGCGCAGTCTTCCATTTTCCCTTTCTGTATACTATACATATAGATGTAGGTACTCCCTTCTGAACTAGTCTGTCTTATTGTGCAAGCTCAGATTGTACCTCCTGGCCGGCAGCAAGAGGCTGACTTTGAGGTGTAGTCAAATGTTTTTTGTTTGTTTGTTTTTGTTTTTTAGAATGATATAATAAATATTTCTTCTTCTGCTTGCAAATTCCTTGTGTGTGGGTTGTGGTTTCTTGTTTTTAGAGTTGCCTAAGCAACCAATTGGTCCCCTGGAATAAGATAAGATAAAGCAAAAAATAGCATGACCACACTTAAACACAAATGTAATTCTTCCTCTTACATTTGCTCCTCCCTTTCCCACATTTTCAGTGTTCATAAGATATCCATGTTCTTAAGCAAATCCTGTCTAAACTTTGACTCCATACTTCACTTCTGCAGCCTTGATTATTTCAGGCTGGTGAGTCAGGAGGAGCAAGCTGACCTATATCCCTGCATCAGATTTGCATCATTGTGGGAGAGGTTTTACGGTACATTTAGCACGGCTCCTGACAGCCAAAAATATGTCTGTTTCTGGAGAGACAGGAAATGCTGTTTGTTTGACTCCGTGTGTGTCTTTATGTTGTGTTGAAGGCATTATTTCTTCAAACACAGCCAGCCCAGACAAAATCAATTGACAAACAATGTATATTCCCCAGTTATGCCAAACATTTCACCATCTTCGTGTTTCACACCAGGAGGACAGTTGATGCAAGCCAAAAATGAAAGTGTCTCTGAATTTTAAGGTTGCATTTGAGTTTGTGTTTAGCTTCAGATGCTCCTGAGGCAACATGGAAAATGTGTTAGCAACCGACTCACTTCACTATTACTGTCTTCATAATGTTATTCCGTTTTTATATGAGACTGTTGACCTGACAGAGCCTTGGTGGAAAATGTGAAGCCTCCAGGGTGAGATCGCCTTGCATAAGCACATTTCCCATTAGAACAGCACTGAGGGGCAAGAGGGTTTTGAACGAGTCTCCTGTCCATATACAATACAAACACTTCTGGAAAATATGGAAAACGACACATCCAGAATGGTCAATGAGGCATCAAAACAGGTACTACTGGTTCACATTGCTCAAAAATGAACAAACACACGTAAAAGATAAGAAATTAAGCATAACTGACGACATGATGAATGAGTGTACAATTACTGTCTCTGTTTTAGTTTAAATGAAAACTCTAACACTGTGCGGCCCTCTCCAGCCCCTCTTTCTACCACTCTCTGTTCATTCCATCATGGTTAATTGAACAGAATAGTTTAGTATGCAATTAATTATGATGTGCTGTGATGATGTATGGACCTGACAGGGCATTGTGGGCAATAATAAGAGAGATTTATTTACTGGCTCTGTGCAGGCTCCTCTCAACCTTGCAAAATTAATACAGTTTCTCTGATTCAAATTATGGAAGAAAATAGGAGGGAAATTGTGTCAGACGCATACATATACAATACACTCGGGATCACACACACTCAAAGGCAAACAAATGGATTAACTGGCATGCATACACATACAGACTCTCGAACTCTTAAGCACACAGGGAATCAATGTTGTTCTTGTAGGAAAATTGTAAATGTAAAACGGCAGAAATGAATCATGCTAATGGTGTGGCTGACAGTTGTGTTCAATATTATGATTTCAAACCCTCAAAAGATTGATTACATAAACTCTTATTTATTTACATGGTGAAAGAAAATATATTACTCTGCAGTGCTTTGGGATAAACATGAACTTCAGGAAAAATTAGCCAGTTTTAATGTAAGCTGAGAAGAAATTAGATGAATCAAAGCTGCTATATGGTGAGTAAAAAGTAAAAAAAAAGACTTATTAGATTCACTTCATACAGAAATGCGATCAGATGTTATGAGAAAAAATTACTTTTTTAAGCTGAAGGTTTGGATAACCAGTATCAAAAGACCTCGAGGGTCTTGCCAACTTCGAATAGCGTCCAAGGAGGTGGTTGTATTCACTGTGCATCATTTTTGACAACACTTTTTGGAGCAATGTCCTTTGGACAGATGAGATCAAAGCGGTGACGTTTAGCCATAATGCACAGCACTGTGATGAAAACCATACACAGCATTCCACGGTGGCATTACGGCCGCTGCGTGGGCTCCTCTGTCCGTTCTGGTCGGGGTGGCCCCTGTGGCGACCCCCCTTGGGGCTGTGGCCGGTGAGACTTCCTGATGTGGATGGCTCCCCAAATTAACGCTTTCCTCACCTGGTTCCTCAGTGCCCAGCAATATCACATTTTAAAGAGCCTATGTTTGCCACTGTATGTACATGTCTGAGTGATTGAGTGATTGAGTGATTGAGTGAGTGAGTGAGTGAGTCAGTGAGTGAATGTGTGTGTGTGGATACGTGGGGGATGGGGGATTTGGGGGGGTTGGGTGTTTTAACCTTTTAACCTGTACAGCACTTTGTGTTACATTTTATGAATGAAAGGTGCTATATAAATAAAGTAAAGAAAAGTAAAGAAAAACTATTACAACACCATCATAAAGAGGAGACTTCACCAAAGCAAATACAGAGTTCACCTAAACCTGCAAAACATTTATATCATCGAGAACAGAAAGGCCAGATTGATTGCAAGAAAAATGATCTTAAACAGTCAGACCACTTCTGAACCAGCATTCTTTGCACAAATGAAAGGAAGCTGAAATCAACTGATCTCAGCTCGATTGGGCTGCAATTCATTCAGTCTCACGAACATAAAACTGCAGTAAAGTGTTGGCAAAGTATCAACAACGAGGAAAGCCAACCTTTGATCATCTTCATGGGTCCCATACTTCAGGTAGTCATTACCTGGAAAGAATACTCAAAGCAATTTTCAAAACCATTTTATTCATTGGTATTTTCATTAGACCCCAAAAGGGGGTCCCAGCTATTTAAGATCTTGAACTTCCTCAGATTGGGGTGTGAATACCAACAAATCAAAGCTATGACTAAGTCCAACAACAGGTGTATTTCTGCAAAGGCCAGTGCTTTCCCACTCTCACCATTAAATAGTATGTGTTCAGTGGCCATTACCCATCTGCTGTGAATAATAATCATTACGGTTCTGAAGTACCTGGACACATAAATGAGCGTAGATGTTGTTGAACCATGGAAGTATAAATGAGGGAGACAAAATTCATATGTACGGGTGTGGAGTTTAGTCTATATAGAGGCCAAAGCATATACTGTTTCACCCAGCTGTGAGGCTTGGCGTCACACTAAGCACTTATGATCGATTGTCTCTCTCTGTGACTATGGTTGCTATGGTTAAGTTTGATTCATGTATTTCCTTCACAAATGCTCCTAAAGCAGAAGAGCTATTGGGCAAAAGTTGTGCACAACACAAAGACACATCGATTGCTTTCTATTCTGCCATCCAATTTTTCATTCCTCCCCGCAAGCATCCCATCTTAAAGAGCACCTTGCTTCTTGGCATCAGTATTCCATTTAGCAACATGTGGGCACTCAGCCAGCTGCTTTAATTGTTACATAAATGAAACAAATCCCTGCTGTGTTAGAAATTATGTGGACATGGAAAAGGATGATTTTACTTCTCCATCAGGAGTTGGTCCAAATACCAGCAAGCTTGTAAAGGTTGTAATGTTTGGACCACGAGAAGAGTGGGGCAAACGGGGGGGGGGGTTAAGTCGAGTTTCCTAATTTCTGACAATGTAAACTATGGGTATTTTTCTGCAACATTATCCAAACCATGATATGTACACAGGTCTGTCTGTAATTGAAAAAGCTTGGCTGACAAGTGTTTTTGATCAACTCCAGTGATTGAGGTCACAACTGTATTTTTCATTAGCTTCTCTATTTTATATCAAGGGTATTACCTCATACAACTACAACTGTTGCGTAAGCATGTATGTGTATGTATAAGGGTTAGGGTGTGTGTGCACATTAGGCTTTGCACTGCACAGCTTGAGGCAGAGGCAAACCCAGAGCCACAAGGGACCCCAAAACTAGCAGAGCCTGACAGATTCTTCTGCTCAAGTCTGCTTTTTGTGAAGAAAATCTTTCTACAATTTGGTTTTATTGTTTATTTACAACACTTTAAATTCATTAGAAGTTTCCCTCTGCATTGATAAAACTTTGACAGGGTAGAGACTTTAAAAAATCTTCAATGTAATAAGTCTAGGGATATTCTGTGGGTTTTTATGGAAGAGAATGTGCATATGAATCTTGCAATGAATTGATCGACTTAACAAGTATGTCTCATGTTGCCACAGCCTAGGTTAGACTGATTCTTCTGTGCCACAGACCTCCATTTACAGTAAGTCCAAATTGAACTAGCTTCAGAATTGCAGTAACTTATTAGTTCCTTCATTGACATCAAGAATAAAGCAGTGAATGTCTAAATAGACTGCTAAAAAGCTTCCCCAATAAATACACAATTACTTTGTTTTAAAAAAATAAAATATATTTGTGTAAAGAGAGGGAAACCAAGGAGGTTTTTGAAGCATAGTTTTTCTTCACATGTAATTGGTTAATAGTAGCAACAACACAAAATACTTCTGGCCTTGAGCATGGGGAAAACAAGTTGTAAACATTGAATTCCTGTCACAAAGGTTAACCAAATGTTCGCACAGATCCATCACTAAACAACCAATTTTCTATGCAGTAATCAAACTAGTTCATGTAAAATGCTTATAAAGACTGAAAATTCAACATTTAACACAGTGGCACTGGAAATATGCCTGGCAATAATGAATACAAATACAAACAGTCTGATCAGGTTACAGTGCAACCTTTCTATGACTATAAGAAAATGTTTCACTGTGTGAATATGGTCGTGGTGGTGGTGGCAGGGGTGATTGACCAAAAAACTTACATCAGTAGGCGTTAACTCATTTCCTTGCTACAAGGGAGTCAAAAGTGCTTTCGACTCATTCCATCTATTCTAAGACGTAAAACAGACTGTCGACTCGCCATTGTAAGGAGAAGATTAGCGCCAGATTTCTTGCCACGTCTTTAAGTAAGTTTATTCAGAACTGAAGTGGACACCGATCAACAGATACAGTGTGCTGGTATGGACTAGTTTGTATGCAGACAAAGATGCTCTCGTCTTGCCACAGGCAGCAATATATCAGTGTTCATTCACTTAAGTGTTGCTTTGAAGAGTCCAGTGAAGTGTAGTGAGAGATGCGAGTTAAAATAGCTGCCTGTCATAGAGAATGTTTACTCTTTTGAAGTGGGCTTTGAATAACCAATTTAAAAGCGCTATTTAGAATCAAATTCATTACATGCGGTGGTGAATTAATGCAAACCTCCTACTAAAGCTGCTCCACTATTTGTCAGAAGTCTCAACTTTAGAAGAACATCTTGAACCTACTTTTTCCATGAATAATAACTCCTGTAATACATTTTTGTTTCGCAAAATATAATTAAGGCATTCAAGCTGCTACACAAGGAGATAATATACCAATAACATATTTGAAATGGTTTTGCTCTCCAAAAAGAAGAGGGGGGAGGTAATTCAAAACAAAACAATGGCTACAGCTGCACTGAATAAAAGCAACTGGTGTTATTGTAAGTGTCCCTGTAGCTAAACGGTTTAGAATCTAACCATACACAGCACATTCATTGCTCTAGCTTGATAATCCTGTCAACTCTCTGAGTATAAAATTGGCCTTTTAGTAACATAAGTCCAAGATGGTTCAGAAATGTAATCATACTGTAGCTGCTTTTTATCTCATCTAAAAATGAATGAGGTGATATAAGAAAACAACAAATACTGTACAAACCAATTTCTGCCAGCATTAGTATTGATAATGTTCAGTCTATCTGTGAAATAAAGACTGAATATGAGCGCTGTTACAACACCTCTGCACTGCTTCATTCAACTGCAGCTTGTTGGTAAGAATCCCAGCAAACCTTGTGCCATTTTTAGGAATTTCAGGCCTGATTCTGAACTCAATTTCCTTTCCAGTTTCATGGAAGATTAATGAGCTCATGCTTTGTGAGGCTTCTTGATAGCCCCTCTGCAATAGAACTTAACAACCAATCACAAGCATAAAAGGTGGCTCAGACCCAGTTGTCAGACGGAATTGATACACTCTTTGGCTGGACTTTCCATTTCCCACTGACAGAGATTAGACTAATTGTGAATCAAACCAAATTAATAACTTGAACACATTTTGAAAGGTTCTAAGGCATTTCAATTAACATGCAGGATACCAGTGAATGGAGGGAGTTTAAAAAGATCAATTGTGCTGTTGGCCAAAGAAATACGATTAGTTGATTCATGTGTATTTATGATGAATGTTTTATTCTTATTAAACGTGTCCTGCTCATCATCAGTCAAATACAAATGGAAAATTGATGCAGCGCTGCAGTTAATGAATATGCTTATTAAATGAAGCCCATGCTGTTAACATTCCCAGCATACAATTTAATTATCTTTTTTCACCCTTGCTCTAATTATCTTTGATATTTTTCATCTTCACAAGGTCTGATGGCTATCTTACCTTAAAGGCACAAAGCCAAGACTTTAATTGTGTCTTCTGAGATCAAACAAAGAAACTCGTCTGAGAAAAGTGTTTTTCCGTCAATTGAGACTGAAGATCAATAGCAGTGCTGACAAACACTCTCATCATGATGTTCTGTTTGACTTCAATCTCTGTCTCTGCTGAAGAATTACACACTGTGGCTGCAAATCCAATAGTACCGGGTAGACCGTATGATCTATACACATGTACACCCGTGAATGAATGCACATGCACATATGCATGAACATGCATTCAAAAACACACACTGGCCTGAGCTGGAAGGATAGCTTTTAACACATTTTATGGTTATTTTCCATCCAGATGATCAGTTATCACTAAATTAAGCATGAAGGTGCCATTTCACTGGTAGAGCAAATCTACTACATTGAAGGGTAAAAATTCTTTTTTTTTAATTTTCAGCATAGAACCATGATAAAATTTAAAGCGCTATGTTCAGGTCAACCTCCCAAGTGACTCAAGTGTAGGAATATATACTGAGCACAGTTTTTTTTTTCAGAAAATATGTCAATATATACGCTATAATAACATTTATAACATTGTACATTTAAATAAAAAAAGACAGCTCAGCAGTGACGTAGCTTAAAGGGGAGCAGTCAACCTGAACGGGAGTTTTAAATCTGAGGAGATAGAAATTCTGCACAGTGCACAGGCATAATGACAGAACACACTCCTGTTATTAACAGGAACATGATTTACATCAAAGAGACCAGAAAAAGACTAGGAGCGGGTGTGCTGTTGAGTTAGCGATGTTAGCTAACGATAGCTAAGATATTTTAAACAGTACTGGGAAGTTTGCATTACATATTTCAACAAAAAATTAGATGGTTGTCAACTACTGGAATATCAAACAGAACCCAAGTATCAGTTAGCCATATTACACACTGTATAAATATGTAATAGCAAATATATAAGTGCATAAAAAAGCTTTGTTTTCCAATTCCTACTACTATCGATGGAGCAGGACAGGGAGGATAAATCAAGAGTAAAATGAAAGATTAGCTATTGCATTTAAAAAATCTATAGAGCAGTTCCCACTTCTGTCAGGCTATATCTCATCACTCCCTTACCATCAGCTTCACAGTTTTGCACACTAGTGTCTTGGCAGCCCAATGCTAATAAAGACATAGAGTAGAAAGCTTCTGGAGAAAGTGAACTCCTGTCGGCTATCAATCTCATACAGTTCTGCCAGCTTCTACACCACATCTGGAACACCATGATATATCCGGGCACTTATCCTCTCCTCTGCAATGAGCACCACACACAGTCAAAGAATGAACAAAGCCTCGCCTCTTCACCTGCACAAATTGCATCTAAGCAGGAATGCTAACTCTATTAGCTGCTTAAATTCATAAAAGGAGGACTATGTGCCCAAAAAGGCTTGGGTTTGTACAATCTACAGTAACACAATAATTACAAAATTACAAAAAAAAAAAAACAATCAACTAAATTATTCAGAACTATTAAAAAGTAGCTCTCCCCTATATTGGACACAGCAATTATACAGTGGTATTAAAAAAAAAAAAAAAGCGATTTTAGGGTCGCTCTGCACTCTGAATGGCAACTTGGCAATTTTTTAAATGGATTTCTGGACTAATTTCCCATGAAATACAAGTGGATTGGTAATTCTTTCATTATCAATTTCCACAAAACATTATGTATCAAATGTATATAACAACCTGCAATCGGCACTTTGTGGATTTTTGTAAAGGCTAGACCTAAGCCCATGTGACTTAGGCAGTAGGATGGCTTTAATGATGCCATGATTGGGACAGTGATTACGCAAAGAGGGGAGAGATGAATGGAAAGACACACATTTAGAGGATAAAAGTGAAGTAGACATGCTCAGAGTGATTTAGATACAGTTGTCATGGACAGCTGCTGGCATAATCGCACTGCAATAGACGTCAGTTGATAGGCTCTGATGAGCAACCTCAGCTTCGCCGAATCATTATTAGATCCCCTTTGTGATAAATGTTATTTATTGCTGTCAAGCAGCATCAATGTTTAATTCAGAGGTGGAAAACGAGCAGGGTAGAGCCTCATGGTTTGGCCCATTCACGGTCAGTTTGGGACAAAGGGAATGACTGAACACCGGCCTGACAAACTTCATCATCCAGGAAAATAAAGACAATGTGTGTGTGTGTTGGGGGAGGGGGTGGGGTGTAATGGCTCTAATTTGCATGTTTTAAAAGGGTAATGAAGTAATGTGATGTTTATCTTTTCTGAAGAGTTTAATTTCTGCTGGCAGAGACCCAGAGCGCACCGTGACACAATATAATGAACGGTAACATGAATATGGGCCAGGGTATGTAATGGCAGCAGATGTGCACGGGTGCAAGGGTGGAGGGAGAAACAGAATGGGGAGGGTGAACGGGGGGCAGCTTCTGTTGTGATGGGCTATGGATTGATCTGCCTGTGTGTGTGTGCGTGTGTGTGTGTGTGAGCTGGGGAGGGTGGACTGGGGTGGAGGTGGGGGTCATGCTCAATGATTTATTCATTAAGTTCACTAACTACAAGCCTGTGTTTGTTTGTTGACCCTCAGCAGTAAAATAAAAAGATACAGTTCAACCCATCATCTCCTCATTTTCTTTGTTCATCGTAGCAACATAATGTGTATGGCATTACATTAGACATCTCATACTGAACAGATCCACATTGCGTATGCAAGCCATTCATGTGATAATGAAGGCAATAAAACAGCCTTTCATTCTCTTCTCACCAACTTGCGCATTCTGAAAGTAGAGACTGGGGGAGAAATTGCCATGCCCAAGAGGTTCTGGTTCCTGAAATAAGATGATGATGTAAAAGGGGTCAGCTGCTAATCTTTATTCCCTGAGTAAAGCACTCATTCATTATGTAACAGTTTGCATTTGTATTCAGGCCGCAGACCAATGGTAAAGAAACATTCAGAGCCATAAAAAAACATCAGTTTAGTATTATTTCCTTTGCTCCCTTCTTTTCTCTTGTCTAGAGGGAAGGAAGTCTTTATTACATGTTGCTTAACAAAGAAATACAGATATGAAAAGAAGCTTCAGAAATGGATTATATCAATAATGAAATCTCTTTGTTCAGAGGTTCCATCAAATATTTGCTTTGAAAATAAGACGGATACATTTTTCTGCACTGGTGTGCAAATACTCGCCTTGAGTGTTTAAAATTGAAATCAAAATGTGGAGTTAAAAAGTGGAGGTCTTTGGCGTTTTTTTTTTCTCTTTTAAAGAGCTGTTACATTTACCTTGAAATTCTGCTGTATATGTCAAAACCCATGCGCTACCAAAGTTAGCATTTCAGAAAATAAAAGAAAAAAATAAATCCAAAGAGAGGCAGTCTAGTTTATTTCCTCATCCAAGTTTTCAGCACAAGTGTTTATGCTCACATATTATAACTTAATTCAGTTATTATATTTAATCTATTTATATGCAAACCTTTATCGATATCAAATTAGATATACCCATCATAAATCAGAATAATCTCAGACAGCTGCTTTTTACCATATATGGAATTTAAAACAATGTCACAATGTAAATTGGATGTGACTGTATCAATGCAGATTTCATAGATGTGCAGAATCTTTCTAAGTGCACGCTACAGCTCCGAGAGAATAACATTTTTCCCCGCCACCCAAAATAACTTTTTTAAGGTTAGACTATTAAATACTAAAAGGATAAAAAATAAAATTAACTTTAATGTCAGGGTTAATGATGGTGGTCCACTTACGCCACAAAGCCGACAAATGACTCTCGGGAACATCTGCCACCTTTTTTTCTGTGTTTTCTCCATTCGGTCTGTCACTGAGAGAGATCACTCTGACTGGCTGTTATGGGTAATGAAAAAGCTTTATACATTAATAAACTATGTATCTTGTTTTTCACATGGATTTTACTTTGACAATAGAATTTATCATTTTTTTCAGATTTTTTTTTTACAGTTATAACCCCCCCAATATGACAACAGCACTCTCCTACAGTAGCAGCCTCCCCCAGCAGAACAGCAATGTGCCCTGCAAAAACTGCTGAAGGGCCCAAACAACACAACAAAGAGTCAGGTGTTCACTCGTCCTCCAAACCAATCTCTTGAGATCTAATGGCATCTGAAGGCAGCACGTTATTTAGCAAAAAAAATCCAATCCCACTACCCACAGAGCCCAAAGGACCTATTGCTAATGTCCAGTATCAAAAACTCCACGATTCACCTTTAGAAATTGTTTGCCCATAACTTGAGTGATTTTGACCGCATGAGGAGGACCGACTCGATCTTAGACAGGTGTTTATAATGAAAAACACAACAGATTCCAATCAGCTCAGCTTCTGCGGGATGCACCAGAGGAGGTCCAGTCCATGGAGTCACATCCCCATAACTGATAAAGGGTCTGCATCCAGACACAAGATATCTCAGATGTTTTGTGTCCATGTCCTGACTAGTCAAAACTGTACAATGATGGCCAGGTGGCCTTTATAATGCGGCTAATCCGTGTAAATTAACATTCTATTTGAATGATAACACCTGTAGCGATAGTGACCTTTCGTAAAAATGGTAACAACTGTATACTCAAAATTCATTTGAATGGTTAAAAGGCATTGATTGTTGTATAATCAAATTAAAACTTGGAACAATTAAAATTACAATTTGACTACAATATCACTCAAGTTCACCAAAAGACTAAAATGAAATAGGATCACTTGCAAATAACTACAATTACAGACTGGTCGATTATTGACTGGACCAAAGAGGTGAAATAACTGGGCTCGGTGTCTCCACCTAGAGTGATAATCACATAGACCAGATTGAAATGGCATTGAGCCAAACTGAATGCACAGTTAACCATTTCTTTACAGGAGGATAACATCGGCACAGGAGGAAGCTGGAGGGGCTTCGCAGACAGCCCCCTTTCTATTTTCATCCAGTCCTGATGAAGGTGCCTGACATCATCTAAACAGCGAAGCCTATTTGTAACCAGGTTACTAGCTATCTTTCATCTGTAATTGAGAGCATGCAGCTCAAGTCAGAAGTGTATCAACAATATAAAATGTTGTTAGCCTTCCATCAAGCAGCCTCTGAAGGGAATTAATAGCTATCATCTGAGAGGAAAAGGGAGCCTCAGACAGACTGGAAGGGGGGTTGTAGTGACAGTGAAAGATGTTCCCTTGGAGTTGTTGTCACAGCACGGGAGAGAGACAGAAAGAAAATGCATGTGGGCACATACCCGAGCATGCATTATCTTCCTTGTGAAAGCATGGTACAAACATAATTCCCTCAAACAAACACTTGATTCATCCCTAACATTTGGCATCCATACAGCACGAGTGAATTTTGAATGTGCGTGACTGCTCCTCACATAACCAAGCGTACCCCTCACTGCCCTCTCCCACATACACACCTTTTTTTCTCCATGTCATCTTCTTCAGTAACTTGACACAACATCTCCACGCTGACCTCAGGGAGGGATTTCTTAGCATGTACTTGGCATGTGAGAGGAAACTTTGGGCAGATGCATGAGAGACACGCATCCCCCACCTTGTCAAACCACTTGCTCTCTTGTCTCCCATCTTCACTGTGATCCAGAGATGGATTGGGGCTTTGCAGTAAAGGGCTGTTGAGGAAAGCATCTGACACCTGTCTGATCCCAGTGTTTTATCGTCCAAAACCTTTGAAATTACTTTGCTTTTTAAAACACACAACACTGATCTATTGAATCACTATGCAGTTCATACGTTTAGCATGTGTGCATGGGATTTCTTAGAATTATAAATTATTTATGCTTGCTTGATGTGCACTCAACAGCTCATGCTGGTGTTATGACCCAAGACGAGTAATTTTCCCTTGAAAACAACAAAAAATTAAACTTTTTTTTTCCAATTTCATTTGACTTTCTATTTACAGAGAGGCTGAAAGGAGAACCTTGCCACATCAGTGCAGCTGCGCTGTAAAGCTAAACAAACGGATTAGAACGTACGAAACATTTCACTCTGATGGCGGGCGAGTCTGTGTGCCGCAGGCAGTCAGCAGTTTGTTGTAATGGGAATTTCAGTCTTGTCTTGTTTGCCTTGGAGCTGAGCAACGCCGGTGCTCTGCTTGTGTGTGCTCTAATTACAGACAAGATTAGAGCGGGCAAATTAAACTGCTACCAGCCACTGTTTGTAATTGCCACAAGCAAATGTTTGTAATTATGAACAGATTGCTTTACTGTCGATAATTAAAACAACAACACAACTTATTTAATGACTATCGGGAGATGGCACTCTGAAATTGACAGAGCAGAGCAGAGAAAATCATTTTCACCCCGACTCTCTTGCCTTTTCTTCTCCCTGTGACTGCTCCTGTGTTTTCTTACGCCTGTTTCCCAGTGCTCTCTCCCTGCAGATCAGATGTGTTTGCCTGGATTTGCTCCAGTTAAAACAAAGGAAGTAAAGTCTGTTGATAGCGTCGCTCTTACAGGGCTCGTTTTCTCTTTTAGCAGTGATTGTCCATTGTCTATGTAGTAAGCAATATACTAAACAGTTGATATTATAAGTTGTGCAAGCATGATTATAATCCCCCACCTGTTGTCAGCTATTTGATACTGACACACAATATCAAGCTAAAGCAACTGACCCTGTCACTCTCGCTAGCTAATGAGCTGCTTTATGAAGCTGCTTCCAGCAAGCCACACACTAACACACTGCTCCACCACTACTACTTCTGCCACTCTTGCTCAACGTGCAGTTCACTATGATTTTCTCTTTATGCTGCCAGCCCCCTGTTCCGTCACTCCACATCTATTTTTGTCTGTTATCTGCAGACATATATATTCTTAAATTGTTAACACAGATTAAGGATGACCCTACATAACTAAACCCTCCACAAGTATTGGATTGGAAATACAATTTGTATGCGTTTCTGCTTTGCTGTTTTTATTGTGAAAAATCTATTAACTCTATATTCCTAGTCAACAAGCAGTTGCCACAGTGACACAAGAGCTGCAGGTCTGGACCTCTAAATATAGAATAAATAAAGAATTTTTTGGGGATATTTGACAGCACGTCGATGTATTATCCATTTTGTTGTCAAAGAGGATGACCGTTGGCATACTTGATCAGACGTAGCTAGCTAATCAAACCAGTCACATAAGTAAAATGCCATGTTGTAGCTCTGTAAACATTAGATATGTATAAGTGCAATATTTTGGAGCAAAAATGTTTACAATATACACAGTCTTGTATGTGTGTTTAATGTTGAGGTGTCACTATAAAGGTCCAAAAAGATGGCCGTGAGATGGTAATGTTTATCATTGACTGTTGTTCTCTACGAGAAAGTGTTTCATCGCCATTATTTTATCCCTAACCATATTTTTATCATTATTTAACCCTAAACATGTATTTCTATGTCTGACCCCGTCTAAGTACAATGGACTGCAATGTAAAAAAAGGCAGGTTGTTGGGCAATACTGAAACTTAAAGGTGGGGTCTGTGATGTTTTCTGGAGCATTTTTTATCATATTGTCTGAAAACCTCCTCACGACCCCATTGCACCCACTAAAATAGAATGTTTGGAAAAAAAACGAAATCTTTTAGTCCATTGTAGAGGGTGTAGCAAGAGGAAATGTCTGACCAATAGAAGTAATGATGAGAGTTACTTCTATTGGATTCTGACACGCCAATCAACCGTCAGCCCCCCCTCCCCCCTGCGCGCTCACAGACTCGTGACTCGTTCATTTGTTTTGAAGGCGTGGTTTCGAGGGGTGGGCTGAAGGGAGAGGCAAGGTTGTGTATTTTCAAAAATATAGCTTGCAGGAACCGTTTTTCCAAGATCTCAGACCCCACCTTTAAACTTGGTTCTCTCCCCACCACACAATTGTGAAATTTTCATGTAATACAAAAGATTGGCACATAACAATCTTGAAAAGAAACTCAGGCATACAAAACATGTGGTTGGCCAGAACCTGTTTGTGGGAATTGACTAAGAGGGCTCATAATCAAATCAGTGAGTCAAAAACTTTGTTAGCACAGTCAAGCATCTGATAACACATGACATAGCAATAAAGCTAATTTACTTTAGTTTTACTTTCCAATACAACGGCACCAACTCAGTGTCCCTCATACAACTGTGTATTTCAAAAAGAAAACTCTAATTGGATCAACCCTGAAGAGTCATCAGCCATAAATATCAAATCAATGCAGATATCTGATGAAACCAAACTGAAAGCAATCATTATGACTGATGTTGAATTAACATAGATTTTTCAACCACAGACAGTTTATCAATAATTATTCAACTGTCACTCTGAGCTAAAATTTAGTTGATTTATTTTGAAAAAAATGTTTTTTAAAGTATTATCAATTAAGTCGCTTATAATTTAAAAGGCATTTCATTTTTTCATTTTTTTCCTCATATTAAAAATTCTAAATGTTTCTATTCAGTTAACTTCCAGCATAATAAAACTGACTCATTAAATGTATTTCCTTAGTCTCATCATAAGGCATGTGTTGAACTGGCCCAAATTGTTAAAACATATGGCATGGAATGTATTGGCTGCTGGCTGGTTCATAACACCATTGAGAAGTCATGAATCCTCCATCACTCATCAGCTCCATAAGCTTTGGACTTCCCTGTCGCTCCATTCCCAATATTTCACCAATGTTTGTTTTTCTAACAGCTGTCATGGTGTTTGACTGATGGTGTATCCATCCACAAATGGGAAATCAGAATTTCAAACTTCCAACATGTAAAAAATGAAAGACGTTCAGTTGGGAGTCAGATTTCTTTGCTGGGATATAAAACATTGAACAAAGTGCTGGGAAAGTGTTTATTAGATCATGTATTTCTTCAGCCGATTTCCCAAGATAACTGCTCCTGACATTTGATGTTAAGAGCCAAACAAAAAGCATGAGCAAAAGAGTTTCAACTTCCCACTTCCGAGGTACAGCGAATGCAGCGTCGTCTGAAATTGAAGCGAGGCAGAGAAAACGAGGAAGGAGGATGGATAACCTTGTAAAGTGACACAAGTTTACCCTGCAAAGCTAAACAGCTCACTGAATGACACATTTTCTACAGGGTGTCCAAGAAAATATTCCAGGACTGTGTTTATTTTCTGAATATTTGAGCTAGAAGTGAATTTAGATACACAAATGTATGTTCTGAAAAAAATTGATTTTTTTCCCCCCATAATATGCCTCCTTTGAGTGTTCCAGCAGTGAAAGGAAGCCTTCGAAAGTGTTGCTCTTCTACATCACATAAGGACTCTTATTGGCTTCTCATTAACACAGGTTCTATTACACTTGCTAGTGGAGACAATACTGTTAAAACAGTTAAACAAAAACTATTTTCAATTTTCGTCTGTCTGTCTGTTAGGAAAATGTTTAAGAATACTCAGGAACATGTCTGAAATTCAAAAGCAAAGGACATTTAATCATGTTGCAACAAGGGAACATCTACATACAGAGGCTGTGATGCGAATGTTCAAAGATGATAATGTAAACAAGCTTTTATAGGGCAAGAAGACAGAGGCTTGCATTTTCTTTATATGAGTCATGAGACATTCCCTTCTGGTCGCAGACCATGGTGTTGATGATGCCGAGGCAGTGGAATATCCTCTTCTCGGAGCAGGCAGTGCCGCTGATACCACCAAGGTTGTGGGACATTCCCTTCTGAGATCACTGAAAGCAGACAGTGCTGACCTACGAGTGCATCTGGTATTCTCATGCATGGGTACAATAGTGGCAACACAAGCAGTTAGACAGAAGTAGAAATGATCTTGATTATGTTAGCATAAAGGATACAAAAAAAAATCATTCTATCAGAGTCCACAAATATAAGAGTACACAAACCACAATCATTATTTTCTTCTGAGAGTCGCTATTTCCCATGTTTCCCATGAACCTTGTTCCGCACATTTTTCTTTGAAATCCTTACCTTTGCGACGCCATACAGTTTTGAAGCCATCAGTTCCAAAAACAGTGATCTTTGTCTCGTCACTCCAGAGTATAGAGTCCCAGCACGGGCCCTGGCAATTTCTAGGCGGGCTTTGTGCTTTAAGAGTGGCTACCTTCGTGGACGATACTCATACATGCCACTCCTCTGCAGTGTGCGCCGCATTGGTGTCATGGGAAACAGTCACTCCAGTTTGGCTTTCTACTTCTTTAGCCAACTGCAGTGAACTTGCATGGCGATTTTCTTCAACCCTTCTCATCAGAAGATGCTCCTGTCGAGTTGTTAACTTCCGCGGACGGCATTGGTGTCTGTGTTTCTTACATTTTTGGATCACTTTTGCGACAGTATTCTGACTGATAAGTGAAGGTTTGCCTATCTTCTTGGAGCTCTCAACTTTTTCGTGTAAAGAAATTATTTCCTTTCTTAGGTTTTGTGACATTTCTCTTCCATGTGGTGCGATAGCTGACAGCATGAAATGGGAAGAGGTTTTCTTTCTTAGGTAATGCCCTTTTATAGTCACCTGTCTGCTGGACACCGCTTAAATGAATAATTAGACTCAGCTGTGGTCTAGAATTTTGTAGTCTTAAGTTTTCCCCTAAGACTTTAATTGTGGTGTACTCATTTTTACAACATTCGCTTGAATGAATTTGTTAGGAAATTCACTTTTTTTGTGTGCAAATGAACAAATCTTGTTTGCAATCAATGGCCTACATTTGGCCACATTCAATGGGATAATTTTGTAGCATAGTGTCCCATATAAAATGCTGATTCTGAAAGGAAACTAAAGGTTTTCTGAAAAATCTGGTGGGGTGTACTCATTAATGCTGAGCACTGTATGTACTACACATTGAGGTAATGAACTGATGCCGGTTGTGTTCCACTTTCAGCCCAATCCCTCCATCACATTTCATTACCTCCTATGTTCACAACCCTCATTATTATTTCTTTGGTGTGTTCAATCTTTTATGTTCTAATAAGCAGCTCTTGATACAAATACAGTTTTTGTTTCATTTTGTCATGGCCCTGTAGCAAAAGTGCCAGAAGTTGTGATGTGTTTGATTTTATTAGAGATGAGATTTAGCACATACATGCTACATTACTGCAACAGAGCTCCCATTTCTCATCTGCAGGAGAAAATGAAACTGTGATGAAATGTAATATAGTCCCCCTCAGGCAGAACTGGAGGGACTGGGAATTGCACCACAATAAATCTAATGGATATTACTGCCCTCAGTTCTCCCTCCTTCTCGTTTTTCACTCACTATTTCTCTCCATCTCCTGCTTTTTACCTTCCTTCTACCTTTTATTCTGTCTTGCTGTGCAAGCATACATAGGTTACACATATACTCATAGCCTGGCATATAAAGATTTGCATTTGCTTCAAGAGCCTGCCCTGGTTCCACAAAGACAAATCACTTATATTTACCATCAGATCCGTTTTAGATCATCATAATGGATTTCAGTTACCTGACTTGAAACCTAATGAAGTAGATGCCTTTCTCTGTCCCAGTGATACATTCGAAAAAGCATGAACATTCAGAGGACAGAGGGTTATATAAACAACTCATTATCAAAGCATTACATAAAGAAAAGGTTGGTATTGTTGGAAAGAAATTATCATTAAATGCCCTGTGCTATCAGTTTTTCAGGAGAATGACTCACAATTGTGTTGATTACTGGAACAAAAAACATCAAAAGGAAGGAATGAGGACAGAAAAATATTTCAACAAGAATAGTTTTGGTTAGATTCTTGTCTAATTTTACCAAGCACGAGTACAAACATACAAATATGCTTTTGCTCCCCTAAAAGCTTTCTTACGATAATATATATGCAATTTTTATTCTCTTTAATGCATCTTTCAGTGTCAACATTATAGCATATTAGGACAAAGTCAAAATGTATTTCTCATAAAGTGTTCAAAAACAGTTCTTAAGCGTTTTCCAATATGGTTCCTATGAGCATTTTATTAGCATCTTACAGCTCTTTGAGACTGTGAAACACTAATTAGCCGTTTGTCCACACCTTCAAGAAAAGTCTGAATCCATACCTTAGGATTTCTGAACAACATTAAAGTAATGGGTCAAATGACTATGCCTCATAACAAGTGACGAACCTCCTGAGAATCATTCGACTCAGCTCGGAGTCATGTTTGACACCTTTAAGCCGATTCATTCAAATTCACAGCCCTTAACTTTATCGCTCCTACAATGGGACAGATATTTTCTAAGAAAAAGCAGCAGGCAACGACGACGAACACACTTACAAAACTTTGCTTGTGAGCGCAGTGGAGCACGTAGCACGTAACATGTTTCCCTCATTTGACATTGGAGAGCAAAGCAGAGCTAGAAGGGTAGTAATGATAGAGCTGAAATGTGTCCGTGAGCACAACTCAAGATAAATGCTAATGTTGCTCATAGATGTGTTATTCCAATCAACTATTCCCATTACCTCGCAAAGCTGCTGGATTCTTGTGAGACTGACAAGATTAGAGGAGAATCCGTCTTGCAAATTTGTGAGCTTTTTTTTGTTTCCTATTTTGTGGTCAATCCACAGTGGTGTGTATTAATCATCACATGGCAGCTGCTGGCATTTTTTAGATGTGATGGCAGTTAAATGGTAGTCAAAACTTAATATAGACCTTTTTTTAAACATTATCTAGGTCCTGCAAAGCGCTTTAGCCACCCATTCACATAAATACACACACAAATAAATGCTCTCTAAAGACAGTATACAGCTTTTTATCTATGTTCACACATTGATATCAAGGGCAATGTGGGGTTTGGTGTCTTGCCATGTAATGACACTTCCATGGATGAGCTGCGGATTGATTCAGTGACCTTCTGGTTAGTGGAACACCACTCTACTCGTTGAACGACGGCTGGGCCAATGGCACACATAGCACCAATGGCATTAATAGCAATAAAAAATGGTAGCTCCTCAATAGTGTGTATGCTGCTATAGCATCAGTTAAATAAGAATTATTTACTTAACACTTAATTTTACAGACTGGCTCTGCTGGTGGCACTTTGTAACGTTTATCTCACTAGATGAAGTTCTCTTGTGAAAAAGGCTGATACACGCCTTGGTAATTGCAATCATTTGCCAAGTACAGTAATTATTCAAAATTTCCTGCACTTTTCCAAACGTTTTCCTCTGAAGAAAAACAAATACTTTCCTTTGTGGTACACGAATCTTGCAGAAGCAGACTGCTTAAACGTAGCTGTGGGCGGTGCCTGGAGTTCTGGAGTAAATGCTAAATGGACAGAATTGGAGCTTTTTTAGACTACTTGACCATTCAAAGTGCTTTTAAACAACAAGCCACATTCACCCAGTCACACACACACACACACACACACAAAATTACAAGAGAACCCAAGCAACCCATTCATTCTTCACACAAACTCAAACACCTCTTCTTACCTTTATAGTGGTACAGACTACGACACGTGACATGGGGAAGCCAGGGGTTGAACCATTGACCTTCCGATTGACAAATTACCTTCAAGTGTAACATGAGTAGCACCAGCTCATATACTTGTTTCGCTCTAATCATAGTGATGGAATCAACAAATGATGTTTCGTAGAGGATTCAAGCAAAATCTCACATCTAGGCAAATTCCTATTTTGTGAACTTGTTTAATGTATTAAATGGAAGATGAGAGAAAGTACAAAATCTATTGTGTTGATAGTTGTTTGATATAATGTTTACGAGAGGAGGCAATAATGGTCAGAAATCCAGACGGAAAGTGATTCTTGCAGAATGTCTGTGTACTATTAGTCATCTGGTTGATCGCCCTAACATTCAAATAAACCCTTAACCACAGCAAGTTTTGTGTGTTGACACCAAGTGGTCAGAAATAATCTATAAAACAAACTGTAAAAAAAAAAAAAAAAAAGCAGAAACAAGCGAAAGGAGTTTTTTGCCTGGCTGAAGTTGACCTGGATCTGACTGGACACAGTCTGGATCACTTTGCAGACAAACACACAGTGATTAACTGTGTCCAGATCTCTTTTTCCCTGCAGGATTCCCTTGCTCTACAATTTACTGTCAACCACACACTTCAAGTGGTTCGTAAATTTCTTCGCAAGCAACCCTTTCCTTGTAAGAGTGATAACAGCTTGCAGTGGCCTAAATCTTTGTAATGAAGTACCAATTATTGGAGAGCTCTCATATCTTAATTATCTTAATAATTGTTGCTTCAGTGAATGTAGGTGCACTGCAGAGGTCAACCAATTAAACTACTGTGGTAAAAACATTTAGACAGAGTTAACTTTGAAGCAAATGTAAAACATTGCAAATTGTTAGTCTGGCCAAGGCCTAGCTTACTTTGACTGATATGTAACATAACATTTTTTGAGTTTTCAATATAAAAACATCTTCTCTGATAACTTAGAATTAACATTGCTTTGCAACTGTTTGGATGTTACCAATTGTAGCAACAGATGGATTGATTCAAAAGCTGTTTGATATAAATTCAGCATAATGATACTGTGTCTACAAGTCATTCTACATATCTGTTCATTAACCCTTTGCAATGCAGCAGAGGTCCTGGTGGGCTTTTGATTAAGTTGCCAGAAGGCCTGTGCTGCAGTTGTCATACAAACATGCAGTGTATGGTGCACTTGGCAATATTGACTCTGATAAGCATTGAAATAGCAGGTCCTTGCCCAGATTAAGTAACTCTGCTCTCAAACGTAAGAGAATGTTGAGAACTGAAAGTAGCTCCCAGCAGTTTCTATATATATGTATGTATATAGAAACTGCATGTATATACATATATATATGCAACTGGTGGCCTCATCCCACAGACATTTAGAGACTATTGTTAAAGAAGAAGGGATGCTGCAGATGTGGTGAACATGGCCCTGTCCCAACCTTTTTGAGATGTGTTCCTGCAATCAAGATTAACTATAATGTGCTTCTTGAAATAGTAAAATGATTCACTTTCAACATTTGACATGTTTCCTTTGATATACTGTCAATGAAAAATAGTTTTTTGATAGTTGCAAAATGTTGCATTCTGTTTTCATCGACATTTTAAGGTGTCTCAACCTTTCTGTGGAATCGGGATTGGATTAGCATAATAAAACATCTCATGTGAATATAAAGAATCCAGACAGTAAGATCTCTGTTGTCTTAACAGTTGGTGCAACACCTACACTGCAGCATTCAATAGCTTTTTTTGTTCTCACAAGTATTTATAGCGTGCTCCACCAACCCATCCAGCATTTCACTGCTATGTGAAGAGAAAAACTCCGCTCAGTCTTATCAAGTTGTTAGCCAGTGTGTAACATCTAATTCTTCATTATTCCAACATAGTTAATGAGGTTGCAACTCTTTTTGATGCCATTCTAAGTTTTAGGAATGATAAGAAATAAACTGATCGACTCCTCACGGTTAACTTTCACTCAGTCTGCTGCCCTTGGGACTGAGAGAGTGGGCACAACTCACTTCTTTTTTCATGAACACATGTTTATTGATAAAAGCGTCTGACATGGAAACTATGAAACTGACAGGAGGACCAACAGCTTGCATGGAACAGTGTAATGCAACATCCTCCTGTTCGTAGCTTATAGTGTTGTCCTATGACAGAAAAGCTACTTAGTGGATGTAAGTGAGGGTAATCATGCTGTTAATGGCAATGAGACAGGTTTTAATAATTTTGTTTTACTAACCATCTCTGTTCTATATCATCTTTATCCAATTCAGGGTTGCCTGTGTGGGCTGGAACCTATCCCAGCTACTATGGGGAGAGACACAGGGTACCATGAACAGTTCGCCAGTCCATCACAGAACCAACACGGAGACAGTCGAGACAAACAATAATATACGCTCACACTCATTTCTTGGATCAATTTGGAATCACCAGTTAATCTAACATTCATGTTTTTGGATGGTGGGGGGAAGCCAGAGTACCTGGAGAGAATCCATGCTGACATGGAAGCTTACAAAAAGTAAGAAAATGCAGAGAAAGCCTACAGTGCCAATACAATTCATCTGTGTCATTAGTGAGGAGTGAACTATGAGATCAGTATTTCTCTTACTTTGTACAGCGGAGGACAAAAAGCAGAACATTCCTAATTTATTAGTTGAAAACAGAACCAAAAAGTGAACAATACCACAATCTGCCTTGTGTCCATGTTGCTATAGCAACAGTATTTGACGGTCCTCAATACAAACAAGTGTTCAATATCTTCCTCAGTGCTGA
This sequence comes from Odontesthes bonariensis, assembly GCF_027942865.1. NCBI lineage: Eukaryota > Metazoa > Chordata > Actinopteri > Atheriniformes > Atherinopsidae > Odontesthes > Odontesthes bonariensis. The sequence continues at coordinate 33,256,253 of NC_134506.1, forward strand.
AGCATCTCTTGCTTTGATCACAGCGTAAACAGGTGCTAAAATTCAGAGAAAGTAAGAAAATGTTTGTATTAAAAGAAAAAAAATTATCTGTGGGCATCAGGAGCAGAGCTGGCTTCATCTCTTGCCTACTTCTTCATCTTGTGTCTTCGTTTCTATTTTTATTACCTTCTGCAAGAATTCATGTGCACTCCCTCAGAAGCCACCAAGCATATCCATTCGAATTTAACAAAAAATAAAGTAGACGACTCTTGAAATCCAATTTCCCCCATAAAACCGTTGTGCCTGCGCAATGCAGGCAATATTTGCATTAACATGAAGAGCTGTCTCAGATTGCTACATGAGCCAATTCAGTACATTTCATTTCACATAATGAGTGGAAGAATTTGATTATTGATCTCTCTGATGAATGTGCATTAAAGGAGAAATACATTACATAGCTGCCCAGTAAATGAACCTTTTCCAGCAGTTAGTCAAGATATTTTCAATCAAATTCTAATGTCATTTGTGGGAGTTTTTTTGAGAGGCAATCTAAATCAACACTAGCTTTTTTTACGATATGTTCATGCATAACAGAATCCAAAGTGTCCAATGTTGTATAGCTACTGTTTCGAGCCCTTTGCTGTCTTTGACATTTGCAGATAAAGCTTTTTTTCCCTAACAGATTGGATATAGGCCAATCAGGTCCTACTGGACCAAAGCCAGATAATTACGAAGGAAAACCTGTTGATTAAAGCATATTTTCTTTATTGATTTCAAATTCAGTTGTGCTTTTTGGTAATTAAATCCTAACAGTAGTAATCTATCACTGAAAGGACGAGGTGGTCCTGTACCTCTTGCCTCTGATCACACGGTAAAAAAAAACAAAAAAAAACATTAATAATCAGATTTTCAATGTACCACAGATGGTACACACTGTTTCACTGTCCTCTTTGTTTGATCTTATCTCAGAGAAATACCTTAAATACTTTAATGACGGAGGCATGTACTGCGTTAGATGTCCCTGTTGGCTCCACTCACAGCAACAAGCCTCTTCTCCATTGTCTTGGTTACTAAGGCGAAAAGTCCTACCTCATGTTGGTTATTTGCACTTCATCATTTTTTAACTAAATCTTATATCGATTTCGATCATAGGCTGTACAAGAAAGACAGAACAGCGTTGTCTCAGTAGCTCTGTCAGTCACGCATAAACAACCACATGAAATGCGAGTTGCGTGATCTATTTTCTCACTTCTGAGAAACATTCAGTTAACACGCATGAACACATGTTTCAATTCCTGGATCGGTTTAGGCAATAACATCACTTGGTTAGGTTGAGGAAGATATCATGTAGAAGCTGCCACATCTTTGAATAAATGTTAAATCAGTATTTTTTTCCCACAAGTAATTTTGGCGCCATTAACAAGCATGACACCTTCTGATCGGTGTACTCCAAGACCATAGGTATAGTATGTGAAATGTGAAAGGTGTTACTTATGTCCCCAGGAGAAATTATCACAGAAATCCAACATTTTCCCAGATATTTACACAGTGTCTTTAACCCCATTGTTTTGGATTTGCACCCCGTGGCTTTATCAGCCAACTAACACTATTGTCAGTACTTTCTGTAGGAGACAACTATTTCAAGCCAAAAAATTCTGAAACTAATAACATGTGTTATATATGCTGTTCGCAATGGCTCCTAAACAAAATGGGAAATGATGTTGAGATAAAGATTCCTTTATGTTTCATGTTGAAAGAAACATAAAGGGAATGTAAACGGTATAGTTGTGAAAGGTAACTTAATGAACAATAATGATATCGACAGTAACTGATAATGTTGAGATAACGCTCAAATAGTACGCTCAGAAGTATATCTTCTTCATAATCCATTTTAATTGTTCAAATCCAACTATTATAACTGAGTACTACAAAATGAACTTCATTTATACATGGTTTTGAATGCAAGAAATGGGAGGTTTCTGTGGGGGCTGCATCTGGGGACGGTCAGTTTCCTCTGGGACGCATATTCTGGGCTGGACACTCACATCCAGATGGCTGAAACTTATAACCATCTGTGGCTTCAAATGAAAATAAAGAAAAATTAAAATACACATACAAAACCAATTTATGATCATTGACCCTGGAGGAAAGTTTGGGTTTGGGCAGTCGGTATAAAACGTACCCAGTGTTTTAATATGTTTTCTCACACTGGAACATTGTGCAGAAAATAACATGAGAATATTATAGCTGACCTCATAGCCTCAATAATAAAGTGTATTCAATATCCCTCTTGTTTTATTTCTCTGTGCCAAGAACAATGAAAACAAACTGAAGTCTGAAAACGGCTCCAGAGGAAATCAAATGAGTGGTTCAATTGCGGGAATATCAAACCATTTACTGTTTTGATTTGAAAGATGAAAAACAACATTTTAATCTCTGCTGTCATCACTGAGACATTTTCCAGCGTGCACTTGGGTTAAAAGAAGGGTTGACAAGCAATTGATTTCTGCAAAACTTTTCTCTCTGTGTGCAATTATAATAACTCAGACAGGTTTGCAAATAATCATGAATTACCATGCAACCCAACCACAGCCAAGAAGACGCAAACAAACATACTCATTGCAGTTAGTTAAAAACCCAAATACTTGAAACTGACAAACAAACACTTTAATCTGCAACAGGCACCATGACATACTAGTTTCAAGACCTCAGAGCGTTTGACGTGTATATTGTGTGAGTGCGTGTGTGTGTACGTGCACATAAATGGGGGAGCTGTAGTAAAATAAGGCCGTTAATCAACCTTGTGAAAAAAAGAGAACCTACAAAGAATAGTGTTCAAAGGCCCTTTCATATGTCCTCCATTGAAATTTGGTGAATATTCTGTCACCGTGCTTTTGAAGTGGTTGCTGAGTATACAGTTCCGAGGAACACTTATTTGGGCCACCACCTCCCCAGTCTTTGTTGTCATCTTCATTGTGCTCTGCTGACCCTGTGCTTTTCCAAAGAGCAACATCCCACACCTCCGATTAATGCCTCATTAGGCCTGATACTGACTGGGAGCAGGGGCGGTGAACACGCCTCACGTCTATTTAGCCACAACTCCCACACCGAGATCTTCACCACGGAGGAGATATTATTAAGAAGCCTTAACCTCGGTACTATTAAACCCCCCCCCCCTTTTTTTTTCTCACACCCTCCACTTTGAAGCAGGACCAGAGTGCACCTACCAGTTTTTTTATTTGCTGAGGCTTATCCGTGATCTGTTCATGTGACTGTCTAACTCTTCAATGCTGCTTTCAATCATGTCAGCTTGCATGAAAACACGAATTTGACTTTTTTGTGACAAGTTAATGTGAGTTTTAACTTAGTCTATTGTTCTATGGGCATTGCTGTCCCTGAAACGTCAGCTTAACTGAATAGAAAAAAAAAAAAACGTCAATGTGTCAAATAATGGTTTATCTGCGCGAGATAACCAGGGGTAAATACATAAAACATTTATTTTTTTTATGCTCTCTTTGTTTATCAAAATAAACCATTTCCTACCTAAAATGTGCCTAATAATTTTTTTTTTCCTGAGCTCTTTTGGCTACCAGAGAAAAAAACATAAAAAGCTAAAATAGAAGCTTGAAAGTGCAGACTGACCCCCTGATGATGTGCTGAACTTGTCAGTCTGTATGACCTCATGTTGAAATGTATATGTGTGATTATGAACCGGACTGGAAATACACTGCAACATTGTATACACTCCACTCCGTTTCTTTGCATTTTCTCATGAATTGAATTTTCTATTTAAATGTTACTCAAATTGTGACCAAATTTCCTGAAAGTTGATAAATAAAAAGGATGCTCTACAGCCGTGGTAGGAGTTAGTGGTGCCGGTTCTCCAAAAGGGAGACATTTTAACCAGTGTTTCCTATGAATGTAGGTAATAAGTTTATAAGTTGTAAACACACGCTTCACCTTTGTTCCACAGATTTGGGGAAACTGGCATTCACATAATGAAATGCACTCCTGTGGCCCCATCCAGCTTTCCTCTAAGGCAACAGGATTTTTGATTAATTATTTCAAAGGCTTGTTTCTGATTCTGACAGAAAGTAAACACAGATGTGCTAATTATTAGAAATATGTGGAATGTTTTTTTCTCAACTGCCAAAGCTGTTTTGTATCATAGTGGGTCAAGAAATATGCATCACCAGAAACTTCTGTTAACTCATAAGGATATTGTGACACTTCATGTAAAACTGTGAAGTTTTACTCTGCCACTCTTTGTGTAGATCTGTCCTTTATGGAACTCAGTCTTTTCTCAGCTAATTTGTGGCAGTCAAACATCTTCTTAAGGACAACAAGGTTTCTTTGTCCTTATGACTGTTTGTGGGACAATGTACCATTTTGCTTTTTGCTTTTTCTCAGGAGACAGTAAATGAAGTCAGCTTCACACATGTAAACAAACTGGTGTGTGTGTGGATATTTATGGAGGGTGATGAGGTCAGCGAGTAATCCTCTCCAGATGTAGAGCCATAACGGCCATTCCAGGTGGTTAATTACTGTAAGTTTTTTATAACTTTTGTTCAGACCCAGAAACAAGTGTTAAGTTATGTAAAAATCCTTATTTTTATTCATTTATTTCAACAGCCATTTCATGTGAGTCCTCATTGTTAGAAACCCTACGAGGAATATGTCAACCGCTAAGTTGGCACAACCAATACACCTTTAACTGCCACATATATGTGAAATGGGATACAAGATGAAAAAAAATGAAATCATGTAAATTAGAATGTGTTAAGCAAACCTCAAATTGTGGAAAACACAAGTGAATATCATGGTTTCAGTTTCAGTGGGTTTTTTTAGTAGCAGCCTTCAACTATTTCATGATTTACAGAGAAAGCGTTAGAGCTAAGGCTCATATATTTGATTGTATATATGACAAGTTAGGTGCAGTTTTATGCTTCACTTTATGTACCAAAAAAACATTTCCATGACATACCTACATCCTGTTATTTTCAATTATGTGATCCGCCTCTCTTTATTATCCTTATTATCGTTATTATTATTATTATCATTTAGACCTGACATAACAAAAGTTAGTCTGTATTGGTCTGCCTGTCACCATTTGAATGAATGGAAATACTAAGCTAAATCAATGAAGAGATTCACTTTGTTGACACAGTGATAATATCATTATGGCATTACTACCAGCAGCAGTAACTTCAATTGTGATATTGAAGGTTAGTTTGAATTGAAATGAATGTTGGTGGAAGCTACACCAACCCCGACAAGCAAGACTGTGTTCTATGGGCCTTGGAAATTCTGTTTTTAGAAGATGAACCTGGTTTATGTTTCTCACCTAGTACTACTGCATAGAAGTAGACAAATTAATCGGGCCGATTTTTGCCATTTTCCTAATTATTGGCATTGGCTGATGCCTGACCATACTATTCTGATTAAATTAGCTATTATACTTGTGGTATTTTCAACTGTAAAAGTGCATTTCAATAAAGTCTACTCTCTTGTTTATCTAGCTTTTTAGTCATTATTATTTTCCACTCCATGTATAAAATCTTGTCTTGTATAACTGTGCAGTTTGTGGATTGTTTTCATATTCTAACATATCAGAGGAAAGTTCTGATTTATTCACCTCGCAAGCTTGAGCGCTGACTTAATCATTTTGCAGTTGTGTGAATCGCTCTGAAACACAGTTTTACGAAAAAGGAAAAAAAGATGATCCATGAGGAGTCTCATTAAATAGTTTTATGAGTTAGTACAATCCAATTTTCCCCTGAAAAACCAAGTTTGAAGGTTGTTCTCAAGGTGCACAGCTATGTGGAACGATGAGTAATGTGAGTGTTAGAGAAAAACTGTCATTGTAATAAAAACAAAATGTCTCCATTTGGATTATTACTGCAGCTGCATTTTCAAGCTTACAGCAAAGAGAACTGTGGCATAGGTTGTCTGCAGCCCCTTCTACGTAAACACAGCAGATGTGTAGACCATATAAAAGTTGCAGAGAACTGACAACAAAGCAGATTTATTTTCTGCTCGATACTATATATTATCTCTACTGACGTATATTGATTGGGCTGTGGCAGGTGACTGGAGCAGCTGCGCTGTGGTATTGTGAGATGGCTGTTTGACCAAACACTTTAGCTTATAACCAGTCCTCAGGAGGACGGCGTACAGCTCACAAACACGCTATTTGCTCCTCACATCTGCAGAGCTGGGACAGCAGTCTTCATCATGCTGGTTTGAATAATCAATCAACAATGGGTTGCTTTGGAGCACCTGAGCAGTTTGCCATGTGTTTTTCCCAACTTGTAAAAGCCAAGTCAAGAAAATCCTGTGTCTCTTTAAAAAGTCGAAAATTAGGCCCATATTCCTGTTATAACTTCTTTTGTCATGGAAACAAGAACAATAGAATATTCTGAACTCACTGCCAATGTTTACAAATTTGCCAGTCACGCTAACATGCTAAAGGTCGGGTTAATTATTAACTAAAAGAGGAAGTGTGCATTTAGAGCTCAGAGAAAAACTATATTCTGGAAACTGTTCAGTAATGCTGCTCTCTTTCACTCAGTCTCTTAAAGAAACACCTCTGCGAGAAAGACAAGAACAATGGAGCTGAACAAGCATTTTAAAGCAGTGTATGACATACAACAGCCTCTATACAAGCTTAACATCCACACACCACAGTGCGCTTCACTGGGGAAATGCTTAAGCAGTGCCGATCTAGCAGAGCATGTTCGAAAAGATTACAGAAGTCAAATGGCCTTTTCTCCCATTGTGACTGTTAAACTGATGTTGACAGCCAGTCATAGGCATTGAGGCTCCACACTGCCTTCACCGCCCACCAAATCTATAAACTAAAGCAGAGAAATCTTTAAAGTGTTAGTCTGAGAGTAGAGGTTCCAAATTTCTCCCTAATCCCACACCACTCCCTCCTATTCATAGGAATCATAAAAGCTATGCTTCAGTTCTCCCCTGCATTATCCCCTTCTCCTTTTTCAAGCCACGGTGGTCATTTGTCGTATGATTAGTGAGAGAAAAAAATGACCCGAATTGGCATTAAAGAGAAATAACAGCATAGTAAATGACCTGGATGTCGGTCAGAAGGAGGAAGAGGGGGCCGGGTCTGTACCAGGCAGCCATGCTCACCAGGACCCAGACAATGGACCCCATCAGCCCTGATGCAGCTTGACAAGTGAATGACATGCTGAATGGTTACCATGGGAATAAATGTGATGAATATTATGCATGCATATTCTGTTTTTGCCCCCCCCACCCCCTTCTCTTTTTCATGGCTGGGGAGATTTGACTAATGGTGTACTGACTCTAAACAGTGCACTGGATGGGGAGCTGCACGGGGAGCCCCGTTTTTTTTTTTGCAGCTCCACTGGACATTGTAGCCCAGCTTAATGTTAACGCCTCAGAGAGTATTAGCTTAGCGCAGCTAGAACTCAGGAGGGGATGAGTCTATGTGAATGGACAGCAGTGCATTAGCTCCAACAGGGAGGGGGTTTCCAGCGCTAATGATCTAATAACAAAATCCTCCAGCCCAGTTTGCTGGACCTCAGCCACTGTGGACTGCTGTGGATTCTCAACACAGAAAGCTGGGAAGCTGCATGCACCATAAACAGCCCTGATAGGATTTTATTATACATCACATCTGTATGGATTATTTCTCACTTCAGCACATCTGGCAGTGCAGGTTAACCTTTTAGGAACACAAGCTAACAATCATCAGTCTTTAGTATTATCTTCATTATTTGGTATGCATGTAATAAAACAAACAAAATAAAATACATGTTCCCATATCCAGTTCTTCTTTTGTGTTTGCATAAATGATTAAACACATAACCTCCAAATACAGCAGTTTCTTTTTTCTAAGCATAAAGCATACATAGAGTAAATCTAAAAACCTCAAAGAATATAGCTTATGTTATTCTGCATTTATGCTATTGAAAGTTAATTCAACATATGTAACTCAGTTCTGAAATAATAAAACAACTCATCAAATTTGGTGCTGTGTCAGTATGGCCACTTACTTGCAGGTGTCTTTAACATTTTGCCACAGTCCTAGGTGAAAGGAAGCTACACTGTCGCTAATTTAGGATTTTTGCGTTTGTTTTAATTAGTAAAACTCTGCCCCAGTGCAGATAACTCTGCTTCCTGCCTTGATTAGTTTTCTCACCTGTGTTCAATCACCTGATTACTCATCAACCAAGATCATTCACCTAATGTCTATTCACCTGTTTTCCCTGCTCCTGTCCATATCCACACTTTTTGAGTTGAGCGTTCCTATTGTTCCCCATGTTGGATAATACATTTCTTGAGTTTCCTGGTCGTGGCCCGTTTTTTAGACTTTTCAATAATGATTTCAGACTTCACCTTTTACCGAAATGTTGCCCATTTGTCTGAACCAGTGATTGCTTCTCATTGGTTGACATCTGCTGGACCTGTCTGGTGTCCACCATCTCGCTTTTCCTTTCTAAGAACTATTACGCTCCTAGTTCCTCAAAACCCAACTTCCCCTTTATGGAGGATTAAAAATGACCAATGACATAGCCGCACATATTTAGGCAAAATGGAGTTACAACTTTTATGACAAGCATTTGTTTACATGTGTGCCTAGCCCAACATTGATTAGTGGGACTGTGTCTGAGACACCAAAAATGACTTTATGTTATCAGCTGAAAATACTAGACTAATCCCCATTCCAACCCACTGTTGTGGCATTTCTGAAATGGTAATTATGGTAATTACAGTAATTCAGGAATAATGCATAGTAAGGGACATCTGTCATGAACTAATTTAAACATCACTGCCTTTAATGTTTATTACATATATTCAAACTAACACTGGCACCACTAAACTATTCATTTTCAGCCATAAATGTTTTGTATGAAAATAAGATATACACAAATGATTGTTTTCTGTGACCAGACATACTTCAAATTTTTTTTTTATACATTCATGTACAACACACAAGTGTTGAAACCTGAGTGTGAATGTTGGTTAATATGTAATATATTGTTTGACCTGTTATCAGGGGCCAGATAACCTATCTTAATCCCATGATATTTTTAGCCTCTGAGTATGGTTTGTTTCCTGTTAGTATTCCAAGGACGGCAGCTAACATTTGGGAAGGAGGTGCTTACAGAAAAGCACAGATCCCCTCTCTGTGCTGACAGCAGGTTAATTTATCCTGAAAACAGATTTTATGCTGTGACGGCCCCCTCAAAACCCTTCTGATGAGCACAGGGAGTCACATTCTTCAACAATACTTCGATCAGAGTCCTCACACAATGAAACTGAGCATGTGAGCAAAATAGCCCCGAGATCAAACTGACATCTGAAAGGTTTTTCCTACCAGCACCAATTTATCATTTTCACTCCCGGATAAAAGAAAGCAATCTTCCAATTTGTGATTATACCTCTCACCAAATCACATTTCAGGTAAGGTAAGACATGTTTCCTGGACAGGATGAATATCTAAAGTGCCAGTCATAGAGTGTATACACTCAAAAACCAATAATGCGAAATCTTACGTGATATTGCATCCTCTATCATCACTGAGGAGAAAATACATATCAGCTGCGAGATACAGCCATCATAAGACTGCAATGACCCAGGGAAAATACAGCTCTTCTGTTGCAGCGCATACATCTCAACACATTATCTTCATCTCACTCTATGGGTACCATTGTAACATGACGACTTAAGCATTATATTAGTTAGTTTGTTAATATGTTTGTAAAGCAATTTTTTTTTTCTATTAGTGATCACATATCAGCTGGCAATAAATATCTTCTGGGATTGCATGATCATTGTTTTTTTTTATTAAAAGCGCAAGGCTGCCACCGATGATGGTGTTAACTGTTACTGACAATTTACAAAAATTAGCTTCATGTGAGCGGCTAACGTGAGAGATAAATAATGAATAAAGAATGGTTGTCGTCTGGTTATTATGATCAATATATGCAATGTGTGTCAGTAATATTTAGAAACACCACTCTGTACCAGTTATGAACAGAGGAGTGTATTACAAAGCAAGTTTACCACAGCCAGGCTGTCTCTGTGTTAGCAGGCTCTACAAATCCTAGCCCTCCTCCCAGAGATAACTGGTACTGTGATGATGATCTTTCTTTGTTAACTTTGGCTTTTCTCGTCCGGCTTTGTGCGCACTCACATAAAATGGGTGTTCAGCTTGTCATTTGATGCTCTTTTATTTTTTACACAAAATATGTCGATCAATTAATGCTCCATTCATAAGAAGATCGGTTTGTGTAAATGAAGAAGTGTAAATTACAAAAGAAAATCATTAAAAACACAGTTGCTGTTGCTAAAATGAGAGAAAAGAGGTGTAAACACATGCCATTTGATAAGTGCATTTGGATCTGGCAGTGAACCACATTCAGTCATTTACCAAACCAAAGCAAATTTCTATTTATTCTCTGATGAATAGTCCTGGACTGATGAATCTCCTAACCTGTGCTCGATCCGATTACGGCAGTACAGAACATATCGGGGTAAGATATAAAAACATATATGCTACAGTTAAATCTACATCACCAGCTAAAACCCTGGTTTCCATGGTAACACAATGCACAGCCTAGATCTTTTTAGAATAATTGCAAAACGTTTTTGGTAGCAGAATGTCAGTCTCAGTATCTTTGGAGTCTTATTCCCCGAGCTTAGAATCTACATTGCAGGTTTTAAAAAAAAGGATTTTCTGGCCAAAGGGGCTGATTTTTAGTTTGGATTAAAATCCGTGGTGGATCAAATATTTTAGAGATTAAATGTTGAAAGGATGTCACCAAATCAGCATGGTAGTTTGGCTAAATATGTTGATTAAAATGTCAACATTTAATCAGCATCTTAATGTAGTAGGTTACAGAGACTGACAGTCAAAGAGGTTTAGTGGCTTTAGGAGCCACACCCATGGCTGTCAAACTTAAGGGCTCAGTTCAATTTCCATACAAACCGAAGATGTTACAAAACATTTTGTGTTTTCAGTTGCTGTTCGGTATATGGTTTACACAATAAAAACTACGGGGTAACAAAACATCATGGCTTGTGTCAAAATGGTCAAAAATCTAAATGTCTTTTCCCTGGAACAGGTGATGAGGCTCTCTAAAAAATACATGTTGGACAAACAAACCACACATCCCACAAAAATGCAATACTTTGAAAGAGATATGAATAAAAAAACAACACAGAATCCATCTCTATCTGCACAAATATACAAAGGTTTTTGTTTCGGGAATATTTCTCATTTTGTTGTGAGATTGAGTTGGCTGTCAACACATTTGCCATGTCTCATATCTATAAAGATGGGGAAACATACAAAATTCATTCAATGTTTTCCAAGTCCTGCTACAAATGCCAAATAAAGCTGGATACCAGATGAGACCACAAGTGTGACATTTTGAACCAAAACTTTTTCACACCAAAAAATACAATGTATCATTCTCCACCAAGGCCAAAGACCTATTTCACATCATCTAAGAAAACTAATTAGGTCTGCATTAAAATTGAATGGATTTTACCTTTGCCATTCTTCACATAGCCACCAAGTTTCATGACATTCAGCTCAGTAGTTTCTGCATAATCAAGCAGATAAACAGACCTTGGTGGAGGAATAAAAATGATAACAAACAATGTTTGTGGCAGTCTTCAAAATTCTGCTTTTAATTACATTTTCAGTTAAATATTTCTGCCACTGACACATAATTTCTAAAAGAAATGTCTAAAAGAAATTATAGACACAATAAATCTCCGGGGAAATAATGAACAGATGAATATTTCTGCACTGGCACAGGACAACAGAAGCTTAGCCCTAATCTCGTGGACATAATAGGAAAAACAGGCAGGTGCTTAGGCAGGTTGGCCCCATCCAGACACAGGTTTATAGGACTATGGCGACATTGACATTACTACCCATATGATCACAGAAGTTCACCTCTAATAATCCTTGAACAACACGGATTTGCTTATTAAGCATTTATCAATATGAGCGTGTATAAACCAGGCAAGTTGTGGTGTGATATTTCCTTTTGCAGTAGATACAGTCAGGATAAAATACTCACAGTAACACTGAAACAAGTCTCTGGCAAAATGATCTGCTATTGATTTTGCATGTAGTGCTTTTAGGTAGGTCATTTTCTGTTCTGCCACCACTAGCTCTTCAATGTTGTCTCCTGCATATTGTTCAATATTTCAAGCAATCAGCGACCATTTAAAATCTTATTCATTACAGATGTGTGCTGTGTTTGTACAGATGGAGAAGGAGATAGAATGGAAGGAGAGCTGGAGAGAAATGTGGGGGGGGGGGGAACACGCCACTGAATGTCCCAAGCCATTAGAACAAGGGATATTTCTGGTTGACTGAGCAATTCATTCTCGACATGTCACATTGAATTTCTTCCATTATAAAACACTGCTGCCTTCTCCACTCCAAAGGCAGATTGCCTGCACCTATTTCACCCAGTGAAATATTGCTTCTCCCCTCAAACAATCTTTTTCATCCCAAAGTTGTGAAAAAACATTTTCGAAACAGTGATTAGACTATGCCCATAGCGCACAGGGAATTCTTTTTGTACTTTTCTCAACCTTTCTGATTGAACATGCTTTTGTCAAACCTGATTCCATAACTCATTCATGTATCTAATGTGTTTATATCATCATCAATTCTGATGTGCCCCCATTTGCACTGTTGCATTGTCCCTGCTTTTGCTGTTTCATTATGGGCATTATTGATGTGATATGAGACATCGCAGAGACAACAGGAATCAATTTGTTGCTGTCAGTCTATATGGGCCTTTGGTGCTGATGTCAGACTTTTACACTGAATCTATTATGTGACAGATGGAAAAAAAAAAAGGAGGACAAAGTCTTTTGGCTGAGCCAGTTGTGTGATCTCTCATCCTCAGCTGCATCTTGTGCTTAGTCTCAACACTCCACAAAGCTCTGATATGGGAAGTCTGACTTTGCTCTGAGCCGCCGACAGTTCTGACAGAACAGCAACTGAGATTGATGTTGCCCAGATAGAAAATAGAGGAAGAATGGCAATTATGTCAGGCTAGGAGAAACATGTGTCTGTGTGCTGCAATACAATAGGCCCTTACCGCGTTGTTATCGTTCTCAATAACACAAGGTGTGTTTACGAGTAAATGGAATGTCTGTAGAGAACATTTAATCCTTAGTGCCCTTCTTCTTTTCTCGACATTTTGTCTTTTCTTCTCAGTCTTGCAGGAAAATCCCCTTTCCTTTATTCTATTGTCTTATTTCACGTGCACACAATTACATTTTCTGTTCTGGCAAAGCACTGGTTAAATAAAATCCATTATTCATACATTTTTCCAGTCCAGCTCAAATTAAAGGGCTTGCTTCAGCTTTTTTTTTTTTTAATTTAACTGAATGTGAGGAATATGAGTGGAGATCTCCAGTTTTGAGTTATACAAGTACATTTAAAGCTCTTTCATAATAAGTCACCAACCGCAGATGCTGGCCTTATGGTCTAGAAATCCAAATTTCACCATTCATTTTGGATCAGCTCCAGGTTGCAGCCCATAACCACTTCCTGAGAGTCCTGTTTCACTTTCCATTGAAAGAGACATCATTATGTAAAAACTTATACTTTTATACTGTATATATGCTGTATAGCGATTTTCATTTACCAGCACTGTAAGCTATTCATGCCTCAGAAAACACAACCATTTAGGAATTTAACGACACACTCCAGTGCTTGTCCAATCGAATAGAGTTGGAGAGGATGAGGGAGTTTGTCAGGGCCCTGGTGAGTCTACATTAATGGAAATGACAGTTTTGGAGAGAGACAGTAGACGGGTCATGGCTCAGATCCAGCCGCCCCTCTGTTTCTCTCCTGTTTAAACTGGCTGCCCTCCTGAGCCTTGTCTCGCACAACTTAGTATGGTGCTCTGCTGAAAACATCATATTTGTCCTGGCATAATTACACAGTGGAAATCAATTACAGTGGGAAAATATCTGTGTTGGAAATTATTAAATTGGTTGTCGACAGGCACCATCAGCAATTAGTTCTGACTAGTTAACTGAGTCGCTGCTCAAATTTATTAAACTGAAGGTGTGAAGTTGTGGGATGCCTGCTTTAGCCTACATTAGCAAATGGTTTGCTTTGAAAGGTTGCATGACATGTCATTTATCTAATGATGGTGCGTTCTTTTTTCTTCATGCACGAATGTCTAGGAAGCAAGATGCTGTGAGAAATTGCAGCCTGGTGGATTTGGATTGAAATTAACTGCTTGCAACAAATCAAAGATGTGTCACTCAACTGTGAACAGCCCCGAGTTAATTTATGAGCACAGAGATGAGCCGCTTTCTCTTCCAGACTCATCTATATCAGTAAATGGCACATTTATATTCAGCAGAATATGAGGTTACATTTTGTTTTACACCTGTGTTGACATTTAATTCAAAAGACAACGGCCAAGAGGGCAAGCCTATTCTCAGACCCATTTTAATGTATTTCAACATTCAGCCATCATAAAAATGAGCCCTGATTTTATTGCGATAATGGAAAAGTAGACTGCAAAAGTGGATTTGGAATTGGTTTGCGCATAATATCTTGTGCTATAAAAATGAGATTTGCAGCCATGGGGGAAAACAAATCAAGATCTTTTCTTCAGTTATTGGACCATGGAAGAGAGAATGCTATTATTTTAATGTAGCTAGAAAATGATGCTGTGTTCACAGTGCTCATGTCCATTTTGGTGCTCACGGTATGACGTGGTTGTCAGACAACAGACATGATTCTGAAAAATGACACTCTTTGGAGGAATTACTAAAATAACCAAAGACCCAGTGCTCATTATTAATGTATATTTAACACTTAACTGTAAACGTAACTCAAAATAAGAAGGAATAAAAATTGTTTTCTTGGTTTTCTTGACAATAATCCAAATAACCTGGCATCTTAAAAATGAAACATAGTAGGCAGTTCATAGCCAGAGGCATCCTGTAGGTTCAAGTCTCTTGCCGTGTTATTTGTATGCAGTGGGCAATATGTAGATTTAGATTTGTGTCTCAGGGCAAACAACCCTCAAGCAGCGCAGTATTTCATTTCATGCTGAGCATTCAGCTGCACGGGGAGCATAAATATTCATGATCCTCCAAACTCATGATATAAACATAAGAATATGGCCAGTGACAGGCATTACAGTGGTCACACTGGATCAAACAGAATAACCTGTCTTTGATGCTGTGAAAGAATGAGTATTATTACTGTGATTAGAGGACATACTGTGCTGTCATACTGAGACAGAGAAGTACTTAAAACATTTCCCACTCTGTGGTTTTGCAATCAGTATGTTCAAATGTGCTTCGATGATTAAAGCTTACAGTCATCAAACTGAGCAAACCAGGGATGATTCAGCAACTTTTCAATTGGTTAGGCCTCTAGAAAATGAGGTATTTTGTGATTCTGAACAAGGCCATTATCATGGCTGTGTGCAAAATCTAATAGGAAAGTGCCTTAATACAGCAACACCCTTGTAACAGGTCTCTGAAATTATTTAGGCACATTAATTTCAATTTCAACATTCAGTGCCAGTGCACAAAATAGTATGCCATGTATCCATATGAGCATGGTGTGGAGCTTAGTACAGTTGTAGACTGAATGATTCAGTTCATTGAGGTTAATGGACATTGGTTCATACACTACATTGTGTGGACTAAGACATGCTGTATGAGTGTGTGTGAATAGGTGATTGTTGTTTGTAGTGTAAAAGTGCTTTGAGCTGTCAACTAGACTATAAAAACACAACTATATAAGTACAGTCCATTTACCGTTTTACCATCTTTTTCAGCTATTTTGTTGCAGATTTGTTTGTGTGCATGGGATCATTGGGCCTCATGCAACAACCGTTCGTACGAACAGATTTGTTCTGCGTAGAGTGATTTAAGAGAATTTGCGCATTCACCAATCTTTTCTTATTTTACGTTTTCTTTCAGGTACGAACAGAATTTACGAGTGATCCAGACCTGTCGTAGGAGTTTCATAAAATAGTCCGCTGTTATTCCAATCAAGTTTGCTTGACTAATGGATTGTAAATTTAATTACGTTGAAGCAAACATAAATAAATATATACATTATACCCCATACTGATGCTGACATTATTCTGTTTGACTTAAATTATGCACTAATTGAAGGTTAATTTGACTCTGTATATAACAAGGTTAATGGGAAGTGTAACCAGTGATTGACTTGCTACTTTTGGATGCCTTAGCGCATCAGGCTCTTGGAAGAGAGCGTGTAGATATCCTTGTGGAGACAGACGAATGGCTGACATCGTGATTTAGACTGCCAAGGACTGTGCTGCTGTAAATATGCAGCTTGCTGGAGCCACAACTCCAGAGAGAAACACGCCGATCAAACCCGATTCCACAATAGACTGCACCCGTGCTGTTGTGGAGTGCACTATTGGTGACCTGAAGGCCAGGTGGGTGTGTCCCGATACAGTGGGGGGGGGGGGGGGGGGGGGGAGGCAAACTGCTCTTTAGCCCAGAGAAATCTGGCATGCTGCGTTTTTCACAATATTGCCATGAACGAGGGTCTCCTACTACCTGAACCAGCCCAGGCAGTCCAGAAGGTGTGGTGCCAGAAGACCCCCCTCATGGACCACCCCATCAAAGAGCCATCATGATGAGGCAACAACTGATTGCACGGCTTTAGTTGCAGTGATGAGCGCATTTTTAAGCCATTTTCATATCAAACCATTTCTTCTTTATTTCGGTGACATTACAAACTATATGTGCAACTGAATTAACAGCACTCCTAATTGCTTCCCATTTCTTTGCTTTAGCAGGTCCCGTAATTCCACTGCTGACACTGCTAAAAATGACAGATTTTCCTTTTTGGATCTCTAAAGTTGTTCTTTTTGCGCCTTGATGCCGTTCTCATGACTCAACACTCAGCACTTCCTGGCACAGGAGAGAGGAAGCACAGCCTAATATGGTATAATTTTGGGCGTGGAGTATGCAAATCTACTATCCTCGTGCACGTTCACTTAAATACGCACGGGTGGCATTGATCATTTACGCAGGTTGTTTACACACTTTTTCCAAAGTTAAGAGTGTTTGTTGAATCTGACGTTGCGTGTTCGTACGAGACCTTCGTACGAAAAAAGTAAGAATAAAAATTTTAGAATAAAAATACAAAATGTTCTTGCATGACGGAAGTGACCAGTAAACCACCAAAGACCAGCAAATTGCTTTTTGTAGAGGTGTTCACTTAATCAAGTGAATTTGAAGAACAACACCCATCTGCTACTTATCCTCTTAATTCTTAAAGGATAAGACCGGTTTTTTGACATTGGGCCCTTGATTTCACATTATAACATGATGTTCTACTCACCCCTGCTTGTTGTTTGTCATTTGGAGCTGTTCCGAAGATATTCGCGAGGCGTCTGCCTGCTCTCTTGAGATATTTGGCCATGAAACGGTTTCCTATGGGCAAGCTCATACAGGCACAAACTATGCTGTTTATAATTTATTAATTACTGTACATTAGCACTGATAACGTGGAGGTGCGTCGCTTACTTAAAAAAATCCGGGTTATTGTAATTTTGATTTTTTTGTCGTAAAGTGGGTGTTACTGACGTCATCGTCGTGCTACTGCCACAGACAGCCCACAGACCTGCTGCCTATTTATTCATTCGGCTAAAATTCAAAATTAGTAACCCGGATTTTTTTAAGTAAGCGACGCACCTCCACGTTATCAGTGCTAGTGTACAGTAATTAATAAATTATAAACAGCATGGTTTGTGCCTGTATGAGCTTGCCCATAGGAAACCGTTTCGTGGCCGAATATCTCAAGAGAGCAGCCAGACGCCTCGCGAATATCTTCGGAACAGCTCCAAATGACAAACAACAAGCAGGGGTGAGTAGAACATCATGTTATAATGTGAAATCAAGGGCCCAATGTCAAAAAACCGGTCTTATCCTTTAAGGAAGCAGTTACGGGTTTACAAAGTTCTTCACATATTGCTTCTGCATTATGGCTTCATTTTTACATGATACAGTGTAAAGTAATCTGTCAAGTGTTTATTTGAGCTTATATAAACCTAGTTTTAAGACCTGGTAGGGACCAGAGGATTGTTTATGATGTCCTGAAACTTAAAACCTTTAGAACTGAAAGGGGGGGTGTACTTTTTTTCATGACCTTGTGTGTTTCTCTCAGAACACTGTCACAGACCAGCACAATTTTGGCC
Organism: Odontesthes bonariensis; assembly: GCF_027942865.1. Taxonomy (NCBI): domain Eukaryota; kingdom Metazoa; phylum Chordata; class Actinopteri; order Atheriniformes; family Atherinopsidae; genus Odontesthes; species Odontesthes bonariensis. Next base: position 33,274,474 of record NC_134506.1, read on the forward strand.
TTCGACCAAACATTAACTCAAAGCCTAGTGGTACCCCCATAGAAGAAAGGGAAAGAAAAATGCACAACGAAGTGAATACATGAATAATTATGACAATATATTCTGACTGATATTTTTCCAAACACGTGGCATTTCTTCTTCCTACCTTAATGACTTCATAATCTGCATGTTTAAACAAAAGACAGTTTATTATGTCAGTTCTTACATAACACATAAGAGAGAAAATACAGCGCATTGTATTATGTAATTTCTTTGAACTCACTGATGGAATTCATGCAAACACCTGCAGCTGAGATACAAATACTACACAACTCAAGAACCTTCAGTTGCACAGCATACAGACGTGAGCGTGTGATGAATCCATGTTTTTGGTACCGTGCCCATTGATGTTAGCGTTGATATTCTGAAATAAAAGCACTTTGCATCTGTAGTATTGATATCTCAGTGATCATTGAGGTGACACCAAGTTTTAATGGCCCTCAGCTAATGGCACGGCATAGCCAGCTCAAGAACGTGAAAGTGAACGTACCTTCATTGTGTGAGAAACGCTCAGCCTCTCAACATAATGAGCTTCATAAGTCCGATGTATTAACTCAGATGCTCTGCATTAATTTTTTTGTTCACTCCTGATTCTCATGGTGCCTTGCCTCTCACGTTGCTCTGAAAATAGGTTGTAATCCGTATGCCACGTGCCAGTTTCTCTTTTTACTGTATCATCAGCCGACAAATATCCTGTGATCACTTAAATTTACTTGTGAAACAGAACAAGAAATAACTCCCTCCATGTTAAGACTATGAGGCAAACAAAAAGAAACTAATGCTGACATATTAAACAAACATGAGTACCAACTGCGCTCTGAAAATAAGAGCTCAGAACTATTAATCACGAAGTATTGGACATCCATCACAAAAAGCTCATTACGTTAGACAATTGAGAATGTGTGTAGCAGCGCTGTGGGACACATTTATGATATTATTTATGAGCAAATCTTTCAGGAGTAACAGATGTTCTGTTAAAATACAGTAATGAACATTTTTGTGGCATCTTCTTTGCAACAGAGTAAAATTTCTTAAAGACAGCACTAAAGCATAGAGGTTTGTTTACATGTGTTTTCCTTGGAGCCATGAAGTTGTGGTTAACATTATTTATCAAAAAATAAATAAATGAATTGATAAATAAATAAAAAACATTTGTGGGTAATACAACAAAATCACCATATGTACATAAAAAAGGATTTTGCTTTTAAAAATGACTTATTGACTTTTGAAAAATAGAAAGAAAAAAAATCTGCCGACAGTGAGGTCGATACAAATATGTTCAACACCTGCTCAGCATGAGGACTTATTTAGGCTTTTGTGAAGCTTTAAATTAACATGTGAATAGACTGAGTAAAGCATAGACTTTATCCTGCATAATTACAGACAGTGAAACTAATTCCAAAGCTTCAACACCAACATTATTTCATATCACTGTAGTTTTGGCCGTGTTCTAATTACTTTGTAAGTAGCGTAGTGCAATGTTCAAAGGCTTTTCTCGTTAATTGATTCAGTGTGCTTCAGCGCCTTGTTTTTACTCTCTTACACAGTGTTGCTGTGGATGAATCGAACAAATCAAATATAAAAAACCTGAAGAAATCTGAAATTATTAAAAGAAAACTCAGGCATATAATGTAATTACATACTGGCTTAAAGGAAATGTCAATCAAGGGCATATCTTGGAATCGCTTAATGGGATATAGAAATATCCACTTCCAGCATGTGGCACAGAAGGCCAGTGCTAATTAGTATGAGTGACGAGTGCTAAGATGACTAATGCTCCTGAGAACGGGTTTTAATTGAGAGTGATATAATAAAGTGTCCTGTAGATATTTCAGTAAACAGTCCTTGGTACCCAGTGGCCACCTAGGAACTATAATGTAGTAGCCAGCAGTGAGTCCAGCAACATGATTGATTCTGCTTGTTTTTAACATGATTCATTTATGCAGGACAGAGTGCCTTTCCCTTAATTCTGTGTGCAACTGATGAAACTGTTTTGGCCTGTCTTGTATATTTCTGTGAAATGCACAATATAGAATAGGGAAACTATCATTTAGAACGTGACACACAAAGTCTACAAACAAAGCTATATGAATAATATCTGGTACCTGCTTTGAAAATACAGCATACTGTGTGTTCAAGCCACAAACTAAATAAGTGTATTTCAAAGGTTCTATAAAAATCTAACGGATGTGTTTCCGCTGTTAGAATGTTAAAGAAAATCCAGCAAGAAAATTGTTTATCTGTCATCAAGAAATCAAATTTGATGCATAAGTTGAATGTGATAAGCCTTGTGCAGAGGTGACCGTTTCATAAATATGTTAACCAACATCTTACTAATATGAAAACAAAATGTGGAGCCAAATGACATACTGTACATTAGGAACATCAAGTATTTATTAAGAAAGCTTTAAATAATTTGTCATACATCATATGGATACTCTATATCCTTGGGCTTATTTGCCTCCATGGAACTGACCTGAACTTTTGCATCATTCCTGTGGTTAAAAAGAAAAAAATAGATGCTTGCTAACCTCTAAAATATTACAATTTGGTAAAGGGTGTTTTGAGACATTAAAATATTGTAATAACTTTCTCACATATGAGCAACACATTGTTTCGAAGTCAAGCCTTATCTTAGAGCAAAACTCTCTTTCTGAAAACCGAACTACAGACACAGCATGGTTGATCAGATCACAAGTGGACAGCAGCAAAAGCAGGTGCGAATGCACTCAGGACGGATTGAGAATGCATTTAGATCCAATCGCTCAGGCCACATTTGAGGGGGTTTTTCAGGGCACCATCATCAGCATTTGTTTAGTAGTCCCCAGAACACATTCTGGTTCTACCCAAGCAAATTCTGTCAACTGTATAAACAGAAGTACATATTTGTTTGTGTGCCAACAAATATTACCTTATTAAGAATGTTTACATGCAAAGCAGAGTCATAAGAGAGAATACATAAAAGCTGCCAGCTGATTTGAAATGATGATTTGAAATAAGTCGAGGGACAATCGATTTTTGGGCTTCACGTTTTCCTAAACGGCATCGTTGGGACCCTTGTCAACAAAACAAAGACATTTTCACTGGAAAATATTAACCTGTGGATTACCAGGAGCACTTATAAGTGAGCTGTTTAAATTTGTCTGGATTGCTGTTGCCATTGATTGCACCTATGGGTCATTGTATATTGTATAACTGTATGTCGCATGTGCACCCACTTTTACACAGCACTTGTGTACACAGTAAAGTTGTTTGGAAAACAGCCGATGGTCTTCGCTGGGCTTTCTGAATTGTAAGGAATGCAAAGCTTTAGATGTAGACGTACTGATGTCCCATTTGTTGTTCAGATTGACTGTGTGATGCAGTCTCCTAAATGGTCACTCAGGACACATTTAGGGACACATTTTAACCAGGTGCGAACCCATGTGCTAAGAGCTGTTCACTTGTGATCGGATCACTTTGGACGCATGTTAATACTACATGTGAACAGGGTCAGAGATGGCAGTAGAAGGGTAACGCTGATGTTTAATGACACACAACCTAAAACCTTCTTTCCACATAGAGATATTTGACCTACTAAATGGATTATAACTGCTCTAGCGCCATTGACTTGGCTTTATTACCTTTTCCCCTTTTTGGCCTCAAAGCCTTTTTGGCCTCAGATTTATATCAAAATGTTAACGGCAATTGACGAGCACCATTATTGTTGCATTTTATGTGGGACATGTATTCAGAACATCGATGATAGTTGTGAGTTTTATGTTAATTTGCTGTGTGGGTTGGGATGCGTTATCCCCTTGATTCCTGTGTCTAACTGCAGGCCACAATCTATCCAGCCCAGTCTCAGGGCAGGAACGTGATACAATCAGTAAAATCTAAAGCAACACCAGATAAGTTCTTCTTTAACCTAAAAACTAAGTGCTTCTTACTTGTTTTGAAGTACATCGAATTTTGCTATGCACATTCTTGGACCTGAAACTGCCCTCGAGTGCCAGGGGACTGAGATAAAGCAGCTCACCACTTTGGTTTCCGGCCCTGCACCACTCCATTGTGCTCTACAGTGGGCTTTCGATGGTGTTTTTTATATAACATGACTACAAATTCAGTTGTATGAGTATGGCTACACCTTTGCGAGAATTACATGGAGATTTTTTTTTTTTTTTTATGACAGCAGTGTTACATTCTACAGGGGGAGACATAGAGCAAACAATTAGCCAGATTCTCTGGTGTCACTTCAATCCATAGATTTGTGTCCACAAACACAATTTTTTTGTTTTGTTTTGTTTTTTGTGCTACTAAACACAGTATCGCAGCTTTCCATCCAATGGTCACATTTGAACAGTTGCATTCACTGTTGCATCAACCAGCTTTCCCTTGCTCATACACTTGCTTTAACATTGCTGTGTTACACAGAACAAACTACATGGTTAAGGTTAGGTGTTAACACAGAGATGGTTAGGATAAGGTCTTAAAAATGACTCGGTCATTCAATTCAAATTCAAATTCAAATTCAAAAATACTTTATTTATCCCAGAGGGAAATTAAATGTTGATGTAGCTCAATTAAATCAAGGAGTTATTATAGATGCTGATGGCTGTGGGCAGGAAAGATTTCCTGTAGCGGTCCGTTTTGCATCCAAACTGAAGAAGCCTTTGACTGAAGAGACTCTGTTTTCCGATAACAGTCTCATGGAGAGGATGTTCAGGGTTGTCCATAATTCTCTTGATTTTAAGCAAAATCCTTCTTTGCATTATTGTCTCCAGAGGTTCCACAGTCGTCCCCAGAACAGAACCAGCCTTCTTTATCAGGTTGTTGAGTCTTTTTAGGTCCCTGGTTCTGATGCTGCTGCCCCAACAGATGACGCAAGAGGAAATGACGCTCTCAACAACAGACTTGTAGAAGATCTGCAACATCTTGTTGCAAACCTTGAAGGACCTTAGCTTCCTCAAGAAGTACAGTCTGCTCTGTCCTTTCTTGTAGATTGCTTCACTGTTGTGTCTCCAGTCCAGTCTGTTGTCCACATGAACACCAAGGTATTTATATTCCTCAACCACCTCCACTTCTTCTCCCATGATGGAAACAGGGTTTGATCTGACCCTGTTTCTCCTGAAATCTACAATCATCTCCTTTGTTTTGTTAACATTCAAGATGAGATGATTGTTCCCACACCATGCCACAAAGCGGTCCACCAGCTCTCTGTACTCAGCTTCATGTCCATCTCTGATACACCCGACAACTGCAGAGTCATCTGAATATTTCTGTAGATGACAGGAGTCTGACTTGTACTGGAAGTCTGAAGTGTACAGAGTGAAAAGGAATGGTGAGAGTACAGTCCCCTGTGGTGCTCCTGTGCTGCTGATCACCTGGTTAGACACACAATTCTTCAGTCTGACAAACTGTGGTCTGTTTGTCAGGTAGTCATTAATCCAGGTGATTGTTGAGGCCTCCACCTGAGTCTTCTGGAGTTTCAGACGAAGCAGATCAGGCTGGATTGTGTTAAATGCACTGGAGAAATCAAAGAACATGATCCTCACAGTGCTGCCTGCTTTGTCCAGATGACAGTGGGTTTGTTGAAGCAGGTGTATGATAGCATCTTCAACTCCAACTCCATGGCGATAAGCAAACTGCAGGGGGTCCTGATATGTGCTGGTTTGCTTACACAGGTGGGTCAACAGGAGTCTCTCCAGGACCTTCATGATGTGGGATGTCAGGGCAACAGGTCTGTAGTCATTGATGTCTGAAGGGTGAGTTTTCTTTGGTACCGGAACCAGACAGGATGTCTTCCACAACAGTGGTACCTTCTCTTGGGTCAAGCTAAGGTTGAAAAGGTGTTGCAGAATCCCACAGAGCTGCTCTGCACAGGCCTTCAGGACTCGGGGGCTGACACCATCTGGACCTGCAGCCTTGTTCCGGTTCAGTATCTCCAACTGCCTCTTCACCTGACTTCTAGAAACAGAAAAGTGGGAGGGGGAGGCAAAGGGGACAGCAGCATCTCCTGATTGGGTTGAAGACAAACTAGTGGAAGCAGAAGAATCCATGACTGAGGTGGAGGTGGAGATGTTACAGGAAAGCTGTGAGTCAGAGGAGGGTGGGATGTCTCTTTGGCTGGGAACAGGAGGGGAGGATGGTGAGCTTGTTCCTGAACTGCACCTGTTGAAGAATGTGTTCAGCTCATTTACTCTGTCCAGACTTCCATCCATCCGATCCTCCCTCTGTTTGAGGCCTGTGATCTTCTTCATTCCTGACCACACATCTCTGATATTGTTCCTCTGCAGTTTACTCTCAAGCTTCTTTCTATACACCTCCTTGCTCTCTCTGATCTTGACTTTGAGCTGCTTCTGTATACTCCTCAGTAACTCCCTGTCTCGCTCCCTAAAGGCTGTTTTTTTCTTGTTCAATAGTTCCTTTAGCTCACTGGTGATCCAGGGTTTGTTATTAGGGAAGCATCTCACTGTTCTGGTGGGGATGGTGTTGTCCACACAGAAGTTTATATAGTCAGTCACACACTCAGTCATGGCATTAATGTCCTCTCCATGTGGCTTACAAAGAGAAATCCAATCGGTTGCATCAAAACAACCCTGTAAGGCTTCTTCAGCTTCATGTGACCACTTTCTAACAGTCTTTTTTGTGACAGGTAGTCTCTGGACAAGGGGTTTATATGCTGAACAGAGAAAAACAAGGTTGTGATCTGATTTACCCAGGGAAGGTCTTGATTTGGAAATGTATGAATCCTTGACATTTGTGTAAAACAAATCCAATGTCTTGTTTTCTCTGGTAGAGCAGCTGACAAACTGTTGAAAAGTTGGCAGTGTAGCAGAGAGTGAGGCATGATTAAAATCACCAGATATTGCCACAAAAGAATTGGGGTGTTGTGTCTGTATCTTAGCAACAACGGAACTGATGACATCACATGCAGTGTCGGCAACAGCTGAGGGTGGAATGTAAACAGCCACCAAAACAACACTGGTGAACTCTCTTGGCAAATAATATGGACGAAAACTTACTGCCAATAGTTCAATGTCAGGACTGCAGAGACGACTCTTCACAGTAACATGTCCTGGGTGACACCATCTGTTGTTGACAAGCACTGCCAATCCACCCCCTTTCCTTTTCCTGCTACTTTTTAAATCTCGATCTGCTCGTACAGTCAGGAAGCCCGGCAGAGAGACACTGGAGTTGGGGATATGATCCTGTAGCCATGTCTCAGTAAAACACATAATGCTACATTCCCGATATTCTTGCTGAGTCCTTGTCAAGGCTAGAAGTTCATCCAACTTGTTAGCTAATGATCTTACATTGCCCATGATGACGGATGGCAGAGATGGTTTGAACTTCTTCTTTCTTTCTCTCCTCTTTGCTCCTGCTCTGCATCCACAACGCCTCCTTTTCTGGTGAGGTATTACAGTGTACCTGGGTAATGCTATATATTGTGGCTTGCATTATACAGTATCATCCTGTCAGAATGCATTGCATCAAAATATCCTTTTCCTGAAATACTGGCTGCCACACCCTGCCCACACACAAAGCATGCTGTACACATGAACCACATGTCCTATTCAAATACATTACCTTGAAAGCCATGCTGGACAAAGCTAAATATATATATATTTCCCTTCTAATGACATGTATCTTTGTTTGAGGGAACACTTGAATAGAAATGTTTTTCTGCCTTCATTGTGCCATCCCTCTTGTATGACAGGCCGCCTGTTCCTTGCTCATGAAAAAAATCAATTAAGAACAATCAAAAGCAATAGCATCAACCATAACCGTAAACTAATTCATATTCTTAAACCACTATTACAGGAATGGTTCAACGAGAACAATATAGCACATACCACTCAACCTGTCGACTATTTTCAATGACATTCAGCTCAGCTGACACATCAACTGCTGAAACCAACTGAAGATCCACAGCACTGAGGTATCGTGACTTAAAGACGGCTGACATCGAAGGGTCGTTTGGCTGCCACAAGCCAGTTATCCCTGCGGTAACTTTTCTGACACTTCCTGTGTTATGTTACTTGTGTTCATTGTGTAAATGTTACAGCACCTCCTACAGGGCTTAAGTAGAATGCAGCTTGTCTCTGCTATTTGGGTCTGTATTCTCATTGGCCGTTTAGAGTCACATGGTTAGTTGTCACATGACCCGAGGCAGATTTCCTGATAGAGGAATGTGGGAAACAGCATGTTGATGTTTTCTGTTTACATCTGACTCCATCCAACTGTGTAAGCCTTGGAGAAGCTTTGTTTGTGAGTATATTAGTTCATTTGTGTCTAAAGAAATTATCTTTGCTCACATTTAATTGTATTTCATATTTATTGGAGGATTTTATAGCCATTTTGTATTTGTTTATTTTCAGTTTCACACTGCTGATGCTACTGCCATAAATGCCACATGGAAGCTCTGTAACGGCAATAAACGGACGTTCAAGTGCACGTTGAGAACAAACTTATACGCTCCTTCGTCATTCAAGCTACTTTGTGGTACATCAGTCAAGTCACAGTGTTTAGCTATCTGGTGATGTGTGCCTCGCTACGCGCTCAGGTGCCAGAATAGTGAAAAAACAGCATCACAGCGGGTTTACACAACGGACACCCTCGTGACCCAAGAGACATTGCTGTTTGTGTTAAGCTAGCCGGATAAGCTACAAAATGGATGCTACTCCACTCAGAGAGGAACAGCAGGCAGGTCCAACAGAAGATGACGGCTTCGCTATCAGGTCTGTGGCCGGAGGCTCCACTTCAAGCAATTCAGGCACGAACAAATCTTCCGCTAGCATAGCTGCAGCTAAAGCACGAGCTAAAGCGTTAGCGGCACGTGCCTGCACAGCCTTTGTTCAGAGGGAAAATGAACTGTTAATGGAAAAGGCACGTATGGATGCTGCTCTCGCTACGCTAAAGCTAAATAAACGGATTGCAGCAGCAGAAGCAGAGGCTGAAGCTCTTGAGTCCACAGCAGCAGAATTCGAGAAAGGCTCCAGATCATTATACTTTGGATCTCTTCCACCTCAATCTCCACATAAAAGAACAAGTGAATATGTTGAATGTCATTCAAGAGCAGCTTCTGAGCCTACACTCACTGTTCCTCCACATAGTCAGCCTCAGCAAAGCGATCCTGCTACATTCATCAGTGATGCTCCAAACCTCCATCTTGGTGCCAAAGAAAATAGGCAACATATTTTTACCACCATGGCAATGAAGCCAGAGCCCAAAGCTGAACCTCACAGTTCTGACTTCATGAAGCCACATCAGCCATTGCCATCCACTCCCCATAAGCCCCAAGCTCCTCAAGTTCCCTGTGCTGACCGCACAGGATTTGGTGACATCGCTAGATTCCTCGCTCGACGAGAGCTGCTAAGCTCCAGCCTCTCCACATTCGACGATCGACCTGAAAGTTACTGGGCATGGAAGTCAAGCTTTCTAAGCTCCATCGAAGGAACAGATCTTACCAGCAGTGAAGAACTCGATCTGCTAATTAAGTGGTTGGGCCCACAGTCTTCAGCACATGTCAAGAGGATTAGAGCTATACATGTCAACAACTCAACCCTAGGCCTAAAAACGGCGTGGTCTCGTCTTCAGGAGTGTTATGGGTCGCCAGAGATGCTTGAGAGAGCTCTCTTTGACAGAGTGGAGAAGTTTCCCAAACTCAACAACAAAGACACCCAGAAGCTCAGAGAGTTTGGTGACCTGCTGCAGGAGTTAGTGTCAGCACAGCGTGAGGGCAACCTACCTGGGCTGAGTTGCTTAGACACTGCTAGAGGCCTGAACCCCATAGTGGAGAAGTTGCCATTCAATTTGCAAGAAAAATGGATGTCTCATGGGAGTAATTACAAAATACACTACGACGTGCACTTTCCACCATTCGCTTACTTTGCTGACTTCGTCAGCAGAGAGGCCTACATCCGCAATGACCCAAGCTTCTCTCTGTCCTCTTTCGCTGCTACAACGATAAGGCCAGACAACACAGGGAGGAGGATGTATAGCCCCAGAAACTTTGTCTCTACACACAGGACAGAGGTCTCTTCCACGTCTGACTCGACAGAGACTCCCAGTGCTAGGCCGGATGTCAGTGAGCAATGTCCCATCCACAGAAAGCCTCACCCTCTTAAACATTGTAGAGGTTTTAGAACCAAAACCATAGACGAGCGCAAGGCTTTTCTCAAAGAAGCAGGCATATGTTTTAGATGTTGTTCTTCAAACAAACATTTTGCCAAAGACTGTAAAGTCGCAGTTCAGTGTAAAGAGTGCAAAAGTGACAAGCATATAGCAGCTCTTCACCCAGGACCAGCTCCATGGGACAGCAGAACCCCTGAGTCAGAGAACGGCGGGGAGGAAGAGGGTGAATCACCTCCTACTGTAAATTCGAAGTGTACAGAAGTCTGTGGAGAAAACAATGGCCCACGCTCCTGCTCTAAAATCTGCCTCATCAGAGTACATCCTCGAGGACAACCAGACAAGTCAGTGAAACTATATGCTATTCTCGATGACCAGAGCAACCGATCACTCGCCAGATCTGAGTTCTTTGACCTCTTCGGCCTCGAAGGCATAGATGCTCTATACACACTCAGGACATGTGCTGGTCTCACTGATATGTCAGGGAGGAGAGCTACAGGCTTCATTGCACAACCTTTGGATGGAAGTCTGAGCATTGATCTCTCAACTCTCATAGAGTGCAACTATATCCCTGAAGACAGGTCAGAGATACCAACACCTGAAGTGGCAAGGTATCACGCTCACCTCAGATCCATTGCACAGTACATCCCTCCACTTGATCCAGAGGCGCAGATCGTACTTCTCCTTGGGCGGGATGTTCTACAAGTCCACAAGGTTAGAGACCAGCGCAATGGGCCTAACAATGCACCATATGCCCAACGCTTGGATCTCGGTTGGGTCATCATCGGTGAAGCCTGTTTAGGCGCTGCTCACAAACCCAAAGATGTAAATGTATATCGTACCCATGTTCTTGAGAATGGACGCCACTCTCACTTCACACCTTGTTTGAACCACCTGATTCTGAAAGAGAAGTTCACTGTGAACAGTCAAAGGTCTCACAGTTCCCACGACGTGCAGAGCTCACAACCGACTCGTGTTCCAGAAGACGACTCCCTGGGAAGTAAGATTTTCCAACGTACAGTGGACGACAATAAGGTTGCTCCTTCTATCGAGGACAAACTGTTCATCGAGCTAATGGATAAGGAGATGTTTATCAATGAAGGAAACAGCTGGGTAGCCCCACTTCCCTTCCGTGCATCAAGATCACGTCTACCTAAAAACAGAGAACAAGCTCTGAATCGCTTCAACTCTCTTTGTCGTACTCTGGATAGAAAGGTCGAGATGAAGCAACACTTTGTCGCCTTCATGCAGCGAATCTTCGATCAAGACCATGCAGAATTGGCGCCACCATTGGCAGAGGGAGAAGAGTGCTGGTATCTTCCCACATTCGGAGTGTATCACCCCCGCAAGCCAGATCAAATCCGAGTCATGTTTGATTCCAGCGCCAAACATCTTGGAGTGTCTCTCAATGATGTATTGCTGACTGGACCAGATCTGAACAAGTCTGTTGGGAGTTCTAATGCGCTTTCGACGTGAACAGGTCGCTGTCACCGCAGACATAGAACAAATGTTCCATAGTTTCATTGTGAGGGAAGACCACAGGAACTTCCTCCGGTTCTTCTGGTTCAAGAACAATGACCCGACAGGTGATGTTGTCGAGTACCGGATGAAGGTCCATGTATTTGGCAACAGCCCCTCTCCAGCGGTTGCTACCTACGGCCTGAGACGAGCTGCTCTGCATGGTGAAGGAGAGTTTGGCCACGCAGCAAAAGAACTTGTCCATAGAAACTTCTATGTGGATGATGGTCTTGCAGCTCTACCCTCCATTACTGAAGCCATCAGCTTACTCAGGGCAGCACGAGGTATGCTAAGTATGTCCAACTTACGCCTACACAAGATTGCATCCAACTGTCCAGCAGTCATGCGTGCATTTCCATCCTCTGAATACGCCAAGGATCTAAAGGATCTCGACCTAGACATTGACTCTCCTCCAGTCCAGCGCAGCCTAGGATTGAGCTGGGACCTGAGCAATGATACATTCACCTTCCGGGTTGCCAGTATCAAAAAGCCCTTCACACGCAGAGGTGTGCTTGCCACTGTGAATAGCTTGTTCGATCCACTTGGTATAGTGGCACCCATCTCCATACAGGGGAAGTTACTGCTGAGAGAGCTCACCCATGATACCACTGACTGGGACGAGCCCCTTCCAGCTGAAAAAGAAGCAGAGTGGATCACTTGGAGAGATTCACTACAAGATCTTGAACACTTTGAGACTCCACGTTGCTACACGAGTACATCCGTTTCTAACGCTCAGCGTGTGGAGCTGCACATCTTTTCAGATGCGTCTGTGAGAGCCATCGCTGCAGTTGCCTACTTGAAGGTGTTGGATGACAGTGGCATGTACCACGTAGGATTCGTCATGGGAAAAGCCAAGTTGGCTCCTATGTCAGCCCTTACAGTCCCTCGGCTTGAGCTAGGAGCTGCAGTCCTTGCAGTTGAGATTGCGGAACTGGTGTCTAGAGAATTGGATGTCAAGATCAACGGCATGAGGTTTTACACTGACAGCAAGGTTGTGCTGGGTTATGTCCACAATGTCACCCGCAGGTTCTACGTGTACGTCAGTAACAGAGTGGAACGTATCAGGAAGTTCTCGAGCCCTGAACAATGGCACTACGTACCTACAGACCAGAATCCAGCGGATGTAGCAACCAGGTCAGTAACTACAGCACTGCTCTCGCATACCAGCTGGCTTACTGGACCCAAGTTCCTACTGCAACCTACAAAAGAAGAGGCTGTGGTGGAGACAGTTTATGACCTTGTCGACCCAGACTCTGATGTAGAAGTTCGATCTCACCTCACGTCATGCACCAATGCAAACCTGGGCTCTAAGCGGTTCGAGAGGTTCTCAAGCTGGCGGTCTCTCATCAGAGCCACAGCCACTCTGATCCACGTTGCTGCAACCATCAGAGCCAATACTACAAAGGAGAGCTCAGAATGTAAAGGCTGGCATCAGTGTTCACAGATCCACACGCCTGACAATCTGTTGAAAGCCAAACAGGTCATCATTGGATGTGTCCAAAACGAAGCATATCAAACTGAGATGTCTTGTCTCAAGCAAGGGAAAGACATTCCAAACGACAGTCCATTGAGAAAGTTGGATCCTATCCTCGATGGCAACGGACTCCTAAGAATTGGAGGCCGGCTTCATCACTCGAGTCTCACGGCAGATGAGAAACATCCTCTCATCATCCCTGGTCGCAGCCACGTCGGCGCTCTACTCATCAATTACTATCATGAGAGAGTCAAGCACCAAGGCCGGGTCTTCACAGAGGGAGCTATACGATCAGATGGTATCTGGATGATCGGAGCCAAAAGATGCATCGCAAGGCATTTGCACAAGTGTGTGATGTGTAATAAGCTCCGGGGTAAGGTCGCCGAGCAAAAGATGGCTGACCTTCCTTCAGATCGGCTAAGCACAGAGCCGCCCTTCTCCAATGTAGGCATCGATGTATTTGGCCCTTGGAGTATCTCTACTCGACGCACTCGTGGGGGCGCTGCCAACAGCAAGAGGTGGGCAGTGATCTTCACCTGCCTCAGTGTGCGTGCTGTTCACATAGAGGTCATCGAGGCTATGGATACATCGAGCTTTATAAACGCTCTTCGGCGATTCTTTGCCATCCGGGGTCCCGTGAAGCTCATCCGATCTGACTGTGGCACAAACTTCAAGGGAGCCTGCAAGGAGCTGAAAATGCTCCTGCAAGAGGACAAGGAGCCCAGTGTCTCCAGGTTTCTCAATGAAGAAGGCTGTACATGGATCTTTAATCCACCCCATTCCTCTCACAGAGGTGGTGTATGGGAGAGGATGATTGGGGTTTCCAGGAGAATTCTGGATGCCATGCTGTCTCAGGTTCGACCTTCTAATCTGACTCACGAGGTGTTATCTACAGTCATGGCAGAGGTGTCCGCCATAATTAATGCCAGACCTCTGACGACAATCTCGACAGATTCAAATGCTCCTTCACTCCTTACACCAGCCATGATCCTTACCCAGAAAGTTTGCAGTCCTCCTCCTCCAGGATGCTTCGTGGATGCAGATCTACACCGCCAGCAATGGAGAAGGGTCCAGCACTTGGCCAACACCTTTTGGGAGAGGTGGAGGCGCGAGTATCTCTCTACTCTTCAGAGTCGTTGCAAGTGGCAGAAGGGCCATCCCAACATCAAAGAAGGAGACTTAGTGCTACTTCGTGATACTCAGATGAAGAGAAACCAGTGGCCCATGGCACTGGTCACGAAAACCTTTCCTGCAAGTGACGGAAGGGTCAGGACATTGGAACTCAAGGTCACCAGGGGAGGGACTTCCAGGACTTTCCTCCGCCCCATCACAGAGGTGGTGGTGCTCATGTCCCCCTAGAGCTACAAAGACTTTGTAGACTTCTTAAGTTGTAAATGTTAAGTCTTTGATGGTGGTATTGTGTTCAATACCAGGCGGGGAGTGTTATGTTACTTGTGTTCATTGTGTAAATGTTACAGCACCTCCTACAGGGCTTAAGTAGAATGCAGCTTGTCTCTGCTATTTGGGTCTGTATTCTCATTGGCCGTTTAGAGTCACATGGTTAGTTGTCACATGACCCGAGGCAGATTTCCTGATAGAGGAATGTGGGAAACAGCATGTTGATGTTTTCTGTTTACATCTGACTCCATCCAACTGTGTAAGCCTTGGAGAAGCTTTGTTTGTGAGTATATTAGTTCATTTGTGTCTAAAGAAATTATCTTTGCTCACATTTAATTGTATTTCATATTTATTGGAGGATTTTATAGCCATTTTGTATTTGTTTATTTTCAGTTTCACACTGCTGATGCTACTGCCATAAATGCCACATGGAAGCTCTGTAACGGCAATAAACGGACGTTCAAGTGCACGTTGAGAACAAACTTATACGCTCCTTCGTCATTCAAGCTACTTTGTGGTACATCAGTCAAGTCACAGTGTTTAGCTATCTGGTGATGTGTGCCTCGCTACGCGCTCAGGTGCCAGAATATCCTGCTTAAAACCAAAAATTCAGAAGAAGTAGAAGCCCTGCTTTCATGGACATTTAAGTTCTCACTTGCCTTGTCTCCAAAAGAGCTCTTGGAAATTACAGTGCATTTATGAAAACATAGCTATTGACCAGCATTAACCAATCTGCAGTGGGAATCTGGTAGACCAACAGCAGAATAAGTCTCTGGGAGCATTATTGTGGAGACACTGCTTGCATTCCAGTGTGAAGCTACAGTTTTTTCCCTCACTTTTGTCTGTGGATGGTGTGGTTTCAGTCTTTTCTGAATAATGTGTGTCAGTTGTTGCTAGGTTTTTTTCAATATATTTTTTTTCCCCTCTCACTCCTTGAATTAGAATAGATAACAGAAAAAAACTTGTTAGGTTTAGGCATCAAAACTATGTGGTTACTTGACATGGGGCGACTAGATTGGGATGTATGCAATGTCGTGGGAGGTACATTGGGTTCTTTTGCAAAAGAAGCATGGGATTTATACATATCACATATTGTTATTCAAAAAATGGTATTCTTGTAACTTGTCAGCTTTAAACATGATTTAAAAGGACAAGTGCAATAACAAAAGAGGTTTTTGTAATACATAAAAGAAAAAACTTCTGTGGACCCCTATTGAAAGAGACCAGACGGCAGTCATTAGTGAAGGTGTCAAATGCTGACGGAATTCAACGCTTAAAGTAGAGGGGGTTGTGCAATAAATAAAGATTATTAGGTTAATTAATTATTTTTGCATTATTACTCTTTTGTATCTCCGTATAATTACTCTGCACCGCTTTAATTGAATCTGAGCAGAAGCCAGCAGAAGATAATTTGTTTTCATTTTACCAAATGGCTCCAGTGTTGCCAGGCTGAGAGGAAATGACATATAGCAAAAAAGCATGATTCATCTGGCTGAGACACTGACACCCAGTCATCAGAAAGGAAATTAATTCCGCTCCGTGCCTGCGCAGCCAAACAACTTTTAAGAATGGGAATAAATAACAAAAGCAACCAGGCTGAATTGGAAACATAGTGGAGCTTGCTTATCTGATATGTGGTGTGTGGGAGACTGTGTGGGTTTCTTTTTTCATGCGTCTCACTGTGCATGAGTGAATGAGGAGTGATTGGTGGGCGTTTCAGTGTGTGAAGGCATTGCCTCGTTATGCATGCAAGAGCTTCTATCAAACAAGAATGTGACAAAAAATGGTTTGCATATGTATCAATGTGTCCATAATTACAGGCTAGATTTCCTGGCAGCTATCATGGATTGTTGACCATTTCAAGGCGAGCACTGGAGAGCGTTCAATTGAGGATTATCTCCTGCAGCACAGCACGGCAGAGTTTAACACTGTACGTCATTGATTAAGCTCACGTATATTACATGCCAACACACATCCCACTTGCAAAGTGTTTTCCTTTGTCTCAAGTGCTTAAACACACCCCAGGGAAGGGAAAGGACAAAAATGCAAGGTATCTCAATGTGCAAAGATGATATGCAACATGATTTATACACAGATAACGAAAATAGCAACAATTGTTCCAAATAGAACAAAGATTTAAAAAACCACATGTAGAAGTGTTGAATGCTACACTGACCCTTCAAACAGCAGAGTAACAGTTTTATGGAGCATGCAGTAAGGCCGCAATGTAAACATCATAGATTAGATTTATAGATGGGAGAAAGGCAAACCTTAATGGATGTTCACTTAAACACGGCCCCGAAAACAAAACACATTTTGGCACACTTCCAAGCAGAGATTCAATGGTAAATAAATAAAATCTGACATTTGCAGACAAATATGCCTTAACAGCAGAACCTGGCTTATGTATTCTCATGGCCGTTAGCATTGATTTTCATGTTTATTCTGACCTCTTCTTTCCACTCTGGAGAGCTGAATGTGACAGGTGAATGAAAAGACCTTTTATTATGTGCACACTACACAAGCAGGAGTGTAGGGGACTGTAAGTCTCTTCATTCTCTTCATTGGGGAAATTCTAATTGCTCACATTATTAATAATATGACAGTACTTGTTAGATATTACTAATACAAGATCATTTTAATATTAGACACTTTGACATGTTGTGGAAAGAAAAAGCACAGGTATAATTAATAACATTAATGAAGCCTGGGTTTTGGCCAGGTAAGCATATTCCAAGATATTGGTGTTGTACATCATGTCACGCATGATGTAATGGAACATATTTAATATACACAGCCATCATTAATGCTATTAATTGTCTCTTTTTCCCACATGTGTACTGCCCTATTTCATTTTTATCATAAAGTTTCCAAAGAAAGTTAACCTTCTGATTCTTCTGCAAACTGTTGAGAAACCAGTAACATATTTCTTTTAGCATTACCTCAGTATTTATTTATTGTTTTAAAATTTTCACTGCACACAGCTCTTCTTCACGCACACCACAGTTACCCGTAAACATTATCACATATTCTCCCAGTAGGTGGGCCTCTACGGATCTCCGGTGTACACATATTCTCCCATAGTGCTGTGAGTTACCTCTGTTCAAAAATACTACCTCTGATCTTGCTCTCTGGAAATAGCACTTTTGAAAAGGAACATGAATGTAACATTTGGACAATCATGTCTCATTTCTCTCTTTTTTACACAGACTGTGAGTACATAGGCTCTAGTTCTATAGACTTATCTTATATATATCTATATATATATAGATATATATACCTATATCTTGCTGCATTATATTGTGTGCCATTTCATTCCAGGTATTTTAAGGAGACGTCACAATTCGCTGAAGGTTTTGCTGTAAGCCAACAGAAAAATTAGCTGAAGTGGACTGCTTTTTACACACATTTCCTTGATGTTGCGTTAGATACCTAAACCCTTTTTAGCAGCGGGGAGAGCATGAAACTTGTCTGATGAAATCATCACTGAATTCAGCAACTGGAATAAAAACATCGCTGTCTCTCAGGAGTCAGAGATCAAATCTCCGTGTACAAAGAATTTCAGGAGGAAAATGTCATGTTTTAGAAAAAAAATACTTTTTGTTTTTGCCGTGCAAACAACTGGCTGTAAATGGCGATCACTTGTTAGTTATGCATTCTATTTACCATTGTGTTAGATGGTGATAATGAGAGAATGACACTTCCCACCTTGATACACAGAAACTGACATTGTTGCTGTGCTTGATAATTAGTATCAGCTGCTGGTGGGTTCACTATGCCTCATTCGTCCATGAGAATGCAGTGGATCAGTTTTAAGTTGCATGTAGAGTAATCATTTTGGACGATATTATTAAGCCAACTGGAAGTTAAAGTCAGCGTTAACAGGATGTATCATTTTATCTTTCAAATCCTGCAATTCGAAGGTGTAAAATGAACTATTTTGACACATGTTGCCATTATGGCAAGGCGCCTCTTATTTGCCCAAAGATTAGGGCCTGTCCATGCTTCCACGTATTTTTTGCATTTGCATCTGTGATCCACATGCTAACAGCCTTTTTAGTTGGAATAACTGTGATTTAAAAAAAAAAAATGCTTTACCAAAGTAAAGATTTGTACAAACTGTTCTCAGTGCACCCATGTATAAACAACAAAATGTGAGGTTTTGGGCATGTCAGCTAATTTTGCATGCTCACTTTTGTGTGTGATGAGCATGTGCTGGAAACCATAAGAACAATGGGCTTTCATCACCTTGTAAAATCATGCTGAGTAACAACTCTACTTCATCGTCTGTTCAAACAAACGATTCATATTTTTCTTTCGGTGTTACCTTCACCCACTGGCCCGTTATGTTTTCACTATATTGTGGGAATATCTACATTCTCCATATGAAAGTTGAGGGGAAATATCATTAAAAAAATGTACAAAGTATAGTTGAGGCTTTATTGATACAATGAGGAGCAGAGCTCGGTAAAGGTAGGTTTTTTTTTCGAACTGGCAATTTGTAGTTTTGTTATGAGGACTTGTTTGAAACATGCATGTGTGTTCATGTTATGAAAGTCAAAATGTGGTTAGCATGGTTCGTGGACGCCACAGTTAGCATAACAAGAACATGGTGTTCTCACAGTGGCCTCTTATTACCTCAAGCCTGTCCATTAGCTGCTAGACTTTCTCATATTTGTTTAGGCATCCTATTATTTTTGTATTTGAGCAGTATTTCTATGTCTAATAAAAGTTGTTTGATTGGCTTGTGGGCACACCAGTGGCATGTTAAAAAACAAAACAAAAGAAAAACAGCAAGAGCTGGAAAGTAGGGTATGGAAACAGGTCAATTTCCACTGACATCACTACCAACAAAACACAAGATGGGACAATTGCAAACGTTACAAAAAACATCAAGAACACCTTAAATGTGAAACAGAAAAGTTATAATTGTGGAGTTATTTTTGTGACTTAGAGATTTACACCCTTACTTCCTGGTTTAAGACTCCTTCCAGTGCGATTTCATTTTTTCAGTACTATTGCTGAGGATGAAAACTGCAGTGCGGTTCAAGTCACTGGGTGAAAATGTCAGAAAGACTGAAAGACGAGAAATCCCCGCACACTGTCAGAAATGTACCTTATTCTGGATGAAGCTGGGTGCGTGTTTGTCTCTATCTGGGATAGAAGACTTCCAATTTTTGTACTTCTGCCGAGCGAACCCCCACTGTAACACTCTTACTGTAGGGGGTTATGAAGGGGTTACACTCTTCATATCAGAGTATTGCGACAGAGATCGGAAGTTTTCAGTCCCAGACACAGCTGAAGACTCACCCACGCTCATCCAGAGCATGATTTGTTTCACACAATGAATTATGAAAATGGCAGTATCTGGACGCATTTTCCCCCTGTGAATGTCGGTATAAACAGTGCTGTGTCAAACGCATAATTTGCTTGCACAGTGACTAAAGTGTCAGGCATAATCAGACCTTTACTTCTGATTATGCAATCTTGAGCAGTATTGACTTAGACTATGACTATGAGCAAATGTAATTTGCAAATGAAAAGATGATACAGATCATCTAAAAATTTGAACCGTGCAGTGCAAATAAATATGTGTGTCGTCAAATAAATTCACAGTTAAGGAGATGAAATGATGAAGTTAAATGAAGAGAAGGCTACCAGAGGCCAGATGCATAAAATGGTGGAGTTTCATGATCACAACAGTCATGTGGAGAAAGAAAGTAAACCCTGTTGTATTTATAAGGTTTTACACATTGTGACATGACAAAAGAACATTGCGTGGTCCTCTCCAGGTCCTGGAATTGTGGAAATACATCCTGAGATGAACAACAACGACATACTACACCATGTCATTTCTAAGACAAAATGCTTAGAGTTTGGTTTTCTGCCAGCCTCCAGTGGGTAAACAATGACCCTTACTCCTCAGATACAGCCCATCAATAAACTTCAGTAAAACACAGACTTTTGCTAATTTGGTGCAAATGCGACCAAAGAACCGCTTACATTGAAGGATAGATGTAATTCATAAATCACGGAAGGTTCTCTGGTAATACAGATTCCACGTGAATAAGGCTTTTGACAACATCGTGGACACTCTATATTTTTAAGGCACACCTCCTCCCTCTGCAACAAGCACATCCTCTATTTTATTGACTAGTAACAAGGTCTGTTTCAAATGTTGAAGGTCTTCTAACTTCTATTTAAGTCTATGAGAAGACTCTGTAATTTAAGTAAGGATTAAGGTTAGCTCTGCATGAAAATGCGCTGCTTGGAGTCCTGACTTACCACCCAACAATGTGATGAATTGGGAGTGTGAACTGGTTAACCTGATGCACCAGTTGATGTATTTCATAGTCTACATCACTGTGTGATGTGAGTCATTCATACGCAAGCTTACTCAAACGTTGCCATGTCACGGGGACTTTAAGTAACCTGCTGGGAGGGCCACACACAGTTCAACAACAGACTGAACCAGAAATGTAGGAGTAAACTTGTGTACTGTATCTCATTGTGTGACTTTGGTCAACCACTGAAATTTTTCACTGAAATTATTTTTAGTTAATCCTGTGTTCCTGCAGCCTGCCGATTTGAAATGAGCAATGTTCCATTTGTAACATAAATCCTCATATGGGTAGAAATTGGTTTATATGCTTCAACTGTACATTATCCAGCAGCTAAGACAATGAGGCTTTTGTGCAGTAAATTGCTTACCCTTGTAAACATGCATTTCTCACATCCACCAAGGACTCACATGGGCTAGTGACACTCTAGTGTAGGATATGTTTGTAATAGGGCAGGCACTTTACAAAAAAAAAAAAAAAAAAACTTAGCAAGGGATTTGATAAAAAATCAGTTGGTCTCCATCTCTGACAAATAAAATTCAACCAGTGAGATCGAGGCACCTAAAGCAGAGGGAGTCAGTGAATGGAAACTGCCAATGTTGTCTGTCATAACTAAAACTGACCCTGCCAGAATGGGTTCTGGTTGGCTTGGATTTCTGTGCTTTGGCCAGAAACTAATAGCTGGGAGCGTGGTGATATAGCTACCATGAAATTGCTGCGTATTCATGTCAACAGAAACGTCAAAAAATGCAAATATCCAAACCTTCATCTTCACACAGCCCAGGGGGAAGGTGCTGGATTGTCAGATTTTATGTGAAAGTGTCGCCTATAGAGCCTGAATTTGTGTAGATATTTACACAGTGAACAGAAATGGAGGAGACAACAATTTGAACCAATCATGTTTTTAGCCATCATACTCATTTGTCGACACACCTTGTGCTAAAAGGTTTAAATGGGAAAAACATCCATAGCAAACACATAAATAATAAAAAAAGGAGATAAAAGCATATTTTGTGGGTCATCAGACATGATTTAGAGGGATTACTGCTGTATGTAGGCCTATATATACATATATTTATTGTGTTATTTTAGGAGTCAATTGCTCTTTGAGGTGAACAGACACGGACGGTAAAATCCTTTCGCTACTGAAAAAGATACAGGGCAAAATGCAATTTAAAAAGCTTTTTTTTTTTAGGAAAAGTGGTAATGGATGCCTTCCTAGCATTAGTGTTGAAAGAGTAAGTAGAAAAGGTAAATCATCCTTTAAAACATTACATTGAATATGTAACAACTGTTTTAATTTACAACAGTTTAAAGTGTCAAAAAAATGTCGATCAAAGCAATAAAACATTGAAAGATATGGAAAAAACAAGACTTAATTGTGATTAATTCATATGCCAAAATGTCACATGGACTTAAATGCAGTGTTTTTATGGGAGTGGCTTCGTGTGTTTGGGGAGTGGCTGGCTTGTTCACACATTTGCCTTGTTCATCACTCGGACAGGCAGAGCCGAGAGCTGAACGGGGATATTCAGTGTACTACATCACGTTCATTAATTGCACCAGCTGTGGAGTGTTGTTCGGCTTGTTCTACAAACGCTGTGTTTAGCAGGTGAGCTCGCGCGGCCACCGTTTCCTCACATTGCCTCACCAACTAGTTTTCCAAGTTGGAGAGGTAAACTTCTTCAAGACACGGAGGAGTATTACGGACCGATTCCTGAGTCAGCAGTGTCCTGCATTCACGGGCGGACTTAACTTCGCGGTTATCGTCACTACTTTGTTACTGTTTCCATTTTTATTTCCCCCTGCCACCGAAGGAGGAGGAAAAAGGAGGTGGACCCGCGCTCAATCGCCGGTCTCGTGGCTTCTTTGTATACAGCAGCAGCAGCTGTGTGTAAATGCATGGGCACACAGCGTCTGCTGCTCTGTGAGGGACAGCTTCTTGGGCTCCGTCCAGCCTTCATGTTAGCTTCCGCAGAAATGAAGCAGGTGTAGAAGAGGAATATCAAAACTTTACCTGTCCCCCTCCCCACTCCCCACCCCCACCCCCCCAGCTACTGTACTATCTTCCCCAGCAAAGCTCGGGTCAGTTTCAGAGCCGCTCGTTCTCCATCCCTCTCTGAGCGCCTGGATTGTAAACGGCAGAAGCAAACTGTGCCTCCGTGCAGAGCAGGCTACAACTATAGCTGCGCGGCTCCCTCACACATCATGGATGTAAGATTTTATCCGACAGCTGGTGGGAATTCTATTCCAGGAGATCCACCAAACCTGGATTTTGCCCACTGTTTGGGCTACTACAACTTCAACAAGGTGAGAAACGGGTCCTGTTTTGTACTGTTTTTGTGTTTACTGACCACGCTGGAGCTGAAACCACGAGTGCATCGGATGAACGTGTGAAATCCTCGCTGTCTGTCAAAAGTTGCTCGATCATTGCTTCCCTCCTCCGTCAGAAACTTTTTCTGTTGTGTATTGGTAAAGACAATGGGAGCACAGGACAAGTGTACTGCCACGGTGTTACTTTTTGTCCAGCCTTGCTGCACTACTAAACTCTGACCAGAGGGATGTGATGCACAGTCTGTGGGCGCTGTTGCTTTTATGGTTTCATGTTCCTCAACATCAGTAGAGGATCATTGCATCAGCACCCTACATTAGTTAGAATGGAATCAAAAGGAGAAACTGTGCACCAAGTGTCACATGGACTTGCTCTTCTTCACGACCCTGCATATGATGCAATTAAATAGCATGTTGTAGAAATCTCTTTTCGCCCTTTGCTTTATTATTAACTTTATTTTGAGTGCCTTTACTGGCTTGAACTCGCCAGAGTTGCTGCTGACATGTTTTGCAGACACTGCTCAGATTTACAGTGTTGATGGTCAAATTCCAGATTAACAGGTTCGATAAGAAAGACGTGCCCACAGACCAATATCTCACTCTCTGTCCAGTGTGAATGCATTCATTGCGCTGTGATGCTCATATCTAACACATGGCATCACTTTTAGCCTTTCCTGGGACTGTCACGGTTTTAGCTTTTCACTGCCACACTCCAAAGCATATTTTCTGCATTTCCTACAAATTGTTTGGCATATCCCTATATCCGTATACAAAAGAGGTCTTTGTGTCATTTTTTCTTTTCATTAGAACAATGCTGAGACATAAGTTTATCAAGACCCAAATGTGGGGCATATGTGAACCAGTGTTTGGCCCATGGTTCATCAGCAGTATGGCTCCCGTGCACCCCCAGCAACATCATGACAGACAAAAATCACACAACTGCTGTGTGAGTTTTCTTCTTTATGAAGTCTTAACAATGGTACCGCCTACAACCCCCCCCCCCCAACACACGCACACTCACTCTACCCCCCACCCAAATGATCCAGCCCTATAGTGCAGCTCTGTTTGCGGTCTGATGCTGCTCAAAACAGTTACTAGGTTTGTCTCACTGTTTCATCAGCTCTTTTGTCATGTGGCCAAGTTGTCATATGTGCCCAATTTCATCATGTCTTCATCAGCCCTGAGAAACTTTAACTGCATTTCTTTGAATTGGTGTAAGAGCGATTTTTACCCCGGCTCATAAATTCCCCAGGTCAAGTGAAATTTTCCATCTGTAACAGTAATTGGCCAGAATGCAAAGGGAGGCAAAAAGCGAGAGGGAGGGCGGTGGGAAGGTGCTTATCCAGTATCTCTACCAGTTATGTTGGAGAGAGAGGAGGGAGAGTACAAAGCATGCATTTCATGCTAATTACGATGCCTTTCCACAGTGAACAAATAGGCGCTTTTGCATGCATCTTTTCAAATAAGCCACCAATTTATGTGAATCAGCTCGCTGAAAGGTAGCACAATTGAGAGCGGTTAGTCATCCAAAAGATGTGGCGTGCTCACAAGTCACACAGAACAGAAGCATTATTTCTTTAATCTGTTTATAAGCTGCCACAGCACCTTTTTTTTGCGACCGGCTAAACTTTAACTAGTTTCACAGTTTGGTTATTTTGAAAATGGGCCGCACTCTCTAAAAAGTACAGGCGCAGGAAATGTTCAATTTTAATGGCAACAGAGACAGAAGGGGCCCAGAGGCACTTTGAAACATCAGAGATTCTTTTAAATTTACAGAAAAATCCCAAAAAAACGGCACAAACTTAATTAGGTGCTGCCGTCATGACTAATGAAGCTGCAGAATATATATATATATATATATATATATATTTGGCACTGAGATGAAGGAGAAACAAATGTCCTGGAGAGAATCATGCCACAACTTCCCACAGCTGACTAATGCTCATAAAAATCTATCAAGCAAGAGTGATCTGGTAGAATTAAACACGGTGTTCATTATAACAAAATTCCAAATGTTTCCTGTGAGTTTTAAATGTGAAATGCAGAGTGTTTTGGTGGGTGATTGGGTTGTCAGGGTAGAGTCCATTTCTCTTAAACTACCTCAACTTAAGGTCGAACACGGATAAGCTATTTTCAAGGTGTCCCTACCAAGGCTTCTACCTTTTACTGGTTGTTACTCCATATTGTGTTTTCAGTTGATCTCATTATGACCTTTTTGTTTTCTTGGGTCTTTGGCTTGTGTTTGTAACACCTGGTTGTAGTCAGGGGATTTTATGGGTTGATTTTACGATTTGGAACACTTTAAATGAATCGATGGATGAACAAATATTTATTTCTAAACTTGTATATCCATCTTTATGTTCCAAAGATGACAGTGAAACCGAACGGATCGCGTCCTGTCGTCAAGCGTAGCCTCAACCAAAGAAGAGGAGCTGTTTGGAGTTGACTGGTTTTGTTTTTTGTAAAAGTCGAATTTGACTGACTTTTATGGTTTCATGAAAGAGACTCCAGTGCTATTCCCATATTTATGGCCATCTGTTTTTTTTTTTTTTTTCTCCTCAAGGTTTAATAATGTTTCAGTAATAATAGCCATGTAGTGTAGGCTTTCATTACCTTCAGTCACCAACAAATCACCAACAGATGTTAATGCACACTCTTCACCTGCATTTAAACATTTGAGGTTCATTTGTTAAATTAATGCCAGCCCCACTGAGACACCATAACTATTTGTAGTTGGGAACTGACCATAGATTATTTTAATGGTTCCATTGCAGATGGATATTAATAAACACACTGACAAATCGCTTCATAACATAAATGTAGATGTAATTGTGGAAACTATGACCACTTCAAGGACCTGTGCTGTGGTGGTCTGTAGTGCAGCAATGAGTTGTGTATCCTTTTGATAATTGACACCTAAATTTGAAGGGAACTTGCATGTTGCATGATGGGAAATGTTAAAAAGGTCATTCAAACTAGGCACACTTCGACTACTTTAGCTTGGAGTGAATTAACTCGGCCGGACAGTGTCATCAGAGTGTGGCTCTACAGGCTGGTTTTTGCACAGCTGTAATAAACTGAGTGGAGGGTGTTGCTGTCACGAACCAGAAAGTAAATCTTAAATATTATAAACGCATCAAAGTAGTGGAGAGCTTAAAATAGTTCCAGTTTGCTGTGTGGGGAGAAAAAATAAAATAAGAGAGGTCTTCAAGAATTTCTTTCAACTGGAGATTTAAGGATTCTTCTACATTAGCTAGCTCTGGCCATGTTTCCTCTCACAGTTGATCATTCATGTGTTGAGTCATGAGTTAAAAGTACGCTACTTTCAGACCGTTTTCCATCTAATTTTATTCACAGCAACTCTTTAAAAAAAACAAAAATAACCCCAAAGTGTCTAAAAACCTCAATAGTGTGTCTACCAAACCAGAAAAATTGACATATTTAGCTTTTCTTTTTTTTTTTTTTTTCCCCTCCATCAGCTGATTACATTGGCATCTTAACCACCTGCACTGTGTAAAGATTATTGACCAACTCCTTTGGTAGAACTCATTTGACAGTTTGGACGGTTGTGCTGCAGACAGATGCAGTCATTGCTCCTCTGACAAAGTAGCTGCTCAAGCTGTGTTTGTTGTAGTATTAAAACCACATGAGCTGTAACCATTAGTAACCCCGGGCATTGCCAAATCAGCCAGTGCTTAAACCTTAAAGGTCCTCTCTGAGCAACGGTCCTTTTGCTGCACATGTTTTTGTTTTAATAAATGTAGATTAGGTTAGTTGTGCACTTCAGTGTATTTTATCATCCTCTCACCTGTGGTATGGAAAACTAAGGGCGCTTTAAAATGACATGAAGTTATTGACACAGTGAAATGTGCTGCAGTTGGAAGAGAGGCCTTCCTTTGGTTCCCGTGAACCCCACCGATTCATGCATATGTAAAGACGCAAGAACAACAAAGATTTAAGAACCTGGGGGGATGGTCTTATTTATTTACTGTACTTTCACAGCAGCCAACCCCTGGGCTATAACCTCTTATTGTGTCAATGGCTGCTTTTGTCTCTTGCTGTCCTTTCTGCTTCTGGGGAAGGAAGGGGTTAACCCTCAGCTCAACCCGGGGACCATGTGCATCTCTCCAGTGTACACAGCTGGTGCCATTTCATCACACACATTCTAAACATATCCAAACACAACTTTAAATGTGCGAGTGTGTGTTCGTTAGGGAGGAGTAGTGCAACCTTAGAGGCCGTCTGCTTTGTCAAACTCAACAGTTGATGGATATGACTCCAAGGTGTGTGTGTTGAATGCTTAAATGTCCCAGAAGTGAATAGCTGATGTGTTTTGCTGAGTCTTTTAATTGTAGCTTGTCAGGAGATGTAGTTCAGCAGATTTATTAAACACCTAATTTTCCCGCTGAGACTAAAGTGTTATTTTTAGTCTGCCCGCTCGAAGACACACACTGTACTCAGAGTTCCTGCCTCTAAGAATGACTGCTCTGTGTGACAGAGCACACTACACGCATGTCCACATAGAGTTGATGTTCACATTTTCTTAATGCACAGCTCTCCGTTTCCTGCACGGTGTTTCCTCTGGACCAACTGATGACTATTGAGTTGCTACAAGGATGCAGCTGTATTAGAGGCACATATAAGGCGATTTGTTTCCATACCTACATTTGGCCGATTTCGACTCGTAAAACCCAAACAATCCGATGATCTGAACCAACAGTCTGGACCTGTTCTGTTTATGAGGTGGATGTGACAAAGGCTCTGAAATCTTAGACAGACGTAGACCATTACCCAGATCAGCACTCGTAAAGACCTTCTGTAATCCTGCCATCACTGCTCATAAATCCACTTCATTACATTTCCTCATGCATTACCCCGCGTGGTTCATTTAGGAAGATCTCACACTCTGAAGTTGTTTCTCAACTGGTGGTTTGTGGACCCAAAGGGGGATCATAATGGCTCTATGACTTGGCAGTTGACAGAGACCATCTTGGTGTACTGAAATGGTCTTAGCTTGTGATCACATTAACTTAAAAAAACACAAGGGACCTAAGTAGAAAGCCAGTAAAATAATTGCACACTATTCTTACATGCTGGTTGTTGTTATACAGTGTGCCAATGCCTGCCTCAAAAATGTCTCTTTTGATGGTACTAAAAAGACAGATGCACTGTTCTGTGTCCACAACCTCAATAAACCATCCATCAAACCAAGTGATCTGAGAGTTATTTTGGTGTTTACATGTACAGTGAATAAACATACGCTCTCATTTGGATTACCTACTTGAGTATGCTAATCCCCCCAAGTCTAAATGAAAGTAAAACAGTCATAATTCCAATGTTTCTTAAAATGTATATAAAAGTAAAGAGCAGTTCACATGGATTTTAATTGTAGAAAGTAGGTTTGTCTTTTTTTGAGGAGATGCAGAAAGCCACTAAAACAGAGCCCAGTTTCAGAAAACTCATAGATCCACACCGACACTGAACTCATTTACAAGGCGGTCGTTAACCTTATCTGGAGCTCCCTAACGAGGAGGAGAAGGAGACATTGTCCAGGTCAGTGTGGGGATTAACTTTTAGGATTTTTTTTAGGATCTTTTGACTTGACTCAGATTTGACTTAACTCAAGTACCAAAACCTTGTGGCATACAAGTGTGTATATACTACGTGCAACTCGCATGAAGAAAGTACATCTGCTGTTCAGGTTAGTTTATGTTGTAAGGTCAAAAGTAAACAACCTCCAGAAGTAATTTTGAAGGAGTCATTTGATATGTTTGTGAATACTGTGCCCAGTTGAATCAAAGCAGAACCTTCCCGAGTGATATTTTCAACAATGATTAACTGTTTTAATCTGTTTTTTTTTTTAGGGGGGAGGGGGGGGGGTGGGTCTGAATTTTCTAAAGGAGCTGTCAATCACTTCTGGTTGGCTGATTCAATAAGTGTTGTGTCCCTTTAGTGGTTAGCCTCGATGTTAAGACACTTTCATTTTCAAAGCTTTCCAGAGAGGCAGCCATTCCATGTTTCATAGATCTAATGTCCAATTCTCTTAATGGGCTCACAAACTGTATCAAAACACTGCTGTTTTCCTTTTAACTTGACTTAAGCTCTTAGCTCTTTTTTTTTTTCAAGGCGCGCACACAACTGACAAATGCCCTCCTTCTCACACAGTTCAGGGCAATATTTCTTTTAGGACCATTTGAATTCATTGTTTCTTACTTGATATTGGGCTACTTTCCGCAAGCTGTTTCTGGTATTTACTGCTTTGCTTTGCTCTAAGCGAGCTTCCAGCCGGGTAAATGCAGACTGCTTTTTTTTCAAATTTGAGATATTATTTCTCAAAAGCATAATCAGCCTAATTGTGTCGGCCAAAATAGAAGTATTCTCTGGGTGAATTATTTCTTTTTACATTATGATTTAGCTGTGAGCGCTCAACCAGAAGCAGCCTGCTCACAGAACTGTAACTCATTGTACCAACACTTATTCTTGTATCAGGTTTACTTTAAATTTCCATGTCATTATAATAGCAAGGCTGCAGGTGTGTAGTATTACATGTTACACAGTGTGATTAATCCTCTCTTTTTCTCTTGCCTCCCCCGCCTACATCGCACATTCCCATAATGCAGCCTGTTACCAGGTTGCACTAAAAGGACTGACAATAGTAGCAGGTGTGCAAATATCCCTCAGAGCCTTTGGACAAAGAGCTTAAATAATGCGGGTAAATAAAACTTTTATTTGAGTGGCGGAATAGATGGCATGTTGGAATGACCTGCTTTAGAGTTCAAGGAAGATAACCTCTAAACAGAACCTGCTAATGGCGCAACAAAACACGCAGGCATTACTTTAAAGCGTCTCAGTAAAAATCATACCGGTGCATCTGCAGCTTGAATAGAAAGCCTTGGTCCCCTGATTATT
Source organism: Odontesthes bonariensis (assembly GCF_027942865.1). Lineage (NCBI taxonomy): Eukaryota > Metazoa > Chordata > Actinopteri > Atheriniformes > Atherinopsidae > Odontesthes > Odontesthes bonariensis. Next base: position 33,304,597 of record NC_134506.1, read on the forward strand.
AAATTTGTTGTGAGGAATCGCCCTCTACTCCTCCTCAAACACAAAGTCTGTGGCAGTTGGATGTAAATGTCTGCCTGAGCTGTAACAACCATGGTAATAATAAAGCAGCCTATAAACCCTCTTCATGTCCTCTTTATAACTTCCTTATCAGCCTGCAACAGTTTTGATTGAATCCTTTATATAGATGCACAAGACTTGATAAGAATTCTCCGACACCAGTTGTGTTTTTTTTTTTTTTTTGTATTTTTTTTTTGGTCATAACTACTTAGTTTGAATGATGAATGAGATCTCGGCACACTGACACTGAAGTGTCCTGTTTTACTGTTGAGTCCTGAAGGGGAATGAAACAGCTGCTCCTAGAAGAATATGTTTGTACTTAGGTGTTGCATCAATACAGTGGTTTGTCAGAAATGTCTGTATTCCGCGTGTAGAACAAGAGCAAAGGAAGTCAATAACAGTAACTTATATTTCTGCCCTCTAATTTACTGTCACCATTCTTTCTTTCCTTCTCAGTCAGTAATTTATCACCGGTTTTTACAACCTCTTGTGCCATTTCTCACCATAAAGAACTTTTGTGTTTGTGCAGACTGAGCAAACCTGACCCCAGGCATGAGGCACGGCGCACTGAACTTTTTCAATATTGACCTTAGATTGTAATCTTTTCCTAACCCTCAACCAACAGCTTTTTATGGTTGCTTCAACTCAACCATAAAGATGTTAATCATGGTTCAGTTGTCAGGATTGGAACGTGTAGGGAAGACGAATGAAAGACGACCTGCATTTTTCTTAAAAAACTAAAAAAAAACATACTCACACAGTCGACTCCTCGCTCTTGCATCATTCTTTTGACTATAATTGCCCATCAGTAGCTTTAATTTAAATGAACGCAGCTATCAGCTTGTTGCTGATATATCACTGCTTCAAGAATTCATTTGAGAGCTTTTCCATTTGATGAAAATCATGCAGTATTCATGAGTCGGTCTAGCTTTTATTCAGTTACACAATCGAAATGAACAATGCACACGGCCTCAGTGAAAGCTCCTGCCACATAATAAAGGTCCAGTCCGTGAAACCTGGACCTAGATTATGAATGGGGTCCGCAAAATTCTTTAGCTGACTTCTAATATTTTTGGGAGCTGAAGTCAAAGCTCATTCAGAGCATGTCGTTGTTTACTGTAATGTGTGCGTTACTGCTGGCTTCTGAACTCTCACATGTGGTCAAACTGTGGGATGGCAGAAGTAGAAAAAAGATCAAGGTTTGTGGGGCCTCAGTGTTGGCAGGGTTTCCCAGCTGCTGACTATTCTTTGTAATGACATTCCTTCCAGGGAAACTGATAGGAAAACTGATCTCGTTTCTTGGAGGTTTTGACTTTCAAATACCTGCAGAACCTTAGGAGAGAAATCTTTTTTTTTTTTTTTAGGTAAAAGAAAAAGTAGGGGGGGGAAAAAGCATGGCTACATTCTTCTCCCCATCCGATGAGGAAGAAACTGAATGATTACACTGTTTCAAAGGCATTACAGGCAGCTGATTAAAGTGTTAGGTTGGAGTTGGCCAAGGTTAACCGTCCATAATGAAACACTTTGAAAATAATGATACGCTGCATGGTTTTATGAAGGTTTGTGGCTGCTCAGCTCAGTAGTCCTGACCTTCAGCAGTTCCACAAGCTAATCGTAGCGATCCCTCTGCACCCCTGTAGTTTCCAGACTCCATTAGCCTCTGATATGCATCCTGTAGAGCTCACATGGGCTCTTCCTCAGAAAGCCTTCTTGTGTCTGTGGTGGCTGCCCATCTTCACTCTTAAGTACCACCATGAGATGTGTCTTCAGCTACCGCTTAGATTTGTAAATATGCACATCTGACGCTGTAGTCAGCCGAGGCTGAAAAGAATAATTGTACAAACAGTTTTACATCACTTGTGAGTACTTGTCGTCTCTTATTGCAGGGCATGTGGCCAGTTATAAAAAACAGCTGCATATTTGACACCTGGACAGTTGGGATTATTCTCTTGCCAGTATATTTTGAAAACTGTCTGCTATCCACACTGTACTATTACAGAGTGCATGTCTACAAAGAGAAACAATGTTAACTCATGGAAGTCCTCCTTAAAATGTTGAATAATGTTTAGAGACTGCCTGGAAAGAGCTGTTGCTTCATCTCCCCTCTCCTCTATTTCTGAGGGGTTTGACAGTGTCATACTCAGAAGTCTGAGGACCATGTTGGCTTTTCTGTGAAATTATTTTTTTAACATCGTGGAGATTTTGTTTGAAAACTGCTGCTATTGAAATAGTTTTGTTGAACGAATAATTTTTCTGATCTGTGCTATTTTCATACTGCATAGGTGCACTGGGCAGAGAGGGCACACATGTGGTTTGTTTTGTTCAGCTACGTGACACATATTGCAAATACTTACAACCTTTGGTTGATTTGGGATTGACGTTCGAACTAATTTAGGTGATTGTACATGATCACACCCCCAGTTTTGTTGTAAGAAATGCAGTTACCAAGTCTCAACATGGTTATCGACACAGCTGACTTGCAAAGAGACGCCTCTGTGCTCGGCATCACTGTCGGAAGATGTTGATGTTTTCTGAAGAATACATGCCCAAAAGGAACTGATTAACAAATGAGAATAACTGCCAGGTTCTTTCATTCATCACTACAGACTCCCATAACAGGCAAGCTTCAAGCAGGAACAACAGAGTTGTACATAAATCAAAGTAGTTTCCTTTGCCATGCCAGAGCCCCCTGGGAGGCACCTTGGTGCTTAATTAAAATCCAGAAGGATCATGTTTTAAGTGTAGGTGAGCGAGCGCTGAATAACAATGACAAACCATGCCCCAGAGCATTAGTGGTGTGTTTTGGAAAAGAATAACGGTATCTTTCTTTTTTTTTTTTTTTTTTTTTTTTCATGTACAAAATAAATTAGATTTAATGTGAAAGTGGGAAAAAAAAGCACACATATTGTTGTAGATACAACCTTTCCCGGCTTCAGAAGCTGCCAAAACCAGGACTGACATATTAATCTCATAATTACTCAGACAGGATTAGAATGAAATGGCTCATTATTTGATATTATTTTATGGTTTACCCTTTCAGTGCACCGTTGATTTAAACCCCCCCCCCTTTTTTTTTCTTTTTTTTTTTTTTTTTTAAAGCTGTGCAATCCCTCACATCTACACTGCAGCTCCAGTATATAACTTTAGAACTGCCCAAATGTCACAGGGTGTCACCTCTCAAACATGTTTAAAAAAACTTTACTAAAATTTACTAAAATTCTATAGATTTTCACTGAAATGTTTTTCTTTCTCCCCTTCTGTAGGGACAAATGTGGCAACTGGTGCCAATCTGAAAATAATGGTCAATGTTGGTGTGTTCTAAGCTGAGGCAAAGTGAAATGTGGAAAGACATTGTTAATCTTGCTAAAAGAGCTAACGTGAGGCTCCACCATAATCAACAAAACAAGGTGTTTTCTGCAAAAACTCCCCCAGGTGTGTTAGATTGTGCAGTGACTCATTTAACTGCGCATGACTTTGATTTGAACTGATAAGAAACATAATGTGTTATTAAATTGTTTTCTTCTTTATCCAAGCTAGAAGATCTCTCTTTAAATCCAAAGTAATGGCACTTTCACAGTAATGAGTTGTTATTCTTGGCATATGAACTCTTTCTAAGACAAAATGCTCTCCCCAAAAACACATAAAAGACGCCAAATGGTTAAACTAATGAAATGGTTGCAAAATAACTTTTTTACCCACAGAATTAGTAGTGGCAAATTCTCATTTGTATTAACATTCTCTGTGTCGTGTTTCATTGGATAGTGACAGTGGTGGTCCCTCGGGCTATAGTCGTCGCTGATGTTTGATTTTCCATATCTGACATTTCTGCTCTGACTGGCTTCTGGGCTCCAGCCTGATTTTTTTTTTTTTTTTTTTTTTTTTTTTTTTTTTTTGTGGAAAATGATCAGATGAAAGACCGCGTGGAGTCACATTTTCTGTGGAGGGCAACTGGAAAATAAACTGTCCTACATAGTGCTGTTTCTGCCAGTGTCGTAATTCCGAGGTGCTCTGGCTCTTAAGAAAGCTAAAGAAAAAAAAAAAAGGGGAAAAGAATATTAAAATGTGAATGTGTGTACTTATCGGCAGAAAAAAGAAAAAAAAAACTCAAGTCAAATCCGCTCAATTACAGAGCTCTGGAGAGCTTTCCCCTAGCAGCCCTTCCATTGGCCAATCAGTCACAGCAAATTGCAGCGCTGAATATTTCAGACTCGACAGATTTGAATAAAGACGTCATGATTATTTCACTCGTGTAGCCTACTGTACACTCGGATAATTTTTAGAGTCCATCAGCTGGAACCTGCATAAACTGCATAACTACTGATTTAAGGAGAGGGTGAGTCGAGGGAGAAAAGCAAGCACAAGGGCTGTCAGTCAATGTGGCGAGCTAATTGGGTCGATCTCTTTAGTAAAGATGAATGAAGAGATTAACCCCCCTATGTGTCCAGTGAATCTCCCTCTCTGGCTGCAGGTAAATTAGCCAATGACTAGTGGACAGTGGGAATTCTGTTCTTTCCTCCAACTCAGAGCTGCAATCAGTATTTTACAGCAGGGCTCCCCCTGCTGAAGTCACTGATTTTTCTCATCACAGGTTTTGTTTGTATATGGATTCATTGGATTAATGAGATGTGTTGAGTTAAAGCGTCCGACTGGCCAGGGAAAGTCTTTCATGTGGATTTTGGCCAATAAAAGCTTTGGTTGCGAAGTCGTTCACGTCTCAGTTCAACTGTGCATGCAAAGAGCATCGTGCCTCAAGATATGGCACATAATGATTCTCTCTGCAGACTATATATAGTGGCAGAGAATTGGAGAAGCAGGTCAAACAAGCCTAATGACGCCAGATGAAGAGTGATGGGAGAACATGTGCACAGGAAGCTGCAGGTGCTGAGCAAACTGTGCTCTGCTCTCATTTATTTCAGTGGAGAAACTCGCAGCATGGGTCTAAAATAGAGGTCAAGGCTCAAATGCAGAAAATGTCAGTGACCCCTTTTTTAGCTGCTTGCACCAGTGTAAGGGGGATAAAAGTGCTCAGAGGGAGCTCTGGTCAAAGGAACAAATCAATAGAAATGGGGATGAACTGATGCAGTGTATGTGATTATTTATAGTTGGATAAAAAGAACAGTGTCGGGCTTCTTTGTTTGCATCACATGAATACTTGCACTTGTCTTTCATGTGCTTTCCTGACTGCAGTGTACATATAAAGCACATGCAAGTGTAAAATTATTGAGGGGAATTGGTGGCCATTTGTTTGCGTGATATTATTATTATTTTTTTTTTTACCTCCTTAAAACAACAAGATACAGATGAAAAAGGAATACTGAAAATCAAGTTATGATTTATTTTGATAACAAAGCTTAGAGTTGTTTTCATAGCTGGCATTGATCAGTTTAGCTGCATTTTCTTTTGGGTTACAGTGCTGCCGAACACAAGCCTAGAAAATGTGCTAGGTTTGTTTATTTATTAAAGTAGGCCCCGTCATTGTAAACAACACTGAAAACTTAGTTTTCAACTAACTTTTAAAAAAAAATGTCCTACTTTCCAGGGACACCATGTTTCCCCTTTTTTATTTATTTATTTTTTACCCCCATTTTTGAAAATGTCAAACCTCTCACAGTGACACCTTCAAACCAACTTTATAAAAGTGTTATCAGAACTGGACCCCCCCCCCCCCCCCCATAAAGAAAAAAGGAGACACATTTATTTCTCTTTTAAAAATATCCCTTTTAACATGCAGGATTGGATGCTTTTACAAAAATGAGACCATCTCCCACTTTGTAAATTTGATCACACAGCCTTACCTGAAAGTAATCAAAAGGCAAATTTAGGATGGAAGTGATCACATTCGAGTGGCCTCGAACAGACTCCCCTTTTCTCTTAAAGTGCTATTTCCCCACACAGCAGACCTCGAGGTGTTGGTGCGCCTTTGATCTCCAACCTGTCATTTTACACACAGAGAAAACACACAAGCCTGTATTATGACTAAAATATGTTTGTTTTTTGTCCCAAATCTATATGACTGTCAGTGCAATGATAAGCAATCAAAGTTGATGCTTAGTGTTTATAATTACTCAAAGCTGGTGTCTTAATCTCTCGCTGCTTTTGAAGTAGGAAATGTTAAATTGACACACTTAGTTTAAATACTGTTAAAAACACTAGCGAAGCACTTAGCCTGACAGTGGCTGTCACAAGAAGAACGGTGTCTGCGCCTCAACAGCTGTCAGGTTTGCTAATGATGTCCTGGTGTGCTGTCAGTCTAGCAGATGAACGGACAATAGTATGCCAAGGAGAAAATGCTTGAAACAGCTAATTGCTTCTAAGAGCTCACTCAAGCATTCTGTATGTACTGTGTGTTCACAGATGTCTTTTCCAGCTGCTTTTTCATTATGGATCTTAAAGACATTACAGAAGCAGTACATTGGCTTTCTTTTTTTTTGTTCTTCATGAGCCTGCGTTGTTGCCCGTCAAGTCTTTATGAATATAGGTACATTATTGCACCCACATTTGGAATGAAAAAAGACGTGTGGAAAGGGCACAAAGCACAGCATTTATATCTGTGCATTTTCATTATTTCTCCTAATTTGCCCCTGTTCGTTCCGTTGATCTCTGCCAACTTGTTGATTGTCAGTTTGGAGACACATTTCTGGAGAGGAGCCCGAGAGTATTTGCAGCCGGACCTCTGTCAGTAGCGCCAAGCAACACAGCCACAAATTGGAATGTGGTACAATTCTGGGAAAGCAGCCAAGATTTAAATTAGACAATAACCTCTGCTCTCTCTATATTGCCTCTCTTTTCCAGCTGCAGGCCTAGCTATTTGTTTAATACAGTCAGCCCTGTAGTATATAATAGACTGATATATGAGTCACCGCTCAGCAGTTTGTGCTTTTCAGATTTATAGAGATTGAACAACTGGCTGGTTTGTGCTTACTGTGGTCCTCTGGTAAGAATAACAGGAAAGACACAGGTTGCACACCAGCTTGGAAAGTGTGGCCACGGCCCACAGAGCAAAGTTTGGAAATCTGTTACAGGAATTTTTATTAGAACGGAGGAAGAGATGAAATGTCTTCCAGCTGGCTGCAATCATAGGTGTCACTTTGGTGCATAATTTAATTTCTTATGCATTAAAAAAGGTAATGTTTCTGCATGTTAGCTGCAGATACCATAGAACCACGTTGGTTACATATACTACAGGAAACTAACCACTCCTATGTGGCTTTTTTTTTTTTTTTTTTTTGCCTGAGGTATAAATCAGTGACATAAATTACTGTTTTGATTCAGAAAATCAAATGTATTCTTCTTCTAACATTAGTACTAGATAAGTAAAATACTGCTTTGAGTCGTCACTAAAAGCTCTTGACTGTGCACATTCTCAAAGCCATTTGTAATGATTGTATTATCCAGTAATGGCACACATGGAATAGAAAAATGCATCAGTGCACTGCTAGAGCAATAAGAGAGGACTCCACTCCCTGCAGCTTTCAATGCAGCTTTATGTGAATCCGAGTCCCAAGGCTCACAGCCAACTAACGAACCAGCAGAACTAGAACAACCGTCACCATTACTGCCACCGAAAACAAACCTGTTTCCGGTGGTGGAAAGCTGTCCTTCTCCTGTCTCACATTTAACCGTGTCATTTTTTAGTTATTAGCTCCCCTAACTGCACAGCAGCCTCCTGATCTGTTGTAGAAGAATAGTGAGCGGGGCAGAGTGCCTCAGTTAAAATCCACTCCTCCGATACCATCTCGAATTGGGCATTGCATCAAAGCTGCTGAGAGAAAACAGCCTTGAGACATGGCTTAACAGCAAGAAAACACCAGCGAGCCGAGCCTTTCTCATGTTGCTTCCTCAAGAGCTGCATGTCCATGCAGCAGTAGCCTTTGTGAGAAAGCTACACCATGTTTCTGAGGCCCTCTCCATTGCTTAAGCTCCTTTGTGGCTGTGAGCCAATGGCTTTGCACCCCACCAGATCAAAGATGGAACCCCATTTAGCTCGCACTTTCTTTTTGGATTTGCTCTTTAGAGTACAGAGCAGTTTGAACAGCTAGGAAAAAAAAGTGGGATGTTGGATGTTGACCTGCATGGTATTGAGACTGCTGGGCGTAAGACTATTGTTCCATTATGACAAAATGCTGAGACCATCTCTGTTTTGGCAGCATTCGGCAGGCTTAGTGCTGACAGAAAAACAGTAGCTAGGCTAACGTGTATTTCTGTGTATTTTAGTTTGTTGTGTAACATATGAAGGCTTTCATACAAAATTAGATAGTTAACATGCAACAGAATTTGCGCAGTTTACTTTTACAAAGTCTATTTTTAAGAGAATTATTTGAACAAAATTGGAATATAAAGAAGGGTTTAGATATTTAGAATTTCTTCTTTTATTTTAGCCACACAGGCGGTGTTATTCTGTGAGAGAGTCAAGCCAACCCTTTGGTGCAGACTAAAATAGCCCAACAACTGTTATGGAATTTTTTGACATATATTCATGGTATCCAGTGGGTGAATCCCTGTGAATGAAAGGTCCCCACTACAGTTGGAATAACGATGCATTTTGTACATATTGTATCGGTCTCCGTGTATCAACTTGGATTAAACTGGATAAATATACAGGTTGACACCAGCATCAGTTCAAATTTTGCTTTTTCTAATACTTTTCTTTTTGAAACACCTGTTAAGAAAAACAAAAAAAACAATTACATTTGTTTGAGCTTGAATTTTTGAAGCTTAGAGTTGCACACTACAGTCTGTTACCTGCACGCCAGCATGTTTACTTCATGAGGCTGATGACTTACTGATATAAGCACTTAGCTGAGCTCAAAGCACTTCTGTGCCTAAAAGCTCCCACACAGAACAATTCGCAAGCCTGTAGACTATTACTTCTGTTGGGGAAAAAAAATGTCTTTAACTTGGAAGAACTATCATTAAATTTCCATTTAAAAGCCCAAAAATCACTGTGGTGTCGCATGTGTCAGTCACTGCAGTGGCCATAGAGGTGGAACACTTCTGCGGTCAGATGAGTTTTTATAGAAGCTACTGGAAAACCAAATGTGCTCGAAGTTTACTTTTCTGTGATTGACGGCTTCTCTGCCTGGACTAATATATGAACTGGTGCAGGAAACTCTTAAAGTATTTGTAAATAAGATTGATAAAGAATGCTTTTTCCTACCGTGGTCTGTTTGTGTCGCTCGTGTTATCACTCTTGTGCACAATGTCTGTGCTGAATATGAATTTAGCCCTGAGAAATGTGCTGAAAGCACAGACTATAGTTTTCCTTTTACTGTCTCTCCACACTGCCATAATAACTAGGAAGCTTGAAAAAAAAAAAAAATAGCGCATATTTTCTGAGCTGTGAAATGGCTTGTAAGTTTTTTTTTTATTTAATTTTTTTTTTATTTTATTTTGATAGTTAAGCTTGTCATTTTGCTAACTTCAGGTTCATGCGGCGTGACGGAATTACAATGTTTCTGCACCACAGAGACTCTGCATTTGGGTTTACTCATGGTAACCTCATCTGTAATGTCTTAGTTCAGAAAATTTAGCGATAACATCATTCGAAAGTTAAGGGTCCAGATTTAACATTACATTTAACATTTTCTGATCAACCACTAGATAATGGCAGCGTACTTTATAGGCAATCTTTTTTAAGATTTAGAGACGAGGAAGCATCGACGTTTAGCTAGAGGGGTGTTATCTCTGCGAGGGTTTCAAGTGTTTTCCCCCGGTTTGTGTGAACTGAAGTAAATCCAGCTGTGATGACATTATTTGTGGCCGCAGTGGTCAGTTGTGGTGTGAGATGGGAGATATTTGGCACACAGCTTGAACAACCTTGTCATCGGCTTGATTCAGATCCTACATAAGACTTTTTCTCACGGCAGATCCTCCACACGACAGTGGTTGCACCACCACTAAAAAGGAAAAGGAAGAGTGAGATGCTTACAGTGAACTTCCCCTCAGTGCCATCTTATGTAGTTGAGGACTAGCGGTCTTAATGGTGGAAGACAGTGCTAGGCTAGGGGAGTAATGATTTTAGCTTTAAACTGAATTACCAATCGATCGGCCTGCAGATCAGAACACAGCTTGTGAGCCTGCTGTGTGGACACGCTGTGTTGTGGAGTCACTTTACAAATTGACTGCTGCACACATAGGAGGGAATATATCTATATATGTCAGCTTGGCGCTGCATGTGAAGTGGCCTGCTGGGTGTGAACAGGCCTTGTGATCACCAGAGAGGCCTCTGCTGAGTGTTTACTCTGAATTTGGTTGTAAATATTTAGTGAGGAGGGCGTCAAGAATCATAAGATGACTTTCCTGACCAGGATGACAAGTAAGAAAAAGGCGCTGCTCTTTTGAGACTTCAGTCCTTTTTACACTCAGTGAGAAGCTCCGACCCGGCGCCAGGCTGAGCTTTAAAGGAAATTGCATAAAATAATACGTAGAAAATGACAGCGGGTTTCTCTGTATTGGAGGCTGAGTTTTAACTGTGGTGTTTTTGCAGTCTTTTATGGAGACCACTGGAGAACGTATTAGCACAAGTGTCCTGTTCCAGAGAACACATGCTAGGCTGTGATTACTGGGCTCAAGCTGAACTGTAAAATCACTTGTCAGCAGTTGATTTGTTTCTGGAAAAGCCTGGCCTCTTGATTGAATTAGTTTGGTGGTTTTCAGTGGGGAGCAAGAATGTGTCCAATTGGGTTATTCGGTGACAGACAGCACTGAAAATGTGACTTTTTGATCGTTCTCTGGAACCAATGAGTGCTTTGCTGAAGCTTATGAAAAAAATCCAGATTGAAAGAAAAGTAAAAAATTTTATTAAGGTTACAAACAAAACATGTTGCACTATTCCAGTTCTGCTTTCTTTTAATTACTATTGACCAAACTGTATTTTATGTTCACTTGAAAGAATACGTAGACCGGGATATGTTTTTCTCATTTTGCAGAGATGGCTCGAACAGGCATGGATTGTGCAGGTCTTTTTTTTTTTTTTTTTTTTTTTTTTTTTTTTTTTTTTGTCAAGTTCATGTTTACTGATAGGATCTGTGTGGTTACTCCATCATACTGGGGGTGAGACAGGGTCATGTTGGTGCAATATTGTGTTCGCCCTGAGGTTGAAATAATTTTGTTTGCTGTAATAGCTGTAAAACACCTTATTTCCCACTGGACATACTTTCATACAAATACTTCTGTGCTGGGATTGAAAAGGAAAAAAAAAAAAAAAAAAGCATCAAAATTACACTGGCTGTTGTGAGAAACAAACAAAAACAAATAACTTCTGATTGCAGCAGCTCTGTCCGATAGAGAACGACTGAGGCTTTTTACAACGATTCAGATAAATGTGTCGATTCGTATTCCTGCCGTTCACTCCGTGGGTGCTTGGTTTTTCTGTCTGCCTGCGATCATGCAGACAGTGAAGTCTTTTCACATCAGGATCAGCGTCCATGTAAGCCCTTAATTCTCTCTCTGTTAAACAGTTATTGAAGAAATGTGCTGCTGGTGCAGAAAGAGGAATAAAAACACTGAGTGCCCAGCACTTGCTTTGCCATGTAGCCATGTCTGGCTGTTAGTGCAGCTCATATTACAGAGCACCTTTTAACCGTGAATTCACTCTGTTAATAAAAGCCCAACCCCCCCCCCCCCCCCCCCCCCCAAAAAAAAAGCCCACAGCTGCTCTTAAAGCACCCCTTTTAATGGCTTAACCAGGACTCCCTTCTGCCAGAAAAGGCAGGTCAGAATAAGTATACGTTTGTTGTGTTTTTGCAACGTTTCTCTTGTGAAAATCAAGTGATTGCCCTTTTTAGATTTCCCCATCTATGTCACATTTATGTCACATCTCTGTCACTATGGAGCTTCTGCATTTGAGCGCACATACGGTCGTTGGGCCCCTCACATGGCCGCCATAGCTCGTCACATCATTTTAATTACAGAGCCTTCATTGTCTGTGCTGACCCATTTTAGCGCACTCCCTTACCGTCAGCTGCACAGTCCCTCCAATCACACTTAATTTCATCTGGCATTTGACTCAATCGGTAGTGCCGCAAACATGAGCGCCAAATCCCCCAACAACCTCTCTCTCTCTCTCTCTCTCACACACACACACACACACACACACACACACACACACAGACACCAGAAATGAATTGGGAATAACAATAACAATCTCCACTCCCTGCTCTGGTTGTCCACCGAGGCCTCCGGCCCACTATAGTACAGCTTTTAATGGTGAAGATTGATATCGGTGGCAAGGGACATTTCTTAGGATGTTAGTCACAGTTCTGAGGGGACTTAGAACTGCTCTTAAAAGACCCTTGAAACACAATAAAATATTACTCACAGAGACAAGGGTCCAGGGAGTTTCACACCACTAATTGGCACTTGGACTTAACGTGATTCTGTTTTCTCTCATGAAGCTAATGTGATCAAGGTCCGCACTCACGACATGTGAATTAGGCATACTTCTAAGAGAGATGCACGTTTGTTAAGTTGTCACCCACATAAACCAGTGATGTCTAACATGACAAGTTATTTATTCGTACATTTACAAGTTTACATGGAATCCGAGACAACTGCCTCACCACATATAGAGCTTTCACAGCTCGTTCTTATTTAACGCAACAGGCAGCAAAATTGGAATCGCTTCATCTGTTTACTTTTGTGAAATTCCCCCAAATTTTCTGGGAACTATTTGCAATGAGCAATCGCCGGCTCACTTTTAAGAGTCGTGCTCACATCCATGCAGACATGGCGACAGAAGGAAGCCAGTCAGCACTGCATGTAGCCTTATCTCCCCTCACAATCAGAGCAATGTTCCTTGTACTTGAAGAAAGAAGGATATCTCTGAGACTTCAATTTATTATCTGAAAGAAGAAGGGGGACAGAGTAACACTTCCAAGATAAGGCCAGCATAAGGTTAATTACTGGCTGAGTGGCTAACGTAACTTAGCCATGTCATGTCTCAAAGTTGCACACTGCTGGGAAGGGAAGGAGTGCTAGAAGTTGACGGATGCTTCTCACGGGAATCCCGTGAGTCTGTGTGTGTATGTCTTTATACATTTGTATGTCGACTATGTAAACACAGTACTGGAATTCGATGTAGTTTCGTTAAGATGGCACCAGAGGCCGAGGCTGCTCAAACCACCTGCTTCAGCAACTGCTAGCAGAGCTTGTGGCTCCTCTTTTCATTGGTGCGTAACACTGTTAACATTGCTGCTGACTCCCAACTCACTCTCCAGGGCATAGACTAATTAATGGATACCATTCGCAGTTGATTAGCAGCAGTTTTTTCGTTAATTACATTCGCATAATAACCATTCAGAAGAAAAGGAGAATAGGGGGGAAAAAATGCACATACAAAGGGATAGAAAACATATTCATGCACTTCTCGGTTTATTCGGATCTTAATTTGTTTCCTCTTTTGTTTGGTCCCTGCTCTGATAAGAAGCAGCTCCGTTTTCAGTCCCTCTGTCTGTTGGAGTTTTTCACCACTCATGGTGTTTTAAGAGAGTGACTTTGTAATAAACACACAAAAGAGATTACTGCAGAGCTTTGTTGAAAACGGGTAGAGTTCTCAGTGGAACCTCATGAAGACGCAAACACGCCGCAATTCTTTCTCCTGTGAGCTGTGTAGGCTGGGTTTTGCTCTCCTCACTCACACAGAGGTGCATTGTGCTCCTGGGCCCAGCTGCTGGCCCATAATTCTTCATTCTATGTCCCATTGTTCCTACCTGTCAGTGTGGTTGTGTCTCAGAAGAAAGGAAGTGGCTGCCATTTCGCCAGCAGGCTGTGTGGGTAGGGAAAGGTGGGGGCATGTTGTCAAAACATGTTATTTTTTTTTTTTTTACCAAAGTACAGGGTTTTAATAGCTTATACGCCACCTTAAATACTTCTCTAACTTTACAATGTGGCAATCAGAAATTCTCCAATACGGGTTTTGGTTTGGCTTTATAATCTGATACATGTAGGCATTGGGGAAGAGAACCATATTTCACTGCAATAAAACAAGTGAAAGGAGTTTATGAGTACGGAACAGCTCTCATTGACCCACAATGTACTCCACCCACATTAAAAACACCCTCCACCTCCTTATTTCCCCCAGTATCACTCCTCTCCCATAGGTTATTTGAAGTTAATAACCTGCCACTGCATCATGATACTTGGCTTTGTGATGCAAACATATCCTTAATTGCCATCCCATAAGAGCTGAATAGCCAGACCAGATTCTCATTACTGTGGTTTGAATTGGCCTGGGCCTCTCACATGCCTCTCATCATGTAGCAATAATGGCAGAGTGGCAGAATGCGGCTGTGCATGTAGAGAAAAGGGTTAACTCAGTGTGCAAACATTCACTGCCATGTGTTACTATTAGTTTGAGTGACAGGTGTCTGAAAAAGGGGAGCTGCTCAAGTTATACTGGATGTTATCTGGGCTGTAGTGGGCTGATTGTGTGTGTTTTTTTTGTCTTCATTTGCAGTTCCAGAATAACAACAGTTACATGAACATGGCCGAGGCGAATGGTGCCCTGCTCGCTGCTGGGGATGTGAGTACAACTTACTTTTTCCATATTCAAATGTCCTTTTGAGCACAGGAAGCAAGGCGTTGCTCAACATAAAATGTAATCGGGCCCAGGCCCCCATTACTCAAATCATCTTTTTACTGTAAAGGCCTGATGAGGATTTCTACTTAAAACTTTGAGCATTTCTAAAGCTTTTTAACTGTAAAAGCTGTTCAAACCCAAGTAGCTTAGTGCTCACTAGGGTGACCAACTGTCCCGCGTAGCGCGTGCGCGTACAGCGTTCGAGGCCAAAATAGTCCGTCCCGCAAATTCAGAGCTTGTCCCGCATAATTGATTCTTGCTGGGGTTGTCACTTTCCCCGCGCCACCCAGATAGCCAAACGAGCGTTACTTGACATTTCAGAACAGCACAGTCGCCGCAGACTGTAGAGCTACAACAGATCCACACACGCGCGCACACACACACACCCCTTGCAGTCGCATCTGACAGGCTGGCTGTTATCAAATATTTGTTGTTGCCATGACAATTGACTCAACGTTCGCAGTGATGATGAACGTCAATTCACGCGCCTCATCACTAGGCACTTCAGTCAGTCAGTTGGCGCGGCATACTTGGCTAGAACTAGTTGTGGATTGTGGTTTGTGGATAAAAAAAACACAGGGGAAAATGGCAGTGTAGATGGTAGTGTGTGTCATTGAATGTTCAAAATATTATTGTTATCATTATTATTGTTATATATTACATCACCAATAACAGAGGAATCTATATATATATATATATATATATATATATATATATATATATATATATATATAAATTGATATACCATGTAAGGTAGTATGTGCTAGAAATGGGTAAACCACTAAGAGTCTGGCGGCGGGGCAGCGTCCCCCCTTGTCCCCCATAAACATACCCCTTGTCCCCCCTTTGGCTTATGAGCAGGTGGTCACCCTAGTGCTCACTCCTGCGTGTAGTGTTCTGTTTGACATTCTTGATGTTCTTTTCCGATTACTATCAATAGTAATCATCCCAAACTGACAGATTATTAGAACTTCCATGAAATTTTACCGGCATACAGCTGATCAAGTCTAGGAAACAAGCCTCAGTAAAAAGGGCCCAGCTGGTGCAGGAAACCCAGTTAACACGGAAATATAGATCCAAAATGCATAAACCACATGGATCCAAAACATAGAGGGGTGTGATTAGCCTCGGTTAAAACCAGGGTCAGAAGAAATAAGTCTTGAGCCGCTCATTTCTTTATATATTGCCAGGAAAATATGTTTTTTAATGAAGTTGTTGCTTCATCTCTTGAGTTAGATGAGTTTTTGTGCTCGATTTTGCAGGTCTGTGTTGAGTGGCTTAACAAACAACAAAACAAAATCCTCTGAAAATGGTCGGGTACAAAGAGAGTGTCCGAACATGAGTGAAAAAGCAAATGGTTTTAAAGATCGTTAGACCACTTTGAAATATTACAAGAAAGTCTGGCTACTTGGCAGTAGAATATAAAGGAAAAAAGTTATGTCGTGGCAATGAGTTACTATTTCATGATCACTGGTGAAATGTTTTTATTATCTAAAATGTTCCTCTTTGTTCAAAACCCACATAAGAGTTTGCAGATATGAAAAGATGAGCAAGGTTCACCCTTTATTGTTAAACAGTAAGTTCAGAGAGCTGAATTTAATGTGATCTGACTGCACCGACTCGACTCCGGATGATAAGGTGATATCTCAGAAAGCTGCAGATATAAACACTCATTTTCTTCCTCTTTTAAAGACATAATGAAGGAGCAAAAAGAGATCCCACAGCCGTGAGCTGTGAACTCTCTAAGCAGCTTTATCTGCTGTTGCTTACAAAAAGCAAAATGTCACCAACAAGATTTTGCTGTGGCACTGCAGGAATAACAATGTGCTGTTATTAAGAGAAAGAAGAGACTTGTTGTTTCTCTGGAGGCATATAACTGCCTCTGGGAGCCATCGTAGTCTTAACACTGAGCTAAATTTACCCGTTTTATTCCCCCTCCACCCACTCTTCTGCCCTGTCATTAGAGAAAAGTGTACCAAAAATAGAAGTTGTCCTATGTGGTCCAATCTCAATTCAGAGATTGAGCTTGCTTCAAAACCCACAGCAGAACGTCATCGCACGGATCCTAAACACTGAGAGAACACTGTTAACCTCATTGTTTTCATCCATGTCAGCTGGGCAGCAGGGATGCAACTGTGACATACAAGCTCAGGCAGCTACACACAAGTGTGTGGAGCGCGTGACCCTGTGCTCATAAAGTGGCTGCCTCACAAAGCCGTAGAGTATTACAGAAGAAGTCTAATTTTTCCCCACATTTACGCTGAGTGGGCGCATCCTCTGTATCCACGGGCTGCTGAGGCCCACTGCAGCAGGGACCGCCTCGACTCAGGCTGCTTGGAGAGCGTTCAGCCCCCAGCTGTGAAGGCTCACTGTGGCAGTAAGGGAAAGCAGGGATGGGAGGGGGACTGCTTGATTTTAAAAAAAGAAAAAAACTGTCCACCTCATTTGCATTTAATCAAAAGGAACAACTGTTTCCAGTGTTAGGGCACAGATGGTATTGTGCTTAAAAGATGAAAAAAGAGAAAGAAAAGAAAGGGGCATAAGAAGTCTGAAACATAGATTTTCTTTTCATGTGTTGGAAGTCTCCAGAGTATTATTTGCTGCAGTTTGGACTGAAGTGAGAATAAAGTCACTTCCTCTAAGAGTCGGAAGGTTTCACACTGCCCTCGTCTACTGAATGGCTCATATTGTGTCTCCTTTCTGAGGCTCTACGATGAACTGCCCACTTTTAACATGGAGGTCGGATTAAATCCACAACATTTAGTCAGTCATTGTATAAAAGACATTTTCATTATATAGAAAGGGTTATTTATTTATTTATTTATTTATTTATTTATTTTCAAACACCACCATACATAATGAAGATTGCTGTCTGCAAATGGCTGAAGGCTAAACAAACCTGCTTACATTCAGCTGCTGCTTGCACTGTGTGTGTACATTTCCCACTGCATGTATTGTCCAGACCGAAAAGCTTCTACTTAAGAACAGCAGATCTGTATTTGCTGTGTTTAGATGGCGCATGTATCATTTACCTTATGCACTTAGAGGATGAGATAAGGTGACCTTGGTGTGACTGGTAAAACACACATCCAAGCAGGAAAAGCTTGACTGCTTCCTTCAGGGAAAAGGATACTGTACACTGAGATTGTGTTCCACTCAGATGTATCACTTTACTCTCCCAATCAAATTAGAGTCATGTAATGAGCTATAAATATGTAGAAATGGACTACAAATGATCCATATTTGAAATGATGCTGATTAGGGGTGCCATGGTTGATGTTGTCATTTGAGAAGCTGCACTCTGCCTGTCTAGATATTTGAAAATGGATCCTCAATCCAGCCTCTATTGATTCCGAGGCCTATTATGTGCAGTAATTGCATGCTGCTGCCTTTAACAAGTCTTGGTTATTGCATCTGTGAATTGCATTACTATGATTATTGAGGGACTGGGACTTTAGCCTGAAAAGCTTTTTCTTGCTCATTGTCCTGATATTGAAAAAGCCTCATGGCATCACAAAGATAAAACACTGGAGGGTATATGTGTGTGTGTATATATATATATATATATGTGTGTGTGTGTATATGGAGTTAAAGTAAGCTGTATCCATCCATCCAAAGAAATGGGCACAGTGAATCTGAAACTAATTTTCATGATCCAAAGCTTTCATCACTTCTCTCATCCTGTGAAATATCTTTTTATCATTTATATCATTTTCTAAATAGATTGGCACCAAATTTTGCAAAGGCAGTCATAGCGCCGCGTGTGTTTGACCCCGTATACAATTTTGAATTCAAACAACATATTGAAATTTCTCCTATTTAGTTATTGAATGTGAAAATACAGGAGACTGGGTTGTATGTTGGAATGGAATGCTCTGCTGCTGTTTGCAGCTGATAAGTTAGTTTGGCTAAGTAGTCACATTTGCTGTTGAGGGGAACAAATGGAGGCAGGAAAAGACAGGGGGCATATACATTCACAAGAGAAACGGCATAATCCACATAGACAGGTTTACTTATACTGTTAGAATTCCTCAGTTCACATTCTTGCACACAAGCAAGCTGTTTTTTGACTGACCGGATGTGTTTTTTTTTATGTGAATTCAAAAGTAACAAGTCCAAGGAAGCTCACAGCCTGTTTCGCAGTTTGTTTCAACCGTGCGGAAGATCTGCTTATCCACAAAGTCCGAACTCCCCTTTATTTGGTTCATTCGCGTTACTTTATAATCGAGATTTGCTGTTATCTTGGCACTTGTTAAAACCATGTTGTTGTTTTTTACTTAAGTTGGACTGATGTTTCTTATATTGTTATGTCGGGTGTAAATATGTGTATAAAAACATGATTCTGAAGGATGCACTGTTCTTTCCTAAAAACCAAAGAAAACGCTTTGGTGCTTGTGGAATCATTACAGTATCAACAGTTTCTCAATAACTTGACGAGTCAAGTAAAGATTGTGGTAGATAATACTAAACGTATTATTTAAAGTTACATGAAACTGAGACAGATTTACTTAGTGATGGGAAAATTAACTGAAATCAGCATCTAAGTTTTGTTGTTGAGTATGTTAGCATGCTGACATTAGCATTTAATGCTTTCAGCATATTTTAACAGGTAAACCCAACATTAGTTATTTTTTTGCCTGACAGAATCTCATATTTTTAGGGAATGACTTGTAAAGTGTAGCTAAGCTGGGTAACATTTACCACGTTCGACGGGCAAAAAGACACACACCTGCTCAGGATGCTCTCGCTGGGGCAATCGGGCCTCTCTGTTACAAGCCCTGTTCAGCCTTTATACCACTGAACCCTTTGGCTGGGAAAGGAAACTCTCTCTCTCTCTCCCACTCACTCACTCACACACACATTACCGCTCTCTGTCTGTTGTGTTCTCCCTTGCCCAGCCCTTAACATGTACATGCCTGCACATCCTGAGCCAGCATCTGGCTTGGCACTTGGCTCTGCTGAGCCCTTTCAGAACAATTTAAAGGGATAATCAGGCTAGTGATGCAAAGAAAGTGGATTGTGCATCTCTTAATCTCCAAACAGAGCCCCCTAAGCTGCTCCTGGTGCAGAATTAGACTGGCTTTATGTGAAATGACACCAGAGAGTGTGCAACACTGTAGCACTCTGTGGGTTCTAGTAAAATCTGGCACCTCCTCCCCGGGGAGGGTGTCTTCTCTACACAGACAGCTAACATCCTCCATAACCTCCCATATGAGACACGAACTCCATGTCTCCATTATCGGTGCCCCTAGTGCAGATGTTAATTTGCATCATCATTAACAAAGAAATGCAATGCACACAAGCACAGTCTTTGATACAGATTACTCCATCCTCCTTCCCCCACTGTAGTATGTTGTCTCTCTCTAAGCTCCACTTCCACACTGTTTAGCTGACAGTGAAGACCTGTGTTACTCTACCGCAAGTGTGTCTGTGTTTCACTTAAAGGTCAGTCATGCTTTTGCTGTTCTCTTTAAAAAAAAAAATAATAATAATAATAATTAGAGCTAACCTCAACCAACCTTCATCTCTGACATTTGTCTCAAAACTCTAGGTTGGTTCTGTAATTCAGGCCACAATGTATGAGAATATAGGCTCCAGCATCCTGCCCTAATTTTACCTAATGCAGTGCAACACCACAGGGAACCGGCTTACATCAACGAATAGTTTCCATTGTTGAGTAAAAGCACAAAATCTAAGTGATGTTTCATTCCTGCAAGAGTTTATGATGCCAAATGATCACAGCTGGAGCTGTGTAGCTAACTTTAGTGGGCACAGCAAGAGTTTGTGTTGGGGTGATTGTAACAGTGTGCCAGTGTCTTTAGTCTACTACACAATATGATTCAGATGACACTGGGAGCATAGATCAGGAAGCTGGCACAAGGATTGCCCTTCCTCCGAAGGGGAAGATGAAAAAAGATGAAGCCTGCGATGGACGATCTCTGATCCATCCCATGTGCTCCTGGAACTTTTTTCTTTCAATGACTCACGACGGTTGTTTCTGAAATGCTGCCGAACAGATATTGTCTTGAACTACTGCAAGTTCCTCAAAGTTTTCTTCTTTTGAGTGGACTGAAGCACAATATGACATCAGAAGAATGATGGTAAATGGCTCCCTGTGAAGGTGCTCATTATTTATGATGCACTAAGCCAGGGGCCCGAGCTGTGATGAATATGGACTCAGCTCCCTTCTGGAAGAAGAACTGATTCTCTACATGTGAAAAAGAGAGTGAAAAGCAAAACCGTGGTCAGGAAGCAGGAGGAGAGAAAGAAAAAAGTAGGGGGAAAAAACAAAACTCTGTTAGCTTCCCCTGCCACTGGAATTCATCAGTGCTTGTCAGCTGCCCTGAGTAGGCAACGAATTAGTTTCAAGTGTCTGTTTGCTAAAGCAAGCAAGGGGAACATTAATACTCCCTAATCAAGGTCTGTGTTGGCATATTCTCTTCATTGTCTCCCTTGTGTTATTCCATCTCTTAGCAGGGACAGGGAGACAGAGCAGAGGAAGACAGGGCAGTTAGTGGTGTTGTTGAGTTGGCTCTGCTGACAGATCTCTGGACTTCTGTTATCAGGTGTTTTCAGGTTACACACCTCCACTCAGCAGGGGTATGAGCTTTTTTTTTTTTTTTTTTTTTTTTTTTCCAATTTACAGCATGATGCTCTCTGTGTGAGTAAATGCAGTAATATCAATCAGTGTTGGTAAGAGTGTGCTGGTGCAGAATGGGCCCTGGAATTAGAAACTGGAGGCAGATTAAGATGTAATGCTGTGGTGAAAGTAGAAATCAACCTGAAGCAGCTTATCGATGCAGAGTTGATTTCTTTTTGCTACATTCGATATATTGTTCAACATTTCCACTGATGCTGGGACTTAACATGGTTTCAGCACAATAGCATTATTGGTTGAAGGCGTTGGTGATGAAAAAAATGTCACTTTGAAAGAGGATTTCAGTAACTGAACTGCAGCAGTCAAACCCAGGACCTCAGATCGCATGCTGTTTGGCCCCGCACTCATCTGGACCTGCGGTGTGGTCATTGTGAGAGTATGAATGTTTTGGCTTTCAGAGAATAGCTTCATGCAATGTGCAGATGAAAACAAGACCCAAGTAGGTAACTAGTCCCATATCCAAGAAGGCACATAAGCAAATTAAGTGTGACCAAAAGCTTTAATTCGAAAGGCAGAAGGATTAGGCTGTTTGATGAGCAGATTTAAGGGTGCAGGCGAGGGGAACAAAAAGGAACACTTCTGGCCAAGCGTAATAATCTTTAAAAATGTTCTTTAAACCCATCTGCCTGTGACGTGTATTTTTACTGCGCTTCAACCCAACATCTTCCATCCCCAAGATTAAGGGCTTTTATCATGTATCCTCTCCCTCCCGTGATTGCTGCTTGATATTTTTGCTTTTGACATCCTCCTCCTCACTCGCCTTCTTTCCCTTTCCCCTCAAAGTGGACTTTAGATGGTTCAGGAAATGTTACATCTCAGTGCACTTACAGACAAGTTTATTACCACTCCACTAAAACACTCTCTCTTAAGCAAAGCTGTCTGATTTAATCCCTGAAGGTCTACTTCCGGAGCGTTAGACAACGCTCACCTCAGTAAACGCTTTGTGAATTTTCCTTCTTTGCTCTTCTTTCTCGCAGACTTTTCATACGCCCAGCCTGGGGGATGAGGAGTTCGAGATTCCACCCATCACACCTCCACCTGAGACGGAGTCCAGTCTGGGACCAGAAGTGGACTCACCGTACCCAGCAATGCCAGAGCCCCCGGTTCCACACAGGGGTCACATGATCCCCCAGTTCCCCCCACAGAGCCTGGATCTGCCCTCGATTACCATCTCACGCAACATGATGGACCAAGAAGGAGTGTCGGTCAACAACGGCCAGCCTGTGGTAAGCACTACCATGCATGTATAAATCCAAAAGCCCATTAATTCTGTCTCCATTTGATTTATTCCCAGTTATAAAGCTGCTCTACATGAGGTTTTTGATGACACATCCAAACTGAAAGATATGATTTAGAAGGCCGTGCTATTGGAAACCGCAGATTTCAGTCTTAGAATGAGTCCTTTTTCAGAACCACAGTGTCACCTTCACAGTTTTTGTATACCTCCTGTTGTCAACACATCTGGCACAGCATCTGGCCTTGTTTACAACACAGGATGTATATGATTACTTTGAGGAAATGTCATGATATTATGTTACTCGCTTTTTTTTTTTTTTTTAAAGGATAAGAGAAGGGGAGGGGGCACCCTGAGCGTGGATGATCCCCCTCTGCAAAGTGAACAGATGTACAGAGATCACAGGTGTTAGAGTACACAGCACAGTCATCCCCAGAAGGACAGTGAAAATGGCACCCAAAAGTGCCACAGTTTCACATGCTCATATTTAATTCATGTTCCCTCCAGAAGCCTGTTTTGCCGCCATAAATGCTGATCCATGCCTCTGCCCACTGTCACACGAGGTCTTTAAACGTGACACATGGTATGATAGGAGTTTAGGTTCAAGTTTGGCTTTGCATTTATCCTCCTAGCAAGGTCCCTATGACATTTTTTTGTCCCAGATCTCCTTTTAAATGCTAAAGCTGGCAAAACGTGGAACTGTAGTGTAAATTAATGACTTTGTTAATGGTAATATTGTGCTGCTGATTGTGAGATTGTTGTCTCAGGGTGGAAAGGCATTTCCAAATGTCACAATCATAGAAGCACTGAGGAGGAAAAATGAAAATGTCACTGGCTGACTGGTTGTCTTACGGAACTATTACAAAAGTGGAAGATTCATTAGGAGAGAAGACATAAAAGGACAAAGGCATGAGTGAGGACATGATGATACTGATGCTGCGTTTGCTTTGTGAGCCACAAATCACATTGCATTGAGAATAGGTGCCATTATCATTAGAACTGTATGAATAAGTGAAATGTGAGTTGGGCCCCCTCCCTTCCGACTGACTATTGAATCACACTCATATTACAGATATTTATTTACATTCCATATGGGAAGGGGGGCTATAAAATTTTACAGCTCTTTTTCCTGCTTCTAAGCTTCTGGCAAATAAAATAATTGCAGCTTTTAAAAATATCTCTGCCGCATACAGTAAGTGAGCCCCAGAAGGCTTTTTGCCTAAAGAATTTTCATTTCATGGTCAGTTAAGCTTTCTGCATCTGGAAGAAACGGAACCTTGACACAATTACATTCCTGACTGTTCTCACGACTTGCTGGAGGATTAGATTTGATTCTCAAACATTATTCCTCTTTAAACACCATTTGCATGGCTCATGTCTCTGATTGTGCGGAGACTCTATTAAAAACTAAGGGGAGAATGTGGGTCTCTGCTCCTTGCCTCGTGGCATTGTCGCCGGCACACAACTCACTCGTTATCAGTCATCGCACATTGTAGCGCGGGCAGGAAGGCTCGTGGTGGCCCTTAATTTTTCCTGCAAATGGGATTGATCCCCAAAAGTCTTGTGACAATGCCCGTAGAAACTATTCATCTGTGGTTTTATGGTCGCTTTAAAAAAGAAAAAGAAAAAAAAAGAGCGCAACTTCTAAAGTAACAGCGCCGTTTGCAGTGTATTCTATATACAGAGACAATGATTTACGAAGGCCCTGAGAGGGGTGTTTTGTCATTTTGTCAGCACACTGATAAAGCAATGACAACCTTATATACATGATTACATTCTGTGTTATTTGTTATGGCTGCAGGGGCAAACAAATAAACCGTGCACTATTGCAATTACATTTTTCATCAAGCCACCATGCTCATATATCCCAACACTTGTTTTGGTTTCCTTCTTCTGTGCTAGCATACTGGTGCAGCGTGCTCAGTGTGTGTGAAAGCCTGTATCTTATCACAACGTAATGAGAAACCCAACCAGCGAATATACCTGGGCTTTTTTCAAAAGCTTCTTCCGTGTCATTGCATTGCCAAGTGTTCTGCTAATTCCTCTCCCCTTAATGTTCAGCGTATGTCTTGCAAATTGGCCACAGATGCTGGGCTTCTACAAAGAGAAATACATTTTCTCAGCTGCAATGTGCCTGGCAAACCCTGAATCTGAAGTCATTATTTATTTAATCTGCTCTCCTAACAAGCTTCTGACTCTCATTTTTGTCTCCCAGCATGTGTCCTCCTGATTTGTGATTGAGTCTCAATAGTGCCAAATAGTACTGGAGTTAGAGCTGCCAGTATTGCTTTATTCACAATTTCTTCTCGATTTTCTCCCCGCTGCACAGCGAGGGTCTGTGGGTTCCATTTCAAAAAACACCTGGTGCCTTCACCACATTTGAGTTTTTTTTTTCTTGACACGTGTAAGCGTGTCCTGAAATGGGCTCTGTGTCCTCTGTGATTGGATTCGAAGCCTACAGTCGTCAACTGGTCGTATTGGATGTTCAAATCAATATTCAGGAGATATGAGCCCCGCCGTCTTATTACATTTACCACTTTGTGGTGACGCGTTATATATTTTTCATTACCAACTAGCTGCTTCACATGCCATTAGCTTTAAAGCTGCAAATATATGCTAATGTGTAATAGTCCTGCGTCTGTGCTGCACACATTATGCAAGATGAAAGTGAGGTTGAAAAAGCCATTTGTAGTTTGTTGTTCACATGATTTGATATGCCTCGATGCTGTGCAGATTTCCAGCGAGTACAATACCTTCAGTTTTGACTGGTCAAAGCCTACTGTATCCTGAATGAAATGGAAAATGGGAGCACTGTTGCAGAAAGCATGTTTCTCTACACATCCCTCTTATCTCCCTTTCAAGCCAAGAAGCTCTGACATGAGTTGTACATCAATTTAAGAGAGTGGATTTTCTTTTTTTTTCTTCCTTCGTTTCTTTTTTCCCTTTCTCTTTTCTATCTCGACAGACAGCTATTGTGACATATTGGGTCAGTCAGAAATGAAAGATATTCATGCAGGCATGCAATACTTGTAATGAAGTCTCAGCTTGACCTTCTGCATGATTGATTCTGTAATTTACTTTTCTTGTACGGCTCTCAAACTGAAATGATGTCATGTTGGACAAGTTTTAAATACACATAATGCATTGGGAGAAATGGCGGAGAGGGGTCTGGGTCAGTGGCTGTACCAGACCAAGGGGAGGGAAGGAGGGGGAGGTTTGGTTTTAAGTGGGGGGCTAGAGGTTGGTGAGATAGATGGACTGAGTATGCACACCACAAAGAGGGAAAGGGAGCAAAGTGTGTTTGACTGCGACAGGGGAGGGGGAAGAAAAACTATTTATCTTTGTGTTATTATAGCCGTTACCGGCATTCAGAATTCCATTTTTCTCATTTGGCTTAAGCACAGACTTCAGCAGGTTGCTGAAAATGGAAGAAAAAATAATAAAATGATGTACCCGTTTAGAGGCCGAGTAAAGGAATATGTGCAGAGCGCTGATAAACTATCTTTAATAGGACTGACCTTTCATGCTGGCGAAAGTTACTGGGGGATTCATCCTTATAATTACCATATAGATGATTTTACCCCTCTCCTGCCATGGAACATTTCCAAGAGCTCTGGCATTGATTGAATGGAAATTGAACTTGTTAACATTCTTTTCAGCCTGTTACAGCTTGGTGCCACTGTTCATAAATTCTCTCCAAATTCTGATTTCCAATATCTTAAAGAACAGACTGGAGGCTGTTTTTATTGACATCGGTGTTGAGATTTTTATCACTCGATGAATGCATAATGTGGTGTTTGAGCCCTGCTGTTGTGTTTATTGGCCTATGTTTATTTTGGAAAGGGTTCCACATATTGCCAATAGTTTTTTGTTTTTTTGTTATTTTTCCCCCTCATCTGCTAGTTGTCAGAATCTTTCAGCGTGGAGCGTTTTGCTATGTCGAGAGTCGCTGAGGGCAACTGTAATGCACAAGACATAAAATAAGCTATTTTTCTTCCTCTTTGTGCAGCTTATTGTCGGCAGCATTATGTTGCTGCTTTTTATGTTAGCTTTCACATTTAAAAACGGAGCAGTGGGGAATATTACAAATGGCATCTGCATTCAAAAACCCTTGAATGATCGCAAAGTGCATTTCAGCTTGTTGGCGTCACAAACACGCGCTTACGCACACTTAGAAATCTGACAAAGGAGGGCACATCTGGTCACTGTGTGCTGAAGATAAAGACTTATTTGCAGATTCATGATGACTATCAAAATATCTTGCTAGATGTCTGCTGTGAGTGCTGGCAATGCTGGAATCAAAATGCAAATGAGGAGGCAGAGGGGCAGAAGTAAACATCCAAGTATCATTCATACTCGCAATCAAAACATCTGTTACTTAATGTCATTTATTTGACTGGCTTATTTGTAGCTGCTATGTTTCCCATTCAAATCAGGCGTGCTGCTGCTGGCACTTAGCTAACACAACTGCCATTGCTCTTTTGTAGCACGAGGTTCTAAGTTACTGCTACTCCAGTTGTTGAGAACATCTGGGAAAATATTATATGTCAAACGGTGGTCAGTATTACGCATTTTCTAAAATGCTCAGCATTCGATTCCATTCGGAAGAATTCATCACATTCCATACAAATGCCAGAACGAGCCACTGCTCTTAGTCAGAACTGCTCCATAAGGATTGGGCAAAAGTGTGATTACTGTATACAGATGGCCACGTCTAATGAGCTCAGTGTGTTCATCTTTGATGTTCACAGCAAGCAAATGAGCAAATGGCAAGCCACCGTGTTCCCGGTGATGACGATGGCTCTTGGAACATGACGCCTTGTTGAAATGTAAATCAGTCATTTGGTCGCAGGCTTGTTTATTGCAGCTTTTATTGGCTCCATTTCCATATTTGAAGAATCAGAACAATATGTCTTCAATTTCTTTTCCCCAACTTTGCCTCGCCTTTTGCAGAGACCTGCCGGCACATGTAAATATAAATCCGTTCTCACTTCGTAGATTGTATTTATGATAAGCAGGAAACATGGCATATGAGAAAGAAATGGATTGTAGATCCAATATGTGCCTGTCTGAAATGGTGTTACAATATTGTTTTTGAAGACAGGCATTCATAAGGTTCTTTCAATAAAGCCAGGTGCATGGGTTTATGATGTGTTGATGTTGGGAGAGATTGAGTTTGTGCTGCTGAATACCAGATGGATGTACCCAGGGAGAACAAATCACCTTTTCTGTTCTGTTCACGTCCTCTTCTCCGCTCCACGTCGGCTCTGCTGGCTCTCTGATCAGTCTTCCCCCTGGAGAGCCGACAGACCTTGTAATTTCACCCTCACCACAATCAATGCAAACATGTTGCCTGTAACTTCTTTAAGACTCTTTCAAAAGCTAAATGTTTTCTTTGGGAAAAGAGTGAAAGAGACTTTGAGAATGGTATTACAATAAACTGTGGATAGTAGAGTGCCCTGAGCCCTTAAGCTACGCACCTTCAGAGACTTGATTTATGGAGTTGATTGCGCTCAAGTCTTTTTTTTTTTTTTTCAATCCTTTACAGTCCAACTTGAAGCATTAAAAGTCGCCTCTTTCACAGAGTTGTAACCTTAAATAAAGAATTTAGGCTTGTGACTGCCTCAAACCAAACTTGGAGCGTGCACATAGACTGGTTTTATTGTGGCATTGGAAATCATGCGCCACAGTTCCACTGCTCCCCTTTAGGGGCTGGCCAGTTTTACGTGTGTCAGAGATTTCCGTACAACAGAGTTTTCAATTAAGTTATCTGAGCTGTGTGGCCATCCACTGCTGGTTTAGAAAGTCGGTTCCTTGTGTGTCAAGATAATGTCTTGTTTCTTGCAAGACATTTAAGAGGCAGGACATGTTGACATGTGATCCGCCACATAACAATCCACAGAATCCAGTGACCCAATTTCCGCGCTGCCAAAGAGATGCAGGTTCATGAGTTCAGGCTGTCGGGCGTCACTGGGAGCACAGAGAGGGAAGACTTTGAGTTGGAGAAATGGAGTGCAAGTCGGAGAGGCCAGAAAAACAGAAGGCATTGATCACATAAATGTTGACTGAACGCAGACTAAATAATGTTGAAGTAGTCTTTTCTGATTAAACCCTCTTTGTTTTAATGTCAATTTCTTTCTAGAATCTGGGACCAGGTCATCTACGTCAGTACCCATCCAACCCATCCATGGTGATGAAGTCCATCATAAACATGAGCAACCCCAATGGCATGATGCCACGGAATCAGCTAACCACCATTAACCAATCCCAGCTCAACACACAGCTGAGCCTAAACATGGCAGGACCCAACATTGCCCACACTTCCCCGTCACCACCTGCCAGCAAGTCCGCCACACCGTCTCCCTCCAGCTCCATCAACGAAGACGACCAGGATGAGGGCAACAGGGTGAGTGAAGATTTACATTTGGATGATTTTGTGAAAGGATTGTCAGAAATTTACTTTCTTTAACATTTTTCTTAAATGCCTTCCATCTTTTCAGGTCATTGGGGAGAAGCGACCAGCCCCAATAGATCCCGCAAAGAAGCCCAAGACTCCCAAAAAGAAAAAGAAGAAGGATCCAAATGAGCCCCAAAAGCCAGTGTCAGCATATGCCCTGTTCTTCAGAGACACCCAGGCTGCTATCAAGGGTCAGAACCCCAACGCCACCTTTGGAGAAGTGTCCAAGATTGTGGCTTCCATGTGGGATGGCCTGGGAGAAGAACAAAAGCAGGTACAAAAATTTGGTCAAGATTCTAATCTGGGGTCGTTCACATCATGTTGGATCAAGAGGGAGCAGAAAACAGAAACAAATGTAAATACTGTATGCAATATGTCCAAAATACCTTAAATCATGGTTCCTTTTCAAACTTCACAGGTTTATAAAAGCAAAACAGAAGCTGCCAAGAAAGAATATTTGAAAGCCCTCGCTGCATACCGTGCGAGCCTGGTTTCCAAGGTGAGAAACTGCCACCTCTTTTCACCTGAAAAATGTGTGAAATGAGCATAGACGTGAGCTATATTACTGTGAATTCTTTGTATCCTATTATACACTTTGAAGTTGTTGAAGACATGTAGTCGCACAAAAAAAAAGAAGAGCTGTGTCCAGAAACTATAAAGAACTCCTACAAAGGGAGGAATTCTTCAGAAATGAAAAAAATTGGCGTTGTGAATCATTTTTCCTAATTTCTTCTCGGTCCAGGCTGCAGCAGAATCAGCTGAGGCTCAGACTATACGGACTGTGCAGCAGACCCTGGCCTCCACCAGCCTGTCCCCTGGCTTGGTGCTACCTTCTCCCCTCAACCAGCACCCCTCCATGCCATTAGCCTCCCAGGCCCTGCAACAAGCCCTGCCACGGGCCATTGCCCCAAAACCTCTGCAGATGAGACTAGGGGGCAGCCAGATCGTGACCTCGGTCACAGTTTCCCACCAGAACATGCCCTCCGGGATACCACAGCAGCTGCTCGGCCAGATGGGTGCCGGAGGGGCCATGGTGGCGGGTGCTCAGTCCACAGCGGTGTCTCAGATGAGCCCACCCATGCAACCGGTGCAGCAGCATGCCATGCAGCAGCTCCAGCAGCAGCAGCAACAGCAGCAGCAGCAGCAGCAGCAGCAGATGCAGCAGCACCTTCAGCATCATCAGATGCAGCAGCAGCAGATGCACCACCAACAGATCCAGCAGCAGATGCAACATCAGCATTTTCAGCACCACCTCCAGCAGCAACTGCAGCAGCACCATATGCAGCAGCAGCAGCAGCAGCATCAGCAGCAGCATCAGCAGCAGCATCAGCAGCAGCATCAACAGCAGCATCAACAGCAGCATCAGCAGCAACAGCAGCAGCATCAACAGCAGCAACAGCAGCAACAACAACAGCAGATGCAGCTGCAGCACATGCAGATGCAGCATCAACTGCATCAGCAGCAGATTCAACACCTTCAGCAGCAGCAGCACCAGTCCCAGTGTTCCCCACCCCAGCACTCTCCTGGTACGCCCCATTCAGTGGGAGGCTCCGCATCCCTCGGCAGCCCCCAGCCAGCCCCACAGCAGCAACCCCACCCCTCTCAAATCCAGGCCCACGCCCAGGTCTTGTCCCAGGTCAGCATTTACTGAGCCAAATGGAAATCCTATCTCAAAGAACAGGAATAGAATAAAAGCATCATCCCACGTTGCTTTTCTGAGTTGCACTTAAGAAGTGTGTAAAATTTAGAATGTTATACAAAGAACTTGTCCATTGTTGTAGACAGAAATGCACATACATGTACAGGGGGTAAACATGTTATATGGGTTTTGTCTATAAAATAGGCTGAGCTGTGACAAAAGCCTGTTAGGGTGAGCGTCCAGTGATTGTTTATTTGTTTGTCCGTGAGGTCTCTCATTTGTTAACTTTATCTGACTGGGCACCCAATATGCTGAAAGACTCTTTCACACTTTTTTTTTTTTTTATTTAAGAATAAAGCTTTATTTATGAGGCGCAGTAAGGACATTTTGGATTGCGCTCCAACAAAAGCGTTTTTTATCACTCCTCGCCTGGATTGAATGACTCACAGGATCCTCGCTGGAAACCAGTGCCCCCACACATCAGTCTTTGTTTCCACACTGGCCAGTATATAACAGACTTTCTTTACTCCATCATTCTTGCAGATGTAACTGTTCAAATCATCACACGGTGGAGGCCCAGTGATATTTGAAGACACAGTTGAACCGTGGCACAAACGCAGACGGCGTCTTTTGAAGAGTGAGGAGAAGTGGAAATAAAGGTCTAGGGGGTTCATGAATGACTGAACAGACTGAGACAGAAACTGCCATAAATCATTCATGTCATCACATCATCAAACTGTAGCTGTAATCTGCTGTACATGTTTTGTAGAGAGGGGAGCCACGAGGTCTCCTTTATCCAGTAATCAACCCTCCAGATGATTTGCCCAAAAAGTGTGTTACCCCCACCCTCCCAAAAAATAACAAAAAAAACAAAAAACATTCTTCTTTAATCTATTTGTTTTTATGTCAGATGTTTAACAATTAAATTATGTTTTTATTTTGTGTAACAAAGGGGATATTTTATGGTAAATACAAATTTCTGGATCAGGGCAGATGGTTTGGGGATTGACGTATTTTTACTCTGCTCCTTGATACTGTCATTGTTTTAAGAAGAAGAAAAAAAGAAAACTAGCAGAGCCAGTTTGTTGCACTGCCAAAGCCAACTTAAAAAGGCATCGGAGGTATTTTTGCCAGTTGTATAGAAGTCCCTGACGAAAAAACAAACAAAAAAAAAAAGCAAACAAAGCGAGAAAATGTTGTACATTTTTCATATCACCTGTTGTAAAGTTTTAATATGTGAGGCTTTAATTAAAACATTGTTAAACGACCTGTGGATTGATATATCACATAGTGCATTTCTGCTCTTTTATACGTTTTTTTTATGAGTTACAATAGCGAGCGATATCTGAAAACTGTCAGTAGGATAAATGCATATTGGTTTGGAGTTACTGAAAAGTTGTTAGCAGCTCACGACGGGAAACGTAATTTAATGTTGGAGGTTTTTTGCTCGGCCATGAAGACAAATCCAGAGACATTCCATCACTAATATGATCGTAGCCATAATTTTGTATGAAGTATTATATATTTCTTTGTGTCTCTGTTCAGAATTAAACTACCAATCACAAATATTTATTTGGAGGAATCCGTTTCTTTGAGCAGTTATATTAGCCATAACCTTCACATCTCCTTTGTTAGCTACAGACAAGAAACTCCCTCATAAATAGCCACAGCACTTGGTTCTTTACGAGGTATGAAAAGATAGATTAGTATGTTTTCTACAGAGTCGATCGATATGAGATTTAAAAAAAAAAAACTTTGCGGGGATGTTTGAGGGTTCACGTTGGCTTTATTACACGGTGTGCTGTTTCTCAGTGATTTAAATTGAAGTCCGTTGTAACTACGTAAGAACAGTGTTGATACTGGACAATGTCAGCATGTAACTGGTACTTGTCTCAATAACAGTCCCCTTCTCACACATCACTGCATTGGATTCTGCCTCTTTCTTACTCCCTTCAAAATCGCTTCATTTCCAAGACGTCCCCAGGGGTTTGCTGAGCTGCCTTGAATAATATGCTGAGCGGGGGAGGGAAGGAAGGCAAACAATAATTATCATATCTTCACAATAGGCTGTGAATCCACTGGCCCAAAGAAGGCCCTTTCTTTTTTTTCTTCTCTTGTCCTCTCACTCCAACTGCTGTAGAGAAATCTTTATATCCTGGGTTAATGCTGGTTACGAATTAGGTGAGTGAATTTGCTCCCGTGATAGCGGCATGATCCATCATAAGAATTCTGGTTTGTTTTCATTTAGTTCATTTGTAATTTGGGAGCCGAGGCCCGACTCCGCCGCCTCTGCGCTGATTGGCTCCTGAGCTCGGCGTGGAGATGATGCCCATTTCTCTGCAATGATTAATTGCAGCATCTGTCCTGTCAGGAGCCCAAGTGAAGAGGTCTGCAGGAAAACTGCAAATAAGCGCTGGCAACAATCTTAAAGTGCTTATGATGAAATGAAAATTAAAAACAGCAAGTGCCTTGCATGACCTGAATCTCAATAAAGGTGGGGGGAGAATGTGAGAGCGGGTGTCCATGGATACCAAACGCATGCTTTAAAAACACACAGTAATGAGGCTCTGGGAAATCGCTGTTATTATTCTGAACAGATTCGCAGCAGAGCCCATTAATAATGCATGGAGCTCCTTGTTATTCCATAACCCCTCAGTACTGCGGTCACTGTGTGTACAAATATCTCACAGCCAGGGCTGGAGTTATGGGACTGTGCAATAAAAAGGTTACATATATTTTCAAAACACTGTTATCCACACACATCATTTACTAGCATAATACACTGCTCTTCCTATAATGGAGCCTGGTGTAATTTGAGTGGGAGAACTAATAAATTCCTCCTGCTTTATGTGACTGTGAGAGATTTTTCTTTTCTTTTTTTCTTTTCACAGAGCGATATGATCATAGAAACATGAAGCAATCAATATCCTGTGCTCTTCTTTCTTCCTGTCCTCATCATTAACTAACGCATGAAGGGCACCGTGACATTAATATGTCATTTGAGTAATGCAATCACGAGGTGACCTAATTGTTCCCCCCTTCCCCGCTGAGGTCAGTTGCTTGGCACTGTGCCGAGGATGACTAAGGAGTCAGATGTGGAAGCTGAGGGATTCTGTATTTTAATGATTTATTTGGACCTTTTGTTGTTTTCCCGTTCAGCGCACAGATACAATGCGAGTAACAAAAGCCCTGCTGACACTGACCGTCTGACCATCAGACCCACGCTGCAGCCACTCTCTCAGTCTGGTCGCAGATGCAGAGACGGACACTGATCGGACGGCTTAAACTTTGTGCCCTCAAGAAAAACAACAGAAAATGCCGGGGCCCTTTGTTCTTCTTCCGGTCGAAGGTGGTGCGGAGAGAGCCCACCCTACAAGTCCAATGCTGAGTGTTGTTTACAAGGAGAAATTAGACCTCCAGTGAAATGGCTGACAACATTTAAGGAATTCTTGACCTCACATGAGCCGCACAGACAACTATTGACCTCTGAGATGAATCGCGAACTTTGTTTGGAGGGGTGGGTGGGGCTCACTGTTGACATCACTGACCAACGTTAACGTTTGTTTAGGGAACTTTTGACCCGCCTGACTTAAGGAGCGCCACAGCCTATGCC
Source organism: Odontesthes bonariensis (assembly GCF_027942865.1). NCBI lineage: Eukaryota > Metazoa > Chordata > Actinopteri > Atheriniformes > Atherinopsidae > Odontesthes > Odontesthes bonariensis. The sequence goes on from NC_134506.1 coordinate 33,338,833, forward strand.
TCGGAGCAAAGGTGATAACACATTCAGTGGGGTCAGGATAAATATTATCATACCTCTGCGGAACCTTTCTGATAACCTCGGCGATGTTAATTCTCTTCTTCGTCACTGCTTTAGTCAGTGACTTTGGCACTTTAAGGTAAAAAGAAGTTGCGGTTGATTTTAATGAATTAACAGACAAAAGTATAGATTTGAGACCCAACAGAAAATATCACACCAAGCACAGACAGCCACATATGCACTTTCCTTTACCCTTCTTTTTATTTACTTATTTTTTGGCTCTCACAGCCTCATGTTTGCAAACGCAGCACGCATGTGTACACACATTTTCCATCCTTGGATTTCTGCACAATGATGTTGCCTTGGAGACGGAGTGATTCAGCCATTAGGCTTATCCCCCCTCTTTTGTTGAATTCTGTTAAGGTAAGTCTGATGTGTCAGTCTTGTGACCTGGGTCAGCTTTTGGACTTCTATCCCGTTCCAGCTCTGTTAGATCCTCTCTAATGTGCAGCGCTTACTGCGCTGGTCTGTACTCTGGTAATTGCTGCTGCTTTTAATGACTAATCCTCTCTCTTGACAGTGGTAAGTGATTAACAGCATGTAATCGCCTATAGGGAATGAAACAGATGATGATCTGCTCTTATTTAACGTTAAAAACATACATTTTGCATGAGCAGTTAAAAGCTTTCAGGCAGATTTGTGAATATGTTTGAGTGGTGCCAGTACACATGAGCTAGACCAAGAGCAGAGAAGCAAATCTCCATTATCCTGCTGTCACAGTCATAAAGGTCACTGAATAAACATCTTAAGTCAAAAGAAAGACTGTTTATTGGATGCAGTAGTCACCATAATAATAACATTCATAAACATGAGTGAGGAGCTGGTTTGCATCACATCATTATGGTTAGTCTAGTTTGTTATAATGCGTTGTCAGTAATTTACAGACCAAATGCATCTGGCGTATTAATTCTCAGTTGTGTTAAACAGTCTCTCTAAAAAAAGAATAAATAGATAAAAACGCTCAGCAAGCTGTCAGTGATTTGAGAAAGCTTTCTTTATTGTGACAGATCATCGTGCCCCAGAGGTTGACAGATGTCCATGCAGTGCATGGAAACGATAGCAGCTTCTTTTTATTTGGACATTGTTTGGTTCAAGAATGCAAAACACCACCATCACCCCACCCCCCCGCTGCCACTTTCCCGATTTATTTCATCAGTATTTTATAGGCTTTGTGTTCAGCAGAGGATCCCAACTCTGAAATTGCCTTTTATTGCAACTTACTTAGCCTGTTAATATAGGCTATTACAGAGCCAACATGTTTCTATGGCAACAAAACTGATAAAGTGTACCAGGAGACTGGAGTGATAGATTACATGTGCACGCTGTGTCACATCCAATTAACTCAAACTGACTGTACGCTGCATTATGCCACGACTTTGCAGGGAAATCAATAAATATGGACGGTGCCCAACAAGGTTCCCCCTCTGTTTCTTTCTTTCATCCCTTACGGTGGCAGCGAAGCCAAGACAGATCATGCCACTAGGATGTCCCTGCTGCTACAAGAGGCAGGTGCTGTGTAGACACCATTCAAAACTTTGCCTATTCAAGTCCAACTCCTCCTAACGCTCCATTCATGCATAGCAAAACACCATCTGCTCCTGTTTTGCCCGGAGCAATCACAGCTGACCAAAAGAAAAAAAAAGGCTGGAAAAAAAAAAAAAAGAAATCCATGATAACAGCTGTTGCCAAACAAAAGCCAAACAAAAGGGAGAAAGAAAAGGTTAGAGACAAGTTCGACACCAAAAATCACTCACTGGAGAGGACGAGGGAAAACATTTACTCTTGGTAATATTCAGGGAAATGGGATGCCATCCAGCAGAGACACGGGGAAAGGGTTAAATGTGAGGCGTTCAGTCTGTTGGGCTGGCAGACTTGCAACATTACATGCAGGATCAGGTGATAATAGATTCAAGCTGAGGATGATTCTTTTACACAGTCAGTTCTGAGGGTGCAGGGGCAGAGGCAAATGAGCCATAGAGTCCCCTCACAGTGTATGAGTAAACTATCTGAAGCAGATTTAGGCACACACAGGACGTCGAGGAGCTACATGCTGCCGCAAAGGTTACCGTGTCAGTACTCGTGCTCTTTATTCTCTAGATTATGAGCAGTAGATGTGTTTCTTGTATCAAAAACAAAAAGGAGAAAATGGCAAAAAACACCCAAATACACATTATTTACACATTATTTAAACCATGATTATCTTCAAAAAAGAAATAAATATTTTATCTGAAAGATACCATTATGTTTCTCAACAGTAGGGTTATGGTTCTTATAAATAAATCAGTTAGAGTTGATCATAGTATATCATGTTTCATAATAATTCAAAAGCTTATGAAGGATTCTTTTATCAGTGAAGGAATTATTTCTGTATTACGGGCAGAATTCCTTAGTCAATACGGGATAAATGGATGAACACAGATGCAGTCTTGCAACACTGTTGCATTGTGGTTTGATTGGCACCGGTTCCTTGACCCGGCGAGGCCTGGCTTGATCTAATGCATGTTCACTGACCTGGGGTAGGGGCCTGCAAGCGAAGGTGAAAGACAGAACAGCTTGCATGCCTCCAGACCTCAGCTGCCCATGCAGACGGGGGCTGTGAAACCACTGTTTGAGCCACATAGAAGTCTCACCGCAGCCATACACAAATGTGACTGGAGCTCAATGCACCTGAGAGGCAATGCAGCCATTAAACAGCGATTTGAAAGGGAGCTGATTCAAAGTGGAGGAAGAGGAAGAGGAGAGAGCTATCAGTGCGAGATGACAAGATCTTACTCATGGCCTCATAGGGATAATTAAGTTATGTCTTATCATACCTTTTGCTGACTGTAAACAGACCTGGATCTAATTACATTTGCACATAATTCAAGACATTAAAATAATTCCTCAACGTCCCAGCACCAGATGTTTGGATGTGTTTAGCGCCCATAAAACAACAGAAAATGTGCAGGAGGGTTTAGACAGGCACAGGAAACAGTTGAAGATATTCCTCATGTCTCTGTGTTGTGATTTACGACCCGTCGGACGCTGTGAACCTCCCTGAAGAAGGAGTACAATGAATTCTGGAGATGATTTGCAAGCGTATTTTTCACCAATTTGACTATGAAACATGCAAATGTTTGGCTGGCAGCCTGCTGCTGTGAGACATGTCATAGGTGGAGCTTTTATTTATAAACAGAAGCTCCCGTGGCAGTTGATCAGTCGATTTGCCTAACAAAATAACTCCCCAACACTTTTCCAGGTGACCGCACGTGCTGGCCTCTTTGTTTGCAACACCGTCTCAAGCAACCTTGAGTCACAACACAGAAAACTAAATACACATAAAAATGAGCAACACCAGGAGAGAGCGCAGACATCTGCTTTTTAAGGTCATGTCCTGAGCTAAGAACTCTGCAGAGCAGCTTGACATGGCTGCGTGGATGCCTGGACAGTGTACAGTAGACTTGTAATGAAGAGGGGAGAGACAGGACAGAGGACAGGCTCCAGCCTCACACCATTAGAGGTGATTTGTCTGCCAAAATGATTCCAGTCCCAGTAGTTTTATCAGTTTAATGCCCAGGCAGCGTTCATTATTTCTTTGCCGCAAGGGTCAGCCTCTCTTCAGCAGAACAAGTGTGGGTTGTGTTTCTGTCACGGAGGGAGGTTGGGTGGAGTGGGGGGGGGGGTGGTGCTTGACCCGCAAAGCCATTCAGCTCTCAGAGTGATCCATTGTTTTGGTCCTCTCTTTGTTCAGTTCCTGCTGAGAGCCAAGGGGCCAGCGAAAGGGGAGGGAAGGTGCAGAGCTGAGGTCTCGCTGGGTGCCAGGGGTCTGCACTTACCCTCAACACATAATCACCTACAGTTCTTTCAGTCCTAAAGGGCTACGGCGCCGAATGTTTATCATGTGTATGTGTGTGTCACAGACACATTCCCCAAGATACCGCACTTCAGGTTTACACTCAAACTATGAATGTCTGCAAGAAAGAAATTGGAAAATGGTTTGGTTGTTGGTTGATGTGAAATCAGGGGATCACTATAGTCAGTCAAATGCATCATCTGGCCGGAAAAACTACCAAGTTTTATGTCAGTTCACATTAGTTTAAATGGTCTATTTAAGTCACAGCCTTTAATTGCCAACTCAAGCATTTTTTACAATCTCCCCAGCTAAAATTGTTGATTTTCTTTTCTGCCTAAGGTCATAACAACAAAATCCCAAATTCTAGATGCACAAGGGAAGTACGTATCATGTTACGTCAACTTTAAAAGAAGTGTTTCACACTTTTTTTTTCAGTTTCTCAGTGTGCTCACATTGGGATTTCTCAGATACAAGCACTAAGGAATGCTTTTAAAAACACTTTAATAAAGGTTTTCCCGAAATGACTTAAAATTTTCATACTAGACCAACTTTTGGGCAGTCCCCAGTTCACAGGTGGTTTAATGTGAGAGAAACTGCTCTGCAAACACGATGCTAGAAGGAACGTGTCAAATTTGAAATGATACCGTGTGTGGAACAAAGTAAAGAAAAACAAAAGCAAACAAAAAAACAATCCGTAAATAACAAGTAGCCAAATATGTGTAAACTGTCAATTTTAGAGAGGAAAACCTGCTTACTAAAAGCAGATTTTCACATAAATGTATTAAAACAAGCACTTTTCACCATGAAGCGTTTTATCAACACACAGTCAACAAAAGATTACAACTGCATTCAATGAAAGAAATGTTTGTATTGATATCAATAACAGTTGCTGTAGCTAGATCATCGAGAAAAAGCGACAGGTTATTGTTGGTTCATGCTGGTCTGCACTTTAGAAAACGACTTATTTCCAACAGTGTTTGTCAAGTGTGGGCGTTAAGTCAATTATGCACTGTGAAGAAGCCTTTCATCCTCTCATAGAGCCTGTTCAGCGTTTGTTTTCAAGATGCTATCCCACGTTCACCGCAACATGCTCACTGTAACAGATCAGAGGGTTTACGTTATGTCAGACAGATTTAGGTTCACAGCAGAATCTGCACAAAAGACGAAACGACGCAAAAAATAAAAAATCTTTCAAGAAATGTTCTCATTTATAACTCGTAACAAGATCATTTGTCTGATGAGAAAGGTTGAATTATTATCGCATATATTGTGTCTTACTTGAATTTCCTATTTACAGTTGATGCTGTCGCATATTTACTCAACAACAAGGGCCTACTGTCACTGGCACTAGCAGCTAACAGCTAACATGCCAGCTAGCTAGTAGGTGACAGTTCAAGGATTAGTATGCAGACAAGATGATGATAGTTTAAAATGGTTAAAAAATGTTAAACACTTTGCAGCTCAAACATATACCGAGAGACATATCCATAGATTTGGAGAGATCTCATCAGGCAAAGGTCTGTTTATCATGGCGATATTGCAAAAGTCTGCAGTATAAAATTTAGTCGTTACTGAAACAGAGAGGCAAAATGTTGTGCTACTTTTGGGCATTTCAACGACAGACATGCAAAAACCATTGCATTTGTCATCTGTTCCAACAAATTCAAGTGATACTTTTCTGGAGATACCATGAATGCATAAATAAACTTGACTGTTTCTACATGCATATTCAAGAAACATTGCTCTCAAAATGTATTGTACCTGGCACTTAATTAGATTCTGACTGCCTTTTTAGCAACAGTGATTTTTGAAGTGGGTGCAACACATTCTAAACTGATTCACAAGTAGTATACTTTGTCACAAACAGATTTATACTCGTCTGACGGAAAGAAAAATAAATACTCATCTGATTTATATATAGTCAAATACAGTGGCATACATCAACAAAACAATGGTTCTATGATGGCTAATACGTAACTGACATTGGTTTGAAATAACCAGCTAGAGGTACGGAGTTCTCATTTTGTTAAATGCCTCCACTCCTCTTTCCTGGTGTCTGTCCTCGACTCTCATCTCTGGTGGGAGAGACTAAGAAGCAAGGGAAGGAAACAAGTGTGTGCAAACTGGGCATTGGGATAGGCTAAGTGTATTTCTTTGTGTTCAGTGCTTACATCCTACAAACCATGAAGTTATAGGGTGACTTTTCAGATGTGCTCCCCAGTAGATTCTTCTGGCAACAGGTACCGTACTCAGACATGTATGTGATCAATTTTGTCAACAGTGGAGCCGCTTGCTTATGTAAGGGCATGGTTAAAAAACTTTTTTTTCCCCCTTTTTTTTAAAAAATGGACTTCTTCTGATCCTGTCATTGTCTATTTAGTTGTGTTTGCGAACATTGTTTTTACATGCAAATGACTAATTAGGGAGGTGTTTGCACTCATCCATGGCTAAAGGTGGGGCTGAAAATAAGGTTTGTGCACATGTGTACTGATTCACAACTGATATTTCTAAAAGAGAGCTATTCTTACACGTGACATTATGAACGTGGCAAAAGTCATGTGTATGCACGACTCTGCCTTTGTGTGTACACACAGTTTCAGTCATGAAACCACACAGTTTTAAGAGGTCTGGTCCCAAATCTTTACAATGAAGCTCTTATGCAACTTCCGCCTCCATTTTTGCAAAACGTGACACAGACAGTGAGATAATCCCAGCAAGCTGGGTAACTATGCAAACATTCACTGGTCATTTTAAGCTTTGGGTGCAATCGGTTTGTCTTTGATGTGCTGTGGGACTGGCTGATGGTCGGTCTATTTATCATCCCAGTCCCAATGTGCTAATTCTGTGTTCATAATCTGAGGCAGCATCATCGATCAGAATCGATTTGACAGGCCCCACCCCCGCCTTTCCTCAAAGAGGCTTGTTCACGTGTGAAGGGGGGGGGGGGGGGGTCATTTCTTCACAATGTCCTAAATTCAGTTTTGCACCCCGGAACAACACAAATGAGCTTGCTCTGCCATTGTTGATTAATGGAAAATCCCATCCTCTCATTCTTTTTGGGTTATTAAAGGAGTGTCTGTGTTTTGAATGAACGGGGTTGCCGTCAGAAATGCACCACTCTGCAGTTTTTTTTATGTGTTTTCCTCACTAAAAAGCTGAGGAGGAACATGAAAGGATTGGTGTTGGTGCTCACTGACTGCAAGCCTCTGGTACTAGATGCCTTAATGTCTGTGACTTTTCTAAGTTTAGCACAGCTAAAGCCTTATAAGACTCTGAAAGATGTATGCAGCTTCAGTTATCGAGAAGCATCTGTATTTAATGAGGAGCCGCATTGATATACAACATGAAGCACGTTCACTATGCTAACTACAGCACGGATACTGAACATACACAATCAAATCAGAACTGTCAGAAATCCTGGAGAAATTAAAGGTGACACAACTAAATCAGTAGGCAGACATCAGACACGAATGCTTGCTTTGACCTTTTATGAGTATAGAACAGAGTTACTCTCATGGGGAACTATATTAGAAAATAAATGAAATGTCTTGGTGGAAAGGTCAGGACACATGTTTCTGTGATGTGGAATAAAGTCTGTTTATAGCAAGGTATGGCTGGCTGCACCTCAATAGAAAGAATCCTCAACAAATCAGGCTAAGTCTCAGTGAATTGCTCAGTGCATATACTGTACTGTGTGATCATGCCGTAGGAATTTGCAAGGCATTATGTGTTTAATAAGGTAAGGCTGGCCTACATAAGCAAAATACTCAAAGCACTGACTCTTGAGTTTATTTTACGTGCCATCAGATATGACTAACATCTGTGAATTTAAAATAATCAAATACCTGTACTGCTTACATTTCACTTAACACTGGTGTGGTTGATGAGATGAGAAGACAGCGAGAACATTTTTTTTTTTTTAAGTATCCCCAAAGACAACTATTAGAGCACACAGGCTCAGGCCAGATGTTAAGAGAAATATGAGTCGAGCTTTGCTCCGGTATGTATGCAACACTGTGGGGAAAAAGTCCCACGAGGACGCAAGCTGGTCAGCGCAACTTTGCAGTGGAAGATTTAGAATACATAAGTAGAATGCAAAAGTCTGCATAAATGTTTAAAATAGTGACATTTTAAAGGGCAAACTTCCAGTTAAAACATCATTACAGTGTAAAATGTGCTAATATATACGAGTTGCATTTCATATTATTTTACTAGTTGTAGTATTAACTCAAGCACAGCTCAACTCACAGCAGAGGTAGGCTAATCCTGAAAACTGATGTCTAAGGAATGATGATAGTAGACATGCACTTATGGGGTGCCTCAGCTGAGTTTGCATGAGTAAAATGATCTATCAATAAAGTGCTCATGGCCCAATGGTAGATTCCGAGGGGGGCAGTGCAGACGTGTCACTCAGCGGTGTAAAGCCTGATTCCTTTAACTGCTACATCTCAGACAGAACTAAATCAATTTAAGCTTGGCTCATTTGATTCATCTTCATATGAACGACAATTTTGCCGACAACCTTCATTTAGGACTAAACTGACACGAGCCAGAGGGAATAACAAAGTAATTCAAATCCTTTATATCTTTTTAATGGCATTTTAAAGTGTTAGCCACGTAAATTTCATTTTAGTGCTGCAAAAATAATTATGTATCCTGGTTTTGCCACTATGAAAAAGTTGGAAGATACACATCCACATTTGTTTAGGGCTTTAAAGGAAGGTAAACCTTGTTAGAAATAAAAAATACTGTGTATGTTCAACCCCGGGTAACTTTGGATCAAAAATTTATGTCAAAATGATGTCATGCATAAAGGGGTTTGGGAGGCTTGATGTGTCTGGAGTTGAACTACACTAACTGTTCCCAGAAATAAATTACCCTGAAATTGCTAAAAGATGTTAACATGTGCTTGTTGAATGTGTTGTAACGGTTGCAGTAGTTTACACCAGGATTTTAAGATTGTTAGGCACATAAGGAATTGTTAAAAATGATACATATAGCATGGTGACTGCACAAGCTAGTCACTAAATGTCTGGTGACAGACAAACATTGTGCAGTTTCACAAGCTTACACCATCGAATGGCTGCGTGGTCCATCTAAACCCAGTGACAGCTGAGGCAGCCCAGTCTAGCAAGAAAACTGGAACTGGTCTGTAGAGCCAAGACGTAGAAATGTAACAATTCAGGGTTGAACATTTTGAGATGTGCTGTCATATTCTGTAGGGGTGTGTTCAGCCTACATAAATATATAAATAAAAAAATATATATATATATTTATATATATATATATATAAATAAATAAATATATATATATATATATATATATATATATATATATATATATATATATATATATATATATATACACATGTATGGATATATTATATCCAAGGTCAGCTCAGCTAGTCCAGTCCAGTATTGTATTTGTTTTTCTTTATATTCTTTTATGTACTTGTAATGCTTCTCCCACTCCCTGCTGTAATGCTTTTATTTTATTTAAAGCACTTTGAATTGTTTTGTACATGAAATGTGCTATACAAATAAACTTGACTAATTATAACAGCAGTGCATGAATGTTAAAACGTGGAAGCCCTCTTCATGTGTTTGAACTCACTTTAACCATTCGCAGCTGAAAGTAGAAATGAAGTAGAGAACTGACAGGGCAATTAAAAAAACATCCAATGAGTCCTCCTTCTATGTTGTCTTACAAACGTTTCTTCCAAAAAGTTGGGAAATTTGCGATAAAAACGTAAATCTGTAATTTGTTAACACATTTAAACATTTCCAATAAATGATTTTTGGTGTCTTCACTGACCGACTTCATTGTATTTAGAAAACTATTTTGAAATTTGATCCCAGCATCACACTCCAAAAAACTTGGGGGAGAGGCAAAGAAAGACAGACAAGTTGATAAAACCTACAAGTAACACCGTTCTGAAAGATTCTATACTCAGCACAGGTGAGGGTGTCAGGACTGGGTATTAAAGTAGAACCCACCAAAGGGGTAGGGTTGGGTGATCTGTGGTTATTGCTGAGGGACAGTGTCAGACCTCATTCTGCATGACTTACCAACAGTGTGGCTTCATAGACACAGGGTTTGTGTGTTTGACTCGCCTACCTGTTGGAAAATATGTGGAGCATCATGAGGAGTAGACTCAGACAACAATGCCCACGGACGACTGAGCAGCTGAAATCATGAATTCAGCTGGAATAGACACAGATATCTGTGAAACTTCAAAAACCGGCATAGTCAGTACCAAAAATGTTATAAGTTGTAATTAAAAGAAAAGTTGATGTAATACAGTGCTAAACATACTTTAGTACTTTTTTTTAACTTTATTTTGAGTGTGCTGATAACATCGAATTTTGAATTGAATTATTTTTTTCTAAATACGAAGAACTTGGTCGGTGAGCACACTGAAAATCCTTTCTTTGGCGCGAGGCTTGAGTTTCAAATGGATTTTAGACAATTTCCCAACTTTTCTGGAAGTGGGGTTCGGATGAGAGGTAGTGGTGGCTTTTCTGCATCAATTTATGATGGAAGTGTCTTTACTTTGTGAAGAACATAAAAATTAGGTGCCAGCAAAACCATTTGAAATAGAGTGAAATATAATGTAGTAAAGCGCTCAGGCACTGTGTATTGCTTTCAAGTTCTGATTGTACAGTAGATTTAGCCATTTAACATCCTTGCTGAGTCAACACACACATGCACATACATACATATATATAACTGAGAACACAGTTGAGACTAAATTGCTTCTTAAAAGAATAGACTATAAAGAATGTTTTCCTTAAGCAGACTGAGGGGCCTGCTATACACATCTTGAGGGACGTTGCTCGCCCAAAATCTCCTTAATGCTTCTGTAATTGAATCTTTTTTTTTTTTTGTGGAATAGAATAACAGTGATTAAGCAGCTTAATATACCCTGATTATACTGTTATTATATTGTATAATTGTTGGACTGTATATAGTAAATATCCTCAGAAATTGTTTTTAATTAGAGCATTCTTATTACTGCTGTGTGTCTGGTCATTTACTGAGCGATGGTTTGGTTGTCTTATAATCCCCTGGGTAAAACCCATTGTGTAATGATTTATTGTCTTGTGATGAATGAAAATATTTCTTGGGATATTTTGGGAGCTACACAGTTATTAGTTGCTCTCAAAGCAATTTATTGACTTGTGGAAATCTACTCGCCAAGCTAACAGACATGGATCTCTAACCGATACTACCTTATGCGATATTGGACACATGATAGACGACTGCATAGCAACAAATCTCTGGAAAAGGAAAGGTCATGCAGACCATAAAACCACAGCTTCAGTGAAATGTGATGACTTCCTACAGTTGTTGTCCAGTCTCTCATATTTTTATCTCCCTCTCTTTCTTTTCTGCTCGTAAATGGTGATTCACAGCTCCGACTCCGACCGAGCTGATGATTTTAATTTTCTGTTTTCAGAGTAATAAACATTGACATGAGAATGAGCCTCAGGCAGAGACTTCTAATGAGAAAATGAAATTAGTTTTTCAGCTGACTGATCAGAAACATTTCATACATTATAATCAAGCATTTATTTGACGTGATTTGTTTTGCGTGCGCGTGCTGCAGTTTATGCGTTGGTGTAGGAGGCATGTGTCGCCACATGTAAATACATTATTCATGCTTGTGTTTGTGCACTGTGTGCTGCTTGTTATTGCTACACCAAGATGCAGCTTATGACATTTTCCAACCTTTTGTACCAGAACTTGCTTTCTGTCTGTGTGTAATTTAATCCCTCATCCTTCACTGTTGCATCCAACACAGTCCATCTCGGATGAACTGCATTGGTCAAATGACCAATTACATCTGGCTCTCCTGTTACAGGGACTGGGTGAGAAGCACAGTTCATCATAATGACAGACAAAACTCTCACTCTCTACATTACATCGGGAAAAGTTGGCAGATGAATAAGAAATCAATCTGATTTTAAGACATTTTTCTCTCATCTTCATCATGACTTCAACAACATAATTGCTTGCATGTTGTATCATGCTCACTGGAATTCCAAAAAAAATATTCAAACACAAGATTTGAATTGGATCAGTGTAATATTAAAATAGCAAAACTGCTCATGAGAACAGATAATAACAACAATTATGTTCTTGGCAATACTAGCCAGGCACAGTATGAGTCATCATTGCTTCAGTAATTTCATGTTCATCCCTTGCTCATGTGGAGATGGACTTCTCCTTACTTCCCTTTAAATTGTTTTAATCCTGTTGCCAGAGGCCTGAATTAGAACATCATGTTCATTAGCATTTTTTTGCTGTTACTAGAGATCAAAGTGTTTCTTTTTTCCCCTCGTTATATGTGGATGAAAGCTTTAGTTTCTGCAACAGTACATCGAGTCTTCCTTCGTTCCTTCTCACAAAAATAGGGTAGCAATGGAGACAAATGGTGGTCAACCCCTTCATTGTCATGTTCCATCACTCATTTGATTCTCTGCAAGAATTTCTTGTTGTTATCTGGTTAGTTGGTGAGAAGGATGAGCTCAGCTCAACAGGCCTTTGAAGACATTAATTAGAAAATACTAAAAAGTAAAAAAAAAAAAAAAAAAAAAAAAAAAAAAAAAAAAAAAAAAATCGCCAATTTACACATGGCCAAAACGGTGTGTCATTTTGTCTCATTAGATAACTGCGTCATACATTTTTATTGATACTTAAAGTTACAGTCATTGAGACTTGGATGTATAAACTTATAATTGGGGCCTGCCATAGCATGGCAAGGCACCTATTACTATTCCGTTGGCAAAAGTCTATGGGATTTAACATTGAAAACGTGTCTTATATTTATAGGCTATATTTATTCTTCCGTCCACATTAACATCCCAACAATATATATATCAAAACGACCGGCTCGATGAGTTTTCGCGGGCTATTACTTTTATTGAAGATTGGAGTTACCATGGCGACGTAATAAGCAAAAAACAGCCCCCCAAAGCCCCCCTAGGAATAAACAGGGGGATGACCTGGAAAAATCATGAAAACCCCTAAATTTTGAGCAGTTACTGTGTCATCATGCATTAACCTAGAAACGACATTCAAATGTCAGTTTGTAGATACGTCCGTGCTGTGTTCAGAAGTGAAGACGCCATGTCGATACCTGCTACGGATTTCCCACAGCATGCCTCCAAGCGACCCAAAGTTTTGGCCAAAATCTGCAAAATTTTAATTTTTAGAGCACAACTGCCATTTCATTAGAGTGTGGGAAGAGCAAGAGTTCTGACCTCAGATTCATTTTCGAATTGCCTACAAATATCGCTCCAATGCCATTATGTACTGTCATAATATAGGCACGCATGTTGGGATTCATAAAATGTTTTCATATTTCATCTAGGGCTGACCGTTTGCTCTCAGAGCCCCTCAGAGCAAAGTGATGTCGGGGCTCAAAGACCTCAAATCCCCATTTTAATTCATCCAATTCTCAGAATCTCAGCAGCTCCTGCAGCCCTTCTTTCTCTCATCCGTGCTTTCACTGTGAATGTGCTACAGATCTGAAACGCGGGAATATTGAAGTCCAAAGGCGTCCCTCGCTCATTCTACGAGAATATTTTCCGTAGCTCTTACGGTTTCCGAATGGGAAGCATCTGTTCGTAGAGGTTTTTTGGCTCTGAGAAGCCTGAGTCTCATATAATTAGTGTAGCAGCAGCTGGGGCACCTTAGAGGAATGGTTCGGCGTAAAATGATAATTTGAGCATCACATGGTCATGCCACATAATTTATATGGGTGATGAGCCTTTCTCCGAAAGACCGCGGCATTCCGAAGTTGGCTATTTTGAAGTGTTTTGTTAGAAACGCAGCCAATGCAACTGTACGGGGCCAATTTGGAAAATATAAGAAATCGGTTGTTTTTCCGCGATAAACAAGCTCAAAAGCGCTACATACTTCAGCTGTGTCATAACAAAGGCCTCGTCAAGCAAACCGAGGCAACGAGAAGTTCATCGGACCACACAGCCTTTCACTGGCTTGTGTTTTTTGAGGCATCACCGGTAGTTCCAACTCCTGCTTCAAGTTATCAAAGGGAGGCTGAGACGCAAATATGGCAGAAGACGACCATCATTTTTTCGAAGACGAGCCATTTGCGTTTGAAGGCCAACCATGCTTGTTTGAGCCCGAATATACAGACGAGGAGTTGCGGGAACGGGAGGAACAACAGAGATGTGCGGAGCAAGCGTCAGTGGGCGCTTCTGCTCGGTCAAGTACTGGAGGTACATGGTGGTACGACAACCGGTGAAAACACAAGCCAGTGAAAGGCTGTGTGGTCCGATGAACTTCTCTGTGCCTCGGTTTGCTTGACGAGGCCTTTGTTATGACACAGCTGAAGTATGTAGCGCTTTTGAGCTTGTTTATCGCGGAAAAACAACCGATTTCTTATATTTTCCAAATTGGCCCCGTACAGTTGCATTGGCTGCGTTTCTAACAAAACACTTCAAAATAGCCAACTTCGGAATGCCGCGGTCTTTCGGAGAAAGGCTCATCACCCATATAAATTATGTGGCATGACCATGTGATGCTCAAATTATCATTTTACGCCGAACCATTCCTTTAACTGTCAGTTAAATGAGGGAGATTAATTACCATAGAAACAAGGCTATTTTGTGCCAAGCCAGTCCTTTGAAGTTTCAACAGCACAATTAACCGCTTTAAAGAGACAGTTCGCCTCTTTAAAAGGGACAGTTCGCCGCTTTAAAGGGCCAGTTCGCCGCTTTAAAAGGGACAGTTTGCAGATTTAAAGGGACAGTTCGCAGATTTAAAGGGACAGTTCGCAGATTTAAAGGGACAGTTCGCCGCTTTAAAAGGGACAGTTCGCCTCTTTAAAGGGACAGTTCGCCGCTTTAAAATTTTAAATTTAAACGGCTTTGATGCCGTTTTTGGCTTGAATGCTTCTTCTTTAGGCCTTGCGAACCATTCCTGAGCAGCCGTGATTGGTTGAGCGATACGCACACTTTGGCAGGCCCCTTCTAAATTTCTTCAGAAATTTTCTAGTTTCTTGATACTGTTGATGTTTTGTGTTCACATTTTGCTATTATCTCTCAGATCATCATCAGTAATACATCAGTAATGTTTGCCATATTTGTGCTGGATTCAAATGATCAATTTAGCCAAAGGGAACAGGAAATTATGCACCTATATAATCCAGTCTTGCTGTTTTTTTATGTTGACATTTTGCTTTTTCCTTTCTCTCAGTGTATTACAGTATTTATAATTCAATGCATGGAAAAGGTCCACTAAATCTACATGACAGGGGAATTATTCCCTCTTATAGAAGAGCTCCTGAACTGCCTGAAACAACTTTTTTGCAGTCCTGACTTTCCTTCTTTTACTTATGTACATCACCATGTTACACACAAGTCCTCCTAGTGGCTACTTTGGCATGCCTAAAACAAAGAACAAAGCAACGGACACAGTTCACAATTTATGAACGTTCACAGCAGACTGGGGTTCTCTCTGGATTGCCCACTTGTTCACTCACTCACTATATTGTGTTTACTAAATGGGGACTCATTTGGATAGGGGTAGACGGCTGCTTGTGCACTTTGGACAATCCTTGAATACAGCAGTGCTTTGTAATAACGCATCGGATAGTCATTCATGTGTCTGATAAAGAACCAATACATGCTAAATCTGGGATGATTTTTCCCTGTGCTATGAAGTAATAAATCGTGATTCCCAGCTCTTTTTTAAAATAATTTTTCTAGGTAAAAAGCAACTAACTCGTGCCACATTTATAGAAATATCTTGTTTAATTTAGAATGGAAAATGAATATCTATTTTATAGAAAAGTTGAAAATTGTTTCAGAAAATATCACTAGATAACAAATAGAGGGTATTTAGAGCATCAGCCCTCTTTGTTGTATATGGGCCTTTCGTAGGTGTACTCATATCTCATTTTCATGCCAGTAATCCTATCTCAGCAAATGCCATTTCGTCTCATTTATGCTGTTCAGTCTAATCTGACTGATCTCGCACAATTACATCTCATCGCTCTGCAGAGTAATTATGAATATTTGCATGTACAGGCTGAAGATTTTGTTTCAGGGTGGAACTGTCATGTTGAT
Organism: Odontesthes bonariensis; assembly: GCF_027942865.1. Classification (NCBI taxonomy): domain Eukaryota; kingdom Metazoa; phylum Chordata; class Actinopteri; order Atheriniformes; family Atherinopsidae; genus Odontesthes; species Odontesthes bonariensis. Next base: position 33,354,820 of record NC_134506.1, read on the forward strand.
GGCAAAAACAAGTAAAAGAAGTAAATGTCTTTGAAAGCTAAAGGTCACTGAGATAGTCTTGCTTTGTTCAAGGATTCTCTGCAATGCAATGCAGGCTTACTCCAACAACAAAAGAAAAAAAAACATAAAGAGCACAAAGAGCCTTTCTTTTGAACTGAGAATCTACAATTAGCTGAGCTGTGGTGATAAACAGCCATTTGTGTGTGTGTGTGTGTGTGAGAGAGAGAGAGAGAGAGAGAGAGAGAGAGAGAGAGAGAGAGAGAGAGAGAGAGAGAGAGAGAGAGAGAGAGAGAGAGAGAGAGAGAGAGAGAGAGAGAGAGAGAGAGTTGAGAACAAATGAATGCCTTGTTTTTCCAGCACAGAGGGTTTAGGTAAAATGCTGAAAGAGCAAGACTGCACATCTGGAGCAGAGAATAACAGAACACGTGCTGAACCTGAGCCCTCTGTGCTCCTCTTTTTCTTTGCTGCATGTTCAACTGTATCATGAGACCTGTGTCCTGCATGCTTCACTGGCTCTCTGTGGCCTCACTGTCCATCTGCTGTGGGGAAATGGCAGAACATAGGAGAAAGGACCTGTTATTGTACCTTTCTAGAAGCTACAGGATGCTCTTTGGCTATACTCCTTGATCTTAGAAACACAAACAGAATGATTATTTCTTGAAGTTCTATTGCAATCTGGGTGCATTTTCATAAGTAAATTCTGAATTTCTGAACGGTTTAGGTTTTACACCGCTCACAATGGCAACTTCTATATAGCTGTAGTTTATGTTCATGGAGAAGCTTGTTTTCATTGTTTGACCAGCATCTGCTTTTCCTCTTCATTGTCAGTACATGTGCACACTCAATGAAGTTGAGCTATGGTTATAGCTTGACTTGGTTAGTTGATGGGAAAAGTCTCCTTTGTGCCAGTATACATGCATTGGAGGAGAATAAATTCACTGACCAAAGTGTGTCCAAAACTGTGGGAGATCTCTGTGGGAGATCATTGTACATGTAATCTAACCAAAATCACTCAAAAATATTTTCTTTAAAGGATTTAAATAGTGCCTTTATTTTTTTTTAAGATGATGCCTGCAGATGTAAAAATCTGGATTTTATCAGAGCAGAGGGACTGACTGAAAATGCTTTAAAGTGACTGCGAGTTGACACATAGTCCTAATGGGCTGTTTTTCAGTCGCAATACCTTATGTGACGAGCCATCTGACAAAGAAACTGAAAAATATGTGAATGAGAGCAGCTTTACTGGGAATTTACTGAAACTCACTTACATTTTACTGTTTTTTAGAAACATTATACCTTGTGGTTACTCTTTGCTGTTACTAGCTTCATCTTCTGTGTACTGGATGGTAACTATGCAGCAAGCCAAGGCTAGTTTGAGTCTAATTGAACATTTGCAGGCAGAAATAATTCGACTCCCAACTGTTAGCTGGGTGTATTAATTCAGCTTTGAGAAGCTCAAATTCATACAGTTTTGGTCAGACTGTTTTGGTTGAACAAACACAATTATTTTCTTGTGTCATGTCCATGTATTGACTGTGGTCAAATAAACAACTGCTTTTTCATTAAGGACAAAAGCTCTTTGTGGAAGATCCCAGTAAAAATCATTTCTTTAGGCCTTGACCCCACCCCTGACTTTTTCACAAGTCTCTCTAACAGTCACAGTTGGTCAAAGTAAATTTACTGGCTAGAAAAGAACAAAAGCACTTAAGTAAAGAATAGCACATAACTTCAGAGGACAAAACCACTCTGACCGTTTCTCAACATATGGTAGGCCAGCGAGTGGCCAGACCCGCTCTTAACACATTTAAATCACTACAATACACTCTGTACTTGTTACTATGTCACCCTGTACTGTAGCTCTAATAAAGTGAACTGGATTGCAAACATTGAGAGACTCAACATTTTTACAACAGTCACGCACTAAAACCAAATATTGTGTTGCCTGGGGTATAAACAGAGAGATGAGCCCACTACATAACACCCTATGTGCAATATATTATGCTCTGCCTGCTCTGCTTAAGAAGAGAACTTAAGGATCTAGCATCATACACATAGTATCATACAGAGTGGGCTGATGTCATGCCAAGCAAGTCTCTCCATATATAACAGTCTGTCTGGATATGCTTAAATCCATTGATACATTTGTCTGTTGCCTGGCAACACAGACTACATGTGTTTGGACTGTTTGGGCCATAGTTGATGCTCCTTCACTGCTTGAAAAGCTTTAAACTGTAGCAATCTTTTGATTAAATCACAATGTTACAAAACACTATGTAGAAAAATATATGCTTATTATTTCACATGATTAGCATATCCTGTGAAATCAAATAGAGGATGTCATCAAGCATTAAAACACTGAAGGCTTTTTACAAAAAAGAAAAGGAGTTCATTCTCTGAATAAGGTCAGCGAACATTCCAGCATCTGCCCATTTCACTTTGAGAGCTCTTTTCTACAAATACAACCTTTGGCCTGACAATGGCTGATAAAACCTTAACACTGAATGAACAATGAACGTTCGTAATGTAATGTAATTGTTTTTTTCTCACTAAGATACGACATTCATCTAGATAATGAATCTAGACCATTTATTTACTTGGCAAGATCCGATTGATTTAGGAACTAATAAGTAACTAACTAAATGTTTCTTGGTCAGTCTGGGTCACATTGGACACATGCAGAAAGACAGTGAAACTTTGAATACCAGCATGGACCTTTGAAACCAGCACTTCACATCACAGTAAACATAAGAGATAGTGATCACTGATGACTTCTCTTTTAAACAGTAGTGTGTTTCTCATTCACCCATTCACAAAAACGCTCATACTCCGGTTCTGGTTGTCTATTTGCACTCCATACATCTCTTGAATCACATTTAGACGAGCACAGTGGAGGCAGTGTGGAAGGGTCTCACCCAAGTATACAATGTCACATGGAAGGGCTCTGGATCAAACCACTGATCTTCCAATTACAGGATAGCCACTCTTTACCTGAGTCACAGTTGCTAATATGGCATGTTTAATTCACAACAACACTACTAACAAGCACAGAACTATTCAACCACAATACAAAAGGGCAAACAATTACAACACACTACAGAGACAGATAACCAGCACGAGGCATGCATGGACGTCTCTGTGTAGGTGAGTCTGGTTCTGTGTGTGTGTGTGTGTGTAAAGGGTAGAAGAAGAGAAGAATCAAAATGGCGACAGTTACTACCAGGAGGGATGGTGTTGCGAGAAAAAATTGTAGACATTATTCAAACAATTTTTTATTGTCGTTTCAATTAGAGCTCCTTCTGGAGGGGATGTGAATCATGTAAGATTGGAAATCCAACACTTTGTCTTTTTTTGTGTTTATTCAGGCTAGAACTTATAAGAGACTGTCGCTCCTTATTGTGTTTGCTGCACAGCTGCAAATGCTTCAAAATATTTCCATACATGTTCATGCATCGTCTATCACTGTTTGATGTTTTGGAGCTTTTAGACGCGGGTGGTTGGATAATCTCCATGAGATGTCCAGAGCAAATGCAGACACTTGCGTTTTCACATGCCATCACTCTGGAACGTCTCGAGAATGTTTCAGGGCCCCAGTGCATGCGTGAGACAGTTCTGGTATAAAAGCCTGTTCAGAAGTATGTGTGTTATTTGTGTTTAAAGTGTTAGCTTAACAGAGAAGGATGGCTTCTTCCATGAAAGAGGCAAAGTGGTTGTTTTGCAACTGGAAGGGCATAGGTATGATCCCCAGTGAGTTGACACTAAACCCCAAATTGCCCTTGATAACCTCATCAGTGTGTGAGTGTCGGAAAAAAAGCAATGCATCTTATCAAAACTAATGATGTGATAGGATTCAGTATCTTTTATTTCAAGTCTTTTTGATTCTTTGGAGGTAGGAAACCGGTTTTCCCTCCATCATTGTACAGGTAGCATTGGCCAATACCACATTGTACATTGTGCAATGTGGTATTGGCTTTTGATGAAATTTGTACTTGGAGTGGTGACTTGGGGAAAAGTCCCAGCCTTTTCTTCTCTTTTTCATTGACAAGCATGCTGTTCACGCAGTAGATAGTCCTAAGAAGCATCCTGGGGACTGCTACACTAAGGTTATCTGGACGACTGTGACATGAGTGACATAGATTTGATTGCAATCACCCAGGATCCATGTTAATGTTAAACGTGAACATGGTCTGAGACAAAGAATGAAACACAGTACAGAGAATGGCTACAAGAAGACAATCTACTTTCAACTCAGACAAATGAGACATCCAATACTTTGGATATTTTGGAGAATGAAAGGCTGTTCCACAAACCACGGTTTCTGCGCAAGTACCCAGGGTACTAACCTGGCCTCCAATAGATCCCAATCATATTCAGCATGTGTGAGATGCAGAAGAGCTGGCCCAATCCATGGAGACCTATTTACCTGACCCAAATGGTTTGTTGTCAATGTCCCGGTGGAAATACTACATGACACCCCCGGGTTTTCATCCCCTGAAATTTCAGTTTTTTTGGTAGCACAACAGGTACCTACACCATATTACACAGGTGGTTTCAGTGTTAATGTTTCCCAACACACACATATGCTCAAGAAAAAAACAAAGCTACAGTGTTTTATGACAGGCAATATAAGAAGCCTCTACACAATCTCCTTTGATGGTTATTAATCTGCCGTTAACAATAAATATGTTGCACATTATTGAAGTCGCAGTGGAAATGCCCAGCCACACGTTTAGACCTATGTACAGCATGGAAACTGTACAGTAAGTTTCCACAGGTACCTAAGCTTCAACACAGCAGTGTGAACCCCCTAGTCTCTAGAGAGTCCATAGTAGTGGTGTACATACAGAGATTTGCTGTATTTTGTACTGTATGTGTGTTGAAGCCAACCAGCCCATTATTGCAACTGTTCAAGACCAGAGCCATGTAACTAAATCCCACGTGGCATAACAAAAGCAGGCCTCAACAGGCATATCACAACAGAGGGGAACTCATTTCATACACACCACAGCTAAATCCCCCAGAAAATACATTTACATGCAACTATTTTGCATTAGTGATTTTGTTACCCCAGGACATTTCTGAAGCATCATGCTAATGCAAAATAGTTGCAAATTAATGTACTATAATTTGTAGGGGGCATGTGCGTGGGAAGATACAAGTGTAGTAATTACTGATTGTAGTTATTTACAGGAGCAGAACTATTGCTATTGATAGAAGAATGTATAATTCTTCCCATCGTTTAGCATACAAGAATGTGCTTTGCAGGTTTACACAAGAAAACTGTGGATGAGAGAAGACTTTTGTGATTCATCATCATAAATCTGGAATCTAACAAAGCCAGCATTATGTCTCATTTAACACTAAAAATCCTCATTAGAGGTTCCCATTAGAAAAACCAAAACTGAGAACTGGTGTATTTTCCTGTTCTTTTTTTGTGTCCATGTAATGCAAACTGCTTTGGTATCTTTTTAAGCACCAGGGTTCAGCTTAGCTGCTTCCCTTTCAATGCTTACAAAACACAGCCATGCTGTTTCCGGCCTGACTCGTTCACTATTGAGGGAAAAGAGATTGGATTGTGTCTTCTTTGCAGAGGCAGCATGGACTGAATAAAGATTTGCCGTGCTAAAGGTTATACAGTGGTGTGTAGCATTGCTGAACGACATCCCATAATGGCACTTAAAGGAAAAACTTGCATCATTAATCATCCCTTCCTTTCATACCCTTGACACGTGAGACAAGGAAATCCATGTCTATCTGAGCACAGAGAATAAATATGAATGCTTCCCAGATTAGTCCCCCAAGAACAAAGTGGATACTCTTTAAGTGCACATTTTCCAGTCATCACTCAATTGACTAAAATGAGCCAATTATTTCTTATACAACAGCATGCCAATTAGAGAAATGTGCGCTTAGCTCTATTCATGGTATTGCAACATGGCTTGTTTAAAGTGCTGCCAGATAACATCTTTTCCAATCAAAAGCTATTTAAACAAGATTTGGAGAGTTAGTTATTGTTTGACACCAGCAGCCCAAAAGGGACAGATTAAGACCATTATCACACAAAGAGAAAGTACCAGCACAAAGTCATTCAATCTGAATTAGAATTGATAATATCATTTTTTTTTTTATGTATTTGCATCTTAACTGTCACGTCAAATAAAATTAAATAAAGTCCCTTTTGGTTTGTGTAAAACGAGCTACAATAAGCTCAGCTGGATTGGAAACATTTAGTTTGGTTTAATTGATTTATTGCTGCAACTTTGTGATATCAAATTAAGATGTATTTAACAAAAAAATGTTGGATATTCAGTTTATGTTCAAATTTACTTAATTTAAATTGGAATTAGGGATTGCAAGGCAGGAGATAGAGTGCTCTATCCCCATTTGACACATAGGTTGAGAAGAGCCAAAAAGTGTATTTGTAATACGTATTTGAGCTAAGAGGATTTTACAGATTTCCATTTAGTGCAATGAATTCACTGGTACCAACAGGTTAAAAAAATCTAGCCACAATTTTTCATTTGAAGGTTTTTAGTTTCACTCTCACTCGCTCTTTGGTTACTAACTACAATAGACAATGTACTTCGAAATAACAATGGTTTGCCCTTTCAAGATGTAAGCCTGTATAAGTTGAGTTTACTTTAAAAAAATGAGGAAAGTTGTTGCCTTAAATAAATTAAGTAATGATTAATGAACTTTGAAGTACTTTTAACTTAACATTTTTTGTAATATCAACTGCTTTGTATAGTTCTTATTACTAAATATTTTTAGTTAAATAAACTTGGAATTTAGTGCATTGAACTTAATAATATAAATGTAATAACTATGCAAAGCAGTTGATATTACAAACGGTTTTAGGTTAATTGTACTTAAAAAGTTCATTAATCATGAATTAATTTTTTTAAGGCAACAACTTTCCTCAATTTTTTTAAGTAAACTCAACTTATCCGGGCTTACAGTGTACTTGGCTAATAGAAACAATCAAAGTTCAGTTTGAAGCACAATGTTTCATCACGTGTATCCTGCACGGTACAATTCTGCTAAATGGTACCCGTTGTGACTCGATGTGACATGTTGGGACTGAGACTGAGCTCAGGTTGATCATTCTTATGGAGCAGCTTTGACCTGGTGGTGTGTAAATAACTCTTTTAGGCCAGACAAGTCTCAACAGAAAGAGGGTAATATGCACACAGAAAAATGAGGAGTACAATCCATGGTCATCCAGCTCCTTTTTGTAACACATCTGACTGACAGGAATTCCAGATTGCTAAATCTAATTGAATCAACACTGATATATCATCAGCCAGGAATATTGAATCTCTGTTGATGTCTCATGCTGAAACCAAAGTGAAAGTGCTCACTATGACTGATGTGATTTTTCAACCACAACTGATATTTGATCAACAATCATTCAAATGTCATCTAAAAGTCAGCCTAAGCTACATTTTGGTTTATTTAATATCGAAGTTTGTGAAGAAATATCAATTAAATTATTCTTGCTAAACATTTGGGTCTGAACATTGGTGTGTGGGGAAACCTTGGGTTTTATTTTGGTCTTTGATACATGCCACTTACTAAAAATTTGTTAAAGACCAAATATATTCATTCATGGCAATGAAGGTTGCAGCCTTCGCCAACAGGATAAGGGGCTGTGCAGCATTGAAAGTACTGCTCTACAACAGCTTGAAAAACACAAAACTTCTAAACCCAATCTGCTAGGTGGCCAAACCCAGCAACCCTCAGAACCCAAAAGATCGGCTGCTCGACACCACAGGACACACCCTGAGGACCCACGTGCTCTGATAACATAATATGAGGCAGGTTATAGTCTGCAAACACAACACCTTGCAACAACCAAGTGAGCTAGTAAACAATGTGTTACCAAATGTGTTGCAGTGGTTATTTCAAAATGATACACTGATAACCTGTCCTGGAATTCTCTGTGGTGAGACCAGGGCATCAAGCTTGCATTGCACAGTAGCCCAGAGAACTCGACCCATTTCAACGTATGAAAACACACGCAAATAGATAAAAACATAGGCAAATTAAGGGAACATTTTCACCAATTTATGACACAAGTGCAGCATAAAAAACTTATAAACACACTGTAAATATTGAGTCACTAACTTAATACAGAAAAGCTACAAGGAGCACAGATTACATCAGGGATGTTTCCAGGGGCTATGAAAGGCGATAGACAAGCTCAGACATGCCTACTGTTGCCAAGGTGACACATTATGTAACTAAAATTGATTATTAGTCATGAGTGTTAAGCAAGCATATATTTTTTTGTTGGTGGTGAGGGCCAAGTAACATATTCTGTTACACAGATAATGTGTATTTCATTTTATTCAAATCAGTGTTAAATTGCCACTCCTGCAGTTATAAATCCTCTAAAAACCCATATGTGTACCTTTAATTTGCATATTTCGACAGAAAAAGCCTCTTATGCCTTCATGATTCCCATGAAAGCCAAAGGAATTAAACAACGTCATATACACATGGGAGTATTGTACGGTAATGGTGATGCACTCACGGTCCCTGCTTTTGACACGGACAGTTAATAACACAGAATGCTGTGGCTTCTAAATTTGCCTTATTTTGTCTGGGTTTGATCTGCTATCACAGATCTAGTCTGGTCCTCTCTGAGCTATGGGTTTCTGTGGTTAGCTCCCTCTCAGCCAGAAGCAAGGGAGTAAGCTTCTCGCTGCCTCCCAAAGCTCAACGAGAGCTTTGGCTCCTATTTGGCCTTGCTTTTTCTGTGTTCCTCACCTAGCCTGTACCAACTTCTCCTCTGCTTGCTCGCATCACATTTAATCAGTTCCTCACAGCACATGCAAATTAGCTGTGCAGCCCCACCCAGTAAGTGCTCAGTTCCACCAAGTAGTAGAACATACAGGGTGTCTGACCTCGCGTTTTTGAGACCTTGGGTGGTGCTCTACAGATTCAAAGCAGAAATCCTTACAAGCAGCACCATTGCTGGTTTTGCTCAAGCTATCTAGTAGCACCTTGAAAAAAACATCTGATGGACATTTTTAAATGGAGGGGGACTTTTAAACTATGTTAATAGCACATCTGTGATAGATGAGTCATTACATTAAAATGATCAAAGGGGAAACAAACAGGTTATTCCAGCCAGCAACACACTAAACTGGACTTTTTGTAATGTGAATGTTATTATTTCATATTGTCTTTTTGGTCTAAATTCAGATCTGAAGCAGTTAGAATATTGTTTACCCTTTTAATGAAACTGTTGAATTGACATGTGTGTCTCGGCAGTTAACAAAGCGAGCACATTCATTCTCACCCTGAAGAGAAACAGTCTGAGCTCGAGGCTACAGCTGCACTCTCAGAGTATTCTCAATAACGTTCAGGCAGCTGGTTGCGAGCTATGCAGCTCGCTTCCGTCTGTTAAACAGTTTCTCTCTTTCTTCCTCTCTGCCTTTAAAACAAACTCTGTGATTTCTATCTATTCGTAGACCGAACATGATGGACTCATGTTTGTCAATATGAATTTCCCTGTGAAACAGTAGTCCAAGGTTCTGAGAACATGAATGACAGCTCAAAAAAACTAAGCAACAAACTTGTTTTTGCAAGCTTTGACCTCGTTCGAAAAAATGGTAAAACAAGCTGATTTTTACAAATACACTCATAAGATATTATTTGTTTTTCACGGAAAAGTATGTTACAAAAACATTGCTTCAAAAGAAAAGGTAATGCCAGTTGGCCAATGTCACCTGTGAAGAATGGGATTCTAATAATGGGATCATTGCAAGCGTTAAGCGGAGGGCAAACAAAAGAGTGAAAGGTTTTTCATGTAAGACCTGTAACTAATGCCATGTTAGGGACCATCTGCCTCATACTTGTCCAGGCTGTCATCTCTGATTCTAATCCAGCGTAACTCAACACAACTTGAGCCAGCTCTGGGACACACTGCTGCAGGCGGTTCACTGCCGACTGGTCAGACCTACAGTACAAACTATTTAAGAGAGATGGTTAAAAAAAAAAAGGACACCTGCAGAAGGAGTTTTCATTGTTGTCATTGTTTTCTGCTGTCATTGGTGTACAATGTACTGTGGAAGGAACTGTCATTGTTGTACTGATTCTGACAATAAAAGCTGTTATATTTGTATCTGTATTTTATGTAATAGTTTGAACAGCAGATGATCTGTTTGAGAGAATAAATGTCACTTGAGTCATATTCCTTTGTTGGAGAGTTAGTAACCTAAAGATTTAGATAAGCTGGAAACAAGTAAAGCAGATTTTTATAGGCATCGTGTAGAATGAGAAAACATATTCATGTGTACAAATACGACAAATAGCGTATATATAACTTTTAGAAAACCGCCCACAGCTGATTTGTGTTAAACGCTTGTCTTGACTACAACCCAGCTAAGCATGATCAGCTTACCCACTGAAAAGCCCACTGTGCTCTAATTTAAGCAAGGTAAGCTGGGTAATTAGGTTATAATTGGCTTTCTTACAGTTAAATTACATCTTTTGCCACATGCCTGTTTCTTATAGCCTCTATTAGACAATAATCAGTCCCAAACCAGCATGCAGAGAAAACAAACAAAGGCTTTATATATTTACACAACGTGCTCACGTAACAGATGTCATGCATGTTACATGTTTGAAATGATAAGCAATCAGAATTAAACAGAGATTTATCTGTCTCCATCTGTTTATTTTGCTGTCTAGATGGCAGTTGTTATTCAAGCCAAACAAAGTGAGGTTGCTGACATGACTGAGCTCCATACCCTAGAGACAGAGAGGCAGTGGTGATTCAGAGCCTCACCCCCACTTTATTACTTGTGTGTCTGTCCATGCAAGTCCACAACAACCACAGTTACTGCACAAAACTACAGAAAAAAATAGAGAATGACACATCGTGACTCTTCGAAAGACGAGAACACACATGTCTGTGAACATTAGGTGAAGTATGAAGCATAACTGCACGCTACAGCTGCATTAACTGATTAAGAGACACATGAGAAATCTTCACCATCGTCAAGTTTACTGAAGACAAATATTGCACGGTTGAAGCTTGACTGTTGTTCATTAAACTCATGAATGCGGAAACATACATGTATCTTAAAACTGTTTTTTGTTCTCTTAGTGCATCTGAACATATGTCTACAAGCAACCTATTTGTTTCTTTTTCTTCCTCACACTATCTGCACCACGAATTAAATTTTTATTTTAAAAAACGCGACCAGTGATGATGAGCGATGTTGCCACAGCTTCAGCTGCCATCTCTTTCTCAGCGCTAATTTGAACGAAGGGACGAAAACAGTCTTTTAAAATACTTTTAAGGTGCACAATGCTCTAATTAACACTCCCAGAGTCTCATTTTTGTGCCGCACTTCTGGTTGACCTGGTTCACCACAGAGCTAGTGCCATATCTCTCTGCTGCATCTCAGCAGGATAACAGCAACAATAAAGTATTGTCTCCACACCAAATAGCTCATTAGCAGTAAAAACACAAATATCCCTCCACAGAGAAGCATTTGTTGTTGTTTAAAACGCGATTATTTTCCCTGTGCATTCATTTTCTCCTAAAAAGTACACGACCGCCTATTTCATGGAGACAAGGCTTATGCCCTCAAGCCACGGCAAGCCAATTTAATGCCCGCCCTTCAGTGTATAATTTACTTGAATAGAGAGAGAGCAATATGAACAAGAAATGTTACCATGTCGCCACAGCGGAGTTTTGTTTGATTTGGTCGGATGGCCTCTGCTCTGATAACATTTGCTTTGAAAACAGTTGTGAGTGTGTGTTTAGTGGAGGGGAGATAAAGACCGTGATAGCTATTGATAAAAGGGTCTGGAAAAATAAGGTGAACCCTTTGTACTTCCACCATATTTTACCTCCTGGTCTACATGTTGGATTTCTTCATCGGAGCAGCCACGAGTCCTCGTCCCCTGTCTCTTATCATGAGCCTGAAACAGTTTCTGTTCTCCAGATTCAACAAACATGCACCTGGAGCTCACTGAGAACAGATTTCTCATTTTGTTCGCACTGCCTGTGACTATATTCATGCAGGAGATAGTGCCTCTGCAAATTAAGATATAAACAACACCCTCTTACATGCATGCAATTTCAGAGCTGCATTACTACAATGTGTGAGATAAGTAAACACCAAAATGGCTGATATTTTTCCAATATCACATGGTGGTCATGGTCACAGTCAAAGTCTGTGAACCATCTAAGCAGTTTGCCATTCATCACTAATGCTTTCAATCACTGAGTGCAGCTGAAAACAATCCCCTCTGTGAAGAGTCTTGGGTAAGTGGATGTATTGTTGATTACCTGTAGCCACTCATAATACAAAGGCACGGCTGTTTACTCTTGGTTCTGTCCATGGAGACATTATTCTCTCCCTAGAATAGAGAGATGAGTGATCAAAATAAACAGAAAATGTGCAGGGTTCGAGAATACTGCATGCAGCCCATCAAAATTTAATTTTCAACATTTTGCAAAGAAATTGTTTATTCAAGTTTAACTCCAGTGATTTCTGTTCACAAATGCAGATTGGAGTTACATTGTTCTGATTTGCATTGTGATTTCTCTTCATTTTCCCCACAACGGTATATTTTCCATGTGTGCTGAACAAGCCGTCGAGAATGAGCCAAACAGTTCCTGTGCAGCCTCAAGCTGCAGGTTAAGAATTTACTTACCCAAAAGAGTCTACTGTATGAAAGTGTTGTTCGTGGTCGTTTTGCTTGTGGATAGATTTCTTTTCCCTGTGCTGTATTCAAACATGAGTAACTATCCTCGCTGGAGGAGCTAATGTTTATCCTTGGATCTAAATTCCAACCTTCCCAAACAGAGCATGACTGACCTGGAAGAGTACAGATGCCGTCTTTTTGGCTCTGATCAGGCCAAAGCATTTGAAGAGATTGTTTTTTATTGTCGTTTTCTTCTTCGGGAGGTGATGCAAATGCCGTTTGCATTTTAACAACCTGTCCACTTTTTTTTTTGTACTGTATTCAAATAACTTCCAATGATTTTCTGTCCCCCTTTCACCAAAGCCTTGAATTAATAGATGGCTTTTTAAAGATGGTAATGGGCTTGGCAGAATGCCAAATTTGTCTCTTTGGCAGTTGTGTGTATGAGAAGTCAAAAAAAAAAGAGAACAGCAGGATTGTTTTGTTAAATTACTTCTGAATAACCAAGCCTGCAGCTTAATACTACTTATTTAAAATAAAGAACATACTATAAGAGTGAATGGGAGCTAAAATAAACTCCTCAGTCACTGTCAGTAGATGTGTGGGTTGCAGACTGAAATTTGTCACTGTGTTTTTGGACAAACACAAAGATCCCCCTCAGGGAAGAGAACAAAGGGGCAGGTGCAACTTCCTTCTCCTATTCACTTTTATGTAAAACTGACACTGTGCCAGCTACAGATATATGAGCTCCAATGCATGCAACAGGGTACCAGCTTGTGCTGCGTTTGTTTAGCATGATAGACCTTGGATTTTCAAACAAAGTAAACCTGAGTGCAGCCTTTTGATAGTGTGAATTTGACTACAACTCCACACACCATCACAAAACATGGCTGCAAGACAAGAAATAAATTTGTAATGACATGCCGATTATGATGTAAACAGCTTCCTTTGGACAGTCGTGCGGAGCACCCTGACCACTTTGACATGCGTTATGATTCTAAGATGAGGAAAAAGAGAAAAAGATTTACTTGTGCTCTGACCATACTGACATAATTTTGCTGTCTGTTTAACTTTACGTTTTGAGATTGTAGTTAGCCAGAGGCCTTTACCACGAAACAGGTTCAACATACCCAGAGGGCGTGTTTTGTTATCTGGCCTAACACTGTTCATGTAAAACTGTTCTTAAACTGCCTTCATGTAAAAGGAACAGTGTTGACGGATGAGCTCTTAAAAAGATCTGGAGCTGCATATTTCTCACAACAGAACAAACAGTAATGTAATGCATGGCTCCTGAGTCTGTGAAACTGTAACAAACTGTAACAATTTCTCGTTTTTTTATAGATTTTTGTGTAGGTGGATGCGAAAATAATCGCATATAGAAATACTATCTTGTGGAATTTCTCAAAAACTGTCATGAAAGGAGTTATTACAGGTGAAATAAATATATGTTAAATTTTTGGTAGAGTCATACATATAACTATCAACCAGGAGATTGTTTGGTCTCTATTTGGTTAGGTTTAGGCATGAAAAACTACATGGTTAGGATTATGAAAACATAATGGCTGTTTTAAAACATATTCGTCGCATACAAATTTCCCTCTTCTGGCCACCTGGACGATGGCTCCCACCATCTCTGTAAAAGACACTTAATGTGGTACAGACACACCAAATCTGCTGAAATACATCATTTTGAAAGTTGTGCTAAGTGTCACAAAAAAAACAATAACAATTTATGTACATCCAGGCACATAAAACAGTTTTTGTGTTGTGACTATTTTGACTAGATTGAATTTAATTATATATTTGAGACCAAAAAACCACACAGATGCTTCAGCAATGAATAAGAAGATTGCAACAATCAGCTGACAAAGTGAATCCCTAAGTTAGGCTCATCAATTTCAATGATCTATTACTCAGGCAAGATTAGATTGTATTATAGAGTTCAGTTGTGTGTTACATTAATGTGTTGCAAACAAATCCAAGCCCAGTCTCACAGAAATTCAATAGATAGTCTGTCACATTATTTAACCAACTGATTCATTCCCATGAATACATACATGAAATATATTTTCATGCTCCTTGGCTTATGTTTCCAAACTATGTTATTTTTTGACTGGAAGTACTTTTACCATGCTTCTCCCCTGTCACCAGACTAGCCAGCATCATGTGGGAGTCATTTTTTGGACTTAACCATGACATTAACCATTAATCTCAAAACTAAATTGTGAGATTTAAGCCTTTTTTAAATTATCCTTTTAAATGTAATCTTCTTGTTATGCTTACAATAATCATGATATATTATCATAATAGATTATTTGCTTTGAAGCTTTACTGTTCACTATTTTGAATTAAATATTTTTTTACATTTTTCGCTGAGAAATGCTTTTTTTTTTAAATTGCTTCAGTGTTTTAAATGTAAAGTGAAATTACTTTATTATCTGTGAGCCTCATCAACCGTTTATGAAAACAACAAAACAAGAAATGCTATTTCTGTGCGGCCATTGCTGTTCGGACAAGATTTTAATGTCACATTGAGATGCATAACCTGGCTAGATCACCATGGTAATTTAATTTAAACTAATAATGTGGCTGGAGGAGTTTATTTGCACAGCAAAGATCACATTTATTTAACTGTGATAAATAAGGTGCATACATAACAGCCCACAATGTTTGTACATTGGAATGTAATTTAAGTAGTATGAATGTACAATAATACAATGAATGCAGTAAATTTGTTATTTTCCTTATCTTTGATAATATCACATCCTTTGGCATCTGAGATTCTGAAATACTGTAGATCTCTCTATCAGAATCAGAATCAGAATGAGAAAAAAATTCATCCCCGAGGCTCAACTAGGAAGCTATGGAGCCCAGAAGTCCTTAGTATCACATAGATTTGGTGAGAGTTTCACTTTTGCTGAAGTAAATCATTTAGAACTGTTATGTATGAAAACTAAGATGCAACTACATCAGGATATTACATGTAAAATATAAAATGGACATGAAATTGAATAATGCCCGTCTAAAATCAGCTCTGATGGGCCAAACAGCATAATCAAATACAATCACTTAAACAAGGATCACTTAAACTTTATGTTGGCCTACTTTATTGACAAAAGTGTTATTTCTAATCTCAGTGACATGCTTGTCATCATAAATCGTACCTCTGAATTTGAATCTTTAGTTTTCTGGACAACTTAGTTAACGTAAAGTTGCTCGTTTACACAAAAGACAGCTGAGCACAGTATAAAATGCCCTTACAGAAAGGACATATCTTTTTGTAGAACCCTTTGGCATTCCGACAGTTGAACAGAAAATTTCACTGTCAGATAAAAAAAAGTCTAAAGAACTGAAAGAAAAAGATAGATAGGACTGAACGATAGATTGGTTATCACCAGCTGAGAAATAGATAAAGAATGACAGAAATCAAGGTAGAAAGAGATTAACAGAAATGTAATGGGGAAAACAAAAAGTTAGAAAGGTACTGTAGGCTAAACATTTACCAATATATCTATGCATCTATCCAATATACCTATCCAATAGCTGAAATGATCAATTCTGATTTATCAATAAAAAAGACAAATTTACCATTTTCTGGAATAGAGATTATTTTTTTAATATGTGGTTCTTAGCCCCTGGGCTTTTGCTAGTAAATGTAATGCTATTATTAATGACACATTAATATGTGCATAAACAATTACATCTAGAAAGGTACACAAAATTATGCGTTTTGTTGGCCTAATTAACAAATATACCAAAGCCCTGTACTGTCAGTTTGGCTACTTTATGTTCAACGTTAGCTAGCGTTAGCTTGTCATGACACCACTTGTCACAAGTTTTATCATCTATTTTGATTATTTATTTGATAATAGTGACATCTATGCTCTGACATGTGAGTTGCAAGAATGAAAGCCTAATTTAAGCAACACAAACATACAACTTTTTTTTTGCACAGTGACGTGGAAAGCTAGCAAAAAGTGCTTACGGCACTACCAATTGATTTTACTATAGTAACAGTTGATAAAGTGCACAGGTTAATGCAGTCATTTTACTGTTATATTTTTCATTTTTCAGCTAAATGTCAAAGTATAACTAAATACTTGACCATATAGCATAATACCAGAGACTATTTGGGAAATTGAAATATCATTCTAAAATTAAAAAATCTATTAGAGCATCAAAACAAATAATCTATTAGTGTGCCAACATTAAAATAAAAAAGATTTTATTCTTTTTGAAAATTCCAGCACCCAGTGATCCTGGGTAGTTCTGGTGATGGGGAAAGAAAATGGGGTAATAGCGCATCCAGTTTAAAGGCACTAGTTTGGAAGTCCTGCAGAGGTGCACAAAAAAAGGAAAAATATTATAGCTTAGATATAGCTTATAACAGCTTGGATAACGTGACCAATGAATTACTGTTCGCCTGGGTGCTTATCTTGATGACGCGTACGCATACCATATGGTATGTGCTGCGTTTGCCGTAAGGATTTGGGTGCAAAGCAGAAGAGAAGGGTGTACATGCACAAATGGCATCCAAATTTGGTGCCAGTTTCGAGGTAGCCAAAAAGATATAGGAAGAAGCAAGTGTCTCCAGGTACAGACTTGAATATAAAATGCATGTGTCAAGCTGAGCAGAAAAATGTTCTGCCATTACCGTTACTGAGTAGGAGGAGATAAGCTGCAGCTTCGATGATGTAGGTTCATAATTTCCTCAGGGCAAGACAGAAGTTTGTATAGTTTAGAACAATGGCTGTTTCCAGGTCTACTTCAGGATGAGTATGGGGAAATTTGACAGGCTTCTGGGGAGAGTCACAGGGAGTCTCACAAAAACGAGAACCCACTTTAGGCAGCCATCACTATGTGTTGGCAATTTGCCTGAGGTGCATGATTCGTTGAGATCTGCCAGATTCCCTTTGATTGAATGCGTTGATGTGTCAACACACGGCACGCCCTACCTCACACTCCGCCCAGCTTGTTGAAGCACAGCAGATTTATTCTGGTGATGCACTACCCAAAACATAAATGGGTTTGGAAGCAGTGCAGCGCTTACAGAATACTATGTGAAAGCCCCTTAAAACAGTTACATTAGTTACAACTTTGGTTTCATAAATGGTCTTAGAAACAAATAAAGAACATGATATAAAACATAATTTTTTAGAGCTTGACACATCAAAGGTCAGGATTGACAGCCAGGAGCGTTGTGTCCACTAATGGCTCAGATCAGGAGAAAGAATAGCAACACAATCTTCTTTCATAGTTAGCTTGGAAGCTGTGAATAACAGCCAGAAAAATGCAACTAAAAAAAACGATGACTCATGAGGTGAAGTGAATGATGTGTTCTGGTTTCTGTTATTGATGTTTTTTAACTGAACCTATACGTTTTCTTTATTTAGTTTGTGTCAGATAAATCTCTATTTAGCTAGTTTAGTTTTATGTTTACATCTTAAGAATATACTACAAAGTATGCAAGTTTGATAAGTATGTTCATGACTTGTTTTGTGTCAAGAGGTGTTTTAGTTCAATAAATTATGGGATACTATTGCTCTGTGGAGACATTCTGCTTTAAAATCCAGGGTCTGCACCTACTCATTCACACATACCAGCTGTCATGTCAGAGTTTTTGATGGTTTCCTTCCCCTCAGGGAGAGATGACTTATGACTCTGCTAAACAGATTGTGTACACCTTCATCAAGCTGCTCGGTGAGCAGCTGTGCACAGTACAGTGAATGGGACATATATATTTAGGATTATATTCCCTGTAGCTGCTGGGAAAAATAAAAGGTACATGTGTTAAGATCCATTACAAAAGAAACAGATAGAACACAGTATAGACCTAGTCGACAATATTTAAACCTGAGTTCTGCTCTAAAATGTACATGATCCAAATAATAAAAAGTTGAATTCAACACGTATAAAACGTTTAAAACTTATCACAAATCCTATTATAAGTTGTTTCGATATATGTCAGTATGCTCTCTTGTAAACTATTTTGTCCCAGTCTAGACAAATTGATGCATTGAAATTGATGATATTTATTTTCTTTAGATTTAAAGCAACTGTAACCCTGTTCAGTGAAGCTGAAAATTGATGGATCAAAGCCCTGGTTTAACCTGACTTTCTCCTACAACACAGCTGGTTACCCCTGAAAAGACCATTGGCCAATAGTCATTTGATAAAAACCTTGTGATTATGACTCCCCATCAATTATTGATGGCGTATGAGGTTGGCTTTGTCTGGATCGATGCTAATGTAGCGCTGGCTGGCCAACAGTGCTTCAGAGAAGTAGCTGTGTGACCTGTAGTGGCTGGCTGTTGTTTTGTTTGAGGAGCAGCAGGTGGCTTGCGTCCTTGGGTTTTTGTTGCCTGTGAACTTGAGCCTTTTTGGCACATCAGCAGATTCCCAGGGGACTTTAGCGATCGGGCTCAGCTTTCTGTGTTCAGATCTAGTTGCATCATGACCAGGGGGTTTGTAAGGCCAACGCCACATAGGCACACACCATGACAGGGTACAGAGTGCAAGAATCTATTTTTTGTTTGTTTGCATGATTGAATAACTTTGTCACACTGCATTGAAACAATATTAGAAGCTCTAATGTCTTTGTAAATTAATAAAAATGCAGATACATGCAACATTTGATAAAAAGGATCCGTATCCCATTTTTCCCACAACCCTTTTTCTCTTCTTTTTGCCCAGCTGAAATTGCAACCTGAGCATAATCATGACAGAGGGTTCAGATACCATGTGATGACAGGGGGCTATGTTGTCTGATAACACTATACGGCTCAGGCCCAGTGACCAAGTAAAAAATGTCTTCAGGTTTCCAGGAAAGTCTACAACTTTATCAATAGATTCTGCCAGTTGCAGCAGGAGGTTGTACTGACAGATGATTTTTTTTTTTCTACTTGACAAGCAGAACCACCTCTCACAACAAAAATGCATTTTAGGCGCTGCAAGCCCCCACGCCAGCTGCTGTTAAAAGGAAAACATCTGCTCATTCAGGAGTTACTTTTAAATCTTTAAAACTAGGGCAGGTGGGTTAATTATAGGTTTAGAAATTTGACCTAAATATATACTGCACCAAACGAGACAGAACACCTCCGACTTTCCATATGTCTTTTTGTGCAACGGAAAAATCTGTGCTTAGGACAGACTTCAATGATTCTAAATGTTTCAATGTGCCCTCATTATAAAGACTGTGGCACGGCATTACTATTAACTCTTGAGATTCAATTTTTATCTATCATGATTCATGTGACAATTTGAAACCAAACACTAAAATAAATCAACACAAACAAAAAAAAAAATTCCAACAACAAGCTGCTCAAATGAAAATTCATAATGGTACTTTTTTTATAGGTGTATTTTTGGGCATGATCAATTAAGCTATTTCTCAGCTATTTCCCACTGTATATTTGATAGACAGGTCACTAGCCAATGTTAAAATATAAGACCCAAAGACCAGTCATGGTCTACTAAATGCTCCGGAGTGAGGCTCTCTCCAGAGCATTTAGTAGTCATGTTTGTCTACTGTGCAAAAATGTGGTGTCACAATAAAGATTCAGAAACTGTTTGAATGCAACATTTTGTGTTGTTTGCTGTTTTATATAGAGCAACATTCATGCGGCATGAAGGTACATAGGCTCCTGTGTATTCCTAAATTAGGTACATAAATCATGTACTGAATTGTTGAATTTTTTTAAACATAACCATGTTTTCTATGACTAACCCTAACCATGCACGTTTTCAATATGTAACCCTTACCTCAACCAAAACCTAACCAAGTGACAGCAAAGTTGAAAAGGGAGAGACCTTTAGAAAAATGTAATCATTCAGATTACGATCTTTCACATTACAGCCTGCAGAGCCACTGTTTTTTACATGTTTTTTGGCCAAGTCCCTTGCAGTCAGAGATGTCTCCAGATTCTCTGAACCTTTTGATAGCATTACATACTGCAGATGACAGAATATTCAGTTGTCACAATTTCATGTTGAGGAACATTATTATGAAACTGCTACACAATTTGGAGAAGCAATTTTTCACAGACTGCTTCACCTCTGTCTATCTTTGCGTCAGAGATGACCTGCCTCTCTAAGGCATTCTTTTTATACCCATGTTGCTGACTTGTTGTCAATTAACCTAATAAATTGCATTATGTTCCTCCAGCTGTATATTTTTAGAACCATGTAATTTTTCCACTCTTTTTCTGGATGTGTTGCTGGCAGCAAATTAAATTCAAGATGGGCTAATATTTTCCATGAAAAATGTCTCACTTTCAACATTCAGTATGTTTGATACATTCTGCTAATAAAGTTTTGGCTTATGAGATTTTACAATCATAGTTGTTTCTTTTCACAGACTTTATTGATGTTCTGTCAAAACCAGATATTCACATAATTACTTGATTAGAGACGAGTCTTATAGGCTGTGCTGCACAGAAAATGTAACAGTGACGGCATGCTTTATAGGCACATACAAAAGCAACAACGCCTAAGTCTTCCATTTACTGGTATATATCTTTGGGATGTATGAATTGGTTTTAATATAGTCAGATAGCATTGTTATTGGCACTGCCATTGTGAACACATTTAGCACGTGTTCTATGAGGGCTATGAAGCGCAACAAAGACATAAAAAAAATCCACATATAATGAGTATTTGGATTAAGATTTTAGCACCTTATCTTCCTATCTTTACACTTCAAAGTACAAAAAACGTAAACTGCTCCCTCCAGCTTCTCGTTGCAAATAGAGGTTTGCTTGTTTAGGGAAAATGACTGTACCCTGCTCATAACTTGATTTACTACCTCAGTAAACATATCTTTTATTAGTTTATGGACTCAATCAACATATTTAAGTCTTTTTCAATAAAATATGATACTTAAGTAAACTATGTCATCCCTCATGGCACGAATACATGGCTGGGTACATCATTTTACGAATCAAACAGGATTGTAGGATGAAAAGCACATCTGCAGAGGTGCCAGTCTTTTGTGCAACAGTCAATTATTTTAGTTCAGCTGTGACCTTCTAAGACTCTCCTCAAAGCAGTTGTCCATTCGGTTTTTCTGTTCCTTGTCTTTGTTTTTCTGGTATGTTATTTTTTTTCTGAATAAAGATTGATCCAGGCACAAGTACAGTCTGTGCGCTCATTCCCCACAAATATTTGGGATGCACGCAGTCGGCCACAGTGGTACTCTGTGAACCTTCTCAGACTGGAGCAGATCATGACATCACACAGACCTGCATACAAGTGGATGTGGAAACCATAAACTGCCTTTAACTTGGGTTTGACAATTATCTACCAAATAAGTCTATTGTTTTCTGGTTGGGTTCGATCCAGCCGTCGTTTCAGCTCCGGTCTCTCATCCAAATGCTGTATGATCACGTCTGGTTCCAAAATACCAAAATGTTTCAATTCACAGGACCAAAACAGCTATCCGTAAACCAGTAGGTGACGTAACTCTGCCTACATCTGCCTCTTCTATGATGTTTATGGTTCAATAGATTATAGATAATATAGACAAACTACATTTCAAAGTTAATACAGTCACCCCGGTCGTCAAAGGATTGTCGTCTAGCAGTGCCCACTCTATGCTCAATACAATCCAGACTCATTTCATGTGTCGTTCCACAATGGTGGAATGACCTACCGAGTGCTACCAGAACAGGGGCGTCCATGTCTATCTTAAAGAAAACGTTGAAGACCCAGCTTTTCAGAGAGCATCTCCTACCTTAGATGTAACCCTCTACTGCACTTTCTTTTTGTACTTCCCTCTATGCCTGCACTCCATCTCTACACTGTCACCTCTGACAGAGCCTGAGCTAGTGGTTTTCTTTCTAGGTAGCTTATTGTTAGCTTTGATGTTAGCTGCATTGTTATATCCCTATTTGTAAGTCGCTTTGGATAAAAGCGTCTGCCAAATGCATAAACATAAATGCGTAATAACCATTTAATTAAATTAACCTGTTTATTCATGGAAGAATCAACGTCACATTTTTTGTAGAGTTGTCTTTTTCCCACCACCCACGGTATGTTGTTTTCACTTTGGGTTTCTTTTGTATGATTTTGTTCACTGAACACAGTTTAGATATAGACTTTTCTTTTTTTTTTAAATTCTTTTTATAAGATTTATTTATTTTTTCTTTGTAAAACAAAACAAAAAAAAATAGTAATAATAATTAAAACAAAGAATATAGACTTTTCAGGCTAAAAATACTTGTTTTTCAATAGCACATATACTTTTTGTTGGCAGGTATATGTAATGATTGCTCATCTGCTACATTCCCTACACTGGGAATGTAGTCCATTATTATCAGATTTTCTGAAGGAGTGTTTTTGATCATTATCCCTGAATAAATAATCGCATGTCATGAACTCAAACATATGCTTTCTGATCCTTAATGTTCATCTCGCTGTACATTACAATCAGAGTTACAGCAGGAGCTTTAATTAGGAGTCTACTGACCTCACATATGCTCATAAAGAAAAGAGTCATTTTATTCCATTAGTGACAATGTATCTTTGAACTGTTTACTTGAACAACTAGAAGCTTTCTTTCTCCGGCAGAGGTAGAACTGTAGCGGCTCCCAGAGCTCAAAGGGATTTTTCATCCTCAATTGGATAAGGGTGGGGGAAGTAGGTCACAACAAACACTGGCCTTGTTAACAGAACATATAAATAAATAGACACATACCCACGCTGAACTAATCAGGAAAACAATTACACCCCCATTTAAAGTGTTCCATTGCACCGCTGTGAGGATGACAGGTAATTTTCCAACTCTTTCGTTTTGTGTCTCACGGCAACCAGATGAGAAGATTAATGATGCCTTTCAATGGGATTTACAACTGCTACCTATCAAATGTATTTCTTCAACTTGTCATCTTTGTCAACAGCAGACACTTATTAAGGCAGCCAGTTATTATTTCAATACCTATTTCAAACGGTTGTTGCATATAATGTTATGGCTCCTCCCAGATGAATGTGACTATTACAGACAGAGAAAATAAGGGTCTTGTAGCACCTTTATAGCGTGTCATTCATTTATTGTGACATCTTTAAGTGGAACAGAGATCTGCAGTAACTTTCAGATTGCACGTTTCTTTATTCCATTGCTTAGTAACATAAGCTGAAGTGTTGCCTTGTGCTCATCGAGCACTGTCAAATCTCACTCCACAACATCAAATGTAATTGAACAGTGCAAAAAAAAAAAAAAAAAAAAAAAAAAAAAATCAGGACATCACATTCTTATTGCTGTAAAAAAAAAAAAAAAAAAATAATCAGAATAGGTTTCAGAAGTGAAAAGGATATCACTGCATGCTAAATCAATTTCGACACTGAGATGAGATCATGCATTTCAGCGTCTCTGAAATTGTCAGGCGGTGAGGATGTGGCACATTGGGTTGATAAAGAGAAGGAATGATGATTATGCGTTTTGACTGGAGACTGGAGACAAGAGGGACCCCGGCGAGTGGGGAGGCAATGTTAGCACTTTGGTCTCCTCCACACAGGGCAATGAAAAATCCATCTGCATTGCAGCACAGCACTGTTTGATTCGCTTAGGAACCACGCAGTTTTCTCCAAAGAAGACGAGCAAGTAAACTATCACAGGGCAGCCTGAAACTGATGAAGATGTTATAAAAACATGGGAATTTTTATTGCATACACAAGTCTGAAGTGGTGAACAAGGGTTCTTATAACCTGTGTGTATGAATAACTTCCTGATTATTCACACTCTGTTATTTATTTTATCCTCTTTTAATGAGGTTTATGTTTGCTGCCTCCAATAGAAAATCTATTTATAACACATGGCATGTCTTTTTGCTAATCATAAATCAAACAAGTCGCAAACCAAAGATAAACCACATTTCAGCAGCATGTCAGTCCTCCAGGGCTTCTTTTAAAGTGTATAAAAAGAGCCATCTTTCACCAGAAAATCTTGAAGAGATTATGCTTACCCAGTGTCTGCGTGCACAGGTGCGAGGCAATTACAATCCCATGGGGATATCTTTTAATAAGTAGCAATCACACCTTCAGATGTCCACAGGTTTGAATTGGAATCACAAAACAAGCTGTGATACACCACAGATAAAAACTTTTTCCATTTACAACAATATTTACCATGATTACACATCAAATTAATGCAAACCTTTAGTCTGTTTTAATACTAACGACTGTTACCATTTATCTTGTGGATCCAATGATAATTCACAAAAAAAATTCTTCAGGTTGATCAGCTGAACAGCACAAGGTATATAGATACTAATAACCACTTTACCAAAACCCCTTCAAACTTGAAATGCTGCTTGCACTTGAATGTATACCAACAGCTTAAATGATCCATAGGCATTCCCTACCACTAAACCTGATATTGTATTTACTTACGACTAAATACTACGGTTCACTCCATAGAACATAGAGGGTCAAACAGGAAACAATCGAAGACATGAAGTTAAGATCTTTCTGAAAAAGAATTCAAGAGCTTTGTTGTCATGCTATGAGACTGATCCATCCATTTGGCCATCGGTTTTCACATTACCAAATATTCCAGGTATTGTCTCGTAACCCTGCAGCTTTACTGAACTTCTTTTAAGTTTTTGCCTCACAGGTGTGTCCAAGACCAGATGCACT
Source organism: Odontesthes bonariensis (assembly GCF_027942865.1). NCBI lineage: Eukaryota > Metazoa > Chordata > Actinopteri > Atheriniformes > Atherinopsidae > Odontesthes > Odontesthes bonariensis. The sequence continues at coordinate 33,380,119 of NC_134506.1, forward strand.
TCTTGTTATGAGACAAACTCTTGATTACATGCCTCATGTTTGTCAGCTCTAATTTGCCAACATAACTTCAGAGCAGAGTTCACTGGCATCTGGCCGAACAGCTGCACATGTGTAATTGCTTCTCCAATTAATTAGCAGCAAAGTCCAGACATAAACATTATGCATGCACTTTGAGAAAGCTGGGAGGATTTTTGTTGTCCACATATTTGGGACCTGTGATTTGTTGCACTGATGGTGTCCATGGTGCTACGCTTTGCTCTACACCTTCAGCTAAAATGATTAACATGCCAATACACATTAAACACATCTAGAGGTTTCTAGTGACAGGAGGTTTTTCTCTAAAGAATTATTCTCAGTTTGAAAGAGCCAGTTTGAAAGTTAGTGTAGATATATCCAAAAACGTTGGGATTTTTTCTTTAGGGCAGCCTGGGAATGCCTTGAAAGTGACCCTGCCTTTAAGATGTCACATTAATGGGCCACTTTTCACTCCCAACTACAGAAATAGAAAAATATCTGAATGAGACCCACTTCTGGGGAGGAATTTGGTTTGTGTTAAGATTAGGGATGCACGATCTGATATTTGGATCGGATATCGGTACCGATATCGAAGAAAATTGGAGAACGGGTATCTGTGACAATGGGCCGATCCATATCAGCCGATTATTTATCCCCCCGTCCTGTCAAGCATTGGCATTCATCCAAGGGCCGTCTTCTGCACCCTCTAGTGGTGAAGAAACTTGTTAAATTGGGACTACCTTTTTTTTTTTTTTTTTACCAAGCTAGAGAAGCTATTGTTTTGTTCAGATGCTTTTGTAATGGATGGTTAATTCCCATTTGCACTAAACTATAAAAAGAGCTTATTGCTATTTATTTTGAAAGTCTACCAACCAAGCTCGTGAAGCTATTGTTTTTTTTTTTCTCAATTTCAGCTCCTTTATTTAATATTTTGTTTTACATTGGATTTTGAATCCCTAATTGCACTGGCAATTAATGCGGACATTAATGCGCTCCATCAATATGTATAGATACCTGTTAGTTCCATGCAAGGTTATTAGTTCTTTTTCTCTGGATTTCGTTCACAGTTAAATTTGGGAAACACACCTGTTAGGTTCGGTCCTTTAGCGTTGGTAACATGACGTAATAGCTGACAAAATTTTATGGAGAGTGCAAAATGCTCCAGGAACAGCAGAACAAGGAGCATATTCCAAAGCCAGACACAGTAAATTTGGGCATGAAACAAAATTCCTAGTAAGGTTTTGTTGAAGGATCATTGTTTGGTTTCCAATAAAGCTTTTCGTAATCATGCAGATTGAAAACATACACACAATCATACCCAATTAGACCAGTCTGTTTTGGTTTAGAAACATTCAGATAATAAAGCTCAGTCTCATGGCAAAAAATAAAGACTCAATGAATTAGTCTTATCATTGCCAATGGACCCAAATTTTGATTTCAACTTTCATGGTAATGTATTTCACTGGGTTACTTTTCCTGTCTTCACTACACTTTGTGTCTTTTTGCTGAGTGGCTTTACCTGTCACCTGGCAATGTGTAATAGTTACTTTGCGCAAACATAGCAGCGTAAAACATAGTAGTCGCACAAAATTGGCAAAAAATTTTAAGGTTACTTAACTTTCTGTGATCTAATATGGTAACATGCTTTTTAGATTGTAACATGCCCGTTTTTGCATTATAATGAACATTTTATGAGAGTTTCACAAACTGAGAGACTGTTGGATTGTACGTACTTGTAGTTCTGTCAGAACCACTCTCGTCAAAACGAGACGAGAAACAGAGATGAATTTCAGAAGCTTATTCTGATTGCATACAATTATGTTTGGCGGTATGGCTCTGTTCGGAGGAAGTTCCCGACTTTTCCATGAGCTCCATGGAAGCCAAGACAGGGAACAGCAGCATCCTCAGGTGGAGTGCCTTCCATTTGCAGTAAAGGCAACAAACCCCCTAGAACAGAGCAAGCAACAATGAACAACAGTATGACATTGTTTGGCAATGAGAAGTCGGTGGAGCAGGGGAGGTGGTGGGTGCAAGCAGAGAGCAAAAAAAAGCAGTGACAGCAAACCAAGTTTAAATGAAGTGCCCCAAATGCCAGCATCCAATTGCGAGCAGCAGCTGATTACCCATTGAGCGCAGCTGGTTGCGGACAGCCATAAGGGTTGGGTCGGCGTCAGCCAATAGGCAAAGGGCGCGTTGACTACGTGGTCTGGCAGAACTAACGCGATGCTCCATTTGTCAGAACAACTCTCGTCAAAACGAGACGAGAAACAGAGATGAATTTCAGAAGCTTATTCTGAATGCATACAATTATGTTTGGCGGTATGGCTCTGTTCGGAGGAAGTTCCCGACTTTTCCATGAGCTCCATGGAAGCCAAGACAGGGAACAGCAGCATCCTCAGGTGGAGTGCCTTCCATTTGCTGTAAAGGCAACAAACCCCCCAACAGACCATACCGGAACGCAGCCAGCCAATTGGATTGTTGGACCAGGGTGTCCTACAACCCACCAACTGACCATACCGGAACGCAGACCAGCCAATTGATTAGTTGGAACCAGGGTATCCTACCCCCCTGACGAATTATTAGCTACCAATTTTATTGGGGCAAGCATTGACCTCAACCACTTAGGTACACCATAAAAATATGGTCAGTCTCCACAGCAGCGACAGCGCTTTGCAGCAGGGCAAAGCAGGCAAGATCCAAGCAGAGCGAGATCCGATCCAAAAACGCAAACGAGATGCAAGCAAAGCAGAGCAACATCCAAGCAAAGCAGAGCAACATCCAAGCAAAGCAGAGCTTTTAACACACTTCACCTGACCCACCTAGGAAGTTAAAATCACCGTGAGCTTGCATTTTTATTTTTTTTTTTTCTATCCACACAATTAAACAAGCCATAAAGCATAACACAAATGACTTCTGTCATTGCTGTTCATGCCATCAATTCCGGAAGCGGTTTTAATAATTTGACTTCATCCCAAATTATTTTCGATCTTAATCAGTATCTTTCATGCAAGTTAAGCCCTACCAGTGGCTCTTGTTTTATTTAAACAGAGGCACAGCTGCACAATGTCTTTTAATTTTTTTTTTATTTATTTTTTATTAAAACCGAGCCACCTAAAAATGTATCCACTGTTTAAAAATGTATAATTTCCAGAGCTCATTTACCAGTTGAATAAATATTCAAAGGTAGTTCAGTCAGGCTCCATTACCAATAACAATACAAAACATGTATATCAACTGATTGCTATACAGAATCAAATTACAGAAGCTGTATGCAACGATTGCTGTGCAGCAAATCTCCTAACAACTCATCCAAAGCTAAATTTTTGCACGTTTAGACTCAATACTGAGAATTGCTAAACCTGTGAGTCTGTTCTCTGACACAGTTGAACGCAGGTGATTTTGATGAGTTTAAGAGCTGAACTCCTCTGTATGGTTCCAAACACAGTTCTGCTAGCCTTAGCCACCACTAGTATACTAGCCAACGCCAACTAGCAGACTTTTTAAGAACGGTTCATAGAACAACAATGATATGAAATGCCACACTTCAATTGGTTCAGTTCAAGATGTCAAAGGCTAGCCAGTAGCTAGCTAGTTCAACGTTTCCAGTTAGGTAGCGCCAGCTATCTGTTACCGAACTGGCTTGCAAAGCTATCTTGTGGCTACCGTGACATGAGGTACCCCATAGGCACAAACACTCCACACCCCGACACGACAGGTGCGCCGCACCCATCAGACTGTAATGCATACATACCACAGCCGTGTGTAGCACCTGTTGCACCTTAGAAGCATCACCGTGAGGATCCAAACGGACCAATCGGGAGGATGGTTTGTAATCCAAATGTGCCGGCATAAGACCCGCGCCACACAGCTACAGTCACGCAAAATCATGTGAAATCGGTGCAAGATAGCCGCGTGTCTTACCGCGGCTGCCCTGCCACGTACAGGAGCCCACCGCGGCCTACCTTGACTCTGACCGCGGCGCGCTGTGACAGCTCGCCCGGTGTCGCGTCTTGGCTCGGCTGGATGTCCTCCACGCGTCCATCTCAGCCGAATCTCCGACTCCGCCGGCAGCGGGGATCCATGCCGGACGACAGGGTAAGCAGCACAATAATAATACTAGCATCGGCGCGTATGCTAATCGGAGCTACGTCTTGTAAGCAGAAGCAAAACTTTTTGCCCCTACACGGGGAGCTGCTGTGGAAGGCTGCAAGCAGAGAGCAAAAAAAAGCAGTGACAGCAAACCAAGTTTAAATGAAGTGCCCCAAATGCCAGCATCCAATTGCGAGCAGCAGCTGATTACCCATTGAGCGCAGCTGGTTGCGGACAGCCATAAGGGTTGGGTCGGCGTCAGCCAATAGGCAAAGGGCGCGTTGACTACGTGGTCTGGCAGAACTAACGCGATGCTCCATTTTAGCAACATTTCATGGTGAACAGGCTCCTGAGACACCATAACACTGTATTGCTTTTCACAGCAAATGCTTCAAAATCTCCTCTGTGACTGTAAATCTGAGGAATACATATAAAAACCTCTCAATTTAAAGCTGAATTCTGCGTATTTTCATTACCTCAGTCCAAAGCTTATGAAGAGAGTCTTATAAAAAACCCAAATGTATTTGTGTATTTTTGTCTTTGCTGTGAACGACAGTCAACGCTAAAGACTGCTGAATTGAGCTCTAACTCTCTTGGTGAGGAACAGCTCTGTTAAATTTTTCATTAACAAAAATGAACAACCTTGCAAAACAACACTTACAGAATGTTGACGCAAACACAAAAATAATCATCCTCTAAGGCATTTTCAAAAAGCTGTCAACATTATCATTTGCTCGTACGTTATTTGCAGTTTTAATTAGTATTCTGATCAACACAGAAGAGAGAAGTCAGACACAGTTTTTAATTAACCTATGCAAATGAAAAAATATTTCATGTCTTATGTTTGTGTAATTCGAAGGAACAAAGTACTTATAAACTGAAAATGAACTAAATCATGTATTTTCCCATAGAATGTTGACATTTAATTATATATTTTAACTGATCAATTGAATCCGATTGATGAGAATTTATTTCGTCAGATTCCCCTAAAATGTTCTCATTTACTGAAACTCACCTCAGACGATGATAAAAACTTAATTGCATCTAATCAACTTTCTACTTTATATCACCATAGTTTAATCCATATGAGTCAAGAATTTGTTATATATATATATATATATATCTAACCACCACCAACAAGTGTTCCTCAAGACAATTTCTTGCTGATTATCTCATATAATCAAAAGAGAGCCTCCAGTGCACCGGACATCATTTGGAAGCTTCTGAAAAAAATGACAGGTCTCTTCTAATTTCTAAGGTGTAGACTGAGCTTTATAGAGTGACAGTGATTTCTGTGGGCTTTTACTGCTGCAACAAACGTGAAAATTGTACACAGAAAGCCATCTCGATTCATGTGATTATGAACGCAGTCACAGAAAACATGCTCATCTGAGAAAATGGCATTATTTGATTGCCCATTAGTTCTGTCTTTCCCTCAGATGCTTTCACACAAATAAATCTCTTGAGCCTGAACAGCCACAGCGAACTGTGGGTTTTGTGGTGCAAATCTTTCCTGTTTTGCAGCCTCCTGCTTATAGGCCGTAAGGTGAACCCCGTTTTCGTTTAGGCTCGCTCCGTGCTCTCCGAACTACATGCCCGTTAGCTGATAAAAATGACCAACTTATTTTGCACATATAAAAAAAGTTTCGCGTCACAGAATCCTGTACTTTTTTTAAACCGAGACGTTTTCTGAAGATATTTTCCGCAGGGCTGAATGACGATTTTGACGTCACAAGACACCACGTGACCGTGCTGGACCAATCACGTTGCCGATTTACGACAACAAACTGGAAAAATGACAACCTGCCTGGTGCTGTCATTATCTAACCTACAGAAAGGAATCTCGCAAAATATCATTTTAAAGTGAACATAAAATAATAATTATCAACGATAATGCTCATTCATGTGTTTCTGAATTGAGCCAATTTAGCCATTTACCATTCAGGTATTCATTTACTGATTTATTCACTAATAACTATACAACACATAACAAAATCAAAACAAGTAGGGCATACACATCAACCGGCATAAACTTATATACATAACCATAATAAAAGGAATGATACATATGGAATAGAATAAAGGTAAAAAAAAAAAAAAAACGCGCGCACACACATACACTATTCCTCACTGTCAGTGTCAGGGCAGCTGTCATCTTCTTTATCCTCTGTTTCCTTTGTGGTGTTTGAACAGCTGGAACACCTGCACAAGTCTACTTTATTAATACTTTATTAATCCCAATTTGGGAAATTGTTTTGTTGCAGCAGCATACAGTATATGAAAACAATTAAAGTAGTAAAAAACAAGCAAATAGAATAGAATAAAATAAATATAAAATAAAATAATATAAAATAAATAAAAATAGTGAATAAACATTTGCTATGTACAAATCTACAGTATTTTTTGTTTTTTGTTATTGTTTTTTAGGAGAGACTTCAAGCCTATTGAGGTTGAAGTTCTCTTCCAGCCAGAGGGGAGGTGTTGTATATGGTGATGGCTGCTGGTAGGAAGGATTTCCTGAAACGGTCCTTGTGACAGCGGAGCTGGATGAGCCTGTTGGAAAATGAGCTCTGCTGTCTAACCAGCAGCTGGTGGAGAGGATGGGTGGGGTTATCCATGATGGATAACAGTTTGTTCAGTGTCCTCCTCTCCACCACCGATTCAAATGAGTACAATCTTTTGCTTTACACATGACCTTATTATTTTAGCCTGATAATTTGCCCTTTTGCAGTGCTGGTGGAGGGCATCACTTGTTGGGGAGATAGATAATTCTGGCAAGGCTGATGATGCCATACAGAAAGCTTTGTACCTAGCCTCATTGATGTTTTCTGCAGTTGGCTGATCGTACAAATGGCATACATATTTGCAAAGTAATGCAAATGTAGAGTGGTCCAAGTTAAATTCAGTCCCCAGATTTCTGAAAGCCTTCAGGTAGACATCTTTCTCGCATGCCACAGCAAATGTCTTCTTTTTGCCTTGTGGTGTCACACCCAGTGAATGTATGGATCCCAATCAAGGCTGAACACACACTGGCTCCGAGGGCTGATGACACCTTGGTAATGTCCATTATGCGTGTTCTGTTGCCCGTCCCTGTGAAAAAGTACAAGCTGCATGGCAAATCTTTCTGCAGACTCACAGCAATGACTGCTACATCAGTGTCAGGGCTCTTAATAATGACAGTCTTATGTTCCTGTGCAGCATGTTGTGCATGCAAAAACACCAGTGTCACATTCTTCATGGTCACACTGCAGGTCTTCCACAGCATGAACAGACTGCACACCTTCCAGTACAGTCACACAGTGACATTGGTGTTGCTGTGCTATGTACAAGCTGAGGTTTCTTCCCACTGCTGTAAGATCAGCATGTGGCCACGCATCGTATAAGAACTCAGCAAGTGCTTCTTTATTTGTTCCTTCTGATTCCTTCCATTCCACCTTGTGCAGGTGAAATTCTGTGTTTCCTCATGCTTAACAGAAGATATGTGCATGTAACAAATCTTTCGGTCGAAATTTCGTCTTCTTCGGTACTGCTGGATGATCGCGCTGCTGCTGCGGTGCTGTTTCTGTTTACCAGCTCAGCTGACATACCAGCTATCCGATTCGTCCATTCTGATGACGTCTCAACCGTGGCACCTCTCGCGAGCCAAACTGTTATTACGCCTGCCGAATATGTACATACGCCTTGCCAGGCACTAGTTATTCCTTTAAACGTTGCGAACTAAAAAAGTACTGTGTTCTGAGCGGCGAAACTTTTTTTTAAACCTCAACATAACTCAAATCTTTTTATGAGCTGAAGCGTGTTTGGTTCGGAGAGCGCGGAACAAGCCTGGTGTTCTGAAGGAGTTTTCGAGGTTCACCTTACGGCCTATTAACTCAATAACAGGCTCACGTTCTGTGTGCTTTTTATTCACTTTTACTCATTCTAAAACACTAGCTACTCAGGTTGATGCAAGATTTTATTGAACAAAGGCTGTCTTCGTATGCTTTGGCAGGTCTAGATGTGAATCCTTTATTCTTTTTTTTCCTTTAAAGATCTGCAACAGTAAAACCAAGGTCACCTTACTGATACAAAATCTAGAACCCTTGTGAATTGGACTGGTGTGTCAGTACCAGCTGAATAATTATGTAGACTTTTTCTCCTTGCTGCTACTTCAGGCTGAGGCAACACTGCCATTGTTCTCCCCTGATGCTAATGGCAGTGACAATCTGCTCACTTGAGGGAAATTAATAGATACATTTCATGTTGTAGTACTGAGCCTTGTAGCAAGAGAAGGGCAATCATTTCTTTGTAAAGTAGTCAAGTGGAAGATTACATCCATATTGAATTTTTGTTCTGTGAAGTCAGAGTGTTTATTCTGTGTGACTGCTCCGTAGGAGGCAGTTCTCTCAGCTTAATTTAGTCTTTTCTCAGCTTAACCCTTTTTAGCAAAACACATATTTTGCTTTATGTATGTTCAGTCTAATTAGCTAGAAATATGATTTCCAAGTGAAATGTGCAGAAATATCCGCAACAGCAGTTTGGTAATTCAGTACTGTTGATACTGAAATTTCTGCTAATCAATTCAAATTAAACATCAAGAGCGTGCGAGCCGAGCAAGAATTAACTGAGACACATAACAAAAGTATAAACTTTACACACCATAACCATACACTATTTTAACTCATTTAACTCAAGGGAAGAAGGAAATTCTTATGTAACCTAAAACACAGACTACTCTAAATCTTGGTCCTGCTAACGTTTTAAAGATTTGAATACATCAAGTCCTTTTATTCAATCAAATCACTAAATGATGAAATACTTATTTTCTTATTCTCATACAGCGTTTAAGTGTATACAGCATTTCAAACCTACCAACTGCATTAAATGATGCCAGTGAATTCAAATTTATATCCACATCCATCTTATTGTTTGAATGAATAAAGTCTTTAGACAAGTAAAACCTTTTAGTTGATCATTTTAGAGTCTGGTTAACAGAAAATGAGCATACGTTAAGCCCACTGCTTGGTCTGAATCTCATCTGGCAGAGTGTTTGAATCTGTTGTGTTTGTTCTTTGTTTGGTGCAAAGATCTTTTAGAACCATGTCGAATCTGACAGAATAAGACTGGAACTTTTCCCATGCTTCAAGAATACACAGGTAGAACATTCATTTAATAAAATACACAATCGGAACTTGTCAGATTAATTTTGCTTTGATGACATTGATCAGCATATTGATTGAGTCATTCACATAGCTTAAATTTTTGACAGTTTTACTTCCTGCCTTGGCTGCTGCAGCTGTGTTTCTTTTCAGCCTGTGAGAAATATTTGATTGTGATTTGTTATCTGACGCTAACTCCACCCATTTTACTCTTATTCAGAGTAAAAAAAAAAAAAAACAGGTTGAATTGCCAACTTGATAACCAACTTCGCAATACCACTAAGCTAGAACTCAATTGCTCAGGTTATTTAAGCCCGATAAACAGTATGTAAACTGGATCTGTTGAACCTGCCTTTTAGTACAGGGCTCCTGGTAAGGACCAGGGGATTTTCATTATGTCCTGATTCACAAAACCTTAGAATTAAAAGAGGGTATACTTTTGTTTTCATGCCTGTCCCTGATTTCTCTTTCTGACGGATGATTTTCAATACACATCTGACACAATACACAGCAGCTTTAATTTCCAGCAAGAAAGCAGTGAGAATATTTTTTCTGGAGTTTACAGAGTACAGTTAGCGGAAAAGCCAAGGAATTAGTGTATCCTAACGATTCTATTACAGAGAGAATAAAAAAAACTTCCCCTCAAGATCAGTTGCTTCGTAAACTTGCCCATCTTAGAAAACTGTGTCCGACTTAATTTCCACCTCTTATGGCTGGCAGTCTTGGTCAGCCATGCAAGGCAGCAGCAGGCAGCCAAAGGCATACTCGGACACACCTAAATTATAAGCTCACCTTGAACCTCGGCTGAGGTGCCACAAACAGAATTGTCTATTACAAGTACATCCTAAAATGGAAAACGCAAAGGAAAAAACAACGGTGACACGCGTCTTTTTGAGCTCGTGAACAAGTGTACCCTCTGTTTTTGTATTCATATTCAGATGTACAGAAATACAAGCAATTTTCCTGTCTTTGTCTGCTCTCCACGATCAAGGCTTTGCAGACTTTTGACAGGGACGCGAATCGCAGAAAAAGCTGTTCATCTTGGTGTTAAGTGCCTCTTTAAAATGCAGCCTGAGGCAATCGGTAAGAGAACTATTTCTTCCTTCTATTTTTTTAATCACTATACTCAGAGGTCAATATGGATTTTTATGGAACAGAGACAAAAAAGGCATTATTTCATTTTACTTTTACTGATACAGATTTATGAATAAAGGGGGTGTCTCATGAAAAAGACCTGTTCAAAATGCATGCAGGAAGTGCCACAAAAAGACCTTGAAGCAGACATGCATCAAATAAAATGTTGGCATTTAAATAATCGTGGTCTTTAAACCTGGTGTGATGAGTGGAAATGCACGGTTTCAAGTGAATTTGTATTGTATTAAATAAGTCGCCATCATAAGTTACATTGGCTATAATATCTGCACTTTTTCTTGCATCTGTTCAAAGCAAGAAGTGTACTTCTCTTGTGGTAATTCATCTATATCAAAGGCTTTCAGCCCGTCTGCTGCACCAGAGCAGAGTTCTTTGAGGCAAGGTCAAATGTCCAAATGCGTTTGATTCATATTCCCTGATCATGGGGGGTGAATAATTATTGTCCATCACACTCGCAGTTTATACAGTTACTTTGCCGTGACAGCTGGCGCTAGCTGTGAAGAAAGCACAAGGAACCTTCAGGGACCACCTCCTCTTGTTCAGCAGAGAATAAAGAGATCATCTCTCACCTTGTTTGACCATATTGTGGACACAAAAATACAAAGATGTGTGTGCATGTTTGTAAAGAAATGCTAAATGAGCTCCTTGTTGTTTCTTTTCAAGTTCCATCCCTTTACCATGCAAGAGTGGAAAGACTTAAATTGGCAGCAACACATCCAACAGAAGATGTTAATTGTATTCTGTTGCAGTCTCTTTACAAACTACCATCAGTTCTTGGCACAAATTGGGACAAAATTCTAAATAATTATGAATAATTTAAACATGGGAAGAAAAAGGAAAAGTCCTGATGAATATGCCACAGTTTTACTACACATAGCACAGCACTGACATGTCTTATAAACGTAATTAAATTAGAAGCTAGGATTATATGTATGTATGTATGCATGTATATATATATCCGTCCTGCCGCCATTAATCTGCTGCTAGGAAACTATTAGGCTTCTGTTCCACATTGCTTGATGCTAGAATATGGGAACATGAGATGGCATGTTCTGTCCTTGCATACAAGGGTTCTCTCCAGATACTCCAGCTTTCTCTCACCATCCAAAAACATGCTAGTTAGGTTAATTGGTGAGTCTAAATTGACCCTTGGGATGAGTGTGCCCCATAATGAACTCGCCACCTGTACGGGGTGTAACCTGCCTCTCAGCCAATGGCAACTGGGATAGGCTGGCTTAAGCGTGAACAGAAAATGGATGGATGAATATAATACACACATACACACACCCACTCACATAAATGTATATAAGTATGTACATATATAGGTGTGTGTGTATACATGCAGTTTCTAACCATGTCTCTGCCTCTAATATTTGCACATAGCCACCATGCACAAATCTAATAGATCATGACAGAACACAGGATGAGTAGCTCAAAGTGGATGAAGACCATTGCTACTTCATGCAGTTTCAATCCATAATGATTGAAATTATAATTTCAGGAATGCCACAGCTGTCATTCCTGAAATTTTAGCTTGGCCTCAAGATTTCTTTCAACACAACATCTGTTTGAAGCACCACTGTCATATGAACCCATCACCAGTTGGGGGTTCATCCCAGCCTTCAGCTGACAAGAGTCAAACGACTCTGATCGGATGTATTTAAGATAAAAATTTTGTAAGATCATCAAATATTTACCTTTTTTTTGTTTCTGAGAGGATGAAGATCACCCAAGTGGCTTTTTCTGCTGTGTTGGACTCGCATGCTTGCACCTTACATTGTAGGAAATGCATTTGACTGCCACAGGCTTTCTTCACTGCTCACTGTACATCCAGCTCATCCATAATTATGATAGACCATTTAACAGAATGATTTTTTCAGGCAAAATAGATGCTAGTGCAAACACAAGCTTTCATTGGGTACTTATGAGACTGCTGAGGCATTTTGCCTAACAAATTAGGGAGAAAAGCTAGACGCATATTTCGATATCACAAAGTTGTTTTTTTATAATGACCCAATTTTCTTTCCTTAACTCAGCAGATGGAGCGAACCTCAGAAACAATTAATTAACAAGAATTAGTCGCATTAATTAGAACAAAAACATCTAGGAAGCCATTAGTGTGATGTGGATAACATTTCCACCGAGAGTCAGCCAATTGAACTTTTTAATGATAAACAGCGGTATACTATGATAGAATGAAGAAAACATTCTCAGTTTGACTTAATTGAACCAGCAGAGGACACTGAAACAATCCATAATTTGCGAAGTGCCTTAATCAGCTGGGTCTTCTCAGTTATAGCTCATATAAATGGAAGTATGACAGCTGTGTTAGATTGTTCTGTGTCCCCACTAATTGCATTTTACAACCAGAAGTGCTTTATCATTAAAAGCCACGCTTACATTAAGTTGTGTAATTATAAATGTAAATTATATCACTTCACATTCATTAGTGCTATTCTTATTGCCTCAATGGTTTAGATTATGGTTATTTTTATGAATATTATCTATATTTGCATCAAATATTCCACGACTGACACCCAGCACTGAGTAGTGAGTAAAAAACTGGACCCCTAACCCGCATCGAGTGAAGCGTATGCCAGGAAGGAACTGACCAGCATATGTAGTCTGTCAGGTTGTACTCAGTAATACAGTAATGGACAAGATAGGATGAGCACTATTCTGTGGAAAAGGGTATTTAAGGTGTAGTTGTTGATGGAGCAGAACGTGATCATTCTGCGACATTGCATACGTGGTTGTTGCTCAACTGAGTCTGTCAGGAGCTGTGATAGACTTGTTGGAATGCTTACTAATGTGCTATACTTTAAAAAAAAAAAAAGATTTTAATGAAACATCAATAGAATGGAACATTTTTCCAGGCTTTGCAGTCATTTTAACTGTCTTGTAGCAGTTTTGGGATTTGACCGAGAAGTCACCATGCATGTAATGACACACAGCAAAACGGATGTTCTTCCGTTGAGAAAATAATGACAGCTTAAAATAATTGTCTGATTCAAAAGTGATGCGGAGTAGAATTCATCCTACACAATAGTGAGTTTGCTCAAAAAATTCTTTTAGTTTTGAGTTGTTTTAAATTGTGGAAAACTTTCTTTTGCGTGGCCCTGTTGTGGGTAGCTGTTGGCTGAGCTGCCCTGCCTGATTCTTCAGCGCTTTGACTGCTGTCTACTGCAGATAAGACGTTCATGCGAGGTCACATGCACAGTTGAGTCGAGCTATAGTTGCAGCCCGAAAGGGCCATTTAACAAGACAAACATCCTTACTTGTCTTGTTTACATACACAGTAACACAATCAAGTTATTAACTGGAGTATGTCAAACACTGCTATGCTGGGAACTGTGTGAGAAAACATGCTGTCCCCTCTAACTTTCTCACTGGGAGATTATTGTACATGCAAGTGTAGCTGAATTAACTGCACACACATATTTTTCAGATGATACTGTGGTTATAAAAAGCGGAATTTCACTGGAGCAGAGCGACAGTCTGGAAATGCTTTAAATGACTGAGAGTTGACACATAGTCCTAAAGGACTATTTTGGCCCACCTTTTAGCCGTATGACAAACAGATATGTGAATGAAATCAACTTTATTGGGAACAATAAGGTATATAAATAACAATTCAGCTATATTAATTTGCACTTACACTTAATAAAATGATGCAACTTTGGAGCATGTAAAGAACATCTAGGCCAGGGATGTTCACATCCGGTCCTCAAGGGCCGCTGTCAAATCACTGCATCATTAGCAGGCTTGTGCAGAACTTAATAATCTTTTAAAGAGTTCTATTTCATTTGAATCCGGTGTGTTGATTCAGGGAAACATCTAAAACCTGCAGGACAGCAGTCCTGGAGGACTGGATTTGGACATCCCTGATCTCGGCCCATCTGAGTCTGGTTCAGTATATGCATGCAGGAGTGAGTCAGACCATGACCACATTATCTGGGTGTGTTAGTTCAGTTTGGAGAACCTGGATTCCATACGTTTTTTGTGAGACAAATGTTGTTTGCATGCATTTTAAAAGCCCGGTTTTGGTCAAACTTACACAATAATTTATTCTTATTTTTTTTCTATAGTCATGTAAACGTGCTTACTGAGTGTTTATCAACCAAATAAAAAAAAAGAATCCCTTTTAAGAGTTTTCTCACATCCGTTAGGTCCCCACTTTTTGAAACGTCCTCCGGCATTGGCATTGGATTTGCTTCAGGCATGAGGGGTGGTGTCTCAGGCTCAACACAAATGAGACTTTTCCCGTACCATCACTACACATTTTTTTAAGGGCAGTGAAAAGAAAAACAATTATAGATCAATAACACTTGAACAGAAGAGACAGTGTAAGGACAAAAAAGACACAGCAGCACAATAAGAAGAAGACTGAGATAATATTGTTTAACAAAGGCAAGTTATTCAGACAAACCAATGGGAAAGTTAGAAATACCTGCACATCCTCATCTGGTTAGATGTTTTGGCATCCATAACGTGCACAAACAGGGAACAGTATGATTGACTTGGTTGCGTGATGCACTGCATCTCCATCACTCTGTCACTATATTTTTCAGCTTTTCTTCCAGTTTGTTGGTATTTTGTGGCAGTTATTAGACTCTGAAGATGGGAATGTTTGCATTGAAAATAGCAAGCCCCAGGTTTAACTTTGTTATTCATACAAATTTAAATTGGCCAAGTTTTTATTTTCTTTAATGTTACTTCTCCTTCCCCCCCTGGCTGAGCTGGGTCGTAACAGTGTATTTACCGCAGAAAGCTAATATAGTCAGTTGTGCAGATATTAGTGATAAGCCAACTAACAGTTGTTGCTTCATTTGTGTCTGAGTATGTATGTTCCTGCTCAATACAAACTCAGATCGCCGTTCTACATCTATGCAGATTTACAAACAGTTAAAGGCAAATAATTTGTTGTTTAAGCTGATGCATTTGAACTGTGCATTCTGTTTCCAAAAGATTCAAGATTAACTTTTATTATTGTTATGTAAAAGAGATTATATAATGACATGACATGTGTAATCCTTTTATGTGACTAAAAATAAATAAATAAAAGTTATACATATAGCATTAATATACCTGCAAGTCAGAAAAGAAAAAAAAACTAGTATTATGATGTAACACTGAGGATGAATGTGGCAATCTAACAGCCTGAGGAAAGAAACTGCTCCACAGTCTGGTTGTACAGCAGTGGATACTGCTCTATCATTTGCCAGATGGCAGTAGGGTGAACAGGCTGTGGCTGGGAAGACATTTTTTTTTCCTTTAGTATGCTTTGGACTGCGCATATATACATCACCTCAATGATATCACTGAAGGTCGACAGAAAAGAACCAGTGGTGTTCTCTGCCCTCCTGTATTTAACATCTTCTTTAACATATTTCTATAAGTCTAATGTAGATCTTATCTGATGAAAAGTTCACAATTCACCATAATTCCACTCAGTGTTCAGCCAAGTGAAAAAATTAATATGTGGGCCAACAAATTGGTGACTTTTACATTACATTTAAACAACGGTGTAAGATTATCTATTCATACAAACGACATATAAGAGATCATTTTGTTGTAGTTTTAGACAGGTAGATCATATTCAAATCTCTATTTAGTCTAGCAAGGAAATTAAAGACACTCTGATTATTCTAAATAACTCATTCCATTAATTGAAGGAAAATAATATACCAGCAGCGCAGAATTAGAATGACTAATTTCTTCTGGACTTGCCTGGTTGGAGTTGAGAACTACTTAAATGTTGTTGATGGATTTAAAACAGGTTGGCCATGCAAAAAATAAACAAGAAACAAACCAAAGAAAATCGAAGTGACCCGTTTTAATCTTTTTTTAAATTTTTGCTGAATAACAAAGAAAATGTTTGTGTTCATGTACAGTACATCACTTTAGGTACTGTTTCACAAACTTGTGAAATTACCTGAAAAGTTTCCATGATATGTTTTTCCCTCTAAAGTGTGGTAGGGTACTTGTTTGACTTGTGAGCCTGCTTTGCAGATGACTGAGACATAACTTGTTCACGTTTGTTTCTGGAGAAGCTTCTCAGGTGTCCCTGCAGAGTGAGACTTCGTCCACGTTTTGTGACTATCTGACAGGACCTGTCTGGTCTCATTAGCATCTTCTTCACAGTGTCAGCTTAAACCACGATGTCTGAGAGGACCTTGCACAGTTAGGTCTGATTTTATCTCGAAAGAAGACAAAGAAGTTGAGTCTATGTGACGTGTGATGACCAAAGATATCTTTTTAACAGATATTTTACATTATCAAATAAACTAAATGTAGTAGGCCTGTCCACAAAGTGAATAACAGGTCTAATGGTTTTTAGTGTAATACCTCCTTTTACATACATTTTGTTTTTATTACTTTTCTGAAGGACGGGGGGAATAAATCTTTTCAACAATGTATTCCTGATCTTCTAGTTTAGGGATTTTTGCAACTTGAGCAACACATTATTTGTAGCAGACATAAAAGAATAAACAATGATCCCCATTCATTTAGACATTCAGTGTCAGACCAACCGGACTTGGACTAACAGGACTAACTTTAAAACAACCAACTGTTTGGAGGAAAAATGCTGATAATTGGGAGAAAATGTACAAATTCAGTGCCAGTCTTCTGAATTCCATTAAAATGTATGGTAACAAATAACCCAAGAGACAATTTTCCTCTGAAGAAATAGGTCACAGATTCAATTACAGTCACTGAAGCATGGACTCAATCTATCATGCCAAATTAAGTGCATTTTACCAACCTACTTCTCTTTGAAAATTTTATAGACGCATTCAGTCGAGTGAAGAGATTCTGCTCGTTCAAAATTATATCAGCTTTTCTTTTTCCAATTTTAAATGGTATAAACTTTATTTTGTCCCCGTGAAAGCTGTCACATTCATGGGGTCGAGTTTATCTGGTCGAAGAGGCGACTGCTTCGCCTTTCTCTGATTCTTAGTACAAATGAAGGAGTTTCAGAGCTGGTCACTGAGATATATTCTGCCAAATTTCAACTGTAGTGAAGCCTAAAAGGAATTTTATATCATAAAATTTGACACATTCAGTAATGTCAAGAAGCTGCACTGTATACTATGTGTAGAGTGTACCTAAGTGTGTATTTGTATATATTTGAGATGACCGTGGCTGCGATATCTCTGCGAGGAAATACATAGAAGATACACAGTATTAAAGTGATAAAAACCTCAAGAGGTACACGAATGTGAAAAAGAAAGTACACCCTCTTTCAGTTCTAAAGTTTTACATCAATTGTTACCAGGTATTCAATCCTAAAAAATAAATCGGAAATATTTTTAGCTTTTTTCTCCTTAGGGGTGATAATAATGAATGTATAGGTGTATGTATTCACATTCATGTGCACATGTAACTGTGTGTGTACATGTATGTGTGAAAGTATGTATGCATATACAGATATGTGTGTGTATTTGTTTGATGTTGTGTAGATGGCTGGACAGCAGCCATCACTTAAACTTATTGCATGCTATTTTATGGTTGTTGTTGTTGTCTTTTTTGCTTGGACTCTCATTATAATTTAATCTGTAAAATGATTATTGAAAAAGGGGTAGACAACATAAGTTCGCTTCTTTCTGCCCCCTCTCATTCAGCATTTGCATTATTTTTTCTTTTTTGTTTTGTTTTAACTTTTGATGAATGAAATAAACACATAAACTAAACTAAAAAATCAGAAGCTGTGTTATTTTTTCAAATGGTTGGGGGTGACGCTCATGGCATAAGATATACTTCTTTTTAACACTGTTTTTCAGCATCACTTATCCCCATCAAGTGGTAGAGATTATTTAGGCACAAATTTCAGATAAGATACAGTATAGTACAGTATTTGCTGTATTTTCTGTACCAAATGTCAAAGCTAGACAATAAAGGGTTAAAATTAAGTAATTAAAACCTCAGATGAACAACAGCACACAACAAAGTTACACATTATAATTATTTACTCAACAAAAACGTTTTGTTACGCCAAAATGCAGAGGCAGTGTATGAAGAACTTAGTAACCCCTTTGTGCTTGCATAACAAATAGTAGCATCTTGGGGTAGGTAGCAGTCACATGCTGTGGACCTCCGGCAAGTTAACCACATGATCAGACCCTGCAATGTTCAGGGAAATTAAAAAAAAAACCAAAAACTTCTTAATACTGTTTGTGCTATCTGTGTTAGCCAGTGTAAAGGTATATGTTGCAAAGAGTAGAGGTGATGTCGATCACAACAACAGGCAAAGAAAAAAATAAATAAAATCAGCGTTGCAAAGTCCGATTATGACCTTCAAATTGGAAATCCAAGTTAGAGCCCCATACCATTCAGTTCGTTCCAAATGTACTTTGACATTTTTTTTATTCTTTCATTTGCTGTTTACATAACCCAAAGTTTATAATTAGGGATTAAAAAGTAGTGTACTAGAAAAACATCACTCCTTGCGTTAAAGCAGACACTGTAGTAATGAACACTTAAATCTTCTTTCTGGCTCACCGGGTGAGGATTCTTTAAGCATGTATATGTTTAATAAAATAGATGTTTCTCATAAAATAAAAATGGCACCTCATATGTAAGTAAACAAAAATGTTACCATGAATGACCCGTAAGTCCATGAACACTGTCTGCATTAATTAGCGCCTTAATAAGATGTAGATTTTGCAGTGTCTACTGTGCAGATTGATTTCAGTTTTTGATTTCAGATTCAATATTTCTCCCAATTTAGAGTCATTTGATTTAGAGCGTTAGTGATGTGCTGAGAATAAGTGTCTTTACCTAAAAATAAGACCCAGTGGGGAAAACTAACAATAACTCATGAGCTAAATCCAAACACTGCTGTAAAGGGTCTTCTTGTTGTAGAAGAGACTGAATAACAGGTAACAGCTTTTGCTATAGCGGACTGAATTTATTTTGAAGAAATTAATATTTTGTTCCTAAAGATTGCTACCGGTTCTATGAAAATTGCTCAGAGGTGCATAGTCTGAGAAACATCCGTAAGCTGTCTCCCACATTACCACAGGGGGTGGCATCCATATTTCTCCGGTCCAGCCAAGAAGGAGCAAACACCTTCCAGACTTATTCAGCCAAGCAGGTTCACTTCTTAATGGCTTCCTGCATTCAGAGATGAAATAAAGCTTTCAGTTCCAGACAATTTCCCAATTTCCTGGGACTGAATTGATCAAATTCTAAGCATGGTCGGAAGTTACAACTCTTGTTTTAGCTTAATCATGAGCCCAACCCAAGAGGTTATGATTGCTAACTCTGACTAATGTTATTGCCTGGATCCAAACAGTATATGGGTTCTTCTTGAATTTTATTCTTTGAGAAAGGAGAGGCTAGAGAATGAAAGCTGCTACACTCATAAACTGGAGTTCCCTCATGATTCTTGTAGGGGTGATACATCATAGGACACTATTATAGGTTGTATTTATTGTATGAACAAATTTCCGATATGGTCGTTTCAACTGAAGGATTTGTTGGAAATTAAGTCATCCCAGTACAACGAAGCTTCTTGTATTACAAGATAGACAAGCAAGGCACAACCAATCAGAGCTTATTTCTTAGAAGAATCTAGGCAATAATCATGTATTCTTCATTGCATCTGTCGTGTTACATGTCCTGAATCTACGCGGCTTAAATTCTGTGAGAAACCAACGATGCCTTTTGAGTCGGAGTCTTTTTTGAAACAAGCACAGGAGCCGAACCCTCCATAGTGCAAATCAAATGGCTGAAAAGCCCATAAAAAGAGTTTTGTATACAGCTTCCCTGCAGAGACACAACTGAAATGGTATTTGGAAGTATTTACAGGGAAGAGATAAAATGTTCTACAACTGCGACTCAGACGAAAAAAGCAATTTCACAAAGGCATGCAGAGTGGGCTGACACAGGGAGAGGTGATTCATCCACAAGTGATGCTCACCTCCAAACCAAAGCTATTTATTGTCTACTGATATTAAGGAGAGGTAAATCTGCTTTGTTCTTATCATCTTGTCATCTCATAAGATAAGTCAAGTTACTCCTCTATGTATGGATTCAAGTGACAGATGGAGGAGACCAAACTTAGCAAAGAGTGTCTCTCCCTATTTTCAGCCAAAGAGATTTTCCCTCATATTTTATGTGATGTGTGAAGTTATTTGAAGTTTTAGCTTTATTCAAGGGCAGAACAACACTGATGGAAATACATTTGGCATTAGATTTGGCACTTTCACTCTGCTCCGTTTGATTTCAAGCTTGTACTCTACTGTGCTGGAGAGTCTCCTCTGAAGAAAGCTTCATAAAGAAGGCTTTAATAATTCATGATACCAGATTCAGATTTGAGCCTTGCTGCTGAGAAACTTAAATTTCACCCCACTATTTTACTTTATGGAGAGCAGATCAGCTCTTTTAAGTTTGATGTAGCATTCAACAACTTTTTCCTGGTAGCGATACGATAAATCACATATCACTTTACTGTGAATGAAACATGGCAAGCACTGGGACATGAATTATATCCAGAATATGTAATATGCTTCTTTCCATTATCAGGCTGACATATAACAGAAGTCTATTGATTCTGGAAATGACATCCTACCCTAACTTTGATAAAGTGTGGGTAAATGTTTAGTCAAAGTCTCAAGGCAGCACAAAGCACAGAGTCTCTCTTTGCATCATCTGCATTTAAACTACATTCTGGTCACATAATACATTAGAAACCTTATCTCAGTATGTGCAATACAGTACTTGTGCCAAAATGTCAGTGCTTAAAAGGTATGCAAAATGAACGTTATCAGCAGAAAGGAGTACCATCATCTTTCATTCAAGAGTCACCTAAATACTTTATGCTGTATTATTCTGTGAACTAGTTAGCGCATTCTGAGATACTTGTTTGTTATTACTTGTTTGTCCACTCTGTGTTGCAACATTAATCAGATGGCAAGGATTGATGTTATACGGATGTTCCAACTAGCTGTTATGTAGGTACAGTTTCTCTATCTGGCCTAGTTGCATTTTAATGAAATGAACATGATTGATAAATATGCACCAGTCAGTTTGCAGTTTTAGGTGCTAATGCAGTGTAAATGGAGCAAAATAATCTGCAGTGAGTAATGTCTGTTTGCGTATGCATCATGCATTCAGTGTTTGGTTTCCCTTGCATGCAAAGTATTACCTTGGTAATTGATTTTGCAAGGTTCATTAGGCACAATTTGTATATCAGATGGGCTGGAAAAGAGAGTTGTTGATTAGTTAGATCTTGCTTTTGGAAATTACTTTTGTTCACATTCTTCTCTCTGTTGCAACCCTAATGGTGCATACTTTTGTAGTTTTTCGGCATTAATAAAGTAGAACTGGTGAATCTCAATAACTTGTTTTGTATTCAAGGAGGTTTTTGTACTTTTTTTTTTTTTCCCATGCCCACTGGGTCATAAACAGTAGAGAAAATTGGTTTACCAAAGGTGAAAATGTGCTCAGGCATATAGAGACAGATATTTGCCTACAATCCCAAGGTGTGCACAAGTGCATGTATTTCACAGAGCGATAGTATTTCAATGTCTTTTCAGGATCCAAATGATCCAGCTGGTGAATGCTTACTACAGTATTTGTCCCCCAGTTTTGCACACTTTGTTATTTCTGATTATGTTTTAACACTCAACTTCCATTGTTGTTAATAATGTAATAATGTAATAATTAAAAAAAAATTGGCTTCAGATGTGACGGAAGATGCTATTTCAAATGCTGTATAGACATGGTTATTTAGCCCAGGAAACCACTCGGGTCACTGACCTCCAGGTCATTGGGTCAATTCATTCATTCACTGAAGATCTCCCAAGGGATGGAGGTGGAAAAAGGAGGAAGTTCTCCAGAGGGGGTTTGTGGAATGAATCACAGTTCTTTCTGTCTCTGTTTCCTTGACCTGGATATAAGCATCTCAAAAGATTAACCAATTGCGCTCTAGTATGTTATGTAAATGTAAAAACATGCAACACAATTTGGTGTGTTATCCATGTGATGTTTTATGAGAACAACCTGGATTTTTGCTAAATCTACTAAAGATTCCATTGGAAGTGTAATGCATTTTACAAATTACTCACCATCCTAGTTCTGCATAGAAACACTGTCTTTGTAGGAAAATCTTTTAAAAGCTTCTGTTTAAAAAGCTGTATTATAAACCCAGAAACTGCCTGAAGATCTCTGTTTGTTAGCTCCGCACTGGGTATCTCGATGACCTATCTCTTCAGTGCTTTAGCATTTGCAAGCTCAATTTGCTGGCTCATGAGCCAGCTTGCCAGTGTAATGTTCTTTCTCATCCACATATTAATAATAACCCTGACTTTCTGTCCCTTTGAGCCACGACTCATGGTGTTTCACTTTGTACAACATGACAGACTCATCACACAAGCTCAGCCTGCTTTAGAGCTACTACAGTAAATGGAAAGTATAGTTTTGTCCCCACATATTGATGTGAAAGATAAAAGCCCTCTGCTGTACTTAATCACAGCACGTGTGTGTTTACAAAAACATAGGAAAAGCAGAGCTCAAAAGACTGTTCAGTGCACAACTGCCACATACCGAATGTTTACATTAACAGTTGACTTGGGTTGCCGTTTTTCAGGCTGGAATTGAAAAATACATTTCTTTTGTTTTAGCTGTAGTGTTATTCCAATTCAACATTGCACTTTGGTGACTGAAGCTTGCAGACTCTTTATTTCACCCTTTTGTGCAAGGCTTTATAAATATCACACACCTGCTTATGTACAACATGAAATATGAGGGAGAAGGCTAATGTACAAACGGATACAGTCAAAGGCATCTTTCACTGAAAACTCATTGGTTGCCTGTTTCTTTTTTCTTTATCTTTTATCTTGAAATATTGGACTTGTGATTCTAAAGTTTTAGTTGAAGATTAATTACCATACGAATACTTACATTTAAACATTTATTTTGTGTGTTGAAACTGATATTTCATTGATTAGTTTAAATTCGTATCACTTTTATAAAAATAATCAAATTTATTCAAAGACATGATTGCAGGATCACAGGAAAAAATAGTCCATGTGTTTTAGGCTTTCTGATCATTTACTCGGACAGGGCAGATGTGTCATGTGCAGAGCAGAAGACAGGGGCATAAAGGAAGTATATCATTAAAAAGCTGTCATATTTGTTGATCATTCACCTCTATTAAATGGTGGAAAAAAATGTAATTACTTCTCAGTTTTTTTCATGCAGTGATTGACGACGAATACGCAGACATCATTATAATTATCTCAGTAAACTGCGATTGTAGGGTTAACTGTTCATGACAGGCCTACTGGTGTCCTGAATGAATCTACTTACACAAAATCTACCTGTTTTAGACTTTTCTATGGTCACACTGCAAAACACCATGCAGCACTGTGGCTGAAAAACTTTCAAAGTTTCAAAGTATCCCAAGGTGCCTATATCACTTTTTTGCTGTACGGAATGTAAAATTTATGATGCAAGAAAACACCACAAAATATTTCTAATTGGAAAATGCAGCTTGTGAGCGACCATAGAAAGTTTCTCCACCAAACTAACTTTTGTTATGAAACCCAAGTCATAGACTGAGCCTCAGCCACTGGAGTAGAGTGCTTCTTTTCCTTTATTATCTTGTGTGTTCAGCACAGGAGGTTACATTAAAATGTACATCCTTCTTTGGTGATTTTCATGCTTTCAAATGAGTTAAAGGATTACATGCTCCCTCAGGAGCTGAGACAATTTTTCAGAACCTTACGCTCGTACTGTCATTTCAAAGCACTTAAAAAAAATGGTGGAAATATTTTGTCATCCTGCTAAAAGGCTCTTCCAAGTTCCTGATAAGTTCACACATCAGAGAGGAAGGAAATACATTTTTTACCCGTGAACAGCTATATATTTTCTGAGTAAAAGGAATTCCATCTTTGGAGGAGTTTGTTCTTTACTTCACATTCATACAATATTTACCCAGAATATTGAGTATTAGGACTTGCATGACATCAATGTATGGAAATGATCTCATGTTACATGCCATGTTACAAGGATTGGATAATGAAGTCTTCACCCACAGCCAACCTGATTAAGACAGCTTGTGAAATATGCAAGTTGACTTCATTTTCCCCTGAGCTATTTTTGTCAGATCCTCTTGTCCACTTAGCTGTGCAGGTTAATTGTCTCCTCGTTTCAGCCTCTGCATGTGATGCAACTTAAGAGGGACATGATTACAAATTCAAATCCTAATTTCCTCTGAGGCACAGGAGGTGCAAATGCACGAAACACACATGCTTATAGTAACTATTTATATTCAAGGTTATTAGAATAGGCAAACAAATTAACTAGCTATCGCTCTGGATTATGCGAATCTGACGAACTGCTGTAGTGGACCTTCAGCTAGATACAGATGCATCTGTGAGTATGGGGATGGCTGAATGGAAGTGCTTTAACGCTGGGAGATAAAGTATAGCAAACGAGGTCATACCCCAGAGCGACAAGAGCCCATACCTGAATATGTGGACACTGGTAATCCATTAGAGGGATCAGCGACACACTACACAGCAGACCGCACATGGCTGGATGCAGTGTATTGAAAATAATTGTCTTCATTTTGCTTGCAACATGTGTAAAAATTCTCATTACCCCTGTGGCACTCTCCTCTCACTGTCTGTGGGCTAATCCAAGCTAACGATGTACAGTTGATCTCTTCACTGTGGTGGCAGGGTGTGATTTAGTTTTACTTTGTGGTAGTTTAAATTGTTAGCACCTATCATTTGCAAGTTACTACAGGCCATGATATTTATACTGTATTTGTACAGTGAATAAATAGACTGAGTGTAAAAGTGATGTATTTGCTGATGCAAATTGAAAAATTGGGATAATTTCTGAACATGTAATCCCAGCAGTCAATCATATGGCTGCACATGATGTTCACGCATGTCTGTTTGGTGACCTCGCGAGGTCACCTCACATAACTCCCAGTCTATCATTTGGGTATTTCCATCAATCCCATTCTCACAGCTAGCCAGTTGGCAACATGTGTGCTTATGTCTAAGGGCAGAAATCAATTATTACAATATTAAACTTTGGACTAAAAAGACTGTCCCTGTACTTCAGCTTTAAGCACTGCATTTGATGAAAAAAACACACCACCTCACTTTATCAATCTTCCTTTACATTTAGACATTATGTTACTTGTAGTTTGATTTATACGCCATTTAGGAAAAACCCATTTGGTTTACTCACTAAACCTTAAAAGCTTTTGGAAAAACAAATCCCTTCTGTTGGAAGAGAAATAATCGGTTTAAAATGTTACATGAACCAAATGACTCCGAATGATTCCAAAAGGAAGAAATGTAAAAAGAATATTATACTCTACTCCAGGGGTCTTCAACGTTTTTCAGGCCAGGGACCCCCAAACTGATGGAGAGTTGGAGCAGGGACCCCCCTACTGGCATACAATTGTGTTTTATATTTAACAGGGCCTAGTGCCGTGTATAAACATAGCTACTCTGTTATTGTACATTCAATACTAAGCTATTCAAATAATACACAGGTTAATATATTCCTGTTTTTATTTTAAACATGTGCAAGGTACAAGGTGGCCGTGCCACTGCCATTTATAAACATCTTGCATACAACAATGAGCTATTCAAATAATCCACAGATTTTAACTTTAAACATGCATGTAGATGGGACAATGAATCCTCAAACCATCTGTGGATGGCACACGTTTGCACACAATTTGTGAGAAAAAACTGTTTGAAAAAAAAAAAAAAAATTTATTTTTTTTTTAAATCGTCTAATCAACCAAAGATTTCGCGACCCCCCTGCAGTACCTCCGCGGACCCCCTGTTGAAGACCTCTGCTCTACTCTGTTGTTGCTCTGTAGCATCACAGAAGGTGTTGTGGCAAGGCTGTATGATAATCCCTCAAAACAGCCTCCCTGGCCTCAGCTGGTCCTTGGGAGGTATACCAACTGAGGTGAAATTGCTGCGGAATAAAAAAAGTGGGGTAACTCTGATCAAGGGTGTGTGTATCTTTCTTGTTTCTTTTCTCTGTTTTGTATCAATATCTTAACCTTCAATCAATCCAGAATAACCTGTCTGCATTTCCTCACTTTTTAAAATGATAAATACCATCAAAACATACATGAAATAAAATGACTCTACAGAGAATATCCTACTAAATACTTAATTGTGTTTATACATTTGATAAATTCTCATTTACAGTGGTTGTGGGTTTATTGCCAAAACTAATTTATTTAGTTTTTATTTGAATCTATTTAGTTTATTAGTAATTCAAATCACAACCAGACAAATAATTTATAAGAATCTTTGTGAAGAACTATAACAGTCTTAAGATCATCCTGACCGTGTGCTTATGTCTGATTCATGATAAACTAGTGATTTCTAAGAATCAAATAAAAATTTGTAACACAAACGCCGATACCTAATTCTGTCAGAACCACTCTCGTCAAAACGAGACGAGAAACAGAGATAAATTTCAGAAGCTTATTCTGAATGCATACAATTGTGTTTGGCGGTATGGCTCTGTTCGGAGGAAGTTCCCGACTTTTCCATGAGCTCCATGGAAGCCAGACAGGGAACAGCAGCATCCTCAGGTGGAGTGCCTTCCATTTGCTGTAAAGGCAACAAACCCCCTAGAACAGAGCAAGCAACAATGAACAACAGTATGACATTGTTTGGCAATGAGAAGTCGGTGGAGCAGGGGAGGTGGTGGGTGCAAGCAGAAAGCAAAAAGAGCAGTGACAGCAACCAAGTTTAAATGAAGTGCCCCAAATGCCAGCATCCAATTGCGAGCAGCAGCTGATTGCCCATTGAGCGCAGATGGTTGCGGAGCCATAAGGGTTGGGTCGGCGTCAACCAATAGGCAAAGGGCGCGTTGACTACGTGGTCTGCCAGAACTAACGCGGTGCTCCATTTATCGTATACAAGTAATAAACTGTTGGGTGTTTTCCGGCCTTAGCGGAACAATAGAGTTGGATACGTTGTTAAGTTCAACTGCTGTAAAACTAAAAAAGAAGAACCAGCAGCAGAAGAAGGAAATCATAGCTCCAATACTATACGCTAACATTAGTGTGATGCTTTGGGTTATGTGGGGGAGGAAGACAGAGCTCAGCAGTGAGGGAAATGTTTGAAAGTGGACATCTGGACTGACTTTAGTGAAACCAGAAAGCAAGAATAAGATAAAACACACGTGGAATGTGAAATGTGCCTTGAAAAATTGCATCATTGTAGGCATACTACTAATATGAGGAACCACGTTAGCTATTTTTGCAAAGATTAAATGTATTCAACCTCATTGAATACAGCTACCCTGACTAGTCAGTCAAGAATTAACAGTCACTGTCAACTTTATGATCCATATCCGAGAGAGGGAAGAGAATCACTAAATCTGTGGCAGCTGTCAAAGATAAGGATCTACGGGCATGTTCAGTTGTAGAGAATCTGCAGACTATTCCCTACAGAAATGGCACTGCCTGCACTATAAAGCCAAATTAAAGTCTAAGTGAAGGATTCAATAAGTAAAAGCATTCAAATAGCCCATGACGAGACTGACTCATGTGTAACAGACAGTATGTACAGTATGGAAGGGAACTCTCAGTCACTGGCACTGAAAAGATGCAGTTTTTATATTTAGGTTAATTGTCTTATTTAAAAAAAAAAAAACTTAAATAAGAAGGAAATTCAGACCGATCTGGCTGCTTATATTTATTAACAAATATGAAGATATACGCAGTCATTTAGTCATTAAAAGGTGCAAGACATTGAGATTGATTTGAATATTTCATCAATCCCAGAAGGAAGTTACATTTTGCAGGTATTAATAAAAAAGGAAAAAAACTAGCAGTCTTAAAATAATAAAGTAAAATATAAATAAACATAAAAACAAATAAAAACACAGATCATATATCTCATCTCAAAAGAGTCCAATAAATGGAAATCAAAATGCATCTTTAGATGCATCAATTAAATCAAACCATGAGGCAAGCAAAGATTTACAGCTCTATAAGCGCTGATTCTTCTTACATTTACAAATTCATGCAAAGTTCATCACAGGTTTGGATAAAGTGTGCCAAATTGCAATACTTTTGTATTACCAGCAGTTGGATCACATACAGCGAGCATAGGCTTTGTTTAAATACTAAAATATTTCCACTTCAAAGAAATGTTTTAGAAAATGGACTTAATTTTCTAATCTCAAGTCATACTCGAGATCAAAAGTGAGTGTAACTCTATTTTAGAAATAATGGCCAAAGAGAGTGTATATGGAGATTAAAGCTGCTTGGCATATTGCATCAGCATCGATATTGTGATGTTGAGATGATTCTGACTATTTTCATGTGTTAATTTTGCTCTTGCTTGTGCTAGTTGTATTAGCATCCAGGGAATCACAAAGCAAAGGTGGGTGTAAACTCCACTTTTGCTGTTTGATCTGAGCAGGGCGTCCAGTAGGAGGGTCAGCTGATAAGTTGTTTAAATGGTGAGCAGGTCTGCTCACTCTATGCAACACTAGCATGTGACTGCTAGTAATGCTGTGGACCCACTCTGACTAATTAATTCTGGCTTTGAAACAGTTTATAGTCCATCATAAATGATCCAGGGGCCTAACCTATCAATGTAATTACATAATTAATGTTAAAATCCAGTCCTGATTCATTTTAATAAGCATTTATACCACTAGCATTCATCTTAACATATCAAACATCCATGTCTCAAAGACTGAGTGAAGAGCCAAAGCAACAACCAGACACTGGTGACAGCCAGAAAACAAAAGCCCTGGGGTTTCACAAGCAAATAGGTTTGATCTGCAACCATGAATCTGAAATCAAAGTTTGCACTCCTAAAGTAAAAAGTGCAATGACCAGGTAAAGCAACTTATTTTTCATCATTACAGCTCTCAGTTGAAGCAGTACCACCTAAGAAATGAGACAGCCCACTAAAGAGTCATTTACTGTATCATGCTTTTTCTTTGCTGATCACGCTTAATGAAACTCGCTGCAGCTGCTGAGTCCATTCATTCATTTGAGAAATTATCTGTTTTTTTGTTTTTTTGGGGGGGCTTTTTTTTATGCCTTTAATGATAGGACAGTTAGAGAGAGACAGGAAGCAGGGGGCAGAGAGAGGGGGAAGACATGCAGCAAAGGGCTGCTCGTTGCGGGACTCGAACCGGGGCCAGCTGCAGCGAGGACTATAGCCTCTGTACATGGGGCGGCTGCTTAACCCACTACGCCACCGACCGCCCCTATCTGTTTTTTTTAACTTAAAGGAAATGCTGGACCTTTTTTACAAAAGCCACACGTCATCAAAACTTTCTGACATTGAAATTTCTGACACCAATGAACAAGGAATAGATTAACTTTGTCAGCATTTCAAAAGCACAGTCTTGAGAGTTCTGGCAATACATAAATCTTTTCACAAAGGAAAATAAAAAAAATACAAATATAATCCAGAAACATGTACACAACCTATAGTCCAAACTTTTCACTGGAACTGTAAATTCCTACATTCACTCATTAGCCAAGTTACCTCAACTGATTTATATCACATCACATTTATATCACATCCATATGCACTCGTATCCACCCACAGGTTCAGAACACTTCGACCACACCCACCTTGTAGACTGGTAGTCCATTTATTATATTTTCAGGGACAGTACACATTATTTACTGTAAATAGGCAAGGCAAGGCAATGCAATTTTATTTATAGAGCACAATTCATACACAGGGCAATTCAAAGTGCTTTACAGCTACATAAAATCACAAGAAGGCAATAAAACCATTAAAAAGGAATTAAAAAAATAAAAGACAGAAATTTAAAACCCATTAAAATAATCATTAAGTAATTAAAAAGCAAAGAGTGCAGATAAAATACTTTCAGGTGTCATATGCACAGCTAAATAGAACTGTTTTCAGCCTGGATTTAAACATTGTCAGAGTTGAGGCCTGTCTCACATCTTCTGGAAGACTGTTCCAGATTTTAGGGGCATAAAACTGAAACGCAGCCTCACCTTGTTTAGTCCTGACTCTGGGCACCAGCAGGAGACCCCTCCCTGAGGTTCTCAGAGCCCGAGTCTGTTCATATGGCTCTAACATGTCAGAGATGTACTTTGGCGCTTGACCGTGAAGAGACTTGTACACAAGCAGAGCTGTTTTAAAGTCTATTCTCTGAGCGACAGGAAGCCAGTGCAGAGACCTGAGCACTGGACTAATATGGTCGTATTTCCTGGTTCTAGTCAGGACTCGAGCAGCAGCGTTCTGGATGTACTGCAGCTGTCTTATAGCCCGTTTAGAGAGCCCAGTGAGCAGGCCATTACAATAGTCTAACCTGCTGGAGACAAACGCATGGATCAGTCTCTCTAAGTCTGGTTTAGACACTATTCCTTTGATTCTGGCAATGTTTTTTAGATGGTAAAAAGCTGCTGATGTTACAGATTTAATGTGGCTGTTAAAGTTCAGGTCTGAGTCCAATATTACCCCGAGATTTCTAACTTGATAGTTAGGTTTTAGAGAGAGAGTCTCAAGGTGACTGATAACACTTTCTCTTTGTTTCTGTGGGCCACAGACAATGATTTCAGTTTTGTCTGAGTTTAGCTGGAGGAAATTGTTTTGCATCCACACACTGATCTGTTCGATGCAGCGACACAGTGTATCTACAGGCCCGTGTTCTCCTGCCGTCAGTGACACGTAGATCTGAGTGTCATCTGCATAGTTGTGGTAGGACACATTATAGCTGCGTATTAGCTGGCCTAGTGGAAGCATGTACAGATTGAACAATACGGGTCCCAGGATTGACCCCTGGGGAACCCCACAGGTCATAGCCATTTGGTCCGAGACACAGTTACCAATTTCAACAAAATATTTCCTGTCCTCCAGATAGGACTTGAACCAGTTTAAAGCACGACCAGAGATTCCCACCCAGTCTTCTAACCTCTGTAATAAGATCGCATGGTCAACTGTGTCAAAGGCAGCACTCAGGTCCAGCAGAACTAAGACTGTGACTCTACTTGCATCTGTGTTCAGGTGGATGTCATTTGTCACCTTGATCAGAGCTGTCTCAGTGCTGTGGTGGGGCCTAAAGCCTGATTGGAAAGTATCAAAAGCATTGTTAGACAGGAGAAAGTCACTAAGCTGTTGGTATACAACTTTTTCTAGGACTTTGCCTAAGAATGGCAGGTTTGATATGGGCCGGTAGTTGTTCAGTACTGTGGCATCAAGATTGCTCTTCTTTAGAAGAGGCTTAATGACAGCAGTTTTTAAGGCCTTTGGAAATGTTCCAGTCTGGAGTGAGATGTTGACTAGATGAGCAAGTTGTGGTAACAAACTGCTCAGCACAGACTTTAGGAATCTAGTGGGCAACTCATCAAGGCAGCACGTTGATGAACTCAGACTGCAGATGGTCTCTTCGACTGTTTTGTCAGTAACAGGTGTGAAATGTGTCAGCTCTAGGTGTCTTGCTGGCTGCAGAGTAGTTATTTGTGTTGTGGAAATTATTGCATTTTTAATGCCTTGAACTTTGTCATTAAAGAATATTGCAAACTCATTACACTTGGATGTAGAAATGAGTTCTAAAGGCAGTGAAACTGGAGGGTTTGTTAATCTGTTTACTGTAGCAAACAGGACACGAGAGTTGTTACTGCAGTTTTTGATGATTTCAGAAAAATAACTCTCCCTTGTTCTACGCAAAGTCTGGTTGAACACACATAGCTTTTCTTTGTAAGTCTCATAATGAACCTGGAGCTTTGACTTGCGCCATTTCCGTTCGGCTCTCCGGCACTCCCTTTTCTGTGCCCTGACCGACTCTTCTTTCCTCCATGGCGCCCTTTGCCTACTTTTAACCATTCTAACCTTGACAGGAGCAATGGTATCCAAAACATTTAAGAGACTTGATGTGTAAGAGTTCAACAGATCATCAACATCAGAACACAGGGTGTTCTCAAACCTAATCATTTCCATAAACTGTGTCCCTGTTCTGTCATTTATGAGTCTTCCCCGAACAAGTGCAGACCCAGCTGGTGTTTTGGGTAAAGTAGATAGGTCGAAGAAAACACAGAAATGATCAGATAAAGCAACATCAATGACATTCACGTTTGAAATAACAATACCCCTTGAAATGAGCACATCTAGAGTGTGCCCTCTGTTGTGGGTGGGCTCAGTCACATGCTGAGTTAGACCAAACATTTCAAGGACAGCAGTGAGCTCTTTAGCTTCCTTGTTATGCGCTACGTCCACATGCACATTCAAGTCCCCTGTTATGACTAAACAGTCAAAAGCAGTGCACACAATTGAAAGTAGTTCAGTAAAATCATCAATAAAACAATTCTGTGGTGGTTTATAAATGGTGATATAAAGTATGGAAGATTGTTTTATCTCCATTTTGAATGACACATACTCAAATGATGAAAAAAACCCAAATGACAACTTGTGGGTGGGTATATTGTCCCTAAACATGGCACAAACACCCCCACCCCTCTGGTTTTCTCGTGTTTCAGACACAAAATTGAAGTGAGGTGGACTAGACTCAATCAGGACTGCATTTGCTGTGTTTTTGTCGAGCCACGTCTCAGTTAAAAACATAAAATCAAGATTGTGAGAGGAAATAAAACTATTAATTAAGAATGATTTGTTACTTAAAGATCTGACATTGAGTACTGCGTGTTTGAGATTAGTTATAGTTGAACTGGATGCTGTGTTCTTGCAAGGGATATGGATAAGATTTCTCTGATTGGACAGTCTGATTGTCCCTCTCTTCACTCCATCCTTGGACCTCTGGTTGAGATGGTGTTTACCAACACAGAGGCCCTTAGTGTCCTAGACAACAGCATTGACGCTGTTGGAAATGACAGCTGTGGGCACCGGTGATGGGGGCCAAGCTGGGGGGGCTTTGGTCGATGGAGTAGGCTGGGGAGGGAGAGGGGCTCGATGCTTCTTTGAGGATAGAATTCTTGATCTTGCCATGTTTGGCGTGAGAGGAACCATTTTAATCCCCGATTTCACCAAGCTTTCAAGGTGATCAGGAAATCTCCTGGGTGACGGTGGAGAAGAGAACGATGGTGAAACATCTCTGGAGGGTGTAGATGCAGCAGGTGGGTCCCAGGCCTGTGGTGAGGCCCGTGGTGAAGGCGATGGTGGAGCTGCTGAATCCTGTGTTCGGGATGCTGGAGGTGCTGCTGTGGCTGCTGTGGCTGAATCCTTTGCTGGGTCCTTGGGTGGCGAGGCAGGAGCTCTTCTCTGGCTCGTCTTCTCTCTCTGCGGCAGCACAGGACCCGGTCCTGGTCCTGGTCCTGGTCCTGGCCCTGGCCCCTTCTGATGCCTCAGAGCGTGGAGAAGATTATCCGTCAGTCGTCTCACTCCACCTCTGTTCAGGTGTGGGCCTTTTCTTTGAAAGAGATCATCTCTTTGCCAGAAAAGATTAAAGTTCTCGATGAAATGAGGTCCTCTGGACTCACAGACTTTGGACAGCCATGTGTTCAACTGAAGCAGCCGGCTGAATTTGTTGATCCTCCTGTCGATGTTTGGGAGAGGTCCACTTATGAATGTTGGTATTGTCACTTTATCAAGACTCTCAAACAGTTTCTCAAAGTCTTTTTTTAAGATTTCAGACTGATTCTCTCTGATGTCCACTGCACCCACGTGCACAATCAGCTGTTTCACCCCTTGGTGTTTTGCCAGTACCTCTGGTAGTAATCTTGTGATGTCAGAGACAGTGGCACTTGGATAGCTGCATGTAACCATTCCGTTCATGTTTATATTAGATATGGCTCCGTCTCCAAGCACAAGAGTATCTTTGACCTTGACACTCGACACAGTTTCTCTGTCCATCTGCTTCTTTGTACCGTCTCTCTGTCTGTTACACTCAGTCACATTTGGCTCTGACAGTGGTAAAAATCTGTTTGTTAACTTTATTCCGGGTGATGTTACATATTCTCTGTTGATACCAACAGTTTGACGATTCTTCGGCTTTGCACCAAGTCCATCATACGTGCCTTTACAGAGTCTTGGAAAAGACACAGTATCATTTAGCTTTAAGTTGGAGGTAGCAGTTTTTTCACCCTTTCCTTTGGAAGTAAATGTGGACTTCTTACCACTGGATTCCATTGGGAGCGTTTCATGAAGTCCCATTTCAGTTTCTATGGCAAAAATCCTTACTTGTAGCGCCCAAATTTCTTGTTGATATATCCGACAGCTTTCACAGGGCATGTTGAAAGGATTGTAGTCGCTGGCTCGTCAGATAAGATGTAAAAAGAATAAAAATGATTTTAAAAAGTCTTGGTTCACTTAAAAGAAAAAGAATAAAATTATATCCAAGACTTGTGGAAAGAAGTAAAATGATTTAAAAGCAAATAAAGCGATAAGCAGCAGGAGGAAGCAGAGACACGTCTGCACTCTTCAGAAGCAGGAAGCAATCCTACACCAGTGTTAGCCAACAGACTAATTTTGAACTCCTGTTCCTCAGTCAAATGCTCTCTTAACCAAAACCATTGCAATTAATTGAATGAAAATAGACAATTTGACACTGTAAGCAGAGCTTGAAAAGGATCTTTGGTACTGTGGTAAGGAGCATTTATGTCCAAGCTGACAATAGCAAATAATCATGTAACATACCATGTTAAACATCAGCTAGATGGCTTCTTCAGGCATAGCACAAGTCTTGATACAAAATGTGTTAAGAAATACTAGTTTGTGCACTGTGCCAGGTTTCAACACTGTCAATGCAGAGAAGCAAATGCGGCCAAGTGAAGAAAAAAATTTAATTAAAAAAACTTGGCATTCAAATGAATTTAGCAAAAGAGAGAGTGAGTGGCAACTGGTGACTTGTGATTTGTATTATTCCTTCACTGCTGTGTCTTACTCCTCCTTTGTTTCATTTTCTTTCATTGCTCCTCCTCCTCTTCTCTCATTGTATGTCTCTCCTTGTCTTCTTACACACACACACGCACACACACTCACACACATACAAACACACACACACAAACACAAAACCCCACTGCACCCTCTTTGCAGGGAATTTAATGGTCTCATGAACATCAGCCGGGGTCATACCTGGGTCACAGCCAATTTATCTTACCGAAGCACCGTGTGTGTATGAAAAACATCTTTACATTAGCTGGAGGTAGTAATTGATTAGGTACTTTGTCTGTATATAAATCGCAGTAGTGCTTAGAAAAGGATGTGATCAAATTAAGTCTTATTCTCCTGGCAGGATATGATTATTTTCTCTAAAAAAAAATTGGAGTATAAATGGTTCTCTTTCCTGTTCCCCCGTTGCTGGTTGCTCGTATTCCTTTTGATTTTTGTAGGTGCTATAACAGTAGTTTGAACATACAGTATCTTAGTGAAACAGAAAGACTGCTTTTAGTCCCGTGACTACTGTGCTGTTTGTGTACACGCAACATTACACAGCTTGTTGGCAGATACAATAGCAAGACATATTTAACTTGCGATATTATGGCCAAATCAAGTAGTCTTGGAAAAAATAATCCTTTTTACACGTCATTTCACAGATTTTTGAGCTGAAAAACAAACATTCGCTGGTTGTGAGGCATCAGTATTTTGAAGTGGCTGTGTGTACTGTATAAATTTTGGTAAAAATGTATGTGTGCTTGTAGTGGTAGAATGACATGTCCAGTATCATCTCCCTGATTCACCCTGCTGTGGTTTATCAGCTGCTTGTATGACCAAAGCTCACACTGTATCTTTATTTGGGGCACTCTCGACCAGTCTGAAGTGAGCTGTTTCAATTATATGATGCAAATTCTGTTGTCTGCAAAGCTGCATTGGTATTCTCTTTCTGCATTTACCTCATTTCGTAGTCGACAAGGAGCTTCATTGTGTATTCCTCTGATGTCTTCTTAGTTGGCATGCTTATTGTATCAGCCAATCTTATCTTGGCTTGGACAAAAGCCAGTTTCAGATAGTTGTAAAGAATAGTATTGCATTAATTAAATTCTAGTAACCTAATATGTTGAAATGCAATCTGGTAAAATCAACCACTGGCATTTCCAGTATGCGGTTGAGGTTCAGGCCACTGCATATTCCAGAAAAGCATTCCGAGGAATCATCCCGGTTAGAAAGAGTGATGATTTTTGTGGCTCTGTGGTGACACAGGCTAAGGCAGTTTTCGCCAGTGTCCTGATTTTGTAATGACTTCTTATGTCTCCTCACAGTTCTAAATACATTCCCATCTGTGAAATGCCAAACAAATTAAATCTAACGCAAGCCGATTGGATTCAGTCATACTCCTCATTATGTCCATTAGAAGCCAATGAGGTATTGCAAATATTTTATTGCAAAATTTAATGAAGCTGCAGTCCTCTATTTGGATCTCTGGGACATTTGCATATGCCAGCTTCACATGGTTGACTTTAATGAAGCTATTCTGCAAACCTTGATCCACTTTTATGGGTATTGGCCAGGTGTACGCAAGAAACTTAAATCCTGCTGTACACACAGATCTGAAGTGTATATTAGATTACAACCTCTATATACAGGTCAGCTGGGATGATTATCAGTAACTGCAAAAGCTGTACAACTACAGGTCCGTGGAGGAATGATTCAGGGAGATCTATGCCGTTTCACAGTTTTTCTACCCCAAAGGCCAGATTTCACTGTGCCTAACTGAGTTGGAGGACTAATACATATTTATGTGCTGAGAAGCTTTCTGGGATGCATTTCCAAATGGTGTTAAAGCTCCTGAATCATTTTGTTTTTGTGCACTGCGCTGTTTACGTGCCTGCTTTTGAAAACTGGATAATAATGTGTACTAATACTGAATTGGTAATTAATCACTGCTGCATTTTTAGCCAGTTCTTTTGTAAAGGGAATGGTATTGACTTAAACAATGAAAACATCCCAGTGGCCTCTCCCTCCAGCTGCTACACTACTGCCCTCTTGTGGAACATGTGGGTGATGTTGTTGCTGTTGTTGTTGTCAGGGAAGACAAATGAGTTCAGTGCCTGATGGTTAGTTTAAATGCACCATGAAATCTGACAAGCTCTCAAAGCCATTTGAAAAAACTGATGGAAAAAAAGAGTTCTGATAACACATAACACCCATTGGAAACAGTAGACTTTATAAGCACTTTATATATATAAAGTATATAAAGTATTTGTATATTAGAAAGTAGTTGTATTTTTATTATTAGAAAGAAAAATTAAATTGAAACACGCACATGTTACGATTACATGCAGCTCTAAATGTCAGATTTATAGTACCACTGCAATCTGGTTTTCAAGTCCCACAAAGACTCTTACCTTAGAAATAACAAGAGCGCCATCATGTGGCTGGCTTCAGGTAAAACATAAAGGCAGAAAGAAGTAAGGAATCCTTTACTGCTCCCTCAATATGTATTGTACAAACACATATGGATTCATTTTCATTACTGAACAGTAAAAGTATAACAAATTTGGAAATCTTACACAAAAAGATCCATCAACTAAACAGAGCCAGACGATGGAGTAATATATACTCATCATTTTGTTTTTTCTTGTTGCTGCAAGCTTTGCTTTTGTTGAGCTGTGAAACAAAAGCAGGTTGAACGGTTTTAGAGGAGACATTCATGTGGAATATTTACTTTAAATTGTATGACTATTTCTCCTATAATACAAGAATCAAACGTTTTTTAATCTGTCATTTAATTCCTTTTGTAGTAATCTCCTGTTGGGGAACAGTGAAGTGTGTCAGCTGATATCCAAAGAATTTTTAGGTTACAGTTTATATTGTACAACCCCTAAGTGTTTTGTTCAGAGTGGAACCAATGCCATCAATCAAATCAGTGGCAGTGCCTTCCCTTAAGCACAGCAATACAGCAAAAGTGGAGAAATATTTAAGTCACCTGTGCTGCTGTTTTTACAACAGACGCCAAAGGAATGCTGTATTGGAGTGGCTTTCCTGTCCTCTAGGTAAGCTGTACATCATCTTTGATCGCTTGAAAAGTTGCCATTACTCTGAGCTCCAGTGTTACTGCAACAGCAAGCTGCAGTATGTCCAATATATTGGTTTTTCTATGAAAG
Organism: Odontesthes bonariensis; assembly: GCF_027942865.1. NCBI lineage: Eukaryota > Metazoa > Chordata > Actinopteri > Atheriniformes > Atherinopsidae > Odontesthes > Odontesthes bonariensis. Next base: position 33,418,522 of record NC_134506.1, read on the forward strand.
TGAATGAATAGTTCTCCACCTCGTCAAAACCCACTGGCTAAATGCCTTGGAGCAAAGCATTTTAACAAAGGCACTTCTCTCTGAATAGCAGAATATGCCCTGGGCTATTCTAACTTCCAGGTTTAAAATAAAATGCAAAGTGTGTTGTTTTAAAAAGAACAAGTCAAAAAGAAAACTTTCCTTCAATAGAAACTAGATAAATAAAGCAGAATACGCAGCACAAACAGCAGGGGATACGGAGCTGAGGTGGAATACTAAATCAAAACTTTTGCCTTTAGAATTCCACGACAAGACAGTGTACCCATCTCTGTGACAGTTCATACCAAAAACCCATCACAAACAGTATCCAAATGATATCTTTTTATTTCATTATGTATGAAAAGGTTATGTGCGCTGCTGTCAGCAAAACCATCCCTGCAAAATAATGCCACCACATTATTATCATTGAATATTAAGATAGTTACGAATATTAGAATAAAGAATAAACTAATATTACCAGAGGAAACATATTTAAAACATTTTATTTATCTTTCAACAATAACTTTCCAGTGCCAAATGACAAATTTACACAAGAGGCTTTGTGAGTAACAAAGACAGCCTTTGCACGTAAAAGCGCACGTAAAAGTGTAGAAAAAGATGAGCGTGACTAAGCTAAAGGAGCAGCTAAAGTTCTTCCGTCTCATTTATTCCATACAGGAAGAATGCATTTGAAAAAGTTCTACTTGTGTATCACCCTCTTGTTTCAAAAGTGCTGTAGTTGCACATACACGTCCTAGTCATATATTTTACCAAATGAAACATTGATGTTCCCCTCTAAAGCCTCCATCCTTCTTACTACATGTTTCACAGACAATAGCACTTTGCCAGCAATTTGTTTCAGCCAAGATATATGGCGTGATAAATATTTAAAATCAAATTTGGCAAAAAGACATAGATGGATGTAGCACCCCAGGCTGTCGTGGGAGCCACACATTAAAGCACGGGGACGTCCCTGCCGAACTCCCTTTTATCCACCCATACCGGCACACATATGTGCACACACATATACAGTATATGCACAACTGTCAGACCAGTCGGTAATACTTTTCTGTTGTACCACTGTCTTTCTATTTCTTGCAATTTTCCATGAAGGTGAGAGCATCTGCATGATCGTGACTGTGTAGGAACGGTATGTGTAAGAAAGAGAAAGATCACAGTGGGGACAGATTTTCTGGTGACATCATGTGCCAACTCTGTTTAGTGTATATGAAATTTATGCAACATGTTTTAAGCGATTTAAAAAACACTGTGAAAATGCATTCAGTTTCTGTTTAGATTATAGGCAGCTTGTCTGAACCTACAGCTTTTTATCAGATTAGGTCTTACCGTGTCACTGGTTTAGTATGACCATAAGATGTGCTGCCCATATGATGTGCATTTGAAACTTTAACTCTGTCATCCCAGGAGAAATGAGAGATCAGTGTGTCTGCGATGCCTGGTTTGTTGATGTATGACCACTGAAATGTTCTTCCATTCATCATTATTCTACAGTAAATGCTCACCTTCTGGGGCTTGTCACCGGCTCTGTGATGACTAATTGCCTGACTTTAGATGGCTGATAAAGGAAAAGTGTAAATAATCAGCTTGGGGTCTGATGATCCTTCCTGCGGTTTACCTACATGGCCCCTCCAGCAGCTCTGTGTAAACCTTTCGGAAAAATGTGTGAAAGTGCCCACTTTGGGAGTGCTTTGAAAGATTTTGCCCAAACCCAGTCATTAATCAGCTTGCTGCTGTAGAAAAAAAACAAAAAAAAAACTTTGCCATTCTTAAAGTTGGCTGTGAGAGAGGTATCTCAATGGCACTAGTAAAAATAATCCGCATTCTTCGAAGATCAAGAGAGATGGCTTGGAATTACTGAACTTAATATGTATAATATGATTTTTTTAAAGGTTCTACAGTAGTTCAACAGTTGACTTGCAGTCTCATTGGCAGTTGTTTCTTATTCTTTGTTATTTTCTATCAATAAAACCGGCAAGTGGCCTGGAGTTATGACCATGAGCAGAAATGTACACTTGGAGGACATTGCTGTGAAGACAAATCATGTAGTCATAGAAGCTCCCAATGCAAGTAAAGCAGACCTTTCTTACAAAAATCAGTATGCATATTTGGAATGTCTAAATGGACAGTTTGGTTTCTTCTTAGGTAAAAGGGACAAGCTGATGAGTGTGGCAAAATAAAAAAGGGCTGGACATCCTGAATCTCTCCCACGGTAAAGGAAAAGTTACACAGGCCCACTTCACAACATCCATCCAGATGAAAATTATTCAGGAAATAATATACACACACTATCACAAGTTTCAAACCATTCATAAGCATTGAAAAAAAAAGAATCCAAGCTGATGGGAATGGGATGGAGCTTCCAAATAAAGATGGACAATGACCAACAAGCCAATGTGAAAGCAGCTCAAGAGTATTACAAAACTATTCTAAACTTTTGAACTATTCTATAACTGTTCAAAACTATACAAATCCTATTCTGCGAATTGGATATGAGTATATACAATTTAAATATGTGGGTGCGTGTACTTCAAGGTCATATTCATGTAACCTGAGCATGTTTTGTTAAAAGGCTAAGATATATATTGTTGGACCTAACTGTATTCAGACTAAGTAAGAGGACGAAAGAATATGTATTATTCAATTATAGGTTAGTGTATGTTGGTATAATATTTTCCATGCTAGATTTCGATTTGTTTGTTTTATGCAATAATCTACATCCGGGTGTTTGTTGTTAGCAATGAAAAATTATTCATAATTCTAAGTCAACCAATGAGTAGAGTAAACAAATAAAGTACACAACCCGACTTGCTTTTGTCATTAATGAAAGCTGATATATCACGATTATCTGTGACAGTCGCGAGGACACGATCGCGCGAGTTAATGTCAACGCGGCTGCGGCACGGGGTCAATACCAGGGGAGAAAACTAGTCTGGGGGAAATATTTGACGGAGCTTGAAGTAACGTGGCCCCTGGAGACAGTTATGAATATCTTTAATTCAGCATGAACCTTTTGATAGACTTATCTACCGGGAAAAGGGGCAGCTTGAAGACATTTTTGGAAGACGATACTACATCAGTTTAGCTCGCCCTGTTAACAGCGCCACCTGCCTCGACTTGAGTGACTGAGTGTGAACGACTTCACATCAGGTAAACGGATTTTTTACCTATCAGTTTTAGTAGCCCATGTAAAGTATAGTTTGCCTGTCTTTTCCTTGATACAACATAAGCCAGATTGACTGTCAATGCAAAAAAGTTGATGGAAAAAAAATAACAGGTGCTATTAATTACATTAATAATGGTGACCAAATTACACTTGGGTCTTACAGGTTTGGGGTCATGTTATTATGCCCACCAGTTGATTGGCTCAAGCTTCCTGGGAAACTTATTAGAGCAGAAGCCTAATTAGCAATATTCGTCCCACCTGTGCCTTCTCCTCACAGGCCTACAGTGAGTAGTAGACACATAGAGTAGCTTTTGCTATCTTCCTACAAAAAGTGCAGCTTGAGGTTGACCTATTCAGTCATATCCTTTATCCTTTAACCTGTTTGTCATCGCTAACATTAACCAATACCAGTGGTGTTCCTTGATTCAAGTGGCAGAAAGGTCCAGAGCTGATCTCCTGCGTGCCATTATTTTAAATATCAGCCGCGTAATTTCCACCACTTTGCCTTGTTTCCACATATTAACTTGTTCCTAATTAGTTCTGCAGTCAAAGAATTTTTGGATTTAATGGGACAGAAGAAGATGTAGTCCTCCTAAATTAAATACAAAGTGTTTGTAAAGCATCGACACCGGTGATTTTACTCTGCTGTCAAAGGTTTTGATGTACGGCAACAGCGCGCTGACATGAGGCACTGAAAAACAGTTTCCATGAGGTAAGGTATGCCATCATCCTGAAGGAGTGACAGAAAAGAAAGCTTATAATATTCTCACATTTTACTCTATGATCTTTTCTTCCTTTTTACAGTACATTTTTTTGAGGCCCTTTATAGCAAAATGTATTGCTCGGTTTTGTCAGAAGATGTGGCAATAATTTTGCAATCTTCATTTGGCTATTGCTCCATGAGTGTGGTGGTTTATTCCTCCAAATCCTTTTTGTTTTTTGTCTATATCCCAAATATTTCTGATATGTCTACCATGACAGCACTAGTTAGTCTTGTGACCTGAAAAGGAAAGCACAATAAAGTTTCTTCATCTTCATTCTTAGATATGAACAGTTTAGTGTTGGGTGTTTTTGATTGTGTATCCCACCATAATCACATAATCTGGTTCTGTTAGTATACTTTAGAATACATTGTGCTTTGATAACTCATTGTTGTGAGCAATGGCTTTTTATTTTTTATCACCCACCGGAGCACCTAGAGTGGGCTGGCAGTTATTTAAGTGCATTTTAACTAATATAGCAGGCTTTCTATTCCCCTTAACTACACAAACATCCCACTTATTTTCAGCCAAGCAACTTCCTAGAGGTACTCTGACAGTGTGAACACACAAATGAGTACAGAGGTGATGTGGAATGAGAGGCAGGAAGAAGAGGTAGAAACAGAAGAAAGAAGCTTTTAAAGCTAGCTGAGCCACCAACTGCTCCTGCACATCTTTTCTCTTATCTTAATAAGTAATGAGGCTGCCACGGGCTGACAATGAAGTATTTTGAAAATAGTTCTAATGTATGGCTTTGAAAGGGGTGCCTGGGCATTGATGTATGACTCAAACAGGCTTGAAAACAAGTGAAATATTAATGGGCTGTTTCCTTGGAGTTAATGTGGGATTTACCTGATTGCTTTGGTGAGAGACAGGGGCAGGGACGCAGGTGGTGGGGCAGCACGACAAAGGTATGACTGAGAGAGAAGTGTTAACTGTGGAAGAGATATGAATGAGTGGATTTGGTTTTTATTTGTCAAATTGGTTAAACACAGCCATCACATAAATTAATGTTAATTTTTTTAAGCTCATTGGAGCTCAGTCTAAAACAAATATACGAGGCAGGTGAAACATAAAAGACACCGAATTAATCCAAGATAGTAATTTTCCAATACAAAATGTGGGCTTTATCTACACTATCCTGCACTTTAGGTGCTATACTAGTATCTAATTAAAAGGGGAAAAAAATCAACAGAGCTTCAGCTGTCTTGGGTTATTTCTCTTTTTAAATCTAGTTTAACTTATGTTTATTCATATTAGCACAGGAATGAACACAATCCGTCTCTTTTCCTGTTGTTAATTAATCTCCTGGGAAATTTGGAAATTTACACGTTGTCTATGCGATCTATCATATCTCGATACACCACAAGGGAGCAGCAGTGTGAAAGGAAGAGATCTTTGGCATGTTGATAAACCGCTTGAAGTACCAGTGGCGCACAAATGTGAATTCTGTGCCTGTTTAGACATTTAAAGTGTTGGTTTTCTGATGCAACAGACAGCAGCAAAAATAAACGTGGAAGAATTGACAAACGCACAGAATGTAGTGAGAAGTGTAACGTTTTTTTTTTTTTCAGGTCCACCCAAAATCTACAAGTATAAATCCTGTGAATCCTTTTCGATTTTTGGACCGAGGGTACGGGAATGTTCCACTGTTCAGACAGTGTAGTATCGGAGTGAGCATACAGTAACAGTTTAAGTGCTGTACCCAGGAGACGGGGCCTAAAACAACAGTGACACACAGAATTAAGAAGTTCCGTTTGAGAGCAGCAGTGGCATCCCACAAAGCTTGGAAATGCCAATGAGGCACTGGAAAGGTCAATAGTTAGAATAACTTCTGTTAGTGGAAAAAGAAAACTTGGCTGTATTATCACAAATTGCTTCCAGATTGTTGTTTTTTTTCTTTCAGAGTGAGTTATTACGAAAATTGAGTGCAGACACTGACACCATTTTAGCAAAATCATAGTTTTCCCTTTGAAGTGCAGAGTGAGTGGGCACTCTTCTAACTCTGAAACATGGCCCTCATTCTCGTCAAATCACCCACTTCTTATTTGCCCTCTTTTTTAAAAAAAAAAAAAACAACTTGCCAGAGGTTATGAAATGGCTTTTGATTGACAGAAAATTGCCCAAAATTTCAAACAATCAACCCATTTTCTTTTCTTGTGACGGATCTCTTGTCCTATTAAAAACTGGGCTCTGGTACTGTGGTTGCCATGAAATGGTTTACAAATGTTATGAGTCATAATCCCCTGGTGCTTTGAAATTTGGATCTAAATCTTCATGTTCTAGTCATGACCAGAATTTGGGACTGTACAAACCCCACATATAAAAAAAAGTTGGGACACTGTAAAATATCGATTAAAAACAGACTGCAATGTTTTGCAGATATCGTAAACCAATATTGTCTGAACAAAGTTTGGATGGAGGCAACAAAAGGTTGGAAAAGTGGTGCTAAAAATAAACAGCTAGAGGAGCATATTTTAACTAATTAGATTAATAGTTAACAGGTCAGTAATGTCTCTGGATATTTAAAAAGCGCCTGAGAGGGCCAGAAGCTCAGAACTAAGCACGACCAGAGGTTCTGCAATCTCTGAAAAAACATCTATCACAACAGGAGGCTACATGGTGCTGGACTAGCCTGACTGCAGTCCAAACCTTTTAATATCTGCAATCATTTGACTTTTTTTTTTTTTTTACAGTGTCCCTACTTTTTGGGAATTGGAGTTGTATACTGTTTTGCCCTGAACGTTTTGGAGACCTTTCACAAAATCCTTTGCTGATAATTCTGTTTGGTCAATTAAATCTAGGCCTTAAGCATGCTTGTTGTTAGCGACAAAAAAAATTTATCAGAAGGCTAAACAGTTTGGTTTTATATCAATATCTAAATCACTGAGCTGTTGCGATTTGCAGGAGAAAAGTGAGTAAACTTATCAGCACCTTCAGATGTTACATTCATTGCACCTCAAGAGTGGGAAGTAGAAAGTCTTTGCTCTTGCTTTTTACTTTAATTTTAGCATCAAATCTCATCATTAGTTGCAGAGTTTACTTCGGGCCACCAGTATTGTGTTTCATTTTTCTATGTCCCAATTTGGAGATCTTAGTTCTAACTGGTGTTGTTTAATTTCTTTGCCAGTCAGAAGTTGGAAATCCCATTTTCCAATTTTTATTAAATGCACCATCAGTACAATATCAATGACTGCCATTGGAAAAACAAACATTGGTGAAATATTGCCCATATAAGAAACTGTTCTTAATATGAAACGCTAAAAACAGAAAGGATTGGACCGACAGGGACTCTTCCTGGAGCCGATATGTGACGGAAGAAATTTTGAGTTCTCAGTGGTGTTAATAACCAGCCAGCGACGGTTAAGTTCTCCAGTGCATGTTTTGACAACTTGGCCAGTTCAACGCATGACTCACGATGAGATTGTGGCTAAAAGGTCACCCAGCTGTCCACGGTAAAACTGCAGATGTAGAAAATTTTAGTATTTCGGAATTAAATTGCCAGTGAAGTATTTTTATGTCTCTAATACCTTAATAACGTGCTAAGGGGTTATTAGGTACTACAGAGCTCAAATAGGGAAGACCGTGAGGAAGAGGGGGGCCAACTGAAGTTGAGTGGGTCACTCCATGTCCCCTGAAATGACCTGCTCTGTGTTATTTTGGCCAAAGCATGCCTGAAATATATTATTAAGACATGAAGAAATTGTGTCAGCTTTTCTCCTTTAAAGTCATAGGAACTGTGCATGTTTTCTTGCATTTCAAAGCTCCTTCTGTGCTCTATTTACTCACTGTTAAGAAAATCAGACTTCTAAACTCTAAATATAAAAATAAACTGTACTGTAATCACCTGTTAGTTTCTTTGTGAATATCCCACTTTTTGCTACTTCGGGCATCAACTCTCCAAACATGGTCTATTACTCAGGTTTATTGTCTCCTTTTAGAACCCAACTGTCTTAACTGCAGGATAGATCTTTCACATTTTGATTGTTCTCTTAATGACTGTAAGTGTAATGTCTTGTGTCCAGTAAGCCCTCCCCAATATTAGTTCCACTTCTTTAGTGAGCCATAGAGACTCAGACGATGGCAGTTGCTTTGACAGGCTGATTTTCTCATCTTCTGTCAGTCATTGTTGCTTGTGTCTGTACCTCACACTCAGCTCCAATGAGGCCTCCCACTCAAAGCCTTTTCATGCACATGTATTTTCATTTTATCGTTGGATAGAAAAATCTTCTATTACAGTCGGGTTCTGTTTCACTGGCCAAATTGTGCACCCTTAGTCACGATAATATCCTGTCTGAAGGTCACAGTTACCAAAGCTCTGGCTCTGCTCTTTTCACCTCTCCTGAACAGAGTTCCACTGCTGGTTGAAATGAAAAGCAAATATTAATATTTGCTGCTGTTACTCTGGAATGTGAAATATGGGAGGCCCAGGAAAGTGTTATACATTCCCTACTTAATGACACATTTACGTTCCTGTTCTGTGGACAATTTATTTTTATTTTTTCTAAATGGCATGCAACATGTGCATCAGGGGATTTCAGGGATACAAATGAGAATATGTACATTTCTAAATTCTGTTTTCATAAGCGGTACAATTGCAAGTGCATTTGTTTCACCAGTGGTCTTCAGTGTCATCAACTAAATATGTTGTTGACAGATTTAATATAAAAGTGAACCACAACAAAAGTTCAAATGCAAATACAATTGTAAAATTACATGTAAAGACAACTTGACATGGTTATAATTCAGTTGTGATTTAGCTCATATGCGAACACTGCACAGTACACAAGCAGTTTATGTCCAATCTTCTGTTTAAAAACAGAAGCCAGACACAAGCCAGATTTATCCCAGATACAACCTATGAGTTTTCAGTAATGGTTTTGCTCATTTAAGGCAATTTTTTTTGACCAAGATGTACAACTTTGTACAATTTTTTTAGAACAGTCGCTTAAAGCTACAATCTCCAACACGGAAAAGCTGGTTAGTATTGAAGCGTCTTTATGAGAAACAGGGAGAGCTTGCTCTGTAATTTCTGTCCGATGGATGGCCTTCACATCAGTGCTTTCACATTAGAAGACCAATTACTGCACGAGGAGATGAAAGAGTCTTAGTAAATATGAAATAGGTGGTCCAGGGGTGACATTAATAGAGTTAACCCAGGGACAGGGTGGGATCAAAGGGGCTTCAACCATATTAACCAATCTGTCTGTGTCTGCACACACAACAGCTGATCGAAGATAATGAGTGTGTCATCAAAAATACACAGACCGCAAAGCACATATGTGCTTGGGTGTCATTTTTTTACTTCAACTCCTCATTTAGATGTCAGATGCTAAGGACATATCACAAATTTGCACTGGCTCTTTTGTTAAAAAAAGATGTTTGTTGCTACTGTCACCTTCTTAACTGCTAAATCAGTTAAAACACCAGCATTCATTACATATGAGCAGCCTTTCCTTTTTTTGTGGCTGTAAGGGTTGTGTATGGTCGAGCGGATGGTCTTTACTTAGGTTCATTGTAGCATGGCTTGTTTACTGAACACCCCCCACGCTTCTGACAGCACTTTTAGAATATGGCACTTTTGCTTGTCAGCTTTCTTCAGCTTTGCTGTCCAGATTTAAAAGCATATTGGTGTTTATGCTCTGAGAGCTATAATGATCCATCATACCATGTGGACAAGAGCTGGGTCCTCTGCGCCACATAAATAAGCAGTAATTTGGCCATCTGCTTGGATTCTTTCCATCTCCCTGGAGACCCCCATCTGCCTTTACATTATCAATTACAGTTCAGCCGTGCCCCTACCCCCCCGCCACCCATAGTCCCAACTGCCCAACACAAACACACACAGAAGCATTCACACATACATCAAAAGTACCATTATCACATCTTCGTTATAATGTACTGAATCTAAATAAGATGTCTTTATTTACTGACATTTAGGAAAAGAGCTGATAATCGTGTAATTGCCAGATGTGTTATAGTTGTGCAACTGATGTTGAATTGAATTGATGATGATTTCTTTGCTCTCCACTGCTTTGTTCTGCTGTGTGCAAGATCTAGCTGAGCAGAAGAGGCAGTTGAGGATCACATGACAGAATGTGACAACAACTTGCTGTTTTAATGTAAGTGCAACATAATCTTCCCAACAAATGTTATGTTGTCTGATACTAAACATGAACAGTTATTGTGTTTAGTTTGAAACAAATGTCTGAAAGTCGGGCCAAAATTTCTGAAATTTGTCACAGAGGGAGTGATGTTAGCTACAAAGTCTGTAGCAGTTGGTTGGGAAGCTGATGAAGTTACGGTTACACCGCATCAAAAATGGAGCAAAATTAAAAGCTTGACTGGAAAAATTGCACTTGCTGCCACTCCCGAGCTGTTAATTTAAGGGGAACGTTGTGGTTTAAGTGAGACGAATACTCCCTTAATAAAAGCCACAAAAGCTAATAGTTTATTTACATAAATTTGAGAAACGAATGTGAAAAAAAGTACCATATAGTAGTGTAAATCTCTATTCAGTGATAGTTGTTTCATATGTCACACTACAAAGTGTGAATATGAGGAGACACCAGCTTGAGAACAAGAAGCACCTTTGTTCTACGGTTTCCAGGAAAAGTGGTGGCGTTCTCAAGGGGACAGGTATGTGTGGGAAGAGGACCCTTGTCAAGTGCATGGTGCCTCATTAATATGGAGACAGGTGCTCTTTTGATGAGTTCATAAGCAGTTCAGCAGCAGCCTGGAAGTAGTGCACTTTACAAGGCTGTTCAAAGATCTTTGACATCTGAGGAGAGCCAGTGAAGCCAATAATCCTACTTTCAGAATGTGAGTCTTTCCTCTGAGATCAATCCCAGATCGAAACATCAAATAGAACTGCTGCTTTTCTCTTTTTAAACCCTGCCTCCTCCTAGTAGAAAAATCATTTACTAGATGATATTAGACAATCTAGCTAAAGTGTCATTACCGCTGGGAAGAGGGGATGATAGATTTCCGTCAAATTGTGGAATATTTTCCACCGATTTAAGCCTATAGTTAAGAGCGCAGCATTATTGATAAGACTGTGTTCTGGGTACAGCGCTGTGCCCAAGGGCCCAGAGGGAAACAATCCACAGAAGTGGGCTTTCATGTTCATCTATGTACAAGAACAAAGCGAGGATTAAGTCTGGACCTTTGATCCACAAAGCGGGAGGAGTATTTTTATTTTTAATTTTTTTTTTTTTTTTACCAACCCCAAAGGAAGGCCCGTGCTCGGCTGGAGTGTTTTGAAAAGTGCCATAGAACTGTCGCCTCTGGCACGTCTGACGATCCCCCACACTGTCCTTCGCCTGGTAGAGGAGAGTGTGGGAAAATTTCCGTCTCTTGTAGACATCTTGGCATCTCATTATGTTGCAGTCCACTCAAAAATGGTCTTTTTTGACCATGGATATATGTTATAAATCCAAATATGCTTGGAGTCATAAGCACATGTTACGGTTTAAAGAGTAAATAGCAAAATTTGTCATGCCCAATCAGGATAAACTGTTTTTTCCATGCCCTGCCAGGAAATCAGGTTGATTATTTCGAGTCTTTTAATTTGAACAGATGTTTAACTTTGATGACAGACGAGTCAATCTGTTTGTATTGATGCTGTCATTTCTTGAGGCAAGAAGGGCTCCAAGTTAAATCGTAGATATGTTGGGAATCATGTTTCATCCGTCTCTAAGGTTTATAAGTAGATTACCTTTTGTAATTCGTTTTGTTACACCAGTCAATAAGCGTCCAATGCAAATGTGCTTCATTTGTATTTGAATTGATGTCCTGTCCCCATTAACTTATGCCTTTAATGCATTCTGGTACATTAGTAAATAGACCTGCCGGATTAATCATTAGTTCATTGGGATCATTTGCTTTCCTCGTGCTTAATCGAATCTCTGACATTGGTAATAAGGGCAGACTTCACCTGCCTCCCTGGACAGAGGATGTTATATTTTGTGTTTGTTTGTTTCACTTGCTTGCTATTTATTTATTTATTTTTATATATGTGTATATATATATAAGTAATGCATCTGTGCGTTTATAATAATCACAAAAAGGTTACATGGTTTTAATATTGTTTCTCTAATGTGGTGTATGTGGTGAGAATGTTTGACATTTTTACTCTTTTCAATTTTTTTGATCCACACTTGCTATCAACAGTCCCCCTTTCACTGACAATGAATGGCTTTCATGTCTCAAGAATAAAACATCTAAGTAGCCTCCTTGCAAATGATTTATTTAGTTCCAGTTGAAGTGTACCTGGACTGAATTCAATCAGGATAAGTTTGCTGGTCTCCTTGGAAGAGGCCTTTTTTTGTGTGTTGGGGGTCTATCAGGATCTTTGCAGCCTAACCGATTAACATTACACACGTTTTCACAAGTTCTAAAAAGAATCAAATTAGACAAAAATATTATACCTGGTCATTTATATATCGACAATTACACATCTATAAGCTGCGATAGTTTATGAAACTATAGGATCAGCAGTTAATTTGAAAAGGAAATTCGTGTCAGGTGTTTTCAGTCAATGGGATAACAATCAGGTGTGCCTGGACATCCTGTTTAAAGAGAAGGGATTCAATTCAAGATCTAAACAATGCATGTTTGTGGAAAATATGGAACCTATTGTGGAAGGGGAGAAGCCAGAAGGCTGTTGCAAAACATGTTTTGATGAGATGGAAATAAGTATGTATGGCGAAAGAAAAACACTGCATTCCAGTGAAAAAAAACCCTCTTCCTTATCTGTGAACGTGTTGGTGGTGTTCTCATGGTTTGACACTTTAATGCATCTGGGTTTGGATAGCATGGATCCCTGATGGAACAATGATCCCTGAATTATTCCGGCTAATTCTAAAGGCAAATTTCAGGATGCCTTACTGAGAGCTGAATCGCAAAAGAAAGTGGGTCATGCAGCAAGACCAAGACTTGAGAGCCATGGGTACCTCAGGTGGAATAAAGTTAATGTATTTGGCCAAGTCAAACCTTAATCCAATAGAAATTTTGCATAAGAACCTGAAGTGGCTGGTTCATGTGAATAAACCAATATCTCAGAGGTTAAGTTGTTCTGTATGGATGACAAGGCTAAAGATCCTGATGTGCAGGACTTGCCAACCGTTACCAGAAACGTTTGTTTGCAGTTATTGCAGAACAAGGGCTTCAAACCTGATGCTTAATGCAAATGCTCATGTGATGTTGGATCATCAGTAAAACATAAAATATCACACACTTTCACACAAACTTAATGTAAAATTGCATAGAACTATATTGTTTTAATTTGAAATTGTCAACGCATCTTTGGCCGCTGGTTTAATGCCTGAATATTTGCAACTGAGACATGTCAACCGTCGATTCATCACCAAAGATGATACACGGGCTCATTGCATGTCTAGAAGTTAGTGTTGTGAATAAGTACAACCATTACGTGCTGTGGCTTGTGCTGGATTTGCCAAGAATGACCTTAGTTTGCTGTTATGAATACACTCTGGGTAAAACAAATGCAGTGCAGTGATTCATTTTTTATTTGAGGTATCTGTATTTAACGCAATGCAATACATGCTTAGTGGCCATTTTGAGTTTTCTGTTGTGCCTTGAATAAATAGGACCGAAACCCATTCTGTGTGAGGGACATGGCCTAGAATACCAATACCATGCAGGAGTATGCTACACTGGCCCCATGTACTGACGGCTGTAGCTTTATTCATGTTGTTTGTGTAGGAAAAAAACAAACGAAACATTTTGAAAAAATGAAAATGGATAGCTCACTCACTTAGCTCAGATATTTGTTCTTGTGCCAAGTGTTGTAAAGTGGATATCTCTTTGTGTCTTTTGATGGGCAAGGACTCACTCGTCAGCTGGGGGGTTGTGTGGATTTACAGCAGCAGGAGGATTCACTGAGCTCTGTGTGGTATCTTGTAACCATCCAAACAAAGCAGCCCATTGTAAATGTGCCCTTAACCTCATAACCCACCAAAAAAGCACTTGTGCGTTCCTTTTTGTTTTCCAGCCATCTCCAAAATACATCCATCTCCTTAATGGATCTTTTTTTTTTTTAAAGAGAAAATGGTTGAGAATTTTGCAACAGCAGGCTTGGAGGATCATATATGGAATCAGGCCACACAGGCCCTTAAAAAGCGAGATTAATAACCTGGTTCAGATGATCTCATAGTTAAGTGTTTTCTGTTGTATTTACACATCCGCCCGGGCTGTCACAGGCTTCTGCTCGTCTCTGAGAAATGGAACCGACACGTCCTGACACTAATGCATCACTGAAAATATTTGAAATGAATAAAGCTCATGCTACGATGAGAGTGAGACAGAGAGAGACATTACAAACACTCCATTTGACACTGACACAATGGCGCCTCTGCTCAATGCAAATACTGTTACCCCCCCCCACACACCATTCCTCCTTTTGATGGAGGAGTCGCACAGACGAAAACAACTCTCCTTCACTCAGTGCAAAGTAATGAGACATATTAATGACATTAAACACTTAATTCAATGCATGTATAATTCATAATAATTGATTGCCCTGGTTTGAAGGGGGACGTTTTATGAGAAAAAGTATCTTATTAAACCAGTTTTAATCCAAATCGAAGCTGTCAAAACACCCAGTTTTTAATTGCATCTCGCACTGTTAATTGTCATAAGCATATCACATTGATTATTTAAATGTTGGACTGAGCTGGAGCTTTCATGTGTGATTTCCAATAATGTAAAATAAGTGCGTTGGTGGAACACACCTGTCCTCGAGTGTGTGTGTGTATATATATATATATATATATATATATATATATATATATATTTTCCCCGCACGGTCAAAGGCTTGATTAATAAGATTGATTTTCAAGATAAATATGTGCACGGTAAAAAAAAATGTAACTGAATTTTAGACTGAATGTCTTTTTCTTCCTCACCATTTCTCTGTTTTTCTCTCTTTCCCTGTGCCAAGTCAGAACTACGTGTTTGAGATGGACAAGGAATGCCACGATATTAATTCTTTTTTAATTAATTATATTTCTGACTATTTAACTTCTCCTTATTCGAACTGGAACCGGGGAGTAAAATGCAGCATGTCACTTTGCGCCATGTCTCTTTCCACACTCCAAAAACTTTTAATTACCCCCCCCCCCCTTTATTCTGCTTGTATCATAGGTGAATCATAGGAAACTTTGTTCCCCTGTAAGCCTTCACTGGTGGGCATTAATCTTCAGAGATCTACACTACTTTTATGTTATTATATAATCAATTTATCAATAAGTGCTGAGTTTAAAAACAAAAATTTACAAAAACATTGCAGTGTTACCTGTGTCTCTGCTGCATATATTTCAGTCTGTTACAGTTCTTTAGAAGACCGTATAACATTTTAAATTTAAGTCGTTGTCCCAGCAACAAGAGAGTACTGAGCGTGACTCTTAACTCTGCTGCCATTCCACTCATGCTTCTGAGTTTTTAGTAGTTTCTCCAGTTTCTTCCTCGAGTTTAAATCGACCACAGACCAGTGTTTGTCTGCCATGACCCTGTGATGGATGGTTGATCTTTCGAGCAGGGTTCCACCCTTTTCCTAACCAACAACCTTCGAGATTCGAAAAAACGTCTCAGTGCCATTGTTAATGAGATAAGCATGTATTCAGATGATGTATATCAGAGGTTTGTGGTGGATTACAGGTAGATTAGGGGTTGAGTTGTTGAATTGCAGTAAGATTGTGACCTCTTTTCCTTTTTCCTTCAATGATAGCAAAAGTCAAGGAAGGTCTGATCTGACTTCATGTGTACATGACAGGAAATGGATTTCCTAATCAGGCCTGTTTGAGTGAAGGTGGCCTGGGTGTTCGGCATTAATCAGACTGCATTGTTGTGAAATCACTGGTTGGATCCTGACCTTTCACTTCTGCTTCATAAACGTACATGAGGGTGTCAGAAATTGCTGGCCTTGTGAATGAAAGGTAATAACTGCTTTTCCATGGGTTAAAGACAATTGCACGCTAAACCTACCCAGCAGCAGCAACATATCTTACTGTATAGAGTCTGTTATTTCGTTCATCAGCAGTTTGCATGTTATTTGAACTGCAATCATGTAAACACAGGGTCGTATATCTGAGAATCCATGATCTCATGCAATTCAAATGATTTAGTTCCCTTCACATGATAAAGATTTCACAGCAAACTAGTTCAGTCATGAAATCTATTCCGGTAACAGTGATGTTTGTGGCTCAGAGGACTGTTAAAGGCAGCTAAGAAGCATGTTGCATAGCATTCTAACCATGCAGGGGATTTTGATTAATAAGAATTGAATTTAGTTCCAGCTGTGACATGTTGATTGATCAAAAAGCTCATGGCTAAGGCCTCCCTTCTATTCCGTCTTATTTATCCTTTGTCAAATGGTTTCAAAATCAATACTAGCCTTGTACACAACCTTTTGTGCTGCAGGCGCTCAGGAAGGGGGGAAAAAAAAGAGAAGGAAAAAGAAAAACACCTGCTCTCTTGGTGATTGTTACTAATTTTTCCTGTCAAACATTTGAACACAGAATAATTATTTTCTGTGTGGTTTCAGGGCAAAACAGATTATTGTACAATCCATTTAGATAACTTCAGAGAGGGTTGGAAAATGAAATCGCCCCAAACCACACAAGTCAGGCCAGGGAGGTGATCTATCAGACGCTACGGCGAATAACTCAACTTAAAGATGCCATAGTCTCGGATGAGCTGGATTGTTCATGTTAGGGTAGAGGGAGCAAGTCCCTCATCACAGTACAGATGAGACTTACGTGGTGTTCACATGAGACATTTGGACCTGGAACATTCATGGATATTGTGTTTTTGTGGATGTTTCATAAAAACAGTTTGAAATTGCAAACTGGAGTTCATTTTTAAGTGTGTCAGTGGACTTGTGTTTTGATGGACTGTATCAGAATAAATTTCTTCAATTCACAGTATTTGCCAGTGAAAAAATTGATGTATCATGTCATACATGAAATATTTCTATTATTTTGAGCCTTAAAGCTTAAGAGTGTCAGTGTCTTTCAAAAGAGTGAAATCCTGTGGCCGAAAAAGTTGGTTTTACAGTTCTTCAGCGCCGTCATTTTGTATGCAAAGACGTGATAACCTACTTCTGATTGATTTTGGCCTAATTTTTCCTCGAAAGACGATCGCAACTGCCTGTGATCCCCGCTGTGGTTTTATTCAAGAAATAAATATAATTGTTTAAGGGGTAAAGTTTATTCCTCTTAAAATGTTTAAGAAGGGGAAAAAAATAGGCAATAATCTTTTTGGACCAATGAACATTATGTGAGCTATTGTGCATTTGATCACTCATACTGCACTATATATCAATAATTTATCTACTCAAAAAGGAACAAGAGGCCAGAGATGAGAGGTGACATGCCTGAGTGTCATCATATAGGGTAGGTGTGCACAAATAAGACCCTGTCTAACATGAGGTAGGCGTCTACGTCTTGTTTTATATTCTTCTTCATTTGTTTATATTTCTGTCATCTGTTCCGCAATCTTTGTAAAAACAAAGAAGAGAAGCTCTTATGAGTACGTGTCCTTCTGCCAGTCCAGATAAGTGACTAACCCCAGTGTGTATAAAGAGAAATGGACATTTATGAGCCTTTTACAACACACTTGAATCCAGTGGAATGACTTGTCTCAAATTTTAAACAAGCTTATTGAAATAAAAGTTGAGACCACTCCACGATATCACCATTAACCTGTCGATGGCTGGCTGTACAGCTGTAACCCAAGCATAGATCGTGCTTTTTCCCCTGCACTCCCCTCTTGTCTGTGGCTATAGAGAACCAAGGAAGTGTTTATCAGATGGGAGGTGACTCTGCCCTCGAGCCAGACCCTGCTCTGAGACAGGAGACACATCATAACATTGTCTGTCAAATGATTTGTAGTGTACTTGGCATATAAAGGCTTTAAAAGGCATTTCTCAATTCATTTTTTGAGCTAATGGAAACTCGGAGAGCTCCATCCTCCTTAAACAACAGGTTAAAGAAAGGCAACAGCTGTGCTCGGTGAAACAGTTTGTTCAGGTGTAATGGAACGCAGTTACACAGAGAGACGATGTAAATCGTAGGTGTTGGAGTCTCAGTGCGACACTTGCAGTAGGATGAGTTCTGGGTTCAAAAATGTATAAAAGAGGAGGAGGGGACTTGAACCCTGTTATTTAGACAGCTGGGGACATTTTAATTTTCTCTCAAATGTCAATTGTGTGTAACCATTAGTGAGGAAGCTCCAGGAAGTGGCTCTCTGTGAGCTGCACAATTAGTCAGGATGGAGGGCAGGCCGAGCCAAATTTGTTATGCCCCGGTCAGATCACGTAATTATTATTACTTTGGAAATCCATTACAGTCCAGATGATGGAAGGGAGGAGTTTGTTTGAGAAAGGCTGAGTTTTGGTAGTAGTTTACCCAGCTGGGTTTTATTTAAATTTGTATGCAGACCATACATAGAATATAATTGTTTGATTCAGAAATGGATAACTAATTGAATTATTCCAGTATGAGCAACAAAAGGTAAACAGAATTCATGCTCATGAGTTTGTTTTTTTTTTTTCATTCAAGCTTAATATCTTATATATATAAACCGCTTTTTAAACCAAGTTACACAGTTTTTTTCAGTTTATTTTGTTTTTATTTTAACATGTGTGGGCAGACATGGTGTCCACGTGTCTTATATATTACAGTGGCAGTGAGCTCTAAAATATCTGCTTTCATCTGAGAGACCTCATTTTGACTCCTGCATGGAAGAACTCACTCCTCTCACTGATTCACTCTGTTTCTCTCTGGTTACATATGTGCACTGAAGGCTCTTGGTTAAATTAAGAAAGTTAAGTACCTGCTTAAGTTTAGGAAATAGCACTTTCAAAACCTGAATTTCTCTCACAAACTGCCTCTGTGTGTCAGTTGATCCTCATGATATGCATTTTCAGAAACATGGAGTGGCTACATAATTCTCAAGAGACTGGGCTGTACTGTACAGCTTTCTAATACAGAGGCTGCAGTGAGTGATATCTCAAGTGTTAAGTGTTGTTGTTGATTGAATTGGCGAAATAAATGTTCACAGACTATCAAAAACATTTATTGTTTTAGTTTTTATTTCATTCTTTTGAACATTCAAAATGTTGCTTCTTAGCAAATGCACATACTTATTCCCAGTTACTGGTTTAAGCGAATAAGCCAGGCAGCGTCGTATCGTCAGATGGTGCTAGTGTAGACGACCTTGGACGTGCCTGTAATAAACTGATTTGTGGTTGTCAATCCGTCTTTATTTTAAATAGCACTTTGTAAAATGCTATCCAAAGTTTGGCTTAGGTGGAGATGCCTTTGAAAGATTTAAATCCAAAATTTGTTTCCAGAAAGAAATTGGGCTACCCATAAAAGCATGCGTAAATTGTGTAAACTGATCCTAATCTCATCATGAATACACTCATTTTATGATAATTTGAAAATACTTCAAAGGCATCATACAGCTTTTATTTTATGTGCTTTACCACTTGAGTTGT
This sequence comes from Odontesthes bonariensis, assembly GCF_027942865.1. Classification (NCBI taxonomy): domain Eukaryota; kingdom Metazoa; phylum Chordata; class Actinopteri; order Atheriniformes; family Atherinopsidae; genus Odontesthes; species Odontesthes bonariensis. The sequence continues at coordinate 33,438,005 of NC_134506.1, forward strand.
GAGTCACCTTCTTTTTTTCTTTTTTTAGCTGTAGATTTCCATGCAGGTATAACGTGATTGTTGTAAAAGTCAAACTTAAGACTCAGCTGTAGTGGTTTTTACAAAGAGACTTATTCCAAGAAGAAATTCTTTGTTCAATTAGTGGAGTTGATTATTCATTTGAAAGCCATTGATTATAGAAGATGTGCTGTCAGCATCCTCATTATTCCCTTTGGAGGATAAGAGTGCTTTGTCAAGATGCACGATGAGTCGATGATGTGTACCTCTTAGCAGTATGACATCTTCATCCATCATGGAAATTTTGGATCTCTCAATCTCTGGGCCCTCAGCTCTCAATCACAGTTCCCTCAGCTGCTGACAGGCGGCCACTGTAACATCCAGGAGGAGCAGCAGATGAGTTCTCCATTAATGAAAAAATAACATATCACACAATACAAATGGGTGCAAAGAAGTGAGAGCACTTCAGAAATGCCCAGATAATTAGACTGTCCAGCAGCAGATTGATGGATGCACTATAATTACCTTTGTGTTATTATTTCAGGGCCAGACAAAAAGGAGAGGCTGGTTTTCCTGCTTTGAGGTACTCTGATTCATTAATCTCATTAATGTGTGGAATTAATATCATTTTATCAGACATTCCAGAGCTGCTGTTGGTGTATGCGGTGAAAGCCATGACTCAGAACTGTCAGCGGAAGCGGATGCTTCCATCTAACACAACCCACCGTTGGCTCATCTGCTTTCAAATCACAGGATTGGTGAAAAGTGCTCACATCAAATATGAGACTGTGGTTTCATTTGGTATGCTTTTGTTTTATGGTCCATGCTCAGGGTAAGTGTCTTTGACAGAAGGGCCATGGTGACCCCCTGCAGAGGAATTGAGTGTTATTTATATAAATTTTAATATAAATGTACCGAAGTGGGAATTGAGCAGTTATAACTGCAAGCGCTCCGTGTTAATGTTGAATGTGGAATAATTCAGCATTCTGTTGCACAGCACTCTCATTTATTTCTTAACTTCAGTATTGGCGCAGCTTTATTTTAGCGAAGCATTGAATTTAAAAATACAGCTCTTCTATTATTAAAGATGTATTTTTTTTTTTTTTTTTTTTTACAAATCTACAAAACAATATTCTTGGAACATTATGTTTTCAACAGAAAATGGTATTCATAGCTGCTATTTAACACATTATAGTTGAAAAAAAAAAGTCACAAGTCACAACACGCATCCATCCAAATTTCAGCAGACTTGACAGAGTTGTGAAATGATGGATATTCTTTCTCCTCTCTTTGTTACTTCTGTTTAGGGCTTTAGGTGTAACAGTGGTCCTACTCCCCTCTACATGGGCTATAGCTTTGGACAAACAGTGTTTAAGATAAGTCAAATGGTTTATCAGGTTAGTTGAGGAGTGAACACTGCAAAAAAAAATCCCAATTGTTTACTGTTACAATGTAGTGGTTCGGAACGGGAGAAATTACGACTAAATTTCTTGGACTCCTCTCACAATGAGACAGCTAAAAATATTAGTATGATAAGAAGATGCACTAATTTATCTCTTTAAGAAAAAAAATATGTTTTCACTTTATTAACTTTCCCTTTATGAATATAGTAATATATTTTCACTTATTATTTCATATAATAAAACCCGTTTTCTTATTACATCAACTCTTTATTAACTTGGCAACAGCCTACAATATCTTCTCTGGCCCCACTCTGGCCCAGTCAACACACATCCAGCAGGTTTCTGCTCACCTCTGGGATCAGATACATGGACTAAAACATGCCTATTGTGCCTGCTGGTTCAGTGCTGACTCTGTTGTTAAAGCATCACCTAGACAAGCAACACAATAGCATGATGTAATGTACAGTAACACTCAGAGGTTATTTACTATCAGCAGTAACCATGATCTTACTTCACCAATCCTAACCAGGTCATTTTCATTCCTCACCTTAACCAAGTAGTTCCTAAACCTATCCAGAAATGTGATGCACAGCACTAACAAAGTACTTGTGGTGGGAAAATAGCGACTGAAACTGTAAGAAAGAATCAATGCATGAAAACAAGTAAGTAAAAGTAGTGTTACTCAACTTCACTCCTCTTCAAGAAGACTTTGTGGTGAGTTAAACTAAAGGATGTTTCCCTGAGGATGTTTTTTTTTGTTTGATATGGTGACCTCCCTCTGTGGCAGTTTGCTGTAGACAGGACCCAAATGGAACATGCATGACTTACTATTCTCAAGACTACTTGTGTTAACAATCCAAATTAATTAACTCTCATGCGTGATCACCATGCCTAAAAAGCACAGCTTGCACCCTAACAACACTGACAGATGATCTCACTACAGTTGTCTTCTCGGTGAAAAAGCACCTCACCTGTGTTACGCCGATAATCTGTAGCCACCGTACAAGCCATCGCTGACTGTGGGCAGACATTTCTCAATTAAGAAAGTGGTGCAAAAAAATCACAACATGTCTCTTCGAGTCACTTTAACTCAAATCAATACTTTAACTTTGCGTTTTGGGTTGTTTTAAGTGGTGAAAATGCATTCTTTGCCTGTCTGTTCTGTGTAGCTGTTCGCTTGGCGAACATGTCAGCCTGTCCCCTTGCTCCTCCGAACCAAGAGCACTTTGACCGCTATCTGCTGCAGGTGAAGCACTGACTGCTCATAAGCACTTCGCTGTCGCTGTTGGACTGCTCTTATTTTCCACTGTGAAACGTTTAAACATAGATATATTAAGATGAATTAACACCTGAAACTGCCCTTCGCCCAAAAACCCACATGGGTCTTATGCTTGTATAGGCTTGGAAGTAAATTTTGAAGAATATGTGACCTCTAGTGGTTTCAGAGCAACTGCATTTGTATTAAAAAAATGTCATCCAAGAAGGTGACGATTGTGTTGTAAAATGATTTTTTTTAGCCAAAACAATAAATATGTGTATGCAGGTAGTTTTGATTTTGGCTCTTAAAGGAGCCATGGCATGAAATTTTCCCTTTTTAAGGTTGTTTAACATTAATATGAGTTCCTCTAGCCTGCCTGCGGTCCCCCAGTGGCTAAAAATGATAATAGACCTAAACCATGCAATGGAAATTATTCTCCGCCTTTGGTAATGTGACCATGCAGATGGCCTGATCGGGAAAGCTGCCTCTTATGACGTGGCGCCTCTTATGACGTTGAGGTTGTTTCCCCCCAGAGCCAATAAACTGCCTTTCCCCGCCCACAGCAGGGACTCACTGCTCACTGCAGACGCTGCACCGATCCGCCTGTCAATCTCCTGCTCCATTCGTCCCTCACTTGGGGAAGGATCTCATTCCCGAGAGTAAGTAATTTAACGCTCTATAATTGTGTTGCTTTCCTGTATGTACAGTATAGTTACATAGCTTGTTACCACAAGAAAGGGTTTGTATCGTTAGCTATGCAGTTAATAGCATCTGCAAGCTCTTATCTCTGCTAACTGGGCTGTTGGAGGTGTTTGCATGCCCATGAGATTGTTAGCTCGCTCATTTTAGACCAAAACCCCCTACTTAAAGGCTTCCTGAAGAACAATGAATCCGCAAATTCAGTACATTTCATCAGGATAATGATTCATTCATGGTTCCAGAGTCAAAACGGTCAGTCTGTCTGTGTCGTTAGCTCTGCAGCTAATGGCTCAGTCACTGTCGCTAATGTAACGGTAAATAGCATGAGGTATGCGAGTGGACACCTCATTTACTGTAACGCGAGTGTTGTGTACTTATTTGTTGTTTTGATAGCCGTCCTGCTGTTGGTGTTATGGCGCGCACGATATCTGCCTTTCCCCTGATTGAAATGACTAGCGCTACGTGCATCTTTGCAAACCAGAGCAATCTTTGCCCCGCCTTTCTCCTCCTAATTTGCATTTAAAGCTGCAGACCCTAAACAGCTCATTCTGAGGATCCTAAGGAAAGCTCATTTTTGGGACTGGCTGTAATTCTGCACCAAGGAAGAATTTTGGGGAAAAAAACTCAGATACAGTATTAGGGGACCACTAAAGCCTATAAAAATAAATAAAAGCCTCCATTCATTTTCATGCCATGGCACCTTTAAAGTAGTGATGTTGTTGCCTAAACCCAACCGGGAAGTGAAATAAGGGCTTTAGTAAAGTGGTGTCATATCATTAAGTGATACAGATATGAAAAATATTTGTTGTATCTTGGTCTTGAACTCTCATCCGATGGTTGCATGAATGAACATTTCAAATGTTTTTTTTTTTGTTTAAGTAACTTCTGAGGTGATTTACTCCCTCTGACCAAGCAGCAGCTCCAGCCTGCTAGAAATGTGCTAAGGTCCCCTCCATTGTAGCAATATAAGAGAGTAGCAGTTCAGGCCATAGACTTGAACAACATCATGTCCTATCACCCTGCAGGTGGTTCAGTTTGTCGATGGGAGGAAATGGGATCTTTACACCCAATTTGAGGTGAAGTGACTCAGAGTTTACATGTAGGATATCCCGTGACCCCGGCATAATGACTTCCAGACTGCAGGTGGTCCTGCTCTTGTGTGGCAGTGATAGGACTCCATAAACAGACTTAATCACATTCCTCCAGCACTCCCTCTCTCTTTCTCTCCTGACTCGTTTGGCTCTTGCTTGGCTATTATTTTTCTATATTTCCCTGCATTTCTTGCTCTTTTCACTCTGCCTGTGTATGTAAAAGGCCTGGCCGATATGTGGGTTTTCAAGGTTCCCGCCTTCATACATACGTATCTGAGCACACACTTGCCCATTTGCACTAACCCAAACTACCATTTCTATGCATCACATATGAACGGTAGCACAAACACAAATAAACCCATATTGAGGGAGCTTACATCTGCTCCTACATTTCTCTGTTTTTGTAAGCTGATATATCTTAATGTGAAACTATTTCAGGCAATAAATCGAAAGTGGATGTTTTTAATAATCAGGTTAGTAGTTTCTATTTCCCAATTAACTTCTTTCAAAGTGCAATAAACACACACAGACACACACACACTGCTGTGACCTTTTTTATTACACAAAATTCATCCAAGTACTCATATGGACACTTTTTTTTATCAGATGTCCTCCTTATGGTGAACCCTTTGCACACTACTGTATGTGACTTTACCCTCTTTATATGTGCACCATGTGAGGAAAGCCTGCTGCCGGGGGTTGTGGTAATCCTGAGCCAGTCTTTCAGAAGGAAATCATGGTAAACAGTGTGAGCCGTCACAGAAACCAGCTGTTCTTGCAACCTTTCTCTTTTTAATGACACTTCATCCCATAGGTTGTCTGGGGTTGGAATACAACAAGTAACCATTTCCAAGTACAAACGCAGTTTGTGTTTAATTTTTTTCAGATTTTTTAAATTTTTTTTAGTTTCTTCATCCCAATTAACCTTTTATCCATTACAGATGCTTTCCTCTGGCCTTCTCCATTACCATTACACCCTTCATATTCAGCTGGCAGACGTCGCTTATTCTTTCCATTCATTTGGAGCTGTCTTCAAATTTCAAAAGATCACAATAGTTTGTCATGTGCAAACCAATAGAGGAGGAAAAACTCCTCTATTTCACCACACGCTTAATAGGACTTTTCTGAGCTTTGTAACTTAATGAAACTGAATATTATCTTGTGATAAGGAGAAGAGAGTTACCCTGGTCCCTGGCCTGCGTGGACAGCAGAGCGTCTTGCTTTAGCCTGGGATGATGTTGATGTAAGTGAGTTGAGTTCCTGAGGCATGCTTGAGAGAGTTTATCATTGGTTTGGGGGGGCATGGGCAGTAGGAACCCATGAAACCTGCCATCCTGGGTCTAATTGGAGGTCATTAATCATTTGAGGCTGTCCTGCAGTGAACAGTGCTGTGTTTCTCTTTGCTGTTTGGCCATCATGGAGAGTTATCCTCCAAAGACCAGTACTCCATGTCATGCTGGAAACAGTTTGATCATGCTTACATCCTTTTGGCAGCAAAGAATTGAGGTTTGTAATTAGCTAGTAGCATTTTTTAACAAGCTCTGAAATTGACAGTAGTCAGTTGTACCAGATGTGGTAAAAATAACAATACAAGTCAGTGTTAGTTTAATTCGGAGAAATGTTGTAATTGTTTAAGCCACAGATTTATGATGTGAGGACTTAATAGTTGTTTGTAATTCAGATATAGGTTGTCTCCATATTTATTCACTATTTACTACATATGGAGTTTGACATTTTCTTGAGCTCTCCAAATGTATAGTTCGATTTATAAGTACCCCGTATATGGTACTCAAAGTATCCCATAATGCACCATGAAAAACAGTGTGAAATCGATGATCATCCTGCAAATATTTACTATAATGCAATCATAAAAATGTCTGTAAGTTTTCTATATACAACTCCCTAAATACTCAGTATGGATCATTTAAATGAGTGTGTGATTTCAGATACAGTTGTACTTTACAAGTTATGCATTACGACTGCATTATAAAACTTTAACACTGAATCATTTTCATATTAACCGTTACTCGTGCCACATAACTTTAAATCAGTTGATATGGCATTATTATCGTATATGAGAATATGAAGAACCCTTTAGCAAGGCAGAAGAAACACAATAAATTTCGTCTTCTGACTTCTGAATTTTTAAGGCTTATTCCTTGGCCCTCAAACACTTCTCTGACAAAGCTTTCTTTGACACCCAGAAGGGAAATAATTTCACTGTATCTGTAGTTGCTTTTTGAAGCGCAACAACTTTAAGATGGTTAAAAATCGACTATAAAGGTGCAATGAATAGATCAAGTAAAGCTGTGTGTGTGCTCAGTGCCGTATTTTACATTGTGAAGGAGAATCATAGCTTAGGACTTCATAACACTGCCCTCTAACTTAAATGCTGTTTTCTCTATGACTTCCAATTATTCCACAGCTCACCAGTGCCAGATTTAACTCACTGATATGAATTAGAAGTAGGAGTATATTTGAAAGCTGGAAATCATGACCCCCTTCCAGCAACTATTGATTTCAGTAGCAGAAAATCCATAGTGGCTGATTTGTGAACCATTAAGTTTTGAACCCAAAGCTCATAATGTTCATATTCACAGCTTTACTCTGTGCTCATGAGGGTGAGGGTGGGATAAAGAGGCAGGGGGTTAGCGTGTTAGATGCTGAAGGGTTAGAGGGAGGATGTTAGCGAATGAAGGGGAAATGTTGGAGGGACTGAAGATCATTAAACAAATCAATTCAGCTCTATCTGGAAGATTGCACACACATGCAATAAAACAATGAGGAAAATGCACAAAGGGAACAATTTGTTATTATCATATTTACAAGTCTGTTTCAAATTTATCTTCTATTGACCGAGGCCAGAGCAGTACAGGCAGGGGTTCTGACCACCCAAGCCTGATATTCAGATGAAATGGATGCAAAACTGTTAGTGTTCAAAAGTGTTGTTATACCAGCAGAAATCTAGTTTTTTTAATCAATGTTTCAGTTATATTATATAATATTTTGCCTAAACAAAAAACAACAGAAACACTTATTTATTTTTTCTTTGTATTATTCTCACTTCACCTTAGCCTTGTAAATTCTGGAAATTTTGTGGTTTTGAATAATCTGTGCTGATCATACAGCGGTGTACCTTAGCCTGTATGACACATACATCTCCCAGCTACATAACACCTGCTTTGTTCTTCCTTCTGGTCAGCCAAGGGTCACCTCACACAGCTGCCTCACTGATATTTCTATGTTGTCAGTATTTAATGGCCATATAAGCGAGAATGAAAAATTTCCGCGCACTCGGCAGCTCTCATGCAAACTTGGTAAGTCAGTTTGGAAAAATCAGCAATGACAAAGTTCTCAAGTTAAATGAAATGATAATGAGCCATTTCTAAAATAAGAATATTGCACCAGAGGTGTCAAAAAAGTCATGAAGAAACATTAATCACATCCTTCATCGCAAATTCTCAGCTACACATATTGACCGTCACCTTAACACAACGTGTGAGCACAAACTGTGACAAACCCCCTAGGGAAACACTAATATGTTTTTCATACAAAGTTTGATTTGAGCAAACTGCAAGCTGCAAATGAAAAGTGTGTCTCACTCACAGAAAGCCATTGAAATCTGCTGGATGTCTGCCATCTGCCTGCAGTAATTGAGCGAGCCTTTTGAGGGGAAGAACTCCAAACACGGTCACGCAACACTTGAGTCTTTTACTGCACAGATACTTTCAGAAAGCCACCTCTGTTTTAAATCCAAGAGTATATTGATACGTTAACTGTTACTCTGCAACAGCTGTTATTCAAAGTAGAAAAGACCTTTTGGATCAGTTACACATTACTGCTTGACATGCACTTCAACAAACAACTCACAGATCTCATTTGGAGATTAGCCTTAATCTTGATGTAAAACCAAGTGAAAATTATTATTTGCAATGGTCAGTCAGTAGCTTTGTTGAGATTAATTAGAATTGTTTTTCATTGCACCAAAATTTTCCTGCAAAAATAAATGGATGTTTTTTTTTTTATGATTCACTGTTTTTTATTTATGAACAAAATCCCAAGATGGGAAACAGGAGCATTACAAATCAGTGATCAACACCCGCCCACCCCACCCCAACCTTAGATACACATCACATAAATGGATGTTTTGATTTTTAAATTCAAAGTTGGTTTGAGTTTCAACGCAATAAAGAAAAGTGAAGTGACATCAACCCAACACCAACTTTTATTTTCGCACAACAGTGGTCTTAAACACATTTTCTTTTGCTCATCCCAAATAAAAGAATTATTTCTGTACTCATGGCCAATTATTCTGTTTCGGCTTAGAGTCAGGAACCACTGATAAGATGGGAAACATCCCCTCAGGAATCTGAAAAAGCAGAATGATCAGAAGAATATATTTTCCCTGCTCCTTCCAAGATGTGTTGAGTGGCGTCCTAATCAAAAATCAATGTGCCCACTTGAGTAGGCCCACAAGGCTTCTGTAGCGGCTTATGTAATCTGATAATATCAATCATAACTGTGTTAGAGGCAATCCATCTGACTTTCACAGGACTGGGGTCAGTGAGTAAGGGGAAGGTAGGGTGAGGGAGCCTTGGCCTCCTGTACCATCAATTACCACTTATTATGGGGGGTTGCTTACTCTGCCAGAGAGCTGTGTACCCCCTACCATAAATAATATTAACAGGACCAGCCCCATCAATCAATACCATCACAGTTGTATTGCTCCAGCCTAAATGGCGGCTTCCATGGCTCTCCAGCCTCGATCAATGACCATGGCTCCTACCGACTAACACATAAGGGTAAATCTAGCTCTGTCTGAGCCCAGGGGTCTTCAGCCTGCCTTCTCCTGCTTCTTCAGCATTTGTTATCTTTTGGCTCTTTGACTACGTCTAACTACTCATACGCTGAGCACCCAACCATCACTACCATCTGAAGGTGCTGCTAAATACTGCTGCTGTTGCAGTCTGCCAAGTTCACGCTGGCTGGCTTGTTAACAGTATGAAGCACACACGGAGACGAAGTGTCAGAAAAATGTCTGAAAGAGTGATTATGTGGAATTAATGAGTCTGTTAATGATTCTTTTCCCTTTAGCCTTTACCTTTCCTTCTTTTTTTAGGCGTTTGCTGGCAATAAGGACACTTTAAGTTCTTCTTAGTGGCCAGTGGCTGCAGGATGGGGGGCAGTGCCAGAGTGGTGGTGTTTAACTCTTTCTGAATCAGCTGCCAAAGTTGAAACTGCATGATCCCAATTTTTTGTTACCACGTTCAACAAAAGAAATGTTTGAGTGGTTCCATCAGCTTCTGGCCGATTGTGACAGGCCACCCCACGATTAAGGGCCTAATTACGGAAGCAAATAATTAGCGAGTTGAGTGCAAAGCAAGACTAATCAGCCTCATCATCTGCCTGTGACCTCAGCTCTCACAAATCACTCGATACGTGACCAGCTCTGCCAACAGCGAATCATTCACTCAGGGACTCCATGCCCAGCTACCCCCCAACAGAGTAACTGATTAAGCAAGCCTTTACCTTGTAACTGCTCTTTGGGATTGTCACTGTTGGCATTTGTCATATACAACGATGTACTCTTGTATGTGCAATTATAGTTTCCACCTGTCACTACAGTGGACTAAAGTGATTTGAAAATCCTCTTTGAAGTTGATCTTTTACTTGGATAAGATTTGAATTTAACACAAATGTTTACAGAAGAAAACTACTGAAAATAGTGAAGCGTCTCAGTGTCTTTGCTTATGCTGTGCGTTCACCAGAGAAAATCGGCTCAGTCCAAGCCCAGCCCAGCAGTGACTTCAAATGCTGGCCTTACACTGACCTGCAGACTTCAAAGCTTGATCAAGCCTTCCCCAGACAAGGAATTCTGTGGTTCAAGCAATTTGTTAAACAGGAGAGAGGTTTAGTGTGATTTGGGAGTGAAAGGATGTTTCAGTAGTCCTGGCTAACCCACAACCAAGCCACTCAGGGCCTGTGAGAAGCACTAGGGATCCTGTCAAGAAATAGAGAAAAAAAAAAAAAAAGTCACTAATACCACTTGGCTCAGAAAAAAACGGTGTTGCTTTTTCCCAGGGAAGACGAGCACATCATTTTCGTATCAAACTCTGGGATTGTTATACAAGATATACTGTGTGCATGTTGTGTTTATCTCATTTACTGCACAAAAGCGCTTCAGGAGTTATGTCATATTCATTAGGGTTGATTTTAAAGAAGTAGATTAATGAACAAGAAGTGGGAAGTTCTATAAATGAGAGCAAACAATTTTGTTAAGCAAGCATGATGACTCTGTGCTGTGTAATCTAACAAGGCTCCATGTCTGACTTTCACCAGGCTCTTTGCCAGCTATGGAACAACAAAAATCCATGTCTGTAGACACAGAGAGATGTGCTCCTTGTTCACAGTATGCGCCCGAGTCTCATCTATATGCATCTAAAAGCCTTCACTGTGGAATACAAGCTTCAATGGACTCATTGAGTCCAGTGTTAGCCAAACATGTCTGAGATGTATCAGACAGGGAGGCGGACATTTTACAAACACTTAGTCTGTTTTCACATAAGGAACACCCCTGCCCCCTAAAAAAAAAAAAAAAAAAGAAAGAATAACTAAAGAAAAAAAATGGCATCTAGAAATTTCTCACTGACACACTTATTATATGAAATTAAACCTGAAGCAAAGCAGAATTGTTGTCATGGCAACTTAAAGAAAGTTGTCTTGTCCCCCCCTCCCCCCTCTTTGTAGTCGTTTGTCGTTTTGGAAATTGTGCTCTCCTAAGACTATGCGTCGCGTGCAGTTAAAAATGCACTCACTCTGTTTTCAAGATGTTGTATTTTAATCATTTTCACAAGAGGAAAGTCCAAACCACTCTTGTATATGCCTCCAGTAATCGTTACAGTTGGCTGAAACCTGTCAAGTTAAGATGTATGAGCGGGTATATAAAACGGACATAATTTCATGGTAAAGATGGGAATTGTTATTGCTGTTTGATTATTGAACCTTTCGGGCAACTGCAAAAGTCTTTACTCCGGATTAGCATTCAGGTTAAACCCAATTATTTATGTGTAAGCCCACAATGGTGTTTTGAAATCTGTCTCCTTTTTTAAACACTGTAAACAAAGGCTATCCATCATAACCCCAGACAGCTGTAATTGCTACCAGAGTGAGTGAGCGAGTGAGCTCAGGGCTGTATTAAGACATCATTCCGTCTCCCAGTATTCTGTATTGGTCTCATCAAACAAAGTTTGGTGTTCATCATGAATAGCGATGGCAATCTGTTGCATTGTTTTTGTTCTGTGCTCAGCAACTGATTTCTTGAGCGTCTGAGCATTTTCCCAAATATATTAATGCTTTTTCATTTTTAGTTTTAAACCCTCTTCCAATGTTTTGCTGTCTATTTGATATGCCTCAGTGGTGGGATTAATACAGAAAGTTGCTGGTCAAGTAGGGGAAGGGGAAGAAACGGAGATGGTGCTCACTGACTTCTTCCACTTTAATGAATTGAGAAGCATAGATTTTATGGAGCTGGGTTGTATTGACCTGTGGCTGCAGCTACTTCTTAGTTTCATAACATAATCGGCTCTTGACACACGATTATAATAACCCGATGCAATTTACTGCATTCTCTGCAAACCCATTGATTTTTGTGAACACCTCCAACAACCAATTACATTAATATTGCCGCATAATTAGTTTACACATTACTAAATTACTGACAGATTAAAAGCGAAATAGCACAGTTCATACCCTGTCCAACATAACTGCCAGAGAGGAAATTAATATGGATTCAAAAGGTCCTCAGAGATGTGGGCAGTAAAGGAGAGAGGGAGAGGAAAAAAAGCAACAATCTATAAGGCATGCTTGCATAAGGATATCCTCTGCAGGTTTGCCAGGTGTTAGTTTCAACAGGGGCATTCAGGCCTTGGTAATTAATATGATCTTTAATTAGATTTGCATATAAATATCAATAGAACTTGCTCCCACATGGAGGGCTTCTGCATTTTCAGTTTGGAGCTCTGCAGGCAAACTACTGAGACTGTCCATGATTATCGCCTCATTATCAAAGGCCCCCCATTTAAGTTAGGCTCGGACATGGCCTGCTTTCCTTCCCTTCCTGATAATAGTATACAGGAATATTTTAAGTGTCTGTGTTAAAGAGTAAACTTCACGTACACGTTTGCTGCAACAGCAGCTTTAAAAAATGGGAACTGAGTGTAGTTCACGTTTGAAACCATCGCTCACTCTACCTGTCCATCTTTACTGCACCTGACTTCCAGTCAGGAGAAGGTCGGGTGCTGGCAGATGAGCAGCTCCATGGCACACTTTAACTCCTCAGCAGAAATGTATTGCACTGACCTTTGATGGCCACATTGATCCAATGTACTGAGTGGCCATTTCCTCAGAAACAAACATATATAATTGGTATTGGGTTCCAATGGTGCTCTTTCGATGTCTCTGGGATGCCTTTCAGCAATATAAATCAGTTCACACTTATAGACACAATATGGGTGCATTAGTGCTGACTGGTCATTTGAGGGTGGCTGAGGGGTTCAGAATTCAATAGACCTCGATCAGGCACAACAAATCTATTTCCATCAATCCTCAGTTTCTAATTGTAAGCACATGCTTAATATGGTAATCATGGTGAGTTTTATATTTAGTATCTTTGACAAAGTTGTTGTTTTTGGATATTTTAGTGTCACTCAATAAGTGAACATGAGCTGTGATGATCAAAATGAGAAATTTTATGTGTGTTGCTTCACACCCACATAAATGGTGCCTTTTTCCCTTAGGTGTACCCTGCAGCTATTTTTATGTACGTACATGACTGGGCTGTTGTGCAAAATAAAACATGCGGCAGAAAAGTGGTGTTATCTCACTCTGTTTCAAGTTGTGCACTTCGGTTTTTAATTGTGGAAGAACCTGCTAGCTGTGATAAATATTGATATCTATTGTTTGAAATACTAAATTCTGCCCGCCTGATTGTGTGGGTGTGTAATGCACAAGCACCGCATGTTAGAATGTGCTCCCCTCAGGACTGGCGTGCGTCGATGCCTCCGATGCATTCGTCTTTTCACTGTCTCATAGATTCCCTCTCTGCTGTAATCCAGCGTGACAAACATTGTTTAAACAACACATGATAAACCTTCAAGGAGATGCCATTTAGTGAAGCTTTTAAAGGGAAAAAACTTTTTTTTATTTACTATTTTTAACTTTGACTTTTACATATTTCCTATTTTTTTACATCAAACATATTGATTGCCTTTATTTTCCCAACATCCCCCAAGCCCTTGAGTCTTGTCGACGAAGTCTGCTGAACAGACCCCGAGGAAAGCTCTGTGGCTGTGGGGAATGAGGTGTGCGTTTACCGAGGAGGACGGCAATCTTTTCAATGTTATGCACATCTCATTGCGGAGAGACGAAGCCCACTACGTTTTAATTGACACAATTGGAAGTACTGACTTTAAACTTTAAGTCAAAGCTATTAATATGGGATGCCCCCTAAAAGATTTGAAAATTGTAAAAAGTATTTTCTTGTTAATTAATAAGGACATATGTGAATTTTGCCCAATGATTTTTCAGTTTTTTTTGTTGTTGTTTTTGTTGTAAAATAGATGTGTTTTTATTTTTGGCTTTTTTGCCATGTTTAACAGTGGTTTTAGTGGTCAGCACAGGGGAGGGTGGGCGCTGGTTGTTACCTGTCCGCTCTGCAGCTCTGCTGTTTACTCAGCTGTAGGGCCTCTGTCTCCAGTGTAAGGGCAAAAGAAGCAGGTCACTTAATATTTCATTTCCCAAGTAAAACACTCTTACCCTTGTCAGCTAAAAAAAAAAAAAAAGAAAGAAGGAAACGAATCATTGTGATGAATGTGCAATCAGGCTGATTAACTCGTTATTAGTTATCCAATGGATCCTCTGAGGGAAATGAGGACAAGAGCAAAAAAGGTTGTTTATATGTCTCGTAGTTAGAGTTATGAATGTGATGTTAGGAAGAGGCCTCCGTGAACTTTTACCTCTGCAAGTTAGTGATTTGAAGCTGAATTATGGTGCTGACCTCCAGCACTTGTTACATTTTTTTTCCCAGTTCTATTGGTGTTTTATCCAAGCACCAAACAGACCTAGACTAAAGAGAAGTAGGTGAGAACCCAAAGCAGTTTCTCTGGACTCCTCTTCCCTGAGTTTTCTCTCAAAACCTCCTTCCTGCTTGCCTCCCTTATTTCCTTTGACTGTCGTGTGGCCAGCAGATGGTGCTGCAATCTCTTCGCTCCGCATCCGCTGCAGAGCCGCACACCACACGCTCACCCGACCTTCCACCGACATGCATCACACTCTTTCAAAAGAGGGGAAAAACAAGCCTAACTTAGTTCCTGAGTTGAGGCTAGTGTTTGCTGAAATGAGTAGAGATTTCCTGGTTTTGCCTTTGCAGGGGGAAAAAAAAGAAGGAAGAAGCTAAGTTTCTTCATCAGATGAGCTCAGGGTCTTCTGCAATTACCTTTACAAGTGCTCTCGCTCTTTTTTTTTTTCCCCTCATTGAGTGGGACCAGACAATGTTTTCCATTCTAGTTGCCTTTTACAGTTGCAGAAAGGGAGCCGGTGGGCTTAGTGTTGTCGCTTTTACTGGTAGGTTGGATGGCTGGGCCAAATATCACAGCTAGCATGGATGGTGGGAGGCATTATGGACGTAGGTAAGAGCAGCACTAACATCTTTCTCTTTAAGTGGACTGAGAGTAGAGGCTGAAGTGAGAGGTTGATAATTAAGCTCACAAGCATCTGCTCTGGGTTTGTTGTCAATTGAAGAAACGGTTATTTTCTGATAGCTATTTATTTTTAAAGTTAGTCATTAGTTTGTATTTGTGTAATTTTATTATTTATGATTTTTATTTGTATTATTATTAGTCAAAATGTGTAAATAATAAATTAATTGGTTAAATATTAGTTAAAAAATGTGTGTCTGTGTGTGTTTATGGTGAGCTTCGGGGGTGGGGGTGTTGAGGTGCGGAGGGCCGTAGCGTGTAAGCTATTGAAAAGGAGGAATGTGAGAAGGCATTATTGCCCACACTTCATGTGAATGGAAAAGGGGTTAAAGAAATGACAGCGTACAGTGGGTGGTAGGGCCTCAGCGCAGCCCGGGAGGAAATGGAATGAGAAAGTGCAGTCAGGCAGACCACTCATTCACCATGACAAATGGGAGAGGCCTAGGCCAAGGGGATACCTGATACCCCATGGTGGGCTGTGTGCACCTGCCTGGGCTCCATGTGCACCAGGCTGGAAATAAACCTCAGACACTTGTAGCAGCATCACCTCCACTGTTTACAGAATTAGAAATAATAAAAGTAAAATTAAGAATGATATAATGTTTGAAAAAGTTGACCAAATGAGGTATTATGTTTGTCTTAAATCATGTTTTTTTTTCTCCCCCTTATCAAATTAGTCATAGTCCTAGCCCAGAGTTATATTTGTTCAGTCCCAAAAGTTTGAGTACTTTCAGTAAAATTCCACATGGAAGGAATAAATGCTTGGCAAGAAGAAAAGGACATTATGTACATACTGTATTATTGCTGAATGTTCTCTCATTCGCACAATAAGCATGATAATCACTGTTTTTCATCAAATCTCTTTACCGGTTCAGTCGTAGTTGTTTGAATTAATTTGAAATATGGACAAATAGAAACAATAACAGGACAATTCAGACAAATTCACCCTAAAATTAGTCATCACAAATGATACGTGTAATCAAAATTGAATACATATGTTAAACTATATTTGAAATAGATAAAAATTTTATTTCTGAATTACCACACCTTAAGTTGCAGACGATAAATATTGAAGAATCTTCATTTAGTTTAATTTAGTTCACTTTCAAATACAACAGTCTTAAGTTATCTGTTCATTCACAATGAGATGCACAAAAATAGGTGTTTTTTGTTTTGTTTGTTTTTTTTCAACCAAAAATATTTTTCTAAACAAAAACAACTACAAAAACATTAATATGGTCCCATGACAGTCACAGGTTGCATGTCATGAGTTTCTAAATTGAGGCATATATCAAATTCCAGTGGCATATTAAATCTTTGGGAACTGTTTGGAATTAGAGGGGTGCTGCTATAATCCAATTGTGTCGGAGGAACAGAACAAGAGACATACGTAAACAGCAGAGAAGCAGTCTTCTGTTCACACATGCTCACACGTGGTTCAAGAAGTATACGCCGCCTCGGAGCTGTCACTCTTCCAAGATCGTCCAGGAAGGATTACTGATTACTTCGGCCCTGCAGGCAGATGAGCGGTGGTCAGTCTGTGGCGTCGGGGTGCGATGCAGCGTGCCATGATAATACTCAATCTTCTCCACTACTTCAGTTTTCAGATTGAGCTGTGGAACAGTTGCAGGGCTCGTTCCACTCAGAGGACAAACATTTTTTCGGGGGGGGGGGGGGGGGTTTGCCAGCCAAACATGAGCCAACCAGTGGAGTTTGTGTCACTGTAAAAGACAGACATATCACAAAAGCTTTTTTCTTGCAAATGCTACAAAATATTCCAACAGTCCATGCCCAGCTGTGAACAGTAACAGTGGTGAAGAGCAACAGCAAAAATCAAATCATTTTTAAAGCTCATTTGGTTATCGCACTCAAACTTTTGCTAATTAACACCATAATGAAAAAAAGATGAAAAGAAAAAAGTTGCTTTTTTTCACTTGTTTTGGTTAATATGATCATAAGCTAAACTGTCTTTGTTTCATTGTAAATGATCTGAACCACTGATAAAGTGTAAAACTTCAGTTTTGTTACTAAGGGAACTTTTGTTTAAACAAAATGCAATGATCTCATGAGCAGGGATGTAGTAGAACTTTTTGGAATTGAGCTTTTCTAAGAGAAAATGTATTCTTCTTTTTCTCTGCCTACAGCATTTATGTTAAATACATGAATACAATCTAATCACAACAGTATATACCTCAATTTAGTGGAGTCAATTTTTAATACCTCCTTTTGTGTTTTTACTCAAAGATTTAGGTGTTACATTAATGTTGGGCTGTGGGAATAATAATTTTCTGTTTCCTAATTTAATTTCATGCATATATTTTATACGTAATGTAAATACATATATTTGTATTTCACATCTGCAAATTTTACATTAAAGCAGTTCTGTGTTCCATTGCATTGACTCATCAGCATATAGTGCTGTGTTGTGAAGGTTTTAATCTCCTTCTATCCGTTTCTGTGATCCTATCATTTAAGTGTGAGTGTCCTCAGATTGCGCTGGTATCTCGCACAGCAGAAACATGCATCGTGAGGAAGAGTTCACAGTTTACCTTGATTTCTGGCTTCAGCTGGACTTAACCTCGCACAGCTACTAGCATGTGGTATTTCTACACATTTCCCACCAATCTACAGTAGCAGTCAGCCTGTTGTTTATGTGTGTGCAAAGCATCTGGGTTAATCTCATATTAGTCAACAAGGATCATTCTCACAAACAGCCTTAGTCTTGTTTCACAGAACCATTCTCTAAATTAAATGCGTGGCGACAGTGGATGACGGTGTATCTCAATTTAAGATTAAAAAAAAAATGAAAAAACGGAAACATTCATTTTTCCCAAATTCAAAGATAACCAACAATTCTATTTCTCTTGAAGATTTCAATTGCTGAGCCTGCTGAATTCTTAGAATCCAGAGCTGGAATATGTACCTGTAACCTCCCTGAGAGTCATTGTTTGTCATAAAGTTGTGTTATGAATTAGAAACTAATCCGAACCTGATTAGATTAGAAGTCAATTTATATTATTGAGTTTATGCCTTCGACTTCACAATCCTCACTGAAAGTTGCCCATTATTTGTCCTGTGCTCTTCTTTTTAGTGTGTACATGTTCTGTAATGTATATATTAATGTTATTTGGGGTGTCCTGTGGTTTGCATTACTCTACCGCACATTCCTCACCCATTACATACAGCACATCTCCCATTTCCTCTGTTTTACTTTCAAACTTAAATGTATTTATTTGGGGAGTACCGGCGGGTAGCAGGGACATCTGCTGCAGTATGGGCAACAGAGTAAACAATATGTTTTGAATTAAGATTTGTCCTCAGAATAAGCCTTATCTTATGCATAAATCATAGGGAGTTAAATATGCTTTGTAAGTAGATTAGGTCATCTGGAGCCCGTCCCCCTCAGACGGGCTCTGTGCATTGAGAGCCTGGAGATGTAATCCAGATTCATAATCCAATGATTCTTACAAGCTGTTTTGCAGCGTTAAATACAGGGTATTTGTGTTGATTTAATATTCTAATCTCCTTTAAACTGCCAGTTGCTGTCTGGTTCATAGCCATCTTGTTTATTGCTTGCTCTCTACTCTTAACTGTAAGCTGAGAAGTTAAGTCCAATGAGCCCAGTGGACTTCAAGGCGGGTGCTGAACCACTGTTGTGTCCACCAAAGTGTTGGACTTTAAATAAATAAATAACTGAATGAATATATGAGTGCGTTTTGAAGCTTGAAAGTTGCGTGACAGCCCCCTCTGGTCACGGTTTTTGTTCGTACAGTTTGTATGAACACACTTTGTGACGGGGAAACTTTTGCAGACTCCAGACTTCTTTTTTTTCTTTCTTTTTTTTTTTCTTTTTTTTTTTAAATCAGTGTTTCTGACGAGAAGAATCTTCGGGACGTTAATTTTCATTGGTTTCTTTTAATGGATTTTATTTTATGCAATTATTCTCAGCTGTTGTGTAATCCTAAAATTTACCGTAAAGTGTGAAAACAAACTTATGGTATGTGCATAAATGCAGTGCTTGTTTATCTGTTTATTCAAAAAAAAAAAAGCGGATTTTTGTCCTCATTGTGTCATGTGCTTCTTTATTTCTTTCTTTATGTGTATTTTTGCCTACATTTGCACTGTGAACGGATTAATCTTTTTTAAAAAACATGCGAAGACATGATGCGTGTGGTGCTGAGGGTGCGTGATCCCATACTTCATATATAAAGCTTAGAATGGAAGGTTTACCACAGCTCGTTGAATTTAACTCAATCCAACAGGTGGTTCTGAGAATTTTGTCTCTGAGGTTTTTACTGTCAATAGTACTTTGAGATAATTGACTTGTCATAAGGCTTAGTCTGATAATTCTCCTTGCTATTTTTTTTTTTAGATTTATTGTAAGTGGATTCTGCTCCTTGCAGATTTCTTCGGTGCTCTGACTTGCATGTCCAATATTATTAGATGCTATGAGTTCAGCCTGCGCAAATCTGTTAATGCATAAGACCATAAGAGCTTCTTATGTTCCAAGCCAGGCCTGAGTGAAGACACATCAGATTAATATTTGATCATGCAGAGGGGCTCTTAATCAGATTTGCCTATTCCCTCAGCTGAGTGCTCTGCAGCAATTATCATAATTGTTGCGCTAAATATGCTTGTCTTTACGGCTGACGGCTGGACGTGAGCGTGTGCCGTGAGAGGGGGATTCCAGCACCAAACCCAATTAATGCGGGATGGATGACTGGGCACGCTGAGGGAGAAGGAGGATACAGGGGAGAGGAAGGGGAGGGCCATGGGCGAGGACGTGGGTCCGACCCACAGAACAGGCTCTCCCCGAGCAGTAACCCTCCCTCAGTCATGCCACCGACGCCTACTTTTTCAAGGGAAATCAGAGGTGCCACAGGAAAAGGATGAGTGCAGCCAACAAGTGTCTATACAATTTAAAAATGTGCAGGTTTTCTCACTGAACAGTTCTGTCTCCGCCCTCAGGATGTGAATTATATTTAACAAAACTGCTGACAGGGTGTGGGAAGGGGAATGCTGAGTTGATTTCACTCTGATTAACTCTGCTCTTTTAGCTTATACTGTATAACATGTTTAATTGAGGCTTTACTTTTAATAGCTATTCATATAGGTTTGTGCATGAATAGACTCAAACATATTTTGTCAGTTTGTTGCTTAAAGCTTTGTAGAAACGGTATGAAAATATTTAATTCAAAATCCTGTTTATCCCTCAAAAATAGCGAAAAACCAATTTTTGTAAATTGAATTTTACAATCCTAATCTAATGTGACACTTTGGAAGTTATGTAAAAATGGCACGCACAACTAAATGTACAATTTAAACACACACACATTTAACTGTTAGGTGAGTCTTAGCTCATACCAAAATATCTAGGACATAAATTGTGGATTTGTCTTCTGAAAGTTAAGTATTTTCTACAAGAGACAAAAAATTGCTGCTTAGATTCCCATTTCAAAAAAAGAAACCATGACAAAGTCTCAAAAAATAGTTCATTCTTCCCCTAAATTATGAGATGATTAATGTTGAGGCTACAGTGTGCAATTCTTGAGCGAATGTGAAACTCTATTATTTCTATCATTTTACAGTGCTGAGATCATATTATTCAGATAAAGCTGAACAAAAAGAAATGACCTGAACTTTCAGTGATGTATTCCTTGCTGAAAACATTTTTAATGGGAACCAAAATCCCGCTTGAACGTCACACCGAACAATAAAATTACCAAAGCAAAGCTCTGCTCTGTGTCATTTTGATTGCTGTCTCATGAATATGCTGTCAGCCAACCAGTTTGTCATAAGTGTGTCTATCAAACAAATGAGCCCGCGGACCACTTCTGTCTGTATGAAAGTCATCTATCCCGTTGGAGGCATGGCTCTGCACAAAGAAATGCAAGAAGAGATGGATCCCCATTAATCTATGTTGACTGGCTGGAAATTGCATCTTTGTAATGAGTATTAGGTGTGCATCTACATGAATTAAAGCTGAATGAGCCCCTGATTGATTGCCTCGTCCCAAATGACGCTCCTTCCCATGATCATTATTGTTTAAAAGTGACTGAATCATATCGGGATGATTAAAAGTCTTTGCGCTGAGAGGAAGGAAGATAAAGGGCGAAAGTCTGAGAAAATGTGCGTCTGTCCCCAAATCCTGTTTATAAAGTCGTGGTTACTTCGAGCAGTTGAGGTTGTTGATATTTGGTCAAATTGGAAGCTGCAGTAGAATTAAAGTCAACCTATTTGCCAAGTGGAGTAAAAGTATAAGAATTTGACAAAGATGTACTGTTCCCATAATTCCCTGGTACTCTGAACAGGCTTCGAAATGTTGACCATCTCAAACTGATAAAAGGATAAGGATGATACATTTTAGTTGGATTTATTCATAGCACTTGTGTTACATCAGGCTCCATTATCGTTTCAGATGTCACACACTCAGCTTCACTGGTATGTTATTGTTTTTGTTATGATTTTCTTTTTCTGGACAAACTGACCACATGAAAAGTCTGCACGGGTACGTGCAGTGCATGGGCAGCATTTGAAGTTGGAGCCAAAAAGTCCAGGTGTTTTTAAAGGCATTGTGGCATTTATGTGGTCTGAACTATATGTCTGGAGTCACCCACACAAACGAGCGAAACATCTCTGCCAGGTATTCACTTACTTCATAAAGTACATTCATCTGTGGGCAGCTGATTTGCTGGAGTTTTGAGTCTCAGCCATAAAATCTTGACTTTAGACTCCCACTTGACTCCGGCTTTTTTTTTTTTTTTTTTAAAGGCCCCACACATCCAACAACTTCAGACTCCATAGTGAAATCACACACAGCCGCTTTTCCTTCTACATTTAGATGTTCAGCAATGCGCCATGAGGCTACCTGGTTTTGTTTCACGAATAAATTGGAACTGCAGACACAACCTGGTGCGTGTGGGAAAACTCGGCTTCAGAAAAAGAGCAGACCTCGTCACCTTGTGTCTCGACATATTTACTGTACCTGGACACACTAATGCTCCTCTGTAATGTCTTTCTGGTAATTATACTGCCAAGCACCCTGTTGGGGTAATTATACTAAAAACACCCTCATTAGCAGCATCAAGATGAAAACCCCCAGAAGCCTCACCATGTTTCCCCTCGTGCACACTTGGAAGGCCAACTCCTCTTGAACTCCTGTTCACTTTCTGCTCGCTTCACTGCGTCACATTATCATTTTCAATATGGCTGCTTTCAAAAAGCAGCACTGAACTGAGGTTATTCTTCAACATTTTGAATAACATTTTCTTAACTTGTTGCATGTTGTTTCTTAAACTTGCCTGAGGCTCATGGATATCTTGATTTTTTTTTTTTCTTTTTCTTTTTTAGCTGCTTAGTTTGGGGCTGCATAGTAGTTGTTTAAATGAAGAATGCTAGTAAAGCAAACAGCCTGCTTGCCATTTAACTAAAGGATTTAAACAGAAGAACCAATAACTCCTAGCACACAGACACACAAACACAGGCTGTTGTTGGAAAAAGTAAAGTAAAATGAAGAATTTCAGTGCTGTTTTCAATAATGTGACTTCATTAAAACTTAACTGTGTAAAAGCTTGAAGCTCAGTAAATATGACTGCCAGCAGGGTTCACTTTATCCATAAAGGCTCTGGTGAAAATGATACAAAGAAATCGTCTGAATGGGTCCAGCCAAACATTTTAGGGAAGGGACATAAAGAACGGTAGCTAAAAAAAAATAGTGGTGTTTTTGCTCTGTTCATGCAAAGGCACATTGTGTGCACTATACTAAACCTACAACAAAATTATATTAGTCCTGAGTCCTGCATTGTCTGGCAATTTGCTCTCTTTAAATTATTCAGAGGCAAGGCATTTTTATGTCAGCAACTATGTGTTTTCCAGGGACAAAGCTAGCCTCACCTAATAGTTTCTCTGCGTCTGCCATTTTATGACTGACATAGCTGTAAGCTGATTGTCCAGATATTTATGCCATCTGCAGCTAGGAGAGATAATTAAAGTATATAAATTAATCAAGCGCAATTAATTAGAGGCTTTATGTTCACAGCAGTACATCTTTGCATGTATAATTTATATTTATTGATTTGTTTGGTTTCATTAGCCCATAAGATAACAGTGCAAATGCATTAGAGAGGAAAATGCACAATTAGCATGCGGTAAGGGCTGCTGGTAATTGATACATCAGCGAGCACTCCCTGCAGATATAAAGCTGTGTAAACTGTCATAAGCAGTTACGATCGATGACTGATATTTCGCGCCATATCTCTCGCTTGATTAATGATGTTTTTGAAAGCGGACCCCCACTTAATGGGACCCTGATAGGCATGCAGAATTTACTGTTTAATCAGGGGAAGGAATTTATTGCAGACCAGAACCTGTGTCGTCGCTGGTGGAAATGTATGATTGGTCTGTGTAAGTGCAATGCTGATGTTATTTGCTCCCGTCAGCAGCCAATATGGCTGAGCATTAAGAGCTTTGTGCTTCCCAGTTGATTTTTCATTGACTGCGCTGCCATCGTTCATCACTGGCTGGTTTCTCTCTGTTCTGCAGAGCTGAGAAGAGGGCGAGCTGGGCAGTCGATAGCAGCCACTGTCTTCACAGCATTCCAGCACTTCTTGCAGTGCTAACAGTGTGTAAACTGATCTCAAAATAAAATACATATACCTATTTGTGTGATAATGAGGCCTTTTTGAATCATGTTATTCAACATAAATATTTTTAATCAACTATTGACATGTAAGTTTTCTGACTTATTAAGAATAAGCTACTGATATATTTCACTAACATAAGCATTCACAGCCATTTTTAGGACACAATATTATGCTTTAGATGTATTTACAACTTGAGTGGACGATAATTAATTCATTGGACATATTTAAAAGGGTACACACCTCTCTATACATGATCTTAATGTTGAGTTTAAAGATAATTTTCTGCAGATCGGCATGACAGGATTGGACCAAGCCACATACTTGGCGAAGGAAAGAAGAAAATTTCTTGTATCTTGTACCCCAGCCAAACAGAATAATCAAGAGCAAAGAGCCTTTGTAAGACAAGCATCCAAAAAGATAATTGTCATTATAAATGGGTTCAAGAGTTCCTTTGTTAGTATAAGAGAACCTTAGAAAGACAACCTTTGGTGCACCTCTTTAAAAGACATATGACTGCCTGCTGGGAGTTTGGCAAAAGGCACCTGAATGACCATGAGAAGAATATTCATCTCATCTTGTATAACAAACATTTAATCACAGTTCCCAATGTGTATGGAGGAAACCAGGCAATGAGCCTCTCTTCATTGGGACCATCCCTATAATCAGACATGGTGATGGCAGCATTATGCTGTGGGGATGAAATGCAAAGCCTCTCCTGAGCGCTTGGGATCTCAGTCTGGGGTGAAGACTTGGATTGCATCAAGACAACAAACTACCACATACAAAAAAGAAAACACAGGAGTGGCTTCAGAAATCTCTGAAAGCGTTGGAGACCTGGGGCCTCATGTACAAAGACTTGCGTGGCTTTCCTACTGAAACATGGCGTACGCTCAAACCCAAATGCCCTCCAACGTCGGATGTACGAATCTGTGCGCACGCATGTATCCAAGCACATTTCGTTTGTACATCCCAATCAACGTGGAATTGAGCGCACATGTCGGAGCAGCCGACTCCTCCCTGTCCACGCCCCTACTTAAATACGCAAATCATATTTAAATGAGCCCTGCACCTGCGATTCCCCTCTGTGTACGGTCAGAAAATAAAGAAAAAAGAATGAATAAGACGGGAAAAAAGAAGAACTTCACGGAAAGCGAGATGTCGGTGCTACTTTCTCAAGTGAAGGCCCGCAAAAATGTGTTCTTTGGCACGCTGTCCTCCGGCATAAGCAGCAAACGCAAGAGGAGTGGGTGGGAGAGCCTGAGGCTGTCAATGCTGTTAATGCTGTGGGGTAAGAGAAGCCACACAAGCAGAGGTGAAGAAGAAGTGGTCCAACATTAAGGTGGAGGTGAAGCGGAGACTGGCTGCCCACCACTGCAGTGTGGCCAAAACAGGCGGGTGGGGTGGGGTGGGGTGGGGTGGGGGGTGACCGACTCTGTTTTGAGAGTCGGCGCAACAATGGGTGACACTGCTCTCTCTGGGGTGGTGGGAGCTCATGTGGGTGACTCTGATTATCCTGAAGTCTAAGAATAAAGCCAATTTATAACACCCCCAAGCTAAATACCCATGTTTTTGTGTAACTCACAACAACGTGTTCATACAGTAACGTGCAGAAGTGCGCCGGGGAAAAGGTGAGGCTGATTAAGACATTTCACACTTTACGCACGGGGTTATTAACATTTGCCCACAGAGACGATCAGGGGCTTGTTAGAAAGATCTTAAACTGAAGTTTAACCAGCAAAAAACAGCAAGAAACTAACTTTAACCAGCGACTAATATATATAATATAATAGGCTAATGATGCTGTGAAGACAGGATAGAAATTGGGGGCGCACATACTCAATGCGCGTCACGGGAATAATATTAGGACCATTACAAGAATGAAGTTACTCACCAAGAAGCCACCCATCACGCACAGTGCCACCTTGTAGTCTGTTCCTAACGATGCCGTTACTCAGAATGTATGAATCGTGCGTTGAACCAGGGCACCTCGCCACAATGTTGGTTAATTGCATTTACGCATCACATATGAATGAAAATGTTTCCTGTTAACATACAAATTCATCATGTGATGGCGCTTTTATAGCAATGTGTGCGCAGTCGATGGCTCCGATTACAAAATCGGCTCTCGCTTCAAATTGAGCTTTAATGTTGGCCTGTTGGGAATTTGATATACGTGGCTGAGATGCGGATAATTCTGTCCCACACGGCTGGCATGGCTCGGCTGGCACAGTCCCAATCGGTTACCTGCCCCTGGAATGCTCCGGTTGGAACCCCAGTGTGCACATCACCTGTGGGCACAGGCAGCGCATGCCTCCTCGCTGTGTTGCGCTCCAACGCCGGCCGCAGCTTTGCGCACAGTTCTAGGAGGATTTCCCTCAAAACGGCTAATGAGTAGAATCAGTCGCCATCATATGCCAGCTAATCCTCTCTGTTGTAGTGAACACACGCTCTCTTCGAATTGCACCATTTGCAAAGTCTTCTAATACTTTTAAAGCAGCCATTGTTTTTAATGGTATGCATTGCACCACTTTGCGCTGCTTTTATATCCACTCGTGTAAATGGAGACACATGGGTGTATTAATTGTTTATCAGTATTAATTGTTCATGTGTCTCAAATGTGCACATCACTGTCTGAGGACTAATTGTTTTCACATTTATTTATTATAACAGTTTCCCAACATCACCTTAGGTGTCGCCAAAGAATCAACAGCTGCAGAAACGTGCGTACGCCAGCCCTGAAGTTGGCGTGAGGCACCGCACATTTCCACGGTCTTTTCTTCTTGATACATCTGATCGTTGACGTGAAAAGGTGCGTACGCCACTATTTTGTGCGTACGCACGCTTTGTACATGAGGCCCCTGAACCCTGAAGATGTCAGGAGACATCTGCAAATAGCCATGTACTGACACTCCCCATGTAGCATGGTAGGACTTGAACTTTTCTGCCAAGAGGAATGAGAAAAACCTCCAAAATAAAAGCTGTACTGAGTTCATAGGATCATTCCAAAAAGGCTTGTAGTTGCCATGGCTGCCAAAGGCGCTCTGAGTTTATAGTAAGGGTCTGAACACTTCTGTAAAGAGGGCTTTTTAATCTTTTTTGTTTAGTAAGTAGAGCTGCACAGGTGGTGTGGTGGTTTGCATTGTCACCTAACAGCAAGAGGGTTCCAGGTTCAACTCCCAGCTGGGGCCTTTCTGTGTGGAGTTTGCATGTTCTCCCTGTGTATATGTGGGTTCTCTCTGGGTACCCTGGCTTCCTCCCACTGTCCAAAAACATGCATGTTAAGTTAATTGGTGTCTCTAAAATTGTCCTTAGGAGTGAGTGTGTGTGTGGTTGTGTGGCCCTGTGATGGACTGGCGATCTGTCCAGGGTGTACCCCGCCTCTCGCCCGATGGATAGGCTCCAGCTCCCCCGCGACCCGATCAACGGATTAAGCGGGTATAGAAAATGGATGGATGTTTACAAAATACTCCAGAAATATTGTATCAATTTTGATTCTGTCCCAAAAAGAAAAATGTTGAAAAGCTTTAATGGGTGAAAACACAGAGACATCCAAGAGTACTGCCATTGACAGTATTGCAGTAGGAATGCACATCTGGTGGGTATCTAGCATGTGTACCTAACAAGTCCTTTATTTCTTTTTCATTTCTTCATATTCCTCAGCTGTAACTGTGTTTCTCACTAACATCAGAATTTTTAGTTCCTGTTTGGTGTCGCTGACATATTTTGAGGATGTCGTCACTACATGCTGCGGCATTGATAATTCATGTGGCTGTTGCAATATAATCACTCTAAATAGGATGTGGGCTTTATGGGCACCACATGTTGCTGTCTGGGAACAGCTTCTGTGTATCTCTGCTCATGACAAGGCAGATTTTCTCTCGGTTATGCTTGTTGTTACAGCACATTAAGCCTGTCTGCTATTCTCTGGACATGAGAGGTATGGTGAGTGGCTTAAACCCGTGTAGGATTAGTCAAGATGCTGGAGATATATGGTGTTTTTTATAAAGCACGGCAAACAGTGGGTTTCAGGAGCTGCCTCCTGCACCTGGGTTCCAGATACACATACATTTTTGCCCTGTGTCTCAAGCAATTTCCTCCCCTTATGTCACTGTAAATACCTTCAGCGACACCGCCCCCTGTTTAAGGTTGCAGATATGTGCCTTAACAGAGGAAGAAGCCATTTGGCCTCTAGTGGTGTTCTTAAAAATCAGAATCTGTCTTTACACCTGCTAATATCTGGTCTCACTTCCCACCCTCAGGGGATTTCCTAAAATATTGTGTTGTGTTGTAATTTTCATGCAAACACACACATTTTTACAACAGCCTTACTCTTTGATTTCATTGGATTTGACTGAGGCAGCTTATGACTAATTAGGATTAAGACTAATGTCCTAAAAATAAGAAGTGGGAAAATATTTTTTTTGTTTGTTTTTCTTGTAATATGAGGATGACAGTAGCTGTTGTGCATAATTAAAAGGAAGGGTCTGTCTGTCACAAAGGAAACTGTAAGAGAAACCTTTTGACCTTCTCACCTCCCCCATCCTGAACCCAGAGCTGAGATAACAGCTGGAGATGTTTGGAGCTCGCTTCTCTCTGATCCTCTCATCTTGCTGTGGGAGCTGGTAGAGAGGTGGGCCGCCTGATAGCAGGACCATATTGACATGGTCGGATCGTCGCAGGCTTAAACCCACAACAGGCTATCTGATTTCATTCTAAGGGATCCCCAGAGACGGAGAGCTTCCATTTTTCTTAACTTGTGTATAAGTAAACTGCCGGACCTGGCTGGGAGGTCAAATCAATCTCTGCTATTTATTACATAGAAATGTGACACTCGGTCTTAAATGCTCCCATCCCAAGTGATTTAGCCCCGTGTCTGCGCTGTGTCTGCATAGTGTGTGCTGGTGTGTGTATTTGTGCATGCCAGCGAGGTGAAGAGCACTGCATTTTACGACCATTGTGCCAAATTGTCTTCTTTCTCCGGCTCGTCTCTTGTAAACAAAGATGGGTTAATATGCTCTTTGAAGACAGTTTTATGTAAAGCTTTTAGCCCTGGTGTATGTATCATATTTACTGTAAGTACACTTCAAACACAGGGGCAGGCTAATGTAAGGAGAATGAGTAAGGATTGTAGTCATGCTCAGGTCAACCCTTGAACACAGTGCCTAAATATGATTGGTATCTCCTGCTCACGCTTTGATGCTTGTTCAGGTTATGTCTGTGTTAAGTTGTTCAAACAGCGCTGGAAAATAGGACAGTGACACAGTCATTAGTCCCTAAAGGGGGATGCAATCCTATTTCTTTGGGAAGCAGAGCTCTGTTTACTGCGTGACAATGTAAGATTGTGTGGCTCATGCTGTCTTAATTGGAAACAGTCTCACCCTACAAAAGGTGCATAAGACCCCTGATTTCGTGAGGCAATCTCAGTCCTCCCCTTTCCCATCCCCATCCCCATCACCTCCCCACCATCCTCCTCCTCCTTGCCTCTGAAGAGCAGCACAACCCCCTGAAGCATTTCCTTAATCCTCTGGAAGATCATGCTCTCCCACTAAATATGGTACCTGTGGACAAACAATGGATTTTTCCATAATAATAAGTTGAAGATTTCATTATGAGTGGCTAATGGACGGACCTGTCTGGGGTCTGTATAGATACACAGAGAAGCTTCCCTTTTGATCAGCAGCACAGGGTTAATCCATGGTAAGAAATAATGGAGGTTTAGAGAGGGGGTGGGGGGGGAGTATTGAGCTGGGCTGAATTTACAGCCGAGAGGGCTCAGTAAAAGGATGATTTTTAGAGCCTCTCGCTGCGTATTGAAGGGAAGACTGTCTGACAAGTCATCAATGAGCCCTGGCGCTGTACTAAACTAATGAAAGCTGCATTTGATCTTCTTCGAAGAGGTTCAATACCTCTCCTGCTATTATTTAAGTCCTCAGCTTCACCCAAACCTGTTTTCGGATCCACAAAAATCATTAAATTGCACAGTGAAGTAAACTGTGTTTGTAAGTATTGGATGTGGAGGAAATATCCAAACTACTTATAATGTATCCCTGTTGATTACATCCAATATACACTTCCTGACTTTTTTAGTGCTTGTCTGAGTCTTTTTGCTTGGCTTGGTTCAGCTAACATTACCATCTTTGTAGCGTAAGATCTGCTATTTCCATTCAGTGAACAAGCATTCACGATACCCACAGTTTATGTTATGAACTTAGCCTTTACTGTCTTTGTTATTACTTTGGTCTTCTTGTGTGGTCCGCTCACTTTAGTGACACTTCATTTGTGCACATGAATGTGAATCACTCTATAGGACAGCACTTGAGGCATTTTACACGTGCTTTGACCTTGTCTGTGTTTTACCATTCTGCTCTGAGGAGGCCACCTGAGAGTCAAACTGTTTTAACCAAATGCCATGTCTTATCCTCTGTTCACAGTTTTAACCACAAAAGAATAAACATTCTACTGCCAGCGGCATTGTTTTCACATTGAACCCAAATAAAAATGTAAGACTAGCTGTTGAATTTACATTCATACCCAAATGTTAAGGGGCCATCCCAACTGCACTTGAGAGGCAAAGCAGGATGAAAGATTTGATCTGAGCCTATGCCAAGGAACAGGGAATGCGTCATCTGCTAACATCAATGATGGGGCTGCACCGCAAGCAAAACAGCCCATCCTTGCACTTGAACTGCTGTGATTCAAGGTTATGTTAACTGAAACATGTTGAAGCAATAATATAAACACTGTGATAAACCAGCAGTTTGGAAGATTTCAGTAATAAATCTGGCCGGAGGGGGCCTGACTGAAATTTGTGATGACATCAAGTGGTTGTTAGTGTAAAAGTCTCCCATTATGCATCTGTTCAACATCGGGGTTCATTGCAGCAGCTTTGAGGGTATTATTTGTGTTTGCTGCAGTTTAACAAACCAAATGTGTGGCTCACTAATGCTGTGAATCGTCTAATTGTATACATGATACATGAACACTTTTCCATCTTAAATGCCCTCCACTTTAACCCCTTCGAACTTCCTGTCAGAATAAAAAATATGTTGTAGCATTCTGATGGCATTCTGATGTGAAGGGACGGGGATTTTTCTTTACACAAACACAAAAATGATATCAAAACCACAGTCAGGGCTGAATAATGGTGCTAGTAAATATAATTTTCTCCTCACTGATGGATTTTCAAGCCCTATTAGGAGCCTGTAAGAGACAGTTTTATCATCTGGTAGGATAACATGAAAATATTCTATTTTTTTATTCTGTGATATGCTTTTTCATCCATTGGTCTGAAATCACAGCCACTGGTAGACACTGGTGTGTAGAATTGAAACTAAGAGAGGGATGTTACAAAGAGGACAGTGTTCTCACCAGGCTGATAGAGAAAAAGAGGACAGAGAGAGATGCATGGTAGGAGAGAGAGCTGCTGGGGATCGGCCGGCTAATCCTCACATATATATTCCCCTAATTAATCCTGATTACCACCTTTTAATCGGCCTGCTCAGGCTGCCTTGGAATAAAGTGACACTTCCTAATGAATTAAACCTGCAAAATAGGAGTGCTATTCCCATTGTATTTTTTTTGTTTTGTTTTTTTCAGCCTCCTATATTGGTCCCGTGTGGGAGCCTCCAGTCTGTCAGTGGCGTGTGGTCTCACTAGTTAACTCTCTAGTTAACTGCTAAATACTTGGGTCACACCTGTGCCCTTTTATGGGGTCTGGCAAATCATAGGGGTGACTGTTGAAGGGAGAGATCAGTCCAAACGCCCCTGCTGTTAAATATACGTAAGATTCAAACCTTGTGTATAGACACATGGCTTTTAGAATATAAAAGATGAGGGATTTGTGGATGTCTGGTGTGTTAAAGCTTCATTTTGCACCATATCTGTTCCTTTGAGCTGCCATTGATATAAAAAAAAGGTGCCATGCAACTTTCCTCAACTCTTGCTGCCAACAAGAACAGAGATCAACCGCGACCTCTTGACCAGTCTAGTGTCTAATCCAAAGCAATGCACATTTAGTTGCCGAAAAAGTAAACAGAAAGATTGCTGGCCCTGCTTTTACTTCCGGGTCAACAGCATTCGTTGGCCAAGCGGTTTGAGACCACAGCAGTAATGAAGTCTGTCCCCCTGCGGTCAGGCCCTCTGCCTCCCTCATTTGAGTGGTCCATCCCTGGGAGATGGGATCCTGTGAAGCAGTGATTGTTTCCACAATTAGGTGGGCAGAGTAGTGAAGCGGTGCTCGTGGATCCCTCCCATGGATTCGCTCCCTCAACACAACCTGGGCTGAAAAACAATAGCTAGCTGTCGCCTGTCGGCTGATGTGCCTTTGATCAGCCAAATGAAGGCTGCTGGCATTTCTTATGGAGTGGAGATTGCTTATCGATCTATATAAAAATATTCATGCTAATCCCAGGCAGTGGAGACTATTTTCAAGCCGGGTTAGCAATCAGAGCTGCCGTCCTGTCTGGAGCAATTCGCTGAGCTGGGAAGTCTAATCAGCTCAGGGTCCTGCAGTCAAATGCACTTTGCTGTTTAAATTTGGACCCCTGACATTGATGGAGGAGTCCAGAGAAAGGTGTTGACAAACCAAATTGTTTGTTCCAGCACTATTTTGCTAGAGATCAAGTCCAGAGTAATGCGCAGTGAATTTGTTCATTACTAGGGGAGGTTGGAGAGGAGAGGGCTGAGGTTTCACCCTCACCGTGTTGGAGAAGGACTAACGTTTCAGGGTCGGAAGGGGGGAGATGCTTGTGTTTGTGTTGTGTGTGAATGGTAGTCATGATGCATGATGTGTGTGTGTGTGTGTGTGTGTGTGGTTTGGTGGGATGGGGTGGTGTTATGTGACTGAGGGGCGGTGGGGGTGGGGGTGGGGGGTCGCACGGAGGAGGTTTTTGAAATATGGAGGCTGAAAGCATTTGGAGAACACAATCCACAATCTGTGCTTTTAGTACTTGATTTTTACACTTTATTATCCTGCCATTTACTTAAAAATCAGATGTAACTTTGTGGTTTAAAAAATGCAGAAAAATTAACTGACATTAGTTGAAGTAAATGGATACAAGGGAGGCAAGGAATAAGACGAACTGAACAGATTATATTGAGCACTTCCATGTAAAAATAAAACGCTTAAGTGAATAAATAACTCTTCCAGTAGGTGTGTGCACTATAGCTTCCTTGATCACAGATTATGTTTCCTTACTTCCTCTGGAAAAAGCCCCATCATCTGCCCAGTGACGCAGGGCATTCTAAATCTGTCCAATACGTTAATACTGTCATGCAATTATTGTGCAAAGAAATCTGTGAAGAAAAAGCATTGCCAGAATGGAGAGATTATCCTGCTGGAGGGTTGAAGGGCTAAGGTCTTACCATATGGCCCAGATTGTAATGTGCAGTGTCCTGCTTCAGGGTCAATCATACATCAAGTATTAGTGTCAGGTGGGGATTAATGCTTAATGTTCCCTCACCTCCAACACTGTACTCTACCTGGCTCCAGTTACTGCCTCTACATGACGTATTTCCCCGCACCAGGTAACAATGAAGGAGAATCTGAGGAGTTTGGTTGTTCACAGTTTCATGTGATGAAACTGTGAGCAATCAGTAATCAGTCTTGTCAAACAAGAGAATAGTACTATTGTGGTTATTATTATTGTTATTAGTGATTCTGATACTGTGCAGTTTGGAAAAACAACAGACTCCTCTTCTTTGTCTGCTTAGCAGCCTCTTTGAAAACGTTCATCTGCTGGCTGTTGCTGCAGAAACTACTGATTAGCGAGATTATTGCTACTGTTGGCTGATGCGGGGCCATACATTTTCACAGGGCGTGATTTACCCCTCACTTAGAGCTTGTACACTCTGCAGCCAGAGATGTTTCTGTGTGCATAATCAAGATTTATTTTCAGTTCTCGCGCTGATATTTAGCTCATATGGATTGTTATTATTCATCCAATATAATGCACTCATATGAAGGCCAAAAAAAAGCTATAATTTAATGCAAAGTGGAGCACTAAAAATAATGCATAACCGTATGTTATTTGATAATTGTTGCAGTTAAAAGCATCTTAGTTTCTTCTCAACACTTTTCTTTGTCTCTTTACAAGAATGTGTGTACAGTACTGAGATGGTATTTTCCATGGAAACTTCAGTTACCTTAAATGGCCTGTTGTACCCAGCCAGTCTTTGACACCTGGTCCAGTGTTAAGCCAAGTCCTTGCTAAGGCATTAACCTAAATGACTATATAAGTAATTAACCTCATAATCCCTTTTTGACTGATTAGAATTGATAGGTCGTTTCTCAATTGACATCAGTGGCTGTCATTATGAATCCTCTCAAAACAAAGTGGCAAACACTAATGTCAAGGGGGTGGGTTAAGCATATTGTGCATTACAACCTTGAAAAATGTGTTGATGGAGAAGGTTACTTACGGGGAGGGTGTGACATGGCAAGGTGAGATATTTCCGTGTGTATATGAGTGTGTGTGTGATTCACATATGTCAGACAGCAGGATGTAAGGTGCAGGTGTCACCAGGCTTTTCGTGCTGCTTGTCACTTTGTGAATAAACAGCAGTTGTTCGTTTGGGAAGGCGGGACTGATTCATGTGAGGTTGGCGGAACATGGCAGATGGATGTACTTTTTCATATGTGTAAATAGTCGCAGCTAGCTATTAACATACCTCTGTGCAGATGGCAAACTGTAATAAAGTACAGGCGATAAAACAAGCCTCCTCGTCGATGGCTGACGCCCAGCTGATGTTTGTTCATTTTTACATACAGTGCAATATGTTCTGCAGCACAAGGGCACAATAACTAGTGGGGAATTTAAGCGTGCTTGTCGTTCCTGAATAGTAAACAGCTTTATTGTTGCGGTAAAAGCCATTTCATCTGTTTTAGTCTCACATCTCAAAAGTTGAAAACTTGATTTTGTATTCCAAATACAATATTTTTACATCCTATTTGATCAGATGAAAGACTTGTATAGAGACACAAAGAACATCAGGTTTGGCTTGTCTTTTCTCATGCAAATACCGAGGCAGAGCGAGCTGGTGCAGGAACAGCAGCAGACGTGGTTACATGTTAGCTGAGGGGTGTGCGCTGACGTCAGAGCCACTCTGGCCCACAGCTGGTCCCCCTCCAACTAGATGATCGGCTCCTTCCTGGCTCCAGAGACTGGAGGAAGAGGCTGAAAATACCAGACGGCGAACGAGAGCGGCAGAGCCAGACGGGTAGAAGGGGGCAGAGAAGAACTGAAGAAGCTGGGAGTGTGAGGGAGAGGAAAAAGTTGGGGGTGCGCTGTCTCGGCATCCAGATGCATCGCAGCCACTCTCCGCAGTGATGCGTGCATTTGCGGAGGACGTGCACGAGTCTGCGGATCGCTAGGACTTGTTGTCTGTCTGCTGCTGGTTGTGGCAGCCAGCTGTCAAGGGAGCTCAGGGGGGGAGAGGGGTGGCCAGGTGAAAGGAGGGCCAGTGGCAGACAAGGACTGGAGCCAGCGCTCGCTCACTCCAAATGAATGGTGACAAGAGCGCGAGAGCCATTGATCCGCTGGTCAAAGCACCCCTAAGGCTGCAACCTAATGTGCTGAAAAAAGAAACATCAGTCCCAGTTGGGGCTCCGAGAGAGAGACAATCCTCATCGGATGAAACACACCTTACACACAACATACAGGAGATCAATAGAGAGAGCTGGTGGACGTGATCATTTAATACATTTGCATCCATTATGAACAATAACCACACAAAGAATTATATTTTTTTAAACAGTGTAGTAGCTAACAAAGCATCTCTATACATGGAATTTGCATTATCATACAGCAGCTGCAGCCTAACAGCTTTTAGATCCTGACAGATTGTTTTAAAACAAATAATCATATGACAACTCTTTGGCAACTTAGCCAGCGACTGTGTAAAAATTACATCTGTGAAGTGGTAGTCGTTAAATGTGTTGTACTGGTAGCTTTTTTGTCTTATTTACATCTCCTGGGATCATCCAAATCATTGTCTGTATAGTGCCTCGGAGCTAAAGTACATGTGTCAACAGTCAACAAGCACATATGCACCAAAAACACGTGAGATGCAACCGAACCCGTAACGCAAAACACACTGCTAACAGCTTGCAAGCATAAAACATCAGTGGGAATAATTATCTAATCCAGTCCACCTGGCTCTGCACTATGCATTTGTCATGAAAAGTAAAAAAAAAAAAAAATTACATGAATAGAATCCATTCCATGCAATTAGTTTTCACCATGAGCGCTTGAAAATTCATTACGTGCACTCTTAATATTGAGTGAAGTCCTAGATGTGGTGATTTGGGTCTTACGTGGTGCTTTGACACTTGATTGGCTGGTGTAAGCTGAGCCAGGCGACGAAGCAAAGAGAGGCCTTCTGTGGGTGTAGCGCCAAGCTGATTGATTGGTGATGCGGGCTGAGGGAGATGATTGATTGATTGAGGTTGGTTAGGTGACAAACAATGCAGCTCCTAGCCCATCAAGGTGCAGCCCTGTCAGTGGCAATAATCCCTGATTGCCCCTGCTCCCTGCCCACCCTCCCCATTCCCCCGAACCCTCCCTGTCTACCTCGACATCCACTCCTTTAGGACTAGACATATACATGCACAAACGCTAACAAACACACAACTGCAGCACCAACCCGTACGAGCACGAGTGTACATTTGAACGCTGATTGTCAGATTTCCAGTATTCAAATGTATGACAGTGAGATGAGAGAGTTTTGTTTCCTTTCCTCCATCTCCACCCCAGGACTAGCAAATATCAGCAGCTTATGCAAATAGCTCTATTTTGCTTTGACACACAACTGCATGCGTGTTTGTGCATGCCTGTGTGTGCTGTGCTTATGCGTGCATTTGCGTGCGTGTCCCGCCGACTGCACATCATGTTCGGAGCAGAGCAGCCAATGGCCACGGGCCTCTCACGCATATTATTCACATTAGTGCAGGTTCTGAAAAATTAGTTGCCAGGATATCCCTTTGAGATCGCAAAGATTATCAGCCTTAGCTTCAAATACTTCCCAGATTCAGTTAGAACGCCACACAGCACGCATTACCTGGCGAATGTTGTCTCAGGGCATCAGTCAGGTGATGTTTTACACTGGCCAAAGAGAAACATGGACGTCTTGGTTTTCTTTCTTTTTATTTTTTTTCATACTGAACGCATGGCTAACACTCAGTCCAGCCATTATCCTTAGATTCATCTGATAATATGATTTTTTTTAATCATAATTTCATTAAGACCTTCACAACATCCTTTGTTTCCGATTTAACTAATTCAAGATTTCAAGTTTGTTTCCTACATGTCTGACAGCCTGCCCCAGGGCTCTTCCGCTCAATGTGGGCCGGTTGGCAGGTCTGCTTTGCACATTTGGTTCATGTCCCACACGTTTCCTATCTTGTGGGCATCACAGGCATTTTGCTTTAATTGCAAGGCGTTCTCTGAATAAGTGCAGCTTATTTGTATGTTTGCTTGCCTCCCTGCCTGAGCTATTGGTAATCTATTCTCCCTTCTTAGCAGGAGGAAACTCAGGCAGCCAGTGTTTGGATTCATTGAAGTGGCAACAAGGTTAGTGCATCATCATGCTGGGTTTGATGTGGAGACATACTTGGCTGACTTTCCTTAATTGCAACAAAAAGCCAAATAGCTCAACTTTTCTGAGCAGTTTGGAATGATACATTTCAATTAGATGAGGAGTAAAACATTTGTTTAAGAGGAAATGAAAGATAAGACCTCTCACATTCAAGTGCATGTATGACAGAGCACTGCATATCTATGAGACATACAATATTTCTTTGCAGCAGTGTTATTGAGAGATTAGCACTTCTTGTCCTCGGGAGGAAAATACACAGATAATCTGTGAGGAGATCAAGTGCACAAAAAGCAGATTTTGTTGATAATCCATCCCTGAATAACAGAAGTCAACAACACTAATTGTGGCTGTCTATAATTTATTTCTTTGTTCTGTTTCTTGTAAGTATTGGTGAAAAGCAGAAATCTAGCCAGCAAGAGGGTTACAGATAAGTGGCACTGCACATCAAAGCACTGTGATAACATTGTTTATTATGAATAATACTACGAGAGAACTTTGATGACAGCTGTTTTTCTAAGATAGAAAGGCCTTGTGAGGAGGGGCAACAAGCAAGATGTGGAAAGAGTTCAAGGAGCAACAATATAATAATTCTGACATAAACAAATGTGAAACATGCAATCTTTTAAGTTCCAGCATCTTATCATTTTAAAGATAATAAATGTTTATGAGCTAATCCTGTGTCCTTGCTGCTTTTTTATAAATACACTTAGTGGAATGGAGAACATGAACACAGACGCACAGCCCTTCAATATTAACCTTACTGTCACTCATATTTTCCATTTTATATTTGTGGACAGAATATAGAGATTGCCCTATAAAAGAAGGATTTTAGGAATATGCGGCTAAAACATGGTACACAAGTCTAAATTAAAATAATTCCTGGTTTATGATGTATACTGACAGCACTGTGATGGACAATGTCAGATTAGTTTTTTTCCTGACTGACTATATCAAGGTTATCACATGGCAAGCATAGAGTAGGTGTGTAACAACCAACAAGTCCTCCAGATGATACGACCAAATAGGTTGTTTGTTCATACAATTCATACAATCCACGATGGCGTCCTTTAAAGCACTGTGCCTAGGCGGGGTTGGGGGGGACACGACTCACACGACCTATTCCACATCAGAGCTTACGTCAGACGTTCTTGAGTGTCTAAGGAACAACAAAATCCACATAAGGGAGCAGGAGAGGGTTGTTGGATGGCTTGTGACTTGAGGTGCTTTCAATCTAACATCTACTGGAAACATGTACTTGTGACCAACATATGACACTATTTGTTTGTTTGTATATACCTGCGCTCTGTTCCGTTAATTAGATGACAATATTTCACAAAAAAAAAAACATTTTCACACAATAACATTACTTGATTAGACTTAGAAATACATTCTTTATACGAGGCAACTGTCATCCTCATAGTCACCATTTTGCTGGTTGCCTTGGTTATATGTAAACAACACATAACAGTAAAACTTTCTCACTTCTTTGTTGGGTTTTGGCTTACATGGTTAGGGTTAGAGAACAATCACAGTTCAGACCAAAATACTTTACATTATGATTACCTTCATAGGTGCTATATTTGCAATTTACATGCTCTCATGACCACAAGAGGTAGCATATATTTCGGATGTGATTATTGGCCGTTTTAGTCATATTTGGGAAGGGGACAGTTTTGTCACTACAATGACTAAAACATTTGTGACAAGAGCTTTAGAGAAGCAGAAAGGGAAAAAAAAGCTCAATAACCAGTACAGAGCTCTGCTTAATAATACTTGTAGAATTATATAAACACAGCAGTTTGTATAAATCATGTGGAAATATGTGTATCATATTCACATTTCTGAGAACCACACTCAGAGTTTAGATTGCAGCGGTGATGTAAACTGAGTGTGTTGAGTCATCTAGCAATGCTCGAACCTCTTTTGCCCTACTTACTCTTCCCAATTAAGCAGAGACCAAATCGAGTGCAGTAATATTATAGATCACAGCTAGAGTATATTGCCATTAGATTGATATCACTACTTGAAAAAGGTCTTGGCACACTGCCAACAGACAAGCATGAAATATGTTTCGTAATTGTATAATTATGACATCTGAAACCCTCCATGGTGGCCCTTAACAGAACATTAATCGAAGAAATAACAGGGTTAAGTACAGTATGTGTTAATGCTATGAAAGCATGTTTAATTGAAATATGACAGGGGGGGTAATGAAGATTAAATTAAACCCAGAGATAATCGCTTGACACAAAGATAATTGAGTTGCAATCCTCGGGCAATGAAGAATGGCCCGGGCGGAGGAAAGAAATAATCACGGTCCTGTGCTAGAGAGGAATAAGCTTATTTCTCTGTGATGGGGGGGCATATAAATTCAGCTCTCAGATTAAAGCGTGATTAATCAAAGCAGTAATCCACAATTTGAGTGGAATCAGAATAGCATATGTCTGCTTTATGTAATTTACTTTTCTGTCTTCTCTCAAGGATGGATGGTGCTGTGAGTGCAAGTGTTTTCTTTTTCTTTATCTTTCTTCTGAGATCTCTCATCTGTCCTCGCAGGATCACTTGACAACTGATCTGATTGCAGGAGAACGAGAGGCAAAATTTTTCGTCTTTCCCGCCTACTTAAAAAAGCACAGGAGAGCTCTTGTGCTCTCCCAAACATATGGCCCCACGTTAGCTCTTGGGCTGGTTCAAAAGGGATTAGAGCCTTCGGGTCGAAGTGTCTCCCTGTCAGCGGTGGCACCCTGCTGCATTTCCAAGCCTGTGCTCTGCCAGCCACCAGACACTCGCATAGGAGCTCACTCACTGATACATCCATGTATACCATGGTGACCTTTAGGCGTACTTTTTTTTTCTCATCTTCACTCTAGGGGGTTAACATCTAATCATCTCCTGTTTTTGCACAATGAGGACAAAATTATTGACCTAAAACTTTATCTTGTTTTATCTGTCCTGGGATAGCGGCATTTTGAGTAAATTGTCGAGACTGAATTGTTTGACAGAGCAGCAAGATACACAAAAAACACATGCTGGTACATGAAGTCTCAAATTAAGGCTTAATTTATATGTCTGAAATTTTGCTCAAAACATAAGATAGTTCTGAAACTAAAATCTTTATATTCCTGCTTATATTTCCAAATTTTTCCCCTTTTTTTGTGCGTATGCCAAGCATGACTTTCGTGTGATTTGTCACTTGTTTGCAGTGCTTAATTTGTAAATCACAAGGTGCCGGAACGCAAAGTACATAGGCTACAGCGCAGGGATGACGAAACGGGCACAGGTCCCGGAACGCATACAGAAAACGGTGCAGAAAACAACATACAAATGCCCACTGACAATGCTGTGGGACTCACAAGCCTTAATTTCAAACAGGGCTCTCAAGTCTCACGCAATGAGCGTGAGACACACGCATTTCAACAAGTTCACACGCTCACACGCCACACATGCCATTTCTCACGCTGAGAAATGATCAACTTCGTCGCACAGAAATTCTAATGGCCGATACTATAAACGAGTCAATGGCAGGTTACTGTGCGCTTGTACAGCTCAGAACTATAGCTCTGGTACAGCTGTCTTGATTTAGCAACCCATCGGCAAATCACAAAATTGAATTTCTCAGCCAATCAGAAAAGAGAATTTCTTGTTGCCGGGTGAGGTCTGAAATAGCTTTCAGCTGCAAGCACGCGTGCAGAAGTTGTAGACGAGCTTGAGGTGGAAGAGAACCGTCAGGATCATCAGCAGGTCATATCTTCATTTATTTGAATCTTTTATTAGTTACTATAGTTTTCCTATTCCTTGTAAAAGCCCAGTACCTGCCGATTAAAGTGTTCGTTGGAGTAGTAGGCCTAAATATTCAGCACACACCCTTTGAAGTGAGCAACTTAATGAAAAATGAAAAATATGTAGGAGTGTAATTAGGCTTCCGTGGTTAATTTTTTTCAAAGGTGACTGGTATGCGCAGATTCCCAAGGCTATCTACAATTGCCAAACTGGTATTAGTTCTGCCGCACTGAAATGATGATGCAGAGAGGTTTTTTCCATGGTGGGGCTCAATAAAACCAAGGAACCAGGAACACGTTGGCTCTGAATGGAACTCTGTCATCCATCATGACTGAAAATGGCTGACATTGAGCCACAGTGCTTTAAATGGGAGCCCCCAATATCCAAGAGAGTCTGGCTGCAGACCTAAAACAATTTATTTTAAAATATAGCAGAATTTAGTGTAAAAGAGAAGATTTGTGATCTTGGTATAAATAAAACAATTTATTTGTTCTTTAAGTAGCTTGTTTATGGCGATGGGATACTGTAAGTGACCAGCCGCCCCCCCCCCCCCCCCCCAAAAAAAAAAAAAAAAAACGAAAGAAACCCCCCGCGCACACGGTCCGGCCCCTGCCCAGCCCGAATCTCACTCCAAGCAAACTTGAAAACTTGAGAGCCCTGATTTCAAATAATATTCATGGTATAAATGTTATGACAATAATTTATAATTATTTTAGGCTATACTTCACAGCACAGGCTTGCGGGCAACCTGACCTGCTGCTGCCGCGGTACCAGCCTCCTGCCCTGGCTTGGCTAGCTGTCGTTGAAGTTGGCTAGCGGTTGCGGCGCTAGTCTCCTGCTGCAGCCGGTTTTGCTCGTCAGCATGACCGCTGCAACTGCCCTTGTCACGGCTTGTCGTGGCTTTTCTGACTCATTTCGAAGCGTTATGCAACTCTTCCTTCTTTTTGAAAACAGACAGTAAATTCAACTGTCTTTTTGACATCTTTGCATTGAAAAGGTAACTATTTGTTCCTCTCTGCTGCTTGCTTCCCAGATGCCGCAAATTTGAAAAGTTTTTGTCTGCGAAGCGGGGTTTGATGACCAGTAGTTTTCAGTGCATCAACAACAGATCTCCGAGTCTTTCAAATGACGTTGTTTAATGTTAATAAACAACATTAAATTCATGGGATTTGTTCGGAATATTATTGTTTTACTTTACACATTTTTTAAACTTTTTTTTTAATATTAATATTTTTTTCTATACGAGAGGAACCGGATCAGCCCAAATAATTCCCGGAACACGCGGGCAGGCCAAAACCAAGAGGTAGGATCCGGCACAAATTAAGCCCTGCCTGTTTGTCCAAAAAAAAAGAGATTATCACATATAGCATTATAAGAGTGTCATGTCATCCATGATGATTTCCTAACCAACACTTTTTATTACATGAACTGAAAACATCAACTTCAACTTCATTTTTGTTCTTTTATGAATTAAATCTAGTAAATAATGTGTCACATGCTATACTTGGATCTCCTGCTTGCCAGGCTTGTGTGTAGCTCCAACACCAGTCCCATCCTATCCCCAAATGCACAATTTCTATCGTTAAATCTGATAAACATTCCTTTTGTGTTTTGTGAGACACTATTTCTCTTTACACTATTTACATGCTCACGACCCTAAAAAGAAAAAATAAATTCCTCTCCCTGGGCACAAATAGCAAGATTGAGGGTCTTGACTGTCTCAGAAACTTTTGTGAGACTCCAGGCCTTTACAGGCATATCTGAAAATATCCCTTTCAAGCCCGAACTGATGCAGTTTCATTGGGCATTGATGTCATATGTGAAAGTACAAAGGCGGTGT
Organism: Odontesthes bonariensis; assembly: GCF_027942865.1. Lineage (NCBI taxonomy): Eukaryota > Metazoa > Chordata > Actinopteri > Atheriniformes > Atherinopsidae > Odontesthes > Odontesthes bonariensis. The sequence continues at coordinate 33,481,062 of NC_134506.1, forward strand.
GGGGGTTGAAGTTAATTCTCCATTGACACCCCTTCAAGCAGGCAAGGTAGGTAGTAATGGTGGCAAAACTGGCTTTATGTGTAAGGCAAACTGGCATCACAGAATACGCCACTCTAACCAACGACACCGTCGTCACTTGGTTGATTTTGCGATGTCGGCTTGATGTGTGAAAGCACGTGCTGATCCGAGGCTGATCCGCTTCTATCTGGTATGTGTAAATTACCAAAGAGAGAAGAAAAAGCAGCGATTAACGAGGATATCTTTTTCTTTCATCAATAGGCTGCAACCGATATGAAAAGGGCTTCTGTTGAATGGTGATGACAATTCTTAAAGGACAAGACCGTTTTTTTTACATTGGGCCCTTGATTTCACATTATAACATGATGTTCTACTCACCCCTGCTTGTTGTTGGTAATTTGGAGCTGTTCCGAAGATATTCGAGAGGCGTCTGGCTGCTCTCTTGAGATATTCGGCCATGAAACGGTTTCCTATGGGCAACGTTATACAGGCACAAACTATGCTGTTTATAATTTATTAATTACTCTACACTAGCACTGATAACGTGGAGGTGCGTCGCTTACTTAAAAAAATCCGGGTTACTGTAATTTTGAATTTTTGTCATAAAGTGGGTGTTACTGACGTCATCATCGTGCTACTACCACAGACAGCCCACAGACAAACACACACAGACTTTACGACAAAAATTCAAAATTACAGTAACCCGGATTTTCTTAAGTAAGCGACGCACCTCCACGTTATCAGTGCTAGTGTACAGTAATTAATAAATTATAAACAGCATAGTTTGTGCCTGCATAACGTTGCCCATAGGAAACCGTTTCATGGCCGAATATCTCAAGAGAGCAGCCAGACGCCTCTCGAATATCTTCGGAACAGCTCCAAATTACCAACAACAAGCAGGGGTGAGTAGAACATCATGTTATAATGTGAAATCAAGGGCCCAATGTCTAAAAAACGGTCTTGTCCTTTAAGAGGATGCAAAACTATCAAGATTGCACTGTCAGTACTGCAGATACCTATACCTATAAATAGATGATAAAGTAATATGTGCTTTCACATGGTGCCATTTCGTGTTTGACAAATAATATCAGTGGGTTTTCACTCAGATTGTCAAATGTGGTTTCAAAACCAAAGATGGCAATAGCCAGATGCCAAACTCAAAGCTTCTGAATGGTAGACCGCAGCAACATACAGCAATAATGAGAAATGTCATTCTGACACCAACTTTTCAACAAAGTTTATGGTATATGCTGTACACCTGTGTTGGGGATTGTATTTGAGTAAAGCAAATAGCATTGATCTTAACATTTCACTTGGGTTTCAACCTTTGCTGAAATGGGATAACTCTGCTGATGATAAAAAGGTAAACAACATTGCCAGCATGGCTGAACATCAAGCAAATACAACTCTCTCCATGATCCACTCCCAATTAACATTCATCAGTCAGCCATCAATCAGAAAGCGACTACTATCTCAGCATGTACATAGTCAGTTAGTTTATCATTGTGTTTTGGTCCATTTTGAAGAGCATCATGCTGAAATTAGTTACTGATTCAAGTTTTGGCCAGAAGAAAGCACAAAATTTCCTCGAATCTTTTTATGTATTAACTCTAGGACAGAGCAACAAGAATGGCTGACCTGCTTAGCATTTAGCTTAGTTAGCAGCCCCACTGCTTCTGTGCACTTCATGTCTGTGTAACCTGCTTTTGTTAGAGCTAAAAGTTCCAATCAAGCCGTAATGCAACCAATTCCGTTTTTAAGGCACTGTGCTCAACACCAAACAGAAGCAAACATATAAACTTCTTTGCCATGACTACAAACATAAACTGTTAGAACACATATGTTCTCTTGGTCCTCCATGTGTGACCATCACAAATGGCAGGTTTAGCATTTGGTGGGACTTCATTGCCTCTATTATTTTGTGTAATCGTTTTACGTAATTGTTATGTTTTGGAATTATAACAGAGGAGGCAAACTTTTAGTACCTGAACAATTGCTAATCAATGAGCATTTGTTGACATTAATCTCATGGCTTTAGTTGCAAAGACAAACACCAAAGTATGGCTGTGAGTACATTTTGGTTTTATGCCAAAAAGAACAATAACTGGGAGGAAATCTCTTGGCTTTGCAGAAAAAAGGGGCCAGCTACAGGCTAAAATTTAAAAAAGCAACATAAAAATAAATGTTACAAAATAATTAATCACATTTATTTGCATGACAACAAAACAAGTCAGCTAGAATTGAATTATTGCGACAGCCCTTGTCATCATTAGCTTTTCATAATAGTTTCTTTTGGAATTAATTGCTAAATTTTATTTTCTTGAAATAGGCAACCTTAAAATGAGTGTAACCCCTCAGCCTCATTTGCTCATCTTTACCATTCATTAACTTGTGTTTTGGTTTTACATCGTTGCCATATTTTTAATTCACTCACATGAGCATGTTTTGTTGTTCGTGTTTCAGGGAAATTTAGTTTAACTATTTATATTCTACTTAGAGGTTTTAGTTTGTGTACATTTGCAGAACACCAGAGAGACTTACAGAGATAACATTGTATGTCATTGGTAACATTATGACAGCCATACTATGTGTTCACATCTACCTTTTCCTGAATGTCTGGAATTCAACAAATTGAAAAATATAGATTTTTAGAGTCATGTACTGTAGGTTAGAGGTCAGTCAGGCTTTTTGCACCCAGAGGCCGGTTTCAGAGATGTGAATAATTTAAACTCTGCTTGAGGGGGTTGGTGTAGCATTACCGCACAAGGAGAATAGGTATGAAAAAGCCAAATTACCAAGGGCAAAGGGCACAAGTACGAATCATCCCTAATTAGTGGTTACCATGGTGCGCAGCTCAGTGTACAGAGTGAAACAAAGACGAGTGAAGCAACTGACCATCAAGTATAGTCTGTGTCACAGCATCGGGCAGAAACTAATGAACAGATTTGACAAAGTGTAACCTGTAATTACTTGACCTGAGCATGTCAAAGAAAGAGAGTGAAAACCTGGATGCCAGTCCAATCATTCACTGCTTTCTCTCCGACGGAGAATCAAATCAGATTCAAATGTTTGCAGGAATTCTTTAGAGGGCCTACATTATTGTTCTGTTTTAGTCTGACATAATTACATTTTTATAATGTCCAAAATTCAACTCTGTAGCCCAGCAAAGCTGCACTCTGACCACATGGTTTTAATTCACCTGTCCTCAGAGTCCACATTTGAATCCAGTTCTTATCAGTTAATTACACATATACAGGGTTATTTTGAGCCACATCTTCAAGAACTAAAATCATAAACAGTGACATCACCAAGGCCATAACTTCTGCATCACAAGCCGTGAGCTGATGATAACAGCTTAACTAAAGGGGGAAAAAAGATGTTATCCGTGAATTAACTGTTTTCTATTGATGCTGGTGTCATTATCTGTAGATTGGCTCCGAGTTAGAACAATGGCCATTTTAAGTACCATTTCCTCTTCCTTCCGGCTTACGGCATGTGGTACACATTAAGCAACTTGACATTAGGCCAGATATCTTCATTTCTATCTTGATTCATGCTTTCTCATTTTAGATAGAAAAAAAAAACGGCAAATGTACTATTTCCAGTCTTACTAACTGATGGCAGTTTTGACATTTTGTGTCTGCAGTTTATTGTAAATATCCTAAAGCTTCCTCAACAGGTAGCAAGAAAAAACTGAGCTACTATTTAAACAATCAATTTATGTCTAGCTTATAAATAACTACCAAGAATAAAAAGCATGGGTGTTTCAGCAACATTGACAAACTATGGAATGGGAATAGCCCCACCCCTTTGTAGCTTACTATAGGCAGCATTTGGGATGCAGGGTGCAAAACTGAAGGAGCTTGAAGGTGGAAGATAGCGAGCTGCTACACACTACATAATGGGTCATAGGAGGAGCCAGGAGGACAGAGAATGTTTTTCCCAGAAGTCAACTGCAATGAGGAGGGGCATCAGCCAGCACACCAGCGACCTGCCTTCCCTCCGCCTTCCCAGCTGCTGGGAAAGATGGAGATACCAGCAAATCTGTGTTTGTTCAGCCACTCCACAAATATCCCCTCTCCAGATTGCGTCTGGCTGAGGAAACGGCACTTGACTGGGATTCTGAAATGATTATTGGTGGCAGTGTCCTTCTGGGGCTGCTTTTCTAAATGTGCCAATAAATTTTACATGTCCAGCTTTGTTTTGCTTTCATTAGGCCTCTAATCTCCGTCCCAGGGCCAGGCCGATTCTGCCATGAGTGAACTCTCTGTTTTCTCTTGAGCCAGTGATTAATGACTGGACAGCATCATTACTAACGCTCCACTCTGGAGTTACATATCTACTTCTGTAGACACTGCCACAATCGGAGCAACACTGCACTGATTGTGGCCACACTGTTTATAAATGTTCTATATTACTGAGCTCAGTGTATATCATTCATATTGTGTATTTTATAGGTCTGATTTTGCCGCTCACAATTATTTTTATGAATTTGCTATTTGGTCCAAAGCAATCAATTTAAATTTCATCTTTCCGATGTCACTTATACGTTCATATCTCTTTTGTCTCAATGAGGATTGCTAATGGACCTGAAGGAAACTGACCTACCAACAACCCCACAAATTTTACAACATTCATCTTTTCCTTTTAAAACTTATGTGCCTTCAGTAGGGCAGCTATTAACTTGACATTTACAATACTTTTATCGACTCTGGAGTGCGTTGATTCATAACACACATATAAGTGCTCATCTCCGAGGATGTTACTCACCCATCTCTCTGATGTTGTAATGCCATATTTTTGCTGTTTGACTCAACCCTGTCCCTCTGGCATGGAGACTTGTGCATGGCTTCACAAACCAAAGCGCCATAAACCCGGGCCTTTGTGCTGCATTATACATCCAGCTAAGCTGAATGTGTTTCCACATGACTAATAGATGATGCATGCTGTCTGCCAGGCCAGGTTTTCACTGTAGTTGGAGTCCAGACAGCGTGCGATGGGAACATAAGAGTTAGTTTTTCAATGAAAGACAGAGTCACTTGTAGAGTGGAGTCAGCAGGTGCTCTGCGTCTCAGGTCTCAACACCTTTACTGTCTAGGGAGCAAATAAGTTGCCTGCTAACCAGCTGCTAGGAAGGCAAGGAGCTGGAAAGGGAGATTTTTCTAAGCAACTGAGCAGTCTTCTTCTGTGTACAATGTGTTAATATGGAAACCAACACCAGTTGAAACTTAACCCCAAAGTAGCTTGACCTACAGAGAAAAAAACACCCAAAAAACTCCACCTTGATGAATGATATTTTCACAACAATGAAGCCTCTGTGGTTTATTTTTTCTTTTTCCAAGTGTTATTTTTTCATACCAGATTGGGTATTTTCCCGTTGAGTGAATAAGGCTGTCATTCCCGTATTAAACACCAATAAATGGACACCACCTGTTTAAACGGTCAGTTCCATGTTGGGGTCAAGCAGGGTCCTGTTTGATTGGCCACAATGAGTGGACGGAACACGCCGCATGCCCTCTGTGGTAACTTTAAAAAATGTTCAGGAAGTTTGGTTCACCCTTTACGGCCTAGGACATTTCCTACTACAGGAGTTAAGCACTCAGGACAGGAAACCATTTGCTGTGGCTGTAAGATCTCTTTAATGACTGTCTAACTAGAAACAGGCTGGCCTAATTCAGTGCCTGGAGCCAGCAGGAATGGCCTTGCATCTAGACGCTGTTAGAATATTTACTGCTTCTTCGATGGGAGTCTTTTTGACACTGCTGTAATAAAATTTACAAGGAATCCCTTTTTAGCATGATGCGAGGCAAAGCGTGGTCAAGAGGGGAAGAAACATGCTCGAAAAAGTAGCAGGCCATTAAAGTTATCATTTGTCTTTGTTTATGTGAATCGGGAACTACAAATGGCTTACATTTAAACAGCATTTGATCGGCTTTGTCCCCGGTTACCTCAGAATGCTGTTGGTTGATGATCAGCATCATCTGACTTTGCAGTATGTCACAGGGAGAAACTTTGTTTAGTGGCAGGACCGTAGTTTTTAGTAGAACTGAAAGGGTCAGTGTTGTCCTTGGGGTATAACACAAACAAACTGCTGATTCAAACGTATTGAACTGTTAATGCCCTCCAACTTTCTCTTGACTGGTGTCAAATGTTGTTATACTTCAAATCAAAGCCATTTTCTTGTCACGGGAGCCGCAGGTTAACCAAACTGGAGCTGAACACTGAACAACTTAGTGGCTTGCTAGCAGTGGGAGTGGTTTTGGAGTAGGGGTGTTTGTGTACATGTTCATGTGTTACATGCCTATGTGGGTGTCCATGCACCGCCGTACACAGTGTGTCAGTGCTCCTGCTGACTGAGGAAATGAGCTGGGACCACCAGAGGTGATTGTGCATGTGCAAGCAGAGACCAGGATTGGCTTGTTCCAGTCACTGACTGACTAGGTCTGATCTGTGACCAACCAAGCCTCAACAACCCACCACCACCACCACCTTCAACCTTTCTTTAATAAGCTCAGGGAGTTGTAGCCCACTTTTTTTTTTTTTTGTAAAGTGCCACCGTGTCTGGACAAACTGACACACTTCAGTTTCACTGCAACCCCTCCACCCTCCTTTCTCTTTCTTCCACTGTGGATTTAAACAAATGCAGTCAAACCCAATTAGGAGAGAGTGAGAGCAGCACAGGAGAGGCGCTGGTAATAGTAACTTTGTTCAGCTGGTTCCTGCTGTGACCAGCCTTCATTTAAATGAGCCGCTTGATAACCCTCAGAAATACGATCCCAGCGAGAGAGGGAGAGAGGCAGTCACTCCACTTTCCTTGTTCCCAGCGGAGCGTCTTTTAACAGGCCTCTCACCTCTCTGTGTGGAGGGGCACCACAGCGACACAGACAAGCTAACTGGGACGAGGGAAGTGGCATTCATTTTCTGCAAAGACATGTAATGGTTAATACTTTGACGATGTAAAATATTAAAGTTATGTAGAAATCAACAATATTATAGAGTGAGAAGCCTTTCATAACGACAACGGTCATGAGGTCACAGTGTGGGAAAATACAAAATCGTCCAAAACAAATCTCAAGAAAACAAGACGTGCTGAATCACTAGGATGTGTTAAACTCCTCCCATCGGGGGCTATCGGTGGGATGAAACAAACTCTCACAAGAACTCCAATTTGAGCTATGTTTCCTGACTGCTCTCAAGCAAACTTTGAAGTGCTCCTATCATTGATTTTTTTTTTTTCTTGCGCAAACGTGTATCCCAGACAGACAGCAGCTGAGCTCGCCGTGAAAGTACTGCTATCCAGATCCTTGCATGTGAGGTAATGGCAAAATTGATAAGATGTCCTGCCTTCTAGGTAAAAAAGACATCAGAAAATTTCTGTCATCATTCCTTACTCACCGATTTAGCATAAATATAGTGCTAAATGGGTGATTTTGTTTTCCATCACATAATGCAACTGCTGAGGAGGGAAACCATGGATTTAAAAAAAAAAAAGAAGCAACGTATATGTTCTTTTCTATTTGATTCAGTCTCACCATGGATGTTTAGATAAATAACACATTACATACCTTGTTCCCTGTATTTTTCTGTGTTTTTATACATTTACACAATGGGAGGGAGATAACTCTTCTTGAGCTGGAGCTTGTTGGGTGGAGTCGGGGAGCATGTTTCCCAGCTGATCTTAAAGCGTGACTGCAGGGCTGCTGTAGGCAGATGGCCCTTTTGTCAATGTGAAAATAAAAATCCAATAAAGATGGTAATTATATATATAAAAAAAAAAAAGCAGGGTACTGTTGTCGGGTCTACCAATGGGGCTCTTGTCCCTGCCTTCAGAATGGCAAATACAATTTATGAGATTTCCTGTACCATCCACCAGCTGATAGCCACAGCAGTGCCAACCTGGGATTACATACACGGAGGACATATTGCATCCTTTCTTTCCTTGTATGGGTTTTTTTTCTCCACAAAATGTTCCACTTTACCAATGACCTCACTTCATATTAAGGCTTAAAATGTTAGCCTCTTTGCTCATAGAATTGCAGATGATTGAATGTCTCCCCATTACACTGATAGCAGATCACAGCGAGAAGCCTGTTGGGTTTTTGATAGGTGCTTAATGGTCCATGAGGCTTTGGGAAGAGATATCTCAGAGAATCCACAGGTCTCACTGCCCATGCCCCCCTTCGTTGCACTAATCAAGCTGTGACACCAGCCTGTGTTTTCATCGGCACTTTAAGAGATGTGATTTAGAGGACCATGAGGTTGGTGTCAGCTCCAGAAAAATGACAAACAATAAAACAGGCAGAATACTGCTCTAACAGCCTCATGACAATAGTGTGTCACTTATGGCTGCAGGAGATACGTTTTAATGTCCACAGTGTTCTTTTGTGGAAAGAAAATAAATAGAAATCCACGTGTGCTTCAGGCTTTGAACAGAAAAAGTATCATTGTTCAACACCAATGTCAAGATGAATTGTTACCTTTTTTGTGTGGTACATTTCTATCTTTTCTGTGAAGGAGCAAAGGTCGAGGCTCAATATGTGTGTGAGGAGAAGTCACAGCCCCCGCATGGTACTGTTACATTAATAACACAGATGTGGGGGTGGGATGGGCTTCAAGGCTTACATGGTCAGGCCCTATTATGCACCACACTGAGGAAGTCTTTGTGGGTGCAGAGGCCACACTTTAAGCGGCTCTTTATTTTGGCTCTCTTTACACGCTCCAGTCCCACAGCAGAGACGTCCTGCTGAATGTGTGCGTGCGCGTGTAAGGGTAATGCAGAAGTCCCAGTGAGGAAGCCAGTGTCACTAAGCAAACATTACATTTTCGCCTGCCTTGGTTGGTTCAGCGGAGCTTCTGCAGAGTCCTGCAGCCAGTGGATGCACCATCCTCATTTATGCAGGCCTCTTTATGTGACATTGTTGTCAAATTTGATTACAATTATGTATATCAGAGCCCTTTTTTGTTGTTGTTGATTGTTGCAGGGTGTTATAATCAGATTAGTGAAATATGCCACAATGGCAGGCACAGCTGTCTGAGAGGCTGCAGGCTTCTGCTTGGGTGGGATGGGGATGGGGGGCTGACAGCTAACAGATAACACTGAGATGGGAACTTCTTTTAGCGACTGCTACACACAGCCATCCAGATCTCAGACAGCACTGACCTGCACTGTTTTGAAAATCTTTTGTAAACTGTTATTATATATAATATAATGTGACTGACAGTAACATGTCTCATATAATGTGAGTTTCATCTTAAGATCTATTTCTTTTTTAACATTACAGCCTGATATAACACTCAAAACTCACTGATTATGTCATTCATTATTTACATTTTCAACTAAAGACAGGTGCTTTCCATTTCATCAGATTATATTTGGCATTGGTGGTTATTATCCTTTTAACTCGTGCAGTTTGTGATAACAAATTGGTGAAATATCTAAAAACGTCCTTAAGAAGGAATGAAAAAAAAGAAGAAAAAAAAGGCTGTCAATACAATTGTGAGTTTCAAACACAGAATGTAGTGGCAGGATCAAGCTGGTGTCGGTCACACCCTCATGCTCACAAACCCCTTAGGCAAAAGTGTAAATTTGCAAGAAGTGTGTGACACATTATTTTTAGACGTGGCACTATGCTTGTAAACACTGGAATGTTAGACTATAGTTTTTATTTCAGTGCGATCTTCAGAAGATGCCTCAACATGGCAACACTCACAAGCCGGTGATTGTGAGCTCTCGAGCCACTGTCATCATTTATCTTGTAATCATACTCTAGTTTTTTGTAATTCGCTGTACCTCTTTGTCTATCAAGGATATAGTTTTAGTTGCTGAGCTGGATGTCTTCTGATTACGCTTGTAATTCTAACTGCTATACCAGGTTATGATTAGTCAACAACAACATAATGTGGGCTGACCTTTAAAGAAAATCAGCCAAATTGAACAACTATTTCCAAGAAAGGCAAAAATCATAAAGTTATGGGGTTGTTTAGTGCACAGCACCGCTAAATAAGACTAAAATGACAGATCCATTGTGCAGGAGGACCAGCACCAGCAGCTGGACCCTCAGATTCTCAGCGTGGCATGTCAGAAACTTTGTAGGCGTGTTTAAGATGAGAAGTGAAATGGCAAGCCAGAAGGTAACAGGACACTGCAGCTGAGGTCTGCCTGTCACTTCACATGATGAATGAATCAGTTTCACATCAGTCTGATGCTGAGCAGCTATAATTGGATTATTTTCACAGCATAGAGGCACATGGGGTCTGACCATCTAAAGCCCAGGAGGCCCTCTGCTCAGGCCATGGACGCTGACCCACAGACAATATCCTGATGCTCTGCCAGGTGTTTGCAGCTAACCAGTTAACACTACTTAACTCTGGCCAAAGCACAGGCTAGATTTCCGTTTGCACAGACAGTAGTAACAACTGACAACTGGCTAAGTAATTCCTTGTCTTTTTTGGCTTCTTTACACAAACTTCCAGAGACACAATTACTTTCTGCAGTGAAAGTAACATATAAAATCCTTGAAATCTTCATTTATACACTCAAAAGTCTCAATTTATTGTCACGTTAATGCTGACGTTCAACTCACAGTTCATGGGGAGGAGTTTCCAGTGACTCTCTCAACGGTAGTAGACAGTTTTCTTACCCCCTGGTGATGAGAGCCAGTTTGAAGACAGAATGCCTGCTGAAAGATGCTTCTTTGCAGTAGTGCCTGCATCACACCTCACCATGCTGGTGACACTGTGAATTTATGCATGTAGAAATGCAACTTACTTTGAATACAGTCTTGGCAGAGGACAGATTCATTTTGTCACAAAGCATTTTCTGTTTTACTCTAGCCAGTAAAAGTTTTTAATAGAGGGGGATTTTTAACACTGGATTAATATGTAAATTTGTACAAGGGCTCTCTTCAGTTATTGCTTCAATGATGCTTTTATGAGTTTGATTTTAAGAATGAGCAAAGCTATTGCAGATGAAATGTAATATATTACCTGAATTCACACAAATGACCTTAATCATTATACCCATTGTGGCATGTTTTTTAATCCACAGTTTTTTTTTATTTAGAGTTTTTTTTTCTCTACATGATTTTGAAGAGCAGTTATGGTTGAATGTTTGTCAAATTTGTGCAATTCAACACATTTTTTTTTTATAGATTTCATTTTTCAATAAACCAGCTTTCATCTGTGACTTTTACTGTGCAGCAACCTCAGTAACATTCAGCACACCCTGGATCCTCCTCACTCCCATGCTGCTGTCTACAAATTGGATTCTCTGTGATTAGCACTGAGGCCGCGCAGACTGCGGGCCTCCCACATACTTATTTACTCTGATTAAAAAACAAAACACAAATGTGTGCTGTCCAGTGAAGAAAGTACATACCATCTTTTTGCATACTGCATAAATTCTGTGGAAAATTCCACAGGATTGTTTTTTATTAGGGTAAAGTTCCCAGGAGCTGCACAGCCAATAAAAAGCCAACAAGATAAAAGAGCAGGGAGGATTAGGAAGGGATGAAAGCTGTAAAATTTTCCATATTATCTTGTGAAAAGCTATGTTCTCTGCTCTCTCTTATTACATTTACCTTAATTATTCTGAAGGACAGAGCCAAAGTAGGAGTAATTTGAACTTTTAACAAGTCATTCTCAGCACACTTACTCGCACATGTAATATTTTTTGCTTCAGTGTTTTGACATGCATTTCTTCTTCTCTTGGCAAAAAGAGGGCAATGGACTTGGCCATAACTTAAGTACATTGCTGCACAGACAGCCAGGCTCAGCCCCTTCTTTTTACCCTCTGTGTTGCGTGTCTAAGAATTGCACCACGAGTCATGGAGACTCATAAAAACAGAGGCGAAGAGACATTGAAATATCTGAACCTTGCAAAGATAAACAAACTGAGGTATTCATTGCAAACTTTATAGGCTATCCAGCGAATTCTGTCCTCTCAGGACTCTCTGGTACAATGCTGAGATTTCAGAACTGCAGATCCATTTGTACATTCAGAAGTACATAAAAGCAACTACCTGCAGCCAAGGTCTAAACACTCTTGCAGACCCCAAAACAAACAATAAATAAATGGTTAAATGTATGGGCTTTACTTTGCCCAATTCGTGGATCAGTTTTCACCATTTAGTTCTAAGAACCATCTGGGTGTCCCTTTTCACTCTGCTCTGTGGAGCACAGATGCTCCTTTTGTAATGTGCTCCAAATCTTAATAAGCAGTTAAAATATTTACCGAGGAGCCCCCCTCCAAACATTTCCCTCTCCTGTTTCTGTTTTTTTATTATCATTTTATTATTATTTATACCTTTTCACAAGCAAAAAATGGAGATGTCCACTAAATGTGATTGATTGGGCTTAAAAATGGCCATTATTACCATTAAGCTCCACATGTCAGCTGCTGCCTTTGTGCCGGCTGTATTTCTAAGCTAACCAGTGATCCATGAGCACAGACAGGAGGGGGAAGAATGTAATGCTCTGAAAGAAATGCCCATTTCTCTATGGATCCTTCACTTGATTAAAAATACAGCTGCAGACACTAGCATACAAGAGGCTGAGAGAGTCAAAGAAAGAGGAATGAGAAGAAAGGGGAAAGCGAGGCAGAGAGCAAAGGGGAAGCCCTGATGTTAAATGAAAAGAAACTCATGCTGAATTGGAGAAATAGCTCCTTTTTAACAAACAGAGAGGAGGAACAAGGACATACTGGGGGCATATGTGTACATGTTTAAGAGTATGCACGTGCAATTATGTGGCCAAGAGCTAACTAAGCTTCTAACACACATGGGACTCAAAACTTGTGGAATGTAAGGAGGGGGGTTGGTGTGAATCTGTTTACTGCTGTTGTTACTAAACAGCGAATTGTCAGCCTGCTGCATGCAGTTAGTTACTGTTCACTTGGTAATGAAGAATGTGAGAGAACAACCACGAAAACGATGTGTAAAGGTTACCTGGGGTTTACATCACACATGAGGCTTCTCCTTTTGTGTTTTCTTGTTGTTCTTAAACATGTGACTGTAGGCATTGTCATGCCACTGGTTTAGATCAAACCATGGGGCTGAATGTGAAAATAATAGGTATTTTTAGATGTGAATTTAACAGATAGATATCAAAGATTAGATATCAAATTTGAAGAAAACTATGCCCTGGAGTCAAACCATTGTTCGATGGTGTGTGATTCATGTACTAATCATAAGAGTGCAGGACTTTAGACATCCTGATTGGGCACGGCTGGCATCATAATTGTGTGTTTAGATGATCTGAGGAAGACGTTACCTCATGGGAGATATAAACAGCATAGCCTCATACTTGTGTGATCGAATGACTCATCACAGTCACACAGTGGTGTTTACGTACTACTTCCTTAGCTTTTGCCCATACTGTTATGTGGGCTGACACAGTCTTATTTAAGCTAAATCGGGGATTAGAATGAGGGGTTTTGCTCACTTCAGAAATATATTTTGGGGCACTGGTAAAAGCAGGAAGTAGCAATTTTGCCATGCATTTCCTGTAAAGAAGTTTCCACAACAGCTTCATTCCTTTTGCATACAGGAAGGCGAAGAAAAGAAAAACACCAGAAGAAAGGAACATTTGCTGGTAAACAGCTGGCTACTTGAGTTTGTAATTCATCCTCTGATATTATCTGGATGTTGTAAAAAAATGTATTCTACTGAATAATTTGCTTTGCATGTGCTTTGTTTAAAGCCTGTAATCAGAAAAGTGGAACCTGCGAGACAACATCAGCTTTATCTCTTATAACACAGGGCTGATTTTTGGGTGTTGGATGACAAGTTCCAGTCACTCAGACCCTAAAGAGACACTAAAGTGACAGTGGAAATAGGGCTCCTGAACTCTCTATAAAAGCCATCAGTCATCTATGCTCAGCAGCTCCAGCCATTAGTTTACTGTGTGGGAGGCGGCTTTCCACCTCCCAGCCTTATTGACTTTTTACGAGGGACAAACACAGCCTACACATTGCAGGCATTTTATCTCACCAGTGACCAACCTGTGCAGTATCACTGACATGTTTTCCACCATTGTTCACTAGATGGCACAGGATACGCTTCTGTCTACCCCGCGATATTTTCATAACTGCAGGGCCGTGTTGATACAGTGCACACAGAGGACAAGAAAACACTACACCATGCGCGGGGTCTGGAAAACATGACCTCACACGCGTTGTAGAGAGGGAAGATTCCCAGAGGTCAAAGCACTGTTGTTCCTCAGAGGGGAAGTGACCAGGGGTCCCTGAGGCCGCTGACTGACCTCATCATGCGACATATCGAACAGGGAGCGAGACTGCTCAAGACGGCCAAGGAGCCGGAAAGAAGGTGCAGCAGAAATATGTAATCCACAGTGGTGCATGGCACTGATTAGATCCTCGTCTCTGGTTGGAGGTGCAGTGAAGCCAACTAGTGGTTGTGATGAAATCCAGCACACCCACACCCACACACACTCATACTTCTGTTTCTGTACATGAAGTACTGAAGGACAAATTGATCAAACCACTGCCTGACTTAAATGTAATCATCGTTTTAAAAGGTTATTTTTTTTACAAAGGTTTCTTACAAGTGTCCTGCAACTTTAACGGAAAACCCTAATTGCAAAATGTTAGCATGCTGTGTAAAATGCCAATAAAAACAGAACACTGTGCAAGTCTCATAAACCGATATTTTATTCATAATAGAAAGTAGAAAATCAGATATTATTTGATTAAGAATATTTCCTCATCTCAAATTTGGTGGCAGCAACATGTCCCAGAAAAGTTTACCACTGGTGCATTTTCAAACAGAATTGAAATTTTCAATTAGTCTGACCTCAGAACAGTTTTCCACTTTGCCTCATTCAGTTTTAAATGACCTTTGGTGGCCTTGTTTTCTTGATCATGTTCACATATGGTTTCTTCTTTGAATGATAGAGCTTTAACCTGTATCTGTGGAAGAACTCTGTTCACAAACCAGAATTGTGCACAGATGTGTTCAAATGAGCACATTCATGAGCACTGTTTATATTTTCTCTGAATTTTTAAATGAACAAAGCAGTTTTTAACTGACTAACGTGAAGTGAGCACGGCTCCCCCTCAGTGCATTGAACAACGTCCTTGTTGACAGTGAACTTTTCATGATGAATTGAGCCTGAATGCACAGCGCAGGTGTGTGTTTTGGCAGAGGCCACAGAGGTTGCAGGGATTTCCTCAGTGTATATACAACTAATGCAACTGTATTAAGACAATTACAGACATGTACAGTTGTAGTTTTAATGATCAAGACTTGACTTTGAACATCTTGAAAATCTTAATGAAATAGATAAATGCAAAGATGTGTGTGTATCTTCTCAGATGGCAGTGGCTTCGTAGCAATTCATAACACCGTGTTTCATATAAGGATGAGACTAGTTGAGGAGAGAAGTTCAGAATTTCAAATGTTGAACTGTTTCTGGTGAGTTTTTCTTTCTTTTTTGGTACCTCTTACTCTCCGGCCTGTTGTTGCCCGTGCCCCAACCTTTTTGAGATGTGTTGTTGCCATCAAATTCATGATGCGCTTGTATTTTTCATAAAATTGTGAAATGTCTCATGTTCTTTACTGTGATAAAATACTGGTTTTCGAGATTAGAAATCGTTGTACTCTGTTTTTGTTTATATTTTACACAAAGGGCTCGTTTATGGATATGTAATTTTCTCTATTCACAGGTGCATGACTGAGGATGTAAATCTATTGAATTTTAATATTATCACTCAATTGTCATATTATTTCATAAGAAAGTCATTCATAACCTGAGTTATACTAGAATCAGTTCTCTCCACTTGTAAGTTACAATGAACCAATTTAGAGTCCTTTTATTCATCAAGACATCTCACAATTTGAGTAAACTTGACCTATTCATTGTTCAGAAAGACAGTGGGTTGCAAACACTCCAAATCACTGATGTTCACCCAGTCCTGTCTTGAAAGAAGTCATCTCTTTTCCTTCCTTTATCTCTTCCTCAGCATCCTTCTCTTCCCCTCTCTGGCCATCATTCTCGTCCTATTCTTAGTGAGGCTGAATTTGTTCTGTGAAGCAGATGCCACGTGGCCCCCTTTTATAGCTCCACACCGTTTGTTTTATTTATCTGACAGACGTCCCCCGGTATTGTCCTGGGTTATCAGCGCTCTCCTGCAGATCACGTTACCGTCTGTGTGAGGCTCTGACCCATCTCAGGGTTCACCTTTAAATGTGATTCTTATCATTACCGCCGTGATAAATAGGCAGGGCTTAGGAGGAGATTACTCTGCTCGTCCCATTCCCCTTTTCCCACTGTCAACAGCGCTCGCTGCCTGGCCCAGAGCTGTCATCCCGGTCTCAATCTAAGGAAGGCAAATACTCAACTCTGTTCCTCTAAAGATTTGGTGACTTTAAAAAAAAAAGAAAAGAGGGGGCTACTGTTGTTCCCATGTGAATGGTTTCTTATCTCCAGTGGGCGTCCTTAAAACCCTCTTCCCACTCTGCCTCTCTCCTCCGAGAGTTAGTCAGCACATCGTTGTACTGACAACTGAGCTCCCACATTGATTTTTCACACGGTTCTTATCTGGGCTAATAGTTTCAAAAAGTTTTTTTTTTTTCTTTCTCTTTTTACTAATGAAAGTGGTGTCATTTCAGATGTAATGCACACACCTGCCATTCTCATTCTCCCAACCACCACTCTGTGGGCTCATCTTCCAAGAATCTTTTTTCTCCCTTTCCTTTTTGTATCTTTTTTACTTTTTTTGAGAAATGTCACCCAAGGCTGTGATTTGAAGTGACTTCCTTGTACAGATGCATCAGCCTTTTCACCAAACGTCGCAGAGTGGAACTGCAGAAAATGTGTGACCCATTTATTCTAATGATGCAGTTTTGCTCTTCTTAGTTTATACGAACTCTCGAAGAAAAATGTAGTCTCTCCACGAGTCTGTCTTTCTTTTAAACATCAGAGAGCAAGCACTCCAACTAAACACAACGATAGGTCTGCAATTATATTTACATTATTGACTTCATAGAGACAAAAGTGCATCTCATGTGAAGTCTCATCTTGACAAATCTCCTGAGTGGCCAACAAAATTGCAGCTTGTGATGTAATGTTGGCATGATGAAAGAATTATTTATTGACCAAACCATGGACAACACCTAACACAGTAGTTTAAGGGCCTGAACCAAACCAGTAAACTGTGTGGCCTAAAGGGCGGTTTATGGTCGGAAACCAGGTCGTCTGCGTGTGTGTCGCAGTTAACGCAGACATGCCCCCCCCCCCTTACGCAGACACTCTGGTGCACCTCCCCAAAATTGTAACTCACCGCAGACAGTGCCGCAGATATCGTCGCAGGGAGGAGAGAAAGGAGGCCTCTGATTGGTCAACTCTACATCCGCTCTACACTATGTGTATTTCCGGTTTGCTAACCAGCTAATAGTGACGCTAACCGTGCTAACCGTGCTAACCGTGACGATTCTTTCGCCTCTCTGCCAGCTCCAGTAGTAGCAATATTTCTTCTATTTCTAGATCGATCAGCTGCATCTCAATCAAAGTGCGCATTCGTCCAGTCGCCATTGTTGTTGAATGACCTCCGTAACCCGGAAGAGAAACACGCCACCCACCACACCCACAATCCTAGCTTGTTCGTGATTGTCCCTCTTGCGTTGTGGCGTGGAATTAACATAGCGCAGATAGCGCTTCAAAATTGGGCATAAATCAAAAATAACTGCGTCATGTCTGCGACAAGCTCACTGCGACACACTGCTGCGAAGTATACACGGCCCTTAACTCTGACAAAGTACCTATGATGCATAAACAAATAGTGAAACATAAAGAAAAGAAAACAGCTGTTGGTCTGAACCATCCACCCCTACCCTTCCCTCTTCATGGAGGACTTTGTGACTTATGAAAATGATTCTTGTAAATTGACTTATGCTTTCATTTGGAAACACTTATGAGTCATATTTCAGGGAACGAAAACACGCTATAAGGCCATTTAGATATTACCAGAATAAACAGCAGGGTTTCTACAGCCAGTATAAAGTCAGGGTGTAGCACCCACGCATGTTTTCTCGCTGCCTAAGCCAAAAGAGCAGACATTTAAATTGTCTAACATTGTTGTCGTTTTTTCTTCTTTTCCACACTCTTTCTGTCATAATTTTATTCGCATATTAGCTTAGCTCTTTACACACATACAGCCAAGAGACTCATTTGTTGCTTCATTTATTTATTTATGTTGTGCGTTGCACTTTATTTATGTTCAACTATATACATACTAATCTAATATCCAACGTGATTCAAAACACACCCACCAGTTAATTTTGATTTAATGGGTGTGTCCAAGTAATTGACTGGGACTGCATTCTTTTTCAAATTCCAATGGTCAATTTCTGTAATGTAATGTCCTTTTATATTGTATCAGTAACATTAAATGGTTTTACAAAGACGATGATGTTGTTTATTGCAGTTACTTCTAGGACGACATCTATCTGTATATCTTAACTTAACTTAATTATAGCCATGAGGAATCTTTGCTTCTCTCCCTATTTTGGTATCTTCTTGCAAAAAGGTAATGAAAAAGAAAGTTTGACCTCTTGGTGTTGAGCTAGATATGTACAAAAACTTTTTTTTAACAACACCTTTAGGAGTTTCTTGAATGCAGTTCATGTTTGATTTAGATCTTGTTTCTATTGTAGTTGATTCCTTTTTCTCTGGCTCTTTATCTAATCATTATGAGAAAACACCCTTGTGTAAATTATAGATTTGGAATGACCATCTTAGCATGAATTCAGCTTCTACAATATGTAGCTCAGGGATTCTGGTGCAATTCAATACAAATGTGTATCATTAGTTTAGCTAATGGTTGTAGGGCCTGGATTTTCACTGCTGCAGTATGACAGTATGTGTGCAAGTCTCATCATGTCTCAAAGCAGTGGACACAATGTGTGAGTCAGTGGTCAGTGATGTGACCACTCAGCCCTGCTGGCTTTGATTGATGCTCACTAACAGCCAATCCGGCTATCCACCATTGGGAAATATGGAATTCATTATTCAGTTTCCCATGTGGGGTCAGAGGTTAAACTGAAACAATGATAAAATTGGGGAATCGTTTGCTTTGGAACCCGAATGAGGGAAGAAAGACCTCACGCTAACATTAGCAGCTGGCTCCTCTCACCTATATCATGCAGACAGTTTTAATAGCAATAAGCTGAAAGAAGTGCGCGACCGGGTGATGGAGGACACTAATGTTAATCCTGGGTCGCAATATCTAACCCAGGTTCACAATCTCCAAGTAAACATATCCGTGGATGCATATGTTTGACCATAGTCATCAGAGGGATACTTTGCAGCTGTTGTCATGCAACCTGAACACAGTGTATGGTCGCCACTGGTGGTCTTTCTAAAGGATCGTCATATGGCAGACGGCTCTTGTATATTGTTTTAGAAATCACACATTTATCCATCACAAAATGGAATTCCATGCCATATATAAATCATGCACTATTTATTGATGTATTAATGATACATCGCTCCTAAAATTTTGACTATCAAATCTCTCATACTAGCTTATGAATCTGACCTTTTCACCTTTTCGCTATTCTATTTGGCCCCGTTATTAGATGAAATGACGAATTTGATCTCTTTTCAAAAGCAGCCACAAAAGACACCCATTTTTTTCTCCATCATGTTTGGGCAGCCAGTTAACAAGGGAAGACTGGTGCATTAATGATGATAGATTCTGCACCCAAGGCCTTTGAAGAACAATCACTCCCAGAATGCCATGCTGAAGGGTGACCTCCTGACCTGTGTCAGGCCACACAGCAAAGGAAATCTATAAGCTGATTTAGAGGCAGAAGTGACCAGTGTCCAAAGTGACTGGCCAGTGAGTCTAGGAGCCTGTTTGCTGGACAAACATGCTCGGGCATACGAGCCCCACAGCTGGACAATAATCCCTTTGGAGGCCTCTTAAATATCCGGACCATGTAAATCAGAGGAGCTGTAACATATGCAAATCTTTTTAAAAGCTAATGAAGCACAATCTTATTTCACAACTAGCTGAATTTTGTTCCAAAGAGACAGAAAGAGACAAGTTGAATTAAGTCTCTTGGTGTTTCTCTGTGGGAAACTTGTCATCTTTGAACTCTGAAGGGTTCCATCCCTTCTCCTCAGCAACCGTTGTCAGTGGAATTGGTCTGTTTCCTTCAGAGTTTTTAGTCTTTTCATTCAGGAAGAATCCTCTTCACCACCACACTACTGTATCCCATCTTATTAAGATCATATAACACCGTAAAGACAGACTAAATGTAAGCCTTGGTCATTACTTTGAAACTACAACATGAATGCCGTTTAACCTCTTTTCGTTTCTCTCTGCACACATTATCTTCACAATTAAACAATACTAAGATTCTGTAGCCAAGCTAACGGCATCTTGGTAATTCTAGCAGACTGTATGTTTCACTCTACAGCCACAATTACAAAGACAAGCACTTTACTTTCAACTGTTGCTTGCAAAATTCTACCATGTATATATTTCACAGTTGTCCCAACATCATTATTAATCTCAGTTTCAAATATGAGGACGCAGTTTTGTCAAGTACAAGCTCCCTGTCTTTTGTACCAGCACAGAGACAAACAGGTGCAGAGATGCCGTGTCATTGTATGTGTATGTATGACAGGCAAGCCGTCAATAAGTGGTCTCTTCATATTATTTCTGGGAGTACGCCAGAACAAATACGAGAGGCTGTTTGTACAACCAAAGTCAGCATTAAATTTGCATAGATCAGCAAAAGCAAGACAAGTTACATTCAGAGCATAAGAATTACAAAGACAACTGAGTGTACTACATAAGTCAGTCATGAATGTTGGACATGAACTGAGGACAATTAAGTGTCAGTTCTGTCTTAACCTGAGCTGCCTGGTGATATTAAAAAGTCCCTATTGAATTCTCAACGGTGTCTTCCTCTATCCTCACAAATGAAAGAATTATCAAAAAAATATATGTTTTCATTGAACAGAAAACTTTTTGGAACAGAAAAAGTAAGTGTCTGGACTGACTGCCACAGATTGATTAAGAAAAGCAGATGTAATAGTTTAAGTGCAGGGGAAACTTCCTGCTGGTTCAGTGCAGTTCATGTAACAGGTTCCTGTAGATATTTGATGGGATACTAAAAACGAAGCGTTCCTGCAATAATGATAATAATGATAGCGCCAAACTATAACTGCTTTTTTTCTGTGTCTGAGGAAAATGTATGAAAACTGAGTACTGGAGGCTGCACAGAAAGGCACGCAGAGAGATTACAACCACAATAGCCATAGAACAGAAATGTCTGTCTCAAAGACATAAAGACCTTGATGACTCTGAATTTTCTGCTTCTAAATTCAAACAAAACTGATGTTGTTGTCTTTGGACCTGAGTGCTTCAGTAAGAAACTGTCTAGCAATATACTTACTCTAGATGCTATTTCCTTGACTTCTAGTGCTACAGTGAGGATCCCTGGAGTTACATTTGACCAGGATCTGTGCTTTGACTCACATATAAAACAGATTTCTAGGACTGCCTTTTTTTACCCACATGATATTGCAAAATTTTCGAACATCGTGTCTCAGAGTGATGCAGAAAAACTAGTCCGTGCATTTGTTTCATAAACATTGGACGACTGTAATTCTTGAATTATGGGCTGTCTCAAAAATTCTCTGAAAAGCCTCCAGCTGATCCAAAATGCTGCAGCCAGATTTCTGATGAGAATTAACAGGAGAGATCATATTTCTCCAGTTTTAGCTTCTCTTCATTGGCTTCTTGTTAAATTCAGAATAGAATTTGAATTTCTTCTCCTCACATATGAAGTTCTTAATGAACAAGCTCCATCATATCTTAAAGATCCCATCGTGAGATATTTTCCAAACAGAGCACTTTGCTTTCACACTTCAGGTTTACTTGTGGTTCCTAGAGTTTCTAAAAGTAGAATGGGAGGCAGAGCCTTCAGTTATCAGGCCAATGCCAATTTTGGTGCAGGAAGCAGACACCCTCTCTATCTTTAGGATTAGACTTAAAACTTTTCTATTTGATAAAGCTTCCAGTTCTGTTAATAAAGCTTCTTCCTGTTAAAAGGGAGTTTTTTCTTTCCACCTTTACGTTGTGCTCACGACGTGATACATCGGGTTTAGCCCAGAAGTTTCAGTGAGATTTGTTAGTTTTCTTAGCTTGGCAACTTTTTAAAAATAAAATTTGATTGGCTTTCTACGAATTGGACTAATTTGGAATTTAATGGATTGAAATTGATTGGATTGAAATGGATTGTATTATGATGAATTGGATTGTAATTGGCTGTAGGCTATCTTTGTCGTACCTTGAGATGACATTTGTTGTGATTTGGTAATATATGAATATGAAATGTTATTAGAACTAACTGAACTGAATTTAATTTAATATTTTTTTTTCAAATCTAATTGAAAAGTAACTTTATTGGCTAAAATTTTACAGGAAATGTATCACTAGCATTGTGCATATAGCCTTTACCTTGTTTGCTAGTGTGTGTCCTGGTAATGTTTTGACATAGGACGGGCAGGAAACTGGAAGAATACCAATATCTGACGGTAAAGAAGAGGGAACATTCAAGAAGAACCACCAAAAATTTCTCACTGAAGAAACAACAGGATTTAGAGACTTCTGTTGCTCATTTTAGCAAGAAATGGGAGACTCTGTTGTCTATGGTCATATTATGACCTGTGTGACCTCATAAAGTTTTTGTTTCATCTACAGACTGGCACCCCTTACCTAAACCAAACTTTAGGTAAGTATTTCCAATCTTAAGTATGCTATTTTGTTTTGTGTGTTTTAGCATGCTAACATATCCTAACATCAAAATACAACTGAAGTTGATGGGAGTGTCTTTATGTTTTTGCACTCTATAACAGGGCATTGTGCTAGATGAAAAGTCAGTCAATCACCAGAATCTGTAAGAATCGTGGGAGCTCTTTCTATCATTTCTACCTGAATTTTTACTGTAACCCACCCAATAGAAATTGCTTAACATGATGGACCAATCAACCAACCATCTACAACAGTGTTGTGTTCTCCAAAAAAACACCTTGTGAAGTATAAAGATTACAACCATGTGCAAAGTCTTACACACAGTACACTGAGCTATTAAGGTGAAAGCAAGCCCCACTGATTCACAGTAGCCTACATCTAACAATGGAGCTCACTCATTCTGTGTGCCGCAGCTGTAATTTTCACAAACACCTGCCTTGACTTAACTATCAGCTGTGGTTTCTGTCACTTTTTTACACTTTACTCAAATAGGTTGGCAGTCTTTACAAGCAGGGCGATAATCCTACCTTTTATTGCTACAAAGAGGTCTACTTCCGTCGGCTCTTACGGGAAGAAATCCGGAGGGAATTACCAAACACTGGCTTTGGAGCACGTCCTTCAAGTTTTCTGCAGCTTCCTTAGTGTCCGGGTGAGTAGGTGGTTCTAACTTGGTTTTAATTTGCAATGGGACAGAGAGGGGAAATATGATATGATATGATATGATATGATATGATATGATATGATATGATATGATGTGATATACTAATTTGTTTTTAGCTATTCTGAGGCCCCTCTGTAAAGAAAAGGAACTATTGGGTACGTAGGATATCAATCCTCCTTCTGATGTCAGTCTCAACATTCAATGCAGATTATGTCATGTTGACATTACCCACACAAACACATGAACTTTGACACAATTATTTTTAAGTATGTTTTGTTCATGAAAAAAATTAGGAAATTCTCTTGATGAAATCATGGGTTTACATGTGGCATTGAAGCCGTGACAGGTGGAATGACAATAAGTCACTTTGACAGTGTCCTGCTCTGTATGTGTATGTCCATGTTTCTGTAGGGTTAGATATTGATTAATCTCCTGCGCTTATCTCTCACTTGTGGGTGGAGGTGTGGGTGGGGGGCAGGGGGTTCATGTGAATTTGTAAATGGGACCTTTCATAAAAGTCCATGAGTGCAAACATTGAGCATTCAAGGACAAATTGTTTTCCATGAAAAAACTGATAGAACGATCTGTTCATCCCTGAGCAAACTTTGCTCATTATTTGCATTCAGAGAAAAATTCCATTGAGGGGCAGATTACTGATGACTATTGCCGGTTTTGGCTCTTCCTCTGTCAAACAGAGCGAAAGTTGATTAGTTTCTCAGCCATCAGAGTAATGTTGTTGCTCACCTCACTGGTAGATTATTTCATAGCTGTCAAGGCTGTTGTCCACCGGAGCAAACAGGGACATAGTCTGTCTGTTCCCAGAATGATTGTGGCTTCTTCCTGAAATGATGTCATCCTGAATAGAGGATCGTGAAATTTTCCAATCTCACAAAAAAAAACTGAAATGATGCCATAAAGGGATGCTGTTGTGGCCAATGAGGAGGTTTACTGTTTTGAACAGGCCAGCAAACAAAAAACACAAGATTTTATGCTTTTTATGGACTCTGGTTTCTATTTCAGTTCCATTTCTTGTTTAAAACTGACTCAGCTTCTGGGAAAATCCTGTAGATGTGTCATGCTGAATATGAGTATAATCATTCACATCACTCCATTCACACGGAGTGACTCGATAAAATATGATTTCATTCGTCCACTTTTCATGTTTACGTAGTGAGTCACTACTGAGACGGTGGCTGTTTTCCTTTATGATATTAGTGAGTCATGTGGCAGCAGGCTGTAAAGGAACAACTTTCAGGGAACTTTCCTCTTGATCTTTTTGCTGGTTCTTTGTTGTTGCCAAGTGGGGATCTATACTGTGTTGTTTCTATCAATGTCAGATAGCAGCCTGGTGTCTATTCAGTGATGGCATTCCTGCTGGGAAGGACTTACTGATTAAAGCAGACAGGTGTTCTCAGTCCTTGGAGAAATAAAGAAAGGAAATTATCAATGGCAACATGCGGCCATCATGGAGGAACATCCATAAAATAGATCATTGCCAGGAGAAAATGGATAAGAGCTGGAGGCTAGGAAGATCCAATCCATCGTGTAGAAAATCATTATTTGCTGCAAAACTAAAGTCCAAAGCTTGTCTTAGAGACAAGACAGTCAAATTTGGTTCAAGTAGTAATGTTATAGTCCTGTTTTTTCCGCATGCATGTGGAAGGTTACTTTTCCTGTACCATCTGTCTTTTACCTCAGAGGACAGAACACTGGGACTGGGCTTAGAGGGATAGTTCGCCTCTTTTGACATGAAGCTGTATGACATCCCATATTAGCAATATCATTTATGAACATTGACTTACCGTCGCTGCGTCCTGTGAGCCGAGTTCCAGCTGAGTTTTGGCGTCCACGAAGGTAGTCCGGCTAGTTCGCTGGGGCTAGAAAAATAAAGCGTCTTGCTTCTCAAAACAATATGCGTTCAAAAGAGTAAAACATTTGCATCACAAAATCGTTCTCGATGAAAAAGTCAGACCTCACAATCACTTGGCGCTATTTTTGCCTCCCTTGATATCAGTGCGTCCAATGTAAACTGTGCAGACCGAAGAGCTGACTGAGCAGTCCCCTGCTTCCGAGCAGTAAACACCGTAACAGGTGCGGCTATCGCTAGGTGGCTGAACGCATTGATATCAAGGGAGGCAAAAATAGCGCCAAGCGATGTGAGGTCTGACTTTTTCATCGAGAACGATTTTGTGATGCAAATGTACTATTCTTTTGAACGCATATTGTTTTGAGAAGCAAGACGCTTTATTTTTCTAGCCCTAACCAACTAGCCGGACTACCTTCGTGGACGCCAAAACTCAGCTGGAACTCGGCTCACAGGACACAGCGGGGGGTAAGTCAATGTTCATAAATGATATTGCTAATATGGGATGTCATACAGTTTCATGTCAAAAGAGGCGAACTATCCCTTTAAGGTGGGATTTAAAAACACAAACAGTTGAGCAGGCAATCAACATAATGAAATATTTAAAGTAACGCTCATGGAATGTTTATTCAGGTCCTTAGACATAGACATTGTCTTGTACCCCCTACAGGACACATCTCCATTGTTGCTTTCTAAAATTATGTTTCCTCCACAAGAATCTCGATGAAAACTCAACAGCAGCTGCATTGATACAGCAGAGTGCAAAATCCCATTTCCAGAAAAGTTGGTAAATATTCTGCAAAGCAATGAAAACTTACTGTTTGTAAGTAATTACTATCTGTAATTAGTGGATTTATTTTAGCCTTTGTTTGAACAGACACGTGTCCAAAGAATTTATTTTCAGTTGCCTCACTGCCCAGCTTCATTTTGTTTACAAAATATAAACAAATTTTAAAATGATTGAAAAAACTAGCTGGGAAAGATACATGTTTGTGTTACATTTTGATTAAACTTTTTAAAGGGACACTATGTAATAAATTAAGTCATTTATTAGCTCAAATCAACATAATCATTCATAAGTTAGTCCTCATTGGTGTAAAATGATCTCTGTCAAAAATCTCACTTATCCTCCTGAGTGAAGAATAACTTGTCTGTATCTACATAGAGCAGGTAAGCTCTATGGAGGCTGCCATGTCCTTCCGGTCTATGAAAAATGACGAAGTGCCGAGAGGGACATAAAGCACTTCGAATCGCGATTTCCCCACCAGGCCTACAAGCAGAAATGACGTCATTGTGACGTCATTTCCGCCAAATGGCTTATTACAGCCGCTAATGCTAAATAGATTTTATTCCTTGGCACATATGTCTTTGTGTTCATTAGCTTTCTTTTTGTAAGTGCATCATCTTCTTCTTTTTATTATTATTCCTATGCTCCCCCTGGATATCTTCTTTTTGGCGTTATGCTCACATTTGTAAACTGTTATTTTGTTGATTTACTAATAAAGTTTAAAAAAAAAAAAAAAATGCTAAATAGATTTTATCTCGTAAATTATCCCAGTAATAATGCACTGATTGTTACCAAACTTCTGCCGTAGTACACATAGGCTCTTAACTCACAAAACGAGGCATTAGAAAGTTTGTAAGTTTACCGGGAGTTTATTTACCGCTGCTAATGCTCCTATTGCTAACGCAGGCTAATGCTAAGGCTGCGTCGACGTCACTTCCGGTAACTCCCGGAATAGGACTAATTGCATTGCTTGCACACCAAAGGAGATGTTATGTTATCTGACATGTTATCTGTCATCTGTATTTATAGTGTTGTTGTATGTGTGTTATATAATCCTTTGTACTGTGTGTCTTGATTTCTTTTTGTTTGTATGGACCTTGAGTCTGAAGCTATAGCTTCTTGAATCTTGACACATTCCGCTTGCCGTAGTTCAAGAAGTTGCAGCGCACATTTGAAAACGTGAGGCGCTAGAGAGCAAATTCATTCAACTTTGCAAAATAAAATTGCACCACTAGATGGGGGAAGAAATTACATAGTGTCCCTTTAATCTTTTGTAAACACTATCCTCTTCATGATGCACAACAGATTTTCAATAGGAGACAGATCTGGACTGCAGGCAGACCACTAAAACAGACACACCCTGTGTCTATGAAGCCCTGCTGAAAGTCATACTGACTGAGGTCTGGCATTGTACTGAGGCAATAACCACAGACCTCCTGGGAAAATACATCGCCTTAATGACTCTCCAAGTTCCAATATCGCCAATATCCAAATTTTTATTAAAAAAATATCAACATTTTTACACGCAAGTCGCAAGTCACCCATGCCAAAGACACTAATGCACCCCTCATATCATCACATACACTGGCTTTTACTCCTTTTACTGATATCAGCCTGGATGATCTTTCTCATCTTTGGCACATAGGACCAGCCATCAGTTTCTTTTTCCAAAAAAGCAACTGAAACGTGGACTCATCTGACCACAGAGCACGTGTCCACTGTCTTTCTGTCTATCTGAGATGGGCTTGTGTCCAAAGAACTCTGCGATGCTTCAGAGTTTATATTTCGGTTTCAGGTTACATTTTGGATGCGGAGGCGGACTGTGTTGAGTGAAAAAGGTTTTCCAAGGTACTCCTGAGCCCCTGTGGCTATATTGGTCATGGTGGCATGATGCCTCTAATGTCTAAGGGCTCGATTGTTACACGTGCCCAACAGTAGTTTCAGGTCTTGGCCCTTATGCACTGAGATTTTTCCTGACTTCCGGTCTCTATTATAAATATTATCCACTGCAGATTTCTTTCAACTTATTGATGACTCTCTGACAGAGTTTGGCATCAGTAGGTCAGCCATTACGTATCCCTGCTTGGAAAGACTAGACCTTTGGTGGATGGTCCTTTTATACTCAATTCAGACACCCTCACCTGTCACCAATCTATCGTGTCAGAGAATCTGGTGTAATTTTGTATTCTGTAAACCTTTCTGTCTCTCTTTGCCTCTGTCCAAACTTTTCTGAGTGTATTGCTGGTGTCAGATATCAACTTTGTGTAGATTTTTTAGATTACAATAAAACAGGTCCGTGACACTGGACACTGGAAATGATTTCATGGACTTGTTTGTTCAATAAAGATTCAAATGAATTAAAAGCTGTTATTGGGTTTTAGAAAATGTCCCCACTTTTCTGGCATTGAGATTTGTTGGTGACAATCCAAAATGTGCAAGGTATCTCATTGTCTGTATTTTTAAAATGCATGCTTTGGCTTGTTTAAGAGCAGAACATGTAATCCCCGTTTTCAATGAATGACAGTGCATCACTTCACTATTAGTTTATTAACATGAAAGCACATACCCAAATTGATGTTATGCAATCCAGGAAAGGAAGAAAGGAAGAATCCTCAGTAAAGTCATCTTGCAGAAGATGGAAAAAAAAGCTGCCGTGAATAAACTGTCATCTTGGAATTAGCATGTCGCTGTATGTTTCCTGGCACTAGTGTCCCTCAGGGCTCAGATTAAATCAGGAGTGTTTATGTATCATTTCATCATATTACAGTGTGGCATCCCAAAGGCAGGGCGGAATCATCGTGGGAAAGCTAATTGGATTTGCTGTCTGAGTGTGCCGCAGCACAGCCACTGTGGGTCTGTCAGCCTAGTGATGACACGTCAAGCTGCACTGTGGCGTGTCAGCAGCAGAGAGGAAAAGCCGGAGCCCGCAAATATCATACGACTGGTGAATTTGTCACCCTCACATCACACCGCAGTCACCACAACTGTACAGGCTTGATTTATATAGACGAACTGCACGTCTGAGAGCAGAGATAAACCACATTGTAGAATTCTGTCAATCTGCTGCAACATGACAATTTTATTCTGGCTTGTGTCAGTGGAAATGAAAAAAAGAGGACATGATGAACAGGGGAAGTATTGTATATTTTGGGCCTATTCAAAAACATGACACTAGCTTGGACTCACTATCTACCGGTAGTTGTAAATAGATGAAGACTTTGGGGGCAATGGCCTTGGGTGAAAACAGCTCTGGCAGAACTAAAGAATGATTTACTGTATTCACTACTCGGCCTGCTCTTTTCACTGAGAAATCGGCTGAACTAAAAGAGGAATAAATGTTGCTGAAGTTTTCCCAAGCATTGCTCAGATTCATTATGTGCATAACTTACTTAATAGCATTCCTTCTTTGTACGCTTCACGCCATGCCTACTCACCATGCACTGCAAAGGCTTTATATGCTCTCAGTGCTACGGAAAGGTTCAGAGTTGGAGGGGTTAGCAGGGGTGGTGTAAGAGTGAGTAAAACTTTTTTTTTCTGTCATTCCTGATATGAGAAAAGTTTGAACTTGTTTTGTGTCTTTTTGCACTCAAAACTTCCATAAGACAATGTGATGTAGCAACAGAGGACACGTGGAATATGGGGTTTTGGAACATAAACTTTTTGTGAGAAAGATTTTCGTTATATAGAGTCCCCACTGCAAACAGAGCTTATTAATTCAGCCCTTCCAGCTCCCGCCTCGGAAAATGATTCCCCCCCCACAGCACAGGAGCACTTAGGCATGTTTAGCGCAAATGTAATTACGGCCTCGGTAAGCGGCCAGCTTTTTAAAGAACCCCTTCTCCTCCTCTCACACTTCAATACCTGATGATGTCATGGCCCTTTGTGGGGTCGTAGAAACTCCTCGAATCAGCTGCCACTCATGACCTTTTCTTTCAGTTTTTTTCTCTCCCCGTTTTGCCCGATTCTTTCTTCCTCTTTCTCTTTCTCTGGTTCATAACTGAGGTTCCCTTTATGGGTTGATCAAGCAGCCCCCCACCCATTGGCTGGCTCTGCTTTTGGAGCCACTTTACGAGAAATGCATGCCCCTGTTTAAACGTATTGATAGTCCTCATAGACATCCCAGTCTTTTGTCCTCCTGCCCGGCTGAAGTCTAAAAAGTTCCCGAACATGGAAAAAAAGGACTCGGCATACGGCTTTGTGCTGACAATCCCGCCTCTAAACATATTTGACTACAGACATATTGCGGTTTGAGAGACCAGTGCAATGCTGCTTGGAGAATTTCACCCTTTTTATTGCCACTCTTGGTGGCAGAAAGGAATGTAATCTGGCAAACAAATGTTGTGACAGACAGCTTGTCTCGGGGATTTTATGGCCCGTCTGCACTGTTGGTACATGGTTACACCAGCCCCCTCAATAGTTCATGCTGAGCACATTTAGTTTTGTCATACAGATGTTTGATGATTTGTTCTGTCCTCCATCTAGTCTCTGAGGTGTGTGATTCTAATCAAAGAGCTGGCATTGCACATTTGAAAAAAAAAAGAAAACGGACTAATCATTTCACAGCACGGACAAAGTCACAAACCACACGATAGACAAATGAAAAGTCTTTGTTTCCTCTGAGAAAACCAGTGACAGATGTCTAGTGTGTGCGCTATCAGTACATTATTTAAGCCTTTTATCTGCAGATCTGAGAACTGTCCTTTTGCCGTGAAGATACTCAAAATGAACATTTCTCAAAACTAAAATATTTTTCCACAAGTGTCGTGCAGATGTTCACCATATTTGATATATATACTTGTTTTCCATGAAATCAAAAGGCAGTTAGCCTCACCCACGTGTCACATAAATTTCCATTGTGGCAGCCCACATTTTGTTGCATGTGTCATGTCACTTCTGATAATCAACTAACGTTACACTGTGTGAAATTCCCTTAAATAACCTTACATAGCATTAGCTGCTTCATAAAATAGTTTCAGAGGGTTTATCATCTACTGTGACAAGCAGCAAAATAGTATTTCCTGAAAACAGCTGTACAAAATATTTTGAAATGACTTCACATGATTAGACATGAAGTTAAGGCAGTTACTTTAAACAACGGCCTCAGTGTTGTCTCGATCAGATCAGCTCAATCACCAGATGACTTTAAAACTGTGTTTCACCTGGATGCAAACATACAGCAGCATGCTGTGGAGGGCTGGTTAAGTCTCCAGGAAACTGTTTTTTCTTTATTATTATTATTAAATTAAGCCTAATTAGGAAATTAAGATAGAGGAATATAAAACATGCACCATCTTCACATGACTGGCTAGTTAGAGGCAGTGCAGAACATATATCAGAGGGCAGGACGACAGTTGGTTGTGTTTTTACAGATTGGAATATTTGGAGAAAATCAATCAGTCATTTACATTTATAAAGTTGAAAATGACATGATATTATCTTTTGAAAATCTTAAGTGAAAACTCTTTTGGTAATAATATAGCATTGTTTCCCTTGTTGCTATGCAACGCTGACTATACCCCTTCCTCGTCTTGCTTTCAATTCCTTACCCGAAAGATTTCTCGGACAACACGAAATGAATGGATCAGAGCACAAGCTGTGAAAATCCATCAAGGTTTTCTCTCCCAGTGGGGACTTTTCAGTGGCATACATACAGTTTATGTCTAATTATATTTGTCAGTGTGGGAGGGAATAAGGGGAGGCATTCATCTCTCTTTTGGCCAGATTTTCTATCTCCTCCATGGGCTGTTTCTTCATCTCATCCAGTCCAAGTGATTACAGCACACTTAAATGCCTAATTGGCTTTGCTCCTTATTAGCAATACAATTATACAGGCCTTGGGATTCTCATGTGTGCAGCCATCTGTAGAGAACAGACACCATTCAGATCTATCCATAATTCAAACCATAGTTATTCTTTCAGTGGCAAGCCTGGGCCTTTGTGAGCGTTGTTCTTATCCTGGCTTGCAGGGCCCCTCTCTCTGCTGTCTTTTGATCATTGCCTCACCTTTGTTCCGAATTAAAAGAAACCTTCCAGATAACACAAACCATTACTGCGCACTTGTTGCTAGTGGATTTCTGGTGATGAATTTAGAGGCCATTCAAACTGTACATTTTGGAGCATAACAGGACAAGGTTCATCAGTAAGTATACATTTATTTTGGTGTAGACTTTGTCTTGATGCTTTTGAGAAGTGCAGAAAACTTAGTAAGTACATTAATTCCAGTACCAAAATGAAGGTTTTTCAGGTAGCTGACATGCACTTTACCTTCGAGAAATACTGAGCTTTGCGACTTGCTAAATTCATACATTCATCATTAACTGTTATTATTAGTTACTGCATCACTCCCTACAAAAACCTCCTTATTATAAAAATGCAAGCCCTAATTTTCTCAAAATGTGAACAAAAAAAAAAAAGAAAAAACATTCGTGCAATATAGATATTCTAGCCTATTTGGAATACATAGATTTCTTTTTTTTATTATTGGAAATTTTCATAAAACTGGGGAAATTCTTGTAGATTTTTTTCTTTATTTTCCTCCTGTAACATCAGCTATACATAGTGTCAGTAGCAGTGTTCTGAATTTTTAGAAGTATTCTATATACTTATTTGTAAAGTATGTATTAAAGCTGTTTTTTATGTCACCTAGGGAACACATAGTAAATGGGAACTCACATGTTGTACTTCAGTGGTTGTCTCTTTTGCCCCTCCCACAAGGAACTACAGCCGTCACTTTGACAGTAGGAAGTTTATGTGATCTGAGGGAGCTCACTGAACTTTGGCACATGTGATGGATGGATTAACTCAGCCAGGTATATTAGAGTACACCGTTGCCGAGCTTCATTATGTGCTGGTCATATCTTCACACCCGTCTGTCTGCCTAGGGTCTTCCTCAGCTGTAATAAGACAGCTCTGATAGTATCTAATGACAAGGCAGACACCCCGGTTCCTGATGCCATTATCAAAAGTGGCCTCATCAATCAGACGGCACTGTGACGGGGGATGTGTGTGTGATGACAGGAAAGATCTGTGATGAGAGACTGGAGAGGAGGAAGAAGGCAGGATGATTTCAGAGTGTTGGGGTGGCAGGCAGGAAGAGGCGGGGACTCTGTCTGTAATGAGGTGGCCCACCTATTACCCCCTGTCGACCTACTAAGAGATGGTCGTATTGGAGGCGTGGCAGAGAGCAGTGGAACAACCTCCTCAGTCAGTTTACACATCAAGATAAGTTGTCCTCCATCTTATCGCTTCTGTCACTTTATTCTACATATCATATCATCTCTAATCGCCTAAAGTGTCTTTGACAGAAAACTTCTACTGTGTCGTGTTCTCAACCCGACTCTGATTTCACAACAATAAAGGATGTGCACTTTTACACAACAGGTGCCATTTTCTTTTATGAAATAGATGCAGGATTTAGAAACAGCGGTTAGTAAACCGTGCATGCATGAATCTTTCGATTGGATTGCACAACTCCATAATCCTACATCCTTTCAGTTTAAGAACATATTGCACCTTAACCCAAAGACACACTTACATTGCTCAAGCACAGGAAATTTCCAACATGCTGAATGTACCGGCGAGCAGCGTGGAGGAAGGGGCTGAGTTTACGCTGGTGTGGATTAACATGTTTGGAAATTCTAACTCTCTCCATCTGACATCTTTGTTTGAGAAGAAAAGCAGAGGAACCTTTGACAACCACATTTTTCACATGATCAGGGCCACAGGAAAAAGTGCCTTTGAGAGGCAGTGAAGCCCAGGGAAATTGTTTGTTGACCACACAACAACCATCGTCTTGTGGCTGTCAGGCCTGCCTGGCGTGAGGAATTCCTTTGGGAAGCAGATAAATAGTTCATTTTCATGGCAGTCGTGCAGAGAATGAGAGACAAAGCATAGAGAGATATGTGAGGCAAAACAAAGAAAAATTCAAATTGACTTTTAAAAATTGATCTTTAGTCTTGAAAGACATTCATATTTATTGTGCAACCATATCCAAATGCTGTTTGATAGAATCTAGTCTACATTTCCACTGGGGCAGCTCAGAATAGACCGTTTATCTTTCCAGTTTGACAACAATATGATCCGGATTGCTTTCTCTGCAACAAGGAAGTTTTGGATGACTGCCGGTTTTATTTTATCAGCGAATGACTCCACAAACAATGGTCTTCTTTTTCAGAAATGTCTTGCGTGCCTCTCCTGAATATATCTGAATTAGCATTGAAATAAAAACATGTTTGTGCTTGCACACAATTACCCCAGAGAATTTGTCAGCCTTTTGTTATTAAATGCAGGCTTGGGATTCTATTTTCTTTAGTTAATTTCCAATTCATCAATTTCATCAATCAATGAGATGAAATAGAATTAGAAAAAAAAGCTCTTTTGTAGTAAGAAAAAGAACCCGGTTTCAGAGGATTCTAGAGAAATTCCATATTTTGTGAACCGAATCTTCGCATTTGCAGTAGATTAATTCTCTTTGATCTCGTAGTTATAACATGAGAAACTGATAAGTAATGTGTTTGCTTTAGTCTAAAATAGATTTGCAGCGTTTAAGAATAGCACCACATAATTTGTTGATAATCTGTGTACTTGTGGAAGGGCAGAGACAGCACATTCTTTTACAGGTTGTGCTAAGTATTCATTTGGAACCAGAACATTAGTCCTTATTTGTTGCTGGTGTCACACTTTATAGCCTCGGGAACACGCTCAACAAACACTAACAAATCACTTTCCCGGGCCGCAGCAGGTAACCTTCCGGTAAGTAGCGCAAACTTTTGTCTTTTCCCAAAGTTTTTACACCAGTAATTGTTCTAAGTGCAGGTATCAATCAGAGCACTTGCCATTTACAGTACATTATCTCCTACATTAGCTCACTTTAATTATGTGTGAGTGCAGGTGGAGACAATACAAACACAAGGGTGTATGCACGTGCAGATACCTCGTTAGCTTGTGTCGGTGCACGCCCATAGCCTCAGTGGCGGACAGAGGTTTGCTCCTCAATAGATCAAGGCCTCACTAATGGCATACAATGCTGCGGCAGCCTCAAAATGAGCCGTGTAAAAGAGCAACATTATCGATTGTGCCCTGTGAGTCTTGTGGCCTCCAAACACCTGGGATTTTAATGGCACGCTTACTTTTTCATGGTCGTGGGGATAAATCATGACGTGGCCGTGGTGTTCTGGATCAGTGGGCCCCAGCAGCGTGGCAGAGCGCTCCATCACATTTTATATTGTGTTAATAATGTCAGCTGTATGTGGAGGGGGAGACGGCCCTGCATGCATTCATCACCGGCTCCGTGGTGTACGGGGAGAGGACGGGATGGGGTGTCTAGCTGGGAGACAGACGCCTCCATTGAGCCCTCTGTCATTCCTCCGCAGACTCAGACAGAGACTGCAAGGATCTATATAAGCACCGTGCGACAATCTGTCTGCTGGGCTTTGCCTGGGAAGAGCTCTTCTTAATGACACTAAATCTGAGCCCAGCAAACATTCGTCAAGACATATGCTTTATTTTCTCGCCATCGGAGAGGTTAATGGGATTAATTCTCAATTTCAATCACTTTGAAATGTAGCCATAAATAATTTATATCCTCAAAGAAAAGGAAGACTTTTGTTCATTAATTGTTTGAAATTATTTTCACTCCGTTTCAGCCAGACGGAGAAAAAAAATCAAACTGCTGTCATTTTGGCTTCTTTGAACAGAGGCAGTGCGGCCAAAGCATTACATCTGCTCCTCTCACTGTTTAATGCTCTGTCAAAGAGAAGGGAACAGATCATCTTGGGATATACCTTCTGCCAAAGCTATTCCAGCACACCTTCCAGGAAATGCTCTTAATCTGGTCAGCATTACCAAGAATTTACTTGTGCACTGATCCTATTGACATGTTCTCTGACTTGAGCAGAAATCAGACAGATTCTTAACAATACATAATCTTTATTTGTCATTCTTTTTCTCTCACCCTTTTTTTTTGGAAAAAAAAACCTGTAATTTTTCCTGGCCTTCCCGCTCTTCACACCCAAATATTAACGAAGGCTGTCTTGAAGAAGAGCACCACATCCTAGTTGAACAACAGGTAGTGAGCAAGCAGCACTGTACAATTATTACAACCTCTTGGAGCGATACCGTGTAATCCACATGCACCCGTCCCTGCAGGCACTTAAAGACTTTGACCTCTTGCACTCCCTTGCAGTGTGGTTAATGCAGATTACAATGGTCGGACTACTGAGAGTTCTCCTCACAGCTGCTCCCACCTCTCCCACTCCGCACGGCTGTAATTTAGCAGGCCGGGCCACTCGCCTCCCCATGGGAGAGTCAATAGAAATTAGACAGAAACTTTGCTGGGATGAAATCAAAGTAGTAGTTAAAAAAAAAAATCTGTGTGTCAAGGTGAGATGCAGAGGACAGGAGTAAGAGGGCTCTGAGTGGGATCACACTGGCAGCTCAGTTGGTCACACTGGAGCTGGCACCTTCACACTTCTGTCTCTCTTCCTGCCAGTGACCTCATTTGAGCTCGAGTGGGATCAACTTTCATAACACATTAACCCCATGGAATGGATGTCAATTTATGATAAATCAAAAGGGTTTGGGGTTTTTAAACCTCAAAATACAATTACACTGATGCAAAGCATGATTGTTACAGTTACTTTTCAGTGCTTTTTTTTGTTGTTGTTGCTGCCTGTGTGGAGTTAGTAAACGAGGGGGGGGGGGGGGGGAGCAACGGTTATTTTGGACAGTCTCCAAGCCAAGGGATTTATTATGCCTTGTCAGTGGATTGCTCCCTGTATTGAATATATTCGTTCTAAACTAATTGACCAGTATGGTGAGAGGCGCTGAATTAGGCAAATGGGCCCAGGATGTGAAGTTGGACTTGATTTATTACTTTGAATGCAACTCAAATCAATGGCTCGGCTCCCCAAAACCTTTGCATTTCCCAGCTGAAATCATTGTTATGCTTAAGAAAGGAGAGATTATGCGGGCTTAATGAGTTTCAGTGGTTGAATGTGTTTGCCTGCTATTCAGGGGCGAAATCATATTTAATGGCTGACACTCAGTTCATGGCAGGTCCTCCTTTTTCTCAGTGGCAGGTCACCTTCGTCAGTGGGAAGGCCCTTTCAGAGGGGAGGGCCGAAGATAGGGTCCTACATTC
The DNA here is from genome assembly GCF_027942865.1 of Odontesthes bonariensis. Classification (NCBI taxonomy): domain Eukaryota; kingdom Metazoa; phylum Chordata; class Actinopteri; order Atheriniformes; family Atherinopsidae; genus Odontesthes; species Odontesthes bonariensis. The sequence goes on from NC_134506.1 coordinate 33,518,318, forward strand.
ATGAAAAGAGGGGCACAAATGCTGTGCATGAGAAATGAAATGGGAGAAAAGTGGTTACTTTGCACACAGCACTGCAGCTCAGCTCAGGGTTGGCTGTAGGCCTCAGTCTGCTGACCCCACTGTGCCAGACTGAGACCTCCTTTGCTCTGGGAGACGCTTTTGTTTCTCCTGCTCAAGAAGAGCACTAATTTCATTTCAGTCTCGACAGACCAGTTGCCTTGGCTTCAAGGTGAAAAACGTTGCAGATCATTAATAAATTAGGTCCCTCTTTTTCTTCCCTTGGAGCCCACAGTTATATTTTCACAATTGAAATTGCATTCATTTGCAAATGGTCTCTCTTACAGAAAGAAACTCCAAAAGGCTGATTTAGAAACTAAGCAAAGACCAGCTAAAATTTGTTTTTATCCTGACAACCTTTCCCTAAATTCTTGTATTCAGAGTTTTCAGTCCAAACTAAAGCTCACACAGCACTCTAGAAACCTTGATCATGACATTTAGAAAAAGAAAATGTTGCCAAAGTGCCACAAAGCATGTGTGAAATACCAGGATTAATGTACGGAATTAACAATGAGGGCAGGATTTACTTGATTGATCGGTTAAGATTTAGTCAGAACCTCAAGATAGTTGGTCTAGATTGTTGTAGCACAAACATATACATTTCCATACGCTAATCAATGCAACAGCTGTAATTTGACCCAGTTTCAATAGTGATATTCTCCTGTTAGGAACAATGCATTAGCATGAGGAGTTATGAGATTAACAGTCATTGGCTGACAAATGAAAAAAGCCCATCCCAACTTATTCCACTAATAAGCATTGAATCCACTTTATTGATTATTCACTGCTAATATGCAGTAGCTAAAAATCAATAAGCAGCCCAGCTCTCATTTCAATATAAATCCAATTATTGCTATCGCTAAAGCTGAAGATATTAGTGAGGAAATGGATCACCATGTTGTTCATTTGCCCACTTATAATGACTGCAAGGCTGTCTTTTTTCCAGTAATTTCCCCAACTTATACTGGGTAAATAATGTCTTATTCTAATAAAGGTGTTCATATAGTATCCCCTCACACCAACCTCAGATGTGAGGTCATAGTTTGTGTGTTGAGTTCTGGCCAGCTCATTGCTTATTGAGTCAAATGTGATCATGAATCAGAAAATTGATGTAATAACTCCACGTGGAGTTTTCTCGGTGCGCTCCGTATTTGACAAACAAGTTGAAATTTTTCTTCCACATTCCTCAGTGGAGTTCTGTAATCCCGCTTAAGTCTCTTTAATCACCTGGTTACACATAAGGCTGTTTTGTTTTTCAAACCATCTTTAGTTAGAGAGAGAAGTGAGGGAGACAGAGAGAGACATCATTACTCTGTAATAAAGCATCCATATGGTGTAAATGTTGAGCTGGTGCAAATCCCTGCAGCTTAGCTGCAGAGCACCCTGGCAGGGAAGGGTCAGGAGTAAATGCTTCTCACTTAAGCATATGTTTCCTTTTTGTGCCATGTACATATCTGGATTGATGGCGCGACTGGGAGCTGAAAGGTCCTCTGGTTTTTTGTCGGACCATGCAGAAAGGCCATGACCCTGCGCCCTATGCCGGGAGTAATCCTCATCCTTATGGGAAGCAAGGGTCAGAGTTTTCTTTTACCCAGAAGCAACCTCCACATGAAAAGATAGAAGTAAGGAGGAAGTAAAAGCAAAGGATATAAAATATGCTTTCTGAGAGATATTTGTAATCTTCGTAATCTTGTAATATTTGGAACCTTTAGGTTATATATTAGATAACAGTATTAATGCAGCCTTAATCTGACAACCAATAAATAGTCACGTTCTTTTCAAAATGTGAAACATAATTAGCCTTTTATTGAATTTTTATTGATATATTTCTTTGTCTGCTTATAAGCTGAAGTAACATGAATGAATGCTTTGAGCATGGTCTAATGTGATGCTCTATAAGACCTTGGTTTGGGGACTGTGGCCGCCCTCCAGCACCTCTACACCGCCTCTAAGGCAGCCCACATTTCTGTCACTGTGTGCCTACAGAGTGTGTTTGTGTTCAGTTCAGCCTGTAATTCAGCTCAGCACACTGGAAACTGCACTTGGAAGATAGATAGTTATGATTTACTTCATGTCATTTCTGTATGTGACTAAGTGTTGGTGGACCACTGAGAGTAGATTTAAGTGGTGCTGCACAGGGATGAGAGGGAGTCGGTAGAAGAGTCTGCCACAACGTCTGCGTTCTTACAACAAATTTAAGGATTTGACAGAATCCGACACCACAGGTCAGAGACTGCCTGCATTTTAAAAAAGCATTTTCACAACCAAAACTATCTGCACAGACATTTGCATTTTCCTGTCATTACAAAAATATGCCCCGACAAAACTTTATTCTGCATCCTGTCATTTGCATTGACAACAGAAGACAAAAAATCACAACCGAAAGTTATCTTAACTTTAATGCCACAGAACCCAGTCTACACAAATAACAGGTTGGCGTGTCAAGTGTCTGCCTGTTACACCCCCTTTCAGCACGCTTCTGTTCTGTGGCCACCTACGCTGTTCTTGGTGCAGTCAAATGAAGGACACCTGAATAAGCTGCAGCCCATAAAGAATGCATGTTAACCTACAGTCACTCTAAAGCTACTGCACTATTATATAATCACAATATGACCTGACAAAAAGACAGTTGTAATCAAAACTCCAGAGGTTTAATATGTGAATATTGATATCATGAGGGTGTACATTTAGTATTTGCTAAAAAGTGTTTGATGATTCATTTGAGGACCCACTGTTAATACCCACCTGTTACCTTGAAAAGTAAAGAGTTGCTGCTTTGAGTTCTGAGACTTTCAGACAGACTGGACTTGACAAGTGGGCGGAACATGAGGCAGTCCTTACAAGTAACTTTATTTATGATTGACACACACACTCAGACATGAACCAGTAAATCTGCCCTTAATCCTGCTCTTTCTGTTTATGTGCACACTGTACTCTCAGGTCTCTCGCTAATCATACCTTTCTCCATAAAGTCCATCTCTCAAAGCGACCGGGTGTTAGACCGTACCACTGGGCAGCAGCCTGCCCGTCACCATCTTAGAAAGAAATCCTAATCCACCATCTAAGAAATCCCGCCATGATGCAACGATCATGGAAAAAAAAAAAAGAAATAAAGAAAGAAATTAAAATTTGGGAATGCCATACTTTTACCCCATCCCCCCATCTGAATCTTGTACTATGCCAAATCCTTTTAAAGTAGACAGTAGTCACCCTGGTCCTGAAGGCTCTGCCCCTAATTACAGAGCAGCTGTAATTACAGAACCTGGACGGACAGAGAAAGAGAGGAAAACCTAAATCCAGCTATTGTAAATTTAGACTGCCTTTTGATGATACCTGTTTTTTTTTTTTCAACATTGAGAGGTGCAAATAATCGCATCAAAGAGAACAATGGCTACACACCTGCCTCCGACGCCTCTGTCCAATTACGTGCAACTAAACATCAGGTCTGCCTGCCTCCTTGCTCCTGGCATTGACCTTAAATTATCAACACACTTAAGATACTTCAAATCGTACACATCTGTACTCTGCCACTAACTGGCTGAGATCAACATGTTAACCTCAGTACTGGCGTAAGACATCCATTTACAAAATATCAACAATAGAAGAAAACAATGAGGGATGCCATGTATGCCTTCTTCAGAAAGCCTTTTGCTTTAGGCAGCAGCTGTTTTCTCTCACACTGACTTTTGAGTGATGTGTAGCTCGTGAAATTTTGAGAAATACCAAGCTCATTTAGAATAATATATTCACGATAGTCAAATAGAAAAAGCCAGTGTCTTATCAGTCATCCATAAAGCATCATGTGTCATGTTATTCAGATCGTCCTCAGTCTGCATCCCACTGAAGAGCGCTTGTGTCAATGAGTTGACCCCACGGGTCAAAGTTCTCACTCTCTTCCAGTTGAGTTGTCAGCGCAGCGGGCCCATTGTGTTTAGGAAGGCAGTTGTAGGTGGAGCTCAATGTGTGTGCTTGATAGAAAAAAGACGTGTGTGTGCTGAGATATGGGGGTCATGGAGACTAAACTTCTAAAGATCTCCGAAGCCAGTGTGGAAGTATCCACCCAGTCAAGTGTTCCTCAGGTCTTTCACGACACCCGCTCCATCCACTGAATATAGTGCCCATCTCATTTGATGGGAGTGTGTATGTATACATACTGATATAGTAACAACATTATTAAATGCTCTTGGCCACGATAATCATGCAGTGAAAATGTAATATCATGACAGTACAAGACATGGGTTTACACAAATGAGCTCTTCAACTTAAAGAGCAGAACTTGTAATGTGGCCGTTTGTGTCTTCACCTCACATCATTCCCAGTGTAGCCATAAAAAACTGTGAACAAATCATCTTCCTGCCACCTCAGCGAGGGGTCTGCTTAGAAGCAGCTCTTCAAAGGGCTTGCTGATATAATTTGTGTGAGCCAGCTCTGCATTGCTCTGTTTATTTTGTTGAGATGTCCTGATCACTGACCGTGCAGAGCCGTTTTAGCCCCAAAAACCTTTTATGAGTCACCGTTACAGCACAGTACCACAGTAGCTTAATGGGTTAAAAAGAAAATTCCGCTGGTAATCATTTATCATAATTACCAGTTGCATCTTTGTTCCACACTCTTTTCTGGTATTAATTTTCTGTGGCAGGTCTGCGTGCAGCTCCCTCTGATCCATTACCCACAGGCCATTAGGACCTGCTTAGAGTTTAGCTATGTTTTTATTGAGTGCTTTTTTACGCCTCTGCGTTTGAAGTGAGCGCCGCTCAGCTGTCATTTCCTGCTCTGAGCATTTGCCGCTCACGACGTGTGTAATTAAACACTGTGCAGAGTGTCCCATAGAGTGACCAGCCATGGTACAGAGCTGATGTTTAATAGCCACAACCAGACACAACGCCTCATTGACGGCGCTATGGTTCACTGCCTGTACAATTACCCCTCAGGTTATACTTCACATCACCTTCTCAGGTGCAAAGCAGCCTTACTTCAGCCTTACTTCAGCGTATTTATCATATTCATCAAAGCCAGTTGGAGAGGTCCACTTTGCCAAACAGAACTCAGATGCATTGTCAACTGCTACACTCTCTAAATGAAATCAGCTGAAAAGTCCAGTGTTGTAATTACCTCTTTCAAAGTGTTTATGTGGGTCTGTTTGTGTTCAGATGTGCCTGAGTGTGTGTGCACACCTACTCTACCGACTTCGTTTCGCAACACAGAGGATGCCGGTGGACAGAACACAGTTATAATTGAGTGCAATCATTGCGCAATCTGCACAAAAGAAATAGTTGAAAAAGATCTAAATAAAATACAACTTGGAAAACGTTTCCTTCTCTCACTGGCTTTCATTAAATAAAGACTAGATGGGCTCTCTGGCACATGAATTTCATAGCTCTATGAATTTACTGCGAAGGCCTCGGGCTGAAAGAGACTTTTCAAAAAAAGGTCAAAGTAGAGGACTTAAGTAGGTCTGAGTTGTGTGTCACAGCTGGAAGTAAGGCCCTGGGATTTTTAGTGCTTTATGGGCCCGTTGTGAGGCTGATAATGTGCATTGTGGGAGTAAATTCTGTGGAGGAAGAGGTTAAAGAGTATGGGAGGAGTTTAGCAGCTTGGCTAAAGAGCTTCAGTGGTGAGCAAATTATTCCACCAACATAAGAAATAGACAGGAGACATACCCGATCATTGAATTAATGAGGTAACAGGATCAGGAAGCATTTGTTGTATCATAACTGGCAAATACATTTATTAAGTTTATATATTTGCTCAATGTTGCACACAAAAACCAAAAAGCTATAAACTTCTTCCCTCAAGGCCCTAGTGTTTCATAGATTTAACAGTGTATTGTTTCTGTGTCAGCCAGAAGCCTGTGTGTGTAACTGTTTCTGTCATGGCTGACAATTTGATAGTTTTTCACACTTTGGTTTGCCAAGACTTCCCATTTTTCTCCTCTCCCCATTTCCGCACTAAAGCCAACTGAGGTTTACAAATATTGAGCCTTAATCCTTGGGCCTCAGACAGCAGGGCCTGCTGTGTGGTGCTCAACAAATGACTGAGTGTTCATGAGCGAAATTAGTTCAGGGAGGCCTCTGTTTCCTCTCTATGTTGATATAGGGGCAAATAAAAAGCTGCGTAAACGTGCAGCCCCAGTTCATGAGTGCCTCAGCGAGCTGAACGGCCACTGAAATCGAGTTGAAGGCCCATATTCTGTTTAGAAAAAGCATGGTTATGATGGAAGATTGGCCATTCTATCAATACCATTGGCGTATGGTCTTGGAAAGCTGCTGTGACTGACTGAAACACTGTGAAGAAGCCGGGACACTCAGGACTGAGATTTTCCGTTTTTCATAACTTCTCTTCCAGATTAGGGTTTATCTAATTGGCAACATTGTGGTTATAGTGCATGGCAGTCAGCTGAGTACCAAATGGCCCTCTTCATAATCAATAACCCTCATCTAAAGAATACAGACTGTACTTGTGATTCATTTTCTTTTTGCCTGTTAAACAGATAATTGAATGTTGAAATGATCAATATAGTTTACAGAAATGCATTATTTTTACCACACAGACTTTACACACACTCCAAATCTTACAAGTTTACGCAGTTTCTCCCCCATGTGAAACCATCTGTGGACCTTTGTTTTGTTATTTGTTTGATTTAGGCATGGGACTCATGGCAAGGTTGCACACCGGGGGAGTTATGATGTTTTTGGTCTCCTGATAATGTATTTCCAGAACAATGTGTGCTCCAAAAATAAATAGTAATCCAAGTGCAGACTTTGTTCCCAGCCAGCCACTCTGTGTGTATGTGTCTGGGTGTTCTGGTGTGTGTTTCTGTTTCTGGATCAGGCCCAGCTCTCGCCCCATTATCTCCCTGTGTCTTTGTATGTGCTGATTTATTTCAACAGTGCTCTTTTGGCCCAGCGCTCGGTGCCTCCTCTTTGTCAGCTCCTGTGTGAACGCAGAAGCCTTTGACCACCTTTGACAGTGTGAATATTTTAGCTCCTTTTAATATGCAGCCTGAACTTTTATGTAAAGATGAGGAGTGGTGGTGGTGGTTGGGGGGGGGCTGAAGGGAGGGGAAGAGAAAGGCAGGGTTTTCTAGGGGTGAGGTGGGGAATTGGGTTGTTGCAGGAGTTTAACATTGGTGGTATCAAGCAGAGTGACAGAAACATGATGAATATGGATAAAATTGAATATATGTCTTTTTTCAGAATATAGAATCACATAGAATCACAATCACATAATCACAAAGTTTATCTTTCCATTATGCATTAATATGTCACCGCTGCAGTAACAGTTTGACACTGAGGCAGGTCCTTCTCCCTCCCTTGTCTTTTTGAATTTGCCCTCGGGTGCACACAGACCTGTTGACAGACCTGTTGACATTTTTGTCTCTGGCAAGAATGACTCAAAGCATGCAGGCTTTCTGTTATCCTGTCATAATGTCAAATTGAGGATTTTGCTTTGCTGAATTCTGGCAGACAAAAAAATTGCAGTTGAGCTGAGGCTGAAAATGCTATTGTTAAATGATGAGGATTAGATTGTTGGGGTAGCTAACTCTCTTGAAGCATTCCTCTGATGTGATCATGGTTTTGAAGAGGACAAAAATGCCTCAGATTATAACCTCTGTAACAAAAGCCAGTGAAAGGCTAAAGATGAAAAGCAAAAATGTTCAAGGAACTCAGGCAGACTGGATGATGATTATCTTATAGACTGGAGAAAGACACATACACTAAATACACTAAGGAGGCTTCAGAGGTAATGGGGCACAGGTGAAGCACATTTGTGAAGAGTAAGCAATCACACATTAAGAAGAATAGAACCCAACACACCAGACAAACAAAATTAAGACTCATAATCTGTGTTCGGTCTGTAGTCAGCATTATGAGTTACTTTCGGCCTTCCTGCTGTCTCATAGGCTCTGCGATTTTATCCTCAATTCCATCTCTGTATCTTGCAAACATGATGGCGCTGTGCTACAATCACTTAAATAGGCTGTGTGAACAGAGTTTGTGTTTCCATCAGGATTTGGACACGGGGGAAGATAGCAAGCAGGATTTACAGACATTTTTTTTGTGTGTGTGAAGTATTTGTGAGACGTCGGAGTCTTGCCTGTCAGTGGTCAGAATGCTCTCAGTCTGGAGAATCTGGGAGGAAATCTGAGAGGGGAGCTAAGCTAACAGCCACTCAGACAGTACTTCACACAACCCCAGTTAAAAAAAAAGAAAAAGAAAAACATTTTAACTCTATATTAAGTTTTGTTGGAGAATTTTTCTGTTTTATTAGTTGTATTTTTGCTTTGGTTTTCACATCTGTGATTAAATAAAGGATTTTACTTTTCTCAGCTGTATTGGAAATAAAAATCATTTCCCAGAATTCGATTTTTGTCCACCATCCAGCATATACAAATAAAATCTGATGACAAAATCTTGGCGTTTTTTTTTTTCTCTTTATTTTTTTTTTTTTTTTAATTTTTGTTGTTTTTCAGATTTTAATACATGACATCCCTCTGCAAGAATCAACGTTCAGCAACTGGGTCTTTGATTCCCTTGAAGCAGCAGTTGGAGTGCTGGTCCAGCTTGTTCCTGGGTGGCGGTTTGGGGCCAACAGCAGCACTCATCTCCTCAGATATTATTCTGTCAGTGTTTGCACAGCCTTGCTGACATATGTTTCACAACTTGAGACGTTTCTGTTTTAATCTGTCGGACGCTTTAATATGTGGACATAGTCACTGTGGATTTATTAATGCAGCTGGTGTTTTTATTTGATGAGAACCCTTCTCCTCCTCCCTCATTGCCCTCTTGTCTCTTTATTCCCTCCCCCTCCACTGCCCTTTTGTACTTAATATTGACTTCAGCATCAGATCAGTTTGATAGCTGCTCTCTACTAAAGTGGCAGGAAAATCATCAGACAGATTCGCTTTAACCTGATTTAAACAAATATAGCCTGGAACCACAAGGCAAGAACATCCCACTTTCCTCCGAATGCAAAGATTTTGTCAATAAAGGATTTTAGTTTTCTCAGCTGTATTGGAAATTAAAAATCATTTCCCAGAATTCTATTTTTGTCCAGCATCCAGCATATACAAATAAAATCTGTTTAGAAAAAATCTTGATGAACAAATCCTGGTCTTTTTTTTTCTGATGTTTGGAATGTCAGTCCACCACTGTAGTTGTGCTCGCAACAGGGCAAATGGTAACACAGACAGATAGTGTGGAGATTATAGAGACAGACTGAAGACCTCTCCAACCAGACAAGATGGACATGGGAGGGAGTGAGAAGGAGATTTGTATGAGAAGCAGAGGGGGGAGCGGCTGTGTCATGGCAGGGGTAGGCCAATGGAGCGGAGAGGCCCTCATTCTCCTGCTGATCACAACAGGGGATTAATTATGTCAACATAATAAGTACAAATGGTGATCTGAACGTGGAATTAGCCCCCTGAGCAGAGGCTGCTGCAGTGCGCGATGGAGAGGAAGAGTGGGTGGTAATGGAAGGGGGGATTGTCCCAATTTGTCCCAGTATGTCTGTCTATGCAGGCACACGGGTGGAACCTCGGGTGGGGTAGGTTGTTGTCAGTGGGGCTGGCAGGATGACTGGCTGGCAAGCTTGCTGAACTGACTGCCTGGGTGGGTGGTGGAGTGGCCCAGTCAGTCATCTCTGTTATGATTTGCATGGATGTCAGTCTCAGTGGCAGTCAGACAAGTTTCTTGCTGAGCTGGACATGCTGTCTTTGTTCAAAGTCCTATTCATTTCCCAGTGTCCTCTGCCGCAGCCTTGGGATAAACACAGTGTTGGCTAATTAATAGAAATAACTAGCCTGGGAGTTCTCATGCTGCTTTGCGCGCAATTTCATTCACACTGCAAAGGCAGCCTGGAAACCACCGCCCTTATTTTTGCCTGAGTTAGGGAACCAATCAGAGAACGGGGGGGGGGGCAGCAGCAAGATGATGACGACGTCTATGCGCAACACCGAAGCTTGTAGAGTGTTAATCCAACATGTCAGTGGACACAACGTTACCGTTCGATGCAGCCTTAGAAAGTGTTTTAAGTAGCTTAGAACGCAAGTTTACTTTTATTTGACTTTTTTTTCTTCTTCTTCCTCGTCGAATTTCTGTCACTCTACATACGTCATCTGGTATAAGTGATACAATTGGCTATGAATCGCGCGCAAAGCAGCATGGGAAGAACCAGACGCCATTTGATAGACATTCGTAGCGCCCAATAAACGGCTCTAGGCATTCGTAAACCACGCCTCAAATACGAGAAAATGCACACCTAGTTCCCAGACCACCATCTCATCGAGATGTGGACGCGTCAGCCAGGCTAAGAAATAACTGCAAAAAGTCACAGTGTTCCTTGAATTTACATTTGTCAATAGTATTCAGATAAACTCCTCCCCTGTAAACAATGCAAGTCTTTCCTGTCCTGTTCTGATGTTATGGGTGAGGAGTCCAAGTTTTGATTTCAGCTCTGCTTCAGATCCAGGTCGTGCTGCCCCGGGACTCGGCCTTCCTCAGCCTCCCTGTAACAGCTGTTGTCCCTGCTGGCTCTTTGCCTTCAGCACTTCCCCTTGACCAGCTCAGTCAATGCCACACATTCTCTGCACAAAAATGCAAACAAGCCCCGGACTCCTGCATCGCAGGCTATAGCAGAAAATTAAAAAAAAATACAAATGCGTGGTTCACTAAGAGATTTTTTTCTAATTTTTATTTATTTACTTTTTTCGAAAGATTGGCATTGAAAGACTTTAACATAGGATAAACATGTACTGCATATGTGAAAGGGAAACAATACAAATGTAATATTCAGCACTGAGTATTAATTTCTGTAACAATACAAAGAGCCAGAAAATGCAGTTAGCCAAGTTATGATCACCCTGTTTCTCAAAAGTAATTTGGATGCTGTGTAAAATGCAGAAGGAAAATGGCTTGAACCAAATTAACGTTTTAGAATTGTTCGAAAACAGTACAAACACAAAATGTTAAATAGAGAAATGTAATGGTTTTCAAAAACTTTGGGATGTCCCGATCAGGTTTTTTTGCAAGACAAGACCTGCGTAAATGATGAATCCCACCTGTGCGTATATAAGTGCACGTGCACGAGGATAGTAAATTTGCATACTCCACGCCCAAAATTAAACCATATTAGGAGCTGTGCTTCCTCTCTCCTGTGCCAGGAAGTGTTGAATGTTGAGTCATGAGAATGGCATCAAAGCACAAAAATAACAACTTTACGGGCTCTGAGACTGAAGTTCTGCTTTCAGAGATCCAAAAAGAAAAATCTGTCATTTTGAGTGTCAGCAGTGGAATTACGGGACCTGCTAAAGCGAAGAAATGGGAAGTAATTACGAGTGCTGTTTATTGTCACCTGTAGTTCGTAAAGTCACCGAAATAAAAAAGAAATGGTTTGATATGAAAATGGCTTTAAAAAAAAAAGACGTCTCGCCATGGGCAGGCGCTTGATGACTGCAACTAAAGCCGTGTAATCAGTTGTTGCCTCATCATGATGGCACTTTGATGGGGCGGTACATGAGGGGGGTCTTCTGGCACGACACCTTCTGGTCTGCCTGGGCTGATTGAGGGTGGAGACCCTCGTTGGCAATATTGTGCAAATCTGGCATGGTTTGATCGGCGTGGTTCTCTCTGGAGTTGAGGCTCTAGCAAGCTGCATATTTGCAGCAGCACAGTCCTTGGCAATCTATATCGTGATGTCAGCCATTCGTCTGTCTCTGCACGGTCTCTTCAAGAGCCTGACGCGCTAAGGCATCCGAAAGTAGAAAGTCAGCCTCTGGTTACACTTCCCATTAACCTTGTTATATACAGAGTCAAATTAACCTTCAATTAGTGCTGATTTAAGTCAAACAGAATAATTTCAGCATCATTATGGGGTAAATGTATATATTTATTTATGTTTGCTTCAAAGTAATTAAATATACAATCCATTAGTCAAGCAAACTTGATTTGAATAACAGCGGACTATTTTACGAAACTCCTACGACAGCTCTGGATCACTCTTAAATTCTGTTCGTACCTGAAAGAAAACGTAAAATGCGAAAAGATTGGTGAATGCGCAAATTTTCTTAAATCACTCGTACGGACGATTTAAGAACAAATCTGTGCGTACGAACGGTTCTTGCATGAGGCCCAATGTTTGTGTCCCAAATGTAACTATTTCTTATTATCGTGTACTCATGCCTTTGGTGATATAGAAGAGTGAGCAAAAGCCACTGAGAAATCTTCTTTCAACATCACCCTTGTTGTTCTGTGTCTCACAGGATGGATCTGAGCTGTACTTACAGGAGCTGCAGACCTGAGAGCCAGTTTGCTTTGAGTAAGTCTATGAAGCTTGGTGTAGATAATGATTCCTCTTCTATTGCGGTGAGGCTGCTGATGGGGGAGGTCATATGCAGACTCAGGCCTCATAAATCCCTGCTCTATGATGAGCACTCTCCATATGACTTATGGAGCACAGAGGCAGCCAGTTAAGACGGCCCCTCGTAAACATGTGGCACTGCCGCCCTGATGGCACTGTCAATTTTCATATTTCACCAGTTATTGGGACAGGAGTGCTGAATTATATCCCTAGCAGACTCTTGTTAAGGAGTTGACTTGTGCTGCTGACAAGCGAGAACTATATATATATATATATATATATATATATATATATATACATGTAGAGAGCGAGGGAGAGACGGAGAAAATCAATCCATCTGATATTTTTTAATTAAGAAGAGGATCATGATATTACAGTAATTAAGCTTTGATAAGTAGTGAAATGATAAAACATAAATTTTCGGTTTCATATCTAATTCAGGATCATAGCTTAGTCTCTTGAGTAGATATTTACAAAGGAATTTATTTCTAATGGAATGACCAACTGTGTTAATGTTTTGGACAAAGACACCACACAGTACACAGACACTATTCCTGGCAGTACCTTTGAAAAAAACAGCGGCACCTGACCTTTTATGATTGACTGTTTTGACATGACTGGGAGTTGTTGAAATGGAAATTTACACGGACTTTGTATCAGTAAATATTGAAAAGGGGAATTACTATGATGGGTCTGTTTACTGCTGATGCTGGAATACAGTATGTATTTCAGGACTACAACTTCTTATGCTATTGACATTACAGCGTAAACATCCAAGCGAGGAGTTTAGGTGTGTAAACAGGTACAGTTAGTCATAAAACACATGAAAAACAGAGAATTACATCACACAAAAACCCAGACCCCAAAAAAACCCCAAAAAGTATGAAGATAATCAACTTTAGGGGGATATGGTAGAGTGTCTTTGCAGTACAATTCTTAATCATGCCAGTTTGTTCATTTTGAGACTGAACTGAGTTGGATTTTAAGCTAAGGTGACTGTTGCCCTATTTTCTTTTTTTTTATTCTTAACCTCGTCAGTGTATGAGACTATGATAAAGAACTCAGGCATTACAATTCATGTTAACATTTCAAAAATAAGTGGCCTCTTGCAGTCATGTGAACACTCAAGCCAATCTCATGGCAGAACAGATAATAGCTACATTGGTCCACTTTGTAAAAAATGTCTCTGTTTCACAAAGCCAGCTAACAAAGGGACACAGCTCACATGGCCAGGTGTATATTCAACTTTTATCCATGGTCTCACCAAGTGATGATGTCCATCTGCCACATGTCACTGCACAATGGCATTGTTAGTTTACGATGTCTTGCTACATGACAATGTATTCAGTTTGCATAGTTTATTTGGTCACTTTTTCAGGAGGAGGAGAGGTTGTGGATGCTTTCAGTCCACTGACTCTCATGCAAGACACCACAGGATCAAGACCCATCTGACCCTTTTAATTCTCTACTTCACTGTCTCTTGTGATTAATCATCTTTCTGCTTTGCTGTCACTTGTAAGTGGTTAGGTCAGGAGTTAAAAGCACATGGTTAGGTTTTGAATGAATTAACATGGACAAATTCAGATATAGCAAAATTTATTATTAGGGTTAGAAACTTGTTCATGGTTGTGGGTTAAACACTTTTCTATTAATGTCACGTTTTATACTTTTTTTGCACAAAAACAGCCTACGTACGTTGCCATATCACCATGAAATGCAACACTACTTTGTCTTGGAGATGAGGATAAACCTACCTGCTACCTGACCAGGCAGGAATAAGTGCATGTGAAATATTCAACACCAAGGCAGCCATCAGATTGGCATGTTGTAATGTCATGTTAACATGGTGTTTAGCCCCCAACTTTTTTCCAAACCTGAACAAGGGAGTTTCCATGTTCATTCTTCATTCTTTTACACTACCATCACCTTAATGGTTACAGTTGTTACACATAAACACACAAACCCATTACAACCCAAAATAAAAACAAGGCTTAGCAATCAAAACTACTTGATTAAGATAAACAAACATCACGGTTTGGACTGAATTACATTTTTTGTTCGACGCTACTGTCTCCTGAATGGACGCCATTTTTACCCTTTACATATTATTTTTATACAATTATACATAGTTTGGCCTGCATGAATAAACCACCCATTGTATTGTTTTTGGAAGGACGGTCTTGGACATTGACATACCCCATCGTTCACTTCATATCCTACCCAGGCTTTGAGAATGGCAACATCTTGGTTAAAGAGATCGGCATCGTGGAAGCAAAACTGTACAAAATAGCTTCAGACTACATGAAGAAACAAAAAAAAGGTAATCTGTAAATTAGTGAATGAAGAAAAAAGTAATACCCTTGAAAAACTCGTGGTGTCAGCTCATGTTGTGTTGTCTGCTTATAGTCAGGCTCACTACATTGAAGGGAGAAGGTGTCATTTAATTATAAAATAGCTTTTGTTAACTCTTAGACTGACAAAAACAGGTGTGTACACAGTTCTGTTTACACTGCAGCTGGTGTCTGCATACTCTGTCATAATCGCATAGTTTTAGAAATGCAAATAAGAAGCAGATTAAGCTCCCAGTCAATTATTTGATCTAAAATGTTATGAAATAGTGGAAAATGCCATCTCAGTTTCCAGTGAATGTACAATGAATTGACCATAAACAACTTGAAATTGTACCTCGAGCAAGATCGTTTTCAGTCAAAAGTAATCGCTCTCTACAGGGTTATGGTTAACTTTATTTGCACAACATCACAAAAACAGCTCACTTTATTCTCTACTCAAATATGCCTATTCATTTTGTAACAAAAATCCCACATCAGTATCAAGGCCCCCTGCCTGGCTAGCCATAACTGATGATCCACACTGACTCACACTCCCCTCCCCCCAGGTGAGTAAGGTTGCATGTCACTTACTGGAACAGACTCTCCAAAAACACAATAGAGGCATGTACACACACACACACACACACACACACACACACACACACGGACACACAGAGGAATCTATCCATGCAAATCATGCTGGACTTTCTAATGACTCAAGGGGTAGTTTTCTTTCTCTACATCCACATACCTCACCATCACCAACCTCTGAAGCCCAAAATAACCTTCAGCATGCATTGGACCAGGTGCTCTATACACAGTGTGAAAAGGATTAAAAAAACAAATGAACATTCATGGCTGAGGTTGTCATCACTGTGATCAGTAAGAGGGCTTTTGTATACACAGGCATAAGAGATGATGTCAGCTTTGCTACCATTCTGTGACGAGATACACTGCAAAAAATGTGGCCTTTAATCTTCAGGGAAGAAAATTACACAAACAATTGAACCCACATAATTGAAAATGATGCTTGCCAGTGCTCGAATTAATAGGCTTTTGTCTGACAAACCATGTTGGAAGTTTTGCTCACGACTCTGGATCACACTCAAGCAGGTCCACATCTTTCCACTTGCCAACAAAGTATTATGTTTTCTAGTTTATTCTAAGCGAGTGCTCTAATCCAATTAATTCAGCTGTAATATTGCTTCAGAGAGTCAGTTCACTGATGAGAATTAGGTTAGATTTTATGCAGGCTCACTGAGACAAAAGTAGGGTATCAAAATGCCTTTTGGCAATCCACTTACAAAGGCACACATTGTGCTTATGAGAAAAGAACGTACCTTAAGACCATTTCCTCTTATTGACGCTCTTGGCAAGCCTAATATTTACAGAAATGTTATGGCTTGACAACCTACAATTAAACTTGTCATAACAGAGCCCATCCAAAAGCCAGACAGGAAGGAGGAGATGCTAGAAGTGATGTCAGCTTGGCGGAGAGGAGAGGGGGAATGAGACATGTAAACAGCTGTTCTCTGATTGTCTGAGGTTCTGCGGGATATCAAGCGTCGCATGCGTTTGTGATCTTATCAAAAACACAATGTTATTGAGTTGGTGAGTACACATGAAATTTGACCTAGTTAATTGGTGCCTCTCATATTTAAAAGGTTATTACACAACATGAGATTTACACACTGAAACATGCCGTCACTCATGGAAGAGAGTAAACAAGCACATTGCCAGTGTTGTACAGCAGAATGAGGAAATTCTCCCACCTTCCTTCCAAACTACACTCTACAAGGTTGATATAGACTTATTTGGTGTCATCGCATCTTCATCTGAGTGATCACATCTGAAACTCTATCTTTTATGAAATACCATTTGTCTTTAACGATCACTCTGTCTGTTTCTCTGCTTTGAAGTTGATCCACATTTCAAACAAGGCAGAGCTCAGTGAAACAGAACGCGGGGGAGCCGAGGTGGAAAAGAAATCTCTTTGTAATACATCTCTGAATTATTACAGGGATGTAAGTATGTAACCCTAGCCAAAGATGTAGAGTGCTTTTGGAGTTTTTGTAAATGGATCTAGTCAGAGGTGAAGGGAAAACAAGTCTGACCTCATGCACCGTGCACTGGGGAGGTCAGCCTGTCTGTTTGGTTTTCTGAGCCTGGACCATGTGCTCTGTTTGAAAAAGGGGACTGCCCATGCTGAAGTTGTAAATTACTAGGTGGGCTTGATGTGTGGAGCTTGCTTGTGTATGTGCGTGTGTTTGCTCCTCACATTGAGCAGGGAACGTATAGATGCGCCTGTGCAAATTTGTAGTAGCCTGTTCAGCAGCCCTGAGAGCGTCATTACCCACTGACTTTATCGTATCCCATGCAGACTACTACCTCAGTAGAGCTTCTCTGACCTCCGCGCTGTACTCACAGCCTCGGGCAAACAGGATAGATTCCAACTATAATGATGGCTGATTCACAAATATGATTCAACATGGAGATGACAGGGCCCCTTAAATGCCAGTTACCGGGCCTTGGCATGGCGATAATTGAAAATGTCAGTAAAAGTGCTTAGGAGAAATTCCAGCAGGATTATCGCCCCAGTAACATGGACAGACAGAGGGCTTGTCTCTGGAGAGCACAAAAGAACTTGTCTCCATATCATAAAACCTGCACTGTTCCCCTGTTTTTTAATGAAACTGCTGCTATACCAGTCCTGGGAGGGGAGTTAGAGTAACATCTTGTTTTTTCGGGTGGGAGTTGGTAGTGTGTGTGTGTGTGGGTGCGTGTGTGTGTGCTCGATGGGAGGAGAGGCAGGGGTAGGGTGGAGGTGGTGTGGGGGGTTATTGTTGGGCAGTTTCCCTCCTCTCTCTTTTTCGAAAGCCAGTGTTGTCGGTGCATCATATAAAAGAAGATATACAAGCAATTCACATGCAAATGTTGAGGGTGATTTAGAAAAGAGGGGGAGAAAGGGGAAATGTGCTATTGAAAGCAAGTGGAAGGGTAGGGGTTGGGGGGTGGGGGGGTGGATAAGGGTTGGTTGTGGATGGTGGGGGTTGGAGAGGGTGGTGTGAGATGGCGGTGCTGTGAAACAGAGAGACATTTGTGTAATCTGGCTTTATGTATCACCACTTCTGAATAATAACATGAAAAAAGAGACTTACCTCATCTGCCTGGTAGAGCCAAGGCATAAATAAAAGGGCTGAACAATGGAATTACTATTACCCCAGCCACTGTGCCGAAGCTACATCACCAGTATTCTTTGGAGCCACTGGCAAGAAGATTAATGTTTAGTTAAATATCAGTGTGGGAGCTTGTGAAGAGGGGAGAGGGGAGGAGGGTTGCTTACTGGGTCTTCTAAACTTAGTCAGTCTTGGCTCTCTTTGTAATTATGGTGTGTTGCCACAGATGAGTCCCACACACTACCCTCCTAAGCGTTGGTCAAGCGTTGTTATGGTATCAGATGCATGTATTTGTCCAGAGGATTATGGGTAATGTTCCATGGCGTCTGATAGGACGTGGAGCTAGCTGCACTCTGTTATCAGGATGCACTGGCTTTCAGCCTTAATGGCAAAATGTCCTGTGCTGTCATCTAAATGCACTTAGACATGCGCTTCTCTGACAGGCCACTCACTTGTTGTTTTATAATTCTCCTGTCTGCTTTTGAAACAGTCTGGAGTGATTTGAGATTGTAAATTGATGATATGACTGCAAAACTTACTGCACGGGAGAGGGTGGTTCATCCCCTCAAATGTCATCCTAAAACATTGGATTTTAGTACTGGAATGACACAACTAGTTCAACCATAAATAACTTTAAAAAAATAGACTGGAAATTAGTAATATTGGATGGCTTGATCTGATTTAAACCTTACAATATTTTGGCAATAATACTTTTACACATGCCAATAATAAAAAAAAAGGCCAATATCAGTTTTTTATTTCAAGAGCCTTTATGTGTCAAGTGTACTTCTTTATTGACTTTTTGTCAAGATTCTGGAGTAAATGCATGAGGAAACAGCTTGGGGAAAGAAGATTTCCTACCAAGGGGGAAAATAAATACCAAAACAGGGCTGACATTCTTTGTAAATGCCAGCTTTAAAACCTAGTGTGTAAGTTAACACCAAAGTTTATGATGACTCTATTCCATCATCTATCATGCAGCAGAATCCTGAATTGTGAATTTAGTGTTGTCTCAAAGAAATGTGTAAATGAGCTCAGCCTCTTTGAATGGTGGTGGCACATAATAAGCCTTGTTTCCATACAATTTTTTTTAAGTTGATCATTCATTGCTTTCAATTTTTTCCACTTCCAGATAGCTTGAAATGTTGTTTTTTTTTCGGCAAAATTGAGGAACTTTATTGAATTCAGCCTTTTCAGATGCAATACTTCTAAAAGCTCATAATAAAAACTTAATGAAGACACAGCTACCATACTGAATTTACATGCCAGCACCACAGACACCATACCGACTGGCCAGTTTGCAACTCTGTTGTGGTGGCCGTACAAAAACTCTAGTTCAGGTTCTGTGATTAAAAAAAAGACTCAGAGGAAGAAATGAATAGTGTTGATGTGAGTCAAACAAAGGACTTTCACCCAGGAGACTGGGGTTCGTGTAGTGTGCATATCTTGTTTTGTTAAGATATTTCTTCAGATTTGATTAGGATAAATAAACTAAAGTTCCTGGTGAGTCTCAGCAAAAGATCATGGTTTGGACAGCCTGATCTCTACAAATGGCAGTGGGACTTGCGCTGAAACTCTGAAAGGCTTGTTGCTTTCCATTGTGGCAACAGATTATGTGGACAAGCATCCGAGTTGTTTGGAATTTCGAGGTTGTGAAAAACAAATAAAAGAGACACATCCTTCCTAAGAGGTTATTTCGTCTCCCTCAGAAAACGACTTGACCCTCCCTTTTTCTTTTTTTTATCTAACCCACACTGCAAATAATTAGTGTAAACTGCATGAGTTCAGAGTAATCCTGGCAGTAATCCTATATTATCAGATGTGAGCACTCCATTTTAACAGTCACTTTTTCTAATAACTGGAAAGGCCCTTTTTACTTTTTATTTGACCAATAATAACTGGGTGGTCACACGGGCTTAACAGCACCGTGCTTCACTCTTGCATTCATTCTCAGATTTAAAACTGCCCAGGAGCTCTGCTGCTGACCACAGAGCAGCACTGCGGCGGTTTGGGGTTTAATCTCTCATTCAGTAGCGCCTCAGCAGTATTTGAACAGGCACATTTCCAGTCATTTGTACTCATCTCTATGCTCTGGGTCACTACGGTCTCCCATGCGTTAAATATCATAAAAACAAGAATTTACACAGACCACAAAACCCAACAGTCAACAGAAGAGGCTGTTTACATAACTAAAAATCCTTGGTAATATGAAATATCCCAGCCATCATGTTGGTGTCACTCATAATCACAATGTGGTGTCTTTTTTACTTAATTTCTTTTTTTTTCATCTGAACTGCCATCAGCACCAGCTACAAAGTCCTTTTCATTGTTCCGAGGCAAATGTGAGTCACATTTAGCCGGTTAATGACTCTCCTCTCTTGTCAAATATAAACAATATACATGTGAAAGCACCCACACACAAGCGCACATACAAAAGCGACAGTTCTTTTCTGAGAAAGAGGCCTCTGTAATTTCAGTTTTAATGGAATTTGCATGTGTGTGTATGTATGTGAAGGGGTGCGCTTGTGTGTGCATGCATGTGACCTGACCAGACATCCTACCCCTGTGTTAGTAACAGGACTCGGGGGGGTAGTGCACCCACAATATTACACACCCTCATAAATCTGCAGCCCCTGTAGCATTTATGTCGGTGGCTTGTGATCTAGGGTGATAGGCATGTCCGGACACAACTGCCCTCCCTCCTGTGCCTCGGCTCTTTTCTCCGTGGCGTGTATGAAAGAAACTAAAGGTCAGGGGTGAACCTGGTCGCATGAGAACGGGCTGACAGGCTCAGTTGCTAAGGGGATAGGTGACAGGGTGGCACGGACGTGGGGTGACAAGGTGATGGCATGAGGTGACAGAGAAGTTACCAGGTGAGGACAGAGGTGAGTGACGGCATCTGACTGACTCGGCCGCACCGCGCTTTCACCCTCTCCTTCTTTGTCTGTCTTTCTTACTGTCATCCTTTCCCCATCCTGTCCACCTCTCATGTCTCAGTCACACCAGCAGTCACACTCTGTCACACCTTTGCACTCCTTCTACCTGTCTTTGACAGTAAATGTGTGTATGGGCTCTTTTGCTTGAATGTGCGTGTGGGTATGAACGTGTGTATGTGACCTGAAGTGCAAACATGGTCTAACTTGTGAACTTGAACTTGTCTGTTTGTGGCAGCTTTTGCTCTTGTTAGATCCATCTTATCTCAGTTATTCCCACCTCTCCTAAATCTTTTTACATTCTGTATGGAGAAGTGTGGGTGTATGTGTGTGTGTGTGCATGCGTGTCTGTGCATTTCATGGCTGTTAACATCCTTCCTGTTTGCTCTCTTAGCTCTGAGTCACAGCCATGACATGCTCAAACAGCCAAGAGGGAGGCATCCACACTCCTTTTGGCAGTTGAAGAGAACCACTGGGAGGAAATGAAAGGTACTCCCTATATTTCATACAACATCAACCTCACACACTGACTCAGAAACCAGCCATGGCAAATGTGTGTGTCTGTTTGTGTGCTTATGGCTATGCATAGGTCTGCATATTCTGAGAATAACTTTGCATTGTTGCACAAACTGTTTGAGATCAGTGGTCATATTTGCACAGTCTGCTGTGGAGCAGCGTGTGCTCTCTCAGTATTGGGGAGATATTATGCAGCAGGGCACTGGAAAGGTTCTGACCTGTCTGGTCCTTCACACACCCAACATCTTGTTCAGTGTAGCTTCTCCTTGCCAGGGAGGTGAGGGAGACACAATAGCGGCACTCATTGACCGGGTTAATAAGTATTCCGTCTCGGTCCCAGTCTGATGTTCTTTACCTTCTAATACACTGCTTGTGTGTTTCTTCAAAGCAGCACAGTGACCTCATGTCTGCCTCACACAGCCTTTGTAAACTAATGAATGACAGGGGCCAGGGATTCTGGTGTGTGGTTAAAACAGGGCAGCATGTGGGAGTGTGTGTCTTGTCAGTGAATTTGCACATATATAACTTTTTTCCCCACCATCACTCCCATCTCATCTACTTAGTTGTTGTAAACACCTGACTGTTTACAGAAAGTAGTTGGAGTGGATGACTGTGTATGTGTGGAGCAGACAGGTAGGTTTGTATTGGTCATGCGGGTCATTTTTTTCTCCTCATCATATGGTGCTTTATACTTTTTTGGAGTTTAGTACCGTGGCCAACTAATCTGTCACTGAGCAGATTCTTTGAATTTTACAGTATGAATGAGATGTTCAGGGAAGTAGCTTTATAAAAGAGATTCTTCACAAAAAATATTAAAAATATAATTGGTTAACAGCTGAGTATGCTGCATAGTTGGGTACTTTGTTCACTTACACTTTTTAAATCCACCTGCCCCTCTACTTTTTTCAGAATGGATCTAACTGGAATGATGAAGAATAAAAAACCCTCACAGTGGAAGAACTCCTCCACTAAATTCGGTCATAATATCAACAATGTTTTGGTATTTCTCACCACTTTGGAAAAAGCTATTACTGCTCACAGAGAATAAACTTTTCAAGATCATAACGTTGTGTTTCTTTTCTTTGACTAGATTTAATTACAAGATTTGTCCTGTCAGGGCTCATAGCATCTGATAGTAAGTATGGAGAAACAATCACACAATCCTGAAAATATTTAGTTCAGCAGGCGCTCAGGAATATAATAAATACAGTGCGATGCATAAGTCTTGAGGATGTTGACTTCCTTTTTTTCCGTCCTCTGTCAAGGTGATCCCACACTGCTTTAATAATGTTGAGGTTTGAACTCTGGACCTCATCACTCCATACCTTTGTTCGGTGATTTTCAGTCCAGTTCTTGTGTCATTTGGCATACCTCAGCCTTTTCTTCCTGTTTCCTGAAGAATGGCTTCTTCACAGCCACCCTTTCATGGAGACCATTTCTGATGAGCCTTCAGTGAACAGTAGATGGATCAATTGCAGGTCCAGATGCATCTTATGACAGTAATTGGCATATAAATTGCTTTTATGAGTGGTCTTAAAATTTTTATCCTTATTTTTTGCATTTGCTGTATTGGGAATTTTTCATTACTTCCATACATAAAAAAGGTTTTTGCTGGATTTTTTTGCCATTTATTAACTTTTAGATACTGCTGTGGGTAGTTTTAATTGAGCTGTGCTACTTCTTCTTTGCCCTCCACTTTTCCAGTTTCCTCAAACATTTTATGGACACAACGCAAGTCGGGCCTTATAATGCCGGGTTGTTGGTGGAAAAATAGGATTCCATGCCTGTCCAACTACATTAATTTTGGCACATTTCTTAGATACAACAAAGGAAATGGGGGAAAGAAAAATATTTGTCAGTGGGACAGGCTTTTAGAAATAAAATGCCAAAAGATATATATATATAAAAATATATCAATAAAATTGGCTCTGTTTCATCTTTTAATTTAGGTGCCTGTTCTATTCCTGTATGACTCATAGGTCTGTGTTAAATGGCTTTAAAATAAATAGTCACGTACAAAGACTGGACTGAAAATGCAGGCAATGTTCAAAGAAATCCTAAAGAAATACAATAAAAGGCACGTGGTCAACATGAATTGTTATTAAGCTACTTTCAGGCGTGTTCCATGTGCCATAGATCAGGGTATGCTTTCTTTTTTTTTTGTCCAGTTACCATCTTGGTTTTCAATGTGGTGTCTGTTTTATCTTTAGTGATAGTAATGACTTAGAGCCTACATTCCCAAGTGAAACCCTTTGATAATAAAATTCCCATCACTTAAAACTTCAAAAGTATAAAACTCTCAACAGTTGTTTAAATTTTCAAGTACATAACAGAAGCCATATATAGAGTAGAATAAGCTATTCATCAAATGTAAGATTATGAATTTTGTTCAGACTGATTCTGCTGTTATGAGTTACAGATTTCTGGCTGCTTGACAGTCCCACATTTTTCATTATTATGATCAGTGACATGTTGCGTATAATGTAGCATGGAAATGCACATTGATATAGTTTTAAGAATTGTTGAGCAGCTCCACTTTCTTGATCCTCTGTATCTTGTAATGTGGGAAAATAGAAAACTTAAAATGATTAAACTTGCACGTAACTTTTACCTTGCACCACATTCATTCTTTTTATCTGAATTGGCATGTTTAATATTGGCATAATTATTGTATGTGGTTAATTACCTTCTTTATTATAGCCACTCGATCTCGACTGCTGTTGAAAAGTGTTTCTTCAGGTTGTGGTAACATCCGACCTGGCAACTATCAGGTGTCCTGACTCACCAACCTGGTTTGCTCTCTAGAGCAAGGGTAGAGTACTAATTCATGAGCGACATAAGCCATCAGCGTTGAGGGAGGGAGAGAACCGCTCATGCCATTTCCTGCTGCCACGTGTAGTTTGTTTACAGGAAGGTGCCACTGTGCAAGTGTGTCTGTGTGTTGCTGTTGCATGAGGCTGGATAAATATATGGGAACTACTTCATCCCTAATGACTATTGAGTGTGTTTCATAAGATGACAGCCCGATGAGAGCACCTGGCTGGCACTTGGCACAGCCCCACTCTACTTTCTCGCGTTGTAAGAGGCTAAAAGGAATTGTTTATGAATGTGCATGCATGTGCAGCTCTCCATGAAAATCCATGAATCAAGAGGTCATGTGATCTGCTCTCTAATTGTCATGTTTAAGTCTGTTGAAAAGAAGAGATGGAAAATTCCAAACCTAGGAGGTCATGCACTCAGACCAGCAGACCTTTTTGTTTGCTCACGCTGACTGAAAAAGGTAACAGTCTATGTTTACATTATTTTTATGACTTTTTATGTCAGGCACGGAGAAGAAAAACAATATTTGACTGTAAGTTAGTCAGGGATTTATGTCATGTTTGGACAAGTATGAACAATCCATCTTTATTGAGGCTCTTAATATCCTTGAAAATGTTACTGTTATTCCTCTAAGAGAAACTTGTGTCTAAATCAAATGTTCAGTGTGTTTATTTAACACAAGATGACATAACTCAACCCTTGAAGAATTCAGTCTACGATGTATTGGTTTCAAATTTATGATTAACACGATTGTTTTTTGAAAGAGCTGCACAGTGGCTACCGAGAAGAAAGCCATGAGAGAAGACAAACATTATTTGTTTTCACTTGCATAGAGCTGGCACAGTTTTGTTTGTTTCTGGCTTATTCTAGTAATCATACTTGTCAGAGCCCCTCCACACTGTCATAGTATGGGTGAGACACCTCATAATTACTTATCTGCATTTTGTTGAGACGTTTATAATTCCCACAACCTAATACAGGAGCATAGACTCAAATTACAGGCTTTAAGTTACACGGTGAGAACTTATTTATTGTGGCACCTTCTCTTTCTCTGCTGGTGTCAGTCGACTACAAAACCTAATTAGTGCTTTCAGCTCGACACCCATTAGCTGAAACCCGATACTAGGCTTGTTGGAGAAAAATAATTATGACATTCCTCTTATAAATCATTGGTTATATCCTGAGCCCTTTCAATGGAAATATGATTTCCCACTACAAATTGTCTAACCTGTTTTATGTTCTCCAACACATAATTAAAGCCATGGTGTGTGAGAGGAAGTAATTTTGTTCAAAGGCTTTTGGCAGCAGCGGCGCTGTGTCTTTTCTGCTTGTTTAGAGAACAGCTACTGGCAAACCTGGACATGTGAGCTGTGTAATGGATTAAGAACAACGGCAGGAACATGTGTGAATAACCTGCATTTGTCAGACAGCCAAGAGACATGGGAAATAAAATATATCATGGAGTGGCAGGGGTGATCTGGGGGTCATCAGATACAGCAAGGGCCACTGGCAAACCACTTTCGGATTTGGAGAAAATGCTTCTACACATTATGGCTGCGGAGGCCCAACAAGTCCACTTTATTCTCTTGGGAGGTTGCCTACAAACCACAAGCAGCCATGCGTGACCTAGTGAGCCCAGCCTAGCCGAATGACTAGAAGAAAAGATGTGCAAGGTATTATGACAGTTGAAAGCTTGATGTAAGTAGGGATGAAACCCAAAAAGTTGTATTGTTTTTGATCATGCAATGGTTAGCAGCTGTACTCAGAAACGTATATTATTATCACTGATAAATTGGAATATAAATAGCCGTGTTACTTGTGTAACAAAATAAGACTTTTCCTGTATTTTTCTTGTGAAATATTGATTCTTAGCCGTAGAGTTAGGTATTTGAGTAGTAACATTAATCTAAACAGAATAAAGATCGCAAAGCTTGTAAAAGGTTTAAAAGCATTGCAGGTTCTTCATTTGGGAGACAGGGGATATACTGTAATTGCTTCCTCTCAGTTTCAGTAAAGTCAGTAGCGTTTCATCTCGCTATCAAATAAAGAAGTCACAATCGGTGACTTATCGGAGTATCGGATTGTGACTTTCATAAAATACACCCAGCGTGTATTGTCCTTAAATGAAAAAAACAGTACTGGCGGTCTGTCCAGGGTGTACCCCGCCTCTCGCCCGATAACTGCTGGGATAGGCTCCAGCCCCCCCGCGACCCGACCGGCGGATTCAGTGGTATAGAAAATGGATGGATGGATGAATAAAACAGTTGCGACTCACCAATATAATTGAATCATTTGGAGACAGTCTCTTTTTTTTGTTTTCATTTGTATGAATTTTCACATGGTCATGTACAACTGAATGTGCATTTACCCTTCAGATGACACATATTGGTATCAGGGGAACTATCTATCTATCTATCTATCTATCTATCTATCTATCTATCTATCTATCTATCTATCTATCTAATGCCCATATGGTGAAACATAAGTGCATACTTGGGTTTAACCGTGCTTATTGTTGTAGTGGACGGGCTAATCTCCCTCATACTTGTAATCCTCCTGAAGCAGGAACATTAGGAAGTCGTGTCTTTATCTATGCCCTTCCACTCAGGGAAAGGTTGGACCCTGCCTGCGTGTATGTGTATGCTCTGTATATATGTTAGAGGAAACAACAGCCTGTACAAACGTCAGTCAGTCATGGCTGTCTGAGTGTCTTCCAGAGGTCATAGGGCAAATCTTTTGGTAATCTGCTAATCCAATTGGACTGTCGTATTCACATGATCTACAAGGCTTCAGGACATCTATTCTCTGTTCAGACACCCACACACACATATGTGGGCAAACATCCATGCATGCACACAACCCTGCTGCTCACTGCTCCTTGCGACAGTCTTTGACTCCATGACACCGGCCTGTTTGATTCTACTTAGGCTCAAAGCAGATTAGTGAAGGTGACTCCTGAGGGGGAAATTCCGCTGTATAATTGGCAGAATTTATAAACCAATTAAAGGCACATTCTGAAGAACGTTATTCTGCGGCTATTATTAACCTCGTGTGATGGGAGAAGCAGGGGCTGACTGATACTTGGGTGCACACTTCCTATCATACATATTACTGTACCAGTGTCTCTGTGGGCTATTTGAAAATAAAATGATCCCAGTCCAATGGTCAATTTGAGCTGCAGTGCAGGAGAGCTCTGACTTACCCCGTTGATGACTAAAAGTACTACATGTGTCGTAGCAACTTATAACCAACTTGTTGGAACATGAGAGAAAGGTTCCTGCTTTAAGAAAATTATGTGAAGACATAAACATTATAAGAAACAAAGACAAAGATTATAGCAGGCTTAATATTACACTTAGCTGGACTTGATCACTTTAAACTATAGCCAACCATGCTACTTTCTGTGCTAACGTGCAAAGCTGTATAAAAAGAACTTATGGACTACATGTGGTTCCCATGCAAACAAAAGATTACAACCACATCAGGGCTGGTGGGCTCTACTGTGAGTGTGTATCGTTCTCTGTAGCACCAAAGCTGAGGCTTAGGAAAGGACTGGATCCCATTTCCCATGCCGAAGAAGGACCTGAGGGCAGAGTGTGGAAACTGAACTAATTGCAGGATATTGGTCCTTGGATGATTAGAGGAGGACATGGAATGCCTGGTCTGTGATGCAAGCAGACCAAGGTGAGACTAATGACGGACGCATTTCTTAAAATGTCCTCAGATAAGGCTGTATCCTGCAGCAGAGGCCCGCCGTGCTGCGACAAGGCGAGCAAGGCTTCTGTGGTACCAGAACTTTTTAAAATAGAAATTTCTGAACTGATCATACTTGTATAAGCATTCAAACCTTGGGCCCCAGCAGTAAAAGTCACCATCTTTTTATCTTATGATGTATCTTTTGTTTTTGTTTTAATGGACAAGAGGTGTGTCCAAACAGGGCAGGGCATTCATGCATTCATATACATGTCCTGCAACCACCTTGGCGAGCAACAAAGGTGGAATAAAAAGTAGGGCTTATGGCACTTATTTGAATATAGGGATAACAGCAAACTCTTTGAATGTTCCATCCTGGAAGACATTCGTAGAATTTGTTGTATTTACATCAAGTATTACAGAAACTCCTGTGTAGCAAATGATTGGGAAAAAAACAGAGCTTAAGAGAGGAGTTTAAATCCTGCTCTATCACCTCTGTTTGGTTATCCATTTCCCAAGTGTGGGCAGTGGGAATGTAACAGGTCTCCAGTTTAGGAGAGTTACAAGTTGCAGATCATACTCGACTTGCCGCTATTATTAGACTGGAGTTATTTTAAGTTGTTCATTTTTCAACAATTACACACATTTTGTACAACAGTCAGCGTATGAAGGGAATTGCTTTAAATGGTGATCTCAAGGAGGTTCTGATATTCAACAAGTTAAATTTTGATTAGTGCCTGTTGACATGGAGAGGTTATGATCATGAAAAACATGAAAGCACCGCTGTGAGTACATTTAAAGTTCCAGTCACATAGCGACATTGAGTCCACTTACTATGTGAGCAGAAAGAAGTGATGACACTTCTCATCTAAATATCAGTGTTATGAATGAATAAATAAATAGACAGTAAAAGACAAATCTGTTTGAATAATCATCAACTGAGACATCAATGGGTCAGGCTCTCCAAAACTATTCAACTATCTGATGATAACCAGTGATTAAGAATACTTGCTTATGTAAAGTGGCATTGCTTATGTTGATACATCTTATGGTACTGCTTTGTTGTTAACATAATTTGAACTGCTTAAGTTTAACTTTGTGCTCGTGCCTTTATTTATTTTGTGCCTTTCAATTGTCTGTTTTGTTGGTTAGTTAAACTAGAGTTTTTTTTTATTTCTTCCTTTGTTTATTATGTCTTTTTTTCTAAATCATGTACTTTACATTTTCTTTACACAATACATTTTTATCATTTGTTTCTTAATCATTTTTAAAAACATTCATAGAGGTATTCATTTATTTGGTGTATCCCCTTTGCATCATCTCCATTGATATTTTCCACCTTGCACATTTTTTTTCCGTGTCTCCTTTTCACATTTTTCTGTCTCTGTTTTTACGTTCCTGTATGCATTCCTGCTTTATTATGCAAATGAGAGGGGCTGTCTTTCAAAGCATACCATGGGCTTAGCGCCTCACCTTTTGGCTGGTCATCAAGGTGCAGAGGTCTTATTTCACAAAATGGCACCTAAAAGCAGTCGTTGTAAAACTTTACATTCTGTTGTGCAGTTTGCATTCTCTCAGTCACTGATTGGTCTGCCTAAAGTATAGTTGTTGCCATTTTTTCAGGTTTAAGATTCCGGTTTCAAGTTAAAAATAACAGTGTCAAGGTTGGACTCAAACACAAGTTCTTTGCTTGGGAGTCAGATTTATACCCACCTCCTCCCAACCAACCTCTTAACACAATCTGTCTTACTTGTTTAGAGACTGATAACCTCATACTGCAAAATCATGATTTCCTGTCACTTGTTACTGTTGGCGCTGCTGGTCCTTCACTTCACTGTCCATGTGCAGTGGTTCCCTGAGCATCAGACAGTGATGGTAAAAAAGGTACCCTCTGCCTTGTAAACTGACATGATGGGCTGTTCACCATCATGAGATATGACAAGTTGGGAATGACAATTTGTTGCTAACATAGATTCCTTGAAAGCAAAGCCAAATGTTCTAGCCAGCTGTCACTGCAATCATCACCATTGTAACCAAAAAATGGAGGTGAAGCTTGTGCCAAATTCTTAGAGTTTGCCTTTCAAAATATGGTTAACATTGATGTCTACCTAAAGAAGCATGTCACTAAACCTGCTTACAACAATGTGTCTGCTGTAATGAGAAGTTACTCAGATATCAGTTAGATTGCAGAATCCCTGCATGGTTCCAGTTTCAGCATCAGGTGGGACAACGTTACTCTCACAGCTATCTTTGACAACTCCAGACGAAAACAAGTCAGCAGCTTGCTCTTTTTATGGCATTATGACATCACTGACAATACAAAAAGGAAAGTAAAGTTAGTAGATATGTGAAGGTTAAAGCTAAAATGAGATCTCTTGTAAACTAATATGAAATTCTTGAACAACGTTCATGTTAATTTTAAATCAAACCTATACAGCAAGATTCTTCAGTAACGCCAACTGTTACATAAAGATAACCGTCAAACTTTATATCAAGTTACACTGTGTGTTGTTAGTCTTGAATAGATTGTCAAAGCAACTCAAGGGACACCATGGCTATTATTTTCTCATAAGAACATTCATATTTTCTTATATCTGCTTAAAACATTTCCAGACTGTTGCCTTTCTCTAATGAAAACCTCATTTGATATCCGTAGCAACAACTGGCCAAATCACCTTTCAAGTAACTTCAAAACAACCTTTGTGTGGTAGAAATGTCTTATATGTAGGATGATCTCCCAGAGAGAAAGTAAGAAGCAGAGGAATGTCTTGTATGTTTTCTCACACAGCCCACAGTGTTGCAGCGTCAGACATAGTCAACAACTTGATTCCGCTCCCATGCATGTATACAGTTACAAGGACGTTGGTTCAGTAAATGGCCCAGTCAAGCTATAAATGCAACTTGACTCAGCTGTGCATGTGGCCGTGCTGACTCGAAGTAGCAATTGAAATATAGAGCCGATGGAAAAATAATATAGTGCAGAGTCTCTCAAATGAATGTGTAAAAGCATGTATTTACCAGTTAATGGGGTGGCTGTGGCTCAGTGGGTCAAGTTGTTTACTTTAACCTGGAGGGTCAACAGCTCTTTCCCCAGCCAGAGAAATATGCACATTTTTATTTGAGATGACAGAATGTACATCAACATGTTGTATTCATAATGGTACAGACCGAAATATTGGATTTATTTTATTTATGTTCGAATTAAACATATCTAATTGCAGAAAACTTGACAAGGTTTTCCATGTTGCTGTGGTGACGCATCCCAACACTGTCACGTTACCAGGTTAGGAAATCCCACACGTCCAAAGGGGACACTTGAAGGGTACCATTTGCATTCAAAACTGATGCAGCTCATTCGACTGACTCAACATATGCCCATTTGGACTGTCTCCGTGTGACAACTGACTAAAAAGTGACAAAATGTTGAAAGGTACTACCTCCAGTAGGGGTCCTCAGGCAAGCCCCCCTTATGCTACCTTCCTACCTTGTCTTCCCTTTCTCTCTAACATCCAGCTACTCACACTTTCCATCATCGCCATAAACAATACATATTTGTACACATTGTGCAAACTGCTGCTCACACCAAACAGCATGACCCATGTGTATTCTGTATAGAAGCTCAGCAGTAGAAGCTATAACATGCAATTCAGTTAATAATACAGAAAACTACACTGCTAAGCCTTGTCTTTTATTATAGATGTCCCAAGCCACAAGCAACAAGTGCTAATTATTTTTCTTTTGTATGATAGGCTACAGCTGGCCCAACTCTTCAGCTATGCTTCTCTCAGTTGTTTGAGTCCAGAAATGTTGGCCGTACTGGGCAGGAGGCATTTTGGAAGCAGTGAAGTGTTGCAGACCCTCTGTGCAGACACGAACCCTTTGATTCCGTGTCTGCGTCCTTTGTTTGCAGTGTTTGTTTGATGTTACTTTAGCAGAAAGAGACAGACACCATTGAGTAGTGGGAGTGCTGTTCTGCTGCGTGCCATTCACGCCTGCTGTAGAGCGCTCAGAGTCAAACACAACGAGGGTTGGCCATTGTTTACCAGTGGAACTAATCACCCTCATGGCACCTCCATAAATCCCCCTCCCTGTTGACAGTGATTGGAGTGTACCTATGTGTGACCATGGACAATACAAATGCGCCAAAGGCAAATAGAATAGGGGTGCACTGAGGCAATATTTAGCTTGGCCAGATGGCCAGTTGCATGCAGCAGGCTTCTTGGCCCTCCACATCTGCTCCTTCTGATGTGCCAGCAGAGTGTCTTAGCTTTACTTTGTAGGGTTTTGCTGCACCCATGTTTGTCACACCATATTATGATACCTCCGCACTTTAACTTGTCTGTTTTACATATCCCTTCAAATCAACGCGCAGTTCTCTGTTTTTGCTTCCATAGAGGCAGGGTGCTATAATATTTTGGGAGACATTTAGGGGTGGACCCAATTCAAAACCCCTCTCCTCTGATTTCTTTATTTCCTTATTCTGGGAAATTATCAGATTCCAACTTGTGGTGTGGTCTTGTTGCATCACAGAAGCTTGCTTTTGCAGCTGTATGATATAAATTCTCTTCAAATATCTTTGTCCAGATGGTTTATTTTTACAAACAATACATAGGGCTGCATTCCTACTGAGCTCCATCCCCACCCTTTTACTGTCTGTCTAACTAGACGGCTTCTCTTCAGAAGAGCAGAAAGACAAGCAGAGTGTGCACAGATGGCCCGGTGACACTGTTGTCATACAAACGAGCTTCAATAAAAAGAGATGTATACACATGTATTGGTATGGATACATAAGCCATTCATTTCCAAAGGACACTTGCACATGGACCCACATACTTGCTCATGCGTGAGCAGACAGATGTGTTGAGAGGAGAAAACAAAAGGATTTTGGATTCTGATGTGTTTATTTTAATGGGATACAAACCCATTTGTCATAGATCAGAAAGTTTCTAAATGATTTCCAGATGATAAACCACTGTTGTGTCACTGATATCCAAAGGTTGGGCATATTGGGTTCTCACCACAGCCAGGCACGCTCAACATGGAGACAAACTGAGATTTGTAGTAATTAAATGCTGTTTTGGAAGACGAGTGTCACCTCTAGAAGTGTCTGACAGATGGGATGTCACCCGATCGAATGTTGTCACTCCACTGAATGGCTGTTATTCTGGTGCTGTAAAATGTAGTTTGAAAAAGGGGTTTATTTTTATGTATTGCCAGGAAAACAGGAAAAAAGTATGTTTTATTAAATCATAATGAAAATAAATGGAAATACATTACATAAAGCAAAAGGCTTGAAAGTCAATATTAGGTATGAGCGCCTTCATTCTTCAACACAGCCTGAACCCTCTTTGACAAGCTTTCTCAGAATTTCTTTAAGTAGTCTTCAGAAATAGTTCACCAGGCTTCTTGAAGGACATCCCAAAGCTCTTGTTTGGATGTTGGCTGCCTTTTGTTCCGTTCTCTGTCAAGATGATCCCACACTGTTTCAATAATGTCCAGCCTCTGGGGAGGATTTACTCCATAAGACCTGTTGCCACTGATTTTCAGTCCGCTTCTTATGTCATTTGGCATACCTCAGCCTTTTCTTCCTGTTTCCTTTCCTCAACAATGGTTTCTTGACAGCCACCCTTCTGACGAGGCTTCCACGAGCAGTAGATAGATCAACTGGTCCTGAGTAATTTTTTTGGGGCTTGTCACTTTTACTTTCGTCCTCCGCTTCTCCGGTTTGTCCATAATTTTTAACACCATTCACTGGACACCATACCGAGATAAGCCTCACTTCTGCTTTCTGTAATACCAGCGTCCCAACAGCAAAATCTTTTGCAGCATCCTTTCCAGACGATTTTAGATTTTGCACAAATAAAATAAATTTCTAAAATATACAATTATATGTGTTTTTGAAGTTTACTACAGTGCAAGAAAAGAATTATGTATTCATAATTATTATCTCATAATGATTTGGGAACTTTAAGAGAGAATATTATGAATTTCATTGCACCTGATGTAAACACTTTCTCCTCTCCCCAGGCCTTACTGCCACATCCACTGCACATCCTCTGCTCCCTTCCGGGCCTCAAGCTCTAGAGCCTCACAAAGGAGCCCTAACAAGGGAGAAGAAAGAGCCAGTGCCACTTGGACGGGATTACATCCTAGTAAGATTCTTCAGTCCTCTTGGCCGGCCGCCCCTTAACCCTCCCCTTCCCTGATTAGAAAGTGAGCAGGGAAAGGCTGGCTGGATAGAGAAAAAGGGTCCACACATGTCCAATGAAGTGTTGCACTGTTGTATGGAGTAGACTTGATCTGAGTCTGTCTGATCTTATCCAAAATCCTGCCAGTAAAGCAATTGGGACGTATCTGACTGATTTTGTGGTCCAGACAAAATAACCATTTAAGTACATTTATTTATCTTATTCTAATCAAATTTATTTTAGTCTTATTAGAATTGTGACTCTCAGTAACAGGGGATAAATGTTACAAAATACTTGATCTAATTTTCTAACATACCCAAAACCAACTGCTTAAGCACCATTGCTCTAATATTTTACTTTTCTGCATCTTAAACACCTATCCACATACCACCACATATCTCATCCCGTGCCCCTTGTAGCTCTTTTTTCAGGCTTTGTTCAGGTATTGAATTGTTTCAATGAAGTGTTTACATCAAAACAGATTTTATTTTGCAGCTCGCTTGTCTGTGATGGACAACTGCTGAGGATGAGTAATTGCCTCTATAACACCTCCTTCTCCTTTTTTTTTGCCACCTGAGCCCCATGCCCCCTCCAGCAGTGGCGGAACGGGTCAGGTGACAGGTGGACAAAAACCAGTAGCTTCAGAGTAAATGATGCATGCCCCAGGAATGGTGAATAAGAGGCAATGTGCCATCAAAGAAGAGCCGCCTGCATAGCTGCCATTCTTGCTGGTGGGGATGTTGGGTGGGGAGGGTCACTTCGCTGGAGCCACTGTTGTGAGTGTGTGCAGCATTTGATTACCATTTACATGAATTTCTTAGATTCCGTTTGTTGATGAAAGGTGGTGATATTTTGTTCCTACAAATCAATGTGAAATCATTTTAATAATTGACACTGTCAAAAGGGAATTCAACACTAAAACAAGCTTTAAAGTGTGTGTGTCTGAACACAAAGAAATGTGTGTTATTTGTGCTGAATTGTGAGATGGGTTGGGCTCGGTGGCAACAAATTCTAATAAACAAATAAATAAACAGAAAGTCCACAGTGTTGCAGAACAGAAATAACTCTTGGGCTGATAGCATAAACCAGATTATAGTGGTTTGTAGATGATGGCAGTAATAGCCTTTTGTGTGTGTGTGTGTGTGTTTCTTTTATCACTTCCACATTTTCATGCCCGCCATGAGGAAGGTTAAGTAATTTGACAAAATAAAACTGATGGGTGCACCACCACATCCACCTTGAACCTACTGCCATTAACAATTTCATTTTTATTTGCCATTTCAGCCGGTGCGATAGATGAGCTGTTGTTGTTTATGAGAGGACGGTATTGTTTAGATAGCCTGTGTCAGTGCAGCAACCTCAGAGATGAGAGAGAGAAAGAGGGGGGGGGGCTCTTGGCTTCCCCCTGAAACTTTGTTGTTCATTGGAGCCAGGGAGGCAGCTGCTTGCTCACACAGCCAGGGCCTCCCCTCAGCTGCAGCTCTTCTCTGCTCTGCTCTCCTCTGGAGCTGAGCTGGGGACTGACGAGGCCTGGAACTCTTTCGCCTTGTACATCGCAGCCAGGACAGCAGCAGCCAAGCCAGCTTGCCAGCCAGGCAAGCCCCCTCCCTAGCCATAGCTCCCAGCCAGGCCCCTTTGTGGTGCTTCACTGCCCAATAATTGAAGCCTTGCAGAAGGGGATATATTTAATCACCGTAACAAGGAGTTGGTAGGAATAAAATGATCTTGTAAAGGAGCTGCAATACTGAGATCCATGTGTGTGTTTGTGTGTGTGTGTGACCACGCATGCATCAGCACACTTTTGTACTCATCTGCTTGCACAGGGCTATTTGTATTTTTAAGAAACTCACCTACATCCTTCCTGTCTTCCTCTCCACCTCAACTCCACCCCAAAGACACAACTGCAGGCCAACAAATTTCATTACAACGGCCCTAAACTGAAAAGTTTTAGAGCCTTCTAATTATTCTTCTCTCAGATGTGGTCATGTTGAGAAAGGCCGTAAATCAACAGAAGTAGAAGCGCCAGGCCTGAAGCTGTGAGAAAACTGGAAACAAATGATCCGCACCTTCCCCTGCTCTTTTCCTCTCTCACCAAAACCTTGTCTCACTGTCCACGTTCTCTTTCTTCCAGGACCACTGAGAGACGAAACTAGGACTGAAAGACTGAAGCGTGGGGCCTGGTGGGCAATTTTTAACCATCGATGCCAAGCAGCTCAGCTGAAGCACTCGTTGGTGGATTGTCTTGCTAAAGGGCACTACACCGGTCGCAGTGAAGTGGTGCGTGGTGGTGAGATAGCCAGCAGACAGCTGAGTGGTACCTGGGACCAGGTCTGTCTGTCTGCTCTGCAGTCTGTGACTGCCTGTAATCAGCTTCTTTAAATGTTCCAGCCAGTAATTGCTCACTATAGCCCCAAGATAGCAATCAAAGAGATGCTTAGCTCTCCCTCTTTCTATCTCTCTTTTGCTCTGTCTCTTTCTTTCTTCTCCCTTTTCTCTCCCACTCTGGATCTTTTTCTGAGACACAATAAAGAAAAGCATCTTAGCATCTGTTTTTTTAATGTTGAAGGGAGGAAAATCAATTCAAATTGAACTAATGGCAAAACTGATATTGCTTTGAAGAATGCCCCTCTACCTCCCCCTCTCCCCTGTCTGTGTCCTGGTTGCATTTTTCCCCATTCTCTGTTCTCTTATCTTTCAACAATTACAAGAGCAGTCTAATGGCCCTTTTAAGTTTCCTGCCAGCTGTATTTGCAAAAAAATAATGTCTTCTTCTGTGGGCATGTGTAGCTATGTTGAGGTACATTCTAATGTAAGGATTGCCGCTGCTTTTCCTCTGAAGTCATGATGAGGGCATTAAAGCTGTTTGTCTGGGCACAAGATGTGAGTGTATTCCTGAACAGATCTCATGATGTTGTGTCAAATCTGTCAACGATCATAAGGTACTAAGCAGCTTTTGATGTGGTATGAATTCCTGGTATTCAAAGCTGCTAATTCAGCACCAAATGTTGAGCCAAAACTATTAACTGACTAACCAATACAAAGATTGCTGGAAAACAATTTACCAAGTGAAAATAAACATTTTCCAGTTATAGCTTCATGAATGTTCCTATAATATTTCAATAAAACCGTTGGAGGTGGGTGTGGGTGTGCAGATTATCTGAAAACACAATTACTTCCAGAATGCATTGACAAAAACATTAATCATAGCTCCTGGTGAATGTATGCATTATATTTCTGAACAAATATTTATGTTTTTAGCTATATTAAATTCATGTTGAATTTAAAGGTAGCAACAGGTCTCAAGAAAGTGCAGATAATTAGGTTTTTTGACAATATGGTCAGTCACATGATTTGGAATAAAAAGAGCACCTTAGACAGGTAGAGTCTCTCAGATGTTAATATGGGTAGATCTTCAGCAATCTGCAAAAAACTGCATTAACATATTGTGGAATATGCAATTTTAGGATAAAGTTCCTCCCTGTAAAATGAAAGACTTTGAATATTCCATCATCTACAGTATCAAAAGATTTAGAGAATCTGGAGAAATCTCTGTGCAAGTGACATAGTTGAAAATTAATTATTAATGCCTATTGTGATACTGCATTACAAAAGGCATGATTCTGTGAGAGAAATCACTGCATAGGCTCAGAAACACTTCCAGAAGTCAATGGTGGTGAACACAGTTCAGCCATCCAAATGCAGGGTAAAGGTCTATCGTACAAAGAAGAAGCCATATTTGAGCATAATCCAGAAACACAGCTGTCTTCTCTAGACCAAAGCTCTTTTAAAATGGACTGAGGCAAAGAGGAAAACTGTTTTGTGGTCAGATTAATGGGCATTTGAAATTCTTTCCCCCGGACTAAAGAGGAGAGCGACCATCTGGCTTGTTGTCAGCTCTCAGTTCGAAAGCCTGCATCTCTGATGGTATGGAGATGCATTAGTGATTATGGAAGTTAGAACTTCCATATCTGGAAAGGTACCATCAATGCAGAAAGGTATATACAGGTTTTAGAGCAACATTAAGATGATGTCTTTTTCAGGAAGGGGCTTGCATATTTCAGCAGGACAATACTAAACCACATGCAGCCTCTATTACAACAGTATGGCTTTGTAGTTGAAGATTCCAGGTGCTGAACTGACCTGCCTGCAGCTAAGACTCTTCACCAATTGAAAAAATTTACAACAAATTACAACTAAGACCCGGGCGGTTGAGCTTCTAGAATCAGACATGAAAGTTAATAATTTTTCTCCCAAATGTCCCAAAGGTCTCCTCAGTTACCACATTTGTTCTGTCTAAACTATTCTGAAATGCGCTGCTGCAACTGAATTCAAGATGTGCTAATATTTGTCATCAAATGGCAAATACTTTCACTTTCTACATTTGATATGTTTTCCATGCTCTGTCATGAGTAAAAGTTTAACTTTTAAAGTTTAACAGCATCCAATATCTTTGGAGCTGGGTTTGTATGATTCTGAAATTATATATATACATTAGGGATGGGCAACGATTATAACTTTTAATCTAATTAATCACATGATTTCCCTGATTAATCATGATTAATCGCATTTGTACGCAAAATCCAAAAGTCAATTCAAAAGTAGTGTTTAGCTTTTTGCATTTAGTTTTATTTTAAATGTGCTGCCATATGCATGAAAGTGCCATAACATTTGTTGTGCAAACACAAATTTTTATGCAGAAGCCTCGCTCCACTGTCTGTTTCCTTGAATGTCTTGCTGGTATCAGTTGTGTGTTTTGCCTTTAAGTGATATTTTAGACTGGAACTACTACGGTGATAAGACAATTCAACTTGGCTGTGTTTACAGGTGACTTTGGTTCTGTCGACTCCGCCGTCTGGAAGAACTTTAAAATGAAAATGGCAGAGTAAAAGTTCCGTACCCTTCTCCATGTTTGGTGGATCCGCCAATTACTTTCTTTTCCGGTTCCACAGCAGACAGCAACAGACTTTTACAAAATAAAAGCTTGTGAGCAACAGACTTTTACAATAATAAAATAAATAATAAAATAGATAATAAAACGGGTGGTCCGTGGCGTAGTGGGTTGAGCAGGTGCTCCATGTACAAGCGGCTATAGTCCTTGCTGCAACTGGCCCCGGTTCAAGTCCCGTATTGGACGGCCCTGTGCTGCGTGCTGTTCCCCCTCTCTCTGCCCCCTGCTTCCTGTCTCTCTGAACTTTCCCATCCATTAAAGGCACAATAGCCCAAAATAAATAAAAATGTTTTTTTTTTAATAACGAGTTAACTCGACCAGCCCTAATAGATGTATATATATATATACATATATACATGTCACGGTTACTACACAGCCTAATGTCTCTGGGGCAAGTCATGTGTTAAATCTCACGAGAGACACCTGCAGTTCAGCAGATGTCCCATCAATTATCACTGCGTGCTCTTCTTCATCCACACCCACTCCTTATTCCAGGAAGATGGCCCCAGCCTAATCAGACCAGCTTTTCACTGTTATACAGTATTCCAACAATGTTGTCCTTTGTCATTTTCAGACATGTTATCAGTTTTTTCTGTTTGTTTTTTTTTTTTTTTGCTGTTAAACTAGACCCATTAAAAGTTTTATTGTGTGAAGAGAAAATATCTTAGTACCTGTAGAATGCCATGCTGTCACTTAGGACTAATTTGATATGCACACTTTAATGCCAGCTTAGTCGCTGACTTCAAGGAGGGGGAAAAAATGAAGCAGCGTGTCCTTTCCTCTTCAGACTTAGAAGTTAACCTGCTTAAGACTCAGCCTTACGTGGGATATCAGCTGAGGATCATCCAGCATGGTGGATCAAATCTCATCATCACTGAGCACGCAAGCATTACGATGCCTTATACATAGCGGAAGCACAGCAGAAGAGGGTGAGCCACAGTGACAGAGGAATGACAAAGAGAGAAAGTGGAGAGTTGAAACAGAAATGCAAAAAGAGAGAAAAATAACAGCTCAGAGATACAGGAAAGCGGAATGAAGGAGTCAAGGAGAAAAGGGTATCAGTCCTGCAGCTTGGCTGACACGGAAGATAGAGAGCGAGTGAGCGAGAAAGGGTTTTAGTAGGAGAGAAAGGGCGACACAAGCCAAGTGTTTGAAGTGGATCACTGTAGGCCAAATATCTGAGGAGGACAAGACTGCAAACATGTCACACTGCAGCCTGCTTGCATTTAACAACAGATGTTTGGTCTCTTTATCTCTCGTAATGGTTCCACTTGCAGGTTGGTCTGACCCAGTGAATGAATAATACATTCATCTTTTTCTTTTATACCTATAAAGAGGAGGTTTACTGGCATGTGGGGTCATTTTTTGCAGCCACAAATTCTCCTAACTCCCAGTTCCATACTGCCTCCTATCCCCCGGCAAGACTAGAGTGCCTCGCCTGAGGGCATGTCAACAACATTTGTTGCTGGAAAGGAGAGACACATTACTGAGTCACTTTTCCCCACCCCGCTACAGCTGAAGAAGTCAAAGGGGAGTCTTCAGTCAACAGGCCCTTCCTCTTAAATGCAGACAGCAGGAACTGTAATAAAGCAACTGCAAATCTTTACCTACTTTTTCAGTTTTCCTTCATATGTTCTGCCCTGTCTTCAAAATGCTCAGCCACGCTTCCTCTTTAACTGTGTAATTGATCTCTGGCTACAGCAGCCTATTCATTCTCCCCACATAGTGGAATCACTGGTGACATGCTCCTAATTTATGGCCATTGGATGTTCAAAGTTTTAATAATATTTAAGTTAAATCATGGCAGGCCTAGCCTTGCCCATGATGGATGAAGATCAGACCAAGTAATTGCGATTCTGAGCATGACAAGATACTGGCAGCAAGCAGTTTTATACCTCTGCAGTCCTTTATAGGGGCTGGCAGTGGTGTAGCAACACAGCCAGAGGACCTTCATGAATTATAGATATGAGGTTGAATGATTGGGGCTGAGGCCATGTGAGCGATGGACAAACGGGACAGGAAGTAGTTCGCTGATGCTCTGTTGTCCCTGCTGTCCTCCTGGATGCCAGTGATCATATAGATTGATGGTAGGATACTGACTAAAAGAAGTCTTGTGTGGAGCAATTATTTCGCAGAAAAATGCTAGGCTGTCAGTAGAAGTTGACAACTGATGGAATCTGACGGCAAGTCAGATGTGTTTTTAACGTACTTTCAGAGCAGATCCATAAGAACTTTAAAGAGTTCACAGCACTGAGAGACAAGCCTACATCACTTATTCTTATAGTCAGAGTTTGTGATTGTGCGTTGGTATGTGTGTAGCAGGACAGTGTTGCAGTGGCATAAAGTTGCTGAGTTCACTTCAGATCCACTATACAAATGTGCCATAAACGTATGGGAATGCCTTTTTTGTAAAATGACCAGAAAAGATAGAGAAGATAAAGGCTAAAGTAAGTTTTCAACTTTCCCCCAGTGTTTAACTGTTACTACGAAGTTTGGTGCTGCTGTTGCAAAGACTTTCCTTTCACCTCAGAGCCTGAGCTCTCAACACAGGACCCACAATAAAAAGTACCACTTTAGAAATAAGAGACAAAGAACAGCATGTTCCCTGAAGTAATAGAATTGAATCTACAAATCCTGATCTCAGGGCAACAGTAAAAAAGAACGGAACATATAGTTGTAACAATATGAATTAAGATTTCCCTGCTTACTGATACAGAGGAAATAATGCCCACTTAAGAGCTCTCTCTCTCTCCGTGGAGTCGAGGTCTGTCCAACGTTCTTGATCATGGGGAATTTGCTCAGTGCATACATTTCATCACACTGCAGTAGCCAGATACACTGGATCATCACAGTGGCTAGCAAAGACAGCTAAGTAGCTATTTAGTCCTCCTTCTTATTCCTGGACCACCACCCCAAAACCCCAACCCATTCCAGGTTGGCAACCATCTCCTTGTATGTTAGTGCCAACAAGGAAGTAAGTGTGACTGGATTATTTAGGATTGATGAATTACCTAATCATCGTCTTTCATATCGAATGAAACAAAACTAATAGAAAAGAACAGAAGTTATAGCCTTGAAAATACAATCAGCTAAAAATCGTTGCCATTTCTACTTATGTAAGACAATTACCTGTTCATAAAATAGATAACTTATTAGTTGTCGATAAAATACCTTCATCAGCTTGCTGTTATTTCTTCACCAGTACTAAACTAAAACCAGTTTTATTCAAGTTTCACTGTGTTTTGATTCACACATTTCCATTCACAGATCTAATTGAGTCATGAAAGTAATGGGAGTTCACATTTCACTTTGTGATTTTCCACTTGGCAGTTTTTGTGTCAGGGCACATCCGTAATACATGGAATTAAACATTGCCATTCTTTTTTAATGAACCACTTGTTGGAAGGGCATTGATTGTGCAGACATTAAGCCTATGCTCAGATAAGATAACACAGAACATTCTCTAATCTTGCTCTGTCCTACTTCACACTTGACCAGATGGAGATGTTTTTTTTTTATCATTGAAAGAGGAGAGAAAAAAAATCTCTTTAAAAATTAATACATTATTTACACCCACCAACGGCTTACTACCCAGTGTAAATCAAGTCCACAGCAGGCTCTACTGAGTCCCTCTTAATGACTTCTAAAACATATGCTTTTTTTAATCTTTCTCTTTTTTTTTTTCATTACCTCGTTGCAGCTCTGGGATTTTCTTTTTTGCCCTTTATCACACTATGCAAACACACACGCACATCCCACCCTTCGTTTTTCACCCCTTCTTTCCTCCTAGAAGGAGCAAAGGAGGACGGGGGTCAGGTAGTGTTAAGCTTGACCTTATATCCAGTGGGGCTGTTGCTTTCATTGTCCACAATCATCAGATAAAATCAGTCAACGAGGCCATTGTTGTTGCAGGCAACGGTTTTTACTTGCGACTTCAAGAGTGTCTGGTGGTTGGCACTTAGAGATTATCACCTGAGATTTATTAAAATGGTCAGTGATAAAAAGAACAATGGGGCTTATGCGGGCTAGGTAAGAGGAATTCATTCATGAGAGGAAGAAGAGCTACACGGCTCCACACCAGCAAACAGAAAGGTTTGAGGATGAATGCATAAACCACTTTGCCATCAATTAGCAAACAAGCTCAGTGGTTGCTTTGTCGAAATGACAAAAAAAGAAGAAAAACAATACACACTTGATATGTGACAGTGAGGTGCAGGCTAGCTAAGAGATTCCAGGTTTTCAGGCCATTGTCCAGGTGGCAGCAGGGAGGAGAAGAGACGGCCCGATCTCAGATGATTTCAGGCAACTACATTTTTCAAGAAAGGCAAAAAAATTATAATCCCTCGTAAAAACTTCCAGTACAGATGGTAGAAGAAACAATGTTTGAGCGAGGAGACTTCAAGGAAAACTGTAATTAATCAAATTGATTAGATGAATCTCTTTTATGTAGTCATCTACAGATGTGGAGCTCTTCTTTTGCATAATAAATATTTTGAGATTAAAAGTGGTTATCCTACAGATGTTCAGGCAGCGTATGTTTTTTCGTGTTAAGAGGATACGTTTAATTCAACTAGAGTATAATTATTGAAAATACTAGGCTGCAATCCTAATCTGTGGTCCAATCAAAGCATGAGCCTTAGTCAGATTAAATCTATCCCCGACATTTCCATCTGCTTGAAGACATCTCCAAAGAAATACACATTTTCCCTAGATGAGAAAATAACAGAATTAAATGTTGGCCCACAGGGTTTTTAACATCAACTGGATCAGTATGGATTAAAAAGAAGACCCTTGTCCTGGCACGGAGCAAGTTTGCACAAAAGACAGCAGCATGGAACTAAATATTCTTGACCCACACTTTTGAACACACAGGCATACATGCATGAGCTCCATCATTACCAAGTTTATTACTTTATGCGCAATCAGCTTGTATATTGCTTGGGTGCATTCTAAATCCACAGCATCAAATTTGTGTCTCGGATGGACCAAGGGATTAATCAACGGGATGATAAAATGGATGACATCATCATACAAATTTATTTCTAGGCGGAAAGTTTAGTCAGACTCAGAGGGCACAGGCAGAATCACCTGCTTCCTTTAAGCCACCTCATGTTGTTGCTGTTCTTCATGAGAAACAAAATGGAGGCGTTGTTCTCTGTGTAACGCTCAGCTCTGCAGGACAGGAATGCAGGGACTTGCAGCACTAAATCTTGTTGTTGGGCTCCAGTCCAACTAGTTAGTATTTAACCCCTGACTGTACACTTGTCACCTGTGGTAAACACTGGCAGAGGGATAGGTTGGACTGGAAAAAAGGGTTTCTGGGATGAGAGTTGTAGGTTGTTGGATGCAGCTGGTGGTGTAGAAGTAACTCCTGATACCATATGTAAGTAAAAGAATATGTTAGTACAATTCAATTACCTCAAGATGAAATGGTATGAAATGTATGTATGTATACCAACGCAAGAGGGAGAGGCTTAGATTGGAAGTCACAGCAGTTTATTGGTATATCAAACTTAAACTATATAGAATTAATAATCGAAATTAATAATTATAGGGCACCACCTGCTATACTATGAACTAAAAACTAAACAGTGGAATCAGTTGCACATGGCAGTTGTTTTGTATGATGCATCAGTCTGGGACAGACATGGGCTCAATCTGAGCACTGACCTTTACAAGCAGCAGCTTTCACCACACATTTGCCAAATAATCAGAAACAACTTATCTCTACACTAGAGTAGAATTTATTCAACTTAAGCTAGACTAATTCAT
Organism: Odontesthes bonariensis; assembly: GCF_027942865.1. Classification (NCBI taxonomy): domain Eukaryota; kingdom Metazoa; phylum Chordata; class Actinopteri; order Atheriniformes; family Atherinopsidae; genus Odontesthes; species Odontesthes bonariensis. The sequence goes on from NC_134506.1 coordinate 33,563,108, forward strand.
AAGCAAGACTTCTTCTGAAAGAGAAGTAAAAAAAACTCTTCTGTTAAATACTCTACCAAACTATGTAGACAAGCATTTAATAGTAAAGAACAAAGACACTTAGCTACTTAGTGTAACACATGTGTGTCTATCAATGTAGGCGAGTACAAGTGTGTGTCCATGAAGTGAGGAGGAGGTGAGGAGCAAAAAGTCAGAGAATCCAAAATGGAAAGATCCTGTGGTTTATTACTTGTGCTTTTATTTAGCCCTGTTTTCTTAGACAGCAAAGTGCACAAAATAAGAAGGGTTTGCGGACATCTATGACATAGATCTGCAGTCCTGATTTATAAACTAACCTGCGTGTAGTCGCTGAGCTTTTAAATCAATTTTGAGAAAATATTCACACTTTATGGAGTGGCCATGTAGCGGGTAGCAGCTAAAAAAGAAGAGAGAATAAACTGAGCACGAAGACATTTAGACATTTGATTTTCTAAAGACAGAAAATGTTAACCACACAATCGTTTCCAAGGTAGAAGATTTGTGCCATTTATGCCATATATCCCATATTCATTCCTGACTGTCGGGAACTTTAGTCCAAAACTTAGTTGCTGTCCAATAGGAAAACTGTATATTCTCTTCCAAAGCACAGTGCTCTATATCCTCTAACCAGAAAGTGTCCAGTAACTCGTGAGTTGCTTCACTTTTTGAGAGTGACAGGAGATGACAGCAGGATACGGTAACCTCTTTCTTTCAGACGTGACCTTGGCTGTAGACAAGTCTGCCTGTGGCATTTTATGGATTGATGTTACACATGTTCACATTTGTCTGAGCGAATTAAGACAAGTTTCACACTCTTGCTGTCTTTCTTGGGCCGATGTCATACTTGGCCTCCTCGAATTTATGGCCCTGTCTGCTCACAGCGAGCTGCATTTCACACTTTGGATTATTTCATTACTCACTTTGCGTTTCACACTGATACATCCTAATATATCAACCAGTGGCTCCTCCGCTGTTTCCCTCCTTGAATAACTCAGTTTCGCTTGTTTTAGTCCCCCTTTTTGATGACCGCGACCAATTGGATATGTTCTGTTGGCAACTGTGCTGCTCATCTTGAACACTGGTCTATTGTGAAGAAGAAGGAAAAAAAGAAGAAAAAAAAAACTTAGAGGGCCCACTGGATTTTTAACTTGTGTGTGACAGTAAATATATTTCATGTGACTCCCTATCCACCAAGCATATACTGGTGCAGCCTCTATGTTGGATTTGATTACCAGTGTCTGTCTGCCCGTCTTTTCACAGATGCACTTATATACAGTTTTTGTACTTAGAGGTACTAAGATTAACAGAAATTTTGCGCTTAATAAAATATCAGACTATGTATCTACTGTATTGAGTTCTAAACCCCCCTACTCTAAAAAAGCAGATTCAATTTAGACCATTAGAAATGTTGCCATTGCTCAGTGAGAGCAAAGCTTTGCTCCATCTGCGAGGGCAAACCTCTCCGCTTCTCCTTTGCTCATTATTTTTAACATTCAAACTTTAGATGAAAATTTTTTACATTTGAATATGTCAGTAACAGCACAGGCCTTTATCATAGCTGCATCGGGGATTTTGTTAGACAAAGTATTATTTTTTAATTTAAACTGAAAAACATCATCTCTGTGGCTCAAAGTTTCCATTTATCATTCTGTCAATCCTTTCATCCATCCTCCAAGGTTGTTTTTTTTGTTGGTTTCCAGGGTTTCCAGGAGACTTCAGTTTTATTTGTAAATCATTTTTCAGGCCTGGTACAACCAATAGTGCCTCACAGAGCTAAAAGCAACTTTAAATACAAAACTGAAGTGAAATATAAAAGATTAAAAACTTTGTTGTACATAAAAGTGCTATGGCAAGTGTTAGAAAAATTAGCTGGAAACAAAAAAAAAATGCAGAAAGCATAGTGAAACAATTCTTCTTCTTCTTCTTCTTCTTCTTCTTCTTCTTCTTCTTCTTCTTCTTCTTTCGGCCTCTCCCTTTGTCAGGGGTCGCCACAGCGAGTCGATTTGGCATCATTGATTTGGCACATGTTTTCATACTGAAACAATTATTGCTCATAAAGAAATGAGTGTTTGTCAATGAATTACTTAAAAGCTCTATCAAGCTTGGTCTTAAAAGCAGTGGGTGTCTCCAGACCTGCAGCTGGTTACCAAGAGAAGACCTTCGAGGAATACTGCACTTACTGCTGCTCTCATCAAGATGGTGACGAGTGCCACTGGAGCCTAACATGACCGTCACTGGGCAAGAGACGTAGACGTAGAATCCAGGACAGGCCGACACAGTCCATCACAGGGCAACACAGAAACAGACTCCGAACATTCTTACTCCGAGGGGACCATTCTAACCACTGCACCACCCACCACCGAATTCATTACGTATGAAATTCCTTTAATAATTGCTATTTAAAACACTCCAACTGACCCAGACTGTTTAAAAGACTGTAGAGGAATTATAAACCACTGAACAATCAGATTGTACATAAATCGTGCAAAGAAAATCAAACATAACTGCATGCTTTGCAGACTGTCTCCATTTATCTGTGGCTGTTGATAAAGCTGAATCCGATCCAGCTGGCCAAAATCAAATATGACAATTTAATGAATTTAAAGCCAACACTTGTATTGGCGCAACCTGAAACTTGGGTTCACACACGGGCATTTTGGTATTAAGGAAGAGGTGCTGATCATAAAAGAGGGAGGAAGTATCATAATCTCTCATTACATCATTCATGGAGGTTATTGCAAAGGCATAAACCACTGCTGCAGGAAATGACTTAACAACTGTCATAAAAGTCAGTTAAATACTGCACTCCCCCATCTCTAACCCCCTATTTCCAATCAATACCTTACATGTTGAAATCAGAGGGATGTTTTTTTGTTCACGATTGCAAATACTCTGTTGAAAAGATGTAACTGAAATATCCCATTAGTGTAAAAGGACTGCAGCGTGATGAAGAAACATTTAGTCCACATTTATCAGTCACTAAAAGCTTCCTATGTGATGTAGCTGGACTGATATTTAAATGGACAATTTTCAAGAATGACTTGTTCATGGTGTGCTTTGCTGCACTTTGATAGGGGTGCATTCCACCCAGCTCCAGATGGGTACTCTTTGAAGATAAAAGACCTGTAAATCTGTAAGACAGTGGCACAATTGATCAAATGCAATATGTTCAGTTGAGAATATGAGAACTTGTTATGGATAAGCCTTTTATCCACATCTCAAGAAACTCCTCAAATAATTGTCCACAGACTGCTAGTTGTTAAACTTGCAATGCTTGTGTTCTTTTCCCCTCCTGTGTTGACCCTCTCAGTGCTCCCCTGAGGTTGTGTTTTCGGTGGTGTGCCTTATGCTGAGAGTTACCTAAATCCATTTTAGCAACTAAAACAGACTTGGTGGACCTCCCTCTCAGATGTGTCCCAATTATCCCTGTGAATCTTACTGCAGGTACCCAAATGTCAAGCGTCTGCCAAGTTATTTCTTTCTCAGCTCCTCCGTGGAGTAGATTCGGTAATTAGTACCTGTGGGATGTGTCAGTGTGATCAGAGGGCGAGGGCTAAGCATGGCTCCAAACCAAAGCAGTCCTCCATAACAGCTCCATGGCTGTATTGTTCAGACAGGGATTTTTATTGCATAGAGCCGCAGAGTCAGATGTTACAATAGTGTCAGCGGTGCGCAGGTACGGAGGACCGGGCAACTGGCGTACTGAAGTGTTCTCACAGCTTTTAGAGTTTTGTTCCCACAATTATTTAGACTGGTAAAAGGGAGAGTTTTTATAGTTCTGAAAGCAACTCTCGGATGTAAATTATAGGCAGTTATAGACACTGTTTTTTAACTGACATTTTTAAAATTATTTTTATGTCGTGTTCAAAAGAAGTCTAAGCAAGAAAACCATAAAGCACCTTATTAATTTGGTCCAGTCTATCAGGCTTTTCAGCGTGATCTGAATGAAAATTATAAGCATGATACCATTTTTCAGCCTGGATCAAACCATGCTTTAGTCTCATTCTAGGTTTGACAATTGACTATTGACTATTTTTTTTTCAGTGGTGGTGGTTAGACTTTTAGATCATTTTCTGGAATTTATGGCAGGCTTTCATCTGAACCAAAGGGAAAATGACAGTCAAGGAAATGAATTGTGATTTATAGATTTTTGTGTAAATGCAATGTAAAAGCAAAATTAATAGAATCAAATGTATATAATTCCACAATTTAATGTAACTAACAAATACTTGCAGTGTGATTTTGACTTTGCATGGGAAAGGGTTAATATACAGTATATGTATACATATAAAGGCTCAGCTGACCTCCTTCCTTCTTCCTGACTGGCTAAGCAAGCTGACTTCCTCGCGGAAATATGGTCCTGTGTGTAGTCGCCCAACACTTCCTACTTCCAAATGCAGAATTTGTGAACATTGAGTCATTAATCAATGGATTAAGATTTTGAGACTATTTCAAGTGTTGTTTCAAGGCTTGGTTGCAACAACTATAAGCTTTTGCCATGCCAACCTGGTCAAACATTGGAAAAGAATTTGAAATTATGACCTGGTCTCATAAGCTGAAGCACACTCGCCTCAGTCCAGTGCAGATTTGTATGGAACATCTGTAGTTTGAGGTCACCAAAAAGGGACATCTTCTGCAAAATATCACCTATTATTTCTGTATATGTACATGTTTCTGCCCAACACTTGAACATGCTTTTCTTCTTTTCTGCTTCTGTCTTTTGTAAATAAGTGAATAGGAATTAAAGCTGTGGAAAATCGACTGATGAGGCCGCTCAGCTCAGTGTCTCTGTTTGATATAAGAGCTGTTCTATGCAAAAGCACTCCCCGCTCGTTTTTTCCCCTCTCCTCCCCCTTTGTCACTTAAAGAATGCTTGGCGCCTGTGGATTAATTAAAGTCTAAACATTAAATATTGATTGATGCATTATCAGTGGCTCACAGTCGCCTTCGCTCAGATTGATTTCCACTGTGATTTATTGTCATATTTGCAGAGTCATTTCACTTGATAACAAAGAGAAATTACTTGCAACCTTGGTACCCTCACCATTAGCCCCCCACATTGACACGCTCCCTGGTACTTAGTCCTCCTCCCATCATCCCCCTCTTTCCTTTCTTGTTTTCTGTTGTCTCTTTTTATTCTTTTCCCTGTTTTTTAGTGACTTCTCCTCTTTCGTTTTCAATGTCCTCCTCTTGCTTTCTAAATACAAGCCTACACTTGGATTTCTCTCAGAGTTGTTTCTTATGTGACGCAGATAAATGAGCAACAGGAAACAAATTAATAAGAATTAACATGTCAAAATGATTAAATCCATGTTTCAGAGTTCTGTTCATTCTATTCAGTGGCTAGTGTGAAAAAAGGGTGCTCAACAATCTTCGTTTATGTAGTGATGTAAAAACAGTCTTTTTTAAAAATTTGGAATTATTTGAAAAGTTCATTTTTTGGAAATATCAATCAAATAGAAGCAGAGTCATTTTCCCTTCCAGGTCCTCCCTCCAGTTGAGCCATTTTCATGTGCCAAACATAATTTACGATTTTCCTCCTCTGCCGTCAACTGTGAACTCTATTAATTTGTATGGGGGAAGTCTGATTTATAGGCTTATGAGCCCATGTATTCACATCATCATTTGTTAGCCAGATATTTGCTGCCAACTCCCTGGATGATGGCATCGTCCCATTTGTCTGCAGTAAACACACATAGTGTGGACACCAACACAGACTCTCACAGAAAGACTTATAAAGAACCGTGATGATTTAGACAGTTTTTCAAGGAAAGTAGGCAACATTTTTTTAATATCTTTTTCTGTCTGAATATTCATTTTTTGTAATGCTATCTGTGTTTCATGTCAATTCTTCATCTTTCTGTTTTAACCTAATTATGTACTGTCTCTCTGCTATAATTTACAATTCTATTCCGGTACAATCATCAGGGGCGCACATTACTGTGCTCCCTCAGCTCAGGGTGTAGTCTCTGCAATCATACTTATTTACACAATGTCAAAACATGGTTTGTTTACCAACATTTAATATTTTTAGAACTTCTCAAATCATTCGTGATGGCTTGATTTGAAACGAAGTTCGAAGAGCTCCAGACAAATTGAGTTTTCCTGATTGCAATTGGATTTGGTGACATTGAATTATGAGATATGTTGTAATTTGTTTTGCTTGCATCTGTGTAGACGTGCGTGTGTGTGTGTGTGTGTGTGTGTGTGTGTGTGTGTGTGTGTTTTGCAATAACGAAGATCCTGTGGGTCTTAAATTGTTAGGCCAGTGTTGAAACGAGGGATGCATGGGATCCAGGTCTCACACGGTATTGTATTGCCGGCTAAATTGCATTATCACTCATAAGGAGACGGTGTGGGAAAGAAAGTTTTCCCAAATCAAGTGCTGAATGAAAAACTGAGAACATGTGACATGAGTATGGTTCAAACCAGGGAAACTCTGAGGTCCACAGATGTCCTATTTGTACAACATCTGTTTGAAAAATGTGGCTCCAGAACAAATATAATTTAAATGATCATAAAAAACATCAAATTTCTGTTTTCAAGGATTCCAATTATTTTTCTACTTTTAAAATTCCTTTGATTCATTTAATTTGTACAGGAATCTCAGTTTGGCTCATTTGTCATACATCCTCCATTCAACATTCTGTGTAATCCAGATAGCCCCTCTGTGTTTGACATCCATAATCAGTATGCAGTGAGGGGAATTATTCAATTAACCCTAATTAACACAGTAATATTACACAAACTGCATGAAAATTAGCTTTGTACTTTGACTGTTTTGAAGCATGTTCACACACGCTCTACAAGCTCATCTTTTGTCCTGGAGCGGTTAATTAAAGCTACATTTGCTAATTGTTCATTTGTATTTTACTTATTGGCCTGTCATGATAAATCACTGTGCAGTAATTCATCTCAGCCCATGTACTTTATCTCTGTCTTATTGGAGCTTGTGCCGTGGCTGAAAATGAAATGTTCATTGTTGGCGTCATTTGTCACACTGTGGGAGAAGAGTGATGACACAGCTGTGATTCACTTGAGCTTTACAATACCAAGCCTCTTACCCATACAGCTGGACTGGGTTTACATTCGTAATCTAATTGGTGATCACAGTGATTTTTTTGTCTTTTCTGCACCAGTCACAAAGTACCATATAATATGGAAAGAGTTGACGAGTATTAGGAGGAATAAAAACAGCTTGTGTGAGTAAATTATATTAAATAACACACTAAGCTTGTTAATCACGTGACTGATCAGCTGTTTGTGCTTTTAAAGAATAAAAATGAACACACATAAAAGAGTCTCACCAACTAAATAGGATTCCTGAGTGCCCGTCTTCATCTTTCTCTTGGATTTGGCCAAGGTGTTTGATGTTTTTGAAGTCTTCTTTAGACTTGTGTTTCTGGCTAGCAACTTCTAATCTGTGTATTGCAGCCATGCATTATGTAGCCTTTACCACCAACGTCACCATGACTCAGTTGTCAGGTTTCTAATCACTAGCAAAGCAAATTTGTAAAAAAAAATTGTAAAACATAAAAAAGTGAATCAGACATGAGTGGTCCATTGAGTGGTTCTAAGCGAATAACCTAGATTTTATAGTGTCACCAGAAGTTAGTGATATAGGTTACACTGCTTGTGGTTGTAATAACGTCGAACAAGTACTTGTCCTAACCTGAAACGAACCTCAAAAAGAAAAAAATAGAAAACAACAACTGCGGTGGACATCCAAAGGAGGAAAATGCAGAGCGCTCTTCTTCAATAACTATATTTATCTCTGGGAATAGCTGAGGTAGATGCCAAAAAGGAAGACGTTATTGCTTTCTTAAAAATGTGTAGGTTTCTGTGTAAAGTTTGTGCTGCTAATACTGTGTGGACTTGCTAACAGTGGACATTTGACCATTTTCTCCATGACATTAAGCTAACACTTTTAACTTCTCTACTCCCTTGCTAACTCAACTCAGTATCACACACTCAAATGCAACTTGTTGTGTTATTTTGCTACTGGCTCACACAAGCTGCGAACTGATTATTGAGTGAGCAAAGTTAAAATTGTTCCACTAATTTGTGAACTGTTTTGTTAATGTTTTGCCTTAGATTCAATTTGTTGTCACATTTCTGCATGGGACTAGTCTTTTGTATTTCCATTTTGTTGTCACCTGTATTCAGACATTATTGCAAGCTGATTAACAAAAACTTGTTGCTCACAACATGATACGATATCCTGCCACCACGCAGTCGCATATACAATTTGGCGAGAACTCTCTCCAGGGCTTTCCTTTAAATAAACAAAACCCAAACATCTCCTCTGTCCGGTGATGAAGAAGTTCAATACCCTCTCATCTCACTACCCTGCAGTTTCTCCCTGCATGGGCTTCAGCCTCTACCAATCGTCTTATTGATCCCAAATGAAACACTGAACTCATCAATAAGGTCTTAATGCGAGTTTGTTGTTCAATCACTTGCCATTTAAATCACCCAGCTCAAGTCCCGGCAAGCCATCCGTTTTCTGTCATATGCTGCACATCTCACCAATTCGCTTTGTCATTTTGGGAGGAGTGTGCAATTATCATAAATATCCCCCAGCACTCACTTTGTCGTCCCCACATTGCGGTTAAGAATTGAGGAGTCTGGCCCTTTTATCTCTTTTGTATTCCGTCTTTAAAATAGGTGCTTTTCTGTTCCCACCAATACTTATGGTGGCCTATTCTTACGTCTTAAATGAGGTTTCATGAATGTCACAAATGAAGTCAAAGTGCATCCGATTGATTAGGCTGGTAATTAAGATGTAAATGTGGTTGTGGGCTAGTGAGCGATCACACCTGCGATAATAGCAGAGTGTTGTTAGCATCACCAGGGGTCTGACTGCCCTTCAGCGTGCTGCCTTATCAATGTTTGGAGTGATCTTCTGTTTAAATATAGGCTCCGCTCCTAATTCTTGTTGTTTGCGAGTGTTGTGCTGCCACTGGCAGATACTAGGCTTCAAGGTAATGACAATTTTCTCCAGTGGGTGCAAGTCTCTCTGGATTATCTTCTCAGTGAAATGTGGCCCTTGTGTTCGCCACCTGGTTAAACAGAGGACCATTGGAAGATGTTACAGTCCCTGTGAGAATCACCTGAAGTGCCAAATGCAATTAATGTGGAAGAATGTCACGGTGACGCATTCACAGCTCATGTTTACAGAGCACACTGACACATAAGGCCACAAAAGACGTCCAGCGGCGTGTGAAGGGACAAAGCAAAGCATGCTTTGCTGGGAGAAATCCTTCATTAGTTTTATATGGGACCAAATTCATGGAGTAAATAGAAACATGCACTACACATTACTTATTATTTCCTTTAGCCACTGTGTGAAGTTCCACAGACAACTTAACATTTTTAACTTTGTTGAGATGTGCAAACACTCGATGATACACTCATAGATTGTGTCTCTCTTTGTGTGAAGAACAGAGTGATGTGAGTGTGCTGTGAATTTAGGTAAAGCAGGCATGTGGAGCCGCTGGCAGCCCCGCAGGGTTCGGGCGCTCGCACGTCTGTGTTAACAGTTTAGCTTCAGTGCCAGGTAGAGAATGAATGACACGGGGCAGGGTGGCACATCCTTGGAGATGTTTGTCAGGAGATGTCCCTCCCTAGTGCGTGTTTACACTCACAGGGGCCACACTTGGCTGTTAGCAGGGAAGAAAACTGGGAAAACAGCCATCTTGTGAGAGCCAAGTCTCTTACTGTGAATATTAAAGAGAGACAGAGAAGGGGAAAGAGGGAGAGAGGGAGAGAGAAAAAAGAGAGAGAGCTAACTGGACAAAACAAAGCTGGGGTTGGAGAGCCCAGAGCACATAATAAGCACGGCTCTTTCACTGCACACCAAGGGCACTCTGGAAAAGTGGGGAGGCCGCTGAATGGGAAAGGAAGTAATAAAAAAAGCAAACTTCTTTGAAAAGAGTCCTTCATGTGAGTGTGTGTGTGTGTGTGTGTGTGTGTGTGTGTGTGTGTGTGTGTGTGTGTGTGTGTGTGTGTGTGTGTGTGTGTGTGTGTGTGTGTGTGTGTGTGATAGCTCACATGCATGTTTGTGAATGTTTGCATGAAGCTGTCTGACTGAGTGATGAACGTCTGTATTTTACCTTTATTAGATTTTTTTTGGACACAAGAGAAAAACACATTTTCTCTTGCTTGGATTCCTAATAGACAGAATTCTTCTTATTTCTGTCCATAAAGTAACTTAATCAAAGACAGTGGGTGGATCTCGAAGGGCTTTGCGAAAAGGTAAGGAGATCTGTGCTGTGTCCCCTCACCAGCCGTTTCGCTGGGGGTGGGAGGCAAAGTGAAAGGGCAGTGGAGTTTGATGAGAGAGTCTGATTGCCATTCTGTCTGACGTGCAACCTAAATGAGCGAAGAGAGAGTGAGAATGTTTGATTTCAGCAAACACAAAACCAAGTGGGGGCACTGAAGTGTCTGGCTTTTAAGCATTTTGCTTTAGTACAAGCATAATTCTTTGTACTTTTCCTGTTTCAGGAAGCCTTTTAAGCATTGATGTCATTTTAGCGTCTTGAAAAACAGGAGCTGAACTTGAGAAGGCAAGTGAAGATCAGAGGTAAAAAAGTGAAAAGAGGTGGGAGTGAAATGTGGAACAAAAGTAGCAAACTCGGGAAGCAGAGGCAGTGCTGTGACTTCACCGAGTTTACCCCCTTTGGTATTCTTTTCTCCAGTCATCAGGGACCTGACTTCTCTGATGTCCCGCATCCGACTCGACACCCACAAGTGGGGTAAATAAAGAACAACAAGCCCTCCCTTTCACCTCCAGGCAGGTTTCTCGTCTCTGCCCCTCTCCCAAGTTGACGTGGTGTGCAACGACAATACAGAAAAATCCTTTCGCCTCTGTTTTGCTTGTTGAAAGATGTGCCACATTTTGCAGTTAAAAAAAAAAAATGTCTCTCTCGTTTTATCATGTGGTTACGAAAACAGACGCAAACACAGCAACTTCCCCTCTGACAGGCAGACACACGAGCGTACATTTAGGGCTCCCTCTCTTGTGTGGTGACGGGGAGACATAAGAGGACCTCACATAGAGCCTGCAACGCCGTTACTCCCAACAATTTGCTGATTTTCAAGCACTCAAACCTCAGGGAAGTATAATGTGTGCTTGTACTTGTTTAAAAGTGTATTAAGCATTGCAGTCATGCGTCATATTTAGTGCTGTTTTATTTATTGAGATTGTGAAGAAGCATAAAAGAAGCAGAGGAACAACTGTAGCAGCCTATTGATGAATTGCATGCTGCTGACTGGACTATTTGGTGGCAATGCAGAAGCATGTTCCACAAAAGTGAACTGCTCTATTCCAGCTAATCAATCAATACGCAAATAAGGCAGTTGAGTTCAGACAAAACAGAAAGAAAGGGTACACAGAAGAAGTGTGAATTCTGTAAAAAGTGGCATTAGAAAATTGATGTTTTTAATTTGTCATGTTAATCTGAGGATAAATTGATAATTTGGATATTATTTTACTGATGAAGGCAGACAGACAATTTCAAAACAAAGCACCACACCGCAGAAGCGAGGACTTTCTGACTACAGCCAACACCAGTTGCTCCTCCGGGTGCCAGAGAGAGAAACTGGGAGCGCCATGAAGGCTCCACCCGGTCTCCTCACCCATTCCTTTCCCCTCTGTTGCTCCAGGCCAGTCAGGGACAAGCCAGAGATCAATAGCTCGGGTTTGCCCATAGCAGTGCCATTCCTCAGCCGGGACACTGATGCTAACTATCAATAGCAATAAGGGCCTGTCTGAGACACAGCTAACTGCTGGTCGGCCAACACAGCTGTCTGGCGGCAGTTGATAAACATCTTGTGCCCAGAGTTGCAGCAAATAAACCACTTGATATGTTTCAACTTTGTGGGAGCATTTACTGTAAGAACGCGTGTGTGTTTCTTTGTTTTACGTGGCGTGTCTGCTGGCTTGGTGGTTACCTGCACGCTGCTTTGTTGTGTGGTTCCACTACTCGCCCCGTTTGCTCTGTGGCTGTGACGCAGACATGGCATGTGTATATTCCGTACGTTCTGTGTTTACGAGCGTGTGAAGTAATGTAGGGATAATTCGATGTGTAATTTTTAGTTTTGCTTCCAGGTTCTTAAAAATACATAAACACTCAGCTTTCTGAGGGTGATGTCTGTAATTTCTTCAAGATGTTTGGAGTGCACAGTTCCTCTCTAACCTCCAGTCTTAGTGGTGTGTGTCAGTGTAATCCGGCTCCATCCTGTGAAACTTCTAACCATCTAAGCTTCTCTCTTCATCCAAATATCATTTGTCAATGTCATATGAAAGCAGAAGGCGTTTTTCAAGAATACGAAGAAGCTAAAATGGGACACTTGGTGGTCGTCCAGTACCATGGTGTTTCTCGTTAATGCAACTCAAGCGAGCATGTTTAATCAGATACAATCAAGTGAATTTGTATCACAACAATTGAAGGATTTCATGATTGGATCTTTGCGACCGAGAGTATCTAAAAAAGTCAAGTGCACAATAATTAGAAACAGGCATTAAGTTAATAAGCTCAAAGAATAAAAGCCGTAGGTATGTTTCTGAGGAACTGAATTCATGTTACAGATGTGCACAGATGTGTACAGAATGGTAGAAGGAAGAAGGGTAGAAATATTAACTATGTTTTAAATTGAATTAATATTAACTTTTTTTTAGGCGCATGATGATTTGTTACAATCGTATGACATCTATTTGTCTGTAAAACATTATTAAAAATGTTCACATGTGTTTGGTTTTTTTTGTCAATTTTTTGGGGGAAAAGACTTCTGTATCATTGTTTTTATAGTATGCTGCAGGATGTGGATTTGGATTTCTGACTGAGTGCTCTCTGCCTGTTGTATCTGGTTTCCAGTTTCACCAGTCAGGAGGACACTGCTGGCTTCTCTCACTAATAACTGGGAGGTCGAGGCTCTTTGTCAGGGATCCTTCAGCACACATCTCTTAACACTTATACACTTGTACCTGAGTAGTTACCACTGACACAGACACACACACACACACACACACACACGTTTACACAGTCTCTCAGAGTAGGCAGTCACAGCTGATTGTACCCACACACACACACACAGTGTTGGACATGCAAGCGTGCCTGTGATGTGCCAGCAACCTGCACCTCGGCGACACCCTTGAATGTTTGCTTGTTTTCCCTCGAGCAGGACAGCACTGAAAAGGAGGTGGTGGTGGTGGTGGGTGGGGGTCTGTAACTGCAGCTGAGATCATGTAAAAACAAACACGGCCCATTGATATCGGGTGATGCTCCGGGAAGTTGTCAGGGGGAACAATGGGGGGAGACAATCTGTGGGATGAGTGGTGGCAGGGCTGCTGGAGGACAATAGAAGGGGTTTGATCTCTTAATTAATGGAGGCCATCCTCTGCTGCTGCTGCAGGTACTGAATTTTAATGCAGGCGATTTTTCTGTTGCTTTTCTTTAGCGACAAAAAAAAAAAAAAGCTCTAGATGCTGCCCTGATTGTCTGGAAGACAAAGTAATTTCACCTCTCCACACACATGTATTGATAGTTTCAGCTGTGCCTCTAAGGAGCTTTCTTATGAGACTATTTGAAATACAACATTAAAGGACATTGTTCAAATACGAGGACAAAGGCGAAATGAAATGTTTAGTACACTTTTCAAATCCTTTAGAAATTGTTTATATTAATTTTCCATCCAAGTTGCTGCAGTCGGACACCTACAGCAGAGCTATTAAGAGGCACACAGTGACAGTGTGTGTGACTTATGTAGGGAAAATGTGAGCTTATTTCTTTATTTCTTTGAGCATGAGGCCAGCTTACAACAATCCCTTTAATCAAGCTCCTAATCCTTTTGAAAGACGTCAGCATGCCATTAACAAGGCCGCACTACTTGATATGTGTGTTAGGAATGATGGAGGTCAAGGGTTTCTTCAGTTATTTAGAAATAAGAAGAAATGTGATTTTAGTCTGGCATTTAAAAAAAATGATTTGTCCTTGAAAACTAATAAAGAGAAATCAATTAGTATCTTTTACTGCTTTATATTCAAAAATATAACTTTTTTTTTTCTTTTTTTAACTAAGTTTCCCCTTGAACTATTGACATGTAAATCAAACCTGTCAGTTCACTGCAGTGTGTGATAATGACGTGTACACACACACACACACACACACACACACACACACACACACACACACACACACACTGGAGTCATGAGACTCTGCATCCTTGTAAACCTTAAACCACCAGGTTTTGCCTCTTCTCCCCTCTGGACACTCCAGCTCCTGTTATCACAAACACTCTGACACTCGCACACACGCACGTGCAGCCAACCCAGATGAAGGCCTGATGCAGCTAGTTGTAATTCTTTCGGTGTCGCACGGACCAGGGAGTAGGACCGTGAATAGAAACCCAGCACGTGTTGAACGCGGTGTCAGACACAGAGAGACGGAGCGGGAGAGAGAGAGGGAAAAAAAGAGGGTCTCTCGCTGGTTAGAATTACACCGTGTGAGGATCACTAACGGCTCCGGTTTGGGAGATCCCCAAGCTTTAACTACCACATTATGCGCTCAAACGCGCGCTGTTTCTGAGCTGTATGATCAATCCTGACATGTCAGTGATAATAGTGAATGATGGCACCCGGGCCAGACCTTCTGTGATATGATGCGCACGGTATTGATTGCGCGTAACAGACCAATGTGCAGCTTTTGTGCGTCAAAGGCGTCAATCACAAAATACTCTGTTTTTTTTTTGCTTTTTTTTATAGGTGTCAACTGGTGGGTTGACACCTATATTTAAGCCATTTCTATTCAGTCCTGCAAAAAAGAAAATAATTTTACATTTTATTATGAAATGTTTCTTTCGAAATGTATTTTACGGTGTGATCAGTTTAATATGAGTTTTTAAAAACAATCCTTTTTGTTCTGCTTTTCCCCTTTACAGGGCACAAAGCTATTTGATCATTCTGTGCTGAACATTACTGATAATATTATATAAATATCCAGAAAAAAAATAATTGCAGCCTAACGTAAATTCCTAAAAAAAATCTTTTAAAGTCGGAGTTTTACTTTTTTTTTTTTTTTCAGGCGCTGGCGTTAAAGTTGTGTCCGCTGGGACCCCAAACTACGCCCGCCTGCGTCATTCAGCCCCATGACTGTTAACACTGTATCCTCACCGTCCCGAGTGAATCCCATTTAAAATGTCTGCCGCTCGTCTGGGCTGCAAATCACCCTGTTTACAATCTCACACCAACACTCACATCAATTAACTGGCCATTGATTTTCCCGCCCGGGACATTACAATATTGCAGACCCCTGTTTTTTTTTTCCTTTTTCTTCCTCTTCCAGCAATTTCAAGTTTGGTGCTCATAATTGCACGGGCTTTTTAACAGCGCGCGCACACTCACACACACGCACGTACACTTCAGCCCACTCTTAATGATCATTAGCTGCTTGGTTCTGGAAGCCACTGCCTCATATGGGATTTGGTTGTCAGGTTTTTCGGACCGTTGAGACATCTATCAACACTCCACATATACACACATATTCCCACAGATACACACACAAATTAAAACTTATGGTATTGTTAATTATTTGGCATCGCACGCTGATAAAGAAGATCACTCAGGGCCATCAGAGGTATTTGATTTTCCTCTTGCTCTCTCCCTTTTTTTCATGAATAAGTAAATAGCGGGGCTAGTCGAAACTAAAAGATAGCTGACACAAGAGTGGACCAGATCCATCTCGCCTGCAGCTGCTCTTTAAATATTCAGTGAAAAATAATGGCATCCGAGCCATCACCTATAGTAACATTATTATCTTCATTTCTCAAAATCAGCCCGACTGAGAGCTTCGTTTATCTTTTTCGGGTAATAAATCTACTCGACTCAGCTCTCACATGAAGCTCCCGTGGGACCTCTTGCCCCCTTAAAACATCCCAACAGAAGGCGCACTCATTCAAGATAAAAAATAATAGTCCTAATATTATTATTATTATTATTATTAATAGTAATAATAATAATGATAACAATAATAATGTGGCCACTTATCGCGTACTTAAAAATAATAGTTTGTAAAAATTAAACTGTATTAAAAGGCCTAAAAACCTTCCAACTTTTCATAAGGACAAAGTCATTTTTACACGACAGACAAGTTTTGTAATGATGAAATAAGTAGTGTGGAGGGAGATGAATGCGCGAGCCTGTGGGTGTGAGTCAAGCGTTTCCTTACAAATAAATGTTTAGGTCAGAAATTAAAAGCTTAATTTGTCCCCATTCGGATGAACAGACTTCAGCCTCTCCTTCTTCTGATCATCCCCGCGCGCGTTTCACGTTTGGATCTGCTGTGCGCGAAGAGACCGAGAGAAAGAGAGAGAGAGAGAGGGATGGAAGGAGGAGGGGAGATGGAGGTGAATGGTAGCGTGACTGAATATCCCGGTGACCAATCACATCCTCGATGGGCCGGACTCAGCGTTTGCCCCACTGCCGCACGGGCCCTCAAAGTTTGTTTATTCGCGGAACGCAGTGTGTGATGAAAACGTGTTCGTAAGTGACTCCCTGTCTACTAATCATAAGCAAACGAAACTGTCTGGGACGTCGAATCTCTGCATGGACTTTCTTTAAACAATCTTTATTTATTTATTATTTATTTATTTTCTTGGGAACGCCTTCTGCCGGTGCCGTTTACGCACGGAACATGCTGGCGTTTTAGCGCACCGGCTGCACCGCTCGAAACTCTTCGGAGAGTAGGTGTTTTCCACAACAGGAGCTGAATTACAACCAGCTTAATGCGACGAGAACTGAGGGCGGACAGCCGAGTTGTAGAGAGAAGAAAGTTGGTCGGGGATCGCGGAGGTTTGAGTTGCGCCCCACATCTGCAGGAGAGGGAAAAGGCAAAGAAACAAACTGTGATCGATGCTTGGTCAATGAAAGATTGAAAGATACTGTCGCAGGAATGGACTCGAGACGCTGACATTCCCCTGTAGTGGTCAAGATAAGCTTCGGCTCGGCCAACAGAAGGGGTTAACCCGTATCTAAAGGGAGTTTGGAAAACCCAGCCTTTCTTCCCCATACGGATCAACTCATTGGGTGGGAGCTGAGAGAGAGACAAGAGTCTCCAGCAAATCAGGAGCTAATTGATTAAAGAGACTTCATTTGAATAGGAGGGGGGCTGGCGAGGTGCCAATCGCCTTTCACAGAGGCCCCCCCTCCCCTCCCCTCCCTTCCTCCCCCCTGTATGATTAATCGCAGAGCATTATTGATAATCATAACGGGGCACATGCGCGGTGGATGGGCTCGATTTACGTAATTTTTGAGGAGGTTTTGTAGTCATTTTTTTATTCTTTGCCTGCTGATGTGCCAGCCAGCATGTCGCGGAGGAAACAAGCGAAGCCGCAACACTTCCAATCCGACCCTCATCTGCCTTTATCGGAGCACAATGGTGAGTCCCAAGTAAACTATCGCTCCTTTTATCCACGCACCGTCAATTTCTCACACTTTTTACGTGTGTTTTATGGCGACTGTGGGGAGAAGCGATCGTTAGAGTTAACACACCGAATCGGGCTTTAGTTTGTTTTATCTTCAGAATTTTTTTTTCTTTTTTCTTTTTTTTAAAAAGCAAAGCAAAACAAAACAAAACTTGATGAGTGATTTTTTTTTTTTTTTTTTTTTTGCCTTTCCTTCAGTCCAGTGCAAAGATAACAAGACTTTGGTCACTTTTGTATTTTCTTCTGGCTCAACTTTCGGTGTCACGCAACTTATTTTAAATATTTATCTTCACTTGTCTCGCTTCCTTTTTTAAAACATTTTTTGCGCCCCGTGTCAGTGTTAAAAGTTTCAACACTTTTTTTTTTTTAGTCTCAAATTTTATTTTAATTTAAAGTAAAGTAGAAACTCAGAGCTGGCGTCGTTTTCGGTGGTCTCTCTGCGTTCAGCGCTGCGCCGACATGGACCACCCTGTCGCTCCTGCCGGGACTCCAACCTCTGCTGCGTCCCGGACACAGAAATTTCCCCCTCTTCCGCCTCTTTTAGTCCTGCGCTGCAAATTCGAAAGCTGCACCGCTTCCCTTCTCGTATGAAAATCATTATCAGCAAGCCATTGCTTGTTTGCACTCTCGTGTGTTTTATTGCCACGAGTTGGATGAAATGAAGACCAAACTGCCCCAGAGAGCGTAAATGTTTTGCTTTTTTTTCCTCCAAATTCTGTGACGATTTCGACAGTTTACTCATCCTTTACACTAATAGGAACACAAAGAAGTTTCAGTCTCAATGCGAGACAAGTACTCACAAATTACACAACCGCTTTTTGTTTTATTACAAAACGAGCGATCGTTCTCTCAGCCGAAATCAACTTCAGTGAAACCGTCTTTATTTTTATTTGTGCGCATTTATACCAAACACACAATTAATGACTTTCCACCGCTGTTTGGAAAATAATGTGGTCATTTGAATGCTTTTGTCAGCAGTCTTGCTTTAACAGTGGCTTTGCAACAGAAATGTGAGATGAGTTGGTATGAAGCAGCATTAAGAAGTGTAAATCCAGTCTCTAAACTGGAGCTCCCACAGTTTTTCAGCAACAGCCATGGTCCAAATTGTGTCCTATATTTTATTCCATTTCATTTATTTATTTTTTAGTTGAGACTACGATAATATGGAATGAAAAAATAACGCGTGAAGGTGGTTACATGACGTTGAGGTGCAACTTGTATTTTTGTAGGTAATTTATTTTCCATAATATCTAGAAATGGCGCAAGTTTTTCTCTTCCACGCAGCATGATCGAATTATGTTACGCAAGATTTATATTTTCATTAGAATTGTTTTTTTTGGGGGGGGGGGGTTCTACCAAAAATATGTTTGACGTGCCATGAATAAGAAAAACACAGCCACGAAAAAAGAATAATGATTTTTCTTATAGTGGCGACGTATAAGGCCTATGAATGTAATATATGGGGTGTAAATATATTCTCAACAGCTCCCTGTGTTTAGTGCAGCCTGAAAAGCATGTGCAGCTCATTTGAAATAAGCACTGAAAGTCATGCATCGAACATATTTTCAGCCCAGTTCATGTGATTTTTAGGAACTTAATGGTTAATGCAAAAACCCAGTTAAT
This sequence comes from Odontesthes bonariensis, assembly GCF_027942865.1. NCBI lineage: Eukaryota > Metazoa > Chordata > Actinopteri > Atheriniformes > Atherinopsidae > Odontesthes > Odontesthes bonariensis. The sequence goes on from NC_134506.1 coordinate 33,582,230, forward strand.
TCCTGAGTTTTGTTTTTTGGGGTTTTTTCCCAGCATTTTCCTTCAAATCTAAAAAACTAAGAGTAATGAAGAGTCACTTTTGTCACCAGTTCATGCAGACTGCAGAATGCTAAATTTCCCAATTATGTCCAATGCTATTCCAGATGTTAAAATACCTGCAAGTGTCTTGTGTGTGTAATTATGGGAGCAGAGAGACGTGGTCTTAAAGTTTAGGGGTATTTTGCTGAGACAGTGCTCATAATAAATGAACAGCGTGTCTTGTGGAGAGTTGTGGGAGCCCGGAAGTGGAACAGAAAGTCGTTGTGTTTGGAGCTGAACTGGGTGATGCTGAGGGCTGTAGCTGCTGGGAGGTCGGAGGGAGAGCCACAGAGGGTGGGATGTTGAGCTGTTTTAACCTTTGCCAGTGTCCCTCTGTGTGGAGGTGATCAGAGTTCAGGGCCCGGTGTGTTCCTCTTTGCCTCGCCATTGACCCTGCAGATTGGAGCTGCGGGCGGCCCAGCAAGGCCTCGGCCTTTTTATTTTAAGTGTGTGTGTGTTTGTGAGGCCTTATCAGTGTTGTGGCCGTCCCCTCACGCCCTATCAGAGTGGCCCCCCTAGGAGGGAGATTGGCAGGGCAGCCCCTTCAGCACTGTTGTTGCCTGCAAACACAGTTGCTCATCAAGTTTCCAGTGTTTATGTGGTGTGAGTCTAGGTGTAGCATGAAGGACTCGCTTTGTCTTTTTCCCTCCCCTTAAGCTTTAAGCATGTAACCGAGGCAGGGCTTCTGAGACTTGAGTCTTGTCCCGGACCTCGACAGCTTTAGTGGAACCCCATCTAGTGTTCAGTGGGATGGAGACGGTGTGAGCAGAAACCCTCCTGAAGTTACACGAGTGTCAAGAGGCTCACAGAGGCCCCCTGCGAAAAAATAATGTAGGATTCTCTCAAAGCTCTCCGTCAACTTTTTTGACTACTCCTCGCTCTCTCTTCTCTTACATTCAGACTTTGCTCAGTCTCTTCGAGGCTCTGTCCTCCTGCTCTTTGTCTTTCCTGACACCCTTTAGCCCTGCACACTGCTTACGTTGCGCTCTTGATAGAGATTCTATACGAGTTCTACACACTCTTTCCTCATACCAGCTTGACTTTATCTTAATTTTAATTCGAAGTTAATCCTTACTATTTTGGGAATTAAGCCTAATGCTAGCATCTGCGCTGTTGGCTATACTTGTTGTATGTGGACGGTGGATTTGTAGTGATGCATTGACTCTGTTTTGATCCTTTTTCGGTCATCCAGAAAAGGAAGGCAGAGTTTAAAGAGAAATGCAGCCATGTTGATGTTAGATTTGAAGGGATTCTTGTGTTTTGGATGTGTGAGGGCGTTTTGTTCTGTCAGCCTACAAACTTAAGACAGAGTTGTGCAAGTCGAGATCCTCCACTGCAGCGTTCCTCAACTTTGATGAAAATACTTTCCTCCAGTTCTTTAATTAGCAATATGGAAGTATACAGTTTTATTTTTCATTTTTAGTTATTTCATCTTCCACTGATCGTTTTGTTATTATAATAATTTTTATGGGATTTGCATGATAAACTTGTTTTTATTTGAAATGTTTGTGGGATGTTTTTAAAACTGCACCCCACATGAAATATTACTTAGTTTTAATAGAAGGGTTAGGGTTATTAAATAAAACTCTTAAAAAGTATGTGTGTAAATGCATAAGTGAATTATTTCATATTCAGCGGTCTTTGCAGACTTCCGCGTGCATACACATGTGTACATTTCCATATTTTATTTATGATTACCTTTGTGTTTCTCAGACGTTTTTGACAGAAAAGTAGTTTTTTCTCTATTTTCATCCCTCTCTGTGACTTATAAGATTTTCTTCACACCAAGCTGTGCTGTCAGCCTTGAGAAAAGGTGTTTATTTAATTTTCACATTTCTCACACTATGATATCAAACAGTTTTTTTTTCTTTTTCCTTTTTTCCAAAAGTAACGCTTAGGGTGTAGGTCAGCGGGTGGTTGCAAGTGGGGTTTAACATGAAAAGTTATCATTAAAGTTGAGTCTTCCCTGTTTGCATGGTTTGGTGGTGTGAGGGCCAGGGTTTACTGTCATGGCAACTTTGCGTTATCTGATGTCTCTGAGCGGAGAAACATTGAGGGAGATAATCCCTGAATTAAACAGGATCTGCTTTGAGTCGACTGAGATGAGCAGGGCCAGGCTGTGCCGACGATCCCCGCCGCTCCCATGCTGCGTGAACAATAGGAAGGCATCCTGTCTCTCTGTGGGGCAGGGCTGCACTTCTCTGGGTTTCATTTGCAAATGAATTCTTGGCCCTGATGAAAGTGTTGAGGGGGCCAGAGCCACAATGAAAGGGATTCATAGAGAAATGCAATTTGTAAATCAACTTGTATGTTAAATAGCGAGATTTTAGTGTGACAAAGAGGGAAATGAATAAGGAAAGTCTGGAGCACAGCAGTGGCTCTGGGGGCAGGGTGTCGTCTCGCCTTTTCACTCCCTGACTCGTTCCATTTATTAAAATGGAAAAATTTGAAAACCTGTTTGTGTCTGCATGTCAAAGGGTGATGTTGCTTTTGAATTTGCACCTGAGTAACCGCAGAACTTTCTGTTTCTGTATTTCTTGTTCTATGAGCTGGTGTGTCCAGTTTGTTAGTTTTGGCAAATTTCTGATGAATGCATTCTGCTCTCCACCTTTGACCAAGTTATTTTTTAAAAGACTTTGTCTCTTTTTTTTTTCCTGTTGATTTTTTTCTCACGGCATTTTCTGTACGTGATAATACTTTGAGTCGTAGTTTTTTTTTTGGCAGTTATGAAACAAGTACAGTGACTTGCATTTCTTTCTTTTAATTAGATATCAGACATTTTGCCCGCAGTAAATGTTTTTAGATCAGCCAGCATTTACACTGAAATGATTCCTTTTTAGTGAGTGCATGTTGCTGTTGGGGTGCTACAGACTGTTGTTGTTGTATCACAGTGATTGCAAGCTGAGTGGATACAAATTAGTTTAGTGACATAGATAACCTGTCCAAGATGCCCATAGTTGGCTGAAAATGAGCGAAGTTGACAGCAAATTGAAAGTCTAATAAGTCCTTCAAATGCTTGATTTACGCCGAGTGGACAAGTAGACTTTGAAGGGCATGGAATATAGGAAATCAATGCCTTTCTATGAAATTTCATTAAGACCCAATGTCCTCACTTCAATCTATTCTATATTTTGATGGATTATTTGGAGAAAATGGTTACCTTTGGTTTGGTTGATGAAACCCAGATGTACATCTTCAAAGATCACTTTTTGGCAATATTTGAGTAGTTCCCATTGATTTTGTATCTCTTCTAATCATGTTTCAGAGGCCACTGCATTGAATAAGGCCTCTTCTCATTTCTGTTGGCTTATTGTTGCCTTTGGATTGTTGTTTTTGTGAGCACATCAAAAGGATAAGTGTAAAACTGATTAATTTAAGATTAACAACAATGGAATTTGAGGAGATAAAGCTGCTTCTTCAGCTGCAAAACATTTCTAATCACTAATCCTCTGTTTCCTCTTTTTCAGGGGACACAGAACTTTGCTCTGAGGACGCCCCCAGCAAGGAGTCAGACGCCCATGTCTGTAGCAGATGTTGTGCTGAGTTCTTTGAACTTTCAGATCTTGAAGAACACCAGAAAAATTGCACTAAGAATCAGTTAGTTCTGATTGTGAATGAAAATCCTGTCTCCCCTGCTGGAACTTTCTCGCCGGGGTCTCCTCCTCATAATCCTGATGACCAGATGAATGAAACAGCCAATAACACTGATCAAACAGAGTGCAGTGACCTTTTGGAGTCGAACACTCTTGAAAAAGACGAATCCATGGATGTGGATGTTTCTGGAATGAGCAGTGGTCATGAAGAGGAAGGCAGTCAGACAGAGAGTAGGAGCCCCATCAATACAGTAAGCAGCCATGCAGGCAGAGGCACCTCTGGCCCTGCAGTAGGTACTTCAGCTATCTCTGCCTCGCTACCTCAGCTCAGTAACCTAACTGAACTGGGGAACTTTTCCATGATCAACAGCAATGTCATTATTGAAAATTTGCAGAGCACCAAAGTGGCTGTTGCTCAATTCTCCCAGGAAGCCCGATCCACTGGGGGCCCCAGGGTGGCAGTGCCAGCCCTAATGGAGCAGCTTTTAGCCCTGCAACAGCAGCAGATCCACCAACTGCAGCTTATCGAGCAAATTCGCCATCAGATACTGCTATTAGCTTCACAGTCCCCAGAACTGCAGGTACCCCCAACCACTGCTCCAGGCACAATGGGGCCTGCTGCTAGCCCACTGACCACACTCAGCTCACATCTCTCCCAGCAGCTGGCTGCAGCCGCAGGCCTAGCGCAGAACCTGGCCAGTCAGTCAGCCAGTATTAGCAGCCTAAAACAGCTGGCTGCAGCAGCACAGCTACCTCAGTCCAACGCAAGCAGCAGTGAGACATCTCAGAGCATTACCACAGTGGGACCGTCAACAGTCAATCCCCAGTCCTCCGACAAGAGGCCTGGAATTATGAGTACCCTCCACTCTCAGCTAAGCAACTCCTCCCTAGCTAAGTCATCAACGCCAGCATTTGGAATAGGTAGTTTATTAAGCTCTGCAGTCAATCCCCTTCTACCTCAGCCCCCACCTGGTAACCCTATGTTCTCTAGCTCCCTGCCCAGTGTTGGCACCACTGTAGAGGACCTGAACTCTTTAGCAGCTCTGGCCCAGCAGAGGAAAGGCAAGCCACCAAATGTCACTTCATTTGAGCACAAGAGTAGCTCTGACGATGCTTTCTTCAAACATAAGTGCAGGTTTTGTGGCAAGGTGTTTGGGAGTGACAGTGCCTTGCAAATCCATCTGCGCTCTCACACTGGCGAGAGACCATACAAGTGTAATATCTGTGGCAATCGCTTCTCCACTCGTGGAAACCTAAAGGTGCATTTTCAGCGTCATAAAGAAAAATACCCACACATCCAGATGAACCCCTACCCTGTTCCTGAGCATTTAGACAACATACCAACAAGCACCGGCATTCCATATGGCATGTCTATGCCTCCTGAGAAACCTGTCACCAGCTGGCTAGATAGCAAACCAGTTTTGCCCACTCTGACGTCATCAGTCGGGATGCTGCTGCCACCAACCATGCCGAGTCTGCCACATTTCATTAAAAAGGAAGATCATTCAATAGCCATAACAAACCCTTCTGTTACTGCAAAGAATGAATCATGTGCTCCAGAGCTTTTAACTAAAAGTAATGATGGAGTGTCTGAAGAGGGTGAAGGTGCAACTTTGCCTACCTCAAATGGAAAAACTGAAGAAGGCAGCCAGTCCTCAGGCTTAATGACAAATGTGAGCTCTGCCTCAGAGAGCATTGCCGAGTACACAACATCTAACAGCCCGCCCATGATGACCAACCCACTCATGCCCCTCCTGACCGATCAGTTCAAGGCTAAGTTCCCCTTTGGAGGCATCCTGGATCCTCTCCAGGGGTCAGAGACCTCCAAACTTCAGCAGCTTGTGGAAAACATTGACAGGAAGGTGACAGACCCAAACGAATGTGTCATCTGCCACCGAGTGCTGAGCTGTCAAAGTGCTCTGAAAATGCATTATCGCACTCACACAGGGGAAAGGCCCTTCAAGTGTAAAATCTGTGGCAGAGCGTTTACCACCAAGGGAAACCTTAAGACCCACTACAGTGTCCATAGGGCCATGCCTCCTCTTAGAGTCCAACACTCCTGCCCTATTTGCCAGAAGAAGTTCACAAATGCTGTGGTTCTTCAGCAACATATTCGTATGCACATGGGTGGGCACATCCCTAACACCCCTCTGCCAGAGAGTTATCCAGAGTCTATGGCATCTGACACAGGGTCATTCGAGGAGAGAAATTTTGATGATTTGGACAACTTTTCTGATGACAACATTGAGGGGATGGATGAGGGGATGGATGAGGGCCCAGATAGTAGCGTGCCTGACACACCTAGATCGCGAGATGCTTCCCATGACAGTCTATGTAATTCCCCAGTTCCCCCCGAAATGGCTGGGCAGGAGGGGCAGGAGAAAAATGGGCAAGAGAATGCCCATAATAATGAAATGGAGGAACTTCCAGCCAACCAGATGAAAGTTAGTGCAAATGGCTTAATTGAGGGGGATTGCCTCACCAACGACTCCTCTTCTTTGGGAGGAGATGTTGAAAGCCAAAGCGCTGGGAGTCCAGCTGTGTCAGAATCTACCTCCTCCATGCAGGCGCTGTCCCCTACTATCATGCAGCCACACCTACATAAATCCCCCAGCCTTGAAGAAAGGCACCATAGGGCCTTATCCTTGGACCACAGCAGTGCAGGCTTCTTACACTCTCACCCCTCCAACATTGGAGCCCTGGACCTGACATCTGTCAATCCCTCAAAAGACTCCCTGGGCATGATATTCCCCTTTCGTGAGCGTAGCACCATCAAGAACACATCCTGTGACATCTGTGGGAAGACATTTGCTTGTCAGAGTGCCTTGGACATTCACTATCGAAGCCATACCAAAGAGCGACCATTTATTTGCACGGCTTGTAACAGAGGTTTCTCCACCAAGGGCAACCTCAAGCAGCACATGTTAACTCATCAAATGAGAGACCTGCCCTCGCAGCTCTTTGAGCCATCAAATACCAGCCTGTCATCAAGCCCAACCCCATCCCTCCTCTCGGTTAGCTCTCTCAACAAACCAGAGGTCAATGGCTTCTTCCATGGCCTCCACCCAGAGAACAAGGATGTTCCTCTAGGCTTGGTCACATCATCTGCCTCCACATCCCCAGTGCTCTCTACTGCTCCACCACGCCGGACTCCCAAACAACACTTCTGCAACACCTGTGGGAAGTGTTTCTCCTCCTCCAGTGCTCTACAGATCCATGAGAGAACCCACACAGGGGAGAAGCCTTTTGCCTGCACCATCTGTGGTCGAGCTTTCACCACCAAAGGAAACCTCAAGGTACATTTTGAAACTCTCAGAAAGTTGCTTTTCTGCTAAACGTTTGTGCGTGAGAGTGTGTCAAAAAAAACGAGTCTCCGGGCTGCTATTTAGTTTTATATGGCATTTCAGTGTGCTTGACATGAAGAGGTGATAATGTTGTGTAATTATTGAAAGGAACAAGTTTGTGAGAGAAAATTACCTGAGTGGAAAGGCTGAATCACAAAGATAATATGATTATTGGGAAGAAATTCCAGAATGTGACCAGCTAAGACTGATTGGGTGTACAGAGTTGATTATCACAGTGAGCTAGGTCAGTCTGTATTTTTCCATAACGGTCTCTGTAAAAGATGTCACAGGGTTTAATCATTAAGGAAAGCATCTACTCAATGATTTACAGAAACTCGGGGTAAATAATGTGCTCTGAAAATAAGATTATATTAGTTATGTTTGAGTAGGTCAGTTCTTAATTCTACAGAAGAATTTGTATTTTATGTTATTTTTTAAATTTTGACTTTATATATACTTGGTTGACACTGGTCTTCTGAAATGTAACTTATCTTGCTATGTAATCAGAGAAATGTTTTGTCATTTTTTTTCTCAAAGACATTGTAACTGATATATATTTAAACGTAACTGTTTAAATGTATTCTTTAAAGATTATTAGACAAAAAAAGATGTCTTTGAATAAAAGTATATTGGCTGAGGTGAAATGTCACATGTAATACTGGCCAAACCAATGAAACTGGACAGTGCAATTTTACCCTAAGCCCTGTGGTCCCCGCAAGAGATTTTTATGAGCAAATTAAAATTTAGATTAAACATTGTTTCAGTCTTGTCAAAATAGAATGTTTACAACATGCTGGTACCTCTTGCAGCACAGGCAGCTAACCAGTCTGCTGTACCCAGGGTGTGAAGCTTTTTTAATACAGTCAAGCATTATGATTATTTTTTCCATTGCATCATCTCATGTGCAGCTCTTGTGGCCAAGTTTGTAAACATCACTAATTTTCATCTCTCTCATTGCTCTCTCCCCTTCCACTCCCTGTCTTTCTCCTCCCTCTCCGTCTGCATAGGTTCACATGGGCACACACATGTGGAACAGCGCTCCCGCCAGACGAGGCCGCAGGCTCTCTGTGGATGGTCCAATGGCCTTCCTGGGCACAAACCCAGTCAAGTTTCCTGAGATCTTCCAGAAAGACATGGCATCAAGGGCAAGCAATGGAGACCCGGCCAGTTTCTGGAACCAGTACGCAGCAGCTTTCTCCAACGGCCTGGCAATGAAGACAAATGAAATTTCTGTCATCCAGAATGGAGGCCTCCCCCCTATGTCAGGTGGTGTGGGAAATGGGGGTAGCTCTCCCATAGGGGGCCTCACCGGCAGCCTGGACAAGCTGCACAGCACCGAACCCAATGCTGCTCTGGCTGGTCTGGAGAAAATGGCCAACACGGAGAACGGGGCCCTCTTCCGGTTCACACGCTTCATGGAGGACAATAAAGAAATCGTCACCAATTAGAGTGTATGTCGTCATGTTGGGCAAAGACATGCGAAGATGCCTCAAGGCATGCTGTACACATCAGTAGACACACAAACAGAAGAAAAGAAAGGAAGAGAACAAGACGAGGATAAACTGAACTGCTTTGCTCTCCATTGAATCTTTACGAACATGAGTGTGAAGTTGCGTTTTTGTACAATGTACATGTTATAGTTTTAAGGAGCTTATTTATTAGTGATTATAATCTTGCTTGAAAACAAGTGGAAGCATTAACAGTTAGGTTTTGTTTATTTTAAAGCCAGAATGGGTATGTTTGGGTGCTTTAAAAAATGTGCTTTTGAAACTTAGAAAATCTGGTTAGATAACCTTACCTTGGCATTAAGTTATTTTCTGTCTGTAGTAGCTATAACCTAACTGTCTATGTTCATGTGATGCATTAGCCTCTGTAATAAGCAAACAGACTTGCTGTAAATAATGTACACTGATCTTCTGTAGATGGTCTAACATCGGTGTGTTCCCTTCTTCCCTCATCAAGATAAAACAATGACATTCAAGCAAGGGACAAATTGATGTCGTAGTTCCTTTCTTTCCAGTTGTTATTTACCTTCATTTTATTTAAGGAAGATAATACATTGAAGTTTGCTACGTTTCAAGATTTTCTTTAGCGTTAACTTGTTTTGTTGTTACAGTCTGTGTATTGTACTTTCTACTTTTTGTTTACTTCTGTATTTTCCCCTTCGGTCTTTTCTTCTTTATTCTTCCTCTTATTTTGCTGTTGTTGAGAGCAAGACAGCTACTCAGAGGGGAACATTGCATCTGGTTTATGCCCCTTTTTTTGTGGAACCGAGGCAGCCAATATATTGAGAAGGATTCTCCTTTAGTTTCTCATCTGGAATTCCACGTCGCTGCTATGTCCCAGCATCCTCACTGACATCAAGTGCAAAGTTACGTGTTGAAGCTTCTGTAAATACGTTCAGATGTGGAAATACAAACTCCCTCACAGAGAAAATGTACATATTGCTCACACGAGAAGTCCATTATGGCCAGGGGACAAAATAATAGTGTTTTTATAAATATAAATATATATTGGGTTTGACAACCTTCGGACTGTTACATGCACTTTCTTGGAAAGTTGGAAGATCTTTATGGGTCCAGTTTCTCTACACTTTAATACCTACTAACAACTAAGATACTGTAATTCTTTACTCTAATAATCAAATACATCAGTTTTCCAAAAGAAACGGTGTGTGTCTGTGTGCTTTATTCCCCAGTTTTCAAGAAAATATTAAATCCAGTCACTGCAAAATTTGCTGACAGCAATTTTCACACATCTTACACTCTCAGGACGTGTTTAGAAATGAGAAAATAAAAAAAAAAATTAAAGAACTTCTGTTTCCTTTTCAGTCATTTGCAGCAGCGGCATAGGATTCAGTGACTGAAGGTGTGAGCTTGTCTGGTTTAAAACTATTAGTTTTTACTTAATCGTTTGCGTTTGAAGTCCCTGAAATCACACGTAAAGCCTGAAGCTCGGAAACAACTTGATTTAAGACTTTTCATGCGGTTATTTATTCATTAGCGTATGAAGCGAAAAATAGGTGGGAAACAGATCATTTTGGTCCCATCATGGATGATCTGTATCAGGAGTTCCGTCGCATTTTATTCTCCTTTTGGTAGATTTTATTTTCATGTTTCTTTCGCCTTTTTCAAATTTGAAACGCGTTAAAAAAAAAAGAAAAAAAAGAAAAAAGGCGACTGTTGAATAAGTCGCCTTTGGGCTCTAAAGGAAGTTACCAAAACGACCGCACGAATGTAAGGATAAAGACACCGACGGCCTTTAAAGACGTTTGCTTTTTTTGCTTTTTTCTTTCTTTCTTTTTAATCCATACTGAAAAAAAATCGCCCCTTTTTGTATTTCAACAGCTGCATTTCATTTAACACATCCTGCATTACAGGATCTGTTCATTTCTGTCCGGCATCTTCGACGTTCTTCCCTCGTCTCCACGAAGCCCCAAACGCCCAATATTTACGTTTTAGATTTCAAGACGTCGGAGCTAAATGATCCTTGGCCGCGGTGCCTGTTTTCTTTTGAACAGTCACATCTGTTCCCCTGAGCTGTGTTTGTGCAGAGCGTCGGCTTCCTGAGAGATTCCTTCAAAGACAGAAAGAAAAAGAAAAACTGATCCACATTCCTGCCTAATTATGACAAATACGTCGTTTGTATATCCTTTATTATTATTATTATTAGTATTATTATTATTATTATTATTATTAGCCGATTGGAAAATATAATAATTGGAATTTGATTGAAAAAGAAAAATACAATTTCAACTAATTCCGTTCTCAATAGTTACAATAGTGTTACAATAGTAGTTCAACAAGACTGAATATGAAATGTTCCAAATAATGAATAAGTGAATAAAGGCCTGGTGATGTGGGCTGCTCACAGGTGGAGAGCAGAAGCATCTAATTGTATATTTGCAGGCTTTATGTCTGTGTGAGGCTTCCCACCACCAAGCATGGAGCATGGGCTCCTGCCTCTCAGTTCCTTGCTTAAGTATCGATTGAGCTGTGCAGTATTACAGAAACACTTGAATCTCAGGTGGCAGGAATGTGTACGATTGATCTCTTCCACTGTGGCTCCCAGCAGTGGCTTTTTGCTCCACAACACACAGCACCACAGGAAGAGCCGGGGCGAACACACTGAAACACAATCGCTACAGACTAAGAGGGGCTGCCCCAGTCTACCCTTCTCTCTGTCACAATTTGTTGTGCTGCTGGGAGTCTCGGGCAGTGCTTTGCAGATACGCTCCAACTATGGTACCAGGGAACGGAGATGGGTTATGTTTCAAGCACACACGCACAGGTATACGTACAAAGTTGGATTTATTTTCAGCATCTTGTCTCATGTTTTCGTTTTCCTCATTTGATCTAAATCTCCTGATGTCCTTTTGCTGTAGTCTCTGAAGAAGATGGGAACCGTCAGCACAGAAACATTACTCTCCTCAGCTGTAAGCCACTCCTGTCCTCTTGCTGTACACTTGAAGGTTCATTAGAGGATCTGCCTTAAGTGAGGGTTGTGTACACAGCTGCCACACTGCAAAAATCAAATCATTCGTCTCCAGTATGAGACAACTTTTGTGAGAAACTCTTACATGCAAAGGCTTCGGTAACTCCAAATAAGCAGTCTGTTCATTTTGGCTTTGTGAAATGAACATTTTGAATTCATTTAAAAACTATAAATATCATCTGCAATACACGAGACTACTTAAAATAGAGGGGTTTTTTTTCAAGACAATTTATTGGTAAAGATTATTTACAGGTGTTGAATTAGCCTGAGAACCAATTTATGTCCGACACAGGACACTTAAATGGGACATGTGTTGTGTGCGAGTTTGTGTGTGTGTTAAATCTAATCTATCAGAAGAAGAACAAGGAGAAAAACAAACAAGTCCTTCTTTACTCCTAATGTCAGGCTTTAGTAAAATCTGTTTGATATCTTCCGTGCGTCGGTGGGTAGGTCGGGCTGAGATGAAGCTGCGCAGAGATGATGTAGGGAATCTGAGGCCCCCTCCCACATCTTCTGCCTTGTGCTGTCAGCCCCTCTGAGTCGATACAAACCGTAGCCTGGGGCCCATCCTGGACTCCCCACTGAGCTTCTGGCCTAAGACTGGAAGATCAAAGAGCCACAGAGAACAATGGTGACCCAGGCACGGTTCACTTTCCCTGGATGCGCCTGCACACCTGCCCACGCTGTCAGTCACACTCAGGTGATGGCGCTTCTCAGAGGTGTATACCTCTGTAATAATACACTTCTGTGGCGCTTTACACGTGTTTTTATAGAAATAAATATGTCTAACAGCTATCCTCTCTTGGTTATACTTCTCAGTCTTTCATGCTTTTATCTGCTAATGTTAACTTTAAGTCTCTTGCTCCCTTTCATTTCCTTAATATGGCCTGAAATTGTATGTTTTATATGTTTGTAAAAGCATAATTTGAGTTGTCTCGTTTCATGTTTCTTTTATCTTCCTGTGGTTCTCATCATGCTTCCTGTGGAAAATAAAAGCTGTCTGCTGCGTGTACACAGCTGCTTCGAACACAAGACCTCCTCATTGTTGGTATAAACAAGGAGCAGGGTTTTCAGGCCTGTAAACTCTCAAAATTATCACACAGGAGCAATCCAATTCTTTTAGGAAATATGTCCAAACACACAAAACTTTTTTTTCCCTGCGGCCTGCTTAGGTTGTCAGTGAGTCTATCTTGAGCTGATTATAAAGACAGTCATTTCAATTACTCCCTTTTGTTTTATGTCTAAATTCCGCTCTGGATTTATGAGGATTTGGAGTTATTTCTTTGCATGGTTTATTTTTATAGCACAGCTATGTGGAAACTGTCCAAAATGTCAGGGTCATTTATCTTGTAGTTCATTCGCTCCTTACCTTTTGTGTGGTGAGCACAGGCCCATATTGCATTTCACGACCTATTGTGTCAAAGGAGTACCCAGACAAACAGGTGGGAGCCCTAACGTGAGCTCTTCGTGGATCAGACTCGCCAAACTGAAGCCTCCCTGGGCCATTCTTTAATAAGGCACCCATGCTTGCAGAACGGCCTCAGTGCTCGGTTTTCTTCATCGTCAGATGGGAATCTACGGGGATGCTAATGAACATACAGTGAGGGTTTGTCTCACACACAGTGCTCCGCTATCTGCATCTCCCAGTTTATCATCACCACTGAAATTGCAAGACCGTTTTACTGGGCTTTTACTAAAAGGGAGACATTTAGCCCATTGTGATGCTAATTCTTTAAAATTTGGAGTCCAGGGTTTGTTCTTTCAGGTCAGGGTGAGTTTATGTGACTGGGCCTTTTGACAGAGTACAAGCACCTTTTTTGTTATCACAGACAAACCTGCTGTCACGGGTTGTCCTCATTGCCCCTAAAGGCAAATTTAATTTAATGTGCATTTCCATTTTAAGATGAATCACATGTTGCCTTGTTTTGTACAGTAGAATGGAGACAGATCGTCTTTCTTTGGTCTTAAAGAACAACTTCGAGATTAAGTAGGCTGATTGTGGCGCTTTCACCATCAGAATTACGGCTGGTAACCTTAGACAGGCCTGTCTGCTCCGGGGCTTAAACACACTCACAGTTGGGGACACTCTCTGTTAATGTCATCTCACAGATTCAGTTTCCCCATCACAATCGTACCTCAAATCCCACAACCTCTGACACATCTTCTTATTCTTTCTCACAGTGTCAAAGCATGCTAGTGAGACCGAGAGATATTCTACGGTTTCAGAATGAGATATTGATATTGAGATGTCAAGATGGGATGTCAGAGCGAGTAGGAGGAAGCCCTTCAGCTGCTTGTCAGGTGTGTTTGATTCCATAGGTGCACTGGGAGAGATGTCTTGAGTTTATTGGATTTGTCATTTTCGGCCTGGGAGTGAAAAGGGGCACCTGTGTTCTGCTGTAAGACCCCACGCCAGAACCGCCACCACCCGCATTACTAATGACAGCTGATGTGCAGGGACAACCCTTGAAGCACTTGATTTTTTTATTTTTTTATTTTTTTTTTTTGAAAGCAGTCCATCACTCTCTATTTACATTATTCATAAGGGAAACAGCTGAGAGGATATTTACTTTGTCAATTTTCTCATAAAGGCTCCTTGGGCACTAAGAAGTCACCCTGGGTTACTGCAAGAAAAACGTAGCTATTTTAGGGCAGGTGCAGTGCTTTGCCAGTCTCAAATTGAAGACTGTTGTAGTTGTGGATACTGACCACCCACGTCAGCGTTAGATCAAAGCAAAGGCCTGCTACAGTGGGCTGAATATTCAGTGACAATATTGCAGTGTGATAGGTTCTCTCACTCCTTCTGTGGCTGTGGGAAAATGAGGAAAGTCTGATAAAGACTTTGCTTTATTTTACTGTCATTCATGGGACTTTGCACTTCTGTACAGTATATCTACTGGACCAGGATCACAGATCTGCCACCCACCCCTTTAAGAACTTCTCATTGGACGACGTGTTGTAGACAAGAAGAGAGTGGTTTCCTCTGTGAAATGTGTAATCAAATGTAAGATAAGAGATGCATTAGGTCATGGCAATTCCCACAATGTTCTGCTTGATTTGGAGATGTGTGTGGGTGGGTTTAGAACTCAGCTGCACCACCAGAGTTAGACTCCTATTCGGTACCCCTGTGCTAAGAACACATCACTCATCCGATTCAAATATCGGCTGAATAACACACGTCTAAATATAAATCCAAAGCTCTGCCTTTGTGGATCTTCTAGCAAACATGCCTCCTCATGCTCAGTTAGGTCTGCGCCACCTGTGATTAATAAGAAATATCCCAGATCCAGCAGGTTAATGTTTAATCAATCAACTGGGAGAGAAGCCTCTAAATGGCCTGGCTTATTTTTAACCGCAGCATCACATTAACAGCACCACGGTCTTACACAGCCAAAACTCATTATTTTTGCTTTCAGCTAATGTTTATCATGGTGAGAGTATTTCACACCGGGTCTACAGGTTTGTTTTCCTCTCAAACATTTCAGTTATCAGGGACAAAAGGATTTGAAAAAAAAGGACAGAAAGGGATTTTAGAGGCTGAAACACCACACAATAAGGTCAACATGAACAGGAAGTGATAGTGTAAAATTCAAGCTCACATTTTCAAATGAAAGCATATGAATTTTTCCCCATATCCTTTTGGATTATCCTCCGTACGTGTGTTGGGAATAGTCCTAAGCACAGTCTGTTTACTCTTCACTGTGATCCGACTCTGTGTGACCTGGCTGAAGCACCTGCGCTGTGAAATCAACACCCCACTCAGCAATAATGCTCTCTGAGGCTTGGCCAGTTTACGAAATAATCGATCCAAATAAAAGCAGCAGATAAAATTGACTGACCCTCATATACTTAATTATTGCAGCTATTTGACCAAATAGCATTTTTCAGGATGCTGTGTGTCACAGGCCATCAATATTCCTTTAATCGCTGTTAGTTATTGCCCTACTTTGTTACTGCTGGATGGCCAGTCTCCAGTGGTCAGTTTGGCCCAGGGCAGTGAGGGAATGAGATGCTAAATGGTTGCGCAAACAATTTGATTATGCTGTTTAATTCCCGTCATATAGATCTGCTGGGCCTGCTGATGCACTCATTTCTGTGAGGCTGTATGGCAGAGTGCTGACCTGCCTGCCTCACACCACCAGGCCTGAAAGTGCTGGGGTTTTTTCCCTCCCTCTATGGCCTAAGGATCAATAGTAGCTGCTCTGTTGACATGGACTGTTGTCTTGCAGGTTTCCACTTGTAATGCTAACCTTTCAGTTCCAGTATAAAAAGCCAAAAGTTCCAGGATGTTGAGTTTGTCTTCTCAGTCTACACTTACCTTCACTAAATTGCTGTAACAGAAGGAGAGTTGAGGGTTAACTCTCCCTGATGAAACAGACCACCTCAGCCAAATGAAAAATGAGAAATGAGCGGGGCGAACTCTCAGACCCAGTTGCCCAGCTCCCAAAATTAACATTTCAATTCAAAACCAATAATAACGCATTGTGTCTGGCATGAATGAGTGCTGCTGCAAAGGGAAGGCGATACCTCCTGTTCCTGTGTCAATGAAAAAGCTCCTTCATCTTCTGCTAAAGGGCCCACACAGTCTGAGGTCAGCCAGTCAGCCTTGGTTACACTGCACAGACATGCCTGGGAGGACGGCTCAAGCTTCCCGGTGCCTTTACAAAAGCCAGGAACTACAAACATACACACACACATACAGAAAAACACTCATGTCATGCTCTGCATGAAGCTGATGGCTCCTAAGTTTTGCCAAGGACTACTTAGCGCTTTGAAAGAAAAGTACACGTTGTGTTCTTTGAAAGAAGTTGTTACAACTAATTGCAATATCATATAGCCATTTTAGCCTTGGTATCATGTTATTATAATGTTTTGGTTGTTTAAAGATGAATAATTTCTACATGTGCATTTCACTTGCTTTTCTCTCTACTTGTCTTTTAAAGCTGCTTTAATGGACCCATGACACCTTATGAAATATTATATGAACATAAGTTCATGTCTGTTCATGTCAAAACTTCTGATATGCTCATTGACAGGAGATTCCAAGCGCTCAGAAGCGGGCCACAAATGAACACTCTGTGTCAGGGGTTTTGGGACATTTTGGCTCCTGAGATTTGGATTGGAAGCCAGGCTCAGAGATTCTGCCAAGAAGTTGTCAGAGCAGACCTCTGCTGCATGCGCCCCTCCATCAGAGAGCACATTACTCGTGTAGGAGGTGAGGCAGAGGGACACAGGGCAACTCTAAGAGAGGACTGTGGCTCCTGCTACTGTGACTGAAGGAGAATAGGAACCTATCTACTAGCTGTCTGGTCCAAGTGATGCAATCTGTGTTAGTGTGAGTGATTACTTGCAGGTACTTTTTTGGCTTCTGGCAGGAAGCTTGTCTGGTAGGTCAGTCCGCCATATCTGATGTTTCAATTCTGTGTATTTTTCTCTTAACCCATATTTTGGGATGGTAGTTTCAATACCTGTTACACAGGAAGATAAGACAGCAATCTGAGGTCTGTGCTAAAATCTACAACATCAACTTAAGGTGTTTTTTCTGCACTTAACTGTCTGACTGAGGAGCAGCTGTAGGTACCGTTACAACACAGAAAAAACTCGGAATAAAACTATAGAATCACTCAATTCGGAGGAAGAAATATATTGGAATTAAAAAAATCAGTTAGTTCTTTGTTTTACGTAATTCCTCCTAATTGCCCCTTTCCCTCCTAATTGCCCCTCGGGGATAAATAGTTTTTTCTGATTCTGATTCTGATTCTGATCACGTTCCTGGCTTTTAGAACAGCTCAAATTCTTTGAGGACTCCACAAATGAAAAATAATATTATTCTTCATCATTCAAGTTTCAACTGTTTTGTAAAGCAGGGTCAGCTTTGCAGGATGAAGATTTGCTTAAATTTCCACCAAGAATTGTATCAGATTGATATCCGGACAGTTTGTGGCCATGTTGACATGTCTTTGCTGAAAAGCTCTGTGGCGGCAAGATGCATTATTGTCCTGAAAAATGACAAATCAGCATTATTAAATTTTCTTTCAAGTGATGAAATGAGAAAACTCTCCGAAAGGTCCATGTCCACTTATTAATTTACAGTAGAAGTGATCTCCCCTGGTACTTTACATGACATCAACCCTATATCATCAATGAAATGGAAATTTGTTTCTTTTTTTCAGACAGTCATTTTTATGTTATGTTGGACCATCAAACCAAAGTTCTGGCATCATCTCCTTGCTCATCGCAGATTCCTGATTCATCACTTATGCTAGGAGTTTTCCTCCTAGCCCACTGTAACCTTGTTTTTTCTGCTTAGCTGTTTTTGATGGTTAACTTTGGGCTTTTCTTGATGTAAATCCTATTTTTTCCAGCTGATTTCGTCAAAAAAAACATTGACTCTCATTTGTTTTGTCATTTCTTTTGTTGTGCATTTTATATTTTTACAGCATACTGCTTTGAGTATGACTCTGACTCTTTGACATCTTTCCTTGGTCGACCTGTATGTTTCCCTTTTGCATCTGTCCCGTTTTGTTTGTACTTGCTCCAAATTTTAGACACAGCTGACACCTAAGAACAAGCAACATATTTTACCTCACTCTTAGTTTAATTACCTTCTTGAAGGAGTTTTACAATCCCTTTCATTGTTTCCACTGACAGGTTAGGGCCCTGTTTCCTGCCAATCAGCCACGTGCAAAAGCTCCTTAGGCTCTGAAAGCTTCGTCTTTTAACTGTACTCACTTGCATTTTTAGAAATCTGCAGAGTCAAATTTCAAGATGATTCAGTTTTTTCTTCTCATTTGTCAATAATTTTAAGTCATTTAAATGAGTGAGGTACAAAGGTTCACGTGAAAACCAAAGATTTTTGCACTGTGATCATATAAAAAAGGTCTTTGGCAGCCAGTAACTGTAACCGTAACATGAATGCTTTCACTTCTTGTGATTTACTTTACTTAGACCTAAAATTATACTGAGATAAACCAGTACCCATTCTGATGGTCCAAGTGTGCATGAGTAAAGCAGCTAAAAAACAAACTTCAGTTTCTATACATATTTATAAAAATGCATGGCCTGATCAAGAACACATCTTTTGGCAGACACTGCTGCTTCCAACAAAGAGGCCAGCTCCACTAATAAGGTGCTGTTGGGATTGCCGCCCGCTTAGGTTGTCAATGAGTCTGTCTTGATCTGAGGATTAGACCAGTCGTTCCAATTACAGCCTGGTGCCTTGAGGTTTGTCAGGCATTGACACAGACGCCTGTCGATGGCCCCGGTGCATATTCTAGGACCTCGCTGAGTGACAGACGCCAGTGCAGCAAGAGACACACACTATGAATGTGTGTCTGTTGGTGTCTGCCTCACAACTTTCTTTGCTCACCCAAGTCATAGCTCTTTTCTGCACATGAAGCCGTGCTAACGTGTACATACAATGAAGCAGTGTGTGAGTGTGGGAGTTTCTTATTTCCATGGTGACGGTATTGACTTTTAATGGCAGTCTATCTTCTACCAATGAAGGAGCAAGAATACCGCCTTAAGTGTTAAAGTATCAGCTAGCAAAATCTTTATGTATCCTGACGACTGGTTTGAAGCAAAGAGTATTATTAGCAAAGGGGAAGGGGGGTGAAAACATGCTCTGATTACCTTTCATGGATTACTCAAATAAACCAATGTATAATTTGATTGATGGGCTTCTAGTAGCAAAGCTCTAAAAACAAATACTGTTAAAAATGTTCATGCATACCAGTAAACATTCTGTGACTAAATACTGGTATTTATTTTATTCCCTACAGTTTGCCTTATCTATTTCTCCCTTTGTACATCTGTAATCTTCAACTCTGAAACATAAAATGCATGTAGTTTATGGGAACTAAATAGATCTGTCAGCGTGATCTCATGGCAAAACGGATATTAGATCTATCGGTCCACAATGCAAAACATTGCAGTTTCACAAGAAAGGTATCACAACATTTTTCACGCTCATTCCCTTTTGTCAAAACATAAATGCAACTTATTTGATGACATACGTATTAAACCGAACCACATTCTCACTGAGTGTTGGCATCAGTTCACCTGCTACATGACGAGCACGTATGGATAACAAAACAATTACTGTGTAAGTCCGGCCAAAACTGGACAGTTAAAATGCATGTAAACATGTTAGCCTTACTGAAGACATACAAAATCAAGCTCTCTAAGTTGGACAAACACATCCAGATAATAAGGTTGGGTATCGAATCATTCCTGCATGTAGACGCTCAACTAGGCTCAAATGGGCCATGGCAAAAAAAAAAAAAAAATCACCTTTCAAGTAACTTAAAGATATATTAAAGATATTGTATAGTGGAAACAGTAATACTTACATGTACTGTAACATCTAACTTGACCAATTTCATCCAGGATCAATAAAGTTTTCTGATTCTGATAAGAAGTCAGAAAAACAAGGTTAGAGTTCAAATTGATGTACATATTTTAAAAATACATGGTTAGGGCTGAATAAGTACACATTGCTTCAAGCTGCACATTTTAACACTCATGGGATGCAGTTCCTGTCATGTGACGATGATTCAAAACAATGGCCATGTGATGAGTTGCCATCTCACAATTTTTTTTAACCATGGATTGTGAAACTAGTGAACATGTGGACAGATGTACTGCATGTTTTCTGGTGAGACTGAACTGTACAATCTACCCAAGAGAATAAAAGGAAGAGGGTTTGGCATATTCAGGAAAATAAGGATATTTCTCTGTGATAGATTCAGTGGGAGTGCTAAACATCTGTGCTAATCGCTGATTAGCTGGGTGTCCATTCACTAGCAAAGCAAATCTGCAGTAATCTTCTGAAAAGCCGCAGAAAGAAATGTGAATCAGACATGTTTCTATTGGCTGTTTTGAAGCTGGATAACATTGCCAGAGGGTGATGGTAAAGACTCCATTCTTTGTTGTTGTGATTCACCAAAATAACTTGTCGTCCAAAGCTGAAGCAAACCTCCTGGAAGAAAAAAAAACTGTGGCGGACATCCATAAGAGGAAAATGGAGAGATCTCTTCTTGGAGAATTTGTTTCATCCTAAGGACTATCCACGATATTATATGGTATCTCAAAAGATGCTGGCCAGTCATGTGAGCTTACTGAATCAGCCCAAACAGCAGAGTCAAGTCATTTTAATCTTTGCCAGGTCAGACGAGATTTGCAAAGTTGTTTCTTTTCACCCTGACGTGCATCAAGTCGCAACATTTTCAAACATTTTTCAAACATTTTTAGCGCATTAGTAGAAGTACTTTTAAAAAAAAACAAAAAACATTTTCATTCCCCTTTTCTTACTCACATCTTCTTTTTTTTCTTGGCTTATTCACATCTTCTAAATGTGCATCAGAGACAGAAATGGAAACCTGCTTGCAATGATCAGGCAGCAACTAAAATCAAACATTTCCTGTGAATGCTTACACCCTAGCTGTATGGAAAAAGATATATTGTATGATCTAAGTTTGATTTCTTATTTCAAGAAACATGAAAAATAGGAAAAACTGTTTTGTTTTTATGCAAAAACTGCCCAGAAAGACAGTGCTATCGTGTAACAGGTTAGCTGAGCTCTCTCAGCACAGACATGGCTGCTGATGTGTATCTACAACTCAGCCATGAGTCAGTGGGGCCTGGCAGAGCAGCACTCAGCAACTTGACATGGCTTGGCTGGACTCAGCCGCCTCTCATCTGGTCATCTCTATTCAATCCCTCCCCACTCCATCCACTCACACTGACACACACATACGAGCTTGTCGCCTGGGAGGCCTGCAGTGACTTTACACCCATGGAGGTGGGTCATGTGGCAGAGACTGCTACATCCCACATTTGATACTCAATATTCACCACCTGGTGTTATTTACATGCCATTTAATGTGAGATGGGTGATGACTCTGCCGGCTTTCTTTATCTGATTGCATAAAAAAATTAAAAAGTTTTTCATGTGTTTCATGAATCAAACATTTAGTTTTGATCATGTTACCCACCAAATACATAACCTCCACATTGTTTTTTAATCAAAGTCATTCAATTTGTTTTCTCCATTTTTGCCAGGGGTAATGTTACCCACCAGCGATGTTAGCAGGCTGTAATTAAATATGAATGGGGAGCTGTTGGTTGCCTGGCCAGTTTGTTGGGTTGAGTGCCGGCCTGGGGAGAAAAGCTCATCCAATCAGCTGTGCTGGTGTCATTCTACACCCCCACAATACACCATGACAGGGAATCTCAGTGGTCCTGTGTGAAAGAGAGCTGGGAGTCACCTGTATTTCGAGTAAATGGATTTGAAATCACTCACAAGCTCGCACTTTAATGAAGGCACGATGAGTGAAAAAAACAACCCCTGGTCCTCTCATTCACACATTGTATGAAAAACATTTTCACATTGCATGCTGGCACAGATAATTCACTTATTCTGAGTAATTGGATGGTGACCAGGGTTAATATGTGGGGTGTCATTAAATGGAAATGTAGAGTTGTAAAGGGGGACTGTATGATACAGGGACTCTTTTCTATTGAGCTGCAAAGATTGTGAGCTCCTTCTTCAGGCTGCCAGGGACCTTCTTTATTTGAGGCAACTCAAGCATGAATTCTGCGAGGGGAGGATTGGGGACAGTTATATTCACTTCTGTTTGTTGACCAGCTGAATGAAATGACCTTTAAGATAAAGCGAATCTCTTGAGCAAGTCAGGTGAAGAAAAGGCCGCACAAATAGGGCAGATGTGGTGAAAGGAACTTTTTAAATTCTGTAGTAAAGGAGGGCTGCTAGACCGTGGATAGTTAAAAAAAGAAAAAAATCTGTTGTTGGCTGGTAACCCTGCTCTGCCTCCATGACATTGCCACATGGGAGAATGCTCCTTATTTCTATTTACGCAAGATTGAGCACCAGGGATTTACTCTTTTTTTTCAATTTATTTATTTTTAGTGCAACTGTTAAGTCAAAGTTCTGTGATCCTCGGGAAAATAATTTCAGTTGGGGGAAGGCAGAGTGGAATTATACAGGGTAATCTAGAGACTGGTTAATTAAGTTGCTCCTCCATCCTCTATTCATGGGAAAGGCCTGTAATTAGTCCTCCAAAAGCAAAGGTATTTTCATCGGATGGGTCCATTTGAATTCCTCCTGACTCTGATGCAGAAATCCAAGCCTCTGTGGCGTCAGGAGAGCTCTGTAACCTGCATTCTCCCAGTGACAGCAACACTGTAAAACTCAACCAAACGGTTAAACATGCCCTAAAGAAGAGCCATTAAAAAGCAAAGAATGTGCAAGTACGGTCAGTAATAAGAACAACAAAATGAAACCTTTTGAGTGCAGCCCACTTTTTTGTTTTTCTTGGTTAGTCTAGTGGTGGCTGTGCTGTGCCACGACTCACCAGTTTTGCCACCTACAAAGAGGGCAGACTCCGGGCTGCCGGGGTACTTTTGGTGAGGAAGTTAATCAT
Source organism: Odontesthes bonariensis (assembly GCF_027942865.1). NCBI lineage: Eukaryota > Metazoa > Chordata > Actinopteri > Atheriniformes > Atherinopsidae > Odontesthes > Odontesthes bonariensis. The sequence goes on from NC_134506.1 coordinate 33,605,183, forward strand.
ACACCTCAGAGTACCGCTACACAAGAAAAGCGGTGTTTGTAAACCTGCCCCCACGGCTCTGCCCATAATTGGCTCTACAAGTGACTGCCTCGGCTTCCTGTCAGCATTATATCTGTGTTCACACCAGCCCAGCTGGTAGGACATTTGTTCCTTGGAAACATGGCTGCTGTTTTGATCTTTGGACTGTGAAAGCAAAGTAGTTGTCACAATGGTAGTAATGTGGCGAGGATTTTCCAGGCTGTGGAGGAAGCCAGGCAAAAATGTCCTGCTGCCTCGGCCTCAAAGTGAAAAACGAGCCTTTGGTTATGCTCTTGGTCCTCGCTTTGCTCTGCTGTTAGATCTGTTTTATCATGTTTTATAAGTGACATTTTGTCACTGAAAGCATTCAGACACATCGTGGTTGGCCATTGTTTATTAATTTCTTTTCTGACTTTGGACTTTGAAATAAATCCCTCTAATCTTAAAATATTTGGTAATAACACAATGAAGAAAGCACTCGTATCCTTTTGATAAAGTAAACACTGAACCATCACAATGTAGAAATACTCTTACTATAGGATTTCACTTAATAAGCACCAAAATCAACCTAAGTACAGTATCTACCACCCAAATTCAATAATGCAATGTTGTTATTTAAAAATGCAATAAAAATCATAGTGCGATTATTTTAAAGTCCCATAAATCAATATTGTATTCACAATATAATATTTAATGTCAAAAGTGAGACATTTTAAAATTTCATGAAAAATATTATCACATCTTGATTTTGACGACAGAAACATGTCTCAAAAAAAGTTGACACGAGCCAACAAAAAGGTATGTTGTACTAAAAACAAACAGCTGGAGGAACATGCAATAAAAAGAGCACCTCAGAGAAGCAGAGAAATACGGAGAAGTTCAGCAATTTGCAAAAAAAAACTAATTAAAACAAAACTATGTCTGCAAAATGTGGAGCACTGTCCATGTTGCTGGACCTTCAACGTTAAATTGTGAGGACTTAGAAAACTCCATCAGTTAAATGACATAATATCAGTAAAAGTATCCAAAATACTGAAGACGTCTCTGTGTGCATGGGACACTGTTGAAAAATCCATATTGGATGCTCATGACCTTTGGGCCTACAGGTGGCACTGCATTAAAAAGAGTCATAAATCACTGCATGGACTCGGTAAACATGGCCCTGTCCCAATTTTTTTTGTCGCCACCATAAAATTTCAGATAGAGTCCCAAATTTTTCACGAAACAGTAAATTGTCTCTCTGGCAACATGTGATATGTTTTATATGTTCTGTTGTGAATAAAATATTGATTCAGAAGATTTATTGCATCCTGTTTTAATTACATTTTACACAGCGTGCCAACTTTTTGGGTATTTGGATGTTCGACTGCTCTTTCCAGCTGGATACAGATACACGGTTATTTATACCATAAGATCATACTGTATTATTGACACATTGCTGTTTCAGGCACGTTTGAATGTTGGGCAGGAGGCAAAGTAAATTTGAACTATTTTTACTGCATAGTTTAAGTAATAAATCATTCTTTCATGATTAAATGTTTTAGCAACTCGTAACCTTTACTGTCATTAAATGTAATGGTGTTTCAACAGAATATTTCTCTGATTGAAGTTCTCAGATAAATTACCAGTGCCTCAGTTGCGTAAATAACCTCTAGCATTTTCCGCCACTATTTTCCAGCAGATGTATTAGTATATCAAGCATATTTCTTTCATTCCTAATCATACACATGTGATTAAACGGTACATTTAGCCAGCCAAATGGTTTACATCCCGTGCTTTAAATCATCTTTAAGTTTCATCTGAACACTACAACTAGTTTTAAAATGTGCTCCCAACAGATCTTTCCCTACCCAACACAGAACAATGACAAAAACATGAGCAGAACAAAGAAAATGAGTGGCAGATTGTTATTGAGAGGCCACAAGGATGCAGGAGCAGAACTTTATTTTGAAACTGTCACATAGCAGGAATCTGAGATTAAAATTGGAAATGTTAAAATGCTGTTGGTGACACCTCAATGTGTGGAGGGATGTGACTTCCTGCACAGCTGTCGAGCAACACTTCCCCGCACCTCCCGAGCTGCTGGTGCTGCGCTCAAATCTGCACCTCAGCTCTGCTAATAGAGCATGCAGGGAAAATGGGGGAGAGGAAAGTGCTTGGAATATGCTCAGAATTAATCACAGCAACCCCTAAAATAAGAGGTTAATGATAAATTTGTAATAGCAACCATTTGTTTGCCATAATTTACTTTAAACAGAAGGCATATGCATCTCTTTGATGTCATGTGTGCTTTAACTTGGCTTGTTCCTTTTGCAAAAGAAAAACATGCAATTAGAAATATTCATGTAACAGAGGATGAGGGGGGATTAATATGATATCAATTAGACATACACCCATCAACTTATTTTGATGGGTGTAAAGGTTTTTGACAGGTATTTTACCCAGGTGCCAGGAAGAAGAGCTCAAGCTGGAGCTTCTGCGCCACATGTGTTTGTGGTGGTCGCCCTCATGTAATGAAGAAATGTCATCTCCACTCCTTGCTGTACACTTGCTGTCATGGATATGACTTTCTTAGCCTGCGTCTCCCATTTATAGACATGCTAGATTTGTTTGGGATTTTTTTTGAAAACCACACTCTGATGAACATCCTGCCCGAGACATTTAATTGTGGCTGCACCATTTTGTGCACAAGCAGCACTCTGCTGTTTTAAGACTTGTTTATTCAAAACCATTCGCATGTTGATTTTAGCCTTGTTTTTTCACTTCTTTGGTCCAGTCACATGACTTAGAGTTTCTGGGTTTAGGGGTAGAGATGAGTGTTCTGTTGAATTTAAGCTATATTTTATATACAGTATGTAACCAATTTTTGGTTGCCTTGTGTGTTTGGCAGGTAATGTTAAGCTTTTAATGCCAAATTGAATGGAATTCACTTTCCTCTCCATGTATCAATATTAGTAAAAACTGAAGCAAACCTCAACTTGATCTTCTCACCATTTGTTCTACTTTCCTTACCTCTAAACAGAGGCAATAACAATGAAAAAGGAGCACAAACAATACTTTGCATGAAGAGACAGTCATAAATAGCCATGTGGGAGAAACTAAATATTGACTGTGTGACTCCATTCGGATGTCTCCTGTGACTGCGTGCCTTTGTCTTTTTCTCTGCCAGCATGTGGTTGTAATTGAATTGTAAACAACACCCACAGTGATATTATTTACTGCGTATTGCTGCTCAAACCATCTGAGCAGCCACAGCCACCGGAACAGACCTCTGAGTCACTTTGACGTGCCACCGAAAAGGCAGTGAAAACAATATACGGCCAGCTCATCCATAAGTCATGGCATTTGGTGCAGCACCGGTGCATTCAGCAGAAAGGAGGTTTATGAATGGCAAGAGTCTGTGAATGATAACGGTCATTAATATGTCCATTGAGGGTCACCACATTCATGCCACATATCAAATCCCCTTTGAATGAGATCAGTTCCCTCCTGTCAGAGCCCATTAGATCCGTCCCACAGCCCCAGTGGCCAGCTGACAGGGAAGAAACCCTAGCCTCAGCCCAGCACCATTAACATTAGAAAATGAGCAATCAGCTGGAATGAAGCGCAAAAGGTGGGGGGGTGTTGTCCAAACTTTTGCAATAATACCCAGCAAATCCAACACAGAATGTGATGGCGTGTCAGAAAAGCATGGTTCTCTTTAAATGAATATAACCCAGCACACACATTTATAATCTAATTTGACAAATCTGCACAGAATGCTTAAAGAAGTTTGAAAAACTCCTTATGGCAGCTGTGTCTCCTTTAAATGCTTCAGAACCTCCACAGACAATGTTCCGGCTGCTCGTAGAAAATTGCGTTGAACCTCTTTGACTTTGCGAAATAATTGAGTTAAAACACTCGATAAAACATTAATTAGCTTAGCAGTCTGGAGCAGATAACATAGATAAAACCCTATGTAATTCATATTGATTAGAATATGCACATTGAGTGTAACCTCTTAAGACAAGTTTTCCTTATTAAATGGACACAAAGCCGAGGTCATTATTCGTACAAAGAGAGATCGCTTTAGATTTTATCTTTTCACATAAAAAGGTTTGATTGGATTTCTTTCTGAGGAAGCTGCACAATCTGTTTTATTCAGGTTTGATTGTATTACCTCTTAATTAGTTTGTATATTGAGTAGAACAGGCCTTATTGATTTGAGGTGCATTCATTTGCATTGCAAAAATCCCCTTTAATCCAATATAATCTAATCCTTACTCAAACACAGCACACTGCGTCTTTGAGTCGCTCTTGTTTTGCTGCTCCTGTTTTTGGCTCGTCTCTGTTTTAATAGAACCTCTTAGTAGAAATTAGAGATTGTGTTCGGTATGCAAAATGATTTTCCTAAATATGGCTGTTTATTTAAAGGTACTTACAGCCAATTTGTGTGTGTTTCATGTGGGCCACTGCATGTTGTGTGTGGTAATTTATACATCAAGTGTAATCACAAGCTGGAGCATTTTCATGTGGCTGTGTTGTGGGCTTTAATTTCGAGCTGTTTCAGGGAGTGATTGGCGTTTGTAGGTGTTGTGTGTAAATCTGCTGCTGAACACCCGTGGAGCCTGCGGAGCCGTGTCACATAGAAATCAGCGTTGGAGGCTTCAAATCCCTCCCACCCGCCCAGTGCACAGCAGCAGGCTTAACAATTCTCTGTAATTAACCTCACCTGAACTTTAATGGCCCACCTCCGGGACCGAGGGCCCCGGCTGTGTAAAATTACTGTCACACATGGAGCCAAGGGGGAGCCCTGCCGCAGCGGGTGTGTTCCACTCAGACAACTGAGTGGGAAATGGACCCCTGTGTAACACCTAATACCACCAACACGATGTCAAACCGCTTTTGTGGGTGTGGAAATGGGAGGGGGCTGGTGGTTTGGAGATGCTCTGACACAGAAAAGCCCTGAACTTCTTGATGTGTTGCTTTGCAATTTATTTCACTTTAGTAACCTCTGTAATGCTAATTCGACAGTGAAATGTTTCTGCTGGGTTTCAGCTTGTGGAGCTTTTTTCATGCAAATATTAAGTACACTGTTCTTCTCCATCTTACTTAATACATTCAGTTGGTGCTGCTGCTTGGGGCAGAACTTAAAAGTTTTCAGCCGTTGATCATTTAATGAGCCACAAACGTGTTAACTAGCTCTTGAGAGAAACAAAAGAAATGTTTAATTTGTAATGGAAAGCTTAAGCATGATACAATTTGCAAAGGACAATGTAAACATATAACATTTGGGACAAAAACTTTAAACATGCATGATGGTTTCATGTAGGGTGACCAGATTTGAGTTTGTGAAAAAGAGGATGCCTCAGCGGCTGGGGTGCTGCGTAGAGAGATGTAATGTATCGCATGTGTCACCGTGACCACGTGAATGCATACAAATGTGTTCACAGTCAAGGGTTCGACGGTATGATAATGAGCTTTATTTGCCTTTAAGAACATTGTGGCCTATAGGCCTACTTACACTGAACTTTTGAGTCCATATTGGCTACTTTCTGCAACATAAAACAACAACTTGTTTGTCCCTTTATTAAGCAAGAACAATAAAAAAAATATAAAAAGATAAAAGATATGTCTTTATATAGCCACAGATTGAAATAAGAAAATGAATAAGTTGACCATTGCTTTGCATGTCATGCACTGAGCTTCCCATGCATCACGACCTAAACGAAAACATGGATGTTCTTCTCTGTAGTTCTCTGTAGTGCTCTTCGTAGTGCTGACCAATTGAATGTTTGAAGAGAGAAGACGATCGACCAATGATAATTATTCTCTTTAGTCAGAGACTTTGCAAGAAGGTGAGACATAAAGAGGTCTATGAGGAGAGTGAGTGTATAATATTAAGCAAGTAAAGGAAGTGAAACGCAACGCAAATCCGATATAAACATATTTGAGGCTAAGATATATTAAAATCCCAGACGATTTTGAAACTTCAGCCATAATTCAGACACAATTTTTAGCTCTCAAAAAGAGGATGTGTCTGGGTAAGAGAGGACGTCTAGTCACCCTAGTTTCATGTAATGCAAAAATTTAGGTATTGCAATAGACTGGAGACCTGTCCAGGGTGTACCATCCCTCTCATCCAAAGGTAGCTGGGATAGGCTTCTCCCCCCCTATACTAACATAGTTATCTTGTATTTTTGAGTGACAGATGTAAGTATAAGGATTTTGGAGATCAGAAAGTGTGGTAAAGTTAGAGCTTTTGAGGCTTACAGTGAAACTGCAGCATTACGCACTGCAGAGCAAAGCAGCAATTTCACGATCTGGTGTGAGACTGCTTTCCAAGTAAAGTCATCCCAGCATGACTATGAATGTGGTTCTGTTAGTTACCAGCTAATACTGGTATTGTTCTAAAATTCATTTGAGGGTGGAGAAAACCATGATTTACAATTTGAAAAAAGCAAATTATTGTCATAGCCGACTGAAAATACACTTTTAGATTCATGTAAATATGTCAGTTAGACTGAAATCATATTCAACCATCTTTCTCAAAGTGTGATTAAAACCCTCCAGATAATGGAGTTAGAAGTCAAATTACTCCTGCCTGTATACAATTAACTGGATTTAAAGTGGCCACAGCACTTTGCACATGTCCCACAGAAGAAGGCAGTACAAACAGAGAATAACAACAAGGGATAGTGTATTTTATCTGTTTAAGAAAGGAAAAAGGACAAGGAAATGTATGAAATATACAAAACTGTTAAAGCTGCCGTCGGCAGGTTTTCAAATTTCCGAGTCTAAAGTCGGAAAATTCGAACTGATACAACTTTCAGGTCCCTCCCCCTCTGTGGACGAGGTTGTGCACGTGAGTTCACACAAGTGTGCGCGCACACAAGCTGGGGGCAGACTCACGCTCAGCATGGAAGACGTGGTTGGTGACTGTTCTGCTCAGATAATAGATAAATAATAAACCTAACGTGATTGGTTAAAAACAGCCGGGAGCGCTCGATTTTTGCAAGCACGATTACAGGCTTTAGAGGGAGCTACAGAATTCGGTATTTTTCCTAAACAGCCTATTTAATATTCTACTTCTAGAATCCCATGACAGTTCAAGCTAATATGACTAAAAAAAAGTTGCCGACGGCAGCTTTAAGTTGTTCAATTCACTGCTTGACATAGTACCAATTTGCTATCAGCTTAATTTTTTTCAAAGCACAATTTGAATATGATTTAAAAAAAAGGGACATTGTGCTGCTTAGCAAAGGAGACATAGTTTAGTCTATAAACTGATGCCCTCCTGTTCTTCAATGCTGGTACATTGACAGTAGTCCATCTAAATGCATGAGTTGAGCTACAATTGCTGCTCCACTTAATTGTGCATGTTAACATATTAATTGACAACACTTTCAAGGTACCAAACGTATATATATATATATATATATATATATCTTTTTTTTTAATTTAAGACCATTTGACTCAAAAATCAATTGTGATTAAAACTAAAACTGCAATATTTTTCAATTAAAATATATCAGGCTTATTTTCTAACTGAAAGGCTTTTACTCTGTCACTTTTGGATCCTTGAATGCTTGGTGTAAAGTCAGAGTAACACAAAGAATGTAACTTAAAATAAAGAAGCAAATTCAGAACCAGACCTGGTTCAGAAGATCTACAGCTGAAGACCTGCTGCTGTCTTTATCTCCTCTGAGCCACTTCAGTAGTTCTTACTCAACAGCTGCATGGAGCTACTGAGACATTTGGCAGCGTGAACATGTGCATGTCCAACACTGATTTGAGTCCCGTGTGTGGCACGTCTGATCCCCAGGCTTTGGAGGATACAACGAGTCTAAAGTCATCCAGTTACCCCTCAGTGCACTGAGGGCAGGTTACTTCTTTGTGATGTGTGTTGTATGTGCGTTCACATGGACATGGGCTGAAATACACATGGGAGGTGAGTCACAGCCACTATGGAGAGATCAAACACTTCCAGTGGGCTCTGAGTTTACCATCAGGCCTCATGTTTTATCAGCACTGTGCACCTCTGCTTCGGCTTAGAAGGAAAACAGCGATATGGATGGTGAGAAGGCCCAAAACCTCTATTTTGCTGACTCATTTAAACTTTTACTTAATTGTAATGCCAGGGGGTAAACCTGCTATTTTGCATGAGTGTGTTTTCTACACTGTGATTAATTTATGCTTGTATTTAAAGAATGAATGAATTTTTACTGACGCTACGTAAGAAAATAATTCTGATATTCAACAGGCATTCATTGTCTGTAAGTGGATTTATAATTTCATCAACAAATGATGAAAAAATCAGAACTGATGCATGTTGTATGTGACTTATAAAGTACTAAAGATCGACTTGCGCGCAGCAACACAAACAGCTCTGTCATACACTTCATGAGTATATGTAAAGTGACAGGCTGAAAGTTTTGCACACACACAAACACACACTCAGCCCCTCTCACCCAGTGGCTGCTGCAATATCCCCCAAGCCGCTATCTGTCTGCCACTTGTATGAAGGATAAAGAGACAGGATGTGGAGTGGGGGGGCTCGGGCCTATGACTGAATGCACCATCAATGGGCTTATTTTCATTACAGCCAAACAAATGTGTCACCCCAATCATCACACGGCTGATTTTATCCTGCTGTTACTGTAGCTCCACAAGCATTTCCTTTTGTGAGCGCTCACTCCTGATAATCCCGCTCTGACAAAGGGGCCATGTGCCGCCACTGAGTTCCATGACCAAAAATGTAAAACTAGTCATTTCCACTTACATACTTTCACAGTGATATCATGCATATTGAAAGAGTGTTTGTAAGCACTTTTGCTTAGTAAGGAATTCCTGTAATCCCATAAAGTATGCTATAATAACAGGCATTTAGAGGTAAACACCTAGTGGAATTTAACTAGTTCATGCAGATTTTTTTAGTTAGAATTAAAATTACAATACAAAAGCATTTGTTTATTCTGTAAAAAAGTTTCCTTATAGCAACAGTTAAAGGATAGATTTTCATAGCAGATGAACCAGTAGTTTGCTGTGTTGTAATCACACATCTTTGTATTGAGAATAATTGAGCAGGGTGCGTTTAGTTTACAGAGGCACAGCTCTTGGTGGGGCAGGACCCTAGCTCTTATAGTCGGGACCTCTAAACCTGAAAAACTCTTTTATTCCACCCTTCACTTGCAGACTGACTCCAGCTTTACTGGGTCGGCCCAGTCGTAAATGGGACAGGGTATCTTTTTTCTCGGCCCTGCCAGACTCAGTGTGGGCTGCAGCAGGACCTCACCAGGTGAAAACAGTATAACTGCTTTTGTAAAATACACACAGCGGCAAGCTAGCAGACCGAGGTCTCAGTTGTTAATCCTGGAGTCTGGAGGGCAAGTTTCCAAGATAAGATATTCATTACAAGAATAAAATGTTACCATACATTTGTAATAGCAGTAGGTCATTTAGATTTTTTTGTATTAGTCAGGAGTAAAAAAAAAAGGTTGCTTTTTTCCTCAAATGAGAAAAACGCTAGAAAAAATGTTACATTTCTCGATCCAATAAGAATGTTTTACTGTTGATGTGATATTAGAATGCGTTGCAGCTAATAAATCCCGTCAAACTACTGTTAAATGAATGATGGCATTACCAGTGCAGATCTCATAAATACGATCTATGCCATTTTTATAATTATTTATAACATCGAGAGGCATCATGGTTTAATTTACATGGCACAAATATAGACTATACACACAGAGTGTCACACAGAGCCAGTGCTTGAACCTTGCATTCATTTTGAGAAAACATGTAAAAGCCAAATTTTCTGAAAAATAGGTAAGTTTTCTAAAATGTGATTAAACTTGAACCTGTAATTTGCTTGTGGAAGGTGAGGGTGACAGGATTGGGTATAAAAGAAGCCTCCACCAAGATTTTTCCAAGTAAAGATGGGTCACAGCTCACCACTTTGTGCCAAACTCAGTAAGAGAGTCATAAATCAGTTAAATCTTTTTTTTTTATATCAATAATAATAAAAAATGTAAATATATTTCTCAATGCAAATTTACAATTCACATTTTTTTCTGCTTTTTTAACATCTACAGACCATACGACTGTGTCATGATGCAGGGATTCTGGGAGAAAATTCAGTGCATAAAGGCCAAGGCCACAAACCACTGCTGGATGCACCAGACCTTGGAGCTCAGACATGAAAAACTATTATGCCAGTAATGCCACCATGATTAATATGGCCATGTGGACTCAAGATCACCTTGGAAAACTGTTTCTACTCAACACAGCTTGTCGCTGCATCCAGAAATGTATTACGTAAAGAGGAAACAATATATCAACTCTGCACATACACACTGCTAAGGTCTCTGAACATGAGCTCATCTCAGATGGACAAAAGGACAGTGGACATGTGTTCTATGATCAGATGAGTCCATGTTTCAGCAGCTTTTGGAAGAAAACAAAATCATGAAAAAGATGACACCGATCATCCGGGCTGTTCAACTTCTGTGACGGTATGGCAGTGCATCAGTGTTGATGGCATGAGTGACTTCATGAGAGCATATGTGTGGAGGTACCATGTATGCCGTGGCATGAATTTTGAAATAATATGCTACCATCAAGGCAAAGTCCTTTTCTGGGAGGTGAGGGCTTATTTCAGTGGGATAATGTCAGAACTCATTCTGCTCACACAGAGCGTGTGCTTGCTCTAGATCTATCTGCAATTCAAAACGTATGGAGCATTCTGAGGACAATAAGCAGCCACACACTGCTAAGAAGCTGAAATGTAACACAGTGGTTAACATGACTCTGTCCCAACTTTTTTTATGTTACTACCATCAAATTTTTAATCTATTTTTAGCCTACATTTGCACACTGAGGAGTTTGTGTTGAGGTTTTCTTTTTGTAAAACTATCATTTTTCCTGTTGCTTCCACACTTCATAGACAGACTTTTAATGGAGGTGAGTCATCATCGATCCAAGGTGGACTCATTGAAGGTGACTGAGGAAGCCCCTCTGAGTGAGATATTGACCCTGGAGACCGAGTGCAGCGGAGAAATTCAGTGTCACGACCCCCAGTGGCCTATGTTGCAGCAGGTGCTTCTCCTCAGATGTGTAATTGAGCCACAGTGTTAAGGATACACAGAGATATGATACTGTTGTGAGTCAATAGTAGGACACAGGTCCATTTGTGTTACTGACAGGGTCATATGCACTAAATTCAGCAGTGCGTAATGCATACTGTCACCCCGACAAAAAAAGATCTACTGTGCTGAGATTAAATTTAAGAACATTTAGTTGCCTGTGTAAGGGTAAGAAACCCGCTGAAACATTCATCCATCACCTTTTTGCATGACGCGTGGCGCAGGTCTGCTGTGCTATCCTTTTGAAGGGGATATCAAGTGAACACTTACTTGCAGCTATGAGGAATGTGGAGCTGTGGTGTAGAGCAGACTGCGGCGTCTCGAGAAACGTGCCAGTGGATAATCTGTTGTCTCGCTTTGCAAGAAAAGGTCCCCCTCAGAGGAATCTGTTAGGCCATTTCAACAACTTGTAAACACAACTCTGCCTGAGTGTAAGCCGTTATTTTAGCTCTGTACTATCTGCCTGAAAGCACCTTTTAAATTGCAGTGATGAAAAAAAAAAAAGAATCAACAACAAACGGTACTGTTCTGTGTCTGCCGACACAAAGGCAACAATCTGAGATGCAAGAGGAACAACAGAGCCAGCATTCAGTGTGTTGGTAAGGCAGCAGTGATGCTATGATAAAAGCTGTAGCAGAAACAGCCACAAGAAGCTTAACAGAGCAAGTGGATGACTGTAACTGAACTGTAGTAAAATGGGTAAATGTTTTAATCTGTGTTCTCTTGAGAAAGTAACGTAGTCTGAGATAATTTTATTATGAATTGGTGATATAAAAATTTGAATTAAAATTGACAAATAAAAGAGGGGCTCTCAGATAGAACCTATTCATGGAGTATGTATGACGGCTTTTTTCATTTTCAGCATTTCTTATTATAACATTCACTGAAGCGGTTGACTAATGGCAGATAATCAAGTAAATTTAATGAAATGCTGTGTTTAGGTAAAATACTGAAGTATTTTTCTTAAGTTGTCTCATTTTATGCTGCTTACTTTTGCTCTTTTATACTTTTTTTTGGCAGCTGTAGACACTCTGTCAATTAAATTATTAATAAAAATGTGATTACAAACTGATGTAGATGAAGCTACCCAAAGTACATCATTTCATTCAGCTGCACATTTACCTACTGCCACATTAATATGATACTGAATGTGAATTTGTACACTGTGCAAGTTTGCTTTTGTTACTTTGATTATATTCTACAAAGAAATTACAATTTCAGACTTGAATATGCGACAGGTTCGATTTTTGGTCAGTTAAATGGTTTACCGCTGTCTAGTTCACTATAGTTTCAGAATTTGTTTCTCAGTTTCCTGCCACGTGTTTTATGTCTTTTAACATTTCTGGATTGATAAGAAACTTAACAATTGCGTCTCCCCATTTCTCGTATTTAAAGACAATAAAAATCATTTTGATATTTAAAAACTGTGGGCACTTTGTTATTTTTTTAAAGTGTTAGATTATGTTTAATACAACTCTGTTTTTGTAAATATAGTTTCACCTGTGGATGAACATGAATGTGGAGCCATTTACTCTGGATCACACAACATTTACTGTAGCCAGTGTTCCAGCATACCTGTGCGGTTTTGCTTAACCCCTCACAGGCTTTTCTCCTGCATGAGCCTGAGCACACGTGTTTTATTGTAGTTATTTGAACAGATAAATTCTGTTTGTTGTCTCTGACTTAAAGTATCCATGTTTCTGGTTTCTGGCGAATACAATCCAAACACAAAATCTTTCCGGGTTAACAGCCTTCTATCCATTCAGGTTTACATTGGCTCAGGTTTTACAAGTCACATCCATCCTTCTTCTCTTTAGCCTCCTGTCACGACTTGTCGCTTGAGGGACGCCGTGATTTATCGACAAGGTAAACAGCTTATGAATGAGGCCTAAGCTTTAGTTATACAGTTTACAACATTTGAGTAACCACAAGAGGTTTATGTACACACACTTTCTCAAGGCTACTGTTAGGGGAGAGAATGAGCTTGCCAGCCTCATCTCATGTCGGGGGAAATTCCTCAATGTCTTAATTGTAAGCCCGGAAGATTAATTTTGCATGCACAACTCCTTGTGTAAACATTTCAGGGTGACGTTGAGACATTTTTAAACAAGTTTGAAGCAGCACGCAGAGTGACAGGGATTGTTTACAACAGAGCATGAGGCTTTTTCCGCATTTCCGCGTACAGATTTCATTAAGTATTTAATAGTTTTTTGCACCATTTCTTGTTATAAATTGTTTAACAGGCGACTGAAAGGTTTTGTCTTTTGTCAAACACTAGACATGGCATCAGTAAGTTAACCAAAAAAAGTGGGGCTAAACTTTCTTTTCCTTTTCCCTCTCACTACACGGAAATCAGAAGCTTTTCAGTGTTTTTTCCTGTTTCCCAGCTGTTCATATCTAATGCATCACCTTCTTGAAAGAAAGAAAGCTGACAATGATTATGTCATTTTGATTTTATTGCACTGAGACATTGTGGACAGAGGTGAGCAGCCTGCTTGTGTTTAAATGCTTAAATTAAAGCAGAGGCTGCTGCTGGCTAATGATTGACCTGGTAGTGTTCTTTCCATTTTTCACATGGGGAGTAGACTCCTATATCAGACAGAGAGAGAAGCCAAAAGAAAAACATTAGTATATATTACACGTGCAGTTAAATATGCAGAAATTTGGGATAAAATAAAATGTCATAATAAATTGCAGTTATTATATAATCCTATCATTTCAGCCTGATATTATTCTGGATGAATTTTCAATATAGATAATATTAAGACAGGCTTTGTTGATGATTAAAGGATGAAAATAAATATTCTTTTGGACTTGTGCAGTAAAAACTAAACAAACAAAGAAACAAGCATAACCTAAGACTTTCAGGGTTGGTATCTGCCCTGGCATATGTTATTGTGTAAATAGAGTGCAATGTTTCACAGCATCTATCTGCTCACAAGCGTCCCCAAGTTCGGGCACGTATTTAAGCACAGCTATTGTAAAAATGGCCCTCTTCCTGTTGTTGTTTTGTAGAGACTTGATTTTATTCAAGCCTCAGGAAGTGGAATAATTTCAATGCAGATGTTTTTCACTGTAAACAGCTGAAGCAATCTGGGGGGAGTCGGAGGATGAAAGCTGGCGTAAGGAAGAGTGAGGAGTGTTTTCCAGAGGTGGAAAGTGGGCTGATGTATTTTGCTCAGGCAGTGGTAATGTTGCCCCATTTAAATTCTAATTAAAACAAAGAGGTTTGTCTGGAGAATGTCTCAACTCAGTGAGAATTATAAAAATCGAGAATTTTGACAAGGTCCTGACAACTTTGTTACGCCTGCAAAAATGTGTGTTGACTCACTAACAGGCCGAGGCTCGTGAAAGGCCCTTCACTAAAGCAAACATAATTAGCTGAAAATACTACGCAAGCCGTAAAGAAATAAGCGTAGTAGTTTCAGCTTAAGCAGTCATTGTGAGAAAAGAAGTCAATTGTATCATATAGATTTAAATTTTAATTTGTTGTTATTGATAGAGTTGTCATGGATGTTAAACTTAACGTGAAAATGTTTTGAAAATGTCTGCTTCATGTTTAAACTTGCACAAAAATACAACTTTTTTTTACTATATTTGTCTTCTAAAAGCTGTATTGGTACTGTTGCCTGGAACAAGCTCAATCAGACAAGCCTGTCGTCATCACTGTAATATCCTATGTTAATTCAGTAAAAAGAAAAAAAGAAAAAAAAACAGACCAAAAAACAACCTTAGCAGCATCAAGTCAAGCGCAGTCACTGCTAAACAGATTGGTGGCTCTTCATGAAATGAAACGTCATACAGTCTCGTTGAAGATTAAACTCAGATCCAAGGCCATTTTTATGTGCTGAGGTGTTATGGTTAAATCAACAAGCACTGACAAGCATTCTGGCCGAGTGCAAACAGTGCAGCAGACACATTTGATTAATGAGCTGGCATGATGTAACCACTGGGGGAAATAGGTTAGTGCACCTGGTTGTTTACACAGTTTTACATTCATTTGGAAAATGGAGCAAACGGTGGAGGAAGCTTTTTTTTCAAAGCAGCCTCTGCTCAGAACTATGCGTTTTTCTAAATAGTTCAATGACTGACTTTATGCTAATGTTGGCTCGGCCTCCCCAATAAATGTCAATCTTTTTGACAGAAATATAGCTTATAGGTCATGGCCTCCAAGTGTGGCACCCACACACACATCTACTGTTTGTTTTTGTAATTCAGTGATGAACACAGGAACATTTGTGCGATCATCATACTTCCCTTGACACAGTACTCAGCCAGCCACTAATATTGTTCTGTCATATATTGCTTTTCTTTTGTCTTTGTCAGTGGTCATTAAAAGGTCAGGGGGGTGATGTGAAGTTGTAAAATAGCCTGAGCACAGCTGACCTATGGCTGCCTGAGCATTCCTAATGCAATAGTAAGGCCCACGGGCCAGGCCTGCCAATACTGGGCTGATTATAACGAATCAGGTCCCCCTTAACACAATAATGTGATCAATTTCTCATTCCACTGAATAAATAACATGGCAGATAGGGAGCTCTGTGTGACCTGCCGTTAACCCTTTGCCTCATTATTCATATCAGTGCCTGAATAGGGAAAGATACAAGGAGAAAAGGGAAGAAACAGGTCCATGTGAGCTAATTATTGCTAAGACAGAGCAGCTATGCTAAATGCTTTTAATTTGGATGAATGCCCTGCAACTGTTTTATGGCATCTGCTGTTTGAGTACCACCAATGAAACCCTGGATCTGCTTCTTTTTCCTTTGGGGATTTAAAAGGAGCGACAGATGCTTTACTGTTCCCAAAACTAGTGGTAGCAAAGCTCATACATGCATCCACAGCAGGCTGGACTCTGTTCAGCAACACAAAAGGCACGTCTCTTACTGCTCTCCCCCTACTGAGTGCTTGTTCTGTCCTTGTACCGGTTAACATGAGGACACTTGGTAAAATACCTGTTCACTAGATTCACAAAGAAGCAGCAACACAAGCACTGCTAATGGGATCATAATTAGTCCTGTCAGCCTTGCATCATAAATAAGAGAGCTCCTCTCTGACACTTTTGAGCGCCATAAATCTTGACGCTTCTACGTTTACTTCAGGTAGGCACTTACCCTTCAATCTTTGTTCCGGCTTCAGTAATAGAGCTGGGTCTGAGCGGACAGGATTTCTCCTCATTGTAACCAGAGGCCCCACGCATCTGCAGCGGGGTCCATGTGGGAGCATATGACACTGGGGTGAAGCTTTAAGCTTTACACGATACCCAGTCGAGCTCGACCGGGAGGTTGTGACACGGTCATCGCTCTTCATTTATTTACCTTTTTTTTTCTTTTTGGTCACAGTCCCTCTCTGAGTCTGTGTGCGCTTCACCTGACACCCAATATCTAGACCTATTGCTTTCATCTCCTCGAGTATTGGTCTTCACTTATCTCACTCTCATCATCTAACTTTAATCAAGCAAATGGATGCATTTAAATGTTGCTAATTTCACTTTGGTAATTGCCTGTGTTTAATAAGGTTTGATCAAAAGAGCATTTTAATTTATTTTGAAGTTACTCATCACATCGATAAAAACAGATCTTTAACCGGATGTATTGCAATGTCCTGAATATTTTTTTAAGTAACATAGTACTAATAAAAAGGCTGCTCTTTTTTTAACCAAATCATATCTTCTCTTCTCAGTTTGCGGAGCTGCTTCATATCCACTTTTAAGCTCAATGAAAGAATGCATTTGTAATTGCTGTTTGTGAACAGTGTGTAATGCTTTCTCCATTTATATTTAACATTGCCTTACAGTGCAAAAATCACACTAGACATCTGCATCCTGCTACTTTGTATCCAGTCGTGCATAGTAAATCCCTCTCGTCTCTGTTCACACACAGACCTGATGGTCTTAGCATATGGCCACATGGCTGAATCTCTCTGTATCTGTCTTTGCCCCCCCCTCCACCTTTCCCCCGTTTTCTCCATTTTCCTGTCGTTCTCTGTCTGCATAATTCTCAAGTATGTAAAAGGTCTGAACGATGTTGCCAAGGCCCAGCACAATTTTATTTTATTTTGGCCATTACAGTGCCTAGGAGTATATTTGGGGGAGGCAGGGGGCTCAGTTCCACATGAGAGGACTTCCTCCTCACCAGGCAGTGTTTAAAGAAGAGCAACAGGTGGCTGCTGGCAGAGGGAACCTGAGGCTAAGTGGATGTCAAAGTGGAATTACAGCTGAATCGCGGCTATTTATTTGACCCTCCTCACATCTGCACTCTTCCCCTCGGAGAAGGAAGGCATGGGAGGGGAGTCGAGCAGGGGGTGGGGCGCGTTTTGTTCGGCTCTTCTCCCAGCGTTAATGTGTGGCTGGAGGACGATGGGGGGAGAGGGGATTGGGGGAAATTGTACATGGTATTAATTACAGCCCTGTATTCACATGTCCGCTCCAACTATGTGTTTATGTATGGCAGTAACATCATGTGCGCTCAACATGAAGTGGGTCAGAAGGATGGAGGTGTTTTCCTACATGACATCCTGTGTCCGGTTAACTCACCAAGATTCTGAGGGTGTAAATCTTAGATGTGAAAAGATCATAAATACGTTGTAAAATATCACTCAAAAAAATGTAATAAACCTTATTAGATTATATACACAGGATAAAATAAAATCAATTTAAACACTGCCCTTTTTCTGTCATTATCTGGGGTGATTAAAGAAAAGTGTATAAGAACTCAATACGAGTCCTTGTGACATCATCCTTTCATTTTTGACCACAGGCTTTCACATTTTCCCATCTCACATTGTCCTTAACCTGCATTCAGGGAGCACTTTCTCTGCAAACAGTGTGTCGAGACACTTTCTACACACAGCCTTGTCGTGCGTTACTGGCAGTGAAAAGAGAACAGTGGCCAGGTCTGGGAAGGATCCCTGCGTCTTTCCTGTTGGCCTCAGTGTTTCCATGCTGTTATCAGCTCAACTGATAATGCGGAGCTCCGGGCTCTTTTTCTCAGGACCCACAGCACGCTGCCACACATTCTGATGGCGTGACACAGACCTCCACCACAGAGCCCCCTCTGTCTGAAGCAGAGCACCAAGCCTGGCCGAGGAACGCAGCTGGTACGCATATTGGCAAAGGACTCTGCCAGACCATCTCCTGTTAGCGATATCTGAGGATTCAGTGTGTCTAATTTTCCTTCATGGGACAATAAAGAGAAATTGAATTGAAATTGAATTGAATTGTACGTGTCGCCCTGGTTGCAGGTTTCAAGGTTTATGGAAAAAAGTGAAAGGATTCAAATCATGAAGTGTGACATTCAGCTGGCGATTCCTACAATCTACTATCACTTATTGTCCGTGATGTAAAGTAACTAAATTCATTCACACACTGTTTAATTTGGTTAAATGTTGTACTTTTTACTCATCTAGTTGACAGCATTAGTCACTAGCTACATACAAGATGAAAATTGAGATTGAAATGTTGCCTTCTGACATTTTCTAAAAAGCAGTGTGTAGTCAAGACCTTATGTTGCAAATCTCACCGAAAGTCAAAGATCAGAGAAAAAATGAAAAAAAGTTAGAAGAGATTTTTGCAGGAACTGTTGTTCTTCTTTCTTCTCTCATTACTAATGCAAAAACCCCTCAGATTGATCTGATGTCCCTGATTATAAAAACAGTATATAACACAGTTCAAACTTCCCACAGCTACGACAGCTTCTGACAAAACGTTGCTTCAGTAAACGTAATCTGATCTCAGTCAGATGGGCCAAACAGTACAATTGCAGTACACATGCAGGAGTTTTACTTATAATTGAGTATTTTTACAAAACCATGTTCATAATTTTAGTTGTGAAGTGAAGTGAAGAAACTGAATACTACTGGTACTTTTTAGATGACAAAAATATAAATAATGTTATCAATGAAGAGAATAGTTTTCTCCAAAAACAGACTAGACTCATTGTATTTCAAACTAACTAATTTCCGTTTTGTTTTGAAAGATTTTAAGAAAGATCACTTTGTTTTTTAATTCATTTCTCTTCTGAGACTCTTTTAATCACAGCTGTTTTCACCAGTACTTTGCTTTGGTGCTGAAAACAATGCTGATTGCTACATTTTCCTGTTTACAACATGAGTTGGCATGACAGTGATTTCATAACTGCAGAGCTCATCTTGGACCAATCTTGGACCGCTTCAGTTTCGGATGTTTGTTGAAAATCCTCATACAATATACAAGACATAACAAGACAGCCTACATCTATTATATATATTATGCACTTTTTCTATAAATGTAAAAAAGACTGTATAACAGTAGCATGCAACTTAGTTCTGACTCAAACTGCACTATAATGGTGACAGTGGTTGCCTTTTTATGCATTTAAATGTAATCATAAAATTTGCACCAGTATAAAAGAATGTTTAATAAACTAACAATGGGATTACAAAATAAAAAAAAATCATCAAAGGTTTTGTTTCAGGACTTGACTCATTTCCTAATTTTGTAAATAAGAAATATCTGACGGCTCATTGGTTGTAGGTAAATAGTGATATATTGTGTCTATTTGACTGCTGGATTAACAGTGTTAATGAATGATTCTTCACAGCTAAAGCCCACTGTTTTCCTCTGTGTCTGTAACTAAGTGGGAGGTAGCTCCCAGACTGAAGCACAGTAAAGTTTATTAAACACATCAGCTGGTTTGCAGCAGACCATTACTGAAATGCTATATTCCAGCAATGAGAGATCAACAAATAGGCCTGGGAAATAACAAGCGAGGGACTTTGGTCTTTTAAACCAGAGAGCATAAAGCTAACTTTGAAGGAGGAATTTATTAAATCTCTTACAACAACTGAGGGCCTCTATATTTAACTTTGCCAGAGCACTTCGGACAAGTATTGGCTGTGGTTTCCACTTGGCTCTGAGAGCAGTCTGGTGGCTGCGAGGCAAACTTCTGGAGTCCCCGGTTCCTAAAATGAAACAGCTGCAGAGTGGGACACACTCAGAGCAGTAGGGTGAAGGGAGGAGGAGTTTTCATGAATGAAGTCAGTGGGAGTGGGAGGAGAGAGGAAGTCAGCTCGGGGTTGAGCACTACTACGTAGGTGTGTCATTAAAAGGGTTTGGGGTGGGGGGCAGTTTACAAAGTATGGGTGTGGACTCAGACATGGGTCGTATAAGTTCAGATTGATTCATAGTATAAGAGGGGAAACGATGTTGTTGTTTACACTGGCTCGGGGTGCACAGCAACCCACTGTGTAATTTGTAGTGTAGTTTGCACAGATCTGCCCCCAGGGAGCCATGACAAGCTGTCCTACATGCGCTGTTCCTCCACAGCCAGGATCCAGCGAGTCCCAGCCCTGCAGAGCAGACAGAGCACCCCTTGGACCATGCAATAGGATATCAAAGCCCAATGCTGAAATTAAACTGACATTTAGATGAAGCTCCAAAGCTATCTAGCAGCCCTCTTCTACTATGTGCCAGAACAATATCTGTATAATTAATAACCACAAGAAGAAAGAGAAAGAAATTTACTTTGCCAAGCCCAAGCAGAGCCATGTGCATGACGGCATGGAGCTCTCACACACACGCACACACACACACAGTTTGAAATGGTGAGACAAAAAAATGCACCATAAAATGCTTTCTGCTGAATCTGTGGAAAAATGTGGGGAGAGGCAACACGCTCTTTGCATTTACCTGTCCAATCAGCAGTGGGAAGGAGCGTGGGGATGGCCTCCAGCTGGTGTTGGAATACGAGTCACAAACCAAACGCTTGTGTGGCGGCATGATGGTTTCCCAGTAGACTCCCTCCTCTGTGTTGTTACTTTCTCCAGATGTATTTTGCACGATGAAACAAAAGTTGAAGAATTTTGTAGAGAAAAAACGTACAGTTTAAAAAAATATGGAAAACCGTAAACCCAGAGTCACCAGATATGCAGTTTTCTTTTTTCTTTCTTTTGGATTTATACACTAAATAATTATATTTTTAGACAAGTGCCTAATTCATATCAATAAGCACCTTTCCTTATAATCAGCACCGTGATCCCGATCTTCAGCTTTTCTTACATCTGCAAAACATATGCCAGCCGTATCTTACAGTGGCTTGGGTAAATAGCTCACATTTTTGGGAAGGGTGGTCTCAGTGGTATTTAAAACCATTATTTTTATTAACCCTGGCATTCTTTGCACCCTGCTTGATCCCCTTTTCCTCTTTACTTTCAGTTTTTTTGAAGTATGTTGTTTTCTAATTTACTCACATACCTCCTCTCCTCGTTACTGTTAATCGTTTTAATATGTAAAAATCATACCAAATTACAGCTTTCACAGGCACATAGACACATGTCAACTTTCCCACCCCCCCAGCCATGAATGGAGATTTTATGCCGTCGTTCTTGGTGAATTGCTATCTATCTCAAACCTCTGCACAAGCTCTCCTGATCGATATGTTGAGCCAGTGGTCATCATCACTCATTGGGAACTGACACACACAAGTGCATGTGTATGTACGCACCCACCCTGGCTTTTTAAACCTCTGTATCTCCTAGAGTAAGCAATGGGACCAAGCCCATAGAGCACATAATCCATCTGGCTTTGATAAATGGATTTAACATCCATTTTCAGACCCATACAATGACCTTGTATGAATTTTATCAGCATACAGTGACAAATAGTGGTTCTGTTCCCTGCTAAGAGCCCTCATTGTTCTGCTGACCGAGAGTCATGCAGATGTCACCGCCTCGGCCAGGCTCCCAGAATGACTTGTTTAGAAAATATAAATGTAACTGGCTCGTGTATGACATCATTGTCTCAACAATATAGATGCCTATTTTGTCAGCAGATAATCAGTATAAATGTATGACTTGATACTGTTTTGCCAGTAATTATCAACGCTCTGTTTAATGTTCAGGGTGGTGGCGAGATCTGTTCTGCAGTGAGCCATAATCGGGTCTCGTGAAAAGAGATGTTGGCCTTTTCTGACTAGAATAATGATAATGAAAAAAACAGTAAGGATGGGAAGAATACAAATTAGCTTGATTCATTTTGTTTACAAAAAGAAAAGAGTTGGAAAGTTGCACAATTAAGGATTACACCCTTATCACTGTTACTATACCCACTGTCTGTTGACTGAAATATCAGTAGGCTATGAAGCACTGATCAGGGTGGCATGACAGTCTCCAGGATCTGGGTGTTCCGACACTAAATAATGCAGCTTTTTCCTCTGAGGTCCTGTCACCAAAGACACCCTCTCATCTCTCACTGACACATGGAAATGTTCCCAAAGTATGAGTTTACGTCACAGGGACAGGTTCTGTGATGGGTTTTTGACAATGGTCTAGCCGCAGTGGTGTGCATCTACTCCTGACTGTCCTTCTAATGACTCAGAGAATACGCACGCTGCCCCATTTATGGCCAGTAAAAACAGTCACCCAGCCACATGCTAACAGGCTGTGAAGAGCGCCATAAAAACTGTCTCCATCATATTCACTTACAGCACAGTGAGGACTGGCAGCTCAACTGGCTGTCATAACATCCAGGAGGATAGTCACTGAGCTCCGTGCTATATCTCTGTGTCCTTCACAAGCAGCCACTCATGAAGTAAAACAGCAGGCGTGCCCTCCCCTGCTACACAGGATGACATGAACTAGCAGCCCTGCACATAGGAAGTGACACAAACAAGCAGGCCCCAGAGAGGAGGGCCATCAGTAGCGATGATGAGCGACTCTCAGGATGCTCCTTGACGTGTGTGGCTGTGGCAGGGAGAGGGTAAAGGCAGGAGAGGTGGGAGGAAGGCAGCGGGTGTATGAGTTGGAGGGGGGGGAGTCGGGTGTTTGCGATAGAACTGTGCGCACGACTGCATTATCCGGCTGATTTAGTTATGACAGCTGGTGCCTAAGAGGAACTCAGCGGAGTGGGGGATAGGATCACCCAGGCTGCAGACAAATGATGATGAAGAGATCACTTTAAAGAACAATCTCCATAATATTTCATGCTCGCTCGGCAGCTCCCAGGCAGCCCGGGCTGCAAGGCTAACTGCTCTATCAATTGATTTGATTCACTGCCGGAGCTACTCCTCGCACATAGTATTTCAAATAAATGACACAGCAGATAGGAATGATATCTACATCAATATTAACCCTGAAAAGAACTAATGGATGCCGGCTGCAATTTGCGCTAAATCCTGAGTAATGCATGGGAGTGAGAAGGCAGGTGATGGAAGAGTTATAACTCAGGCTTTTCCTGTCTCCCCCGAAGGCACAAGAGGATACAATTTGACCTACACCCACCCCGCCCAACACAAATATACAAGCTACATCTTTCCTCCTCCCTAGGCAACCATTTGTTTTTGTATTTATAAAGCGCATTATGGGAGACTAGGCTAAACTAAACCATCTCTCAGTCTTGTGGAACACAAAAGCAGTTTATCAGATAAATCACCCTTGACCAGTTAGCTATTAGAGCAGCCAGGAAGTGCAGGCCGGGCACGTATGCTGCTTATAATGATAGCATTGTTGCCTTTTATTAATGCGCAGACATGATGCATGCTCATGTGTTGCAGTGGTTTAACATGGATCACCACCTTTTTAACCCAATTCCACTTGCTAACCTGCTTTATTATGAATTCAGATCAGGTACATGGATAGATATACAGATTATTCTCCATAAAATGACCACATTGACTTTCCATACACAAAGCATGACTTCCAGACAGAGCCAGAATGACTTTTTTTTGTTGTTTTTCTTTCTTTGTAAATACAGTATACAGTCATGTCAAAAAGAAAGTAGGATTTACCAGATCTTTTAAATCAATTCAATACAACCACGGTACAATTAGAATTATTACACCATGTCATCATAATTTTTTTTTTTGATTAAGCCAGAATGCAAAAGCAATGTGTGAAAAAGTAAGTGAACCATGATTCAGCAGCTTATAGAACTTAACAGCAATAACTGAAGTAATCCCTTTCTGTATTACATCATCAGTCTCTCAAATTGTTGTGGAGTAATAATGCCACTACTTTTTTACAATGTTGCTTCTGTCAATTGAAGTTTATGGAAATCCATTTATGCTCATTTCGACAAGCCCAAATCATCATCGCTTCACCATCGTGCTTGATGGTTGGTAGGAGGTGTTCCTGTTCATATCTGTATTTGGTATCCTGCAAATATGGGGCTCTGCATTATAACCAAACGTCTCCACTGTGGTTTGATACGATGATCGCCCATAATGGTATGTTGCTTTGTAAAAATAATTTTTTTAGCCCTCTCCAAGATCTAATCCAACCCAAGTAGTTTTGTTTTCTAACCCTAAACAAGTCATGTTTGCATCCCTTTTATTCATTTATTTTTTCCTGTACCATCCTTATGAATTTCTCTCTTGGTTCTTATTTGTAAGTGTTTTAGGAAAGTGTTGTCTTATTGACGGAACGTGTGTTACTC
This sequence comes from Odontesthes bonariensis, assembly GCF_027942865.1. NCBI lineage: Eukaryota > Metazoa > Chordata > Actinopteri > Atheriniformes > Atherinopsidae > Odontesthes > Odontesthes bonariensis. The sequence goes on from NC_134506.1 coordinate 33,629,729, forward strand.
TTAATCTCTTGTGACACAAAAGCCAAAGGTTCTTAAACAAAATAATTGCCTGCTCTGACATGGAAATGCTCACATGAGTGATATTTTCCTTCTGCTGCTGTAGGGGCTATACTTTACAAAACACCATTATGAGGTTTATTGGAGTGGTCTGAAAAATCAACTTATATGTCTTTTATTACTTATTTTTCAGAGGGTTTTTTTTTTCCCAGTTAGAAAACAAAGTATATCTGACACCATAATGCAGTAGAGTGTGCGAAACACTTTCAAGGTATTCTTCCACTTCTAACTTTATCATCGTACCAGTACGTTGAAAACTCCACTTTGGGTTGGACAAACACCATCTTCTTTTTCTTTTTTTTTTCTCAAGACTAGCAAAACTGCCAAAACCTCAGCTTTTTTAGAGGTGGTCAGACTTGCTAATAATCAATAATTAGGTGAATTTTATCAGCAGCACCTTTTTCACGTGACTGCAGCTATCAAATCTTAAAATACCTTTTCATCTGGCTACATCTTTAATTCAATGCTGTGAGCAACATTTAAGAGGAAGTGATGCCAGAATATGCATTAGCCTGAATGATGTTCACTGAGTAGCTACTCATCACTCCTGTCTCTGATATCTGACCCCGGCCCCCATAATAAGAAGTGTCAACCACTTCCGCAAACACACACACACAAACCCTCTCAGATAGTGGGAAGTTTGTGGTTCGCTGATAAGATTGTGATTAATCACAGTGCTGATGAGAGCATGTAGGGTTTCCATCAGTGATGCCTAATGAATGTCATAATAACACAAGCGTCTCTGATTGCTTGGGTCAGTGAGCGGTGTGGGGGTTTGTTTGTGGTGAGGGTGCATTTGGGGGTGCAGGGGTTGCGCTGCAGAGACCCCAACCGCTGAGCAGTCAGCTAATGAGTCCACAAGAGACCCGCTTAATACCTTTGATTGTGATGCCATGGAACAGAGGGGAGCAGTGCAATCTTTAGCTGGATTAAGTATCTCTTAAAGAGATCTACTTTCAGCCACAATGTTATCACCTCTCGAGTGTGTATTAATTAGGCCCACTGCAGAGGCGAATGTGAAGTATTCCCTTTACTCTCCTGCAGATGCACATGCTCACATACATGCAGACTAAAATATAATAGGCCTCATGCAGTGAATTTACGAGTGATCCAGACCTGTCGTAGGAGTTTCGTAAAATAGTCTGCTGTTATTCGAATCAAGTTTGCTTGACTAATGGATTGTATATTTAATTACTTCGAAGCAAACATAAATAAATATATACATTATACCCCATAATGATGCTGACATTATTCTGTTTGACTTAAATTATGCACTAATTGAAGGTTAATTTGAATCTGCATATAACAAGGTCAATGGGAAGTGTAACCAGCGGCTGACTTTCTACTTTTGGATGCCTTAGCGCGTCATGATCTTGGAAGAGACCGTGTAGATATCCTTGCCCATGGACGAATGGCTGATATCGCGATTTAGATTGCCAAGGACTGTGCTGCTGTAAATATGCAGCTTGCTAGAGCCACAACTCCAGAGAGAAACACGCCAATCAAACCCAATTCCACCACACGACCAGGTCCTTACCACCCTTGGATTTTTGGCCACTGGAACCTTTCAGAGGGAGATTGGAGACAGATCGGGGGTGTCCCAGTCCTCTGTGAGTCGTGCACTCCCCTTGGTCATCAAAGCTCTCATCAGTTTATCACCCATGGTACATCAAATTCCCATACACCGCTGTCCAACAAGTACAAATTAAGAAGGACTTTCATGCCTTGGCTGGACTGCCAAACATAATCGGAGCAATGCACACTGAAAAAAGTGACTTTTTGGTGAAGTAAACTCTGTTAGAGTGACTGTCATAATTTCTACCTTGTATTTTTAAGATTCAGTAAGAACTAGAGTTTCTTAAGTAAATTTAAACATTTTATTAACGTAATACATGAATTATGGGGGAAGAGTAAGTTATACTTAGGTTTCCTCATACAATTTAAATTTTTAATAGTTGTATGTACATAAACCTAGAAATACTACATAAACTTTACTCTGAAAGTGTATCATTTTACTCAGGATTCATGTTTTTATACTTAAATGTCAGAATCGATTGTTCATTACACGTTTTTACTAGCAAATAAATCTGTCATGTGTTAATTGTTTTATTTAGCTAGACAAAACAAAATGATAATTTACGTTTGTTCGTAATACAGTTTATTTCTTATTAAGTCTTTTAAAAATATTTTTCTATCAACAGGAAGCAAATCAGAACAGAACATTATTCTCATCATTCAGGCAAGTAGAAAATAATGTCTGCATGATGTAATATTGTTTTGTTATTTTCCCTTATTCATCCATTATAACGTAATATAATGGATTGTGGCTGAATGTTTTAGACCATCGTTTTAATAACACAAATTGTGTCTCTTCATTTTCAGGGTGCCCTTTGGAGGAGCCGGTGGGCTTTGTGGTCAGTTGGAGTTTAGGTCAAGGGAGAGGAGGTCGAGGAGGAATTCATCAGGGATAAAGAGTAGGCCTCTTGAGATATGAAATGGTTGTGCAAAAGATGCAATTTTAGGTCATCAAAACGTTTAGAGTTCATAAAACATTCAACATAGGTTGAAGCATCCACTCACTGGTCAAGGCCGGTCACTACCCTGCTTGTACTCAGATTGTTTATTTAAAAGTTGGGGGGCACTTCATGCACATTTGTCTAGAAATCATACACAGACTCAACAGTAAGGGCAGATAGTTTAATTTTCGTGTCTTGTATGTAATTCATGTAGTTTTAACAAAGAGAGGCAATATTTTGAATACCTAGGGACTCGAAATTGTGAATTGTGTTTTTAAAGATTGTGACTACAGTACGAATATATATTCCAGACCCTCTCTCAGAAGTTGTTTTGAGCATGTTTGTGTGTATTAAATGTTCTTGAATATCTAAGTATTATAATTCTGTAATGAATGTTGAAACTCTGTTTCAGAGGGTTGTAAGTTTTTCCACTGCATATTAGAAAACACTATTCCAGATCTGTACTGCATGTACAAAAGTAATGGGACACCTACATAATCTAATGCAATTATTTCCAGTACACAGCTCTGCCAGCTTCTGCTTTTGTTAAGCTTCTACATGCTCAGTTTTTATTTACATTGTCAGAAAGGTGATAATTGGACTTTGTTTATTACTGAAGTTGTAGTCTACCATTATAGTGCATTATGTTGACAGTGTTCCTAATATTTTGTCCCAATAGTGTATATTGGATGCAGTGTCTGTTCTTTTCATGTGAGTCATGCCAATGTTAAACTTATGGCTGCTCCATAAAAGATTGGGCAATTCAATCCACAATAGTAGTGGATTTACTTTGACTGTTCTTGTTAAACTGTTTAGAATGAAAAATAAAAAGTTTAATTGCATTGTAATTTGGTTGTGTGATATGTGATAAATATATATTAAAAGCATAGAGTATTGGTTAAATTTATTTGGTAACATTTATCAAAAGAATAATGGCAATGATTACCTAAATTTAGTGATTAATGTAACGTAATGCAACCAAGTAAATTAAAATGTCAAGCACAAGAAAATAATTAAGATCTACTAAATAACTTCATAACAGCAAATACAACAGATATATAAAATTTACTAAAAATGTTGAGTAAAATGATGTTCCTGCCTATGAAAAACAAGTAGACTTTACTTAATTTGTTTAAATAAATATAACTTAATACTTCACAAGTATCTTCACAACTGTTATGTTTTATGGTAAGTAAAATTTACTTGATACTGGCAAGTGAGTGTTACTTGATATTGCAGCATTAAATCTTACTTAAATCATTTGAGTGCAAATACTTACAAAGGGTTTTTTAAGTAAATCTTATGAGTTATTTTTTTCAGTGCACACATATACGCATCAAAGCACCCGAGCTGTTGTGGAGCGCACTGAGCTGAAAGCCAGGTGGGTGTGTCTCGATACAGCGGGGGGGGGGGACCCCCCTCATGGACCGCCCCATCAAAGAGCCATCATGATGAGGCAACAACTGATTGCACGGCTTTAGTTGCAGTCATCGAGCGCCTGGCCAAGGCGAGACTTTTTTTTTTTTATGCCATTTTCATATCAAAACCTTTTTTTTTTTTTTTCGGTCACGTTACGAACTACAGGTGACACGGAATTAACAGCACTCGTAATTGCTTCCCATTTGTTCGCTTTAGCAGGTCCCGTAATCCCACTGCTGACACTGCTAAAAATGATAGATTTTCCTCTTTGGATCTCTGAAAGCAGAACTCAGAATCTCAGAGCCCCTAAAGTTGTTCTTTTTGTGCCTTGATGCCATTCTCATGACTCAACACTTCCTGGCACAGGAGAGAGGAAGCACAGCCTTATATGGTATAATTTTGGGCGTGGAGTATGCAAATTTACTATCCTCGTACGTGCACTTAAATGCGGACGGGTGGCATTCATCATTTACGCAAGTCGTTTATACACTTTTTTCCGAAGTTAAGAGCGTTTGTTGAATCTGAGAAATTTAGAATAAAAATACGAAAATGTTCTTGCATGAGGCCCAATGTCTCATAGCCTCTGCCTGGCATACAAACACAGAGCTGCTGTGTAACGCTGCAGTATGTTTTCATGTGGAAAATCATGCATGTTTAAGGCAAAGTCTTCACCTCCATCTGTATGTCCCAGCATGCTGTTGCATGCTTTAATTTGACACCCCATTACATCCCCATCTACATGTTTCGTCCACACATCTGTATGCATGTTTTTGTATTGTATACATCATCCTGTTCTCATTAGCAGGGCTTTTGATATGAAGTGATGCATTATCTACGCACCAGGCAATAGCTGATTGACTGTGGGCCGGTAATACTGTTTAGCCCCACTTAAAGCAGCCAGACTTTGATGTAAGTACATATTTCCTGGCGAAGGGGTTGTTATAATTTCAAACATTCATTGACTCATCATACGGAGTGCTGACTGTTGCGGTTCACTTGCTTTTTTTTATCTCTTACATGTGTTTCCTGGATGTGAAACCAACTATTTACCTCTCTCCTGCAAGTCATCAAGAAAACCCTCTGTGGACTGGCCTGCAGGTATATTGTTTAGTTTTTATCCTGTATGGCTAACCCCCCCCAGCATGTGCCAGTCAGAGGTATTGCGCAAAGCATTGATATACAATCCAGTTGCCACCTCCTCACAGAGCACCCCCCCTCCCCAACTGCATCATAACCCGGATGTTTAAGAAGCATGTCCAACTGGTATGTTTTGACTTGGTTTAAGTGGTGTTTAATGACAATGGACTAGCTGTTCTGTTCCGGAGCTGTGTTAAGAGTTTCTAATCAAACGTTCTGCTCCATCAATAATGCAGCGCCTTGGATCCCATGGAGGACTTAATTGTGGGTGTAGGGCAGATAGGGAAAGCCTTAGGTAGGGGTGTCTCGTTGCACTCTTTAATTAGAGACCCCCATCATGTCAAGAGCAGGAGCCCTGTGTATTTACTGTGCAGCAACGTGCCCAGCACTACTTTGGCAATAGCCCCACTGTAACCCTGCCATGAGCTACCACCCATAGCAGGCTCTTCCTGCAGGAGAGAATAAGGCAGGTAATGGTAGAGGGAGGAAGGGTTAGAGGAAACATGGAGGAGAAAGAAAAGGAATGTTCTTTGTGTATGTGGTGTTATAAAAACCCCCAATACCCAAAAGTTTGGACCATATTCAAAATGTAATTAACAACAGAATGAAAGAATGCAGAATGATTAGCAAATCTCATAAAACGTTTTTTTTTTCATGATAGAACAAATAAATCATATCAAATGGTGAAACTAAGCTCATTTCAAATTTGATTGCAGTAACAATCATCAATCCTAATCTTAATGTTAGAATGAAGTCATAAAAAGGAAAAGTCTAAAGGAGCATGTTGCAACTAATTAGATTATCAGCAGTAACGTGATTATACATAAAAAAGAGCACCTCCGAGAGGAAGAGTCTTTACAGATGTTCAACAATATTCAAAAAGTACTTCTACAAATTCTGAAGCAATTTCAAAACAATGTTCCTCTACCTAAAATTGTGAAAACCTTTGACAACAGTATTATCTACTGTTGTTAATATCCTCCAAAGATTCTGCTACTGAAATCCTTACATGGGGTAAGGAACACTTTCAGAATTCATCCTCTGTGAACACAGTTCATCCACAAATTCAGGTTTAAGCTCAATCATCAAATCCATATCCATATGTAAATATGATTCAGAAATGCTGCTTTCTTCTCTTGCTCAATGCTCCTTTGAAATGGACTGATGCAAAGTGTAAAAACTCTAATAAGACAAATTGAAATTTGAAATCATGGAGGGGAAGGATCATCTGGCTTGTTGTCAGCGCTCAGTTCAAAAGCCTGCATCTCTTCTGGTGGGGCATTAGTGGCAACTTGTCCATCTGAAATAGCACCATGAATGCTTAAAGGAATATACAGCTTAACCCTAACCCAACATTTGCTCCCATCCAGATGTCTTCTACAGGAAAAGTTTTGCGTATTTTAGCAAGACAGTGCTAAACTGCATCTATTACAACAGCATGGCTTTATAGTCGAAGTTTCCATGTGCTGGGCCGGCCTGCCTGCCTTCGAGCCGTGCAGATTCTTCACCAGCTGAAAAGTTTTGGCACATCATGAAACCCAAAATACAACAAAGAAGACACAGGACTGTTGGGCAGCTAGAATCCAATATCAGAGTGGGACAAGTTTCCTCTCTGAAAGGTCCAGCTACTGATTATTACAACAGATGGTTGTTAATAGAAGAGGTGATGTTACACATATTTTTCATGAAATAGTGTCTCACTTTCAACATTTTAATATATTTGATATGTTCTATTGTGAATAAAATGTTAGTTTGAGATGTTCAAATCCTTACATTCATTTTTTTATGTACATTTTACGTGTTACTTTTTTGGAAAGGGTTGTACTTGCAATTAATTAAAACAAAAACAGTCTAACCTCAGTAATGAGATGAATAAATTAGGCTTTTTGGTTTACTTACTTTTTCAATTTTTGCTCGATATATAAAGGCTACACTTAGTGCAACATTAAGTACTGGTCAAATTAATTAAACCGCTGACGTTTGAGAGCATAAAAAATGCTATAATAAAAAGAAAAAAAACATTAAAATCCTGTGGCTACAAGGCAACTGCTAAAACCCTTAAGACCCTTAAGTTTCAAGCCTTCAGAAAGTTTAGTCATGAAACAGTTGAAATTCATGAAAGACATTTCCAGGATGTGGAACTAATTCAATTTGGGAATGTTTATAGTCTTCAAAATGAAGTCGAGTATAATAAGATAATAGAGAATTAATCTAATTTTAGAGTTTAGTCGCTATGTTATGTCTTTGCTTTACACATTGCAACTACTCGCTTAAGCTTACACAATAAAATAAAATAGACCATGTTTAATGTTAGGAAAATATTATAGGTAAAACCGACACTTTAAAAAGACATGCTATCTCTGACTAGTCAAGATATTTATTAGATGAGATACATCTCAACATGCTTGTCTTAGAATATTCTGATTATGTAAAATTGATTAATTAGAATTTTTTTTTTTTTTAAGAAATCATCAATTCTTCATCTACAATTCAATGACGGCAATCATTTTAAAAATGGCTGTACTTCATATTTGTCCTTTTTTGTCCTTTTTTTTGGGAATGATGAGATTATACTTTTAATTCAGAGTGTACTTGTCTCTTTAAAGATATATCTAAAATGTATATAAATGATTAACAGGGGAATTCACATCACACAAAAGGGTAAAAACATGACAGCTTTCATTTTATATGAAATTATTCAAATCAAGTCAATTCTTGAGCATTGCTCCCTCAGAGACAGTCAGCCTATGTGCTTCCTTCTGTCATGGTTATTACAGCAATTATCGATAACAGGCAAACATTCCACTTCTGGATTTCCAGCTTCATGTTCTTTTAAAATCAATAACCTTCCCAGCCCTTTTCTTAAATCCTCACAAAAAAAATGACAGAATATATACGGAGTATGATGGATAATGCTGTCTGAATATGGCTCGTGTAACAGAGCTGATAAGGAGTAAAGCGGACTTGCAATTAGGATGCCTCTACTATGGATTGTGTATCATTTGAAGTGGCGACCTGACTCAATTAGACTAGCAATCTGACTATTGAAATAACTGACAGAAAAATGAGGAGAAAAGCTAACCGGATGTGATGGTGGTTACCATATCTTCTCATCCCACCAAAAGAAAAGAAGTCTATTGCTTTTGAAATGTGCTCCAATGATCTTTGACCTGATTTTATCTGACTCCGTTTTCAGGTGAAAAGCAGAAGTGCAGGCATTTCTCAGCAAGATCTTGTATAATTTGTTGTAAAGGGACGCAAATTCTCTCACATTCCACCTGGTGGCTGTTATCCATCTTAATGTTTGCAGGCAGCAAAGTGGTCAAGATGGAGAGGTTCAGAAGAAGATATCATTCAGTGTCTAATCAGTCTATCAGGCCATGGCGTGCTCGTATTTGTGAGGTGTCAGAGATGGAGGGAGACCCAGGCCAAATATCAGGTGTCACACTCAGCACCAATGAATGGACAATAGTTATCCATCAATCTTCTATGTCAGCTTGTCTCACAGCCTGAAACCAACTACAATGTCCATCTCAAAGCAATTTGATCCCTTCAAGTGACTCATTCATCAGCCTGACCTCACTTTGCAATCTAGACTGGCTTCCTTAAGAAAGAAGAGTTGGATTCAAAAGATAGGATGGGAGCAAAATATTGAATTTGAGAGAACCAATGGCCAATAGTCCAAAATATTGCTTAGAGCACAGTGGGTGAGCAATGTTCTTTATCTCTGCACCATGGTGGCTCATTTATTTTGTTGATGGATTGTTTATCAGTCAGGCAGAGTAGACCTGTATTTGAGTAGCTGGAGGGAAGTTTAAGGGGTTTAATGCAGCAGCACTGCTGCTGTAGAACAGCCATGTACATCCCCTTCAGCCAACTGACCTCATCGGGTCATCAGGACTTAAGTAAGAGTGAAAGTCGCTTTAAATGGAGCGAGGCTCCCAGGGACCAAGCCTTGGCTGAGCAGCTGCTGCTGGCCGGCGACTATTACTTTTCCAGGGGCTGACTTTGATGTTTTAACAATCCATACATATTGATTCAGACTGATAATAAACAATTTGATTAGCCTCTTTCTATAGGCTGTCATTTCAATCACTTTCAGAGCTCCGATGGAGTGGAAGTGAGGGGCTATGGAGGGAGGGAGAGATGAAGGGGCAGGGGGGTGGGCAAGAGAAATGGATAGACTAAGAGTGTGGCCAACACTGAAACAGAGAGTGGAGGGCTAGAGCCCCCTCCTCAGACAGAAAAAGGAATCCAGCCCTGATTAGGCCTCTGCCTTTGGTGAATTGGACAAGACAGCTGAGCTGCCAGGTTATTAACTCCCTCAGAAAATTCTCAGCCCTCTCTCAGGCCTGCCTGAATACTGCGATCTGGATCGATAAGCAATCTCCGGTGTGTACCAAATGCCTGCTGGATTCATTTGTCTCCCAGCACCCTCTCCCTCCACTGGACAATACACCTGCACAACTGAGCACCCCCCACCTCCTCTCTCTTCTCCTTTCTTTCCTGAGTACTCACCTCACCTCACTCCCTCTTCTCCCTCTCTTTCCTTTTTCCTCCCTCCCTCCTCACCTATCTCACGTTCACTCACTAGACTCTTTGTCACTTTTTAAATAATGACCCTGGGGCTGAAGGAACAACTGCCTACCTCTATTTCATCACGGTCAGTTCCCCTCCTGCAGGCCTGGGTGACCAAGCTGGAGAAAGGAGCATGGGCAGAAAGAGAGAGAAAGACAGAGACAGAGACAGAGTGGAGAGATAGAGGAGGGTTAGCCCACGGCCACGGGGAAGGTGGGGGCTGCAGTAGCATCATGACTGACAGTAGCACAGATGTCGCCATCAGAGCTCAATCTAGGCATATAAATGACCAGCCCATGGCAACTTTCCATTAAACATCTAAACGTACAGCTGTTGTTGAGGTTAGAATCATACATTATATGATGCTGTGCATTAAGAATCAACCATACTTTGTGTCTATTTGTCAGCTGTATTGAGCTGCTTTGCCCTGCCTGTGTGGGAGTTTGTTGCATCTTGTGAGGATAAGGCGTTCCTTTGAGAAAACTCTCAGCACTGCGTTGAGAAAAAAGCGCCCTGAATCATATTCTTTCATTTGCTCAGGTTCAGCCACCAGCCAGAGTGGCCAACATTTCTGCCATGCGTTAGGTTCTTAGTAGCTTTGCTCACAATTTGAACTCTCAGAGAGCATCACACTCAGAGAAAGTGTTTCTCTGTGGAGGAGAAGTGAAGATGGATTTACATAGTGATTGTGTTTGCTGATTTGGCAGCGCTTCAGCTGATAACTTTTAGTGATTCGCTGTGGCATTGATCTCTTGAATGGATTTATTGACAGGAGTGGCTGTAGGTGGGGGTTGAGTTGGTAGGGGAGCAGGTGGGTGGAGGGAAGGAGGGGGGGGGGGGGGGGGGGGGGCAATATGAGGACAAAACTGTAGATAGCTGTTCAAGTGAGGTTGACAGAGGATGAGCTTGGATGTTATGTGTCTATACTTTTTGACAGAGTTATTCCCCCGAAGGAGTTATAAGTCTTGCTGTTCCCCATAGCTAATTTCTGTGGGATTTTCCATTGTCTTGCCATTGTCTCCATGTGGCTGTGGAGTTGTGACCCCAGAGGGAATTGTCTGTCAGCATAGAATAAAGGCGAGGCCTTCGACCAAGGACTCCATTTCTCAGGCCTAATTGTCACAGACAATGCATGGCACAAGAAACGCAGTTTATGAAGGGTAAACCTGGCGGATGTTTAAACTTTCTTATCATTTTAATCATCCAAGGAGGTCAATCAAGCTGGAGCAACAGAGATGATTATAAGCCAAAAGAGAGAAATGCAGTTATTAAAAGGAGCACTGTAAATATTTGAGATGACTTTAATGTAGCAAAACACTCAACAGGCAGAGTGCTCCTCATAGGCAGGGATGTGAGACAGACCAAACAGGAAGTCTCTAAAAATGTAAGTTGGAGTTTTTAATCAGCCAGAGATGGCTTTCTCATCAGGGGTTGATTGCAACGGAACAGTTTTGCTTCATAATGCTTTTTCCTCTCTAAGATCACAGGCTGTGATACCATCAAAGAAAAAATTTTAATAATGCAGTTCAGCTGATAACATGATACAGAAAACTGATCTTTTGATTGTTGTAATTGCAGTTCTGCATGACCACAGCCTTATCAGTGCCATGTGATGAGCCTAACTCCCAAGAAAGCACCTTTCATCTATTAATGTTGCCTAATGTACACCACAAAGTGCTGCTTTAAAGACGATGGACCCCAGTAATGCTCCTGGAGTCAGTTCCAGTTCTCACTTTATGCCTTTATCGGCCATTTAAAACCATTTCAACCCACTCTGTAACACTATCCAGGCAAGCACTTTTTCATTAGCATCTTTTTTTTTCTTTGTTCAAGGTCATTTGTAATGTGGAATCTATAAACTTCTCAATGAGGAAAGTTATTTGAATTCTTAGATTTTAATGGCTGAGCTTAAAAATTCCCATTTCAGACCTGCAGTTTTAAAATGATCCTGCAACGTCTATGTCAGCAGATGAAATTACTAAGAGTAATTGCTCTCACACCATACAGACTTTCTCTCTCTCTCTCTCTCTCTCTCTCTCTCTCTCTCTCTCTCTCTCTCTCTCTCTCACACTCACACACACACACACACACACGCACACACACACACACAGACACGCAAACATACACTATGAGAATGCAAATACACTTCACAGTGTCTGTCATATTTCCATCATGTCTTTTGCATTTATTTTCATCACATTTTGTATAAATGCACACATATCTGGTATCAAAGGACTATTAATAAAAGCATTGACAACTTTCCAGTTTAAAGCTGGGCTTGCTTACTTCTTTGATTAAGTGTATTATTAGATATTTCAAATAATTATTCAATTTTGAGTCTGAATAAAGCACACAGGTTGAAATAAACTGCAGTTGCTGTATTTTTGTGCTCAGCTGACACATAAGAATAAATATATCTTTTAAATGTGTTCTAGCTGGTAGATTTTTCTTTGATTGATAAATAATCTGTTTTTACTCTCAGTAACTGTCACTGTTCGTTTCCCACTTATTTACCATATTCTTAGCCAGCTTCAGTGGTTAGACCAGCACAAGCTTTTACACAAGTTCTGCAACAGTTCAGTGGTGCTTCTGCATGTGACAATGACATTATGACAACAATGCTTAGCACATGTGTGTAAACAAAAAGTGACATGGAATCCGATATCAGCTCCCTCACTCCCATAGCCACATATCTGATAACTATATACTATGATCTATAACCACTCACTGAAGGGACACAAATCAAATTTGAAAATTGGTATTGATTGAATTTCTGTGTACACACAACCATGGGAAAAAAATGGTAAAATCAGCTGGAAAAACTGATTTGTGTCATTTTAGTATTGTAAAGTTAACACTAGCCAGTGTGTTCAAAAGAAACAAATCCATTACCATTAGTTTGTGAGTGTAGCTGAGGACAAACTGACAGTGTTAGCATGATAAAACACCACTGTGTCTTCATCAGAGTCGTCTTCTTCTTATTCCTCTCCATTTCAACTGAATTTATCTACATTTAGATATCTTCATTAGAGCCAAAGTGGACACAGACATCTTGCTAACTTCAGAAAATAAAAGTAAATTAGAAACATGTAGCAAGTATAACTTTTGAGAAAACACAACAAATTCTTCATTTCAGCCAAAGACTTGCATTGTATCTTGAATATGAATCCAGTATGCCTAATGACGATATCATCACCTCTAGAGGAGGGGGATGTTTTTTCCTACTCTCCAGAACTTCAGTGATGCATGGGCCTTGTTAGCCTGTTCATGATATAAAGCAATTACATAATCCTTGTTTTGCATATGTATCGCAGTTTTATGTTCAGATATGTGAGCCTTTGAAGATTTTGTTTGTCCCATATAAACCAGACCAAAAGCACCTTTCAAAATATAAACAATGCGTGCTACTGCAGCTGATAAATGATTTAATGCAATTTTTTTCATCTATTGTCGCATCTTAAAGAGTTTTCAGTTGGTTTCAAATTAGGTTAAACTACTTATGCACACATATCATAGGTTGACTATAATTGTGCCTTTCAGTTCTGTGTCCACTTTGACTTGGATGAGGACACAGCAATGTTGAAGAGTTAGTCTGTTGGGATAAGTAAATCAGAGAGCTTCATCCTCCATTACTCTAAGATGGTAGAACCTGTTGCTTAAAGTATCTGAGTAATACATTAACAACTTGTTGAGATTCGAAACGTATCTAAACTTCACACAACACCACAATACATGTGTTGTCAACATTTGATAAGATGGTGGCTAGTTAGCATTAGTATTTGCATGGTTGCTTATGACACATCTTAATCCTACTGGTAGAAAATTGGTCGGTGGTCCCTCCTCTTCTACTGTGTGATAAGTGTACCATGTTCCAAAAAGTATTTTTGACAATTTTCAATACATTATCCAGTTCCTCTATAGCTCTATTAGTGTGAATTAACCTATGCACACAGAACGGGAGGAGTAAGTTTGGAAGAACGTGATGAGAGGTAAAACAAAAGTCTAATCTCACACAGCTACTAGAAAGGCTTAAGACTCTTTTGAGATGCCTGCTTCCTGCTTCGTCCTGTGGACGCTTACTCTACCTGCTCTCTGCTTGCTTTGCTTATTTTATTGATTTTATTGTGATTTTTCCCCTTTTTTTTCCATGTGAGCCTACCCGCGATAGCTTCTGGACACATATAAATCTCCGAGTTTAAAGGGTTTTTTAACAGAAACAGCAACATTTTTTATATTTCTTTATCTTCAGCGCTCCGTGTGCGTGGCCTACACACAGCTGAAGCCTGATCTACAGTGTATGGGCACCTAGCACTCAGCTAAAGCTAAATAGCCTGGAAAGGTGCAACCGTTAGGCTAACTAGCAGCAAGATGCCTCCCTTCTCCACAGATGACTACTACAGCCTACTGCAGAAGATTGCAGTACTGGAGACAAAAATCCATCGCTTAGAAGTAAATGTGGAGGTAAATGGACTGTGTGGAAATGAAACAACCTTGCCATTGATTCAGAATAGTGGAGACGAGCAAGCTAACACACAGCTAAGGAGCACAAATAACACGACCAAGAAAGCAGACTCTGTGCACTATAATAAATCATCGAATAATAATCCTCCCTGGAACCATCTCGGTGCAAAACCAAAAAGTGAATCATGTCTCCTGGAAGTGGGAGGACGTATCACAGGCAGGGCACAGCGAGCTGAAATATGTGAAACCGACTGGCCTTCACTTCCCACGAGACAGAGGAGCTCTTCTACCCCTGTACAAGGGAGGAAACAGGACTGGACATCCGTGAATGGGAAGGTTAACAACAAACTTCCAAAACAACCGAGTGTGAAACTGCAGAACAGATTTGCTCCACTATCGAAGGACTCTGGATCTCTATTGGATGACCATCCATCCCAAAGCAGCAAGGCAAGGACTGAAAACCTGTCAAAAAGTAAAAGGCCACAGGGAAGCTAGAGGCTGGGCCTGAAACTCTGATTGTGGGTGACTCTGCCGTAAATGATGTACAAAGGATGTGCGGTAAGAACACTGAAGTCCTCTGCTTTCCTAGGGATATGGTCAACGATATGAAGGAGAGAATTCCTTAAATTGCAGATGAATATCCAACTGTGACAAACATCGTTCTGCATACAGGGTCAAACGATGTGTCCAAGCAACAATCTGAGGTTCTGAAACAGGACTTTATTGGATTATTAAACACAATGAGCTCGCTGAATGCAGCTGTATTCATCAGCGGACCTGTACCACCCGTCAGAGGAGGAGAGGAAAGATTCAGCAGGTTGTTGGCACTGAATAAATGGCTTTTATCGGCATGTGCTGACCACTCAGTGCATTTTATTAATAATTTTAACATTTTTTTGGGAACGCAGGCATCTTTTTAAGGCAAATTGATTGAATTTTAACAAGACAGGGGTGAAACTGTTCACCTCCAACTTATTTTACTTCCTACGTCATCCATCTGTGCTCGGTGCCAAGACTGAGATAAACGAGGAGTTATCTCATAGAAAGGAACAAACAAAGCCCAGCAGAAACCCTGAGGAGGAACTCCATCTGCGCCCACCCAAGAAGAGCTTCGGAAAGGAGAGACATCAGAGGCAAGCAGAGGGGTCCTTATTTGCCCCCAACCCTCTCAACAGCACCAATGACCAGGACCAGGGACCAGGACCTTCCCCAGGCCCCCAAAGCCCTGACAGGTCATCGCGCTCCTCACCCTTTCTCCCTCCTCCCCTCACCTGAAATTCACTGAGCAGATGATGGAGCGGGTCAACGCTGGGCTCAGATCTACCCCCCAGCCCAATCCCCACCAGAGCGGCCAAAGATTCGCCACCGAGCCCCTCCCCTAGCAGAGCAGCCGAAGCAACGGCGCCCAGCCCCACCCCCTCCTGTCCCTCCACGCCGCCATCATGTTCTGTCTCCGCAGTCTGATGTGTGATGTGTAGAGGGTCCGGGCTGCAAGGATTATGGCAGTTGGGACTTTTCCCAGGACAAGCTGGGACCCTGTTTGTTAGAAGGTTTTAAAATTTCTGTACTTTTAGGTGACAGAAGGAGGTGTGGTCCAGTCAAAACACAGAGAGTTGCACTCTAAAAGATCTTTAAATAAAGTAAACATACCCTGTGTGCCACAAACTGCTCCCAAACACGAGGGGGCAAATAATACCTCTAAAACACTCAATTTGGCTTTATTAAATGTTAGGTCTTTAGCTGGGAAAACATTTTTAATTAATGATTTTATCACTGAGCACACCCTGGATTTTATGTTTTTAACTGAAACTTGGTTAGACCAAAATAACAGTGTTGCTGTTCTCATTGAGTCGACCCCTCCTGGTTACAGCTTTATCAGTGAGGCCAGAGTGAGCAGGAGAGGAGGAGGGGTGGTAGTCTTATTTAATGAATCATTTCAATGTAAGCAGTTATCTCCTGGAAGTTTTCAGTCCTTTGAATATGTGGCTGTACAGCTGAAGGCCTCATCCAGAGTCCTGTTTCTGAATGTTTACAGGCCCCCCAAATACTGTGCAGACTTGTTTGATGACCTCGGTGAACTGCTCTCTATGATCTGTGTTGATTTTGACTGTGTAATTATTGTTGGTGATTTCAACATCCATGTGGACAACCGTCTTTAAAGATCTCTATAGATCTTTAACCAGGTCTTCTCTTTAACACCTGCCCTGTCCAGGGGTTCAGTCAATGAGCTCGTCAGTAGCTTCAATGCTAAAATGTTAAATGTTATGGATGCTATTGCTCCCATTAAGGTGAAGGTTATCTCTGTCTCCATGGCGAAATTCCACACTGGTGAAAAATGGGAAAAGAGAGTGTCGGAAAGCTGAGCACAGATGGAGAAAAACAAATCTCCAGGTTCATTATAACATCTATAAAGAGAAACTTCACTCTTATAATTTACAACTGAGGAATGCAAGAAAGTCCTACTTCTCTGACATCATCACCAAAAATAGTCATAATGCTCGGGCCTTCTTTGCTACAGTTGACAGGCTAACAAACCCTCCTGTGTTAGTGGCAACTGAACTTCATTCCACCATGGCCTGCAATGACTTTACCAAATTCTTCATAGACAAAATCCAAAATATTAGACAAGCAGTTGGTACATCAGCAGCAGGTTCAACATATGTACCGTCTCCACCGAAAACCCGTTTAAACACCATGACCCAACCCATTAACAGCAAAGACCTGGAGGACATCTTACGTCAGCTGAACTCCTCCTCTTGCTGTTTAGACATCCTGCCAACAGCTTTTTTCAAAAGGGTCTCAAAGATTTTGGAGTCAGACCTGTTACTGATCGTGAACTTGTCTTTAATGTCGGGTGTGTTTCCAGAGCCACTAAAAACAGCTGTAATCAAACCTCTGCTAAAAAAGAACAATCTTGACAAGACACAAATGAACAACAACAGGCCTATCTCAAATCTCCCATTTTTAACTAAGATCATTGAAAAAGTGGTTTTTCAACAGCTTAATTACTTTTTAAAACAAAATAACTGCTATGACACCTTCCAGTCAGGTTTTAGACAGAACCACAGCACTGAGACTGCTCTGACCAAAGTGTTTAATGACATATGTCTGAATACAGACGGTGGAAAAATGTCAGTCTTAGTTTTACTAGATCTCAGTGCTGCATTTGATACAGTTGACCACAATATATTATTGAAACGACTGGAAAACTGGGCAAGTCTTTCCGGAACTGTACTAAACTGGTTCAAAACATACTTAGAGAACAGGAAGTACTTTGTGTCAATAGGTAACTTTACATCTGAGCACACAAGAGTCACATGTGGAGTTCCCCAAGGTTCCATCCTGGGACCTCTTCTGTTTAACACCTACATGCTCCCACTGGCACAGATTATAAAACACAACAAAATAAACTACCATAGCTATGCAGATGACACGCAGATATATATTACAATGTCACCAGGAGACCGGGGCACTGTACAGGCTGTTGGTAAATGCATTGAAGAGATTAATGACTGGATGTGCGACAACTTTCTCCAGCTAAACAAAAACAAAACTGAGGTAATTGTCTTTGGAGCCAAAGGGAAACAATTAAAGGTCACCACAGAACTTCAATCTATACACCTAGAAACTACCAACCAGGCCAGAAATCTGGGTATAGTGATGGACTCAGACCTAAATTTGGAAAAACACATTAAGGCAGTAACAAAGTCAGCCTACTCTCACCTTAAGAATATATCAAGGTTAAAAGATCTGATGTCTCCGCAGGACCTGGAAAAACTAGTCCATGCATTCATCTTTAGTAGGCTTGACTACTGTAAGAGCATCTTTACAGGTCTACCTAAAAAGTCAGTTAGACAACTGCAGCTTATTCAGAACTCTGCTGCTCGAGTCCTCACTAAGACCAAAAAAGTGGACCACATCAGTCCAGCTCTGAGGTCTTTACACCGGCTGCCTGTCCATCAGAGGATAGACTTTAAAGTTCTGATGCTGATCTATAAAGCTCTGAATGGTCTAGGACCAAAATACATCAGTGGCCGCCTGACCCAGTATGAACCTTCCAGACCCCTCAGGTCATCTGGATCCAGTCTTCTATCAGTTCCCAGAGTCAGAACCAGACATGGAGAAGCTGGATTCAGCTTCTATGCTCCACATGTCTGGAACAAACTTCCAGAAAGCCTCAGATCAGCTGAAACACTCAGTGTATTCAAGTCCAGGTTGAAGACACACCTATTTTCAGCTGCATTTGAATAAAGCTCCAAATCTGAAGCTTGAGTTTCAAAACTTAATCACATTTTAACTACTGATTTTATTTGATTCTATCTATTGTTCTTATTTCTTTCTTTTTTGTTTAAAATTTAAATCGTGCTTTTTATTTCTACTGTTTTAATGTATCTGTAAAGCACTTTGAATTGCCTTGTAGTTGAATTGTGCTATACAAATAAACTTGCGTTGCCTTGCCTTTATGAAATAAACCATGTCAACATCAAGAACAATCCAAGGAAATTTATAGTCATACTGGAAATAATGGCAGAGAGCAGAAAGATTGTACAGTGATTTGGTTGTAAAATTTTTTTAATTATTTCTTTAAAATGACATCATGTAAACAGGTCAAAACAGAAAAACAATAAGACTGGTACAGACTGGGAAAGTTTGCAATCATTATGTTGCAAAGAGGTCTTTGGAGATCCAAGTCATGATCTTTTACCAGATCCAACCAAGTCGTTATGGAGCTTGAATATAACCAAACAATAAATATAATAAATTTAATCAATAAGATAAGTAAATAAGGACAGCAACAAGGACAGCCAACACAGGATTTGATCCCTGTACCTCTAGTGTTTGAGTGCAGCCACCACCACCCCCTCTTTACTCCAGACTTTGTTGATATCTATGGAGTCCCCCTATCTCTATCTAAAGCGATAACTATACTCATAGTTATAGCTATCTATAATATTGTTTTTGCAGAAACTGACTGTCATTTTGGGAATCATTGGTAATCAACCTATTCTGCAGTTAATTTATGATCATATGTTGAAAATGTGAGAAAATTACATTTTGTTTCCATTAATTGAGAGTTTGTCCTCTTATGGTTACCTTGTGTAAAGAAAACTCTGTGTATCTTCCTCTCTCTATCTCACATTGTCCCTTCCTGACAGTGACGGTAATGTGAGAGTAGGTGAGCCACCCTCAGGGCTCTGTACATCCATGTCTTCCTCAATATAAATCAGCACTTGTCATCACAGACTCATATCACACTCTCTGATCCCATGTCCCCTCTACAGATTCTTCCTTGTTGTTCAGTATCCGATATGCCAGTGGCCAGAGTATTAAACCTGTCCAGTCTCACCGGCAGTGTCTCCCTCTCTCTCTGTCGCTTTCTTTTCTCCCTCCTAGACCTGTAGGTGCTCCCGCGTGGTGAAGTTAAACAGATGTGACTGCATTAGATTCAGCCCGGACAGCAGCACACCTCTGCTGCCCTGAATGCATTCTATAATTATCCACCGCACCTTGTATCAGGAAGTCAGCTCATGTCAAAAGTGCAAGTGAAAGCTGGGGTCACTGTCAGGAAAATGAGTCCAATGGTGACAAAGGGCCAAAGAAGCCACACAGGAATGAAAGACGGTTTAGCTACTGTTATCAGATACGTACTGTCTAACTGCAGCAAGGCCCAGTTTGCTGCTTTTATTGCAGCCACAAATTATTGACATTTTACAACAAACGTATATACTGCATTCTTCTTTGTCCTGTATTATTTTTGAGGTTCTTCTTGACTCTGGATCGAGCCAGTCACTTTTTTAATATAAGTGATTTTTACCTGTTAATGGGTAAAAACATTAAAAAAAAAAATAAAATCGGCATTTGGTGGTCAGAGGGGTTGGAGGATGGTGCTGCATGTCTGACTGACAAGTGGGAGAGTCAAGATCAAGTCTCTTCGTAACCACTAACCTTCAAGTAACTTTATTTTGAAATGTTTTTCTATTCAATCGCTGTGTCCTTGAATTTTCCCTCAATGCTTTATTTCTGTTTAAGTTTCTGCAATAACAAATTTATTAGGCTTGGGCAACAGTTTCAGATGTTAAAACTATTTTATCAAGTTTAAGAACTAAAGGAGGACAATGATGTGGAAACCCACTGTCTCATTATAATTACCCATTCTGTTGACTACTGATGGTGTAGGTATCCTTCTGTAGTAATTTTTCACACCAATGTTTCCTGACAAAATAACTGTATGTTACGTTGTTGTTCTGAGGACATGCTGAGATACCAACAATAATAGCTTCTCTATGAGGTTTCAAAGGGTGAGCCAAAAAAATATAATGGTGTAGTGTTCACAATGGTAATGCTAAAATCTTGTTTGGATGCAGATATCATGTGTGGAAGGTGAACGTGGGGGTCCAAAAATTTGAAATGTGGCACAACCTACGAAAAATACCAATGGACTGTCTAGAGAAGCTGGGCCCCAGGATCAATCGGCTATTCTTGTAGTTGAGTAATTCGTGCTCTACCAACCAAGCCAAAGCCAACAAGTGTTAGAGCCCTCTTTGCGATATCATAAACCCTTTGTGATATAATCTGAAAGTGTGTTCCAAAGTGTTGCCATGACAGACAGAACATATTAAGAAATGGTTAATGGTACAGAAACAAAATATCTGGCTAATGTTGCTACGCTTCAGCTGGTCCTTTCTCATACAGAGGACTCAGTTAATGTAGGTCTGTAACTTAAAAAATAAAGAAACAAGCAAAGGTTTAATTTGATGCCTTATTATTTAACACACATTATTTTGATGGAGGACAAGCAGAGGCATTGGTCTGCATTCATCCAACCACTCTGATTTTAGCCTTATTGATTTTTGATTTAAGAAGCAACAGTCAGTAAATACCACCCAATCAACGGCTAAGAACATAACAAAGATTGGACAATTTGAAGTAATCAATACAAAATATTCTCTGATTTGCAGGCACTCAATGACTGCCATGAATCAGGCATCATAGCAAGCAGGTTAGTTTGCAATAAAACAAAGGCCAGCGACAGCCAAACTATAAGGGATGAATTAAAGGTCTGAGGGAGGAAGTGCCGACCAGTGTGGTAATGAGACAGAATTATTGGCCACAGATTCCGTCCCGCTTCTTCTGCAAAAGCTGTCAACAACTAATGGGCTGCAGTGAGTGCTGTTATTTGTCATCCTGCTTCCTGTCAACATATTTACTCACTTATTTATTGCCTTGATGCAATATCATTATTTCCTTATGTTAAACACCCTTGACTAGTAAAGATCCCCTCTGCAAAGGACTGAATATGGATGAAAACAGAGGAAGCCAGTCTTGAACTCTAGACCTGCACCTTAAGAAATATGGGCAGTACTATATCAAACTGCAAGACCTTTAGGTAATTTAAACTAAGGGTCACATGGCCAACAGGAATCAGAATGCTCTTTGTAAACTAAAACTTTTTCTTTTTTTGGTCTTCACAGAGGCTGTTTCCATTCAGGGCAGTTGAGTTTCATCCTGTCATTGCAGGAACTTGAACCCCCCACGCTTAGCCTTAATGGACTGACCAGATAGATGATTCTGACAGCGACCTGCATGTACAAGTGCTTTTGATACTATCATCCACCATGGGGTCGGGCTACTTTATCAGAAGAATTACTTAAAGTGCCTCTTATTTCATCATCCAGGATGTCAACAAGATGACATTCTTTTAATTTATACACACCCAAAACAATCACCACTACATACATCACACCACGGCCTTTGAAAAATCACTGTAAGGAGCCCAGGCCAGGTGCTGAGTCATTAACCCATGCCATGGACTGAGAGCGAGGTCATTATTGTAGGTTCCTGTAACATTTGTCTGTGAATGGCTTTTGTTATTTGATCTCTTCAATGTGACACTATCTACACATACAGAATTCATGCATTAAAGAAAAGAAAATTCCTCATCGACTGGGCAGCTAGAAAGGGTTAAGGAATATATTCAGTATAAGGCTTCAGGTTAACCAAATTAAACTAATGATTTTCCTCCCTTGAAGTGCTGTTGTTTTTGTTGTGTTAATTCCTCCTCAATTGCATGCTGCCCAGGAAATATTTTAGCCTATGTTGTCACACCAAAGTCTAGCAACTGTAACTGGCTCATGAGATGAAGCTTTTGACTTCACCAAATGGGTCGCTGGTGTATATTGGCTCATAGAAGGACTCATACATCTTATGTAGATATTTTCAAGGCCATCTCAAAAGAAAAAACAGTTCAAATGTACAGCTGGCTGTAATGTTTAGCATCCCAAACTAACTAGCTTCCCCCTATGCGTGGCCTAGCTCAACATTACTTCCAAGACAAAAAAGCTCAGCAGTATGCAATATACTATCCAGTAGGGATGTCCCGATCGGAATCGGACGTTACATCCCGATCAGGGATCACATATATATCTATATATGTGTATTTATTCTCATTATCTTTTTTTGTCAGAACTATAATATTTCAAAACAATTGGGAAAAAATAACAGCTTAGTATTTACTGTTATGTCGTGGTACAGAGTCAGACCGTCTCAACTCCACACAGAAACAACGCATGCGGCATGACGTCACTTTGCTGCATGCCGTAAAGCGAAGCAGAAGACGGCAGCAGCTTGAAGCTGGGGGTGGGAATGTCTGCGGTGCGGAGGTATTTTAAAAAATGAGGGACATCCTGGATCTGTTTCTTCACTGTTCTTCTTTTTTTTAATGTACTGTAGAAGGATCGTATCGAGACTCGGTATCGGCAGATACTCAAAATCAAAAACCTGATCGGGACATCCCTGCTATCTAGTACCAGGCATATTTTGGTTTTGCTATTTTGTTTCATACTTTACAATAATTTTTAGCAGCCATAACTGAAATCAGTTCAAGTCTGGCTCCATGTGTGAATGTGTGCTTAAATCTAAGGAGAACCAAAGAGAATTTCAGTTTATTTGCTTGAAGTGATCATAGAAATGAGGACATTTTAGAAAAGTACTCCCATTCTATCGCAGATTTCTGGTGTTGATCGTTAAATGGCAAACAAGCATAAACTGCTCAGACTTTTGGAATTATTCCTTCACTCTTACTAAAATTAATATTCAAGAATCGACCTGCAGCCTGGTTGAAAGGTATTTTGGAGTTCATTGAGTGGGTGTTCAGGAACACGTTTTAACACTACACATGATAAGTAGCTCACTTTTTCCTTGTTTAATCTATTCTAAAATCTATCCTACTAATGAACAACCTATGCGATTTGTCTGCTTTTCACCACATCAAGCTTAAATATGTGTACACACCTGGCCTGTTAACTTTATCTAAAGGCTGGTATTTGCTCTGTACAAGAAATAAAAACCTAACTTACGGTGCAGATAGAAAGAAAACCCTACAACATGGATTTTAATCATGTGGTGAAGAGGTGTGTACTGGTACAGTACTGACTCCTCTGACTTTGCTTACCCTTGGCAAGGTTTCTGCGCCCTATGATCCAACATCTGAAGAGCTGATAAAAACCCTTCAGTTGCCTCAAAGCAGCTGTGAGGCTTAACATTGTCAAAAAGGGTTTTTTATTTCCCTACCGTTTCGACCTCCTGTGTATATTTTATTGAGCTGTTCTCATCCCACAGCAGCGCACCGTACCCATAAGCCGCCCAAAATGTATTTCGAAGCTCATTAATACAGGACGTCCACGCTTGGAACATGTAGCATCCTTTTTTAGAGACACTTGTGAAAGACAGCGAGGGCTATGGCGAAGGGATCAGAAATCGTTGTTTTTGATATTCAACGAGCTTTTCATCTTTTTTTTCTGCTGCAACACCACATGAGAGGATTAGGAAAGTTAATGAATTATCCTCACAGGGGCTAAGACAGTGTGTGTAAGCTGCATTATCCCACGTCTCATAATATGGAGCTGTTTGAATTCATTGAACTGTGGGCTGAATTTTCCCACACTGATCTGAACCAGTTCAAAATTGTACCTGGTTCTTTTCTCTATGCTCAAGATGACAATCTGAAAGTCTTGTATCTTTGTAAGACAGAAATATTGTCAAACTCAACCTAAAGGGAAAGTTGACTGCTGGAGGTGATGTTCACAGTAGCCTTTCCACTACTCTACAAACTCTTTCTCTGATCTAATCAGGTGTGTGTCTTTGTGTGTGCTTGTTGTGGAGGCTTGAGTCAGTGAACCCCCGGGGCAGTTAATGTAGGAGATTATATGATCCCAAACTTCTTCTAAGTGAAAACAGTCCACAAAAGTGAAATATCGCTTTAAGAAGTCGCCTCTTGCCATTGGCGTCTGTTTGCTCAACTCCCAGAGGCAGCCCAGGATCAAATGCACCAGCACAAATGATAATAACACAGCAAGACCTTTCTATTTTTCCAAATTAGGTTGAGCCCCAGATCAGTGCCCTTGAGGCCAGCACTGAGGCTCTGATTCTTCCCCAAAGATTGTTCTCTTCAGTTTTCTATCATATAAGGCAAATATCAAAAATGTGATTTGAATCTTGGAAAAAATTAAAGCTGAAGGGCACCAGAAGGAGGACCAGTGTAGTGCGGTAGGTGACAACACAGCACCTCGCTTGAACTCTCTTTTACAGGTATCGATTGAGTCTGTTTAGCTCACTGTCAGCTGGCTGGACTGCAAGTCAAACCCAGGGGATACTGCGCCCAGAATCACTGAGCTGCAGACCAAACTGGCCTTGAGGTTAATTGAAGTCCCTCAAGTGACTCAAGTGCCCTCTTTTTAATGGGTCAACCAATAAAATGTTGGATTTCTGAACAGCGATGGGAAAAATGTATCCTCTTATGTGCTTTTTTTTCTCATAGTCCCTGTTCTTGAGAGGGGAACTCGGATGTGACCGGGCTAAAAAACACTCCGCTTCCTGAACTTGAACAACAAAAGACACATCTTGAGCAGGGTTAGGCCAATAATAATATGGCTCGCTCTTATTTCCTGTGATTTTTTTTTTCCTTTCCTCTTTCTTCTTCTTTTTCTTTTCTTCCTGATAATACAGCCAAGTAGATTGTGCTCGGCAGCAGTAGTTTGTGAGAAAGTAAATATTTGGGAAGCTGATCAAGACTCTTTTTAAACACAATAATTTTGCCATTTAGTTAAACGCTTATTCAAAACAATTTTATTTTCAATCACTAAATATTAAGTTCACTACCTGTCTTTCATAAATATTTGTAGGATCTGGCCCAGAATGAGATTAGACTCTTTTTAAAATACAGGTACGCCGCATGCATCCACAGTTCAAAATGTGTCAACAGCACCTTCAAACCTCACTAACACAACATCTATCACAGAAACATGTATTTTGGTGCAGCCAGTGCTCTTACTATGTAACTGTGAATAACATTGCTGAGTTAGGAGCTGTGCAACTACGAATCAAGTTTTTTGTTTGTTCCATATCGAATAATAAATCAAAGGTGTCAAATATCAAAACCATCCATCCATCCATTATCTTCCGCTTTTCCGGGGATCGGGTCGCGGTGGCAGCAGCCTAAGCAGAGAAGCCCAGACGTCCCTGTCCCCGGCCACTTCCTCCAGCTCTTCTGGGGGGACCCCGAGGCGTTCCCAGGCCAGCCGAGAAACATAGTCTCTCCAACGTGTCCTGGGTCTTCCCCGGGGCCTCTTCCCAGTGGGACGAGCCCGGAACACCTCACCAGGGAGGCGTCCAGGAGGCATCCTAACCAGATGCCCGAGCCACCTCATCTGACTCCTCTCGATGCGGAGGAGCAGCGGTTCTACTCCGAGCCCCTCCCGGATGACCGAGCTTCTAACCCTATCTCTAAGGGAGAGCCCAGACACCCTGCGGACGAAACTCATTTCGGCCGCTTGTATTCACGATCTCGTTCTTTCGGTCACTACCCACAGCTCGTGACCATAGGTGAGGATAGGAACATAGATTGACCGGTAAATCGAGAGCTTCGCCTTCTGGCTCAGCTCCTTCTTCACCACGACGGGCCGGTGCAGAGCCCGCATCACTGCGGACACCGCACCGATCCGCCTATCAATCTCCTGTTCCATTCGTCCCTCACTCGTGAACAAGACCCCGAGATACTTGAACTCCTCCACTTGGGGAAGGATCTCATTCCCGACCCGGAGAGGGCATTCCACCCTTTTCCGGCTGAGGACCATGGTCTCAGATTTGGAGGTGCTGATTCTCATCCCAGCCGCTTCACACTCGGCTGCGAACCGCTCCAGTGAGAGCTGAAGGTCACGGTCCGACGACGCCAACAGAACCGCATTGTCCGCAAAAAGCAGAGACCCGATTCTGAGGTCGCCAAAACGCTCAACGCCCTGGCTGCGCCTAGAAATTCTGTCCATAAAAATTATGAACAGAATCGGTGAAAAAGGGCAGCCCTGGCGGAGTCCAACCCTCACAGGAAACATGTCAGACTTACTGCCGGCAATGCGGACCAAACTCTGACACAGGTCATACAGAGACCGAACAGCCCATATCAAGGAGTCCGGCACTCCATACTCCCTGAGCACCCCCCACAAGAGTCCCCGTGGGACAAGGTCAAACGCCTTCTCCAAGTCCACAAAACACATGTAGACCGGTTGGGCGAACTCCCATGCTCCCTCCAGGATCCTGCGGAGGGTATAGAGCTGGTCCACTGTTCCACGGCAAGGACGAAAACCACACTGCACCTCCTGAATCCGAGATTCAACTATCCGGCGGATCCTCCTCTCCAGTACCCCCAAATAGACCTTGCCAGGGAGGCTGAGGAGTGTGATCCCCCTATAGTTGGAACACACCCTCCGGTTCCCCTTTTTAAAGAGGGGGACCACCACCCCGATCTGCCAGTCCAGAGGCACTGCCCCCGATGTCCACGCGATGCTGCAGAGGCGTGTCAACCAAGACAGCCCTACAACATCCAGAGCCTTGAGGAACTCAGGACAGACCTCATCCACCCCCGGGGCCTTGCCACCGAGGAGTTTTTTAACCATCTCGGCAACCTCAGCCCCAGAAATGGGAGGCCCCACGTCCGAGCTCCCCAACTCTGCTTCCTCTTCGGAAGGCGTGTCGGTAGGATTGAGGAGGCCCTCGAAGTATTCCCCCCACCGACTCACGACGTCCCTAGTTGAGGTCAGCAGAGCCCCACCCTCATATCAAAACTAAATTGAAATTATTGGAATGGGCTTTATTTACATTTTATAGTGTTCCACCCATTTTAGAAATTGTGTTGTCAATTTTGCCCTGATCAGCCAGCCTGAATTCCCTTAAAATAGACACATCAACATTTCTGAAGCAGTCATGTGACCTAATATTAGCCAAGCAAAACCATTGCAAATGGTGGCTTTACAGATTATCTCTGGTATAAAGTTACCTCAGGTGTTCAGTTTGTTAGTTTCTAAGTTCCTCCTCTGTGTCTATAACTGTGCTGCGCTCAACTAGACTTTTTATGTCGACAGAGTGCCAACCAAGCAGTCGTGCACATTTAACTTGTGTTATGATTATTGCCCTTTAATAAGACTGCTGTCCTTGTCTCTGTGTACAAGCTTGGGAAAATCGATTTATAGGTTGTAGTACATCTAACTTTGCTACATCATGTGGCAACATGCCCCCTTTTAGTTTGTTGTTTTTGGGCTTCTTCCTTGTTCAACAATATGTCACAGAACAAAAAATAGAGGGTGACCATCTACGTCCCAGTTCTATCTGGACACCCCTTGGGCACTTGAATCAATGCTCCTTGAGTGAAAAAACCTTTAGCATGGCTGTGGTCACTGGTCATGGGACAGGGAGTGCAACAACTGTATGTCATCTTAAATCAAAGGCTTTTGGTTTCAACTGGGATCTTTGAGAACTTCCAAAGAATCTGTAGACCAGTTCAAGACATTTATAAAATTGGCAAAACCTTTTACTTTTGAACCAAAGAATTGCAAAGGCAGGTTAGAAGTGCAACTTAATCATCAAAAAGTGAAAAAAAAGTACTTTCAGAATAGATAACTTGTTGTTATTAAGTTTTTCTTGATTACCTAACTTCTAACCCTCATCTAAAATATAGACCATAAGGAATGCTGTTATACATGTTTTTTTCAATCAAATGCAGAAACACTGCAGTTACACGTACTATAAATGGGAAATGATAAATAGCTTACCACGTCTGTTGGCCATGATATTGTACGACATGATTATTACATCAAAATCTAACATATGGACACAAACTTCACTGAAAAATCCATGTTTTTGGGCCTGAATTCCAGTCGTCTCTGTAAATGGCAGAAATACATTTATCTCTCTTCTCTTTACAGTTTACTTTTTTTATTTTGGAAAAAGAAAAAACCTCAACTTCTCCATAAATCTGTTGGTACGTTCAACTGCACAACAGCACCAGGTATGCAGGTATAGCAGGAGAGCGGTCACATGTCTTATGGCATAATGTGCATTCCCTCAACTGACAAACAATTCGGCAAATTAGGTCTCTGCAGAGATATGTATTGGACATTTTTTACCTCAGTGGATGTTGGACATGTTCTGTGTGCTTCTTTTCTTTTTTTCTACAGATGCATTGTATTTTGTGGTTAAGCTCTGTTGTTACCAGCTTCTTCTAATTCTGTGTACCAACTTCTTCTGTTAAGCCTGGGATGGGACCTGCGGAGCTTGTGCTTAATGCCTAAGCCAGTTTGAGCCTACTGCACATATACATGCAACAGTAATTTGACTTCCCGTTGTGAAATGTAGGTCTGGTAGTCCAACTTTGAAAAAATTAAGTCAAGTAAGATTCCACATGAACTAACGTTCATATTTAACTTAAAGGGATAGTCTTTTGACATGAAGCTGTATGAACATTTTCTTACCCCCCACTGCGTGCTGTGAGTCGATTTCCAGCCTAATTTTGGCGTTGACAAGGTTGTCCGGCTAGTTGGCTGGGGCCACAAAAATAAAGCGTTTTGCTTCTCAAAACAATATGTGTAAAAAAAAAAACTAAAGGAAAAGGGAAAAGTTAAGACTGCTAAATTAAAATGCATTATGATCAGTAGATTAATAATCCATCGCTTTTTGGGTAAAAGAGACTAAAAAGATTAAGAGGATTAAAAGACGATCTGTGTTTAAAATGCTGTCTTATTTAACTTCTTTAATGTTTTTGGGAAATGCAACTTAAATTAAAATATGCCGTGTTTGCTTGTTTACATAAGTTTCACTTTCTTTGCCGTAAATTTTGAGTACCAGTTTGTGATAGGAGGATCTGTTCATGATTGCTAATGCCTCGTTCAATCTGCATACGTTCGTCCATTACAACATTGGATTTAGCTACATCGTGTCCCTGTCGTACTTCTATTTCCCCTTTTTCAGGTAAGAACGAGGGTTGTATTGTGTTCGAATTATTTATGTTTATTACTGTAAGCAACATGCAGAGAGTAAATGTTAATGACTGTGGTAATTTCAGTATGCGTGTGTTAAGCAGGCTAAACGTGACGTGTTGCTCCAGTGTAGCCTGTATGCTAACTGTGTCATGCGGACCGAAGTTAAAGCGTGGTTGTAATGTAACGCCGCCGCCATTTTCTCTTTGTATTTGGTTTATATTGTTAATAATATAAAAGTGATATTGTTGCAGGTTAAGAAAAATTAGTGTTTAATGTGGAGAGGCCAGATACTTTGTATGTTTAAGTGCAACACTGATATTGAGATTAAAATGTTGTGTATTCTGAATTAATAATAACTAAAAAATAGTTTTTAATAGCATTGCAGAACATTTCCCAATTGTGCAGTTTTTAGAGAGACATTATGTCGTGCAAAGGGAAAATGAACATGTTAATTGTAATAATGTGTAGAAATGTTATTATGCTGTTCATGGTTAATGCATTACAACATTGGACTTGACTAAAGCTACATCGTGTCCGCGTCGTACTTCTATTACCCCTTTTTCAGGGGCGTATATGCGTTAAAAAGATACATTTGCATCACGAAATCGTTCTCCAGGAAAAAGTCAGACCTCACAATCGCTTGGCGCTATTTTCTCTCCCTTAGTATCACTGCGTGCTGCCACCTACCGACAGTCGCGCCTGTTACGGTGTTTACTGCTCGGAAGCAGGGGACTGCTCGGTCTGCACTTCGGTCAGCATGGTCTACACAGCACACAGTGATACGAAGGGAGAGAGAAAATAGCGCCAAGCGATTGTGAGGTCTGACTTTTTCCTGGAGAACTTCCTGGAAAGCTTCATGTCAAAAGAGGCGAACTATCCCTTTAAAAGTTTTCATTACTAACAAAATAGTTGTTACTGTCATGTAAATGTAGTGAGTGCCACTTTACAACTAGTTGTTATATATTAGTTATATTACTTGTTAAACTCCTACAGCCGGTAGGTGATCTATTTTCTGCACATGGTGCTCTGTAGACATCATCCCACCTTTGACCCTGTTTTCATCATCTCCAATTTGTTTTTGTAACTTCTACCCTGCATAGTATTTATTTACTGTTAATTGCCTCAGTATCCCTGAAATGTTGATTTATAGTTTTCATATTTCAGTGATGAATTAAAGAAACAAGATAAAATTTTTTGATTGTTGTTTTTGAGAACAACTTTGAATGTTCACCACGGGCCTGCTATCTATTTCCGCACGCTAAACAAATCTAATTGCCTGTAAACTCATATGCACAGACATGGAAGTGATAACTCCAGCAAAACCTACAGCCTTTGGGGCTCATGACCTATGTACTGATCCTGAAACAGTGGCGCTTACTGCAGAGAAAACAAGCACATATACACAGTACTATGTGTACTCTTCAGCAAGATTACTGGAATACAGCATCAGCAGGAGCAGTCTGTTCAGTTGTGTTGACACATTTACGGCTACTCAACCATCTATCACTTTCAATCAACACTGATTATCCTTCCTACAGGTATCTTCCAATTAAATCTTGAAACATCTTTTAAAAACTCATTTACTTAATGCCATACAATTCCCGATTAAATGCTTTGCCTGCAATAATATCAGGGCAGTGATTACCAAGTTTCATGACTTAATGCACAGTTGTGCAGTCAGAAAGCGCATATATTTATGTGTAAATCTTGCATTTGTTTAAGTTATGTCTAGAAGCAGTGATTTGATGTGTCTGTGTTTGCAAGTATGCGTGTGTGTGTGTTTGGTGGGGTGTCTGAGAAAAACAAGATGGTGAGAGATTAAGTTATTGGCCTGCGTTCAGAATGCCTTCCTTGCATGTCTGTCATTGGTTGGGAGATAATCTTGCCATCGATTTGTAAAAATGCTCGAAGATGAAATGAGTGTCTCTCGTCCCACTTAATCAAGAGAGCATATTGATCAGGTTTCTAATGAAGGATCATTTAGATAGGGTGGAGAAGAAAAGCCAGGCGTATCATATCATGGCAAGGAGTAATAGGATGTCTTTATCTGAAGAGTTCCGGACATCGGTAAAAGCATGCCATCCATATCTTCATAATGGAAACCTGCGTCGCTGTCTTATTGTGTGTTCTCTGCTTAAAGGGATATTGTAAATATAAACTAACTGTGAATTACATTCTGCATTATACACTTTGTATTTACCATATAAATGAAGGAAAGGTTTCATTTAATCAAAAGTCAATATTGGAGTACTCTTATTATTCTATGTTGCATTTCTTGGTGGTGATAAAAGATTTGGTCACTACGACTGACATGCTGCCTTTTCATTATTTCTCACCCCAACATGCATTTTTGAACACCTAGAGCATGCCATTTGTTTCTTCATGAAGTTCCCTCGTATAGAACTGAAAGTATGTTCCACTTCAGTGCACTTCATATCTCATACTTACAGTGCATCGCACACATAAAAACTCACTCATGCCAATTAACCATTAAGTGTACTTGTGGCACAGGTCTTCGATGAAGAACAGTTACCAGTTTGATCATTTGCCCACATCAGAAGGACTTCTCACAACTCTCCGGGACATGTGTAGGTCAGGCTTTTCTTTCAATACTTAAGAGTATTTCTAAGGCCAGGAAAATACTTTCTTTTTCACCACGTTTAAATTGGAAGCCAGCTCTCTCACTGGCGTAATTGTTCATAAACTTGCCTGTGTACTACACTTGTTACCTTAGGATTACGCTAGGGGCACACCAGAAAACTCAGACCAAACAGAGCTGTTGGATTAGCAGGGTGTAAACATTAAACATGGTGACAGTATAAGCAGTTGGCATTTGATTGATCCTAAAAAAGTGCCGTAGATACGTGAAGCACATAAACCAAGAATACCATGAACGTTCTTCACAATGCAGTGGCAGTAATATGTCGTTAAAATGCAGATTTGCTAACTTGGTCTACAAGCTTCTTTTCAAGAAGTCATCTTTACAGTTGTCGACCATTTGACCCATCTGCTCAAACTGACCCTCGACCATCCCTACCAGTAACTCACATTGTAGCCTGTAACTTTGGGACATTTACTCCTGAAGACATGCACAAATTCTGCTGCAACCAAACACATGATACACATGGTGGTGAGCACTTTGGCACACATTAAACATATACTAGTATAGTAGTATACTATAATAGCTGTCTTGTAATCCACCTTTTATGATCAATCAGGGCAAATAGGATCTTTAAGGAGGTGGGGCTTAAAAAAAAGTAAGCTAAAGAGTGTTTCGGAAAAAAGTGCCAAGAAGTGTCGCAAAGTATGACACTGAGTGACACTGGCAGTTGAACCCACAACCTGTAGACAGCCATTTGAATCCATTGAGCTACTACAGAGCCATTAATAGTCGAAACCTGTGCTGGCAGGACATAGAGTTCTTGGCAGCAAAGTGACCATTACACAGAGTAAACTGAGTGATGTCCCTCTAACAAAAGAGGGTTATGGACTCACCTTCTTTTTTGTCTGTTTCTAAGGGCCCCTCATATGTCCTTGTATCCCTAGATATGGTGTTCTTATGCAAAGTTTAAATCTGTAATGCATTTCCCATAAAGACTGAAAGTGCCCAATCACACCTAATGGTAGCATGTTAAAACACAGCATGCTCAGCCTCCAGGGGTCCATATACTACTCAGAGTGCACTGACCACTGTGACTGCATATAGAAAGACAAGTGTGTTGTGATCAAAAGACAGCAGTGGGCCATCGGGGATGGGAGACCAGAATCAGCTCTCATTATGGCTGTGAGACATCCATTTGAGCATTTTTAATATGTGTATCCTATTAGGCAGTTTAAGTGCTTTTTGATAATTGTGCTTTGTACTTTTACAGCACTTCAGTCTATTCCCAGTTCAATTTCCTCTTTTATCGGACGTTTGAAATATTGATCTCTGACAGATAAAAGCAAACACCATAATCTCACTCGGGTGAGCTGGAGAGTGAGTGAACACACAGTGTGAGGGGAATACACCGGGGACCGGTCGCCTCGCAAACCACTCTCTGTTTTATTACCTTTATTCGTCAACAGAATTTGCTTACTGCTTTGGGATGTTTATGTAAAGAAAACCGCAGTCTGATAGGTGGTTGATATGACCATCTCTCTTGGTGACCCCCCTCCTCCAGTCTTTCTACCTGCCCACCCGTCTCCTCCCCTTCCATCAACCCCCCATGACATTTTGCAAAATGCAGCACAGGGGATCCAGAGGTGCTTCCGATGATTGCCGCTGCTTAAACTGCTGTCAGAGCTGTCAGGATAACAGTGATTTATCTCCATAGCGCTTTATGGAAGTTAGTGTTTTCTGTTAACCTGCGCACTGAAATGCTGCATGGAGCTAGCTTGCAGTCACATTAACCTGAATCAATCATGTCTTGATTTTTCCATAAAAGAAAACCCTCTGTAAATAACACTGACGCTATTGGTGCACTGAATACACCAAGCTCAGTAGCAGTCCTGCTGAGCTGTGACTGATCCACACAGATATCATTGTTACCTGGTTCCAACATCCTCACGCAGAAGCAGGGATTTGATGCTTTGACTTGTGCACATAATTTCTTCAAATGGGGCAACTCTTAATACCAGAGCTGCCAAGAGCGAACCATGAAAAAAAGTTTAGAATCACAATCTCGCAGCAGTGAAATAATAATGCATATTGATTGTGTGTGAAGCGCTGTGTTCTTTGGTCTGAGTTGAATCTGTTCAGTTTTGGATGACAGGTCCCGCTTCAGATAATAAGGGTTGTTTTGATGTTTAAAGCATTGCTAATCTCCTAAAGCCTTAGGCTACTCATCCCACTGCATATTTGCAGGCCTGTCAGTTTGAGTGGGGATGCAGGAGAATGGTCCTCTGAGCAAATGAATTTTTTTTTCCTTCTTCTTGTTTTTCCCTTTTAGCTTTGCAGACACTATTTGAGATTTACTGCAAACATTTGACCACCAGCCTGGTGTATTGACTACGTTTGACAAGCGTAATCCTTTTCTTCTTTCCAGTCACTTCCATTCTGCGATCAATCAGAGCATCAATGCCCTGCAGACTGCTATGAAGTGCAGAGTGTTCGATCATGAGCCAGGCACCTTGTGGACCTTCACTATAATATAGTGATTGATTCATCTTCAAAGATATCTTAAGTGGTTGGCTGCGCACAGTGTATAATGTGTTTTGTTGACTGCAGCCCTTTACTTTTACCCAGCTTGCAATCCTTTAAAACGGCCACACAAGCATACGCATCAAAACTGAACTCAAGACAAATACATTGCATCACTTTTGATGTGATTCATTCCCGCTCAACCCATAAATTTCTCTTTCGGGACAGAAGTTTGATGTGAAAAATGTTTGAATTGTCAAGCAGTTGTACAAACAGCATATGCTTTTTGAATCCATTAGAAATTTTGTACTGACTTTCCTGTTTGAAAATTGCAAATTTCAACTTCAATCACAAATTGAAAACTGCTTGGAGAAATCCGGCGGTAATCCTCTAGTTTAAGGGAAAGTTGCAGCAGCCCTATACTTTGCCCAAACATGAAATAGTACCAAATAATAGCATTTAAAGTTTCTGTGGAGGCCAGACAAAACGGCAAAGATCTGCAATACCTTTTATGTCCATTTGAGTAAGTGCGTGTCTCAGTTTGATTGACCTATTTCAGCTGTTGTGATCCTCCACACTTCATCCTCAAAAGCCATGTTACCAGAAACCAAAGGGCTGTTACTATCTTATATCTTATTCATCTACTGAGCCAGCCGAGCAAGAAGTCAAGAAAGGGAATATGTTTTCTTGCAAGGTCACAAACCTTTTTTGTTATAGTGTAATAAAAAAAAAAATCTGGGTTCTGAATAAATGAAGACATTGTTGAGCTCAAACAATACAGTGAACACTTGTTCTGACTGATACATTCATGTTTGTCTGGAAGAGGTGTGTGTGTGTGTGTGTGTGTGTGCTGAGGTGCTTTGGAGGGAGATGGGGGTGGGAGCACAGCAGAAGTATTAAAGGAAGTGTAGTAATTACAGCAGAGGCAGTGTCAGTGACCTCTAGATTGCACTATCTTGTCTCTTTTGTGCCTGCCTTTGCAGCCTGCCTCATTGAGTGAAATTGTATCTTTTCGCTTTGGCTCTCTTAAAAATGTGCATGGTATTGGGAGCCAGTGAGGCGTGATGTTTTTTTTTTCTTTTTTTCCATGCCTTTTCTCAACCCCTCCCTCCTGCCTCCCCAGCTGCCCCTCTCCTCCAACCCCGCTGCCTTACTGGGAGGTATTTCATGAACAGCTGGGTCCCGGGAGAGGAGAGGTTAGTGAAAGAGGCGCACTGTGTATAATTCAATGATTATCAGGTGTGTGTGTGTGTCTGTGTGTGTGTGTGTGTGTCTATGCGTGTATGTGTGGCCCTCCCCCTTCTATTGGCAGGTGTCAGGTGACAGGCAGGCCATGTCAGTGCCTGTCAGCTGGCTTTCTATTGGAGCAGTCACACTGTTCACAACATTACCATAAGCTGATGAGGAAGGCTCAGGCTCGTCTTAACGCACGCCCTCTGATCTGAAGCTCGGATGTCACATGGGACACTCAGACTATGTCAACGCCAAAGCACTTACATCTCAACACATATCTTTTCTTTTACTCTATCGTGAGCTTCAACCAGAAACCAGCACTGTCCAACACAGGAAGTAGAATTTTCCAACGACTGAAAGATTTTCAGAACGACTGGATCATGTTTTAATCTGTAACAAAAGCCAAACAGACTTTAAAAGTATTACTTTAAAAGAATGGAGTAGAGATTCAGTAACTCACTTTAAGAGGTCATCTTACAAACATCTGTTGGATATCTGACATAAATTTGCAAAGTTCTAACAAAATTCCAAATACATGATCACACAGAGAATATAGGGAAACAGAGCAAACCTGCTGGGAAAAGTGCTGCTGCATTTAGTCACTAATTGATTTCTTTGACTGAAAGAAAATTAGTCATTGACTATTTTAAAAATAAATCTATAAATGATATTTCATCTATGATTTATTCTTCTTTGGTGTGAAGATGGATGAATAAAACAGACTGCTTAAAGAGCATTTTTCATCATAATGTCATAAAGCTCAAGAACATTTAAATGCGTTCACACCATGCTCTGATGGCAAATAAAGGGTTTGGCACGAACATGGCCCACATCTACAGCTTCCTTTGGCCCTTATTTGCCCTTGACATAGGATGAGTGTGGCTGCGCTATCTATCCCAC
This sequence comes from Odontesthes bonariensis, assembly GCF_027942865.1. Taxonomy (NCBI): domain Eukaryota; kingdom Metazoa; phylum Chordata; class Actinopteri; order Atheriniformes; family Atherinopsidae; genus Odontesthes; species Odontesthes bonariensis. The sequence continues at coordinate 33,666,457 of NC_134506.1, forward strand.
CTGATCAAAATCTGGTGGCATGGATATGTGGCTGCGAGGCCCATATTAGGCTCAAATGCGTCTACTATCTGGGTAGGATTGACACACATTGCTACATGGTCATTTCTGAGCCTTTCTAACTCTCTGACCCGCAGTTTAACAAGGTTTAGCCTATTGCATCTCCCCTCTAAACTCCACATGCCAGATAATTTTGCATAAACACTGAATTAGTCTGCCCATTACCAACCCCAGTAATGGGCAAATTGGTTTGAGGGTGATTCAAAGATGGTCTTGCATTTCTGCTACCTTTAGCATGCTAATTGCTTTTCTTCTCCTCCGTGGGGATCCTGTTTGAGACGGAGGGGAACAAGTGAACTCTGCATCTGGCTGTATTGTCAACATGCTGTGCCATGAGGGGGACAGGAGAGCTGACATGAAAACAAGCTAGGACTCAGTTAACCCGATCCCTTTCCTCTCATCTCTCCTACAGTATGTTAGCTCCTGTGTTGTGTAACAGCCGATGCTAGTTATCTGAAGCAACCAGCAAGAAATGAGAATCTAGGAACATTTTGAATCTCATTGGGTACTTTTAAGAGATCTGATTAGTGAAATGGCAGTTTTACAGGAAAAGTCCGTGTCAAAATATGTACATTGGGATCAAATGGCTAATATAAATGGGATAAAAAAAAATTCATATTTTTTTCAGGTACCCTAGCAAATATTAGGTGTAAGTCATTATCTGTACTTTTAATGTTTTTTCTAAAAGAATATCAGACACTTTTTTAAGCTAAATGATACACACAAAAAAATATTAATTTTCAAGTTTTAATGGGAGCATGTCTAATGACAGCTCTGATCGATAGCATTAGCTGCGACAAAATACATAAAAAAGGGAATCAATACTAATAAAGTGAGCTCAGCCTCACAAGAAAGCCTCTGCCCCTTCCACTCACCTCCAGATTGGTTGTCCTCCTTGTCCAGCTTTTTGTGAAACATGGCTACCTATCTGTCACACAGGTTCAGGTTAGGGATCACATCTATTAACAATTATTAATCACCAGCAAGACATCAGCAGCTGAAAACAATGACAAAAGCTACGAGTCAAATCAGAGGGAGGGAGGCTCATGCAACCAGGAAAAGCTTTAAAATCTTTAAAACTGTTGCTCAGATGTGTTACAATACCACAACGACAAAACAAAGAAATTGTTTCAAATAATTTATTCTTTATTATAGTCATTCCTTCACTTAAAAAGTAACAAAGCAAGTGTTAAATGTGCTAAATGCTGTGAACAGTGTTCCATCTGCTTTGCATGGTGTTTTTCAAAAGTGCTGCTCACCGGGATTCCACTCAGCATACCTGTGCTAATCTCCACACTGTAACCATGTCTCCCTCTCTTAAGACTCAAGCACCTGTTAAACTGTGAGGACACTTGACTGCTTGAGCGTGCTCTCAGAAAAATCTTGACATAGTTTGCCCTGTAAAAACTCATCTGTTTCTACTGCCAGGAAAAAATATAAGTTGTTTTATTTGCAGAATGAAACTGAAATGCCAGAAACTCTTATCTGCATATACAAGAAGCAGAACTTATTCTGTGTTAAACTGAAATATAAAGCTAGGGTAGATTCCCTAGGTGTGTTTTTTTTCTGGTTACTGTGACGCTTTGAGATTAAGTGAAAATTGCATTTAATCTGACGCAATTTTATACACTTAGTTTACGTGTGTATAGTTCAGGCCCTCCCGGATCTGCACATGGAGGTCAAGTTTCACAAGTTCTGTTTGATTTAATCTTCATTCATGGAATAAATGTTCATGGAAATTGAATAAACCTTACCCCTTTTTATCCCTCTGAAACTTGTGATTTTGTTTAACCTAAGATCAAACTCTTGTTTTCAGGTACAAACTTGCATTAGCATGTGAATCTTGCTCAAACACCACTTCCATTGCACATGAATTAAGATGAACCTTGAAATGAAATCATGTACTTTACCTATGCACTCATTTGAAGTCTACAGAGCGTTTTGAATACAAACTTAATAAAAGAGTGGCTAAAAGTATCCCAAAAACCTTAACATATTACACCCTTAAACAAAGCAAATTGTTGTTTCCAACAAATGTGAAGTCAGAATAAGATACAGTATAATCCAGCACAAAAAAAACAAAAATATAGTATATGTTTTGCCATTGTGTCATGTGGTTAATGTGTCTCATTAATGCACAGGGACATGTACATATTTGAGGTGTTAGTGAATTGATGTGGGTTCTATTTGATTAGTCTGTGATCTGGAGCACAGCGCCCCACAGTGGCCAGGCTTGGGACACCTTTGCCTTTCTCTCAGCTCCTTCAGCAACTTTGTGCTCCGAATTGCGTCTGTTCCAAGGTGGACGGTGCATTTACATAAAGGTGCAACCACTTTGCGTCTGTGATCATCAGCACTGTTTATCGTTTGATCAGCTATGATTGATGCTCTGTTAATACAAATTTAACTTAGCATATTTTCCCTGCCAATGGACCCATGAAGAGGTTCAATTACAGAGCAATCTCATTCATTTGAGAGCTTGTGAGAGGACAGTGGGCTTTTTTAAATTCTGGAATGCAGATGTGTAAGGGACATAATTAGTAGATAAGAGTCCTAATTGGATCCTGCTGTGTGGCTGCAGAGGGTGTAGCCCTTGCTATGTTTTACAAGTTTCACGGTGTGGAAGTATACTTTTTTTATAACCTGCTCGCACACACGCACCATCCGTCACACATAAGGGGGGGTGGGGGGCTGGGGCGGTGGGATGGGGAGCAGTCCCTTGTTGCTCTTTTGTGTTGCTGGCAAATGATTGCCACTGCAGAGGTTTGATATTTAACTAACTTTTTCCTTCGTATGAGTAAAGCATTTTGGTAAAAGTATAATTTGCTTGAAATTCAAGCATCACATGTAATACACTATTATTTTTTTTAGATTGCTGAAGTTCAGTTAGATGAGTAGTAATAGACAACCCAGAAGAATGCAGGGTGAAAACATCAAACAGTCCTGCGTGCCTGCTTCACAGCACTGTAATGTTTTTTATGACGTGAGTTCTTTTTCCTGGACTTGTCTCCCAGGCCATGTAAAATGTCAGTGAGGTGGAGGGCTGAGAGAACCCACAGGGCTCCTCCACAGAGACATATCAAAAGGCAGACCACCTCCTGGTCCAGAACACAGAGCCGACTTCATTGCCCTCGTTAGATGGCCATGTTATTCAAGCATGCCTGTCTCTTGGCCTCCATGGGGGGATCTACAGTATAGAAAGGGGCAAAGCAACCACTTCAGATTCTCTACTCTCTAAAGGCTGATATGAGCCTGACAGCACTCATCCCGGTGGTCCGCCCACGTCTGGAACTCCCACATACACCTCCCCTTCTGTCAGGAGTGAGCGCTGTGCAGCAGACTGAAGATGAAGCTGAAGCTGTGTGCAGACCCAGAAGTGGCACAGTGGGGCTGACAGGCATGCGTAGGCAGGAGGAGGAGGCAGCTGGGGGTGGAGGTGGGTAGGTGGAGGTGGGATGGCGGTATAAACCCGGCACTGGGTGGCGGATCTCTCCCAGCTGTGCCCATCTGAGGGGAAAAGCAGCCCAGAGGAGGCTCTATTAATTCCAGAGCAGGCCCGGGCCTGATAGGCTGATGGCGGCAGCAGAGCAGAAACACACTCTGCCTCACTTCTAACATCCACGACTCTCAACTCTCAATTACTTTTCTGGGAAAGATGTCTATGGACAATGAACACGGCCTCTAAATTACTGATTTATACTTAGTTCACAAATGATTTTTAATATCATATTTCTCATTTATGTAGGCTGGTGATTGTGAACAGTGTTGAGCTTATTCTAGGTTCCAAGTACAGCGTGACATTTTCTTATTTCTTATCTCTTGCAGCACAGACTTGTATGATTAAGTTGATTCAGGATCTGTACAAATGTATTTAATGTGAAGTAGCTTTGAAATTGTATGTTTTTCAAACCATATACACTTCTTATAGAGAAGGATTGTGTTAACATCAAAATCAGACTTGATCCAGCCCCTCCTCCCCACCGCGGGTGCATCACCCTTGGGTTGATGCATTACATCAGTGTTTCTCCTGCCAAAAGAGGCAGAAATGTGTGTATTCTAAAAAAAAAATAGACTCCTGCTTTTTATCTAACTTCCTTTTAGAGTGAGAGCAAAAAAACAACACAGAGAGCTAATTGAGGTCCTAAGTCTCGGCTGCCTATTGATCCATATCTCTGCTAATTACCAACGTAGTTTACTTATCACACAGCAGCTCTTTCAGTCGGGCTACTTCCTCCATAAAAGTGGACAGATTTGAGTCAGCTCTGTGGCCTTTCTGTGACATGAACAACTCATGTCTCGCATCTATCTGCTCACCCCTGAGATGTTGTTGCAGTATTTGTTTTACATGTGACGCGGGTATTTGACAGAATGTTTATTTCATAGTAAATTTCTTATTCTTAGTTCTTCCCTTTAGTCCGAATGTAGACGATGAATTCCTGTTTTGTTTAGAGGAAGTAAACACTTGGAAGTTATTGAACTGTTCGAGAACTTCACATCAGACCGACGCTGTGCTCTAATAAACAACTTAGTTTTCGTGGGTCAAGTTTTTAATCTCTTGTGTTTCTTTGAAGGCAGGACACTAGCCATCTCCCTCACAGTCTTGTTGCCCCCCGCCCCCACCTTTTTTTTTTTTTGTAGTTGATACCACCTAGTTTGGCCTTGCGTCTGTGTCTCCATGTGAACTCAGTTTGTGTGTGTTTGTTTATGTGTCTCGTAAGTCTTGGCCAAGCAATCTTGGCCTGGTAGCCTGCTGTGCCGCCTGTCATTCTTGCATCCATTGACATTCAGACGGAGCAGCTGTGCCTCTTCATGTTTTTCAATTAGACATGACTTCAAACCAGCCTGTTTGGAATTTAAAGGGCTCACCTTCCCTGTTTACACATCCTGGAAAAACACAGGGAATAGAGTCTCAAGCATGGGGAATTTTCTTGTGGAATATACATTTCTGTTTTTGATCATTTGACCTTTGCTGTCGACATGATAAAAGTTCAAATGAGTGCCGTGATGATGCTTTTTGTTGGTGGAAAATGAAAGCAAAAGTAGCAGATAATAAGAGAAAAGGTTCCACTCAACAGGTGTTCCTTCTTGGCTTTTGGAGCAAAAAAAAAAGGCAAAGCCTCCAGTAGTTGGACTAAATAACCCAAAAGGTTTGCATCTGTCCAATCACAACAGAGGTGTCATCAATGTCCCTGTCACCAAGCATGACCTGGACCCAGACTGAGCCCTTAGGAGACACGCTATTGATCTGCACAGCCAAGAAAGCCAGCTGCCATTAAAGCCATGACAGTGGAACTGTACGGCATCGATCGGCAGCGCCGGGGCCACACCATATTATTTATGGAGGAGAGCTCCATCCTCTACTCTCTTATGTCTGATAATTGATGGCAAGTGGGGCCTTGCTTCCTACCCTGACCCTGACAAACTGAAAGTCAGATGGATTACATCTAACACAATTATGATTGATATTATCAGATTACGCCATGCACGACAAGGCATGCTGGATGAGCAGAGCTGAGGTATTCACTCTTTCAGGATGTCTGGCTTAATTCCTCCAGTGGGAAAATGGTGAGTCTGTGGCAAAAGGGTAAAGGTGCATGTGGTTGTGTGTGCCTGTGAGAGTAACTAATGAGTCAGTGGATGTATGAGAACTCCCAATGAGTATGAAAAAGGTCTAGAATCTAACCAAAGGCCTGTGGTACTAGAAAATCCAGAAGCTTAAGTAAAAGCAGAATGTTACACCTAGTCTATACCCACGCTTATTAGAGCTTCCACGTAGTTTGCAGGATGAGTGATTACCATTTCACACCCTGAGAGGGTGTGATAATATCCTCTCAGCTGACTTTGTTTGACTCCATTAAATTAATATATTTGTTGAAATTAAAGTTGGAGCATCTCCTCATTGATTTTTTTTCCACCACCTTATTATGACTCCCCATGCGTAATCATCAGATTGAGCGCCTCACATTTTCTTCTGCCCCAATAAGTTAACATCGTTTGATGGTTTTGTGGTTGTCCTTTTCCTTTGGAAAAAAAAAGTCACCACTTCTGTCATGAGAGATAATACATGATTACATAATTAGGTCAGAAACTCTTTCATCTTTAATATGATTTCCTCAAACTACTTTCTGAACCTCCAAAGAATAAACACATTAAAGTTTCTGCTGTAATAATATTAGCTAAAACTGGAGTCAGAGCCAATGATAAAGCTGACCATTTTTGAATGTTTTGATTCATGTTTATGTGTTGTTTCAATGTTTTATGTTTGCATGTGTGAGCAAGCTTGTCCGTGCTCATTGGCTACACTCTGAAACCTCTATTGTAGACAAAGCAGGGTGAAAGTGGCACAGAGCTGCAGCAGTGCAGAGCACAGACCCTCCCTGTCCCGTCAATGACCGGCATACCGCTCTCAATCCATTTCTTTATACACTATTATTATGAGGTTTACTTGCATTTTTCCCCCTAATCCAATTACTCTGGACGACTATAATGCGATTTAGACATTGTTTATTATTCAATTACAGGACATATCTCTCCCTCTCAAACATGCAACGCTTGCCCTTAAAGCCCCTTTTTATGGCTCAGAAGTTTCTGCATTCTGTGGAGATCATCGTGGTGCAAAATTGAATTAACATGACAGAAGGAGTAGCTCCTTATGAGGCTTAAACTGTAACGACAAGCCTGTTAAAATTCATTTTCCACTCTGATTGGATTTAGTGTATTCATCATTGCTTCACAGATATGTCTGTTCTTCATTCATATTTGAGAGAACAAAAAAGAAACATAAATCTCACAAATTGGTTCCTGTCTCCTCTTGTTAGAATGATGGAGATTTATGGCTCGACATGCAGCATGAGGTCTCAGCAGCTTGCATGTCCTTGCCAACTTCTGCTTCATAAATGCACCAACAAAAATTGTTTCTCTCTCAAATAGTCACAGCAATTGTAGCAAATTAGATTAAATCTGCATCTGTCTTCTGTTAGATTTTTATGCCCAATTCATTAGAAAAACTAACATTCTGATTAGATATTGAGGGTCCATGTGTTACAGACTGGCACAGGGACTACATTTCTGCTTGGAGTATGAATATAACAAGTGTAATAAGGATTTTTAATATGCATTGGCCACCCCGTTATGGACTTACTTTGTGTTTTGTTGTATTTACTTTTTAAAGGGCTTGTTTTCAGTTTTCAGTTTACATTTACCAAATTAACGTACTAAATGAACACCCTCAGCCATCTGATGGTAAAATGTAGTGCAGTACATAAAATGTTTATTATATTCAGAAATGAGTGTGTGAGGCCCATGTATCTGTAGTTTTCTTGTAAGGAGTATGATGGAGTTGAGATGATCTTGCTGACTGACTTCTTGTCTGTCCTGCTCAGCAGAGCCAAGTGCATTTTAACACCTGGAGTCCTGGCCAGGTCCATGCCAAGGACCACACTATAAAGAGCTGTTAAGGAGGTTAATAAAAGGTGATTCACCTGATGAAAAGGATGGAGGTGGGAGTATTGAGTGTCAGCCAAACTTGAAAATTTTCCCTTCAAAAAACGGTGTGTGTTACACTCCTGTTAATCGTCCTAATCTAATTACCTCTCCTCATTTGTGATATTTAATTTCATTTTTCACTTCAGCAAAGAGGGGAGGTCCTCTATGTATGTCCAACATATGGCACATATTAGATTACTCATATATTATGTTTTGTTTCAGTGGTGTCGTTTTTCTCATGCTGTGGCGTCATGCGACATATGCTCTCCGTCATTACTCATATCACACGCGCTATTGAAGTATATCATGTATCTGATACCAGCAGTACTCCATATCTATAAAGGGCCGCTTGGTCTGAGTCACTAACAGGCTTTCCCTTCTCATAAATAAATAAATGAATTAATGAATAAATAAATAAACAAATAAATAAATGTTTTGCATACAAGGCTGAAAATACATTAACCAAGGTGCGTAATGGTTTGGAGAAATCCAGCTCACTAACTGAAACCACTGGCAAGTTTACATGATGCAAAAAAACTCAACAAATTATCGTGTTATTATTGAGTCAGAGCAAAACCAGATTTAACATACTTGTAAACATGTTAGTCCAACAGAAACTATAAACAGAACAAACTAGCTTTTCAAATCCAGACTAACACACCAGGATAATGCAGCTGGGGATCGAATCACTCCCACATGTACACCCTTAACTACACTCAATTGGGCCTCGGGACTCTCTTTACATGCTCCAAAGCTCTTTTGCATTTTTTTTGTAAAAATAAATGCATATTAATAGATCCAGATTCTCAATAAAGCTGCTCTCCTTTACATGTTCTTCTGTTTCTTCTATCAGGTGGGTAAACGCCTCAGAAATTGTGACAGAAGACAACATGTCAACTCATGGCTGCTCAAAGCATTTCTCGACTGTTGCTCGGCACTGATAAAATACTGATTTTAGAACCACAGTGTCTTCTGACAAAATCCCCATTTAAGTAATATAAAGATTACGCCTGTACAGTGAATTCAACTCTACTTACATGTAAGATAATCTCCCACAAACAAAGTTAGAAAGGGTGGAATGTCTTTGTGTTTTCTCACACAGTCCACAGGGTTAGGCTTAGGGTTAGGGCATTGGACTACTTCAGTCAATAACTTGATTGTGTTACCTTGACGTAAACACTTCCAACTGTTTACTTCCTAAATTGCCAAGTCAAGCTGTGACTGTAACTCAACTCAAAATGAAAAGGCAAAATGCATGATAAACCGATATCACTGAATGTCTAAAATCTTTGGATTCTGCCTCTAAAGTTTGTTTTTTGGTTTTGTTTTGTTTAGTATCAAAACCTCAGGAGGGATACTCCATCTTGTAAACATGTTTCCAACCAAGTTGGCAGGTCAGGTTTGTTTTAATGAACTGATAGCTTGTTATACATCTGTGAAATGTAGTGGAATGTGAAATACAATGTGAAAACTATGTTCTTATCCATCTATTTTGCTCTGAACTCTGTGAAAGACTAAATGATTAATTGAATAATCAAAAGATAATCATGCAATCCATTTTTATCCATTAGCATGTTAATGTTTGCTACTTAGCACTAATAATGATCCAGATCTCAGACTGATAGGATTCACAAATGTGCTCATAATCCACATAAGCAGCCAAAACTGTGGTTTTGACCTCCTGAGGAAACTGAGGAAGATCATGGTGATGAGTAAGATTGCGATGATTATGATGGCCAACTACCTATCTATAAAGCACAGAAGTAGTTGTATGATCAATATTGATAGTCCTACCAATATCAATGATTGTGGCATTAAACATAGAGAACATTTTACTGAGATTTTTCATTTTACTAGTTCTAGATCTAAAATCCCTTTTTCCCAATGTAACACAAGCAAATATTTAAACACCTCTGACCTTCTTCCAATCTGCTTTACAGACCTGTGTGGCAGAACAGCAAAGCAACAGTGGGGATAACAGCGTACTGGAAACACTGGCCTGATACTTCGCTGAAGGGAAAAAAGTGACATCATCCTGGGCACAATGTGGACACCACAAGCTCCCTGTTTTCTGCCCTCACAAAAACATAATGGGAGTTTGTCTCTCTTCTGGTGTCCACTCTTTGTATCTCACCCCAGGAACAGGAAATCCACTCTGAAGGCAAACTGTGACACTCCAAAAGAAAGTGATGACAGCAGAGGAAACCTTTTAAATACAAACCTCTCCGAGAGGATCTGTTTGAACTAATGTAACGATCCAACACCGTCCATCACGACACAAAGACAAAACTGTAAAATAGAAAACTTCTGTAATCTGTAATTTGTTCATTAATTTGGGAGAGAGGCAAAGACAGACCAAAATGTTTTTGGAATATACGAGTAACACTTTTCTGGAAGATTCTACAATCAGCAGATAAACTGGTAGAACAAGGTGAGGGTGTCAAGATCGGGTATAAAAACAAACATCCACCAAAGACTTAGTTTTTCAAAGCAAGGATGGGCACACCACTTTGTGCCACTTCAGTCAAAGAATTATTAATGATTTCCAAACAATAAATTATCAGTGGAAGATTGCAAAGAACTTTGGTATTTCAGTGTCCAGAGCGTATGATACTGTGAAAATACTCAGGGAGTGTGGGGAGATCTCAGTGTGTAAAGGCCTTTCAAGTCCACTGGCGACACCACACGAGAAACCGCCATGCCACCATGATCAATACAGCCACATGGGCTCAGGAGTACCTTGGAAAACCATTTCCACTCAACATAGTTCTACATTCAGAAATACAACCTAAACCTGTTATAAGCATGAGAAAGCCATGTATCAACTCATATCTAGAAATGAGGCCAGGTTTTCTGGCCACATGCTCATCAATGGACAGAGACACAGGTTCCGTGATCAGATGAGTCCAAATTTCAGTTGCTTTCGGGCAAAAAAATATGTCTGGTTCTACGTACAAACAATGACAAAGTCACCCAGGTTGTTATTTACTGAAAGCTGCTAAATCCAGTGTCTGTGATGGTATAACGGTACAGCGGTACCCGTGGCATCGGTAACTTTCTTCTAAGGGTGCTAAGATATTGCCAGCATATCACTATCATGTTGATAATACATGAATATTATTACTGTGATTGTTTTTTCTAAATTTTTTAAAGTTCCATACCTTCTATTTAGAGTGTGATTCAGTTGCCAAAAAAGTAGATAGAAAAACAAAGCTGAATGAGTCTGATAGAGATTTGTTCTTTTTTCAGGTTTTCTATTGATATCACAACAATATCTTTATTCTGAATGCTTTTTTACATACACACACACATTCATATATATTTTAATACAATGAAGTTGGTGAAGACCGTGAAAATCATATACGTGTATATGCTTGAGTGCATGTGCGCGTGTGTATGAGAAACAACAGTGTTGCTTTGTTTAAATGTATTCTCTCACTCTAGATGGTATGCTTTTCTAAATGAATCATCAATTGTCTTATGTCTCTGTCTTCATCTAAATTGTATTATAAAGTCAAAATGCAGTCCAATACATCTTCAGCGCAGCTATTGTGGCAAGTAATTGAACATATCAGCACCCAGAAGCTAATAAGACCTGGTTTTGTAATGTAAGAATTGTACATTGACAAACGGATTGCATTTACTTCTTTCTGCCCCGCTTATTATCAGTAACTTGTAATATAAATATGCAAATCTGCTGCTTGAACTTTACAATCCTCCGGTGAGGCTATTCATCTCCTTTAAAGAGTTCATTTACATGTGGAGAGCCCCCATGCATCAAGCTGTGTCATTTTGAAAGCAAATATTAATCAATTTTGCATTGTGGATTGCCCCAGAGCAGTGTGTAATACATGCCACGTCTGTGCTGGGATTGATGCACGCAAACGCCTCCCCACTCAAACTTCTGATAAGTGTGAAGAGCCTGCACCATTATATATAAAACTGCTAAGCTTTATCATGTAAGGCACACATGCTCTGGAGCCTTTTTAGATATCTTTGTTTGATAAAACAAGTCTCACAATAATGCTAATTCTCTTTATCCCCCCTTGAGATACTCATGGTCAGCTGTCCAGTCTGAATTTTGGTGACTGTAAGACAACTTACTAACCTTAGCGGAGAGCTTTTCTTGCTTGCTTTACACATACAGCAGGGAATACTGCACTTTATTCAAAGCTGGATATAGACCATTTCCAGTGGGTGATAACAGAATCTACAAAGCCAGCTGGTGTGGTGGCATATTGGCAGTGGCACATGTGTTAACTGACACTTAATCATCCATATTGTCCAACTAGGAGTGACATCGCCCATTAAGTTCATAATACCTACTGAGACACCCATAATAATCTTTAAAAACAGGCTTAAGTTTGTCTGAGTCATGCAAACTGGTCTGTTTTAGCCAACATGGTCTGTTACTGTCGGGAACAGAAAGAGCTCATTAACCTCATTTCACTGGGCCACAGCATGACTATTCAGTTTCCCAGGAAGGTACTTTAGTTTCACTTTAATGTCATCCATTGAAATAGTGCAGTGATTTCTTGTGTTCGGGCTCATAGCCCATGTAATTGTCGTCTCAGCTTCATAATGCTACACTAATTAGCTCCCAGTGTTGTGTCATGTTTTCATATGGCACGCACTTCTAATAGAATCTGCTGGCGATTGGTGGGAGAATATTTTTGGACTCACTGCAGACCTTTTTTCAGCCAAGATGGACTCGAAGTTCTGTTTGTCCATCTGTTGTCGTGCCACATCTGAGTCTTTCTGTTAACGATGAAAATATCTCAACATGTACTGGATGGATTGGCACAAAATATTCATGGATTTAGTTAATCGTCATTTAGTAATCATCATTTAGATGATTTGACTGGTTTGTCCTTAGTTATCAAATGTTAGGTTGGAGTGTGAAGGATTTTTGCTTTAAATTACCAATATAAATAAGAAGAATATGATAGAAATAATGCATTGATTGCACCATGCAATGATTGTTGTTTTGTTAGTTTATTTTTGTCTCCATTTTGTTTTTGTGTTTTTGTGTTGTTTTAGTTTATGTGAGGTCATTGTTTACCAGATCAGACTGGACACAGCTGGAGAGTCACGTCATTCTAATCTTTGTAAGGTCAGAAGAAATTTGTAAAGGGCATCAAGTCTACTAAAAGAAGGAAAAAAAACCAAGCCAGTAAATTATGTTTTTTACACATTCGTGGCCGTTTTTTTCTTTTAAATTTATATCATTGCCATTAACCTTTTTTTTTTTAACTTACATCTTCTAAATCCAAATCAATATAGCCAGTAAGAGGCTATGGAAACTGGGCGCTATGAGCATTTAAACTAGAACTGTACATATTCTATTCAGTACATACTGAATAGAGTTTGAAAGGGGGGTAAAAGAAAGCTTGCAAAGTCATTCCCTGCATTTTATGTGCAGTACTGCAAAGCTGCTGAAATGAAAGGCACACCTGCACTGCCGTACACTGACGATTTTTGAGTTGGTGTGTAAATAGAGCCGAGTCCCACAGAGCAGCTTTCTTGAAGTGCGACTTCACTTGACTTGATGAGCAATCATACTGAGTAATACCACAGTAGGCCAGCCTGCTACGAGCCATGCAACAAATCTTATGGAGCAATTTGACAGGCTGGGACAACAATCCTGATAAAGCCAAGCTAGCAACTAAGTAAAAACGGAGCATACAGCAAATACAGCAGCCTGCCCCCATTTCCCTAAGGGCTCCCTCCTACTCAATAGCGCCAGACACGACAGACAAACGATGATAAAGTGATCCTCTCATGACTTTGACAGGCGCGACAGACAGCAGCAGGGCTGGCCCACGCAATAACGCCAGTCAACCAGACTCAAAGAGGAGCAATGAGACACACTTTTCATCTGCAAGTGAAGTCAAAGTGAACACCTACGCTCACAAGCATGTCCCTAATTATTGCCAATGGCTTGTTAATAAAGAAAAGCATATTGCTGCTGTCAGATCAGCCACATGGGTCTTCCTGATAACAAAATTATATATTTCACAAGGTTTATCAGGGCTATAAAGCTTTTTATTTTATGATTCTATGCTATTTAGTCATAATGGAATGATGGCATCCTTGGCAGGAAATGAAGCCACACTCGCTCTGTGTTTTTAAACTTTACTGTGTGAAGTCTTTGGAACAGCTACGTGTCCATCGTGCAAATTTTCCTCTACCAAAAAGGTAAATGAATAGATAGATAGAAAAAAAATAAAAAATTGTATCTGTAGAAAAATGCCCGCCAGAAAGAGTGGTAGTCAAGGGTGACCTGTTTTTTCTTCACTAAAGAATCCTAATGTCTGCTAAAGTTTCCCAATTTAATCCAGTGTGACGACCATTGATTCTTACTTAAAAACTCTTCATTTTTACTGATCTGTAGATGTCTCTTTTTATGGGTAAAATTAACAGATGGACGAGGCTGTTTCTTAGTAGAAATGTGTGGATGACCTGGTTGCGCTGTCAGCTGTTGGGAGCCCAGCAGCAACAACAATATCAGACAGCTTCGTGCTGAGAATGAATAACATATAAATTAGAGCAAAACTTTTAATATGTACAATTATAGGTTCAGTCAGTGTCACATTTGGTCTATCAGGTGGTAGTTTAAAGCACCTTAAAGAGCCACATTTTATTCTTACACGGGACGGAGAATGGTTGAGACCAAAATGTCAAAGAGACGGCACAGTCTACTTCAACATAAGAAATCCATTTTTCTGTTAATTATAGTCATATTCCTCTATCAAAGCCCAGTGTTCTTTAACATATTCATTTTGAGTCCTTTTTGTCTCAGGTAATGAAATGTCAGCTCAGTGTGAATTGCGTGTGTTGCGGAGTGTTGATCAAAGTGACCTCTGTACCCCTTTGCTCTTGCAAATCAATACACACCCTCAACGGGAGCTGACAGAGGCAGGCGCAACATATAATAAATGACAATTCACCATCACAATGGCAAGAGCATATCTGACAACTGCTGCTCATGGCAGTCATTTTCATGTGATGCCAAGCTGTTATGTTCAAAGTGGGATTCATTTGCTGGGACCGTCTCGCACAGATGCTGATATTACAAAGCTGACTTGTAAGCACCTCATCCCCCAGTCATACGTTCTTGCTGAAGCTGTCCGAGACAAGTGCTGACAGAGGTAGCGGTATTACAGTTGTATCTTTTTATTGTTGTTGTCTTTCAAACGGAGCTTATATTGAAAGCAATTTTCCTCTTAAGGGAGCAAATTGTTCACAGAAAATTGTAACTGCCATCGCTTGGAGATGATTGGCTGCATCTTTTTGGTGTTGGCAGCCAAGAATGGAAGGATTTCATATGCAGGAGGGAAAACGAAGGGGAGGGAAAGGAACAGCGCATATTAAAGGATTTGTTGTGAAAAATGAGTGTGAATTTTCACACGCTCCGGATGATGAAAATGGCTGCTGTTTTGCCAGGTGGTGGGGAAATAGAAATCTTATGTGTGTATTTTGTTGCTGTGCAAAGAGGTAGAGGCAATGTGTGATGGGGTTTGGGGTTGTAGATTTTATTTTAAACATACCATAAGCCCGTCTGATAAACCAAAATTGGTCCTTTCCCTGCATGTTTCGCTGCTTTGTAAGGATCAAGAAGATTTGTTTCTACTGGCAGCTCTCCAATTCTAGAGAAAGACACGTCTAGGTTGTATTTTGGCCTAGTCTGCTAAAACTGGTACCTAATGTCAAATTTCAGCTAAATGACAAGGTTAAGAAATAATTGGCTCTCCTTTGAGAATTTAGCCATCCTGTAATCTCAAATTTCTACAAAACTGTTCAATTGTTTTATTATCTCTTGCTGTAAATTTGACTATTCTATGGTCCAGCCATGGTTGCCATGTCATGGCATTATTGGTCTTACAGTAACATTATAAATGTCTTACACTAACAAGGCCTTAAAGGGATAGTTCACCTCTTTTGACATTAAGCTGTATGACATCCCATATTAGCAATATCATTTATGAACATTGACTTACCCCCCGCTGCGTCCTGTGAGCCGAGTTCCGGCTGAGTTTTGGCGTCCACGAAGGTAGTCCAGCTAGTTCGCTGGGGCTAGAAAAATAAAGCGTCTTGCTTCTCAAAACAATATGCGTTCAAAAGAGTAATACATTTGCATCACAAAATCGTTGTGCATGAAAAAGTCAGACCTCACATCGCTTGGCGCTATTTTTGCCTCCCTTGATATCAATGCGTTCAGCCACCTAGCGATAGCCGCACCTGTTACGGTGTTTACTGCTCGGAAGCAGGGGACTGCTCAGTCAGCTCTTCGGTCTGCACAGTTTACATTGGACGCATTGATATCAAGGGAGGCAAAAATAGCGCCAAGTGATTGTGAGGTCTGACTTTTTCATCGAGAACGATTTTGTGATGCAAATGTATTACTCTTTTGAACGCATATTGTTTTGAGAAGCAAGACGCTTTATTTTTCTAGCCCCAGCCAACTAGCCGGACTACCTTCGTGGACGCCAAAACTCAGCTGGAACTCGGCTCACAGGACGCAGCGGGGGGTAAGTCAATGTTCATAAAGGATATTGCTAATATGGGATGTCATACAGCTTCATGTCAAAAGAGGCGAACTATCCCTTTAACTTCCGACTGATGGTCACGATTGACTGCTGCTGACAGCTTCTCAGCTTCTCAGTGCCAACATATTTGACCAGGTTTGTTCATTTAGCAAAAAAATACAAAGCAATGGTTTAATAGTGCAGTGCAAAGCTGAAAAGATTATTGTAGATTTACAGAAGTCAGGAGTGTCTATTGTAGTCATTTCTAAACAATCCCAAGATGCTGTATGCCAAAACATGTCTGATGATGCGACATAGTCTAACTGTCACTAAACAAAACCTGTGGATTGATGTTCTGGGACACAACTATCTTTCTTTTACACACAGTGGTACAAAAATAATTATGTACAAAAGTGAAGCCTCACAGCATCCAGTGGAATTGTCATGAAAGGAGCATTCACTTTTAACTTACAAAAATTTGCCTAAACCTAAACAAGTTTACTTGTTTAGGTTTAGGCAATAAGTGCTGCATAATGAAATGGGTTGTTTGATCATATGACCCGTATAAGCCTCCTACAAACTACAGACAGCAGGTGAAATATGTAAACGTAAATTGTTTGCAACATGACTGTCATGACTGTTTCCCGTGCATTATACTCATCATCGGTGAAAAACTGAACAAACATAATGAAGAGTTTACTGAACAAGCATCAAGGTCCCTGTAAGTGTGCTGCAGAGAAGTTACAGTAGAGTGACAATAACAAACAAGACTTTCCTTATCGATTTGTTTAATTTATTTTCATTCATTCACTCACATGTTCAAAATTTCTTTATGTCAATTTTACTCGCATCTCTAGGTTAAGCTGTCACTACTACTTGTTTAGGGTTAGCCAACACAGTTTCCTGATTACATTTAGGAACCTGAAGTACTTGGTTTGTGTAAGTTTAGGAAACAAAACTACCTGGTGTGAGTTAGGAAAAGATTGCATTTGGAGCTTAAACACACACCATTTCAAAGGTTGCCATGGTGACACTTCCATTAGAGATTTCATATGTACTCATTACATGATCACTGGAAATTGCATATTGCTTAAATGTTCTAAACTATTTTGATAACTGCTTGAACAAACAACCCTGACTCCTTTTTTGTAGGACACTATTACTTTGTTTCATGGTTAGGCTTGGGAAACAACTTTTTCTGGTTAGGTCTAGGGATCACAACTACTTAGTTAGGTTTAGTAAAAAAAAACATGGCTCAACTTCAGATAGACCCTTTACCACAAGTTAGAAATCTTTTTCTGGCATACTGGGTGTCAGGTATGCTATAATTTAAACTAGTTGTTAAAACTATCCCACAAAGAAACAGTTCAGCTTAAGAGCAAATCTCAGTAAGTTTCACTGTAATTCCTGCTTCATCCCTCACTATTCTCGATAATCAGCTCCTCCCCCACCTTCCTGCAGCAACAGGTCCCTGCGGCTGCTGCTAATTGCCCAGAATACTGACATTTCTACAACTATGGACATAATGAATTATGAAAGTGTCAGACCAAATCCAAACTCCCTCTGCGCACACACCCACACCTTCCCACATCACCCAATAAACCTGTTTGTTTTGTGAGAGCTGGCCTCATCCATTAGGTGTTATTGTTTTCTCTAAACATGACATTGATTCAATTTACCACCAATCAATTTCAAATGGTTCTGACATTCAGATATGACCTTAAAGCCAGGCAGACCAAGAACTATGATTAGGATTAAACTTTTGTTAATGAGGTGATTTCTCTTCACACGGGGCCGTGTGACACCAAGACACAGGAATGGTCAGTAAAAATTAGATCAATTATTGTGAACGAAACCGCTTTAACTTGATTACCTTTGCTCCGGCTAATTTGTGTAATTAATAACCGCCTCTCAGCTGCAGAGAGCAGTTTATTAATAACAATCTATATCTGTGCTTCTAAATTAAATGGCAGGGGCCAGGCAATCTGTTCTGCAGGTAATGTCATAATCAATGGTGCCCAACACACATGTTAATTACCGTAGTTATTAATTGTTACAGTTGGATTTGAATGCTACATGCTGTCAGCTCCTTTGTCCTACTATGTATGGCAATCAGTGGATTGAACATGGCAAATCTAATTAGCCATTCAGCGAGCAGGCTGGGAATCCAAATGAGACGGTATCAGCCCTGACAGCTGGCAGCCGAGGCGCCGTTCACACTGGGCCATGAACAAAACCAGCATTATCCACTGCCCCGGGAACAACAGGAAAAGGCATGTATCGCAAACTAATAAATACATTCACAGCAGCGGCCTGCCATATCACACAATGGTCTAATGAAATGCCTGCTTGATGCCTTTGTTTGGGTACAAGGAGTGTTTATGCATTTATCTGTACAGGGAGCATCTCGTCCTACCAACAGGCAGCCGAGAATCATTTCAAGGCAAGACAAAGATTCTGCACCAATGGCTGTTCACAGTAAAAAAAAAAAAAAATACAAATTAAGTGATTATATTGTGGAAAAAAAATGTCTGTTTTTTCATAATTTGTTGATGAATAAAATAAGTGTTAAATATTTTAGCAATATGAATTATAATATATGTAATTTATTTAATTAAAAACAGTAAACTTGATATTGTAATGTTATGCTAATGAGCATGTCAGACAGCTCATTTTTGCAGATGCACCTTTGAAGATGAGGTTTTTCCATATGTGATGGTATTCAATTGAAGAAACTTTCTAAAATGAGCTGGAAAGGTCTGCTAATACAGAGAGTAATAAGAGTTCCCCTCAGACAAATCATTTAATTCCTTTGATCCACAATTTCTGATAATTGCATGTCCCTTCAAGATATTTGGCTAACCTTCTATTGTTGCTTACTTTGTGAGATTATGATAGGTCACTGATGAGAGAGGCTGGGCATGGCTCAGTATGTCCAATCCAACATCATTACAGTGGTTAAGAGTTCACATGTTCATAAAAGATTGCAAAGTTTAGGATATATATAGTTGTTACAAGGAACACATTGAATCTTATCTGGAATCAGTATTTTTCTGGATCATTATTTCTGCTGTAGTAGAAATTATGTTCAGTAATGTTACTTCATGCGTCAAACATTAAATGTTTAGATGAAATGCCAAGTCCATTAGCAGAATCTCAAAGGTTCAATTCCCACTTGCAGCCTGCCAGCTGCAGAGAAAACAGGGAACTTAGAGAGACATTAACTTTAGAGAGCGATGTATCTCTGACACGTGTACAATAAAAACTAGTCTGTTTTGCTTATTGTTGTGACAAAATATTTCCAAAACAATCAAAATATTTCTATATTATTTACTTTGAGGAATAACTCTTCGGCAAACCATCTGATTCTCCAAACTACAGTACCACACATAGCTCCATTAAACAAACAAACAAAAAAGAATAGTTTGACACGAAATTAGCATTTGTTAGCAAACAGTGACATATCTGAAAAATCTGTGAAATCGTCACTCTCATTTATCTTTGAAAATATTTGCCGTCTAATCTGCAAAGTGCCACAATATGATGTACCACTGTTGAGTTTGTGTTATCTTAAGCCAAGATCTAAAAATTCCGATCACAGCCACTTTCAAATAAAGCATGAGAATTACCTAAGCTGGCCAAACTCAGTTAACCTGAAGACCTGCGTCATTCATTTGTAACTTGCGAGCATTGTATGGCTTTTTTTCACTCTTTCATAGTTACTCACATACGGTGCACACACAAACACACAACCATTCATATTTAAAGCAGACAGCAGCTTGTGTCTTCATCCAGAGAGCGCCTGTAAATAATGCAGTGTTAAAGGTGGCAGCCAGCAGGGAATTAAAAGGCGAACAGGTGGAAGGACCCCCGCCCATGCATCAACCCAGATACAACACAATACTATGCCAAGTCTCTCGCTCATCCACAACATCCATTTTCTTAACACCACAGGTGCTGATCTCCAGTGTTGCGGGCCCAGAGGGGCCGCTGGCCTCTCCTCTCACCATACTCAAAGCAGTGATGGGCAATAAAAACACTTCACACCTTAAGTGAAAGATACGACTTTAAATATTTTACACACATTCTGCATATGCAATTTATCCACACCTGGCTCTTAGGGGCAACAACATCTGGTAGCTGTTGCTTTAGAGGCAATTAATTCTTCATCCAAGCGGCCAGGTCCTTTCTGAAAATGTGGAAGAATGACTTATGTCTTTCTTAGCAATAATGTTAAGTTCAACATGTACTCAACAAAAAAAAATAGACAACAAAGTGCCAACAAAGTGATTTTCTACATTTAGAATAGAAAATAAGGAAAGAACACATCTTCTGCAGTGAAACGGGGCTTTTTGAATTTGTGTAAAAATGTAACTAAAAACATTCTCAGATTTTCACAATGTATCAACCAAACATATAAATCTTTATCTAATAGGGAATTGGCCAGAGTTACATGTCAGACTGGAAAAAGGTGTGATGCCCCTTGTGCAAGAGTAACTGCTGCTTAGAGTTTGCAGAGCAGTCCTGCACATCAGCTTGGAGTTAAGGTAAGTTTGCATAGTAGCACATTTTATCTAAAGAACTTTTTCTTTCGCTTTACTATTTGCTGATACAATTCAAAATCCATAGTTTCATCAATGATAGGAAGTCATTCCAGCACAGATACAGCTAAACTGGGCCAAACCATGATACTACCACCACCATGTTTCACAGATGATGTTTCTGAGCTTGATAAGGTTCTTGCTGTATGCTGCAACGCAGCGTTCTCCTTTCATAAAAAATAATAATTCATTTCACTCATTCAACATTAACATTACCCTGTGTTTGTTGCATATGAGTTTCCTTGATTTCCTTGTGATCTTGAAGACTTTTAAATTGCTTCTTGCTAAAGTAATCCCTACATGTCAATGATCCGAAAAATGCCTCCATTTATACACCATTAGCCTAATTGTGTGGTGGAGCCCAAACTCTTTAGAGAGGATTTTGTAACATTTTTACACCTGATGGAGCACCAGAAATTGTTTACTGAAGTCCTCAAATGTCACATTTGTTTGTGACATGATGCACTTCCCAAAACATCTTAAGATTAGACTTTCTTTCTTTAGAATACCTGATTAATTTCACTTTAAAATGTACCGTTGATCCAAGAAGTTTATATACCTTCACCACAAATAGTTATAAAACGTTGCATAATTTTCCTTAAATGAACAAATTTCATATTTTTATCTTATTTATTTGGATTCTGTTTCTCTACTTTTAGCAGAAAGTGAAAACCTGAGTATGTTGGTGGAAAGTTCAAAAACTTTCAAGCATCATTGTAATTTGTTTCAATACCAAGGGGGTGTACAAGGCAGTGTTAGTTGAGTAATAATTTATTCAAAATATGATGGTACGTTCCGATTACAACCTGTAAAGACTGACTTGAAGAGCCAGAAATGCTCATTTTGTTTACTGACGAGACTCAGGCCAGAGGCTTTTGTGTCCTTCTACTGATTAATCAAATAGATAGATCTGCTTAATGTCTGGGTGCAATTTTGGAGGAGTGTGTGCGCACCGAAAGAAAACCGATCTGGGTAATCTAGAAAAATAGCTGTCTTCTGAAGCCTGAAGAAAAAAAAAAAAAAAAGGAACTAAAGCAAAGATTTTAAGATAGCTTGAAGTGACTGAATAACTGCAGAGTTAATAC
Organism: Odontesthes bonariensis; assembly: GCF_027942865.1. NCBI lineage: Eukaryota > Metazoa > Chordata > Actinopteri > Atheriniformes > Atherinopsidae > Odontesthes > Odontesthes bonariensis. Next base: position 33,688,213 of record NC_134506.1, read on the forward strand.
TTTTGGCAATAAATGTTTCGGTTGATTACACTACTTTGACTTCATCAGAAACTGACCTTTGAAGACACTAAATAAAACCAGTAACCATGATGGAGTTAAAACAACACTGAAGTGGTATATTGAGTTAAGACTGATTGACTTAAAACCATTCATGCTCCACCCGTTATCATCTTTAGTGCCGGAAATCACTGCTTCCCTGTTGTCTGAATGGCCTTAAACATTTACCTTCCTTCTGCACTGATAGGATTCCTTTGTTTATTGCTGTCTTTTCCCATGGGAATGAAAGCAGGTTTAGAGTTCAATGCTAAGTGTGAACTCCCTTTCATTCCCATGTACTGTATAACAACAGGCGACACCAGATTACCTTAAGAGATGGTGTTTGCTATGACCATACTCGCACCAAGGCCTGAGTCCAACAGCATGAAGGTGAGAACCACAGCAATGAAATCTTGGCAAGGTTATAAAAGAACAAAACAGTCCTCCGTCAGTGGGAAAGAACAGGGAAGCCAGACATTTCTAAATCTGCACCAAAATAAGAGTTTCTGTTTTGAGAGAATTTTACAGTTTAAGGTCAAGTGGGGAAAAAAGGACTTGTGGTGCGTAAAAATGACTGGAACTCTTCGCAGCATACAGATGATCGTCATGTACCTCCCTTCTAACCCTTGTGTTTGTTTGGGTTTGACTGTTGTTTGGGTGAAGCCCAGAGCAGGTGAGGTCAAACTACAGTAATCCTGTTCATTGTTAGGAGGGTGGGGTTAAGGTGTTAGATGGACACTGGTTGTACTGGCTGTTTATCATAAACACAGCCTAGCCCAGAGAGGTCCATCTGCTTTGATTTTATTTAGTGATTCCCCCCAGGGACCCTGAGCTGGAGCGAGAATAACAATACTTGAGCCCATCTGTTCCTGTAGAAGCCAGCCTCGGCTAAATTACCACACACTACGAGCGGCTGGCATATGCTGTGGCATAAAGCTACAAGAGGGCATTGTGCGCCAGCTGTTCTGTTGACAAATACTTATCTGGCACTTGTCAAGTCAGCATGCTGAGCTGATTCAACTTTGACTATAACTAAAACAAGGTAAGGTGTGAATAGGGCTCCTGTGGGGGAGGTGCATGTATAACACAAGATGGTTTATCCCCCTGTATCATTTTGTCAGATTGTCTGTGGAATTGGGTCACCGAATGTTGACTTAATCCAAACATATAGAGCAGATAGAAGACTAAAACCAACCAAGTGGTCAAAACAGACGATGCCTAATCTTTCACATCCTCCTCTAAGCATAACAGACTGTAATCATATTGTTTTTTATGTTTACAACTCAGAGGATGATCTTCATCCAAAAGCCTAAATTGGGCTTGATCATAGTAATCCTATCAGTTAAGAATCAGATCTCTCCAGAGATGAACAAGGAAAAACACACGGCAGGGTTTTTGTTTTTTTTAGGGATTCACACCTAAAGCCTCTAAGAAATCCCACAATAATAATTAAATGGTAAAATGCTTCGACCTACAGAATTATTTCCTTGAAGCGGCCTGATATATTCACGTTAACTAAAGGAGAGGTCACCTAGAGATTGAAAATGTGACAACCTTAAAGGGTTGTGCTAAACAAGACACACTTCACCTCAGACTGCTCTTCAAGACACGCAAAGAAAGTATTATCACAGGAACCCTCAGTTGTAGTCAACTTAAGCCTGTTTGCATGCTAATTTCTTGCCAATTTTGACCAACCCAAAGCAGAGTCCAGTCTACTGTATAATTAACCCTGCTGCAACACAGTGAACATCTTAATGAAGGCACAAAATCAATACAACTGATTATTAATTTTTTATGACTATGCAGTCATACGCTGTATAATAAGGAATTTAAGAATTCTCAAAGATGAATAATAAACTGGTAAAGTGTTACTTGACTGTAAGTCATATGTTGTTGATTGAAACCAAGCCGCTCTAGCATCTCACACACGTAGAATCTTATTTGATTTTTTTTCTAGGTGGGGTTGTGTGAAGTATTATGACGGCAGCAGTTCTTTACTTTGTCACGTTTTTGTCAACCAAATAACATCCACGTTGCTCTGTATGCTACCCGCTAATCATATTTCCGCTGGTTTAATCCTAAAATTGCAACTACGACACGGTGAAAACGAACGAAAAGCCTGAGAGCACATAAATCTTTTTTCATTTTGGCACAAAGTAAGAATCCACTGGGCACGCAGTGTCACGGAGCAACACACATTTTGAAGTATAAATTGTTTTTGGTGGTGAAAATTTGCTCTTCAGTGGCCCTCTTCGGAGTAGCTCTTAAGCCGTGCGTCCTGTCGGAATGACTTGTTACTCTTCGACATCAGAAATCAAAATGTGTTTTTATTCTGCGGTTACTCAACATTTGCATTTTGTATCTACAATCTAATTTTCATGGCCTCATTAGTGACTATATAAGTATAAGAAGAATGACTATGAATTTGCCTTTCAACACCATGCCACTTGCTGAGAAAATATTTAAAATACTGAGAAAAAGTCTCGTCTAAATAAGTCAGCGTGACATAATCTGAAGGCACACAGACTTCCCTAAAACCAAAGCACCTGCAGATAAATGCTTGATACTCACCTCAGAACACAAAGATCTACCACTTCCCCACGATGTGAGCATTCTTAAATGCACCCATGCAGTGTGTACCCTTCAAAATGGGCTTTATTTTTGTTAACATTTACAGGAACATCACTGACATTAATTCTCCACCCATTACATATGTCTACACTGTACAGATGCAACAGAAAGAAAAAAAATGAAAGAAAAAGTACACGCATCACAAAAACCCGTCCTCTGTTCTGAGACACCAGTCGGTGACAAGCCCCAGCAGTGCAGAAAAAGTTCAGTCAGAATCCCTGCAACAGTGGAAATGACCACAGAGCAAAACGGATCAGCAATTTAGAAAAGGCCCTTACACATGTACTTTCAACTGACATCTAAATTCCACCATTAAGATGCGATTAATCTTAGCAAAAATAGATATACGTAATGCTGATACCAATGTCTTTAGTTTGTTGATTTTAACCAGTTTTGTGTGATGTGTTAAAATCAACGACTTCCTCACATATAAATCTGTATGCTTTTGGTTCTCTGTAAAACTGGAATATAATGGACTTGAAGAGTATGTTTTATTCTTGTAATAAATGTTTTTCTTTAAATACATACATACGATGCCCCGAGGTTACCGCCCTTGTGCCTCTTCATTTGCCATCCTTTGTTAACTGCAACAGGTCACTATTAACATTCAGTAGTTGCTTTAAGACAACATAAATATACAGTGAAAGAGGACAAGGAGTACCCAAACCTTACAGTATCATCAACCCTGTTTCACTTCCTTTTAAATTTCAGATGACTTTGTGGTACGATTACATTACAATAAATAATATTTGATCACAATTGTTTTGTTATCTGGTGCCAGGCTGGAAATATTGCATGTTACACTTTCATGAAAGGCAGCGAGAGTCAATACTTACTCTTAGAATTCCGATCTGCCAGGACGGGCAGAGAAAAGGCTTTGTAAACATAAAACATCATTTAAATGTACTCATCAACACAATGAGCGAGAGGTTGCATTTCTTCACATCACACCCTCAAAGAAAAACAGCCGGACTTTTCCAGTTTTTCACCTCATTGACCCTATGAAGGCATGGATTGCTCCACCAACCAGCTTTACAACAGAAGCCATTGTACCAGTCTCCCTTCATGCATTTATCTGCCATCTACTCTGCATTAGCAATGCAGGCCATTCTTTACAGCTACGGCAGAGGAGCAAATTTGTATTCTGTAACAAAACTCTGATGTCTCCCAACTGACAAATTAGCACTCTCTGTGACTTCAAATGGGAGGGGGGGAAAAAAAACAAAACCTAAATGTTTCCTGATAGGTCCACTTGGGAATTGAGCAAAAAGTGCAGCATTGGTCGAGCGAGTATAAGGAGAAACGTGAGACTTTTACAATGGCTACATCTTATTCTGCAAAACATATACTGTAAAGACATTTTCACAGCGTGATGAGGAAATACGCAAACCAGTTCACAAAGAGCAGAATAGTCTGGTCTTAATGCGGCTGCACAGCTGGTTGACATCTATACTGTTGATGTTACTACCCGGAGAAATCTATGCTACTAGGAGATTTACACAAGTTTTTAGAACTGCACATAAAGGTTGGATAAGGTTTGCGCGCTGTGTTGCTTCCTTAATGTGCATTATGGAAAGCTCCCATCTTTTACAGTGATTAAGAATAGCAGGACTCCTCTTTTCTTAAGGTAAATGAGGTGAGTAGGGTCCTCCCACAAGCTCGTCTTGTTTTTGCTGCACATGTTTTGTCAGCCACTGCGACGCAGCGTGCCCTCCCGTCAGTCATCTCCTTCCTCCCTAAACAGGGAGTGAATCCTCATAATGCCTACCTTTGCTTCATTGACCACCACCGATGCTCAGCTGTGAGACACAGGAAAGCTACAAAGGACTACATAAAGAACACAACACTTCAACTAATGCACAGTGCAAACAGGCTTCTCCCGCTCTCTTCCATCTCAGGCATTAAGGAGAGTTGGGGTGAAGAGATTCACTCTGGACAGCGCCCCTGCTGGCAGGCGGATCCTCTTCAGTTAGTTTATCTCTCACTTTTTGGTCTTTCCAGGAATCAACTGCCCTGGGGGGGGAGGCAGAGGTGGAGAGGCTGAGGGGCAGGGGTGGAAGGGTTAAGGGTTTGGGGAGAGAGTTCTACTTGTACAGGCTCATGGTCGGGCTCTGGTACATGCACATGTAGGCATCGCAGAGCAGGCGCCGCGCCTGGCCCTGCATGCTCTTGGGGTCAAGTGTGTGCAGCTCCTCTGGAGTCATTTTCAGGTAGGCTTCCACCTCCGGACAGGGAGACACCTGCGGTATGTTGAAACCATTCTGCCCTCCTGCAAAACCACAGCCACCGTCATTAAAGAACAACACCGTGGCCACGGTGCATACATAATAGTTCACCGATTCTAAGTACTTGGGATACTATTTGACTGATTTAATGCACTTACTTATGTGAGCTACACAAGTATGCTTTTAAACATCTGAAATTATTCACTTCGTTGATAAATATGATGTCAAAGAAATCATGTAATTCAAATGTCAGAAAAACACTACCTAGTTGTAGCTCTAGTTCTCCGATTTTGTCTCGCAAGTCAAGAAAAAATTTAAATATTGTTTACCATTCCACTGTGTTTCATGTCACACATTGCAATGCTAGATATTTCCAACTTCATTTCAGAGATTAAACTGATAAGAAACCTGATCTCATATGGTCTGGACACCCACCGTCACGGTCAGCCATGCTGTCAAAGAAGAGCCAGGCCGAATCTGCGTTCCCGTACTTGACGAAGGCCACGTAGTGACTGGTTTCGATGCACAGCACAGCAAACAGCTCCATTCTCTGACGGGGAAAACTGCCCTGACGCCCCATACCCTCTTGTAGCTCTTTAGGGACGGACAGTTTGCCGTGTCGATGGGCTTTCCTCCTCGGGTGGAGGTGCACCTAAAGGAGTAGGTGTAAATATAAACCATCACACAAAGGATTGGTTACTGTGGGCTGATGATAATAATAATAATAATGTAAAAAAAAGATGATAAATGCATACAAATGGGTGATCACATGAAATAAAAGTATTTTAGGTAATATGAAATTAATATTTGTGAGTGAAAACTAGAGTGTGTCTTCTGTCGGAGACGGTACTCTGTCACAGATCTCCCTCTTTGAGAGAATGGGATTTCTTTGGATTTGGCGCCACCAAATGGATGATTCTGACACTGATTTTACAGCTTATTTTGATGAACTGATGCTGCAATAATGCCCTCTATTGTTTACCTGTGTATTGCACTTTTCACAGAACTGTTTAATCTTGCCAGCGGTGATATCCCCGTCCTCATAACAGTCTCGGCACTCGTAGAGAGCCAGGCCTCCGCAGATACGACATTCCCTCGGAGCTGGATAAGAAAACACAAACCTTTATCACTGCTGGAAACCCTGCCGTTGTGAAGGTCTTTAAAAAGTTGACCAAGTTGAAAAATTGCCTCCTGCATCTCAGCTGAGCTCCAGTGACAGCTCAGAGGAATTTCATTACCAAATGCCACACATCTTTGATCCACCACAGATCAGACACATCACAGTGACAGACTGAAAAAAAAATAAAAATAAAATAGTAGCTACAACTCACTATCTTCAAGAAGGTCTGTGATATCCAACTCTAAGGAGGGAAAAATCTTATTGAACATTTTGAAGTCCTTGCCAAAGCGGGGCATCTGGATGATAAGGCAGGAGGGAGCCTTGGGAGTCAGGAAACAAGAGAAAGTTAGGAACTTTGTAACAAACAGCAAGGACATAATAACAAAGCACATCGGAGATGAAAACTGTTGGCATATGATATGTGACAAAATGTTCATCCATCCATTCATTTTCTATACATATACACACACACACACATATATATATATATCTCTCCCATTTAGGGTCGCAGGCGGGGCTGGAGCCTATCCCAGCTGTCATTGGGCACCAGTCCATCACAGGGCCACACAGGACGAACGAGACACACAACCATCCATACTCTGGGAGGCATAGGGTCAATTTAGAGTCACCAATTAACCCAACGTGCATATTTTTGGACATTGGGAGGAAGCTGGAATGCCCGGAGAGAACCCTCGCATACACGGGAACATGCAAACTCCACACAGAAAAGCCCTAGCCGGGAAATCGTTCCTGGAACCCCTCTTGCTGTGAGGCGACGGTGCTAACCACCACAAAATGTTCAATCAGGCTAACCTGTACCAAGAAAAAAAAAGTTCTGACTGAATAAAATTCACCTCAGCAAACTTCAGGTCACTGTTGATGAAGGACCATTCCAGGAGCTGCTGAATGGTGGGAACTCCAACTTTATCCTTCTTATCCATGAAGATCTGATAGAAGTAACAGTCTTGCACCTTCTGACCGGCTGACCTGGTAAATAACAAGAAAGTCTTGCTTTATTTATCCTCTCCAGCTTACAAACGTCTTCATTTCTTCATGGTCAAAGACAAGACAGGTACACAATGTGCAGATTTTTAGGAGCTACCTCTGTAGGGCCCATGTTCACATTAATTAATGCCCTGTACCTTCTCCCTCTCAGAACATATGGAATGGAATTGAATTAATGAACTAGTGCAGTGGTTCGATTCAGCCCCCTGCTCCTCTCTACCTCACACACATTGCATTGTGTCCTCTTACTGCACACAAACTGGATAAATACATAAACCCGCACCGGAGGTAAGAATTTTGGTTACTATGTCTCCAGTTATATTTAGTGACTTTAAGACTTTTTTAGACACTTTAAGCAACTTTTTTTAAAGCATTTAAGTGAAAAAGGTAGCACCCTTTTAAACAAAGCTTCATTACTTGCTGTGGGAGACAGCGCTCCGTACTTTTTCCTGTTGTCAAAGCATAAGCCAGTAAAGGTGACGATGAGCAGCAAGGGAGGTGTATATCTATTAAATGAAGGGAAAAATGTTCACCGACGGAGGGAGGCGTCAACTTAAAAATGGGGACGATCTGTCAGGGCGATCAAGGCTTATTGTGTCATTAGCTGTTGACTAGATAAATGTGCCACAGAGAAAAAGTTTCCTGCAATCACCCGCTGCTTAATGCACAGCTTGGAATTAAACATATTCAGCAGATTCACCGACTTCATTCACCCGTTTAAGGCTACACTGATGCTTTGCATCAAAACAACTCTGCTGTGTTTCCATCAGCCATATGTCGAAGTCGATGTATATACGCTGCTGGCCCCGCTTTATCTGAGCGGGGCATCTGGTATGTGCTCCCGCTGATATGATGTTTAAAAAGGTGAGCAGACTCCACCTACTTTGTGTGCCAACAATGTGCTGATGCAGACCAAGACCTTTTTTAATTCAAGCACAAAGAAGGACACCCTGTATTAGTGCATTATAGCAATCACAATACAGGTTCACAATTCAACTTGCAGCAGCTGGTTGGACCAAATTATGTGCCGTCTGTTCAGTGAGCGACAGAACGAGCAAAGACTTCTAATGTGAAGGAATCCATAAGTAAAAAGTACTTTTTTAATACCAACATCTGCTCTCCGCATGTTCTTAAATGTCATCTGATTCTTTGGGAAACTGATTTTCCATACCGTATACTTATGCTGTTAATTAATCTTTAAATAAACTGGGGACTTTCCTACAGTCAAATAATAGAAAATGATTGCAGCCTCGGCCACTACAGCAGCTTCCCCTCCTCACTTCTTGTTCTCCATGAATGCTTCTAACTATGGAAGAGGAAAGACTAGTTGTTGAAGTGGAAAAATATTCAGAGCTGTGCAATCCCCAAAAGGAGGGAGAAACCCTTTGTCTGCAGCACCTTTTGGCTTTCAACACCATGGAAATCCCATATCCCTCAGCTCCTCACAAGTTAAACACATTTTCATGGAAGAAATTCTAAAAGTATAGTACAAGTTTTAATCTGAAAAAAAGGAGACAGTGAAAAACTTCCAACTGGGACACTTGCCGTAGCACCTCTGTGGTGACTTCAGGTTAAGACTTCCAAGACTTCTAAATAACTGACTAATGATTTTAAATTGGAAATAAAACCCTCGAATTTATAAACACTCGACGCTTAAAGTGTTAACCTTGGTAACCTTATCTGTGATGGCTTTACAGATGTGCAAGTCTGCACGATAGACAGGAATGGTGGCATACAACTCCCTGAGCCATTAACCATGCTCATTTTAAATACAACTGTAACACTAATTTTCAAAATAGGACTAAAAAAATAAAAATTCCAACTATTCAAACCACAGTCCCACCCTCAGTGAAACTGTGAGCTCAGATCTACATATTTCAGGTTTAGAAAAGGACGGGCTGCAGGCTGCGGTTTGGAATGTTATTTGCAGTTTGCTAATGACTTGACTTTAAGGGGACATATTCATGACACCGTGTAATATAAACCGTTTGACTAATATTGCAACCTCAACCCTTCCAGAAACTGAAAACGAGAGCTATGATATGCTGAACAACATTCAAACTCAGTTCTCCCTCACCTTAACTTGAGCAATGGATCCACCCTCAATATGTGATGGAAAAGGATATTAAGGAACTCCTCAGGATCTGCAGTGCAAAGTGTGAAATGAAAAGAGATTTGAGGTGATATACCCGAGCAGGTGCTGAGCAGGTGCTGCCAGTAACTGTATAAACAAGTGTCAAATAATGCGCTTCGTAGGTTAAAACAGCTTCTTTTCAATGATCTAACAGAAATTCACATTCTCAGGAAGGATGTGATAAAAAAAATAAAAAAATAAAATAAAAAGTGTTGAGAAATCATCAGGAAGTGGGCATAATAATGAGGACAGGGAAAAGGTGGACCTTTTTCTTCAGAGGTAAACCCAGAGGCAGCTTCTACTTTCTCCAGGATCCTCCTGAGTTTCATCACTTTAGTGGCACAAACGTACCCATGTCTGAGGGACAAAGATAGGGGGAGGTCACAAGCAAGTTAAGCTGCCATGTATGATTCAGTGCTATCAGCTCTACTAATACATGGATAAATAAAACTGCACCTGCTTTCTAACTGCTTTCTATTTTGAAATGAATGAGCTTAAAGTATTTGAAAAAAAAAAAAAACAGTCCAAGTATAACGTCAGAAAGCTGCAGCAGCATGTACCAAGCCTTACATGCGCAGGGGGTTGACTATCTCTGTGCGCAACAGCTCTTGGGTCTCCCTGTAGTACTCGACGTCAGTCTTCGATCGGGGCCTCAGCAGAACAGTGTCCAGTACAGAACTGAAGGAGAAAAGACTGCAGAGCAGAACAAACAGCACAGAGATTCAGATTCAAATTCAAAACAGCATCCACTGGCCGATAAGGATCAATATGATCGGAGTCCAAAGATGCATTCATGACTGAGTGAGCACTGACCAGAAAAGGGTTGAGTCCAGGTAGCAGGAGTTGTAGTGGCCCTGAATGCCTTTCTTTTTTCCCACCATGACATCCAGACCATCGTTCTCTGTGCGTGGAGGCGTGTTCTCGTGTACTACCTCACTCAAGTAACCTCCAAATGCTACAGAAAACACACACACATCATAGGTGTAAACTCAAGGATAAAGGGAAACAATAGTTAATCTAACAAAATCAATCATTAATAAACCTGCTGATTCACCAATGGAGTTGCAGCGCTCTATGGGGTTGGAGGAGTGATGCAGGGACGGGAAGCGGGAATCAGGCCGGCAGCACTTGAGCTTCACAAACAGAGCTTTTTTGGGTGGGCAGGTGAAGTACCGAGTGCCTTTGAAGGTGCCGTCAGTGCAACCGGGGCACTCTTCTTCCTGAAAGAAAAGGTTTAGAACATGGGATCTCATTACTACGAAGCACCACTTTAATTTTTCTTCTGCTTTTTCAAAACATTTAAGTTCTATCAACAGCTTGTAGTTTTTACCTTCAACTTTGGCCAATAGCAGACAGACGTTGATAAAGCACTATTATTACAGGAAAAATTAAACACTTCGGGAAATTTGCTTGTTCAGAGATGGGGCTTCCCCAACGTTTGCCATCAACGTCAAGTTGCCAAACAAACCAGGAGAGAAATCAGGAAGTCACTGAGCTGAGCTTAGAATAAATGTGTTGAGACAAAACCCCCTGCAAAGCCGCAGTTTGTCTTTTTTCTGCCTTCATGCAGATTTAAGGAAGCTAGTTGTAACGTTACCTATTACAAAATGTTTCATAACGGAAGCATAAGGTGGTGATAAAAAAAAAAAAAAAAACCAAAAACAGTTGTGACTGCTTTCTGCCTCTTATGACTACTCACTGAAAGCAAGACAATCATCATGACGAGATGTGTCCACTTATTACCCATACAGCTCATCTATCGGAATAATTGAATAAATAATACACTGAGTCCAAACGAACTTCATTTTCAGGAATGTCTGTCAAAGCCAGCAATAGCAGCAGCAGCATGTAAGCATTTGATATGTGTCAAAAGCTAACTGAAGGTGACAATGAAAAAGAGCAGGCAACAGGTGTCTCTATCTTTCTATCTTAATCTAATCTCCAAGTTCACGTCGCTGTGGCGTCTCACCAGCTCCAGACCAGCCAAAGGCTCCAGCAGGCCAGGGGGCAGACCAACCCAGCGGATGACACCGCACAGAGGGGGGTTCTCCTTCACCTCCACCAGAGAGCCCACCTCCAGACCCGGCTGCCCCCGAGGAGGCGTTGGAGGCCGAGGCGAGGGAGGGGCAGCAGGCGACGGGGGCTCGGGCTGCTCTCCCATCACAGACTGGACAGAGAGGGAGAGGGGCCCATGACTCATGCTGTCAATGGGCCCGGTCTTGCGGTTCAAGCTGAAGGGCAGCGAGTGGAACTTGTTGTCACTGGAAAGCGAGGAAGAGGGAGGGGCTCTGGAGGGTGGGGAGGACTGGTTGAAGTCGGGGGGCGTGTCAGTAAGAGACTTGGCAGGGTCCTCTCCAACTGCAGGGGAGAAGCGAGAAACCAAAACTTTACATATCTCACCGCATGTAGGCCGTCCTCATCAACACAGAGATGTATTTATGGAATAAACTAACAAACTCTCTTTTACTCATCTCATCTGGTAAGCAGTCAGTTGCAATGTGAGAACTTAAATGTCTGGAGGTCAGCAGATGGTTTCACATCGTGTTGAGTCTCAGCATCTTAGGGCGCTTTCACACGAGATCATTTAGACACATTTTTTTCCCCCACTCACCTTGGGACACACCTAGCCACTGCAAACAATACCTGGACGACTACTTACTGTGGGCCGACTCATCTGACTGGTTCACCATGTTTGCCGACACAGGCCTGCAGCTCAGGTGGAAAGCCTATTTTATATTAATGTGCAATGAACATGAAATAAAGGACAGGAACCGCAAAAAACGTTTTCTGCCCATTTCAAGTTTCACGCACTGAAAAGTCTTTTTTCCTTATGAACAAACATGTGCATTTTCACAAAGACAATATAGTTTTCTTTTTAGTTTTACAGTATTTACTTTCTTCACTTAGTATGTGGTTACAGCACCTTTGGAAATCATCATGCTACAAGCTGGGCTAACCTTTCCCTTGAAAGCAATCCCTGTGACCACAGAGTTCTGTTTGCCCGAGCTACTCCCCCCCACCGTTTTCAGTTCTCTAACGATGGCTGTTACCATGCCTCTGGGCACTTTTAACACTGCAGAATCATTGTTGTATCCTGCTTAAAATCTATGTGTACAGACAGTGTTCTTGACCTCATGGCTTGGTTTTTATTTCAATGTAAGCCTGCAACTGAGAACTTAAAAAAGCAGTGTGTCCCTTTAAAACACACCCTGGAAAAGTATGAATATAGCCAAAAAAAGTTCTTGTTTTGCAGCGCTGCTTTAGTTTAAGCAAATTTCATGATCATGTAAAACTGCTGGGAAAAGCTAAAACAGCACTTGTGTCAACATAAATTTGTCAATGTTACTGACCTGAGATCTTTGCCTCAGCAAAATCGGCTCACAGCTCTACAAACTCATCATCCTGGCATTTATTTCTGTTCCATATTTCTAAAGGTTTTAAACTCTTTGGTCCCAGTTTGGGTGACTTAGGTGGACATAATATGACTGATAACGTGGCATTATTCTCTTTCTTCTCCAAGTAGTTTTTGCACAGCCTAGAGGTGTGTTCAAGGCAATTGTTGAACAGAATATCGCATGACAATGCAAGACGGTGAGCTACCCGTGTTGCTTTAAGCTCACCAAGTTTGCCTGCAGCGAAACACCTCCAAACCATCACTTATCTTGTTCCTCATGTTGTGGTTACGCACTGAAGACGCATGCTTTCAGCAATTTTGAATAGGAGCATAAACACACTGCTTTGAGCATGAGGTCTCGAAACTTTACTCCAACATAGATACTACCGGGTCCATTTCAGCCTCTTTCTTGTTTTGGTGAATGACAGTGGTTCCTTTGTAGAAACTTTAATTCAGTCTAAAAATGCCATGTTTCTTCAGGATTTTCAGTGTTTGAAAATCTGCTATGGAGGTCATAGTTGTTGAGAAATAAATAAATATTTTTTGCAGTATTACAGGCCATGAGAGCAGTTTCGTCTGTCGATCCAGACCCTTTAGAAACTGTTAAACTGTATTAAAGTTAAAAAAGCAGGACTTTTTGGACCTCAAAAGACACTGGAAAGCCAGGAGAAGGTAGCCATTTTAGGGAGTCACAGGATTGGAGTCGAACATGTTAGACATGCTGCAGAAGCAATGACGCCTGACAGGAGTAGGATTCACCAGAGCTCAGCTGCGACTGTTGTGACAGGATCTGAAAACTAAATGGGATATCTTAAATGTTTTATCTGTTTTTATCAAATCGAAAACAGATGTTTGGAATACATCAAAATATGTCAAACTTAAAAGATCATGAAAACAGATCATACTGCTACAGGCTATACTGTAAAGTGTACCGTGGGTCAAAACAATCCACACATGTGCCTCAGAGATTTTTATGTGGAAAAAGTCTTCATTTGTGAGGGAGCAATTCTCTGTATTTGCTTAAATGTGAAAATGCCCTCAGCTGAGATGTTGCACAGACTCTTTTCACCATGTGATGAATTGAAATAAACATCAATATGTGTTGTTGCAGGTTGTGAATTGACAACCTGCTTGTACTTGTTTTGTTTTTTTAAACAGGTCATTTCAAAAGTATGTGTGAAACGAGTCAGTTAACAACACATTTCAGTTAATCCTTTGGCTACCAAACAATTTCCTGAAACTATGACTGCAGATTTTCATGATTTAAATAGAATTTGAAATCTTGCACGTCTCTAAAAATAGCATCTTATGCAAATCTTAGAATGAACGAGCTGAAAACGGGAACTTTACAGGTCACCTGTGACAGAAGTGAGAAGCCAGTGAAAGGATTCTCTAATAGTACGGTTCTGCTTCTCCTTGCAGTTAAAACGCCGTGTGAAATTACAAACCGAAATTAAACGAAGAACATCAGCTAAATCAAGTATCGAGCCTGAACAGTTTAACAGCTGATGTCAACAGATTTCACCCGAATAAGCACCTTGGATACATTATACACAACTACTTAAAAAATAAGCTGTAAGAAATTTGTAATTCTTTAATTATGTTTAATTTTTTTACTACTTGGAATTAAACATTACCAGTTCATATTCAAAAGCTGACTTGTTGCATCACTGTTTTATAGGTTTTTTACTCTGAAATCTAACTTTTGAAAAGAATGATACAGGATAACTAGAGCTGACTGAACTGTCTTGACACAGTAACATGAGTCCTTGTTTACCTTACAATAAAAACTAAAGAATATATTTATAAAAAATGTTGTATTCTGCTGACTTCATGACATAATGAAAGCACCAGAACTGCACCAGAACTGCCCCAAATGTTAAAAGAGACCATGAGGAAGAGGACAACAATCATAATATCACAGGATGAGTAAGCAGTTGTGAAACCAGCGTGTCAGCATTTCTGATTGCAGAGAGAAAGAGAAAACATGAAGTAGTGCTGAAACACTGGTGCAGCCTTTTTTTGTTCTGCTGTGGCAGCTGATACCACAGTCATCTGCACTGTGCACCTACAGGTTTACTCAATCCAAATTTCAGAGCTTGCACGTCACATTTGTGGTAAAAATATCAGCCACTGGCTAAAACACTGTTGCCTCACAACTGTCACAAGCTGGCAATGACATGAGCAGAAGGATTTCCAAAAATAAGAACAAAAAAAATCCAACGTGCACCTGTACACCAACTTTAACCAAAAACAATGTGACAATGCGCTGAATGAATCTGTCAATGCTGACACCAGCAACTGAAACTTTTACTAATGCTCTTGCATGCAAACTGTCGTTTATGAAAATCTGAATTTAACAACTGAACCTGCAGCAAAAAATAAAGACAGCGAGGGACTGATTTGCAAATCGGAGCATTATTAAAAGCTTTTAACAACAAGAACCCATAACGCCGTGCAGCAACAATATAACACTTAGATGGTGATGAAGGACAAGACGAGTGGAAAGGTTTTTATAGCAAGCTACTGTAACAAACCACTTGCTGGGCTTCTACTCTGAAAATTTTACGGCAGGTACAAACTTAGAGTTCGCCGCACCTCACATCGTCCTCGTGAGAAATTGAATAGATTTTGCGAGGAACTCGAATTTTTCCACTAGCTTAGCTAAATCAGATGGAAAGCAAACGACTTCTTTTTGTCCTGATCTTCTTGTGATTTTAGATTTTGTTTTTGGGACGGTAAGACAAACCCACTCTGGTACTTTTTTCCTGAAGCATTTTAGTCATCTACCTCACAGAGAAAACACAGTTCTCTTTCTACAAACGTGTCACTCCACACCACCTCAGATATCGTGTCAACGTGCCACCCCCTCAGGTTTCCTTTTCTGCATTACAAACGTTGAAAGCCAACAGTCAAATGGCACAAACACTCCACTTGTATCTTTTTAACTGTCTACAGTCGGCATTTAAGATGCCCAGCTTTACATTTGCTGTTGTAATCTCACTAAAGAGAACAAGTTTTTATAATAATTGTAAACCAGATTAATGAGCCTTGCTTCTTTCTTGAATACATTTTAGTGAATCTAAAATGTAGCTTCTTTTTAACCCACTATTTTTGCTCAAGGATACGAAGAGTCATGTTGGTGCCGTTTTTTTTTTTTTTTTTAACCAGCATTGTGAGGACGGCCGACTCCATTAATTGCTGCCTAAAGGGTAAAATGAAGATCAATCACTAAAGAATTATTACATATTGATGTCTTCTTGCACAGTGCCTGACTTTGAATAATGACTGTGAATCTATAATAAAATTTGTCATTAAATAAACTACTCACAGATTTAATATGAACCAATATCAATATAATGACATGGTGTGTTTCCTAATTAAATCTAATTCCAAGCGGTTGATAAAAGCATTCATATAAATTTAGTCTGGAGAACATTCTTTGTATAACACCAACTCATCGCTTATGTTTTACATTCATGAGAAACCTTCGGTCTTGATCAAAATTCAAACAAAATTCTCACTTGATTAAAAAGGGAAAAAATAGATAAGCTACACATGTTCGAGCAGGTACGGCGAGAGAATTTTCCAAAAGACTGACACAACTGTGTATGGTGTTGATCATTTTAGGACACTTTCATTTAGAAAAGGGCACCGTACCAGAATGAATAAGTCTTGTGGGATAGAATTAGCCCAGGAGGAATCAATCAAAGCTAGCTTGTTGTGAACAGGAGCTTGCCGGTAAGATGGTTGACATCCCATGAGTACCAGTTTTACCTTCATCAATGTACCATGTGCTTTTGGATTTGGGCTGAGCAGGGGGATCAAGAGAGCTGCCATTTAAAGTATAGTAAAATTCAGACTTGCTTCTACTGCCACACTGATGACTTAATCCTGCAAGTAACACAAATACATAGGAAAAAGAAACAGAAAAAAAAGAAAAGAAAAGAAAAAAAACACACACACAGAGATAAGCTTAATGTATGTAAAGTGTGTGTCCTATATTAGGCTTTAACAGGGAACAAAAGGGAAAAAAAAGATTTAAGAACATTTACAAGAACGGTCACAGCAAGCAAAGATTGCATTCCCATCAAATCATAGTTGCCGATACAAGAATCACTCATACATTATGTAAAAAGAAGGCAATTAAACCCTCTCTTGCTCTCCGTTAACATGACATCCCATCAAAAGTGGTGTGTGGGTTGTTACTTGTCGCTTTGCCTGCCTAAAATGTCACAGGTTTCATTTCAGGAGTTGTCTGTAAAGGACATATATGTGCAAAGATCTGTAGAAATTGTGAAAAGTAAAATTCTTCAGGAGAATCATAGCAACAGCCACAACCAGGCAATTTTGATGGGATGCCCCTTTAGCAATCATAATCACACAAAGCCTTAGATCTGTCAGTTAGCTTAGCACCACAACAACAGTGCAGTACCTTTGCTCTTTGGTTTGCTTTGGCCAGAGGACGACTTGTCGCTGCCTCTGGGGGCAAAACTGTGCTTCTGCACCCTTTGGTCCTGCATGGAATATTCTGCCCAGAAATAGATTCACATTAGAGGCACAAAACCGCTGTCTGCACAGGTTTAAGTGGCATGCATTACATGTCTCCAGAAAACAAGAAGATGAAGATTAATCTTCCATAATTTTTGTTTAAGGTTATAAGTTTGTCAGTGCAGTTTACTAAACACATTCAAACATTTAATAAGAAGTCTGAAGACTTTCAGTTACCTTAATTAGCTGTAGAAATAATTCATTTAGAGTATGAAACTTTGGCCTCGGCTAAAACTTTAAGTTATTGCATTTACTCAAAATAAGAAACCATAGTACACTTGCTTTTCAATTTGCAAAAGGAGATTGTTACAAAGGGCAATTTTCAGTGGTAAGTATCAAATGCTTAATATATTAGAAAACAAATGCAAAGCACATTTAGTTTTGGGATAAACTTTAAGCAGCTCATCCAGAAAAAAGCTATAGAAGGGTTTTAAAGAGAGTTGACAAATTCACTAAACCAACTATGTCTACGTTCACCATTTCCTGAATGCAGGCCTGGAGAGTCATGGAGGTGGCAGCAGCACACATAAACAAATCAATATGCCACTGTGCAGAACAAAGAGCCAGAGTATCTCACTTGACTTTCAAAAACAAGTCAGCTATCACCACAAAAGGCTCTCTGTTCCCATTGCAAGCAAAACACAAACTCCGACTGCTCAGAAGGAGCTCAGTGCTGGTCCGAGGGCGGAACAGCGGAATGTTTTCAGAAACAGAAAAGTTTGAACGACGTGGTGTAAAAAAACAGGGATAAAGAAGGGATGACTCACCTGGCATTACGTCACAGATGGGGACGAGTCGAGTGTGCTCCAAACTGGCAAAATCACACAGCAGCTTCCCGTCAAACACACCATCCCAGTCTCCAATAGGATTGTCCTAAAAGAGTTGGAGACATGACAATCTTGTAACCCTCTCAGGCGCTTCTCATCACTGTAATGCCGACGCACTTGTGTTGGTGCCCCAAGTGCTGCTTCCCCTCGTATCTTTCTGATCTTTAACAACAACAATTGTCTTGTTGCTTAACTTAAAGATGCTTAAGCGTGATCCTCTGTGCTAATGATAATCCAAAATGTTTATCTTATCTTCACCAGCTAAATAACAGATCTTCCAACTCAGATCCTCCCCCATAAAAGCTCCACTTCATCTCAAAACACAATCCTACTATTCTTCCTTCTCCGCTTGGAATCCAGGATGCTGCTCCAGAGGGACAATCTAAGACAAGCTTCAGGCCAGTGCCACAACTAGAGAAGGCAGGGCGAGGCTGGACGCATAGTGAGGCAGAGCAGTGGGCTCTCCTCAGCTGCCTGCTGGCCCCTTGCCATTCCGTTGGGTCATACAGCACTAAGTCTTTACCTCACTCCCCGCGTGACTGCCTTGCCTTTGTGTGGGAGGCTCAGATGCACTGAGTGGGCTACTGCTGAGGCTGCTGTTGGTGCTGCTGCCTAACGATCAGCACTCAAATGCCTCAGTTATGCGTTTTAATTTCACTATGAATACAATACCGCTGCCGCCTGACAACAGTAGCCATAGAGACCCGACTACTGCAAGCCACGGCAACAAGACTTGTTCCTTTAACTTGCAACAGAACACAAAACAAAACACAAAAATCCAGGCAAGTCATGACAGAAAAATCTGACCCAAGAAACCTGATAAGTAAAATCATTCATTTTAAAACCTATTTATTACCATTTTACCCCAAAGCCTTTCCGGACTGTCGCTCTGCTCTAACAAAGTACAGGTCTGAAGGTCTGAATCAGTGAAACCAGCGTCTGAGCACAGCTGATCGTGCCAGCTCCCAAGTGAAATGACAGAATAATTCATGTGTGTGTGCCAGAATGTGAATAGAGCAGGTAACTGTCCAGAGAACTGACATCAAGTGAGTGTCCATGCTGACGAGTGTTCGCTGCAACACACTCTTTGTTGCTTTCTACGCTTTCGTCAATGTTGTGGATACATCTAAATGCATGTAGTATTGATATCAGTATAACAACAGTCATCTTACAGATAAGATAGTAGCCTCTTCACCAATCATCAATGTGCTCTAAATAAAAAGATGTCCTTACCCGACTCTCTGGACATTGTCCAGTTGGGTTAGTTGTAGAACATGAAGCAGAAGTTCCTCTAAGTGGAATGCGGCCCTCATTAGCTCGCTTGAGTTTGTCTTATTATTTCAAGTCAAAAGATCTCATATAAAAAAAAATAAATAAAAGGGCTGTAGCCCACCATTTGTTGTAGTGCAAGCAGTCTTTTCTAAGACTGATATTGTACATGTTGATAATGTGATGATGATAAATTTTCAATACATAGTGAAGCCCTAGAGAGTACGATAAGGGAGCACTGCAAAAAATGTCCACCCATCTATCTATCCATTTTCTGCTGCTTATCCGGGGCCGGATCATGGAGGGGAACAACTTGAGCAGAGATCCTCAGACCTCCCTCTCTCCAGCCCGCATGTTGCACACTTCTGGATGTTGTTCTGAAACATTTCTGATGGAAGATGTCAGAAAGGCAAATTGAACATGTTCGGGAGGCATCTCAACGGGCTCCTTTCAATGAGGAAAAGTAGTGACTCAACTCTGAGACATTCCTGGGTGACAGAGTTACTCATCCTATCCCCAGTTTCTGCCACTTTTATTCACAATGTCATTCTTTCGGTCACTACTCACAGCTCATGCACATGAGTGAGTGTTGAAACATAGATCAACAAGGAAATTGGCAGCTTTACAACTCTTCTCTCTTCACATGAGTGACCTGTACGACACCTGAATCACTGTAGACAATGCCCCAATCCAACTGTCAGTCTCCCACTCTCTTCTACCACCACTCAAGAAAGAAACCCTGTGATGCTTCAACTCTTCCACTTGAGGCTACAGCTTACTCCCAGCCTGAATTGGGAAATCCAAAGTTTTTACACTGAGGACTGTGCTGATCAATAATTATTTAATCAAATCAGCAGCTTGAAAAAAACCCAATAGTATTTGGTAAACCATGATTTATCTAGATTAGCAGTACTGGGTACAACAACCTTTTTAACAGGAGCCTAACTTACCATGTCAACTCCTACATAGTAGCCCAGGCTCTCGTTGCCCGGTAGCAGGTCACAAAAAATGATGGTGCCTCTCTCAGGTCCCTCTCTAGTCTGCACCACGACCCTAGAGTTGATCTCGAGCGGAGGAAAGTCCTGATCATCTTCAGGCGGTCTGCCGCGATCCACCTCCAGCTCGCCATCGTCATCCTCCCAGAGTTCAAGCTTGTCCAGGGCCACAAACACGCCACATTCATCCTCACAGCGGAAGAGCTGCCGTCCCTGGTAGGAGCCCTCCGTGAAGCCTTGGCCCCGACCCTCCTCCTGGGACAGGAACATAGCAAGAAGAAGAAGAAGAAACGAGAAAGCAGGTTGAGAGTGAGGCCGAACAGGGGCGAGAGAGATGTGCAACTTATTGTCATTATAAGGAGGGCAGGTAGGGAGGCTGCTTGCTCAGCATTCTTCAAGGAAAGGGAAGTCAAGATCTTGGGGGCTGTGAGATCATCTGATCGATTACTGCAGCAAAGATATGACTCGACTTACTGCCATTATAAATACATTCAAATATACACACTGGATGCTCTCACAAGCTGTTGTCCTATAAGATATTTTGTACCTTTTCTTACATGCCGGCTCTGAATCTAACTAACATTTAGCATTCACACATACAGCATGGCATTTATACTGAGCAACAGTTTGAATGCTTTAGCTCCATCAGCCCACTCAAGAAGACTACAGCTGGACTTGGTAGAAGAAAAACAGCATTGTGCTGCAATAAGCCACCCTTTGTATTTTGTTACTTACTGTGCTGTACATACAGCCCAGAACGAATGGCATAAAATCAAGAACTCTGATTCAGTGTTGAGATTATAGGAACAGAATTAAAATGTTGTCATTATCTGCTCATTATTCATGTCAGTTAAAACACTGCAGCTTTGTTTATTTTTCACTAAAAGAAAGTACTGTTTGAGGTCCGTCTCTGTCTTTGGAAATAACTTTAATTGGCCATGCTTACTTCACATCTGTGGAAAATTACCAAAAAAAAATCCAAGTTCGAAGGTCTAATAAGCACTTCATTCATTCATTCATTCCCAGACACACACGATACACAAGGTGACAAAATGTGGCACTCAAGCTGCTTTCACAAACACACCGAGGTCTTGAAATGTTCCAGAGATGTTCTGGAGTGGCGGCACGTAAGAATGCCCACAACTCTGGACTCTTAGCAGAGATTTTCCCCTCAGCCCTGTAATAAAATCTCTGGAACATCGGCGGGGCAGACAATGTATAAATGTGTCAGCAATTATTTTGGAGTATTTGCAGCTGTTGTGCGAATGAGCATGTGTGTGTTGGGGAGAGTTTGTCCGTTCTGCTGACACTGAATGCTGCTCCCCGCTGTTGTGGATACATACAGACAAATGCAGTGTTCATATCAACGCAATAAGGAGCCTTTAAGAAAACAAAGTGATTTCCACAGTGGAATTCATCCATCACGTGCTGCCTCCTGCACACTCTAGACACCTGTTCCCTGCACCCCCTCCCTCCAATTCCAGTCAGGAGAGCACATCTCCAGCAGAAAGCCTCCCACTGTGATATGCTTGTGTGGACAGCATCTGTGGAGAATGACCGCATCACACTGTCCACATATTCTCCTTCAACATTTTCGATGTTTTTGTGTGAAAACAGCTTCTCTTTACAAAAGCAGCACCGATCTGAACACTCAGCTTTTCATTTGACCACTGCTTTGAGCTCTGCACTAACAGCTTTGAATAGTCACCAAAACAGGCCTCAAAGACTTGGTAAAAAATTTTCTTTTTTTAATAAGGCATGCAAATGTTTTCACTTTTAATTTCCAAAACCAATAAAAGTGCAAAACTGAGACAAAGTGCATGCAGTCAAAAGCTGTAAAAGAAACAGATTTCTGTGTATGAATGTGAATGAAGACATTCACGCTCCGAAAAAAAAACGAAAAAAGAAGCATTGTGCTACTTTACGTATATAGAGGCACAATCTGCTTTGTAGCTAATTTTCCTTTTGGTTCCACATCTGCACATTGTTTTAATTCTTTTCTTTAAAAAAACTAAATCCTCCCAATTTTAAGCCTCATATTTAAATGATTTAAACCAAACAATTTTAACAGTGTTGGCAATACTGAAATGTATTATTCTAGCGGGGATCTCGTGCAAATTACGGAGAAAAAACAAAGTAAGTGTCCGTGAGTTCTCACCAGCAGTTCCACTCCAAACCAGATTCCAGACAGGGCTCTGTCGGGAAGCAGCGAACCTTTGAAACGGACCACACCGGGCAGCGGTTCATCTCCTGAGCGAAGTTGGACGCGCACCTTGGAACCACAGTCTATGTCGCGGACGCGCTGTAGCCGTGACTTGTCGCAGAGCAGGGCATATCGTTCCTCACAGTTTGTAATGGGGAACAGCAGCTCAGCCAGCTTCTCGTCCAGCTCAAGGACGTCCCGCTCATCTAGGCTCAGCACCACGTTGGTCTGGTCCAGAATGCGGAGACTTTTCTTGCCCTTACATGGGGGCAGCGTTCGTCCGAGGCTGTTGCGCTCCTGGCAGGCCTGGCCAAGACTCCCACGGGGGATCCTTAGGGTCTTCTGGGGCGGCTTCTCCACAGTACACTCCTTCACGACCATGTAGAAGCGCCAGTCCTCCCTGAAGCCCCCGCTGGGCTTCTCCTGGCTCCACAGGGTAGAGCTCATGCCTGCATGGTAGGCAGGAGGTCCAGCGCCAAGGCAAGCTTGACCGGCGGTCTGAAGCAAAACATAACAAGCATGGCTTTAAATAGATTCAAGCCAAGACATTAAAGAACTTTCTCATGAAAGAAAATACACCAGCAAAGTTACTGTAATGTAAATATAACAAAAATCCCTCTAAAGACTGTCCTGAAATGGCCAATGAATAATTGAGTAAAGGAAACTTTGTAAAAATGCAAAGAAACACAAGGAACGTATTATCTCTGTCTCATTAATCTGTAAGCTTTTGTTTGAAATGGCTGTAACACTTTACAGCATGGCAAACAAAGCGACTGAATACCACAACAGGTGTAACATAAGTAAATGTAAAACATGGAATGTACAAGGTGAGATTTCAATATTGTAGCAACACTACTCACAACATAATATTTATATGTAACTTGTAAATTTAACAAGACCTCGTGGGTAAATACTCAGTTCCGATTATTTGAATGTACTAAAAACAGACAGTGAGCAGACAGTTGACTTATTCTGACACTCGGGGCAGGACTCCTGTCAGACGGGTGGATTTCCCCTGATCGCACTTCAGATGTAACAGTCATGAGCTCACAATGCTTCCACATCCGTCATTTGTTGCAGTGATGACAGCAGATACAAATTACAATATCAACTTCTTTAAAACGCTGTCGTTTTCAATAATGAATTCAAAAACACGGTAGCCTACTAAGACAATTTTGTGCAGGATTAAGAAAAAACATAAATAGACAACTGAAAGTTATTTCGACATGACATGTGCTCGCGCTGGCTGAACACGACATTTATTTAGCTTTGGATTTCGGCTAACCACAAAGCAATATTATGACTCGTTTAAATGGCAATTTTTTGTTGACAACTAGAGCAGCTGAGAGGCACAGCTAAAGCTGTCAGTCAAAGGCCCTTTATGAGAGGCAAATGGCTAAAATGTACCAAATAGTCATTTACGTTCAATACCAGCGAGACGAGCAGCTTACCTTTGATACACGTCGGGTCAATTAGAGGCTATGGATGACTGTCATTTCATAAGCCCATCCCAGTTTGACAGCTGCTTCTAAAGACAAGATATATTCCTGCCGTAATAACCTCTGATTAGCTAGATGGCTAGCAAATGCTAGCTTTTTAACCAACTTAGTGTCTCGCCAAACTAAGACTTGCGAGCTGGTTAGCTGTGAGCAGGCTGGCAGAGCACTGCCATCTTCTAAAGTGTGCTAATAGCATTTAGATAAAGCTATCCAAAATAAATAAATACGTGATATAATACGGTGTACCGCTGCATCTGTGCGTTTTATTATTTACAGGAGACGACCTCACCACAGTTAACGTGTGACGTTGTTGCGCTCTATGACACACATTGGTCAATCACCCCTTTCTCAAGCGCTGATTGGCTTTTTGCTGTGTCTATTACCAAGTCCCACTCTGAGGGGTTTTCCCATGGATGGCAGGAAAAGATAGTTAGGTTGAAGCGTAGCTTGCAGATGCTTTCTGTTGGCAACTGCAGGCAGTGCTGGAATATTTATCGAAAGAAAAAATGGCAGTTCTCGAATATGGGGGAAAATATCAAATAGCACCAAATTAAAGTTTACTTCTTTTCTCCAAAGAGCATAGAGCATGGTTTTGTGAACCATATGCATTATGTTGTTGAATGTATTGAAATAATTAGCATTTAATAATTATAAAATCAATAATCCTTCTTATATGGCTTTGGGGGTGCGATTTAATGATACCATACCTAATGTAAGAGGGCTTTAAAAGACCAGTGTAAGATAATTTTGTTAATTTCTAGCACAACCTAAAGATCAGGTATTTTGAGTTTAAACAAACAAACAAAACCTTTTCTGCTATCTGATTATTACCATTATGAGTAGAAGTAGGAGTGTTATTGCTTCATTGTGTTTCGGTGTGATGTAATTTTGTAATGTAATGTGGTTCATTCACCGGTTAAACATGATGAAACCAGCACAATGTGTATTAAAGCAATTTCTGAACAAATGGAGAAACACAAATTTCACATTTCTTTCACCAAACATTTTATTCATAAATATTTCTTAGAATAAATAGCAACAGCTTGACTGATGCAATACACAATCAGAAGATCAGTCTTGATTCACATTGTTTCATTTCTTCGACCTCCTCCAAACTGAGGTCATTGTTTTTCAACCTGAAGAGGAGAGGAAACAAATCATTCAGTGACAATGGACAGGCAGTTTGAAGTCAAACTATGCTTAACCAAAACGGTCGAATTGTCAAGCTTTCCTTGGCACAGACTATTGTAGCACAGCATGCATTGCCCAAAATGCAAGAAAACCCACAAGTGCATGCACTAACCACACAGGCCTACTGTGCAAAACAGAAGGAATCTTTCTATTCATGAGAGTGTGGTCAGTGTGTTTCACATACCATACAGACTTCACATGAGCATTGTGCTTTAAAGCCTGAATCAGAGACTCCACTCCTGTTCTGGTTATACAGTTCTCTGTCAACCTTTCACAGGAAATAAAAGGGTGAAGTATTAAAGCACTGTTGCACAGTGAGTGATCAAAAGACAAACCAGCCATTCAGTTAATGCAAATGTACCATAATGTGCACTTGACACGTGCAGAAAAAACTTGTCTTGAACTCTTACCAAAGCTCCTCCAGGGATGTGCTGTTCCAGATGATGTTGGAAAGGGCACACGCTCCTGCACTTCCTACACCATTACCTACCAGGCTGCGGATACATGCATTTATGATCATATTAGTGTAGAATACAGCTGATGAGCAAGAACCATAGATGTTCTATGCACCTACTGTCTTCTAGATAGATATTTTACAATTTACTCAGATCAGTCATAACATTATGAGCACTGACAGTGAAAAACTTTGATTATCTCTGTACAAAGAGCGGGTGGAGAAGTTGATGTGTCGGAAGCAGAATAAATGGACAAGTGAACAGATTTGAGGGATTTTGACCAGATCCAAAGTTTGATAGGTGGACAGCTGAATCATGGCATTTCCACAGCGCAGCTCTTGTGGTATTTTCCATTTTTGTAGTGGTCAGGACCTACCAAAAGCACCCTAACTAAGCAAAGCTGTTGAGCCTGTTGGGCCAAGGCTCATTGATGAAAACCTTCATGGTGGTTCCCAGACAGACAGGTCAGAACACACAAGGCATAGCCACATACGATCAGGATTCCCACACTGACCAGTGTTCACAGGTTAAAGTGCCTTCAGTTGGCATGTGAGTAACAAATCCAGACAACACTCAGCGACAGTGGCCTCTTTCAGCAGGATAATGGGCCCTGTGGCATTGCAAAAATGCCTCGAGAATGGTAGGAGCACAATGATGATTTTGAGGTGTTTATTTGGTCTCCAAATTCTCCAGATCTTATCAAATCAAGCATCCATGAGTTGTGCTGGAGAAAGGGTCCAATCCATGGAGTTTCCAGCTCACATCTTACAGGACTTAAACGATCTACTTCCGATAGTTTGGTACCAGATACCACAGCATACTTTCAGAGGTCTGGTGGAGTCCACACCTTTATGGGTCAGTTTTATTTTGATGGAAAAGGGGAAGTATAAGATTTGTTTAATATTAGATTAGTTGGCATAATGTTATGGCCAATCAGTGTATATTGGCTATTTCGGTTTCATCTCCATTCTCATCCTCCTCGATCTAAGTGCAGCCTTTGACACCATTTCTCACCCCATCCTCCTCAATAGACTCTCCTCCTTAGGCATCACCAGCACCCCCCTGCACTGGTTTCACTCCTACCTCACAGGCCGCACTCAGTTCATACAGCTCAAGTCCTTCTCCTCTCAGCCCTCCCCTGTCACTTCAGGTGTTCCCCAGGGCTCCGTCCTGGGGCCCCTCCTCTTCATCATCTACCTCCTGCCACTTGGCAATATTTTTAGAAAATTTGGTATACATTTCCACTGCTTCGCGGATGACACCCAGCTCTATCTGTCCAGTAAACCTGATGCCAGTCTCCCTCCCTCCTCCCTCACCCACTGGCTCTCTGAGATTAAATCCTGGTTCACCGCAAACTTCCTTAAACTCAACAGTTGATAAAACGGAACTCCTCCTTGTTGGCACCAAATCCACCCTTTCCAAAGTTGACAGTTTTTCCCTCACCGTAGACAGCTCCACCGTGTCCCCCCTCTGCTCAGGTTAAGAGTCTGGGTGTCATCTTCGACAGCACACTTTCTTTCCACTCCCACATCAATAACATTACCCGGTCTGCATATTTTCATCTACGTAACATTAATCGTCTCCGCCCCTCTCTCACTCCTCACACCACTGCTATCCTGGTCCACAGCCTCGTCACCTCCCGCATAGATTATTGCAACTCACTCCTTTTCGGTGTCCCTCACAAATCCCTTCATAAGCTTCAACTGGTTCAAAACTCTGCAGCCCGCATCATCACCAGTACCCCTTCCTTTCACCATATCACCCCCGTCCTCCAGCAGCTTCACTGGCTCCCGGTCAAATTCAGAATTACTTTCAAAACCCTACTTTACACA
Source organism: Odontesthes bonariensis (assembly GCF_027942865.1). NCBI lineage: Eukaryota > Metazoa > Chordata > Actinopteri > Atheriniformes > Atherinopsidae > Odontesthes > Odontesthes bonariensis. Next base: position 33,715,580 of record NC_134506.1, read on the forward strand.
TTCAAGGCCATGCACAACCTCGCCCTCCCATATCTGTCTGATCTCCTCTCCATTGTCATCTCATCTCGCTCCCTCAGGTCATCCTCCTCCCTCCACCTCTCTGTGCCCTCTGCCCGTCTCAGCACCATGGGGAGCAGAGCTTTCAGTCACTCTGCTCCCCAACTCTGGAACTCACTCCCACCAGATATCCGCAACACTGACTCTTTACCCCTTTTCAAATCAAAACTCAAAACCCATCTGTTTCAAGCTGCATTCTCCCTCTAGCCTCTTTTTTAACTTGTGTTATTTTATTTATTGTGTTTTTAATGTGTTGTAAAGTGTCCTTGAGCGTTGAGAAAGGCGCTTTTTTAAAATTAAATGTATTATTATTATTATTATTATTATTATATATCATTTTCACATGTATGTAGTATATTTTGTTATTTTTCACACTGTCAAATTCTTTTTTATAACATGTGCCAGTATTTCATGCAAATGTTACCTGAGCCACACGAGAGACTTGCTGTTCTCTAAAGCACTGGCCAGTGCTTCCGCTCCTGCATCACCTATCTTATTGCCCCAAAGCCTTTGAATACAAGGACAGATAAGCACACATTAATTGAACACACATTAAGAACACAATGCATGACATTTTGCGGGAAAACATTTACCCTAAAAACTGAAGTGACTTATTGCATTTCAGTCCCTCTGCCAGCTGCTTTGCTCCTTCCGCTGTAATGTTGTTGTTGCCCAGCCTGAAAGGAAAGAAAGAGGTTAATTGGCACTTCTCTTGCACTACACGGGCCTTGTTATTAGTGCAGTTCCGTGTTGGTGCCACACCTGATGAGTGTGGCAAATACTGCGTGTGCTGACCTTAAAGAAAGGAAATCCTGCCTGGTCTTCAAAAGGTGAGAAAAGTACTGTGTGCATGCATCAGTTAGCTTGTTGTTGAAGAGGCTGGTGAAAAAAAAAAAGATTATTCAAGTTAACCAGTGACATGACATTTGTAACTTCACAAAAGAAATAGTAATTGTCTTCAAGCAGATGTTGTGTTTTCCTGTGGTTTAAGGTCATCTGTATCCACAGTTGTGTTATATGTGATTGCTGCTGCTTGTGCTTTTTTGTTGGTTTGTTTGTGTGTTTGTTCTCTGCTTGTCTGCTTTCAGGTGCTCCTGGTGGCTCTAAGGCTGGATTCCCCACAAAGGCTGTGGATTGTCTTCAGTTTTATTTTTACAGGTGTAGCCGCTAGTCTGGTTTTTCATTGTTTTCTCTGATGGTTTCTTCCTATTTCTGTTCCTTTTTTTTCTATTTGCTCTTCCTCTTTCCCTGTCCCCCGGTCCGGTTCGGCACTATTACATGTTAAGTATTGTAACAAAATAAATAAATAAATAAGCAGTTGATGGGCATCAAGGGGAGCTTTACATTCATAAAGCTTCCCTTGGCATAGCAAATGTGTTTGGCATAAACGGTATTCAGATTACAATTCTGCTGCCATAGTGCTGGACAGGACAAGGGCTAAAAAATTAAAAAAGAAAAAAAAAAAAGTAATCGTCTTCACAATACTTACGCAATTTTCTGGAAGTTCTCACACTGGATCACCACAGCAATCAGTTTGCGGATGCCCTCATCTGTTATGTTATTATTTCTGAGGCTGGCAAAGACACAATAAGCACAAATCGAAAATAGGCAAAAGTCTTTCTGAGTTCGTTAGCTACAATAGATTGATGAACAAATGATTATCAAAAAGGAAACTTAACAAATAAGAAAGAATATTTAACTTTGCACTCACTACAAGGAGTTACAAGTCTGCATGCAGGGAAGAAGCTGCTCCACTCCAACATCACCTACAGAGTTGTTGTCCAGCTGGAGGCCTACGGGGTTCTTTAAATGTTGGAGTACATACGCGAGTGCAGTGCACTCTACAGGGCCAATGTTACAGTAAGTGAGCTTCAGGTGGTCCACCTCCAGCTTACTCATGGCATCTTTAGCAATCCTACTCTCCTGCATCTCATAGATGCATTTGATAAGCCAGACAAAGCCAGGCATTGCGTGCATGCTCTTTTTCTCCCCCTGTACAGGTTTAGGAATAGACCTGAAGTGTTTCTGCATGCCTTTGGAAAGGCACCTTGCCACCTGTCGGCCCTTCCTCTCCACCACAGCACTTGAGCAGCAGTGGAGCAGTAGGCTTTGGTGGCTCTGGGACAGTAGTCCAGACACAAAGGTGGCCATTATCTGCAAATTTGGCATTTCTGCTGCAGCAGCTTCACTGTCCAAAACCTGCTGTTGTTGGTCAGTGGAATGCAGGCAGGCACTGAAGCACGTCCCGCTCAGACCTGTGTCTTTCATGTCCTGCAGTTTAAATAGCTTAGGGATAGTGGAACGGTCACTGTTACTGGACAAAACTACATAAAACGCAGCCAAGAAACATTGCATAGTCACATGAAGGAATTCGTAACGTTTACTGTTGGTTGGGGACATACCTTTGCTTTGCATGAGAAAGCCCATGCAGATATCCTTCTCAGTTACACCAGATGTCTCAAGGTCTGTACCTGAGAAGATATAACAGGTGTTTGCTATCCCCTTAAAAGCAAGATGCCCTAAATGCAAAACTGTTTGTAGGTTCTCCTGCAGCCAGCCGACCCCTGTGCTGCTCTGTAGGGGGCTTTGATGCTGGAAAAAGTGCTGTAAGATCATCAGGTAAATGTCCGTGATTGTTTGTGGGCTTCCTTCCCCACAGCCCAGCAGCTCCTTATGGCACTGTGACACTATCCAGCAGAGAACTGGACTATGACATAGTCCAAGTAAAGTTGTGTTTGCCCTAAGTGATTCTAAAACCTTAACAGCCACAGCTGGATCACTGTGATGTTTTCTTACAAAACAGTCAATGCCAGTTGGGGAAAAGCCATTCAGGAAGACTTCTTTCCGAAGGTGCTTCTTTAAGCAGGGGCCCACTGCCTCTGGACGACTGGTGATCACTTTGCGCACCCCCTTCATAAGGGAACCCTGGATTAGGTTGAACAATAGTACATGAACAGGTGCACGCTGGGTGGGACAGCAGAGTCTATGTTCATCTGAAAAGCTCTGTTTGAGCTCATCCAAGCCATCAAAGGTGAAGAGCATGAGATGTGGGTGGTCCAAGATGAACTGGAAGATTTCCTCCTGCTCCCTGTCTGGCCAGCAACAGTGTTGGAACAACAGCTCTTGAACAGACAGTTCCCTGTGCTCTGAGTTTAACCTGCGACAGCTGAATGGAAACAGAAGCAGAAAATCCTGAAGGTCCGCTCCCTGAGCCCAAAGCAAGTGCAGCCTCTGGAGGAGGGTGCTTTTCCCACAACCCGCCTCCCCAGATACCAGCACTGTGTCAGCCTCATTGTTCACCGTACCCACAAGACTAACTATGTCCTTCAGGCCCAAAGGTTTGTGAACATCAACACTGTTGTGAGGTAGATCTAGCTGGACTTCAGTGTAAATGTCGTGTAGCGATATGTGGCTGGTCCCTCCATAAGTACTGAGGAAGCACGACTGCGCCGACATAGAGCTGCTCATCTTCTTCTGGTATTTCAAAAACTCTGAAAAAAAGGGAGTGGAAAAAATGGGGAGTACACAAAAGATGAATTATAGTTCATCTACATTCTTATTGTATGGTGACCTAAGGACCAAAACTAAAAAAATAATTGACAAAGCACAACAGGAAAACCAAAAGCACAACAAAATATCTCAACAAAAAACAAAAACATGACATTTCACAATAAATGACAAAACCAAGCCATTTTGTGATTATTTTTTCCCAAATGCCACATTTTTCTGTTTGCTGTCTTGCAAATGATTGTGTTCTGTTTTGTAGTTGGTTTGGTTTTACCGTTGAGTAGCCATTTTTAGGTTGTGTTTTTTCACTACTTCCATTTTCAGCCACATTTTCTGTATGACTAGTTCAGAGCAGCATCAAAAAGTGATTCTTCCCTCAAGACTCTTCACATTGCATTAGAAAAAACTGTCTCTTTTACTTTATTACTTTAACAACAGTTAGATGTTCAGACTTATGTTATTTTACTTAGGTAGGGCCTCTTTAAGAAGCATTTTTGCAAAGTCATGTTAGGGGTTTCTGTTTTGTTTTTGTTTTTTTGCTGCTGTGTCCTGTTGCATTAGCCAATGCTAAAAATGCAAATGGTAATTAGCTCCAATGCTTCCTTTAAGATCTCCTTTAGCATCAGATACACTGGACCATCCTTTATGAAAGAAACAAGATAATTCTGTCCCACAATCCCTTGTGACAGCAACTTTCAAAGCAATGCTTGATTATTTTTATCCAGTTGTGGTGACTGGTTTGTGTGGAGCAACCTGCGACACTTGATTTTTTTTATTACGAAACTGGACAATAAAAAAATATTCTATATTATATCTAATATGATATATGACATAATCTTCGTGGAACTATGTGAAAAGATTGCACTAGACAAAGTATTTAAAGCTCTTTTTGTTGAATATCTATTGAACATCCGTAGTTTCAGTGCTGCAGACCCACATCAGCTTAGAGTGAATGTGGTTGGATTCTCATTGCGGTGTGGTAGTCTTTTTTTAAGTCTTTAGGTATTCCTCTTACCATCTTTCCTTAACCCCATGACATTTTCCATCGAGGTCAAGAAATAAAAGACAGGAAAAGACGACAGGAAGTCACTTTTTTTTTACAATTCGACCAGACCTGATGACTGCAACGTGTTCAGGTCCTGTGGCTGCAAAACAAGCCCAAATCATCACCCCTCCACCACTGTGCTTTGACAGTGAGTATAAGGTGTTGGTTTTTGCCAAACATTGTGTTAAGAATTATGGTCAAACAAGTCCAATTTGGTCTTGTCTGTCCAAAGAACAATGGGCCTCATGCAAGAACATTTTCGTATTTTTATTCTAAATCTCTCTTACTTTTTTCGTAAGAAGGTCTCGTACGAACACGCCACGTCAGATTCAACAAACGCTCTTAACTTCGGAAAAAGTGTGTAAACGACCTGCGTAAACGATGAATCCCACTCGTGCGTATCTAAGTGCATGTGCACGAGGATAGTAGATTTGCATACTCCACGCCCAAAATTATACAATATTAGGAGCTGTGCTTCCTGGCTCCTGTGCCAGGAAGTGTTGAGTCGTGAGAATCGCATCAAGGTGCAAAAAGAACAACGTTAGAAATTGAAGTTCTGCTTTCAGAGATCCAAAAAGGAAAATCTGTCATTTTTAGCAGTGTCAGCAGTGGAATTACGGGACCTGCTAAAGCGAAGAAATGGGAGGTTATTACGAGTGCTGTTAATACCATGTCAGCTGTAGTTCGTAATGTCACCGAAATAAAGAAGAAATGGTTTGATATGAAAATGGCTTAAAAATGCGCTCATCACTGCAACTAAAGCCGTGCAATCAGTTGTTGCCTCATCATGATGGCACTTTGATGAGGGTCCATGAGGGGGGTCTTCTGGCACCACACCTTCTGGACTGCCTGGGCTGGTTCAGGTAGTAGGAGACCCTCGTTCATGGCAATATTGCGCAAATCTGGCATGCCTTCTCTGGGCTATAGAGCAGTTTCCAAAAATCCAAGGGTGGTGAGGACCTGGACGTGTGGTGGAATTGGGTTTGATCGGCGTGTTTTTCTCTGGAGTTGTGGCTCTAGCAAGCTGCATATTTGTAGCAGCACAGTCGCAAGTCAGCCATTCGTCTGTTTCCACATGGTCTCTTGCAAGATCCTGACGCGCTAAGGTATCAAAAAGTAGCAAGACAGCCGCTGGTTACGCTTCCCATTGACCTTGTTATATACAGATTCAAATGAACCTTCGATTAGTGCACAATTGAAGTCAAACAGAATAATGTCAGCATAATTATGGGGTATAATGTATATTTATTTATGTTTTCTTCAAAGTAATTAAATATACAATCCATTAGTCAAGCAAACTTGATTGGAATAACAGCTGACTATTTTACGAAACTCCTACGACAGGTCTGGATCACTCGTAAATTCTGTTCGTACCTGAAAGAAAACGTAAAATACAAAAAGATTGGTGAATGCGCAACTTCTCTTAAATCACTCGTACGGACGATTTAAGAACAAATCTGTGCGTACGAACGGTTCTTGCATGAGGCCCAATGTTCCAGAAGTCCTGTGGTTTGTTCAGATGCAACTCTGCAACCCTAAGCATTTGACACGCTAACTGAGACCTGTAGAGTCAGAGATATAACTCTTGGTTTTTTTGTAGTTTCTTTGAGAATTGCATGGTCTAACCTTAGTTTTTTTCTTCCCATGGCATTGTGTTAACAGACACATGAACGTTCCAGAGAAGCAAACTGGCGAAACCTCTGCTTTTATGGAGGTGCTCACACCTGCTGATGGCTAATAAACAAATGCATTTGATCTACAGCACCGAGGGTGTTATTTATACTGTGGAAGCAGCAAGGGTGTACGTAGTTTTTCACACACTACTTCTGCATTTTAGCTTGGCTTTTATCAATAAATAATGACACGATCTAATGTCATATGTTGTTGTTCATCTGATACTGCAAGTGCCTGAGATCCAGTTTTTAAGATCCAGTAAAGATCTTTTTTTATACATTCAATTCAATTCAATTCAAATTCAAAAATACTTTATTTATCCCAGAGGGAAATTAAATGTTGATGTAACTCAATTAAATCAAGGAGTGATAGATGCTGATGGCTGTGGGCAGGAATGATTTCCTGTAGCTGTCCGTTTTGCATCCAAACTGAAGAAGCCTTTGACTGAAGAGACTCTGTTTTCCGATAACAGTCTCATGGAGAGGATGTTCAGGGTTGTCCATAATTCTCTTGATTTTATGCAAAATCCTTCTTTGCATTATTGTCTCCAGAGGTTCCACAGTCGTCCCCAGAACAGAACCAGCCTTCCTTATAAGGTTGTTGAGTCTTTTTAGGTCCCTGGTTCTGATGCTGCTGCCCCAACAGATGACGCAAGAGGAAATGACGCTCTCAACAACAGACTTGTAGAATATCTGCAACATCTTGTTGCAAACCTTGAAGGACCTTAGCTTCCTCAAGAAGTACAGTCTGCTCTGTCCTTTCTTGTAGATGGCGTCACTGTTGTGTCTCCAGTCCAGTCTGTTGTGCAGATGAACACCAAGGTATTTATATTCCTCAACCACCTCCACTTCTTCTCCCATGATGGAAACAGGGTTTGATCTGACCCTGTTTCTCCTGAAATCTACAATCATCTCATTTGTTTTGTTAACATTCAAGATGAGATGATTGTTCCCACACCATGCCACAAAGCGGTCCACCAGCTCTCTGTACTCAGCTTCTTGTCCATCTCTGATACACCCGACAACTGCAGAGTCATCTGAATATTTCTGTAGATGACAAGAGTCTGACTTGTACTGGAAGTCTGAAGTGTACAGAGTAAAAAGGAATGGGGAGAGTACAGTCCCCTGTGGTGCTCCTGTGCTGCTGATCACCTGGTTAGACACACAATTCTTTAGTCTGACAAACTGTGGTCTGTTTGTCAGGTAGTCATTAATCCAGGTGATTGTTGAGGCCTCCACCTGAGTCTTCTGGAGTTTCAGACGAAGCAGATCAGGCTGAATTGTGTTAACCCATTGACGCCGGATGTTGCGTAGCGCAACATTGCCCCTAACGCCGGTTGTTGCGTAGCGCAACATTGTCCCTAACGCCGGTTGTTGCGTAGCGCAACATTGTTCATTTATCATTATTTTCAAGACGCATGCAGCATGTAATGCACAATAATTGGTTCAAATACACATGAGGTGGGTGTTTTCGATTAGCCTGTTCTGCAATTGTGCGTTTGTAGCTAATTTGACAGCTCGGCTACAATGGCTGCGGTTAACGAGATACTGTGACAGCGATGGAAGTGATGTGGAGTTGGAAGGGAATGATCAACAGAATTTATTAGAGGAAGAGAGGCAGTCCGCTGGATTTCGCACCCGACGTCAACAAAAGTTTACTCGTACACCGGGGCTGAAGGTGCCAATATCTGAAGATGCAAGTCCTTTAGTGTTCTCGCATATTTTCACTGATGAAGTTTGGGATATGTTGGTGACACAGACAAACTTATATGCGGATCAGGCGCGCGGCCACACACCATCCAACTCGAAGTGGAGCCCCGTGTCAAAGCAGGAGATGAAATCTTTCATCGGTCTCTGCCTAACTTTTGGAATAATCAAACTACCAACTCGTCGGGATTACTGGAGGCAGAGCAAGTGGCTGTATCAGACAAATTTAGCCTGAGTGATGGCACGAGATCGTTTCGACATGATCTGGAGGTAATTATTTATTCTTGCGCTGCATTCTGACGACTTCTCATTCTTATTTGAGTGGCGTTGGCCTTACGTCAAAAAAAAGAGAGCCCGGTGCGAATTACTGCAGTATGACAACTATGATGTTTTAGAAGTCGTGTCACTGAAGTATACAGTATAACTGCACAATGCAAGATATATTGCAGGGTTTTTTATCATTCATTATTATTGCTGATATTATGATTATGATTTAGTTATAGTATAGTAACAGTATAGTAATAGTAGTATAATAAATAGCAGCATTGGGTATTATCCTGAATCATAAAGCAAAACTACATGAACCAAATGTCCAACATTGATAAAAAAAAAAGTAATACAATCCAGCCAGCGAAAAAAAATTGAATTTTTCTTAGGTGTTTTCAATAAATTGTTTTTAGTTCAAAAAACCCTCAGGCATTGGGGACCTTTTCTAAAAACTGGCTTAGGCATTGAGCAGCCTTTTTTGCAGGTGCTTTAGGCGCCAATGGGTTAAATGCACTGGAGAAATCAAAGAACATGATCCTCACAGTGCTGCCTGCTTTGTCCAGATGACAGTGGGTTTGTTGAAGCAGGTGTATGATAGCGTCTTCAACTCCAACTCCATGGCGATAAGCAAACTGCAGGAGGTCCTGATATGTGCTGGTTTGCTTACACAGATGGGTCAACAGGAGTCTCTCCAGGACCTTCATGATGTGGGATGTCAGGGCAACAGGTCTGTAGTCATTGATGACTGAAGGATGAGTTTTCTTTGGTACCGGAACCAGACAGGATGTCTTCCACAACAGTGGTACCTTCTCTTGGGTCAAGCTAAGGTTGAAAAGGTGTTGCAGAATCCCACAGAGCTGCTCTGCACAGGCCTTCAGGACTCGGGGGCTGACACCATCTCGACCTGCAGCCTTGTTCCGGTTCAGTCTCTCCAACTGCCTCTTCACCTGACTTCTAGAAACAGAAAAGTGGGAGGGGGAGGCAAAGGGGACAGCAGCATCTCCTGATTTGGTTGAAGACAAACTAGTGGAAGCAGAAGAATCCATGACTGAGGTGGAGGTGGAGATGTTACAGGAAAGCTGTGGGTCAGAGGAGGATAGGATGTCTCTTTGGTTGGGAAACAGGAGGGGAGGATGGTGAGCTTGTTCCTGAACAGAACCTGTTGAAGAATGTGTTCAGCTCATTTGCTCTGTCCAGACTTCCATCCATCCGATCCTCCCTCTGTTTGAGGCCTGTGATCTTCTTGATATTCCTGACCACACATCTCTGATATTGTTCCTCTGCAGTTTACTCTCAAGCTTCTTTCTATACACCTCCTTGCACTCTCTGATAAGAAAAATCTAAAGGAGAGCATTCTTACCTTTTACCATGACTGTATGCAAAAGAATCTAATACTTCGACCACTGACAACAACATACCTTTAGGAGGAGTTAGTTCCTCCTGCTTCAGTAGGAATCCAGATTTCTGTCTTTGCTGAATGTACTTCAGGATAACTGTTGCTGCTGACTCGCCTTTGGATCTGACATGGTCAAGCAGACACCTTGCCTGACACACATGCAGTATGAATGAGAGCAACAGGTTAATTGTAATTAAAGGAATATATAAATATTTTTGACATGCAGTTATTCACCATCTTGTCAAAAGTTGATTGAAAAGATTGTGGCAGCACAGCAAAACAGGTTCTGGAGCACCTTCAAAAGGAAAATCCTAGTTTAAAAGTAGACACATTGCAGGTTACAGATGATTATGTGCCGGAAAATCTTTGAGGAAAACCCAATTTACTAGTAACCTTCTGCAAGCTTTAGCCCCTTGAGACCAGAGGCACCCTCTGTATAGGCCTTAAAGATAGGGTAGGAGATCCTGGATTTTGAGTCCAGCAAAGCGGCATTTTGAAAATACACAGGTCAAAAGTCCCAACCCCTTTATTCAGACTTCCCCCCGAAGCCACGCCTCTAGAGTACATGAACGCGCAATGCTTGTTCACGAGCACGAAGGTGCACGAGCGCTGTTCTGACAGCAAGCATCGATTGGTTTGGCTAACTTTTGCTAACTTTTTCTCATGGCGGATTCACAGGTAAGAAAATACCTTTCAACATCATAATGAACCCTTTAATAATGCTAGGTGCTAGCCAAGCTGGCTCTAGTTTAGCTTCCTGCCAAGCTTCTGGGCACGTGTAATTCGTTCACGAAGAAGGGTACGCGCACAGGGGGAAGGAGGGGGAGGGAGGAGCAGATTGCAGTTTGATAGACGCATCAGAATCCAATCATCGTTAACAGTCCGTTCAGTATGATTGGATAGTGTTTTTCCTGGATTGTTCGTTCTAGAGGCCACTAAAAGTTTTCATTTTTGTGTCAAAACTTTTAATCTATTGGTTACAATGGTGGGTGTGAAGAGTATCTCAAGCAATATGTAAAAAAATGCTCCAGAAAAAGAACCCCTACCCCACCTTTAAGGTACACTCCTGTCATTTCAGGTCTTTTTGGAAGTGGAAGATGTATTTGTTTGCAGTTGCAGTTGCCAGTTTTCATTGTTACTATGCATGAACACTGCCTCTCATGGAAGTCATAGTTGGAATGGATCTATTTAAGCGCATCATTTAAACTAAAAAGAATAAACAAAGACAGCTAGATTTCCTTAATTACATTCCCATCTTAAGAAATTGCAAAAACCAGCCAGACATTCTAATTATGTTTATTGAAATTATGTGAGTTCACAGTACCTGTTGCGAGGGAGTGTTAATAGGCAGCTTTACTTCATCACAGTCTTGTGAGGAAAAATGACCCGATGCCACAAGAGCGTCTAGAGCACCATCGATGCAGCCTTGAAGTTTGCAGACGAGGCTTGGCCTTCGAGTCAGGAGTGTCTCAACAGATGTGCTTTGAACTTCTTCTTTTTCATCTTGACTGGAAGAGCATCTTGGAATGGAAAATACAACTCCCTGCGCTGCTGGTAGAACCTGTTTGACAGCAGAGAGGAAGAGCACACAGGTGTCCTCACTCTTTGTATACACCAGATCAAGCAACTGCCTGGCGTTGGTGTACAGTGCCCTTCCTGGAACCCGTACGTTCTGGTAATCCTCCCATACGAGCTCCCTGTGGGCAAGCAGTATATCCAGAACTCTTTCCAGATGTTCAGGTGAGCCACTACTGCAGAGAGTGTGGAGAATCTCTGTACGATGTCTCAGCACAAGTTCCTGGGCAAACATGCTTTTTGCATGTCAACTCCCATGCTCCGGGCATCCAGCTCGTTCATCTGCCGCCTGTCATACAACCACAAACATGTCATCATCCACACTAAGAACCCACTCACAAAAAATACTTCGTTACCCAGCCTTGCATCAGACACAGCGGGAGAAGTACACGTATGAACACTATAGCTTTCATTCATGTGACAAACACGTCAACTATTTTTGTTTATATAGTGTTGAACATCATATTACTCTAGAACAAAGCAATGGAATTCAACTGTAAGAATATACAACTAAACAACACACTGAAGCAATAGCAAAATGACCACTTACGGTGAAAAGTCGACAACAGAGCTCTCTTCCCTCTGTCATACGGGCAGAAACATCAGGGCCTTAAGGACAACCTCTTCCTCATTCCACTACTGAAAATGAAACTCGCTCTGTTATTCGCTCCGGTAAATTTGACAGTAAATGATGCGCAGCATTTGAAACAGTACACAAACACCAAGGATAAAAATGACAGTACGTTCACATCTTGTCCCAGATGTTTTTTGAAGCACTGTTTTATGGATTTTGTTTGACTTTCATAATGGGTTAAATGTAGTTTGCAACATGCCAAAGCCCATTATTCGGTTGGATGTGATGACATTTTCAAATTTCAAAGGTTTGAAACGCAACTTTGTATTTTGAAATGCTTGAATACTTCAAATTTGAAGTAGACGCGAAACAGTTAAAGGGGAACTGCGGTATTTTCAACATTAAGCTTTTATGAGTCGTCTGCAATGTTTTAGAACCCCCCTCACCGCTTTTTTGATGTTTACTGCTGTCTCCGGTATTTGCCTAATTTTGATTCTTCTCAACCTGCTTCAGAATGGCAAGTCATGTGCATGTCCAAAAAGGTCCGTAAAAGCACCATAAACGTCCGTTTTCAAAATCATCAACTCACCGGAGTGGTTACTGGTGTGCACTGGTAATCCATATCAAATTTCGTTGCGAAAAGTTGCTTCTGTCGAGTTTTATTTGGCAGCTCGTTCATGCTCGAACTATTTTCTTAGCGGTGGCGGAGTAATATCAATGAACATCCAGTACAAAATGTCAAATAAAACACGACAGAAGCAACTTTTCGCAACGAAATTTGATATGGATTACCAGTGCACACCAGTAACCACTCCGGTGAGTTGATGATTTTGAAAACGGACGTTTATGGTGCTTTTACGGACCTTTTAGGACATGCATAATACTTGCCATTCTGAAGCAGGTTGAGAAGAATCAAAATTAGGCAAATACCGGAGACAGCAGTAAACATCAAAAAAAGCGGTGAGGGGGGTTCTAAAACATTGCAGACGACTCATAAAAGAGGCTTAACGTTGAAAATACCGCAGTTCCCCTTTAACCACAGGTACAAGTTATGTACTGGTTGTAATTTGTTGTTGCCACCACTTGGTGGAACTGTTGCATAAATAAACCTTGCCATTTTCCATCCCTTTTTGACACATTTTTTTATTTTCCTCTCTGTCACATTTCTTTGTTTCTTTTTGTCTCAGAGTCTGTCTTCTCCTTTTCATTCTGCCCGTGATTCCAACTATCTTTGTTCCCGAGGTAGGACAGTTTAATTAGAAAATCTTTGATGATCGCAGGTGGATTCCTGAAGGCTTGTCAGAAATAAAGATACAGTCGTCTCGTGGTAATAACTCTAGTGAATAGAAGTAACAGTGCAGCCACACCTGCAGCTGAGGTAGCATGCTGTGCATATAAAACACAATCCAGCCCATAATGCTGCTTTGCGTTATTTGATGTCAGGAGAAAATAAGTACAGGACCGACTTTTTGGGCTGTCATGTGATTTATCATTAGTTGCTGTTACAGCTCCCTCCTGAGTTCCATGATTAGTTTATTATGTGCCTTCACTGTGTTCTGTGGGGGAAAATCCTCAAACACACACGGACAGGAGTAATCAAAGACAATCTTTCAAAGAGGAGTTTCTTTTCTTCTCCTTGTCTATGAAACAACTCCACCAAGGGGAGTGTAAAGCAGAGTGCCTTAAGTCAGCCATCGTACATCAAGTAGGAGTTCTGTCATCCAAATCACAGATGGGGTCCTGAGGATTTTGGGTAGATAGAAAATAAGAAATAAAAAAGTAAATTAAAACATACAGATATAATCCCAAAAGACATCCAAGTATTTCTGTCTTCTGTTGCACCAGAAATCGTAACACTGCGTGTGAAAGCTTGTAAAGTAATGAACATATTTTGTATACTTGTGTTAAATAGAAGTGGTAGTGGTGGTTATGATCTTCTAAATCACTTTGCAGAAGTTTGGGTTACAGGATAACAGTCCAATTTTCATGACAGAATCAAAGAGAAGTTAAGGAGCCTGAAGGATCTGCTCATCAGTCTGCAGTTTGCTGTGCATGAAATTTAAGTCTTGGCCCCCGTGGATTCAGTTCACCTATCCGCACTGCACTGAAAATCTAGCCAAGCACTAAATAACCTCATCCACCAAGTGACTTTTAAACTCAGTGCATAACAGAGCGGGGTGTTTCCCAGCGTCGTAGCCGAGACGGAGCTATTTGGCCGAAGCCTTTTCATCGTCGAGAATTCCTTCTGTGCCGATATCAAAAGCATATGTGGTGAGCTCAGTGTTAGGCCAGGTGCGCTGATGAACTGTGTGTGCACTGATTGCTTTGCCAGGACTCCCAGAAGCAAATCAGCATTTCTCATTGTCAAAGTAATCTGTTAAAATAATCTAGAAGGATATGCTGTTGTTTTAATATAGTAAGGATATGCTGTACATTGTTGCACCCACAACTGCACAATAAAGGCAAGATACTACACAAAGCGACACAATGAGAAAACTTTATTTCATATTGTCAGAGAAACTGGATATAACAACTCATAGCCCTGAGTGTCTATTATTTCGGTGTTTCGGGAGCAGGGTAGAACAAACCCAATTTCAAGAAAAGCTGGGAAATGTTTTCAAGAAATGTAAGAAAAACTCAAATCAGAATGCTGTTAATTCATTTGAAAAGTGATTTAACAGACTCGGGTCCAAATAAATCATTTTCAGTGTGCTCACTAACCAACTTCATCTTATTTAGAAAATATGAACAAATTTCAAATCTAATGCCAGCAACACACTCAATTACAGTTGGATTACATCAAACTCTCTTTTAATTACACTTTTTAATTGTTTGGGAAATGAGGATACAAATTGTTGGATTTTATACTAGAAAAAAGAGGGGAAAAAAAGATGTCAGCTGCTTTGCAATCTGCGGTTGTTGTTGTCTGGGCCTACTGTTTTTTTATCATATGTGAGACATTTTAAAACGGAAGTCACACTGTTGTGAGCCATGGAGAACCAGGTCTGGCACCCTTTTGGAAGTAACCATCGGCCTCCTGTGAAAAATGTTGCTTCCAGGATTCCCATATACACTTGCACATGGTACTCATCTAATCAGTGGACACTGATGCACCCTCAGACCATCACAGACACTGGATCTCTCACCTTTTGCATTAGAACAGCTGATGATCTTTCACACGTTAAACCAGATATCAGTTTCTTTCAAAAAAGCAGGTGAAACGTGAACTGATCAGACCACAGAACACATGCCCACTGTCTTTCTATATGGCCTCCTCCTTGCATGACACAGTTTCAAGGTAATATTTCTGGAAGCAGCGGTGGATTAAGTGATACGGTTTCTAATCCACTGAGGGCTCAAAGGTCAGAATATCCAGCAGTGGGTTTTCATCCATGGCCTTTACGCCTTTACTAAAATCTCCGCTGACTTCCTGAATCTTTGTGCAACATTATGCACTGCAGATGTTGGAAAAACCAAAGATTGTTTCAATACTGTATTGAGAAATATTTTTTTGGAACTCACTGACCGGCACTCCCAGGTGAAACACGACCTATCCTAACTCAGTGAGGCTAAGTCTTTTGTGAATGCTGGTTTTCTACCCAAATCCTGACACCCTCGTATGTCACAAAGTGATCTGCTGATTGTAGAATATTTATCTTCATTGCCTCCCATACAAATTTTTTTTAGAGGGTAGTTGGCACCAAATTTTAAAAGCGTATATTTTCCAAAGTGAAGTTGTTTAGTGAAAAGATTAAGAATGTTTAAATGGCACTTGGGGAAAAAAACAAATTCCCAGACTTCAAAAATGCATCAGTACATGCATTAGTAAACATGTTCGTCTGACTGATATCGTACAAAACTGAACTTCTCCAAACTGGACTAAGACACTCAGATAATGCGGTTGTAGCCTAATTTGCCCATGTATGTAAATGCTCAGCTGGATTCTATTGGACCCAGGCATTGGGTACATGATACAAAGTTGCATCTTTTTGCATCTTTTTCTATTCATCAGTTCAAGGCCAGATATAAAGTGGAAGTAATGACAAAATACAAAACTGAAGAAATTTTGTAATGTATATTCATGGGCATTATGTTATCATCATATAAATTGATTAACATCAAATAAGAGATGAGAAGATATGTGTAATAATATGTTAAAATTAGGTTGAAAGTTAAAAACTATGCCAATGTATGTAAGACACATCCATATAAATTGTAATTTTTGAATGGGGGTGGGAGCAAATAAGTATTTTTACTTCATCTCACTCCCTTTCGAGCGAGTATTGATTTCTGTTACCTTTGTTTTAGATGAATATGTAAATTCATATGTATTATGGAAATGTATTTATTTTGTAATCTGCCTGAAAATAAGCTCGAAATAAAACACTCAATCAATTTAAGTGTAAGTGTATATTCATACAGATGAATTCCCAATAAAGCTCCTCTCACTGACATATTGTTCGTTTCTTTTCTCAGATGGTAAAAGTATGAGAAAAGCAACACTGCGTGTCCACCCAAAGTTTGTTTTTCATTACCAGTCCCATTGCTGCCACGCAAGTAACTTAAACACAACGTCTGTACAGTGAATTTGGATATACTTAGATGTACGATGATCTCCCACAGAGAAAGTTAACAGTAGCAGAATGTCATGAATGTTTTCTCAAAGAATCCATAGCGTCACAACGTTGGACACACTTAGTCAATAACTTGTTTCCCCTCCCATTGATAAAAACTGTTACGAGGACATTGGTCCACTTAAATGGCCAAGTTGATCTGTAACCGCATCAAACCAAATGCGTATGTAACATTGTTGAGTGAAAATCCTTTATTCTGACTTTTAGCTGTTAAATGGGGCTTCAAACAAATTAAAAAGTTACAACTTTGAGGTTTTTTTTGTTTTTTTTCTTACATTTTAATTTGATTTCTAACTTAAGCAAACAGTGAGGAAGCACTATGAGCTTTATGTTTATAGATGACAAACTGAAAAGAATGACTATCATTGGTGTCAAGTTAAAAAGCTGCAGGTTATATAGTGAAAGCCTGGAATCTTTTGTTCCTCTAAGACAGAGGGGCGACAATTAACAAGGTGACCTCATTCGATTAATGAAGACATTAACAATAAGTGGATCCAGGAGGACTGTAGCAATGCACTTAAATAGAAGCCACATACTGACTCACACACTGGAGGGATTGATTTATAATTAGAAATGGCCCCTCAGCCAGAGAGAAAGGTATTCAACAGTGGAACTGGATGGCATCTTTTCAGAGGGGACCAGTTAAGAGGGGCATATGTGCGTGACCATGTGTGTATGGGTGCGTGTGTCAATCAGGATTTAATTGACAGGAAGATTAAAGCTCATATATGAGAGCCCCTCTTTTTGCAGGAGCGGCCAAGTTGAAGGAGTCTGGTCTCCAGCGTCTGCCCGAGGTTTGGGGTGCTGCGCTCAAGGTTAGCGTCCCGCTGAGCGTACGCTGTCTGAGATGGGTCCTACTTGTTGGACATTCATTATCAAACTCTGTTTGCTCCTTTCATCTGCAGCTCTCTGCAGCACTCAGCGTAAACTACAGAGGCACCTTGCAGCTTGACATCTCTTCATTCAGTCTGTACCTTAAACAGCATGCTGCCACATCAAAGAGCTGCGGCTGCCTTTGATGTTGTAGAAAGAAAGAGCTCCAATGATCTACTAAAAACCAGTGCAACTTTCTGGAGCCTTGTTTTATTCATTTGCTATCTCTAGAAGTCTGGAGTCAGTCTCTGAAAGTCCAAACATCAGCTTTAGCCAAAGTTGGACCGTACTCTTTGCAACATAAAATTGAACAGCCCGGTACTTTAGAAGAATCCTTGGGGGCACTTTGCGTTTTCAGAAAATCCTGTTGTGTGCCACATCTTGTAACGTTAAAGTGGATTATCCCTGAGCCTCAGGAAAAAAAATCCATGCATGTGCAAAGGCAAACTTCATTTATAATGCTGACTTCAACTATGTACAAGAAATTACAGGGCTTATACGGAATATAATTTAAATTCAAGAATTAATGTGGAGCATGACAAGCTTTACATGGTCAATTGTTTGCTTTTCTTTTTCTTTTTTAGCAATTTACAACTTGTGTTCTTTAAATTGTTGCAATCATTGCGAGCAGAGCAGGATATCTATGTTCACATCCCAAAATTATGTATTGTTTAAACAGAAATGTTAACTATCTTGTGATTAAGTGCAGTAATTCAAACTAATACAATGTTTTACAGCAATGAAAGCACTTGGCTTTAACTTTTAAAGATTATTGGTGCATGTGACATACTCTGACTTGTATACTTTATGATACCTAATATCAAATATGCCTAAACGTCAAATAATGTTTGTCTTCTTTATGCAATCAAATGGATTAGGTTTGAAATTAATTAAAATACAATACATCTGAGAGCAAAAGCATAGAAACTAAAACAAGGATAAAACATTGTGTTGAAAAACCACTTGTCTATATGTTAAGTGTTAAGTCAATTTAAAGGTATTTAAATGACATTTAAATGATCTACAAATAGAGCAAGTACAGCCATACAAAAAGTGCATCAGTGTGAGTGAGTCTAGGTTAGACGTGTCAGGGTGTTAGAGGTGTTAGACGATGCGACATTCTTAGAGGAGACGAGTCCTCAAGAGATTTCTGAAGATAGAATGGGACACCCCTGTTCTAATAGTACTTGATACCAGTGGTTGGTATCTTTTTCTTGCAGCTATATTCAGTTGGATATAAACTGGCCTGTAGAATTGTGACATACATTGGTCAGTATCAGATCAGATTTCACCAACATAATTCAAGTCAACATCAAGTTAAACTTTCGGAGAGAGATGCATGAAAATAGCCTGTGAAAACATACTAACAGTAAAATTCAGCAAGAATGGCTCTTTTGTGATCCGGCTGTCATTATTCTGAGATATCATAAAAAGATATTGCTCTCAAAGCAAAAACTCAGTTTGCTGGAAGTTACTTGCAATGTGTGCCAAGTCCCTCCCACGTGGGTCATCATTCATTTATGAAGTGAAGATGTTGTGGATGTATCATGATAAATGGTGCAAGCACTGTATACCACTATAGAGATATTGTAGCAGAGGAAAAATAACTTCAACCTGCAGGCTGCCACAACATCAGAGCTGAACAAAGTGGCCTCTCTCTGCAGCGGTGGTGCATGGTGGTCACAGGCTGAATTAAGTGTTGCTAATTATAAATTAATCAGATACAACTAACTTCCAAAATGGCCACTGGGTCAGACGCACTGAACCTTTGCACTTTGTCAGCTTGTTTCCTAATTGAATGAACTTGACAGTAATTGAAGTGTTTTATTTTTGCCCTTCTTTCCACACATAAAAGACTGCCACAGCAATTAGCTTTAATTCTCTCATTCCCCAATTTCTTTTCATGGCACATTCTGATCATTTGCATTATCCAAAGCAAATCTGCTTTGAAGTTCTAAGATTCTGTAAGAAAAAGGGTCCACTTATCCCACATGAAAAAAAAAATGTTCAAAGCTCATAAATTCAGTGGAACAGATGTACATTATCACTGGATTTGTCTTTTTTTATTTGTATCCTGTATTGGTCACAGACTACCTCATGTCCCTCTCATCCTTTAGTGTTTATCATCTTGCCTTTACTGAAGCTAGCACCCTGCTGAGCCAATCCACACTTCAAAGCTCTCTGTGTATCTGCTAGAGACAAAGCACAGAGGACATATTATGGTAGTCTCTTATTTTCCTATCTTTAAGTCAATGTCATTGTTCTCCCTTTTTTTTTGCCATGGAAATGCTGAGATAGGGTTTATTTCTCTCCGAAGAGACTTTTCCCTGTAGCCCTTGTCTACCAACAACACAAATACACCAGCGTACACATGCACAGCAAAGAATTATCCTATTAAAGCCTGATAACGCTAGCTGTGACAGAGACATGGTTCTTATTGCCTGATTAGATATATGGAAATGTAAAAACAAACAAATCTGAAGTGTAATAAAACGATAGTGTCGTGCTTTGGAGGGCACACAGAAATAAGACTTATTAGAGGATAAGTGGATGGAAATTATTGTAGCCTTAAATATGTCTTTGATGTACAGTTCTGAGAGAGAAATGTCCCCCTCTTATTATTCTACGAGTAACTGCTCAGTGTGGTTGCTGTTGGAAGAGTTCATCTATAAATTACCATAAGCCATCAAGACATGCGAGTCAAAAGCCCCTTTCTTCACTTTACAACACATCATGAAGGACTCCAACACCAACGTTCATATTGAGAATTCGACTTGAGACCAATATTGGAATTACGAATTTGCCTGCAGATACAGTATGTACACAATGAGAGAACTTTCACACTGTCAAACATTTAGAAAAGACCTTTGATTGCAGCATTTAGTTAAAGAATAACATAATTATTTCATTATAATGTGGTCAAAAATGCAATTCTTCAGATTGTGGAAACTGTGAAAAAAATGGTTTGGAAGACTTCTCACCATTTGCAATGCAGCCTTTTCAGCATAATGACATATTGCCATTGTTAGAAGCCACATATAGTTATAATCCCAATGGAACCTGATGTATCTCCTTCCTTCACATATTCATCCATCCATCTATTTTTCAATACCCTCTTAATTCAATTCAGGGCCAAGGGGCTGAGCTGGAGCTTATCCCAGTTGCCATAGGGCAATAGGTGGGGGTACATCCTGGACAGGTGACCAGATCATGCATATTCAAATATGGTTATGGAGGTATTTGTTTAAAAAATTACACTTTGCATCAAGTGCATCAAGTGCAAAAATGTCAGTTATTTTTCCCATTTCACTGAATTTCAGGCCAGAAAGTTTGGTCGTCACAGAAAATAGTTTCTATATAATGTATCTGATTTTTTTTTTTCCTACAAAAAAAAAGTACAGCTGTATGAACGCCCACCTCTCACGTTAACAAATCAGCAATGTCTGAAGAAAACCTTTAACTTGTGGCCAGATTAAAACACCTCAGTGTTTTAAACATCATCCAGTGAGTGCAGGACCTTCAACTTTCAGAGTACCTTTAAACTATAGCTATCTAACACTGTGAGTCTAGTTTAGTGAAATATCATCTATTTATCTACAGAATAATGTGGCGGGTTTTAGGTACAGTAAATAAAAGTGAGATTTGATGGAAAAAGTAGCTCACGGATATTTTCACTCATGTACTGCAAACTGAAGTGAATCTAATCCGTCTAGACTGAGGGGACTGAGGTCATCCTGCTAAATAAATTACCAATGCAGTGTAAGGGAAACCATGGATGTACAGTTCATGGGTTTGAAATGCGAAGCAGTGAGAAAATAGAGAAACTCAAAAGTCATCTTCAGTATTTAGGTGTAAAACATGTTCTGCACTCGTACTCTTTTACATAACACTTATGAAGCATTCTGGACCAAAGAGACAAAGCACTTGAAAGATGAAGGACACCGTTCCCAGTGCTGTCAGTTCAAAAGGTGTGAATGCATTTTCCAAACGTTACTCTGCACTACAAAATGACTGTCTCCACAAACACCCGGGCTATTACTAACTTCTGTTGAGAGTTTAAAAGAGTGCAGATCAAAGTACAAAGAACAGAAGCGGAAAATGCCAAAAAAAAGAGAATGTCTCATGTCGGTCCACGGAGAAGAGGCCTGTCCTCCACTGAATACACTCTGGCTCCTTTACAGCATCTGAGACTTGAGGAGAGGTTTTACTACAGAGAACAAGAAGAATTTAGAGTTTGAAAGCAACTCAGCAGGTCACTGGTTCAACATGTGTGCTGTCAGATATTCTATTTTATAATTTACAGTTAGTAAAATAACAGTTTTAACCCTCCACCCCAACTCCCTTGAACCTGCTTCCCATTAGAACATGTATAGCTAAATTATACCAGTGGTGTGTAGCATAAACAGTGACAGATAGGGAACTTAGATGCTCAAGCTGCAGATATGGAGATGATGATGTGAGTCCATTTGCATAGTCGTAGATCTGCCCATTCAAAACGAGGTAACAGTGTACAGTTTCACAACTTAGAAACAGCCTACAAATGCAACACTGAGGCTGTCAACATGAAGGGACAGACAGACTATAATTCTTGAGAAAGCTTACAGTAAGTCATTTAATGTGTGAGGTGGGGGTTGCAGTTTGCTTTACCTTCATCTGTTGGGGCATAGTCAGTGAGTATGTTCAAACTGAGGCTTCTTCAACCCCTCAGTAAAATAGACGGAGGCCTCGACTAGCCTACTCCCTATACTTTTTAAAAAAAATAGGGATGTTTCCCTCTGTTTACAAAAATATATCCGTCCAGGTGAGAAATTAGAAATGACCACAAACGCTGACGCAATCATGCCATCAAAATACAAGAGAAGAACATTCTGAGCATGTTCTCTCTGAGAGTAAAAATCTGACACTCGTCATTTGTGTCAGATTTTTACTGACACAAAAAAAGTTTATAAAAAGTTTCTTTTTGTTGTGTATTTGCAAACACAATCACAATACTGTGAATTATGAGCACAGATGCAGCTAAGCTACTCCAAAAAGGAGCACCACAGACTAGTGGCGTCCAGATAAAGCATCTCACAGTACTGATGCTCTCCAGTCAGTGCTGTAAAATGGTTTAGTGATCAAGGCTTTGAATGCTCAAAAGTGCCTCCTGCTGATTGAAAGCTTTGAACAGCAAATGGTGTCTTGTGTTTATCAATGGCTCATGCACACCAGTGTTTTAACAGCTGAAGTTTTTTTTTAATGCTTTAGAACATCATATCAGCTGTGAGACAGTTGGTAAAAAAAAGTTTTTATTTCTGCTTCGTCCTGTGATTGGCCGCTCTGTCTTTTACTTCCACTTCCTTAGCACTGCTGTTGCCAACTGAACCACCGAGCCTTCCGATAATGCACAACCAGCTCACTTCCTGAGCCACAGCCACCTCCCGCCGTGGCTCTGTGGTGAGAGTGGATGGTCCAATATCCTGAAGGTTAACGGTTCGATTCCCACTCTCACTGCTGGGGATCTGACAGCTGTGATCTGAGGCAGTCCACCTCCTTGCCACGGCCAAGGTGCCCTTGAGCGTACCCCCATTCTCCCCTGGCGCTGTGATTGGCTGCCCACCGCTCCAGTGTATATGGCATCTGTCTCCATGAGTGTGTGACCCTGTGCATGTGTGTGTTCAACAGGTGCCAACCTGCATGGGTTAAATGCTGAGGAGTAATTTTGTGTATTTCGTGTATCTACATGACAATAAAGTCTTAATCTTTAGGACATTTGGAAGCCTAGATATGGAACAGTGACCTGGAAGTGTCTGTGCAGCAACGACCCCCATCCATATGGTTCAGACATAAACATTAACCTGAACATTAATGCCAAGAAGAACGAGAAAAGCTTAAAGCTGCCGTTGCTGCCAAAGGCGCTTTAATCAGATACTAAGTGAAGGGATTTAAGACTTATGAGTACATTTATTTGATTTTTACATTTTCAAAAATCTTCACAAACCTGACTTTATTTTGCCAGTGTGAACACAAAGAGGTTCAAACACCTTTTGTGAGCACGGTATTTGATCCTTCACTAAAGCCTTTAGGGAGATAAAGCTGCTATAACTGTACACACCTTCTTTACGCTCCCGATAAGGACGCCTGTTGCTTCCACAAGCTGTGATGTGGAAAGAAACGGTAATAATAACCCGGTAAGCTGCGTTAGAATAGAAGCCATTTGTAACTTTCTGCATAGTTCTGCAGGTTACACTGGCTCGCCCACACAAATAACCGTGTTCGTGAGAGGAAGCCGTATCACGTTGCCAAGAGGCAGGCTCTCTGCGGTTTCCATGACCAGAGATAAGCTGCTAAGCTGAAGATGAAAGCATGTGTTCATGTCGAGAGTGTGCCACGGCGAGCAGCTGGCCGTGGTCGGACAGATTTGGGAGCCGCCTGTAACACCACTGGTTAGGACTGTACACAGACATTTCCCCACACCATTTCTTATTAGTCCAGCTAACTTCTTGAGAAAAATGATAAATTGGACAAACCATGGAAGAGAAACGCCAACCGTGGGAGAAGAAAATTCATTTTAATTTTAATACAATTGAACCGGTGTCTGCAGACCGCTCTGCTAATGTTGTGTTTAATGCGAGCACTGATATTAAATAAAGACTACACAAGCAAGTTGGTGTATAAGGAACAGGTTCATATTTTAATAAAAGGGTATTTTCCCTTGGCACAGATCTGCTATCCAATAAATAAAGCAATTAATCACATACAATCTAATATAAACTAAACAAAGTCATGAAAAAAAAACAGGGGCTAAACTAGTTTACAACAGACAGTGAAAGTGTGTCCGTGTAGGTGGAGAAACAGATAATTATTCCCCCGAGCTGAGTGAGACCAGTGTGGCAAACACTAGATAACAGTAGGCAAGTGAGACAGCAATTTAATCATAAATACGTATTATATTCTTTCTACATAATGCTGGTTCAACCTTTCTGCAGTCCATTTTCTACTGTACATGAGACTTGAAAGAAAGAAAAAACCTGACAAAGAAAGTTAGTGGTGCATTATTACTGTAATAAAACAGAGAAGTGACTGTTTCCAAACGTACACAAAATGTTGCATTTAAAGATGTTTGGGTGACATGACTCAAAAAGAAGAAGCTTAATTAATTTCCTTAATTTGAAATAGAATGCTACACACGTGCACATACAGTATTTTACCCTGCCAAAAAGAGTAAGAAAATCAGAACTTCTGGTTGACTTTGAGAGATTTATGATGATTCTGCTGCTGACAAAATGACGGAAAAAAAATCCTGAAAAAGATTGTTTTTCTACTCAAAATACTGATTAATAACCGTATATAATAAAAAAAAATTTAAAAAAAACCTGAATAGCAACAGTATTGCATTGGGAGAATGAGGTTTTGAGAACACGTCTTTGTTTTTTTTTTTAAATTAACTTTCCAACGTAAAGGAAAGTATATGCGAAAAATTACAAAAATAACTGTTTCCCCAACTCTTTAACAAATGCTGCTGAGGCGCCCGGTTTCTAGTGCGAGTTTAGGTAAGTCTGTGAAGGTGAAGCAGGGCATTGGATGAAATAAAACAGAGAATTATGCGTCTTCAGCAAAACTCTCTCTGAGTGAAAGGACTTTCAAATCTGCCACCTGCCTGTGGCTGTGATTCACTTAAATTCTTTCAGAAGCCCTCACTGGCCGTGTTGAATCAGACCACCCCGCAGGACGACGAGTCGCTGCTTGTCATCTGCCAACACAACAAGACGACCACTTCCACACTGCTCGTATTGGAAGATATGGCCTTGTATCAAGCTATATTGGGTGAGATGTACTGCAAAAACAGGGACACGTTGTCCAGGAAAAGCCTCGTGAGGTGAGGTAGCCGAGGCATGGAGCGCAGCTGTGACCGGGTCCACTGGAACCCCTGAGATGACTCGTCTGACTGGTGCCTCTGCTAAGAGACGACCTGCAGCTGTGAGAGGACACTGCAGGGCCGTGGGGCAAGACTGGCATGCACTGCATCCCTGCTCATCACAAACACACGCACAACACTGCAGCAGACTGACACGATCAAACATGGAGGATGTGGTCTGAACAATCGTGGGCCCTGGGGTCCGGTTTGCACAATCCACATGTTGACAGCTCGCTTCCTCTGTCATGACTACCCTTGAGCAGGGCACTTAAACCCTCACGCAGGACCGCGGCAGCACAAGTGCAGGTTGTTTGTCAATGTGACACTGGGAGGTGCTAAAAAAAAAAAAAAGAGCACGTGAGCTGACAAACGCTCTCACAACAGCAGCTCTTAGATCACCGCTTCTGCCAGATCACAGGTAACGGTAAAGTGTTCCGGGGCCGTCAACATCTGCATGTCAGGACTTCGTGTGACAGGATGAACAGACACTCAACATTCACCCGCTGCTGGCAGGACAGCAGCAGCGAGTGGTGAGTTATGGGTGCAGTGGAGACTGCGGGCCGGGCCCAGTGTTATCCAGCACCGGAGGAATGAGACAGCTGAAAGAGCCCTCGCCCTGTCGCATCACAAACGGAGCCCTGTTGGCTGAGCACCGAGGCCACATGGCGGCACGGTGAAAGACCTGCTGACAGCTGCGGGACAGGAAGATGCCATGGAAACAGGGAGCAGCTGTGTGAGCATGGGCCAGGGCGACGGGGCTGGGACGATGTAGGGAGAGTACTAGCATGAAAATCAAAAAGGAATGGTGAAGGACAGAGTGCATATTCTACAAATTTCCTGTATGGATTTATTCTAATCAACTTAAAGGCCAAACTCCACCTTGTTGAATGAAAACACCAGCCTCTGACTGTACAAATGTGCAGCAACAGGGTTTAGATCTATGCAAGTGTATTACACACACACAAAAAAAAGGATCATAGTCGTTCAGCCATTGTTACTGGGTCAGGTGAAAAAGTTGCTGCAGAGAGAGAATGAAGGAGAATGTGAGTCGGTGTCACTAACAGAGATGTATGTATTCTAGTGAGGCTCCTAGTGGTCCAAATAAAAATGCAGTTGTGAAGAAAACAAACACGACAGCTTCAAATAGTGAATACAAAGATATCACGTTATCAATAAAGCTTATGAAATCGATAATCGATATATATATATATATATCGTATGTACAGCAAATGTTAGTTAATAAATGTAAGAAGCTTTTCTGCATTTCAGAACTCCACACTATGCTGCGATTTTTGCGCTTTCAAAAAAGTAATTTGAAAATAATCGCTGAATGCTTAATTAAGAATCACTGTTACATCAACAATTCGGATGAAATTAGAGGTAGCAGCAGATTTGGGATATCTCATAACATTTCGACATTTACTCCCCATTTTTCTTACAGGGTATTGCGTGTTTAAATTTTCAGACACCCTCTTGACAGCCTGCTTTAAATACTAACGCACCCATGAGTGCACTTCAAGTGGTTTTCAACAGACACCAGTGTCATGCCACTCAGATGCACGCACATGCACACACACACACACACACACACACACACACACACACACACACACACACACACACACACTCACTCACAGTTTTGCTACGCCCATTCATTGGTACAATATTTTGGACACACATTCACACTACGCCCTGGTCTCCTGTCACTTATATTCCTTCATATAGTTTCATCTTTAAATCAGTCTCTCTTCCTTTTGTCCCTCCTTTTCCTTTTGGTTTAGTGGTCTGGGAAGGGTTGGGGTGCTGATTTGGAGGTGTATAGTTCACCAGGTAGAGGATCACAGAGCCAGGAGCAGGGGAATATCTGAGTTGTTTCGCTCCCTCTGTGCCTCCTCTTGAGCCTCCCCGTGGTCCTCAGTCTCATAACGCTGCTCTGTGGCCCTGAATCACTGTCCTGCTGCTTACCCGAGCTTCTGTATGTCCGACCCAACTCTTTATAACACTGGTTAATAACATTTCAGCACTGGGGTGCCCCACCCATAATCCTCCTATGCGCCCCATGTTCTGTGTCCACTATATTGCTGCGGGGCCAACTGTTTGAGGAGGAAGCGCTCAGCAGTCAGTGTCTGCTGGCTTAGTTGGGTTTTGTGGGGCTGCCGGAGTGCTGAGCTGTCCCAGGCAGGTTAGAAATTCAAGACTGGTAAAAGTGGTGGTAGTGGTGATGGTGTTCATGGTGATGGTGATGCTCATGTCGCTGCACCACTTGTGCCAGCCCTCCCTCGTAGAGCAGCACCCTGGGGAGGTCCCTAACCTGCTCTTTCTCCATCACTGGTCCTGGAGATGCAAGAGAGCCTAAAGCCCGGTAGCCCTGGCTCTCCTTGGACCGCTGTTTGTGTTTGCGGTACGGCGCAGCGGACTGATGAGGGGGTGTCTGGCTGGGTAGGGCTGGGGGAGGGGGGACACCTCTGCTCCTCATCACCCTGCCGCTGATCTGCGCTGGCGGTGTGCGGCTATGGTTCTTGGGGGAACGGATGGCGTGTTTGCCTGAGTCTTGGCCTCTCGGCCGGGCAGGGTGGAGGCTGTCTGGAACAGCAGTGTCCACAACTGTCTGCAAGCGGCGGTGGTGGGAATGGGCGTGGCCATTTTCTGGTTCGTGGGAGCGAGAACGGGCCTGGTTGGATGAACGGGTCTGAGTTTCTGCTTTAGTCGGTTCTGCAGCAGGGGCTGTGAGAGAGAGAGGACACACATGTTGGATTTAAACAAATGCAAACAAACTAGTTGTGTTAAAAATGTTAAAATGTATCCTATCGGTCCTCAAAACCATATGAGAAATAGTTTTACTCCTACAGTCCACTGCTATTTATACAAATTAAAAAGACACTAAAGAGTCTAGTCATTTGCCAAGGGCAGAAGAAAGAAAATAATCTGGATCTTCACCAGAATTGAAATGGTTTCTTTCTTTGCTTAGGCTCCAACTCCCCACCAAGTTTCATGAACCCTGGACGTGCAATTTTTGCACAATCTTGCATGCATAAACACCACCAAAAATACTCCACCACCTCAGCTCCACCTTGGTGGAGAGACAAATAAACCCTGACATGCAAATTATAATGAGGGTGGCAGTCTCCTAAAGTTGTACTCAAAAGCAGAAACATCTGGTTCTTCCCCACTCAGATAACCCTCACACATCATGTCAAAGACAAATCTGTGTTAGTACTTTCCAACCAGAACCAACATCAAAATATTCACATGTCATCACTGACCAGCAGATCAAGGCTGCTGCTTATTAGGCCTAATATTTCCCTTCACAACAGCCCGTTCTGTTGACGGGCTTTAGCCTTGAACACTTGATGTATTGTGCCTGCCTGAGCCCAGATGTTTATACTGGCGAAGCACGCAGGGAGCTGGTAGTTCCACCTAATGGCTCTAAACAGGTGCTGCAGTAACGAGGGGCCCTGGATGCAGCTTCAAAGGGCCTAGGTCTGCCTTTCTCCCTCCCCCCCTGCCTGGCCCCTGTCCACTCACCGGCCCCGAAGCGGGATGTGTAGTTTTCGATGCCTGCCAGGTCCAAGTAGTGGTTCCTGCGTTCCAGGTTCTCATCCACACAGTGGCGCTGGCAGCCAGGCTGGGTGTGGTGGTCACTGTGGTGGCGCCTGTGGACACAAGCGGCACCTCTCATTAGGTCGCAGTATGAAGTAAGTAAACAAGTGTTGCTTGTGATCACGAAGAGGCAGGAGGATTGTTTGAGAAGTGAGATTGTGATTGGAAAATCACAGGTTTGAACCTCAGCTGGGAAAATGCTGACTCTTCACTGTTTACTCCTTCTTTGAGCAGAGGAGGTAAATTTGTGCAAAAATAACTACGGAGCAGAGAGCCACACAATCCAAGTGTGAATTCTACCTTAAACAACCACAGACAGTTTCTTTTATTTTAAGTTAAAATCAGCAACATTAGGGGGGAAAAAAAATAATCATGCACACCCCACAAGCACAGCAGACTGAAGTGTACGGGGGAGCTGAGTTTACCTTAGGAGCGCACGAGACTTCTTGTCTGCACTCTTGGGGTCTTCGATGCACTTGTCATTTTTTACTCGGGGGTGGGACATATCTGCGTGTACGTGAAAGACAGTAGGCCATTATCAAAGAGTGCAATACAGAGCAGCCACAAACACACACACACACACACAATCAATCACACAAGGCCCAGAAGAAAGCAACCTTTGTTTTAGGGTATTACTTTGAAGATCTATAGAGGAGGAAAAACAACAGTGCTTCATTTATTCTATTTTCAACTCCCAGCCTCTTACAAGGCGTGGAATAGAATAAAAAACACGCAGACTTCAGAAATAGTTTATTAAGGAGATCTGATGCAGTTTGAAATTAGCATGAAGGCAATTTTTTTTTCAAAGCTTGCTCTGTCTGAATGTCTACAGATATTTATAGCCGAAACAATAGGACACAAACACACAGGAATATATACTTTTTGAGATATTTTTCCCTGACTACTTGTTTACCAAGTCGTCAGTGAGAAAAGTTAAGCTGAACGCTGCTATATTTTCCCAGCAGCTCTAAGGAAGTGGGGGGGCAAAGAGAGGGGGAGAAAAAAAAGAGAACGTCGGCTAAAAGAAAAATGGCTGTGGTTATCAAAAGGACTCGGCACATCTCTTACGCTTTCTTTTAGAGTATTTGAAGGCGCCAGGGGAGGGGGGCCTTCTCTTGGCTCTGTCACTCCCCCGATCATTAAAAATGAACCCCATTGAGTGGAAGAGATGGAGAGAAGCTGAACAAAGCTCTGACAGGCCTGAAGCGGCCGCCTTTCTGCGTGACAACAAACATATCGCTGAGTGAGCTGACAGCAGGCAGCACAGGGGGAAGCCCAAAATGCCCTGTCTTCTCCGCTGCTGTCGCCCATTGTGCTAACGCGAGCTTTACCTGCTGCACCCTGCGTACAACTCCTCCACCGCTGGCTGGAGTCAGGAGCCACAGAGAGCTTCACCCGCAGAGTCTTGCTGCTGCCAGGAGAATGGTTGACAGAGGCATCTACAACCTCATAGATCGTATGGAGCAGGCTAGTGATGTCCTGCAGGCGAGAGGAGCGTTAAAGAGGACATGTTAGGGAAAACAATCAGTCACTTTGCATGTGCTGAAAGCATATCAAATATACCATCTCAAAAAACAACAGAGTAAAAGAAAAAAAAAATCCCACAACCCTGTGTTTGAGGGCGTCTTAGATTTGAAAATATTTGAGTTCAGATTTGCATGTGGGTTCTACATCACACTCTGGGAGCAGAATGGTAGTCTGAGCTCAGGTTGTTGTGTGTGCTAGCGTGAGCTTTCAGGCTATTTACTGTATGCCGAGTCATATGGTAATAATGTGCTTCAATGATTACTGAGTGCCATCTCAAAAGAGGCAGACCCTGCAGAGAAGCAGGTTAGTAGGAGGAGTCAGCTGGGTCTCTTCCTAAGCCCGAAAACTAGTAAATGTGAATGGAGGTGCAAACTATGGTGGAATAAGGAGCTGTTGGTGTGTCTTTCCGTGGTACTGTTACCAAAGCATGTCAACGACATCTTATTAAGACCTCGGGAAATTGTTTTAAATTATGAAAAACGGATTGACTTTTTTTCAATCAGAGATTTTGGCGTTTCAGATTGTAAAGTATTCTTTAAAAAAAAAAAAAAAAAGACATTTAGCATTTTTTATTTTAAAAAAGAGAGATCATGTAGATCTATTCTAATGACTTGACACTGTGAATCTGTGAAGGTATTTTGTATTAAAAGCATGCACAATAAAAAATATGAAAGAGAAGCGATCGGGCTGCGTGTAGAAAAAAGTTCTGACTTTTATTCCAAAATGTCTCTTGAATGGCTAAAATCAAGTTCGACATACTTGGCAATATCTGTGCGCACTTTCAAATGCATGCTCTTATGAGACTAAAAGCATGGAATTCAAATGAATAGAAGCAGGGAAAAAGAAGGGATCTCCAAGCAACAAAAAGCATACAACAACTTCAAAAACGTTCACGTCAGAATGAGGTATGCGACCATATTTAGACTGCTTCATTTGCAGATAAAACAGTGCTGTGTCTTGTGGTTCTTTAGAGTCAATGTTCTGTGCTGATGAATGTTTTTACCTGGCAAGACACCATCATCTCATGCACCTCACCTCAAACATCTTTGTTTTAATTTAGGAAGCGTGATCGCTTCAGTTTGAACCGCCCCTGCCACAGAAGGGCTAAGAATTTAGCTCAAGCCACACAAAGACTCCTAAGACATCATTTCTACACAGCGTACCACTCTGACTCATAAAAAGGACTATTATGAATTCTGTAGGGACTGGTTCCACATGCTGGTTTCAAACATAAACAAACTGTTCAAACAATAAATAAATGAGAATGAAAAAAGCTTCCTGTGTCATCCCCCCCCCCCCCCCCCCTTTTTTTTTTTTTATTTGTGAGAAGGAATTAATAAAAAAGTTGGAGAAAAAAGGCTTTCCCATCCCCCTCCAAGCTGCCGCCCGCCGTCTCATGAGTAGTGGAGCCACAGGCAATGCCGAAAAGCTGAACAGCCAACCCCACAGAGGAAAGCTCCAGTCACTTTGCGCTGTTTCAAGTTGCTCTAAAAAAACACGGGCTTTTCTGGATGTTCTCTCAGATCTGCACCAGGCAGACACGAGCCACAAGGTGCCTCACAGGAGCGGATGCACACAGACTGAGCTGGATTTGGTTCTTTGGGAGTGGGTCAAGGTTAGAGGCTTCTTCAATCCTTACTTTATGTGGGTGTGCTGATACCTTGGTATGTGAGAGGGATGTCACTGACCTTTGCCAAGTCAAGGGGAGATGCCTTTTTTCTTTTTTTCATAATAAAGTTGTAATTAGTTTAAATAAATGTTTCTTTGATATTGTGGAATTTGTATTAATACAATTAATGATGCGTGCTGGCAGGTGTTTCCTGCCTAGTTATTTGCATTCACATGTGTGGTCATTCACTGATCAAATGTTACCCATCAAATGTCAATGCTTTGAGCAGAAGATTATTACCTCTCTTGTAACTTTGCCGCTGTTGTCGAAATCGTAGAGGGTGAACGTCCACTCCTGTCTGTTGTCCTCCTCCACAGACACAGCACACTCCAATTCCTGAAACAGCACAGCACTCAACTCAGTTTCATACAGTGTGCATGTGAGTGTGTAAATGTGGATGTCTTGCCATTGCCCCAGTTTCATCCAAAGGGGGGAAGTAATAAACGTCACGCTCGGTGTTGACACTCACTTCAAACTGGAGCTGTTTCTGTGGCCCTGCGGGAGATTGGCTGTCCCTCTCCTGCATCTTTTCCTCCACACAGCAGCTGTCTGTCTTCTCTGGGGGTAAAGCCACTGCAATGACACACACGCAGACAAGAACACACACGCACAAAGATAAAAGAGAGAGCCTGAGGATGGAAACGTTGGATGCAGTCATAACCTGAGGATATGTTGTCGCCTGCTAGGGTTTCTTGTAAGCTCATGCTTCCGAGTTTGGCAGCTGAAATTAGGATGTGTTACACCTTCGAGTGCTGCTGGTAGTAAAGAAATTCAACCGAACTTCTCACTCTTTATGTCTAACTGTTTGTATTCCAAAATTTTTTTTTCTATATTCATATCATGGTAGCTTATAATAGCAGTACCTTTCAAAGGCAGTGAATGTGTCATCATAGATAAGCAAGTTAATTATTTCATCAGTCCAGAGAGTAAAGTCCTGTAACAGCTGGAACTGGAATTAAAACGTCAATCAACTTAAAATAAAAATAAAGTTTTAACTGGGACAGCAACTATTCTCCCATGGCAGAAGCCCTCACATCAGCCCCACATGTAGAGATAGTTTTAAGCTTTCGACTCAACGATTTGCACTGGGAGAAGACGTCAAACATGAAACTGAATGGCGTAACATGCCTACAACATGATAGAATGTGACAATTTGCGTTTAAATGTAAACGGTGGAACTGAAACAGCAAGTGAACATCAAAAAGGTCTATAGGAGCCCCTCCTCCCCCGGAGTTCTCCGCCTCAGTGCAGCAGAGCTCATCGTTCCATCAGAATAACACTCACTGTACATTATCACACGGATTTACCGAGCAGTCCAAAGGGAGCACTCAAATGTCACACACATTTCACCGTTGTAAACAGACTGCCAGATGTACCTGTGCAGTCTTTGTGATGGAAG
Source organism: Odontesthes bonariensis (assembly GCF_027942865.1). Taxonomy (NCBI): domain Eukaryota; kingdom Metazoa; phylum Chordata; class Actinopteri; order Atheriniformes; family Atherinopsidae; genus Odontesthes; species Odontesthes bonariensis. The sequence goes on from NC_134506.1 coordinate 33,748,980, forward strand.
CTGTCAGACCGTAATATTTCTTCAAACCCAAAACCACCGACAGGAATGGATTTAGTAGCAAAGCCAAACACCCCAGCATTACTGTGGACACATTTAAAGCCAAACGAAAAAGGAGAAGCCAATAACTTGGAGGAGGGGATTTGTAAGATTTGTGGCCAAAAGAGGGCTGTCATGGGTGCTGATAACCAACCTAAAACTAAAAGCGGCATAAAGTAAACAAACACGCTCGTTTCACATTCATGACAGCTCTTTAGATCTTAGTGAAAATCTGCCTTTTCTGTTCTCGAGTGCATGGTGAACTGTAAAAAAGTCTATTTTTACAGCGTTCCTGTGTGTGTTTAAGCCAAAATAAAACACTTCACTGAAAATAGGTTAATAACTAATACTGCAAATAGCAAATTTTGTTTAAACTTTTTGTTTTGTTTATAAATGGTTACAAGGAATTGAATCAACATGTCTGAGGTCACAGTCAAAGGTGGCATATTTTTGGATTACTCTGTATACATGGTTGTACACCCCAGCGGACAAAAATAACCCGACTGTCACTGTCTAGTTCAGTGTTTTAGTTTCACTGTTGGATCTTAGCCCGGCTCTAAAGCTACCGGATATCCTTTCTCGCTTTGAAATCCAGCATTTGTTTGACACTTGAGGCCGCAGATATATGCAATATGTACCTGAGACCTGGAAGGAGTAAGTATAACTGCCTTTACAAGCTTTATGAGTCACAGTAAGCCAGACACATACTCTTTCCTGAACCACTTCTTTGTATCCCCTCTGGCATAAAGACACACAGACCACACCCCTCTCTCCACCCTCTCCAGCTCCGCTATCCTCCTGCCACACTTTGAAGTTCCATTCTCAAACCTTTTGGAAGAGGATCAGACCAGCTGTAAAACAGAATCACTAATTAATTAAGCCAAGTCAAATCTGAAACACTGTTTGTTTGCTCGCCAACAGAGCAGACACAACAGCCCAATTTCTTTCCTCCAGATCCAACGCAGATCAAAGCAGACCTGTCTCATCCCCGGGCAGGAGAAAATGCCAGAAATGAAAGGCATCATCCCAGGGAGCTTTTACCAACTTTTTGGAGAGGAGCAGCATTTGGGGTCCTGCTGTTTGATCATCTGAGGTGCTCAAAGGGAACATTGTGCACGAGGGCAAATCTGTTCGGCAGCGAGCTCAATATGGTGGTGAGATGCTTATCTCGGAGCTAATGAAATTCCAGGAGGAGCAACAATAATCTGCTATCACCCTCCTCCCTCTCTGACCCCCTCCCCATCACTGACATAAGCCGACTCTTTATGAGTGAAGCTGCCACCGGGGGACTGGCCATACATCAGATCCGAGGGGCGAGATGAGTGCAGCCGAGGCTGGCACCCTGCACGACAAGCTCGTTCCAACAAGCCGGCTACACACGTGCATCAATACGCTTCACACACAAACGCTGGTACTTTGAGCTGCTACATACAAAGTATCCCCAGGACTCTTTCATCATTTTCTACTCTTCCTTCCTTTGCAATTTTTGCAGTGAAGTTCTTTACTAATCCCTGCAAAACTTTCCTTGGATGTGCTTCCTTATACCCTGAAGAAAGAGCCTTTCATGTGCACTGGTTGTCCTGTTGTGCCCGTTCTCAGTTTTCTCTCTCATTTTTTTTTTTACCTTACTCCACTTTGTGGGATCACTGACTTATTACCACCTCTGCATTGAGTTCATGCAGAGGTGGTAATAAGTCCTGCACAGATGCTTCTTAGTAGGAGGAGGTACACAACGACTCAGTATGTGAGCCTGATTACAACAAATTGACAGCTTTGATGTCTATATCTTTTTCTATGAGAAGACGTTGTGTCAAACACCAAGAGAAACTTCACAAATTTTAGCTCCAACTATGCCAACCCAGTGACATTTTATCGAGCTCGACACCTCGTTCTGCTCTACGCAATGTGAAACATGAGGACTGACATCATATTATCACATAAAATATGGCGTCTTTTATTCCAGCAAGCCATTTTGTACTTTGGCTGTTAATTATGGTGAATGAACACAGCAGCATACTCTAATTAGTAACATCTGTCTAGAGAGGAGGACACGTTTGGCACAGACTCAGATTCAGTCATAAAAATCACTTCAAACTCCATCAATAGGAAAAATGATCCCTCATCTACTATATCTGTTTTTATAAAGTGAAGCGGAACTGAAATAAAATCTTTTTTTTATTTTTTTTTGCCATGCTTCTAAATTCTGGCCTGGTCTCGTTCAACTCTCCGCATCTGTCTGCACCTCACGTCCATCACTGTCTTTAGGAGGGAGGGAGACCATTTCTTCCCCCAGAGCTCTTAATCCAGGATCACATCAAATCAGGGGAAAAACATGGAGGGATGGAAGCACTTTGCAGAGCACCGGCGGGGAGAGGTGGATGAGAGACGAAGGAGAGGCAGGAGAGAAGGTAAAAAGGGGACTTCATCAGCACATTGCTGAGGCTTAGAGAACGGGTGTGGAGCAGAGGGGAGAGGAATCAAACAGCCAGACAAGTATCTGAAGGGTAATTCCAAGTAGTGTTTTTGCAGGTTTTCACTCCAATCATACAGTGTATCGGTCAACAAAATCCGAGAACTGAGTTGGTGTACGACATGACAACAAGGAGCAGAAGGCTTACCTTCTAATCGATAGTGTTCATCACCAATCCCCTCAGCACAGGCATCAGCCATGGAGTTCTGCAAAGAGAAGACGAGAAAGAATGAATTTATTTTGTTGTTTAAAGTCATATAAAAGAAGAAGCCTTGATGTTTTTGTCACAAAAAAGCAAACATCTTTCACAATGCATATCCACGGCGCAGCTTTCCAACAGAGAGTGGCGTGCCTGCCTCGAAATTACAGCGTTTCTATATCTATATATGAACAAAGTTTGACAACTTGTATGCAGCGATTAAACAGTGGTGGAAAGTTTAAGAGGAAGGTAATTGCAGGACTGAAACAAACTAAGCTCAAGACTGGCAGTCAGACTTTACACTGCACAAAAAAAAAAAAAAAAGCATATAAATCACCGCAGTGAGCCGAGAAAGCTGGTTGATAGTACGACTATTTTGGTGGCGGACTATCGTCACAGGGATACGTGGAGGGGTCTGTTTTTATCCTGGACCCTTTCAACAAGGACCCCTATCCCAACAGCTCTGCCTGTTGGTGCATACCACAGAGATTGGAGGGACATGTGATCCCCAGACTTTGCTATGGAAAATCTCGGGCTCAGGTAACCATGTGGAATTACATTCATTTGGCTGAAAAACCATCACTCACATGCTGACAAATGCATAAACATTCACATATCCTCGCACATATGGTCCAACACATTGACACACATGCCACAGCTTTTCCGGTGCACATTGGGTTTTTCAGTGTCCAATGCAGAATTGGAATATTTAGAAAGCGGGGCAGTTGATGGCTGATAAAGAACACATGACGTGCTCAGTTTTGATTTGCATCAAATGAAATATAAAAACAAAAAAAATTGTTTCGCTTCAGCAGATTTGTTTTAGTTCTTGAAAATAATAAACTGAATCAAAGTACATCAAAGTCCAAACATTCCACAGCAGCCACACTGATAGGGACGACTGCACCGCAGATATGTCTGCATTCACTTTTTGTTTATTGCGGCTGATGCTGGGAAACAAATTGCCAAAGCTATTTATCTGTAAATGATAATCAGGCAAACAACAAGCCCAATTATTCAACCGACCGATCAAGACATATCTCTAGCAAAGACACAACTTATCACTGGTGATTATTAAGTTTGATAAGCGACAGCTAGCTTCATAAATTGTGTCCTTGGATGTCTGTGTACAAAGCATGCATTTTTATTATCGTCACGCTGGTGTGTTTATAAACGTGTATGTGTCAGAAAGTGCTATAGAATGGGATTTTTGAGTAATTCAGGGAGGCAGAAGGGCAGATGGTGTGATCTGACCCTCCTAAGTCTAAAGTTGGCCACAGTGCAGCGATGTGGGTGGCCTCAGTGAGAGAACAGCAAACTGTAGAACTGTAGAACTGTAGAACTTAGGCTGATGGACTGATATCTCAAAGCAGGGAGCCGGGATTACGTTGTGCTTGTTGTGTGCTTGGCGTTAAAAAGGGTCACTATTGCTCAGTGATCCCTGTTGGATTAATTCATGATTAGACTGATTCATTTCTTGCCCTCCGGAATAGGAAACCTGAGGAAACATTACAGTAGCTTACTAATGTACATCAAATCTTAACTGGGGGGGAGTTGGTTATTAGCGTTTGGATCTAATTTAGTCAACTAAAGCCCTCTTTACACTGGTCAAAATAACTCTCCAACTTCCACTAACATCTGGCTCTTGAAAGCAATGTAAAGTGTTAAATCGGGTTTGTAAAAACAGTTTGATAGTACCGAAATCTTAAATACACTCCCTTAACTTTTGAGTAACAATTAGTCTATCCTAACCTTCACTAAGTAACGTTAGCCATCCTGTTTAATCACTATTACTGCTCTGTTTTTGCTTTCATACAACCAACAAAATGTGAAAAGGTGGCTTTCAAAGAGAAGTAGCAGCTAGACCAAGTATGACTGCTATAACAACTTGTAAACAACTCAGCAATGGTAACAAGCACTTTGGCTCCATTTCTTTAATATGGGATAATGTATGCTTCGAACATGAGGAAAACTTTAAAAGGTCATAACAAATCTTAACCGAGCACGGTGAGAGGATAGAAGTCGTGGTGGTTGCTAGTTGACAATTGGTATTTAACTGACTGTTTAGGCTTTCCTAACCTTAGACAGGATAGGATGAAGTAAGATAAGAAAGTGTGCCTTATGTTGATTGGGACTTCCTCCTCTAACACCACATTTGAAAGAACCCTGTTGTGTACTCCTCCTATCTTATCTGCAGACTTTTCCGTAATACCTGCTCCGTAACAATAACTTTACAAACAAAATGACGGTTCTCTGGAATAAACTTTGCCTCTGCCTCTGCCTCCAACAGATTTATCTGATAGGTACTGAAAGTCATGCAACAACATTGTTTTCTTTGGATTTATTGTAAAAAAAAAAAAAAAAAAAAAAAAAAAATGTAAAAAAAAATGTTTAAAAAAAATTAATTATGGGTTTCGGAATGTCGTCACATTTGGATGTTTGAGTATCTTTTACAAAAAAAGTAATTAACCTAGTTAAGTTTAATATGAGAAGATCGACCTGGGGCAGCTGTCAGAGCTTATTCACAGACTCTCTCCGTTTGCCAAGACTCGCCTTTAAAGTGCAGATACCCACCCTTTCTTCCACTCCAGTTCCATCGGATCAGAAGCACTGGGCATGTGGGCAAGCTGGCTGCCCCATGTTGATCCATTCAAACAGATCATAACCATTGGTCAGTTTAAATCAAACCACGCTCACGCTTCCACACAATCTCACAAAGATAAAATCACTGCAATAATCAATCTTTGATTCATGGTGGACAGAAAAAAAATGTGCACATTTGTGCACACAACATCTTGAATGCGTTTCAGTTTTGTTGATAAATGGTCCGAAAGTTATTGAGGGGTTAGCCAGGAACATGAAAAACAGGGGAAAGAGGAATGTACTAATTGGTTGTTGTCTGTGTTGATGGATGAGAGCCATATTATTAGTAAGCTGGGGTTACATCTATACACACGGACACGCATTCCTTTCTCAAATGAAAAATCTCTGCCGACTAAACGGAAACAAATATCCAAGGAAACAAAAAAATAAAGGATAAATAAACAACCACTGGGATGGATTTTATTCCTCAGAAGTATGATATATATATATATATTTTTTTTTAAATGAAAGTAATGTCACATTGTAATAAAACCACTAGTTTCTGGTTTGAACAGTGATTGATCAGATCATCCAAACACCACAGGAGTTCTAAAAATAAACAGGTTGCTTTAAGTTTCCTGCTTTGCCACCAGCCATGTGGTCGCAAGAACAATGAAGCCTCCTTTTTTTGCAACTCCAGAAAAAGGAAGGTTTTAACAACAGAAACGACATGTCTGGGTCAACGACTCTTGCTTGGAAAAAAAAAAAAAATTTTAAATTGAAAGAATAATCTTCTGTAATTCACCTTCAAACTTCATTCTCACGTTCTTTCTGCTGGGGGAGAATTTACAGAACTCCTCATATTAAAAGGCACTGGCTTCTCTCTGTGAAAACACCTAACAGAGAGCTCCATGTTAGTTTGGCTAAGCCCAGTTGTAGATCTTGAGTCAAACAGCACCCAAAGCTAACACTTCGAAAAGAGATGATCTACAGAAATCAGCCTTTTTCTGAAAGCTTGAAAAAGCTGCATAATGACTCAAATTAAAACAGCTGTGAAGTCATTTTCAAATACTAAACTTGAAACAAAAAAGGCAACAAAAGATTGAAAATCTTTGGCACAGGACACAAATTCTACCTAAAAATTATTTTGTTGCACGTTAAAGGTAGGGTAGGAGATCCTGGATTTTGAGTCCAGCGAAGCTGCATTTTGAAAATCCACAGGTAAAAAGTCCCAACCCTTTTCTTCACTTTCCCCCCGAAGGCACGCCTCTAGAGTACATGAACGAGCACGAGCACGAAGGTGCACGAGCGCTGTTCTGACAGCAAGCATCGATCGTTGCCGTATTTAGTATTTAGTATATGCTAACTATACGTTTAATAATGCTAGGTGCTAGCCAAGCTGGCTCTAGTTTAGCTTCCTGCCAAGCTTCTGGGCGCGTAATTCGTTCACGGAGCAGGGTACGCGCACAGGGGGAAGGAGGGGGAGGGAGGAGCAGATTGCAGTTTGATAGACGGCATCAGAATCCAATCATTGTTAACGGTCCGTTCAGTATGATTAGATAGTGTTTTTCCTAGATTGTACTAGAGGCCACTAAAACTTTTCATATTTGTGTCAAAACTTTTAATTAATTGGTTGCAATGGGGGTGTGAAGAGTATTTCAAGCAATATGTAAAAAAATGTTCCAGAAAAAGATCCCCTACCCCACCTTTAAAAGATGAAGTGAGAAGAAGCCAGTCAGCTCAATAAAAGTTTAAACTCACTCAGCCAGGTTTTGTCTAAAACTATAATGGAGGCCATTCTATAGCTCTCTGTTACTGTCTCTACACCAGATTTCTGCTACAGGATTATTGTGGTAAAACTGATTGAAGATAACGATGTCATGGCAAAAAATCCAAAATTGGAAAAAGATCATAATAAGCCAGTGAAAGTCATCTCTAACTTTGTTTGTTGTGTTATAAGTATCCTTTGTTGGAAAATGAATGGAACTCAAAATATCTGTTTAAGGAAAGAAAGTCTGTAATCACTGATGTACAAGAGTGTATAAAAAAACCTCTTGATGTTATTTTAAACAAAAAACAATGACAATAAGTAACATTTGTAAAGCACTATACAAATTATTAACACAATGTGAACATGTCTCTTTCTTTGGGTCACATATTGCATCACCTCTTGTCTCACGGCTATCAGTGATAAAGTTGTTTTGAATCCTCATACACATGCTACATATCCACAAAAATCCTGAACAACTATGTATGTATAAAGCCATAATCACTAAAGAGCTCTGAATCTGAGAGTGATGGGCTGTTATGGGATGCTTGCTAATATAAACGTCAGCGGTAAGAGAGCACGTAAAAGGAGCAGACGCCCTCTAACCCTCCCAACACTGGTGCCGCCACCAAAGCTTTAACTATCAAAATAGGAAGTGGTATACATGCCGGTATACAGCGACATGGTGTGTGACACAGGTTAGCTCTGCTGAAACCTGAGTGTCACAGATTTGGTCGTTCTATTACCGCTAGTTGATTTGTATTGAGAACCAATCTGCATTGGAAAAGCTACGGCGAGGAGTCAGAGGTGCGGTGTTAAGGGCACAAACAAGCATGTTTCTGACTCAATGGGACCAGCTAAAACAATTTTCCAGACATGACGTTTTTAACGTTCTGTGGTAACCAAAGCATGAAGCATTTTGCTTTCAATAGCAGCCAGGTCCTTCCGAGCTTCTCCGGAGCCTTTAGGACAAGAGATTGCGTGGCCCCTGTGTGTTTTAAAGTTTTTCAGTTCCTTTCACAAAGAGTGATTTATTACTAGACTACAACACAGAACATAGTGTGCCGGCGCCATTACAACACCCCATGTACATTGCTCGCCGGGGTGAAGGCCTGTTTTGTTTGGCTCCTACAGCTATTTGGCAGACCTCATCAATGGTACACTTTATAAATATGGATGTGCACAAGACAGATGAGCACATTTAAGAGTAATAATATTTACTGAAGTAAAGCCTTTGATGGGGTTATTTCTTTAAGAATAGCGCCCACTTAAACCCCTTTCTGTACTGTGCGCTGTAACAACAATGCCAGTCCTAAAACACTGAAGCATGGACAGCTCATTCATCACCAATCCTTCAACTATAGCAAACTTGCCAAAAGCAAAAGAGTTGTATCTGAGTAATTCAAAAAGAAACACTTGACCTGCAAATCTTCAGCCTCAGTAAAAACTATTCAACGAGGACTTTCTTTACAGAGTATGGCTGAAATATTTACTTGAACAGAATTGAAAACGGTACATGATTAAATTTTAAATCTAAACATAGTTGACAAAATAACACACCTCCTCCTCTGTCACTTACATACCGGGTATTAAAACTAGCTAAATACTATCTTAGATGAACAAGAAAACATGACATTTTACAATGTCTCATTATCTATTGAACCAAAGCAAAGCCAATACAGGAACAGAGTGTGAAAAACAAAGCACATCTCATGATTCAGTAGCTTTTACAACCACCTTTAGCAGCAATAATTTGAAGTAATCATTTCCTTTATGACATTATCAGTCTCTCACATTATTGCGGAGGAACTTGGGTCCACTATTCTTTACAACGTTGCTTCGGTTCATTGAGTTTTGTGGGCATTTGTTTATGCACAGCTCTCTTAAGGTCCCTTTACAGCATTTTAATCAGGTTGAGTTCTGGACTTTGTCTGGACCATTGCAACGCTTGCTTTTTTTACTTTTACTTTTCCAGACATTTGTTTTTATAGATTTACAGCTATGGATCATGACCCAATTTCAGCCAAGCTTTAGCTGCCTGACAGATGGCCTCACATTTGACTCTTGAATAATTTGGTATACAGAGGAGTTCATGGTGGACTCAGCGACTGCAAGGAGCTCAGGTCCGGTGGCAGCAAAACAAACCCAAATCATTGGCCCTCCACCACGATGCTTGACAGTTAGTGTGAAATGCTTGTGCTGATGTGCTGATATGCTTTGCTTGACTTCTGCTGATCAGTTGCATTACAACCAACATCTCAACTTTGGTTTCATTTGTCCAGAGGACTTTGTTCAGATGAAACTTTGTACACCATATTCTTGGCAGAGGAGAGAGGAGGCTTTCTCCTGGCAAGCCTTCCAAAAAGCCATACTTGTCCATTTTTCCCCCCAAAATTTTTCCATCACAAACTAACATTTAGCATACAAACTGAGGCCTGTAGAGTATGAGAAGTAGCTCTTGGGTTTTTTGCAGTTTCTCTGAGCACTGCATGGTCTGAACTTGGAGTAAACTCGCTGGGACATTTACTTTTGAGAAGATTGACAACTGTCTTGACTGTTTTCCACTCGTTTATAATCTTTCTCACCATAGAATGATGAACTCCAAATTGTTTGGAAATGGCCTTATAACCTTCACTTCTCAGACTGATGTGCAGCAGCAGTTGCTTCTGTAAGATCCAATCTGATGCCTTTATTCCTAACACACACCCGACTGCTCTAGATCAGCGAACAGACAAAACTTCTGTTTTTACAGAGGTGGTCACACTTGGGTGTATTTAATTAGCCCAACATGGCTGCTATGCACCCTCTTGGTTTCTATAGAAGCAGACAGGCTGTACTTAAGTTTTTCACACACTGATTCAGCATATTTGCTTAGTTTTTATGTGTGATATATCACATGTTATTATTCCTATGAGGTTCCTTTTACCTTATTTCAAGACCTGGTTAGGATTAGATGATCGTTTTGTCATGTCGCGATACATAAAACTTTCATTGAAAGAGGGCATGTTTTCTTTCCCACGTGACTGCATGTGACAGATGCACAGTAAGTATGAGAATACATATTTTAAAAGATTTAAGGACTCCTCTTCACACATTTTTCATTTTCATCTTCCAGAAAAGATAAATAACCACCCACAGTTGTTTGCAGTTAAAACTGCACCCTCCTCAAAATTGTGAGTAGACGTTAGATGACTTGACTGATTCGTTGTTTGCAAACATAAATCAGCATGAATATACACCATGGGACTGCCATTTAACTGCATCCTTAACCAACACTTTGTGTGATGTCCCTGCGTATAGCCCTCTGCTCATAAATCCTACCCTGGATAAAATGCCGTTAAAAGGGTCTGAAAAGAGCATTTGTCATTTGACTTTCCATGTTGTAATGTTTTCATCGCGGTTCTCCCGCTAGGGCAGAAGAGAAAGTGAGAAAGATGACGCGAGTGCGCTGGCACAGATCCAACTTTGTGAGTTAGGAGAGAAAGTTGCCTGAAGCATCATCCTTACTTTGCTGCTGCAGACATGAACCCACTGGGCCAAGTTTTTTCTACACGAGTCTGTGATTGAAGCAAAAGGGTACATTAAAGTGCAAGTAATATGTGCTTGTGTGTGATTGTGGGAAAGTCCCACAAGGCCTCTTAGTCTCTGTGCTGTCTGCCTCCATGACCCACCACACAGGCCGACAATTTATGCAGCCGACGACAGTTACCCCTGATCGCACGCCAGGGCTCAGTGGAGGCAGGCCTCAAGAGCCATGGGAGCACTACTGGCACTCCGTCAAAACTCAGGAAAAATCTCATTAGGACTGCGGCCGGGTGCCTCCTGCTCCGCCGTCCACCCAGCGCAAGAAAACACCTTCAGGAGTGCAACGGCTGGAGTGGCAGAGGAGTGACAGACTTGAGCAGCTATTTAACAAAATGAGACAGACAGAGTGACAGAGACGAGGCTGAATGTGCCTCTGCAAGTATGTCTGCTTCCACTAAAGCTTCTGGAACGGGAGATGGCTCAGGTTGCTGACGTTCACGTAAAAGCCAACCAGAACTGGAGAGGTTAAAACAGAGCATTAAAGAAAGAAAGAGGTGATTACTTTCATGTATATCATGTTCTTCAGAGCCACAGTATGTCTATTAACTGTACATATGCAGACTGAAGACCACAAACAGTATACTGACATATATGGAAAACATCTGATACGTTAGTTTCATTGCGGCAGGTTTCCTTAAATACACTGAGGACTTCCATGCGTATTTGTTCTTTTTATCCTTTAAATTTAGCACACTTGGCAAATAAAATGATTTTGATTGATTCTGTATGACCTGGATAGCAGCCATTAGCTAAAGTTTATGAATCATTAACTGAGAAAACAGCTGCAAAGCATGGGAATTTTCAAAAAGCCCCAGTGCATGCAGGGACCCAGTGTTGAAAACTAAGAAGTAAAAGAACAAGAAAAAAACTACCTCTTATTAGTTTTAGAGCTGCAAATTAGCTTATAGGTGTAGTGTTACTCGCACAAGTTCTCAGGAGAGGAAATACCCCCTCCCCTCATACCAAGGAGTAAACTGAGATACACCGGAGGCAATTTCAAAGGACTGAGCAGCACAACTCTTGGAATCTGGAGAAGTGCCTATCCTGCAGTGTGTGGTAAGGGTGGTGGTGCGGCAAGAGGAGGAAAACCTGACCACAGGTTATCATGAAGCAGCAGTTTGGACCTGGCTCCAGGCTTTCCTTCCAGTTCTTAATGCTGGAGTACTCCTCACCTTCCAGCAACAATAAGCAGGCCCATTCAAAGCGCCACGTCGCAGTAAAACATGACGCCCCGAGATCGAGCCAAGATAAAGGGTGTTGATGTGAGGTAGCGCAGCGCTGCACTGAGGCTTCAAAGAGGATCAGTTTTCACACATGAAATAAAGATCTCAGATAATCATATAGTATTGCAAAGCTGACGTGAGCTGGTCCCTTTACGGGGGAAAAGAGGATGGAGACAATTTTCAGACAACATCTTCACACTAAGAGCCATGCCAAGTGAATCAGTGCATTTCTCTCCAGCAAAACAAGATAAACTGTTTTTTCCTTTTTCTTTTTTTCAAAGGTACTATCTGGCTCATCATCACATTATCCACTCAGGCACTCTTGAATTTGCTCCTTTAGAACTGAAGAACAGATGCTTGGGTAAAATGTCAAAAAAATGTCAGAGTTTTACAACGCATTGAACAAATGCCTAACACGCATCTCCTGAACAGTTTGAACAGCCAAGAGGAAATTATATCTTCACTGTTTTACAACGCAATTTTATACCTTTGATAAGAGACTCAGAGTCTTTCCAGAGGTCACACACTGTAAATCTTTTGATGTTGAGCCTCTCACCCTTTATACTATCTGATGGACACTTTAAATGGGAAGCACCCTGCAGAATACTTGGCATATTGTATTTTTGCGGGAATTTATCAGAAGGTCAGTTTGTGAAACATGACAAGAAGCTTAATCCACTTAAAAAAGACTAAAAAAAGTGGTTCCAACACCAAACTTTAAATCACAATCCGGAAACCATTTTTCCTGAAAATCAACCGTTTTTTTCTGCCACGTCAATAAAGTGCAATACCTAAACTGAATTGACAACAAATAATTGATAGGACATTTTAATGTCCTTAAGCTTTGTCAGCTAATAGGAGCCAACATTTAATTTGACATCTCAGCTTCATAGAGAGACACCTTCCCTGCAGACTCAGCGGCCCCAGGCCTGACACCCTTCAGTCACGGCACACCCGCCTCTCTTCCTGCACCCCAAGAAGGAAATTATAGCCATGAAGTTGGGATCCATCACCAGGCAGGTTGGAGGAAGCTGCTCTATGATTAAAGTGTGCATGGTCAGCAACACATAAAGCTTAAAAGGTTTGAGGAGGCTGCACATGCCAGAGGGCTTACCGTGTTAACTCCAGTTCATGACACAGGTCATGCAGAGATTCATCACACAAACATACACAAAAATGAGGCTGGAGGAGTGGCTCAGTAGAACTTTGTGCTGGGTATCGTATATCAAGTCTAATTCTATGAATGAGCACATTAACCCAGGGTTATTGCTGGGAAACAGACTGCAGAGACACAAGCTCACCAGCAGTATTCTATCTGAATTCCATTTGTTATTTTTTTTTGTTGTTAAAAGGATCAGCATGAGCTGGAATTGGATGCATCCCCTTTGTAGAAAGATAACGCGCAGCCACCAGTCATTTCTCCACGTCAGATTAACATTGCAAACACTGCTGGTCACATTACCTCACCCACATCAAAGGCTGCCTCCTGAAAGGCTCAGTGGAATATTAGCAGAGATTTACAGCCCTCATCTTTGTGCTTCAGAAACATGCTGATCTGAAGTAATCTCCCTCCCCCCTCTCACTTTTTTTTTTGTGTTCCATTTGTGAAGTTGGCCAACACTTTAATGACCCATTTACAAAACTTTTACACCTGCAACGATAAGCTTTTACAACTCAGTCAGTGCCTGGGGCACTAAGCACTACCTGTTACTCAAGGTAAAAGCCTTTATTAGCTTTTGAAAAACATGTAACCGCAGCAATTGACATTTATCACACTACAGTATTTATCAAAGCTGAGGGAAGTAAAGGGAGGACACAAGGTGTCAAGATCAAGACTCTAATCGCTCACATGCATTACATGGTGTTGTGCCGCGCGACACCATGTAATGCTGGGTATCTCTTACCTAATATTTTTTTTAGTACTACGTTTTCCAATATGCTCAACATTTGGAGACATCCCTTATATAGAATTTCCTTTAGTGTCAAGAATCTTTTTTCTCACAAGATCTATCTAAAGTTTAGTTTAGTTTATTTAGTTTATTTAGTCAGGGACCATGTGCAAAGTACATTAATGACAAAGTAAAGAGATGACCTGCACCAGATTGTAGCTTAGCAGCTAATTTCCATCTGCAGTCCCTGGGCAGGTTAAGTGCATAAAGAAGGTAGAAGCTGCAACAAGGTGAATCTCCACAACTACATACAGTATGCAGTGCTTTTTCTCGACAGTTACAACCGATGAACATATCAGGAGCAAGGCTGGGTTCAGTGTCTTGCCCAAGGAAAATGTTAAACTGGGGACTGAATTGCCGAATATTCGTTTGGAGGACAACCACTTTACCAGCTTAGACACAGTCATGGTCAACTGTGATGCTTTGATTTTGGAACTGTTCCACTAAACAAACCACTCAAAACATGGGGAAAATACTATAATATCAGCTAGTATATATATATGTATCATATTTTAGTCAGGCTCTTAAGTGAATTACTGTCGTTTTGAGTCTTCCTTTTGCTAATCAAACTGCATCTGAGCTAGAAGAGGATCCTCTGATCACATTCCCCAGTGAACTCCACAATTAAAATTATTGTTTAGAAGAGAACAGATATTGCCTGTCACTTGGTCTTGATTTACAGCTGGTCCCCACCTGTCAAGAGCAACAAATCCCAACATTATGGCCCTCTTTGATTTCTGAAAAATGACACACCTCATCTTCAAAAGCTTGTTTGCTCAGCTTGGCTCTTAGATACTTCACCCTCACCGAAGAAGAAATGTGTTTGATTTCGAAACTTTGCCCTCCTAACAGTTTGTGCATGTTTGTCAGTCATTGGTGCATAAATATAATAGATTATATAGTCAAGACAAATGTTTGGCTCCATGCCTCCTTCCATGCTTAAATGTCTGAGAGTCTGTGCACAGTCTGTGCTACGCTGCTAGACTGTGTCTAGAGTGTCTTAATAATTAGTCAAAGCTCTCTTTGAGATGAGACAGTTCTTCAGTCATCTGGGTGGCTTCAGACGCCAGTCTCAAGTGCTGCAAAGTGTGGGAGGAACAGGGTTTTAGTCAGGAAGTCTACCTTGAGGGCAGAAAGAAAGTGACAGCCACTTCAGTCTTTTATCAAAGCCAAATGAGAAGATACGGCTCTTTAACTTGTCATGTCAGGAGCAAAAGCTTCAGGATCCCACTCTTAAATAGCTTAAGCACATGATACTGGATGTTTTCTCAGTGTTCCGTCGTGTAATAAGAAAAATGTATTTCATACGTTAACTGTCTGTGTGTACATACGTTTGTAGTGTTTTTTCAAAGGGACATCTAAGTATAAAATCACAGCCTTGTCTTTTATCAGGTTTTTTTCTTATTATCTTATCTACCCGTGTGTTAGATTTAAAGCCAAACTGCAGAGAATAGATCAAGATTTTTGTTATTATCTAATATAGCCCGTTTTTTGGGAGTTGCAGCTGGTGCCTATTGCATGAAGTGTGAGCTTAATTCAGCCACTATACATGTGAAAGCGGAACCGTGGATTAGAAAATGCCCCAAAAAAATAAAGAAAGAAAAAAGATGATCAGATTTATAAAAAAAAAAAAAACTGCTCCAGATGACAGCTGACGTTAACATTTTTTCTGAGGTAATTACTGACCCTTGTCACTGCAATCAACAGCGGAGCTCATAGTGGTTGGTGGCACTTGTAAAAACCTCTGACGTGTGCACGTTGCCCTGATGGGACTGACTTACCCACCAAGGTGGCCACATTCTTCCTCTCTGCCTGTGCACACACAAATCCATGCGCTCACCCACACATTTATGCAGGCCATGTTTGGAGCAGACCTTCTGCCAGCCACAAGCCACTACCTCAAAACATCCCTCACATCTGACCTTTTAACTGTGGACTTGAAATCCCTGTAATTACAGAGAGTGTTTCAACTAAGCAAGTAAACATAGCAGCAAAAATAGACGCTTCAACTACTATATACAAGCGTGTCGGTGCCAGAAGCACATTTCTATTCATAGCTGACTGGAATTAGTGGCTTGTGTCACTGCTCACCATAATGAACCTGCAGCGGAGTAGGTTATACAGTTACAGACAGCAACTGAATTCTACAACCAATGTTCAAACAAAGGTTAACATGAAAAGGACATCTATGCAACTATAGAAAAGAAAACCCTATTCAAAAGAAGTTGAGGTATTTTATGTTGGGTCCATTTAGCATCGATGGCTCAGTATAGTCAAATAACTCACAATTTCCTCTTAATTTCGTAGCTCAGTTGTACTTTGTCTGCAATGTACGTGATATCTTAACCCATTGGCGCCTAAAGCACCTGCAAAAAAAGCTGCTCAATGCCTAAGCCAGTTTTTAGAAAAGGTCCCCAATGCCTGAGGTTTTTTTTAACTAAAAACAATTCATTGAAAACACTTAAGAACAATTCAATAGTCTCAGCCTCTGAAACACATAAAGACATGAAATAAGTTGCATTTTAAAGGTTAAATTCTCTGCTTTTATTCCGTCATGTTCATTCAGCATTAACACCAACACATTTTCATTAAAAAAAAATGAAAAAGATGAGTCAATACACACACAAACACACACACAGACACACACATGATTCAGGATAATACCCAATGCTGCTATTTATTATACTACTATTACTATACTATAACTAATCATCATTACTATTATTATCATCATTATTATTATTAGTATTAGTAGTAAATGTAGGCACCACTTCAGCTACATTTCTGGCCATGATAGAGACGTCATTGCAAAATTATAATATCAGCAATAATAATGAATGATAAAAAGAAACTGCAATATATCTTGCATTGTGCAGTTATACTGTATACTTCAGTGACACGACTTCTAAAACATCATAGTTATACTGCAGTAATTCGCACCGGGCTCTCTCTTTTTTTTTACATAAGGGCAACGCCACTCAAATAAGAATGAGAAGTCGTCAGAATGAAGCGCAAGAATAAATAATTACCTCCAGATCATGTCAAAACGATCTCGTGCCATCACTCGGGCGACATTTGTCTGATACAGCCACTTGCTCTGCCTCCAGTAATCCCGGCGAGTTGGTAGTTTGATTATTCCAAAAGTTAGGCAGATACCGATGAAAGATTTCATCTCCTGCTTTGACACGGGGCTCCACTTCGAGTTGGGTGGTGTGTGGCCGCGCGCCTGATCCGCATATAAGTTTTTCTGTGTCACCAACATATCCCAAACTTCATCAGTGAAAATATGCGAGAACACATCTAAAGGACTTGCATCTTCAGATATTGGCACCTTCAGCCCCGGTGTACGAGTAAACTTTTGTTGACGTCGGGGGCGAAATCCAGCGGACTGCCAGTCTACTTGAAAGCCAAAAAATTCCTCGTCCTCGTCCTCATCCTCTCCAAACAAATACCAATCATTGTGCATTACATGCGCCTTGAAAATAATGATAAATGAACAATGTTGCGCTACGCAACAACCGGCGTTAGGGACCATGTTGCGCAACGCAACAACCGGCGTTAGGCACAATGTTGCGCTACGCAACATCCGGCGTCAATGGGTTAATAGCACACAAGATGCCCCAAAACCATAGCGAGGGGGGTCAAATTAAATGCAATATGATTTGTGTAAGCCTCAAAGACAGGCAAATGTTTACAAAATTGAAAAGCGACATTAAATATTGATGTAAATATGCTGAACACACTTGTAATCCAATTCTCAGACCTAAAGCAAAACTATACTAACCTTGTGAGCTTTTAGACCGCTTTAAAGTTACACAATTGTCCCAAAAAGTCTTAAGAAACCTTCTTTAAAGGCTTTTTTTCCTTTTTCTAATCAAGCATTAACTTAGGTGAGGGAATGGTGGGTTTGACAGACAGGGTAAATGTCCCTTTAGAGATCAGAGGCCTGGTCTGCTCCATTGAGAATCTACAGGGTGAGGTCCTCTTTGGATTGTAGCACCTGTGGAGTATAAACACACCAGGGGAGGACAGCTTTCCTTTCAGCGGGGCCGATCTTGTGTTTAGCTTTCCCTCTACTAAAAACATCCCCTAACAGACAATCCAGACCTCATCCAGGCCCGGCGCCACAGGAAGAGCTGAAAAGCCCTGGAACCTCCGTCAGGGAGAGGCACAATGCTCTCCAACCTCTGTTTACCTAAATTCACTTCCTCCATTCCCTCCACCTCAGGTGGCCTTGGAGCCCTGGTCACCAAAGCACGCAAACACAAGGAGGATAAATACACCAACAGGGCTTATGGAGGTTGTGGAGTCCATCACTGGTGGTTCCCTAGATCCAGTTTGTAAAATACACAAAAGGAAAGGAATCACATTGGGATTCTGTTGGCAGTGATAAATGGATTCACATAATAGAAGAAAAACACATGGGTAACACGTGTACATTTGAGAGTGCCTCCATGCTGCATGGCACGCTCATGTACATGCACATTCCTTTGCATGTGCACATTCTCATGAGAGCTTGACAGCAGTTGTATGCAGATGTTGATCTTGTCCAAATTGAGAGCCACTGTGAGTGCTCAGTGAAATTATTCTGCACTTACTGCACGGGCCAGAGCGCAACCCACAGGGGAGCTCGATAAACAAACAACAGAATTATTCAGGGTTTAAACACTTAAACACCCACTTTAGCGGAGCCTTTTAAGTGGGTGGTTAAAATGTGCACTAAGCTCCCACAGAAAGCCCAGAACCGCCACAGGGGCCCGAGTCACCAGGAACTTCTCCCAAACCCACACACACACACAGCCCTCTCTGTCACTGACAGCCTATTCTTTCACTCATGATTCTAGATTGTTCTTTTATTTCAGTGTTCAAAACTCACTTTCAAAAGTCTGAATACCAACAGTGTAAAGTAGAGTCTGACTGAACAGCTTTTTCAGAATATCTAGTAATTGGAAACAAAGTAATGCCCAACTATGAAGATTTCTTTCTCTTCCCGTCACTCCAAATTGCGCAACCATTTATTATTTTACACCTAAATTAGTGCACAATAGATATATTTGACAAAAAAGGTGCATATATCTTGCGAGTATAACTGCATGTCACATTTACATCATTGCAAATCAGAGATGGAACCAATTAATACCAGCAACTTTCCCACCAAGCACAAGAGTCCGATGTTAGTGGGTGGAAGCGGTACATTAGCTTCGTGTTCAAGGGATTCTAACCCTCAAAAGTCTTTGATCTATCACACTGACTGCATGAAACTGGCAATTATCCGTCAGTCTAAATATTTTAAGCTTAATTTGTTCTCCTTTTTAACTTAATCACGTCATAAATGGCAAAGAAAATACAAACGTAAAAAAACCAGACCAGTTCCAGAATCGAAGAGCAGAAAAAAATCTATCGTTTCTTTAGGAGATGTGAAACGCCACCCTCAAGTGTGCAACAAAACCCTCCAGCCAGAGAGACACTTTGATCAACAGCTATCCGTTGCTCCAAACTGAGCATATATTTGGGGAAACAAAGCACAATCTCTGCAGCTAATCCCCTGAGATTCAGAGCGCATTCCCAAAGAAGCCTTTGATCTCTGGAGTGCATCTGGACAGCTGACTCCAGACATATTGCACACTTGCATGAACAGCCATGCACAAATATAATCATTCCACTTAGACTATCAATGTGCCAAATGCACGTTTATTTCGGATTACACCTACAGTGACAGCTGATGACTAAAGCATGTTAAGAGACTTCTACAACTACAGTCCTGTATCACTTAAGAAACTGGTATGTGAAATGTAATAGCCAGTGTCAACTATACAGAGAGCAGAGGAGGAGATGCTTTGGCTTTAACAAAACAGGAAAGGTGGATAGTGCTGATCAAATGTCTGCATGTCCCCAGAGCTTTATCTACTCTATCAATCTTTCACAGAAGACGCCATTCACAACAACTGTCAGTTATCAGCTCCGCTTTGTCACGCAGGAGAAACTCCGCCAGCTTTAAATGACCTATGTGACATACAATGCCTGATGTGACATGAAAGCCACCTCCACATCTAGGAACCTCCCAGTCCGCCAGCTACACTGATGTCAGCCCAAGACCTCCAACACGTCTTCTCATGAGTAAAAAAAAAAAGAAAGGGGAAAAAAATAAATAACAGAGCCCCTCTATGGCCAGGTGCTACCCCTCCTCCCAAAGACTGAGCTTTTCTTCTCTTTAGAGTGTGGCTCCAAACTTTTCTCCCAGCCTCTTCAAAGAGCAACAACAGGGCCTCGGTCCCTTGGGACCGCAGAGGGGGTAGAGCCCGGTGGGAGTGGGGCATACGTCACACAGCATGCACAAGAGTCCAGCCGGTGGGAAAAGAAAATGCACAGGGTGAGGACAGAAAGGAGGAGAGAGGAAGAGGAGTCTGCATTTGAAGGGTGCTTTCAGCTTCCAGACAAGGGCCCTCGCTTTGTGAAAACAACCAAGAAAGAAAAAGCACAACAGCAGAAGCAAAAAACGAAGGGGCGCAAAACCTGCCATGTCTTTTAGCAGACTTGGAGGCTGGGGGGCCAATGTCCAAAAAGCCTTTATACTTTAAAAAAGCTAAAAGAATAAGAGAGAAAAAAGAAGAATCAAAGACCATGCAACCAACTGTGAAACAGGGGCATTAGGGGCAGAAGTTCAACTGTGATTCACTTTGGAGTTGCATTCTGTCGTCACATGTACCTTAGCTTTTTGTCTGCACTCTATACAAACAGATGGAAGTTCTGTTGAAGAAGAAAATCTACGCTTTGGAATGGCAAAAGCAGCAGCAGCTTGGGAAAAGTGGACATGGAGGGTTTTAAAGAGAAGGAGGAGCCATTGGTGTCACTACAAACACCTCCCTGAATCGCTCACTTCAAATGCAGTCTCATTTCATTAACCTCAACCAACACGGGGCCACAGGGTAAACGCAACAAACAGATGGGGAATAGGGCGGGAGAAAGAGAAAGGATAAGAGGGCAGAACCAAAAGGGGGGAAGGGAAGGGGAAGGGGGGGTAGATGACTTGTGAGGAGAGCCATTAAACAGAGTATTTCTGACGTTAGTCTTGACATCTAACAATCAAGGCAAAGTGAAGCAACCTAGTAAACTAGCCTCCAACAATTTGAACTTCCAAGTCTTATGTTGTGAAAATCTTCAGCCCTATCTATGTCTATGTCAGTAAGAGATTTCCACAGGCTGCAAATAACATAACAGATTTATGGGTGGGTGTGGACGCTATGCTGTACGCTGGGGAGAAAGTGTGCTGAGGCTCACATGACCTGGATCTCATACTTTGAGAACCGCAGATCCACCTGCCCACACCACTCACTCGCTGTCCAGCAAGCATCTGACCACAGAACTCATGAATGGGTACACAGCCTGCGTCAAAACATGAAAAAGTCTTTGAGTGCACCCACAAGCGTCTGTGTATCTCTGCGTACTCAGCTTCAAGTTAAACCGATAATGCCATCAAGCTGCTAATGTGAGCATTGCCTCACAACAAGAACTTTTTTGAAATGTGCATTGTTCCCATTGGGATTACGATGTGGCTGAGATCGGATCAAAAGAATTTCAAGTGTGGACTCCCTGCTGTTGACACCCGACCCACATTCTCCTGGACCCTGGTTCAGCTGGGAGGGGAGCTTAAAGAACAGCATCTATAAATAACTATCTCACCAGGTATTCTTTACAACAGAGACAATTTTTAAAGCTTAAGAGTAGACATTCTCTCATATGAGAGCTTAGCTTTTGAGTCTGAGAGCACATGGGTGGATGAAGCTTTTAAACTTCCTTCTCAGTAAGCAAATAGCGTGAATATTTTGGATCATTTAGTAAAGAAAAGTGAGTTTCCTATGTGAAATTGTTCACTCAATGCTCCGGAAATGCTGGGACCTCTGACCCTTCGAGTAGCTCTTCGTAACAGCTCCGATGTGAACAAAGGCAGAAACATTAAATATCAATAAACTCCAGAAAGCACTTTTAAACCTTGTTACATCTGCCTGATTTCAAGACTAAAGCGAAGATTTTATCAAGGTGTCGGGGAAAGCGATGGCGGAACAGAAACAAGCTACAGAAGCACATTCTTAGCCTTAAATGCCACGCAAATGCTTTCAACTTCGGCGCCCAGACTCAAATTATTTGTACAAGCTGCACCATGCTAACATCAAATTGTTCAAAAACATCCAACCCTTTCTGCAGGGGCCCCTCCGTCCTGGTCCAAAACCGTTGTTGGGAAAAGAAGGATGTGAATATATAAAGAACAAAGTAGTGAGTGTTTGTTTTTGTAGTGATAATTTATGGTAATTGCATGGTAATAATGTGGTTTTAAATGCTTAAATTGCCCAAAGCGTATGAACCCTACAAAATACATAAGCAACAATGTCACTGGAATTGCGTTGCTGCTGCGGCATTATCTCCATGCTCTGGAAAAGAAATACAGATCCAGGTCTTTCACTTAAAGCGATCCCTAAAAAAAACGAACAGCATTAGGTGCTGCGGTTTCTGCAACTTTGGACACACATCAGGATTAGCTCCCAACACTCAATGAAGATCCATCTTAAAGAACTAAATGAAAAAGCTTTCAAAACCATCATAATGCCGAAGAAAAAACTGCTCTTAACTTTAGACCAGACTTTTCATTTTTGTTCTCTAAGTCATCAACCCTTTTTCTTTTTTGCCATCTGTTCTCCGGAATGCCATTACTTCCTCATATCGGAGGCAAGAATTCAACCCAGCAAGTGTAATTCTGTCCCACTTGTGTGTTAATCAGTTTAAACGTACCGTAAAACATGACCTTTACTCAAGAACTGCAGCGTGCTACAAGAGTATAAGATTCATCATAATAAGCAAATGAGCAGCAAAGGTACAATGAAAAAAAAAATGTGTTTACTACATCATGCAGTTAAACGTCAATGACAGGTAAATTCTTAGTCACAAACCAAATGAATTGTCAAGTGTTTTAAAGGGAAAATAGTGCCATATGACATCACAACAGAATATCACAATGGGTGCCCCAGTGTGTTCAAAATAAAATAGATCCTGAATCTTGGACAACGTTCAGTAAATAGCATTCCTGCTTGAAATGTCTGAGTCGTGGGTGGAGGAGCTGATTTCCCTTTTTTTTTTCTTGATGGGCTCCGGTTCCTCAAACATGCTGCCTTTGAGGAAGGCATCTCTAACCAAAGAGGCTTAAAGGATCCTCTGAAGCAATTCCAAAGGATTTCCCCACTTGACAACAACAGCACAATTTTAACTGCACTGCCAAAATACAAAACAAGCATGACCTCCAACATCTCTCCCCAGCTTTTACAATGCACACTTGTCACCAGATTGTCACTCAGCAAAGCTTTTCAACTTCTATTGTAACTTAAATTACAAAGGGGGGGTCGGGAAAAAAACTCAGACGAGTAAAACAGGCTTATATAAACTATGTCCCCTGCAGGAGTAGATGCAAACTCAGCCAAAGCAGCATTAAAATTCATTGTTTCAAAATGGAACCACAAAATTAAGAGTGTAACAGGCACAAACGAGCAATTTTACAACTTGCATTGGCGACTGGAAGACGAGCTGATTGTTAAGTCTGAAATCAGAAACTTTTCATCACTATGTTCAACCAACGTGTATGGGTTACTTTCCTCGCCATCGTGCCTCAAAAAGGTCTATCCATCAACGGGGATTTAGGAAAGTTTGAGAACACTTTGAAACATCGGCAAAGGACGACGTAAACCGAAGCGTAAATGTAGCCTCGTGCTTAAGTAGTAATTGAGCGCAATTTCTAAAACTGCCGCAAAACGCTGTGCTTAAAAATGCGCGCACGAGCACGTCGAAGTAATAAAACAACACTTCGAACTCAAAAGGAATATGAGACTTTGCCCTGGAACACGTCCAGTCTTTACTCACCCGTGCAGTCAACCCGCAGTTATTCTTGAGGTGACAGTTCTGTTGCTCGAGGCGAGAGCTCGTGCAGTAGTATTTCTGCTTCACGAGCCAGTCGTCGATTCCCTTTCTCGCCAAACAGGCATTGACTACAAAACTGTCGCCTGAAACACAGAAGAGCAATATTAGCAGCCGAAAACTATATCTTCTCTGACAACGTGTTTTCTAAAATGCGTCCTTCTTCAGAGAGTCGGACTCTCCGCTGTGAAGCTACTCTAATGAGTGTGGAAACTGCCCTGCTGTTCACAAACTGACTTAAAATTCTTAGAAAATAGTACAGTGCATCACGCAAAGGAGGAAAAGACACAGGATAAAAGTGCTTACCTTCTGGACTCTCCCTCGGTTTACAAATAGCGGCTTTAAGGATTGAAAGAAAAGACACAATGAATGTGTTACTAGAAAGTATCGCAACACTGATGAAAATGACTACAGCTGTGATTTTCTCTTAGGAATAAAAAAAAAATCTTACCATGTTTCGAGTGCAGTTTACCCATTTCTATACATCGAGTTGGAGTTAAAAAACCATCAGATGAATATAATCCAAGGAAACAAAAGAGACAGGCAACGATATCCAGACAGAGGAGCGTCCGTGGAGACCGAGAGCAGACTACACTCAGTACAAGAGCGCGCGACTGGGGAGGCACGCGAGCCTTTGATCCACAGCGCCGCCATCTACGAGACTAACGGAGTACAGCAGGCAGGCTGACTTCCTCTCCAGGCCTTCAGAGTAAAACACGAGGAATCGATGAGTAGTAAAGTAAGCATTAGCCTATTACGATACGACATCCTTAAGAATTTAAAGCCGAAAAATTAAACTCATATCTTTAAAGTTTTGAATATCCAGCGGATAGTGAATATCGAATTCAAAATTTTAACTAGTACACCGCAATTAACCAACACGATCAAAGAAAAAAATTCCAAAGCGTGCTATTTCCAGAAACTGGCGCTATTTTCGGTCTAACTTGACGCAGCTCGTTCAGCTTTCCCCGCTCCAGTGTCTCGTCAAATCGCGTTGAAGGTGTCAACAAAACGTTAATTCCAACCGTAAGAATTTACCCACCACCCCCGAGAGTAAACAAATGCGTGCAAACACTGAACTGTGAAGTTGGTTCAGTGAAATGGGGCCCGGGATCCTCCACGGGTTAGCGCGTGGGATCACAGTTTTGGGGCTCAGATTACCCCAAACCACAACGTGCAGTTTGTCACGTTTTTTGTTTGGTTTATTTGAGTGAAGAATGCATGTAGGAGATGGAAAAGAAAGTAGCCAAAAGTTTCCCCTCGGTGCAGCAGGGCTGGTTAGCCCCCCCCCCCCCCCCCCCCCCCCCCAAATAAAAAAAGCAGGGGCTATGGGGTTTTTTTTCTTTATTTTGGAGTGAATTTTGGAGGTAATCATAGGTATTAATATGGCAGAACGTGCAATCGTAAAATGCCAAGGAGTGTCTGGAATCCCTCTTTATCTTTAACTGCTTTCTTCAGTTAGTTGTGAATACATCAACAGAAAGTAACTGAAATGGGCCTCCTGAGGTCAAAATCAAATCACGAGGCTCTGTGCTCATCTCCCTGGGGTATTTCAAATGAGAATAAGGGTCTTATTGGAGTAAGGCAGATGAAAGAACCCTAAGATGCTTTTGATGTCTGCAGATATACAGTATAAGACAGCAGTCACTGTTCCATTTCATGTTGGGCTGCCAGTATCTCAGTGTGACAGTAATATAGCACACAGTGGGCATCGCTGTGTCAGAAATCATCATTTCTGTTCCAAATTCTCCGAAGAGATCCATCTTCAATGCTCTAAACATTATTAGCGTATGATCAAACTTTATCATGCGTAGGCCTAATGCTCATTCATTTTGCAGGAATTCTTGCCATATTAAGTCTGTAACTGACGAGTGACCCCTTATCAGTGACACTTTTTTGTTTCTCCTCTGATACACAGCAAAGCCCTGCCCAGTCCAGTTCTATGAAATGGGGAAAAAAGGCGTGTTCTTGTTCATAGAAAAGATAAAGCAATCATCTTTCCCTAACTTATAACTTGATTTTGTCTTCCACAGATATCCATACTAGATAAAGCTGCCTATTTAGAATGGGTAGCCTTTATGACTTAGGCCCAGTGAACAATAACACAAAATATCTGCAAGGGTGTTGAGTTTTAAAAATTAATTGCAACAACATCTACAAAGGGATTTTATTTATACCTTTCTAACTATCTCTATATGTCTTTAGAAATGATTGCCTATAGAAAATAGAAAAAGTGATCAGTTACATAAAAAAAAACACACAAAATGATGAAGAGTGTCTTAGATGTGCAACAACTACAACAGCCAAAAACAAAACATAGCAAAAGGATGTGCAACAACTAGATGTTATGAATGAATATGAACAACTCTTAAATATATACCACACAATTTTTGTTCAAATGTTTTACCAGGAGTTTCATCTGGTGCAGGTCTTTTCATAAAAGGATTATTTTATGTGTGTATTAAATGAAAAAAATATTTTAAAAAAGAAGAAGAAGGAAAACGAAAGAAAAAGTGCCATGTTTTTCAAAATGCTGGTTGTCTCAATTTAGTTGTCACTTGTCATTTCTGAGGCCTGGTGTAGTATTTCTTTGAAGTCTTAAAACATAAGAGGCTTTTTTTTCTATGTTTCTCTTTTGGAGCAAATAAAAAAAGAATTGTGCTCAAGTATACAGCCCTTGTTTACTATTGCTTTGTGCCTCCAGCACACCATTATGTCAAGCACACAATTCTTTACAATTCACATATTTTATAAAGACTACGTAAAGCAAATTCAGAGATTTGAATTGAAACATTTAATATGTGTTTGACAGGAGCTGCTTAAAACATGTAAAAAGGGACAAAACTGTGTTTCACTAAATCATTGGATTATCAAACAGTTTTTTCTCAGATTTCTGCCCAGGATTTTTCAGGCAACTTTCTAATCCCAAAACCATGACACCGGGGGATTGTGAGTATGGGACAAGTAAGCCAACACCACCGCTAACACTGGACCAATATAAATAGTCCATTAGCCTTGGACTAGCATCTAGCCAGCTAACTGTTCTGCCTTCAACACACTTCCTGGATTCCAAAATTAGCAAAACTTGGGCTGTCTACTTAAACGTATGAGAAATTTAACAATTTTTTTTTTAATTGATTCATTTTGTGAAGATTGAATCTGAAATATGGCATCATGGCAGACATGGCAACTCATTAGCTCAGAGAACCAGATTCCTGTTCATTCAAGCTAACCATCTTGTATAGTGGTTGTTAAGCGCTAAATGTGCACATACTGGAGATACACACCATGGATTAATCTTGTTAAGAGCAAGTTCTGCCCTCTGGAAATTTCAGGTCTGTGAACCTAGTCAGAGAACCAAAGTTTTACAAACTTTTATCAGAAACAGCTGGGGTTAACTGATACACTGCTGCAACTGCATCTCTCACTTCTCCCCTAGCGTGCTTACGCTATGCTGATATCACAGCTAAGTCCTCTGCACAATTTAACAGTGTCAATAACTTAATTGGGTAGCATGGTGGTGTGGTGGTTAGTACTTTCACCTGGCAGCAAGAGTGGGTTCCTGGTTCAAATTCCCAGCTGGTGCCCTTCTGTGTGGAGTTTGCATGTTCTGTGCGAGGGCATGAGTTGGTTCTCTTTGGGTACTCTGGCTTCCTCCCATAGTCCAAAAAATTAATGTTAGGTTCAATGGTGATTTAAAATTGACCCTAAGAGTGAGTGTCTGTGGTTGTTTGTCTCTGCATGGCCCTGTGATGAACTTGCAACCAATTCAAGGTGAACCAATTGTCTCTCGCCCAATGGCTCCTGGGATTGGAGCCATTGCCCCCCCCCCCGCGGCTATAAATTAGATTAAGTGGTTATAGAAAATGGATGGTTATAGAACATGGATGGATGGAAAGATGGACGGATTGCTTAGTATACGACTGGAAGGTGACCGAAAAATTTGGCATTTCCAATGTGTATTTGGGATTTTACGACTAAACAATTTGCTTCAGTTTAAATGAACTCCACTCAATTTACCCCATTAGTACAGTTAATTTGGGCTGATCTGAGATCTGATTATAAAGGGTCTTCAGCGGACATGCCTCCAGCATATCAGAGCAGAGAGCACTGCTCATTTTCTTACTTTTTTTTAAACCTAATCTTATTTTCTTGATAATTGTTTTGACCATGTTTGGCTGAGTGATTAATATACACTCATCTAAACGTAGATTTATCTGTGCTTTACTCAGAACTTAAACATTCTATCTTTTTTGGTGACTTTAACATTCATTTAGGTAATCCTAATGGCAGCTCTGCTAAATAATGTCTTGCCTTTGTGCCACTGATCAGATATGAGGTCAAACTTTAGATTTGGTTCTAAGTGAGGGCCTATTCTAAATACCAGGGATCAAGCTCAGTCTGATCTTTGATTTATTACTTTCCCCTCCACTCAGAATAGATATAAAGTTGCCAAAAAAGGGTAAACTAAAGGAGAAGTTTTTTTTTTTTTTAAACCTGGACCTTATTTCTGGCATAAAATACGTTCATCTATTCACCGTTAAGTTTGGTGAAAGTTGGCGACCTTCGGAAGATATTTACATTACCTTAGATTATATCCATATAACAGGAGAGAACAGGGCACAGACAATAGAGCCTCTAAATAAGGCATTATCTGATTTTATTTCACCAATACTTTGAACGTTTACTCTTGCACTGTTAGCTCATAGCTTCCGTGTTGTTGTTATCCGGGGCTATCGGGGGGCTTATAGGAAGCTTTCTACACACTCGTCTAGTGGGATGACTTCATCGATGTGTGCCACTGCAGCACAGCTTATTTACTCCGTGCTCTGTGACAGTCGGCTAACTTCACATGGAGTTTACTACTGCTAGTTTTGTGCAACATAGCAGGATAGTTATCATATTTTGACGACGTGGGCGACGACTTTGAGTACGATGGACGTCCTTACCAGACTGAATGAGCTGTGCTGCAGCGGCGCGCGGCGATAAAGTCATCCCACTAGATGTGTGTGTAGAAAGCCCCGATAAGCCCCCTGATAGCCCCTAATAACAACAACACGGATCTCGAGTAATCTAAATATCTAAATAGGACGCCGACTTTCACCAAACTGTTATCGGTGAGTATTTCATGCCAGAAATAAGGTCCGGGTTTTAAAAAAACGGACTTCCCCTTTAAGGAGCATACTGACACTCTTTTTTATAGAAGGCCTTTTAAAAGATAAAAAAAAAACTTTTTGTTGGAGAAAGGAATCATCTCAAAGTAGTGCCACAACAGTAGCATATCAGAAAGACAATGACTCTGGGCAGAATAAAGATAGAGGAAAACTCAACCTCATATTGATATCTACAAAGACAGCATTTGTTTTCATAAATCAAAGTACTCCTGACTTGCACAGCCCCAACTCTCCAGTGTGAGTGCTTTTTTATTTGCCACTAGTGATAACACATAGGATATAATCTCCTGACCCCATCTGCAAAATTAATTGCTTTATGTCTGAATATATTGCAATGAAAAACAAAATTCTTAAAGAATTAGTGAAACATTTCAATTTGTCTGTGAGCTCATTATTTATTCTGCCTACAAGTCTTTCATAACGTGTTATAAGCTCTTTGGCAGTTGGTGTGATATACACACCTCACTTCTGTCGGGCATCTTTCCAACATCATTAAAAACTGCATTTTTCAGTGCAGATGCTTTAACACTTAATATCTGCAGGCTGATCTAAAAAAATCGTCTAATAAGTAAGGCTATTAATAAAGTTGTTTTTTAATCAAATCATTTCTTTCACATGAATGACATCCTTTAAGCTTTCAGTAAGATCTCAGTAAGATTTAAATTATATTTTTGTATTTTATTTTTGTTTTTTGTTTTTTTTAATGTTATGTCTGCTTTTATCTTTTATGATGTAAGGTGACCTTGAGTGTCAAGAAAGGCGCCTATAAATGGAATGTATGCTATTATTATTATTATTATTATTATTATTATTATTATCTCTATGTACATCATAGCACTAAATCTGCTCTCATCAAAATTTGAAATGACATCCAGCTGAATAATAATTCAGCTCATCTCAGTTCAGAAAACCTCATTAATGCCAAATTGGAAATTTAGAACCTCCTCACTTCGACAAATATAGAGAGTGAATAGAAATTAAATGATTGATAGAACTCACAACAACAGCACATTTGAAGAGCAACATGTCAGCAGATTAACATCTGGCATCTCATGCAAACTAGTAAACAACATCCAATAATAGTGAACATGAACCTAAATACAACAATCGGCATCAAGCAGTCTGATGGCAGAGGGAATAAAAGCGTTTTCCTGAGGATTGCATGATTGTGCCTCCCTGAGGGCATCAAAGCAGATTAGTTGAACAGGACATACCCAGCTTGACAAATAATTCCTTTTGCTTTCTTGATCATTATTTTCATGAAAAAATTATTTCTAATGTAATATGTTATACATTTTTATTTATTTTCTTTTATAGTGTCAATGCAGTGATTTGTTGTGTGTTTTCTATCTAAAGCTTGATGTACAGCACTTTGACTTCACTCTATGTATGAAATGTGCCACAATGAACTTGTCTTTTGAGACATTCATGTCACCGTAAAACCCTCAACTTCTTTACACCCTACTATGGCTGGTCAAAGAGGGCACAACGGTGTGGTGTGAATCCATTGCACAAACCAATTGCAGAGGAGATCCTGTAAAATCTGTAGATAAATGACTAATACCCACAGGCGACAGACAGTATGCAGATATATCTGAGGAAGATGAATTTCTAGCAAAGTTAAGATCAAACATTTAATATGGCCTCAATTTTCAGTCTCCATCATCTCTTTAGGGATGAGGCTAAAGCCTGGATGCCTGTACCTAATGCAGCCCTGTAGTTGCATACTACTCAGTCAGTGATTTCCACATCATGACTCCATCATCACATGTTGTACCAAGAGGAATCAGGCTCCCCTTTGAACTAGAATGCCACAGACACACAGATGAGCTTGTTATTATAGCAACTTGTCTGAATTTGCTGGGGAAACGGGGCTGTCCCTCTGACACACTTCCTGTCCTTTGAAGAGGCCAACGGAGAGATGGCTTTGCAGGCCCTATTTCCAAGCTTTGCCTTTGATGCTAGTGAGAGCGGAGGTGGCGGGGGTTTGAAGCCATCTCAAGGACGTGAACCCCCAAACTTTCAATCAGTCCACATCATTGTGGGATGGAGTTATTTTAGCCTGACACATTATCAAATTAAAGAACAAATTAAGTAAACATCTGGCTTTTATTGAGGCAATTGTCAAATGCAGAAGAGAAATATCTCTTGATTTCTGTTTCGTCTCTTTCTCTGTGGTGACGAACCTAAATTGAACAAAGCTATTTTCTACAGACATCTGCCTGATTGATGTAGGTATTTATTGGCCTTGGGGAGTGCCTACCTTGGTGGCCAACTTTGGCTCATTCCACCATAAAACAGGGCATTCTCCCTGGAAACAAGGAAAAAAGGAAGGCGGGGGGGGACTAAGATGGCCAGATTCAATGGAATCCAATGGTTGGTCTGTATTAATGTCCTTGTAATGTAACAGTGTAAGGGGGCTGATGCATGGCAAGCCCACTGGAGGAAACGCTGCTTGGCGGTGAAGAGGGGGATGTGAAGCATACAGAGGGGGAGAGGAGCAGCTGCTGGCCACGAAAAGCTCAAACATGTGACTGTTGCCTTTATCTTGAGGAACAAAAGGGCGTGAATGTTGTAAGGGGCACAAGACAATTGTGACCGAAGTACAGTGTTGATTCCTGCTGCGATAGTGACTCAGCCTATTGTGGCGGCCCCGCATGTGATGTGTCAGGTCTGTAAGGAGGGAAAAACGGCCTCACATGCGATTGTCTTTCGGCTGCAAGTAAGATTCAGAGTAATCATGTGCATACTGGATTCTGTGACTTTTTTTGGTGTCAAATCAAGTGCAACCATATACTCTTTACTACTACTTAATTTGTATTGTGGATGTAGAATAATCCATTAACCTGCAACAAATATATGCAAACGTATGAGGGGAAAAAAAAAACTTCTCAGTGAAACTTAACTTGAGCAGGATGCTGATCCCATACTTTATTGGTTTGTAGTGTAAAATGTGGGGGTGTGGGCTTACCATCCCACTTACAAATTCCTTTTTATCTTTTAGGCGGCATAGAAAACACCACTAACAGAGCCTGAAGCCCAGTGACATTTCTTATTTGTAAAATGTGTCTACAGTAAAGCGAGCAATGAAGTGAGTGTGCAAACACACAAGTGCAGACTTTTTAGAGCCGCCACTGAACGACTGGTAATTTTTCCAGTGTCAAAGATTTCTCCAAATTTAGGCCCGTATAATCAATACTTTCTGCTTCTGTACTTCTCTGTGCTATCTGCACTCAGCACTGGCTGCTTTTTTTAAGCAGAGGGGGTGTAGCCCCATCCAGAACGAGGACACAATTAGTGTATTGAGCCGAAAACAGTGGGGTTCCCCCTTTGATGTTGGGATCAAATGAAGGAGCTGTGTGTTTTTGTCCAAAATGACAGGCTTGCCAGGTTTACTAATGGGTAGCTAATAGAAAGAGAGGTTTATGATGCTCATTAATTACACAGTCTGTCATGTGTTGGAAGGGTAGAATAGAGGAGATATTGGGGAAAAGAAAAAAGAGTGGGGTGAAACAGAGGAAGCAAAAGGAACAGAAGTGGGGGTGGTTGTAGATAGATGGCTGGGTGTATTCTGTCAGGGGGAAATTGGAAATGAGTGGAAAGAAATAGTAAGGGCAAGGAGACAATCTCCAAGGAGATCTCTGTACCAAACCTGAGTTGACAGAGAGCGAGAAAGAAAAGAAGAAGAGAAAGAAAGGAACAGGAGGAGATAAAATAATCCCTTCCCAAAGATAAGAGCAGCCACCAAGACAGGAGCTTCAAAGAGCAGGAGACACTCTCATGGGATCGTGCCATAAACCGTTTCCTCATCTTCAGAGGGAAATTCAGTCCCTGATCCAAACACGCCCATGCTCTCAGCACCCACCACTCTGCAGGCATCCAACGCCCGGTGACTCCTGGGGTGGCATGCACACTTCCAAGCAATGCTGCCTTTGAACTGCTTGGACTCATGTTGAGTGGCGATGGTGATCAGCACATTAGGTGCAAATGTGAATAGTTAATAAAGAGAGGAGAAAAAAATCACAGCCCGTCACTTCCACTGCGGGGAAGGCTAGTGATCTCTGCTATCAGCTTCAACCAGCACAACTCCCATGGACCTTTTGTAGATGCAGTTTGTCATTTCAAGCTGAGCCACTAACAATACCCTTGCCATAGGCCTTTCCTTTGTGACAGAGTAGAGGTGTGACTTGTGGGATGTTGCTAGTGGATATCACAGTGAGTTTAGGCTAAATGAGACATTAACACTGAGCCAATCCAGTGACCTGTGAGACATGCAGGCTGCTCTGGTCCACATAGGGTCGGGCACCAGTGGGGCCACTCAGCCAGACAAGGTTTATTTAGTTAAGCTCCAAGTCTTCCGCACATAGAGGCGAGCAGTGCCATGGAATTCATTATCCTGCGCTCTAAATGGGGTGCTGGTGTTTTGAATAGTTTCAGCAGGCTTTCAAATTGCACTCTCTGCTTGGGTTCAACTACAGAGGCCACAATCAAATTGCAGGGAGTGTTATTTCATCTTCAGAGCGTTCAGCATGAGAAGTAAGGCCAACTTCCATGCAGGAAAGCAATGGCAGGCTAATACCCAAATATTTACCAGCACTTTCCCAAGTGAAGAGGCCATGGCAGAGGAGCTTCCTGTCTGCAGAAATGCGACCTTTCACCTACAGATCCTTAACTGCACCACAGCAGCACAAAGTTGTAAATGCAACCAAAATGAGCTGAATCACTGCAATGTAAACTTGTAAAGAATAATTTTCCTGTCCTGACAAAAACTAAAGGCAAAGCAATACTGATAGTAACAGGCAGTTGTGTCTCAGATTAGCAGGCTAGCCCTCTGTTGGGAAATGGTTTAACTGAACTGAATTATGGTCCATAGAATATCTAAAGGTACTATTATCTCATAACTTTGTGATTTAGATTTGCAAACTTTAAATCAAAACCTAATCATAAAAGTGAAATCAAACTATTTAAGTTCAATGAAAAAACATTTCCTTTCCTCAGCTGCTCAGAGGACTTCAATTTTGTGTTTTAAACACATGCATGAATGAAACATATCCCTGAACAAGGCACTTTAAGTCTACTCTTCTGCAGAAGAGTAGAACAGTGTATGTGGCACCCTCTAAAAATAACTATTCCAAAGAGCATTTCATTTTGGAGTGTTTTGTCAGTATTCTTTTTATGCGTTTACTTAAAAGAATCTTGTAAAACATGTCATTTAATACTGTCAGCAGAAACAGGCATGCCTCAAGCAGCATTGTCAAGCAAGTACTTCAAATTATTTTTTCACGACAGCAAAACAATTCTGGGTTGGCTCACAATGAGGCCAACAGAGTTCTGCCTTTAGATGCTCAGCTAGAGAGCAGCGGTTGCTTTTCAGAAGAAAAACAATAAAAGTTTTTAATTCTCTTAATTCTTTACTGGCTGGTTCCGACCTTCATAAAACGTTTCAACCACTGTACAATACAATGAACAAAAAAAACATGGCAATTCCTTTTATAGAACTATTTTAGTCACAGGCCCAACCAGTGTGAGTTACAGTTTCAAATTTGATCATACGACATGACAGAATTAAGGTTGGTTTCAATTTCTAAGCAGGATTCTTTCAATCAAAGCATTTTGTATAGTTTGTATCACTGATGTCATGAGGAGAGGAATGTGGAGCTGTAACAAGGGTTAATTTGGCTTGTGTATAATTCCACAAAATTATTGTTTTTAATTGTTTTTATGACATTTATAAGACTATTCAGGTGGAACTTTTGGTTTCTTTTTCGGTTTCTATACATTCTTTTATGTGGGAGCAACATCTGTGACAAAAGACATGGTCCCGCCTAAACTCTTCCTCTTTTTTCTGATGTTCGGTGAGGAAAGGTGAGCTCCCATTTTGTCATTTATATTTGTCATTTTATTTTGTAAGGTATGCTCCATGTTTTACTTATTTGTGCTAATGTTTGCGTCATTGTAATCGCGGCTCTTTTTTCTGATGTTCGGTGAGGAAAGGTGGAGGAAAATAAAGGCCATCGAAAGAGCAGCGGTGTGGTCTCCATTCGTTCTAACCTTAACACAACGCAGAGGTTTCATACCGGTTACAGAGCCATAGCTTTCATTCAACTGTATCCACTGTATGAACATGAGAATGCTCTGGACAGAATGGATATGATATGTGGAGAGCTAAAGAAAAAACAGGCATCCCTCCTTTGTTTTCCTGTTAAAACATTTGGAGGAACAGTAAGCAGTTTTGTAAAGCAGTCCATCTGAGCTTTAAGATAATTGCTTGCATCAGCTTCTACTGACAACATTGTACTACCACTACTAATGCTGATTTTTAGCAAGTATAATGTTTACTTTACTCATATTAGTTTTGCTTTCTAGAAATTGTTATTTTAACTGCGTCCACAAGATCAGATAGTAACTTAACACTAAGATGACATGGAATTTCGTTACCCATTACCAGCCATTTTAACATTGGTTAGCTAGATTAGACACTGTATGTGTTGCATATATCAGTATTTCAGTATTTCAGGTCTCTCTGTCCTCTTCTTCTGGTAAAATTAATATTTCAGATACAAATGTCAAAAATGAGAAGACAAAGATATCACTCTCCTTCGCTTGGCAAATATTAACAATTACATTTTAGGTGAGACAATCAATACTTCAATCTAACTAAATAACATATTTTTAGATCTAAGGGGTCTAAAACAAAATGCTAGGGTTGTGCTTTTTCTTGGTTGGTTTAAGGTTTCGAGTTGGTTGTGACTTCAGACACCCAAATATATGCATATGTGTTGTAAGATGAGCACCTGGAGTGTCAGTAGACTTTTTGTTTCGGCCTTGGCAAAGAAAGCCATGCTGCACACCAATTTTGTCCTCATCTGTGTCGCGCACTGCCACTAAGAAAGATTTTGACTGAGGTGGCGCTCCCACATCAGATTTTGTCACACAGCTGCTGTTCTGTTTTCGTAGTTACTCGTAGTTTGGAAGTCAAACTGTTTCATTCACTGCTGAAGTTAACTTAACAAGGTGTGTGGTTGACTGTGAGACTGAAGTGTTTGTCACAAGTGCTCTGGAATATGTTTTCATCAGTGGGTGAAAATGTTGAGTTGCAGATGGGAGTACAAGAGGCAACAGAAAGGCAGGCTGACTAGTAAGCTTATTTGGATGCACTGGGCCCACTTTGACCATCTTGCAGCTGAGCTCAGTACTGACTCATTACTCTATTGGCACCGGAGTATTGTTTTATAAAACTGATTTGAGCTCCACACTTTATGATAAACTGAAGCCATTAATATTTTATCTAATTCGGTAGAAAGAGAATTTTTGCGATAAGGATGGTATTTTGAATGTGACTTCTGAGGGCAAAGTTGTAATCCATAGCACTCCATACCACCATGTGCCATTCTGTATGAGAATGATATATCAGAGTTCATAAAAAAAAGTGAGAGATGAATGTGAACTAGTTTGATTTAGGACTTTGCACTTAGTTCAGAATTCCAAATGGTAAACTGTGAACTTGAACTACTTCAGAATAAATCTGTGTGAACTGAAATTTGAACTAGTTCTTGTGAAGGGTGAACTTGTACACGACGGGTTAAAGGTGAAATCTTTGCAGTGATCTCAGGAATGTTCACATGTACAACGATCTCCCATAAAAGAAAAATTAAGAGGCAACAGAATGGATTCAGTGTTTTTTTCACAGCTTCCAAACACACCACAAGGACAACGTGAGCCATGTCAGAGGAACACTGTGGCCAAGTTGTATGATTTTGTGCTCTGATTGTCAGGGCAGTGAAAAATACAAAGACCTACTTTCTCTTTATTCACAACAGTATGTGCCCATTGCCTTCGAGGAGGGCTACCTCTGTTCAAACTTTCCATGAACGAGCAACATCATGAGCAGCAATTTGGGTTGGTCACTTAGACATCTGCCATATCTGAAGCAATTTTCTCACCAGTCAAACCTGTATTACAGACATTGCTAACTGTCATTTTATTACAAATGACACTGCTCCATGTTGTGTTGTACATGGAGGACCAAACTGCTGCTTCCACTGGGAGCAGATGTAATTACTCTCCAAACCAGCCTAACTGTTCATAACTCACCCGACAGATGTCTGCCTCAGAGGGTTTGCATGTCTGGTGCCTATTTTGTTAAAAGCTTTGATTTTCCATACACAGTTGGCATAGCCTGCTGGACTTGACAGTGCATAATTTTTCCCCTTTCCCACACAACAGAACCCAGTCAAAGATGTCAAATTCTGCCAGTTCCAGGAAATGACCATCCAAAAGCCTTCTTTCATCAAGAAAAAAGGTTGTGCCTTCAGGCTCATGTTGAAGAATAAAACCAAAATCAAATTTCAAAGTGCAGGCATGAAAAGTCATGTGTAGCATGTAGCAACATTGCTGCCAATAGATTCCTCTAAATGTTGCACATGAAAACTTTTGAGAAACAGACTGCATCATAGTTTGGCTTCAGTGAAAATTTAGCTTAAACAAAAGACTAAACAGAAAACATTCCGAACTCTTTGTTGGGCGAAACAAAGCATGTTTAGCAGTCTCAGCAAGGGGAAACAATGAGTCGCAGTGAAAAATCATATCATACATACAATGTAGTCCGCATAAGTATAACATTACTCAGTAGAAAAGGATGTACAAATATGTTGAGTGCATTGTTAACTGGCTGTTAGGAGGCCCTGGGCTGAGAAAAGGGGATCGTCACCCAGTGATGCATTACGTGAGTTGCTTTCCAAACAGTGAGTGAGTGAACTGACCCCTGAAGCCGGGTCACCCCATGATGCCCCAGTGTCCACGCAGCAAGCCTCCACCTTCTCCCCTGAGAGGGGACAGTTGGTTCCTCACAATAAGACAATTCTTCTCCGTAATGAAGTCTTGTTCCCAGAGAGGAAGGCTGGCCAATTGGATGGCTGGCAGTCCAACAACTGACTCTGAGGCTGTGGGTGGGGTTGGAGGTAAATGGAGAGGGGGTTAGGGTCCATAGAGACCAGTTATGTCATTCTTTTGGAGGCTGTGCCTTTTGTTTCCTGATGATGCGGGGGGAAACAAATTCAGAAACCTGGATTATCACATTGGTTGTTGACTGAAAATGAACTTTTAATAAAGCATTTCATTTGGTACCAACTTTTGTTTAGCATATGAATAGCTGAACTATTTTACTGTGTTCATTGTGCATTTATTGAGAGGGGGAAGTCAGATAGAGCGAGAACCATCCCCCAGGCTCAACCAACTTCCATCTCCTCCTGCTTTCTATGACGGCATGTGTTTTAATGCATTTGAATTCACAATGTGGATGTTTTTGTTCACATTTATTTTTCAGAGTTCATAAATTATATGTTCAGTAGCTGCTGTGCTGCAGGTAAAATAATTTCATTTATCATGAGTCTTCTGCAGAGACAAGCATAAGATCATTTTTTTTCCTGCTTTTTGGACGTGCTGTAATGGTTGATGGAGTGGGGTCAGCGCTGTCTCCCTTTGCATGTTGGGAAACATCTGGAGAGCATATGTGTTACAGCACAATCTCTGACTGTGACATTCTCAATATCAGTGACCTTCACCATCACTTGTTAAAACTTTATGTGCCAGATACTTGAAATATGCTCATCACCGCAGTGACTGTTATCAGTGCCAAAGCCTCAACACTTTCATTGGCTCTGCTTTTAAAACACTTGTGTGGTTCCAGTTGGACTGAAACCTCCAAATTCCTGCAGTGATCAGTGTGTTTAGCATGTGGGCTAAACAGAGAAAGAGAGTGAAATGGACAGAGGGGTTAGCAAATGACGCTATCAGTTTGTCCATTAGGACCATTTTTTGTATTGATATGAATATTATTTGTACTTGAATACATTTGCAGTTTAAATTATTGGAAAGGAATCCCTCCACAACAGTGTGAGAGACTGATAACAGCACACAGAAAATTATTACCTCAAGTTCTTGCTGCTGAAGTTGGTTCTACAAGCTGTTAAATCATGGGGTGAGGTTTCACTAACCCAATTTTAGGACCTACTTATGTTCTAATAAGTAAAACCTGAGATCTACTGTACTATCTACTGTATTGCAACTAGATTTCTGACCTCAAAATCGCAGTGCAGCTTAATCCAAGATTAGGCATATTTTCAAATCTCCCTCAATCTACTAAAATTGAAATTTTGTGTATTCAAAAATGTTTCAGGATAAAGTAAGATGTTGACATTGAACTAAAAACAACATATTTAAATGACATTTATTGCTGTTTCATGTTTTTTCACTGTTTTTTTCTTTTCAATACTTGGCACAAGACACACCTCAGGGTTCAAATATCAGTCATTTGGATCATCTGTTTTCACACACATTCAGTAGAAATGGG
Organism: Odontesthes bonariensis; assembly: GCF_027942865.1. NCBI lineage: Eukaryota > Metazoa > Chordata > Actinopteri > Atheriniformes > Atherinopsidae > Odontesthes > Odontesthes bonariensis. The sequence goes on from NC_134506.1 coordinate 33,788,275, forward strand.
AGTACAAACAACATTGTGGTCAGTAAATGAGACAGCATCTCATCCACACCTTGCTTTCTGTGTCCGAAAATCTTTCATTTCCACATCCTAAACACTGCCTTGCACAATATCCTGAAAGCCCTCGTAATGCTTTAATTTGATGATCACACACAAATCTGCACCTTACCAGACATGTTGGTGGAGAGCCTTGCCACCAATTTGTTTTCTCAGTGTCTCAGGTTGTTCCTCTTGGTTTCATAGCAGTTTGAAGTCGTTTCCTTGGAGGAGTTTGCGAGGCTGTAATCGGGAGCAGATGAGGAGGCCCCCGCGTGCCTCTTTGGTGATGTCAGCCCCGGTGGAGGGAAAAGGGTCGCAGAATGGTGACAGGGGTTGGGTTGGGGTGGGGAGGGTTAACGGACGTGTATTTAGCCAGAATGTCTTAGGGGTGGTCGCCTCTCAGCAGACTTACAGGTCAGGGGACTGGCAGCAACACCCCTGCTAAACCGAGCCAATGGGCTTAGGCAGACATGAAACATGTGGAAACATTTTCTGGATAAAACCAAAAGGAATACATACTTTCTCAGAGCACACACAAAGGTGAAAATAATGATTTTGGCCCCTTTATCTCCTACTGGAAATTGAAGAAAAGATAACCTTACAACACAAAAAATGTTAATGTGCTGCACATTGTTTTCACCATCCATTATCTAATCAAGAAGATTTTCATTTTAAGCATTAGTGAGGCTGTTTTTTGTTGTGCTGTGCTTGTTGAGATTCTGTGATCTAAAATGGAAATTCGTTAAGCACTTTGCTCTTATCCTAGTACACACAAACTGTGCCCACCTAGTGCTGCCCTGACCCATTTCATGGCATGCAGGACATTTGCATGAAAGGACTGAAACTCGATGCCAAAACAAACATCAATTAAAGCTGTCAAACACCACCAAAAACAGCTGCAGCTTTGAACAGCTCCACCAGCAGGCTTCAAAAGCGAGCCGTCTTTAAAGGGCTGCCTTGCGTGTACCAAAGGCCAGGCTGGAATTAGCACGGCCTTGGTTAAAACAGAAATTGCACCCGCTAATGAACCCAGACGAAAGATTTCAGTAAGTCCTCTATTAAGGTGTAACATTTTCACAGATTTCAAACCACAGTATATGGTAAAGAAATCCAAGTGATAAAGCAATACCTTTGACATTTCTGAATCTAATACATACAGTAATACAACAAATGTTATATGCATGTAGTCAAGGTGAAGAACAACAAAAGCACACAGGTATTTGTTCCTTTCTTTTTCTAAAGCACAGGAAGAGCTGTGGTGATTTATCAATACAGTTTTGTGTCTGATTTTAATCTATTATGGCTCCTCCTCTCTTGTCCATTTGCTCATACAGAGCTCCCATTGTGCAACTGCCATGCCTCATTACTGCTTCAATACCAAACATTTTGTGCCCAGACAGACTGGATTATGTTTTGTCAATGATTTTGCTTCTGCTCTACAAGGCACAGTTCGCACTGGTGGTGTGAGAGGCGAGACTGCTCTTGACCTTTTCTAAAGGAAAAAAAAAAATAGGGAAGAGGGAGAGAAAGATAAAGCTTTAATCCGGCTTTAATCATAATAGGGATGAGATCAAGGAAACAAAAATAAATCTAGAAAAAAAGGAACTCTGTGGCTCCATGCGGCTGTGCTTAAACACAGCTAGCTGTGCTTTCATGGTACAGCTATACCCGACCAGGTACCCTTCAAATAGTACACCCTCAGTGTCAGCTGGATTGGCGGATAAGCATAGTAGTGGTGGTATGTATGTGAAATCACACCCTATATCTATTTATCTATACCTATATATATATATATATATATATATATATATATATGAGGCAAATGTTCAAGTGTGTGTATTTTATGTATTTTGTTTCGCCACTGGCTCAAAATTCTTGCTTTCTCAGTGAGAGGAACACCTTCAACCAACCAGAGTGTCGGTTGTTCAAACGTCACACAGCTGCAGACGTGGCAGAGTCACACGTTAATCATTTAAACACCAGTGAAAGACAAACAAAGCAAAAATCTAAAGGATATTGGCATTTAAAGCAATGCATGGACAAAATAGAAAAAAAAAACTCTGCAGTGAAGACGTACTGTTGATGGCCAGTGGTTTACTTTTTCCTGCGGTGAAGCTTGACGAAGACAGCTGATTTTCCATTGTAGCAGTTACAGCTGTTCCTTAAAATTCCTTTAAGATTGTTCGAATTTTAGTAGATAGTGGCAACTAACGCATGTAACTTTTGTGGGATTATTGTAAAGACGTGCACGAGCTCTATATTTTTAATTTGACTATTGATGTAACATTAATTTCACAATAGTTTTCGCACTTTTTCATTGTCTTTTTGTCACTATGCATGTGTAAAGATGTTACCAAACTGTGGAAAAGAGCATCCTTTAAATCCATTCACTTGTTTTTATGCAATGGTTTCAGCTTAAGCATGAATTTGAATGAATTTTTTAGTCCATGATAAAAGATCTGATCAAACAGCTTTGTTCTTCAGATAACAAGGAATGATGAAATGAAAGATCAGAGTTTAGAGTCATTGAAGAGATATTTTTTGGCACAAGCATGACGATTCAAGAGACAATTATCTCTGATCAAACAGTGGTCTGCACTTCCCATCACCTTTTGTCATAGTTTTAGACGGATGGACTTGGGACCAAAAAACAGTACCTGGATTTTCCAATTTGGCAGTCAGGTATGTAGTGCCATCCTCCGACCCCTCTTACCTCCAAATAAAGATTTTTCCACCAATTCAATGCGATGAAACTGTCAATACGTAACTATTTTGTGAAATGCTTTAACACTGTGTCACTCTGTGAAGTTATTTTCATGTGCTGTAGCACAAAATAAACAGAAAAAAATCATGTAGTCATGTAAAAAGAAAGATTCAATTTTGGTGACCCACATTTTTCAGTGAGCCTGGGTTGGAAGGTTTGTACAACATTAATGCAAATTCATTCGAAGTTGAACTATATTAAGTCTGGACCAGAGATAAAATGACAACCATTTACTAATCTTTTTTCTATTTATTGTGTCCTTGGGTCTGGCCTTTAACAAGATATCAGCATTTCTTTCAATTAAAATCAGACTGTTCCCTCTGCAGTAATCTTTTCTCACTCAAGACCATTTAGAGCATCCCATACTGAAAGTAATATTGAACATATTCACATTTCTAAACACAAAAAAATACATAGGATACTTTGCTCTTTTTTATATGAAAACAAATGCAAAGACGGCCCCTAAACATCACTCTGAACACTGAAAAGGTAAACACATTTTCACCTTACAACACGCACAGCAAACCACCAACCAGATCATCAAATTAACACAGAGTTAGCGGAATGTCGGAAGAGGAGAAATACAAGCCTCATTCTGCTTTGATCTGACGTCTTTGGGAGGAATCTTCATGGCAAAATGTTAATCTACCCTCTACATTGCAGATTGCCCCACCCCCTTTCAAAATGTGACTGTTTTCAGATGGTCAGGGTAATTTTGACCCACTTAGGCTGCTTTGATCCACAAACCCCCATGTAAGAGTTCAAACTGATTTTGTCACTGCCGACCGCAGCTCCTTTGCTAAGATTCCCAGTCGAAGCAAAAAGCTCTTCAAAGCTGCCAGAGTTGCTGACAGCCAGAGGAGTTGAAAGCACTTTCTTACGCTGATGTTCAGTGCAAGCGACTTTCTGCTAATGGGTTGCACTTTCATTTTCTTTTTCTCCTTTCTTTTTCATTTTTAGTGGGAGGGTATATCGAGTGTTCTTTATTTCTTTTCAAGAAAAATATGAATTAATGTGGCACCTCTTTCTTTTTTAGTATCTCTTTCTCTGATTCTGGCTGCTACATTCTAAGGTAGTGAATCAGTTTGGATCCACAGCTGCACCCCACAGTAGCTGTGAGTGGTAAAGCACTGTCACTGCAGCGTGACAAAAAAAACTGAAATGTGATTAAAGAATCAGATAACGAGACAAAACAAGAGAGTGTTGACAGACATGCTCACGGACTCCACAGAAGTGATCCGAAAAGCTCTTTGCTTGGAGACCTGTTCCTTCTCATCACTGCTCTCGTCTTCAACTTTTTTCAGGAATGCGTGTGCAGCACTTTGAGTTTACTTAAAGCCAGAAGAATAAAAGCTTTACACTTCAACTTCACACTGCAGTTGACTTCATATTTCATTCTTCATTGTTGATGGATTGGTCACTTTTTCCCACTAAGCTCACTGAAATCACTGAAGTGTCTTCTTAAGCTCATGAACCCATTTTACTTGCTGTGGAAAAATGTCTCCAAATAGAGTGATGCTTTGGCATTAAGCGTTACAGTATGGTCTAAACAAGATCTAATTCTTCACACGGCAGCACCCAGTATAAGACTATTCAACTGATCTTAAACTGCTGAGAAAAAAAGAGGGAGGACATCTTCATGCAGGGTTTCTGCACAGGCTAAAGTTCATTCTTTCTCAAAAGAACACGACCTTCACGACCTGTTCTTAAAAAATGTATCCCATTCGAACAACTCAAGCAAACTCATAGGAATACTTGTGCCATCCAATGCTACTCTCCATTTTAATAAACAGCTTCTTTCTGTCATAGAAATGTATCCAAAATTCCTGTACGCAACTCATGTGTATTGAATAATATTAGGGCTGGGCAGGTTAACTTGTTATTATCGCGTTTACTCGTCAATTATTTAACACCGATAAATATTTTATTGCGCATTAACACTTTTTTTTTTGTTATTATTTTTTGGGGCTTTTGTGCAGAGAGAGGCAGAGAGAGGGGGGATGACATGCAGCACAGGGCTGTCTGATGGTTGGCTGCGATAGTTGGCTGTATCAAGGATGGACGGGAGGGGGAGTACAGGAGCCTGGTGGAGGACTTTGTGGGGTGGTGCAAGTCCAACCGCCTACAGCTGAACACCTCCAAGACCAAGAAGATGGTGGTGGACTTCAGAAGGAAGAAACCACAGCTCCAACCTGTGTCCATCGAGGGGTTCGATGTGGAGGTGGTCAGGTCATATAAATATCTGGGGCTGCAGCTGGATGACGGGTTGGACTGGTCAGCAAACATAGACTCTGTACACAGGAAAGGACAGAGCCGTCTGTACTTCCTGAGAAGGCTGGGGTCCTTCAACATCTGCAAAAAACTGCTGCAGCTGTTCTACCAATCTATGGTGGCCAGCCTCCTCTTCTACGCTGTGGTTTGCTGGGGAGGTAGCAGCAAGAAGAGGGACTCTGCCCGACTGGACAGACTGGTGAGGAGAGCTGGCTCAGCGGTGGGCACAGAGCTGCACTCTCTGGTGACAGTGGCAGAGAGAAGGACCCTGGACAAACTGCTGTCCATACTGGACAACGCCCACCACCCTCTGCACAACACCTTCATCAGGCAGAGGAGTGTATTCAGTGGCAGACTGCTGTCTCAATCATGCTCCACCAACAGACTCAAAAACTCTTTTGTTCCTCTGGCCATCAGGCTGTACAACAGCTCTCAGTGATGGCACTTCTGAATTTCACTGATCACTTAATATTTTTATATTTTATATTCTTAAACAGTTTTTTAAATTCTTAGATTGTTTTTAAAGTGTTTATTATTGTATAAACATTTTTATTGCTTTATTATGTCTGCTACTGGATGCTTGAATTTCCTTCGGGATCAATAAAGTATCTATCTATCTATCTATCTGATGCGGGACTTGAACCGGGCCAGCTGCAGCGAGGACTGTAGCCTCTTGTACATGGGGTGCCTGCTCAACCCACTACGCCACGGACCACCCCTGTTTTATTATTTATTTTATTATTGTAAAAGTCTGTTGCTCACAAGCTTTTATTTTGTAAAAGTCTGTTGCTGTCTGCTGCGGAACCGGAAAAGAAAGTAATTGGCGGATCCACCAAACATGGAGAAGGGCACGGAACTTTTACTCGGCCATTTTCATTTTAAAGTTGACGGATCCAAAGTCATCTGTATACACTGCCAAGTTGAATTGTCTTATCACTGTAGTAGTTCCAGTCTAAAATATCACTTAAAGGCAAAACACACAATTGATACCAGCAAGTCATTCAACGAAACAGACAGTGGAGCGAGGCTTCTGCATAAAAATTTGTGTTTGCACAACAAATGTTATGGCACTTTCACTCATATGGCAGTACATTGGCAGTACGAGTTTTAGAGACAAATAACACAAACAAGACCAGATCATATTTTACTGTTTTTCCATCAAAATATCAGATCTCTAAATACATCCCTTACTTTTGAGTATGAATCAAGTTGGCAATATGTGAGCAGACCGTGGCAGCACACCACTGAACAATCTTTGCTGCAATTCTAGCAACAAAGCCCATGGAACTTAGATGAACAGATGGTTGTTTCTGAATAAATTATCTGATGCAGATTTGATGAGAAAGTAGGATTAACACGGTAAATGAGGCGTATAGAACACTATATGAAGGAAAATCTCTACAACATGGGATCCAACATCTAATGAAAAACCTACATGGAGACTGATGGAAAGAGTGGAAATGAAAAAAAAAATTGATAAACTTGTCTGTTTCATAAATTAATGGACAGATTATCATGAATTAGTTCTGATGATGAACCCATTTCTAGATACAATCCAATATACAGCATCATGTATACATGTAGCTATTGTTCTTGTGAATAATCTTCTTTTGTAAGTAAGGTAAAGTTGCTGCTGGGAGCATTGCTTTTACTCACCCAAACTGCTTTCTTTTCTTTATTTGTCCACTTCACAGTCTTAGCGGAAACTATTTTACTTCAAAGGAGTTAGTTAATGAAGCCATTTGTCATAATTTAAATAATCCAAACAAAGTAACAGAAGTGACACTGCATGTTTATGTGGTTCCACTGTTCTCAGCCCAGAAAAACAAGATCCCAGCTTGAGTTTCCCCACAGTGGTGCCCTGAGTGGGACTTGCACTTTTTCCCTGGGAGCGGAATGTGTCCCAGCTCTCCATGTGCCGAAAAACATGCCTTTTAACTTCCTTTCAAAAGTGCAGGAAATCTGCTAAGAATTTATTTTTCCCCTCTGGGTCACATTTGCACATTTGTGGCTAATGAAAACATATTTGCTGTGTTTTTCACTGTGCTCTGGTATTAAGCCCTAATGGTAATTAATTGATTCCTAGAACTGTGTGGCAATTATGCAGTTCTTTGGAGAAATGAAAGAGACTGCCAACATGTTCTCCATTAATAGCATAACCTTCATTTGGTCACAAAGCGGAATGTGTGATGTTGTACCCTAGGGACCGCTAATCTGCAAAAAGAAATGTGTTGAGATGTTATTAAGAAAATTATTTGCTGTTATGTTTCTATCTGCTAATATCATTACAAAAGAAACCAAGACAAGCATCCTCTATTTTACTAAGGTTGCTCTGTGCTGCAAGTCCAAAACAGGCCATTGGAGGGTAAATAAGTGTCCTTTTAACACAAGTCTTTCATTCTAAAAGAAAAAAAAACTTTAAAAGCTGTTTTATGCTAATGTCAAGCTTAATTGGCATTAGAAAAATTGCTCTGGCAGACAGAGGGGCTCCAAGATTAGCCAGAAGAGAAAGAACAAGACAAAGCCTTCAAAAGGCCTATTTCAGAGGAATTATAGCATCCTTTGAACGTCATCCAAGTTTTAAATACATTAAAAGCCTGTTGGCATACATGTAAATTAAGCGGTACCAAAGAATTCATGGTGAATCAGACCAAGGGTGCGGGGATAAAAAGCAGGGGAAACATGTCCCAAAGAGAGACTAGGAGGAATCCTGCCATGTCCCACAAGCCACTGTGTTTGTCCTTTCTTCTCCATGTCCATTCTGCTGTGGGCCAAGTGGCTTAACTTGGATGAAAAGAACAACAGCCTGCAGATCCCTTGGCAGTACATCCCTCATACTGTCCAACGTGCCAGTAGAAGAGCATTGTGTATAGCACATACAAAGGCCTGTTTAGTGGCACTAAGCACAGTGCACCAGGGATTCCTTTTTATTCCCCGGGACGCCTGGCCAAACACTGGCACGGTTTGGTCGAGACAGGTTTAGGTGCAGGAATGCCTGGTCCTCAATGCCCTGTATATCATGCATGATGATTGGAGGGTTTATTTGTGCTTTCATGGACCCTCTGGTGGCTTTAAACCACTAAGTGCTCATGCAATGCTTGTACAGGCACAAACAAAGGGACTCATGTTCTTTTGGCGCACGTAGCAGGTCATGCAGGTAATGATTATACCACACCTGAACGTAACTAGAAAAACATTCCTGTCTCACACAATTTATTTGTAAGTTCAGTGATACTTGGCCCTGTTTGCCCCGGTTCGCCTTGAACTTCAATGGATACTCTTGAACACAGAAGTTTTGTAAAAAGTTCAAAGAGATATTTCTTTCAGCAAGGAAGGTTTGAGTCACGGTGTGGTGTTCTCCAATTCTCAGTCCAGGGACAGCCACTGTAAATTATCATTATCGATCTTTTTATTTATTGCAGGTTAGTAACTAACAATTATTAACAGTTACAACAGCATATCTGGTTGTAATTTCACATTGTGACTGTGTGTCAGCCAAGTCTCCTCAGAAAACATGCAAAAGGGACTTTAGTCCACATCTCCCTAAACATAGTAGTGTCAAAGTTCACGAGTAGAAACTGATGTGGCAACATATCCCCAGTTTGTTGTTTTGGGAGGGGGATAAAATGTGAGTCATTTCACATGTAGGCGAAATCACAGGAACCGCGACACATGAATAATAAAACTGGAAACCTTGACCATGTATGTTATATCCTATATTAGGATTTTGTAACATCTAAACCTAACCATGTAAAATAATAAAAGTGAAAAGACTGTGGAAAACATTGTGAGGGATGGATCTCAACTGGATACTGACACCGGTCAGATTTTTGTAACCTACCGTGTGCTGCACAAGTGGCACATTTAAAAAACAAGCATAGTTGGAGGGAAGAGTTTATAAGCTGTCTCTACATCTGCAAAACGTGTCAAATCCCAACATGGTACAACTATTGCAGATGTTACAAAGATACCTGCTTAAAAGTAGAACTAAGAAATTGAGACTGTGTTTTTATATTTGTGTATACATATCATACTTCAGACTTCTTCTACTGCTATTTCTTCGGTGTAGGAGTATAATTTCCTTAGTAGTGACGCCTACTGTTTAGGTTTAAAACTAACTGCAGCCAGTTAAGCGTGCTTTGAGGGCTGGTGTAAACATTTATGGCGACGACAGTTCACTCATCCAATAACCAATGCAGTAAGAATAATCATGGCTTAATGCCTCTGACCATTTCCCTTTCATTCTTTTAAGTATTTGTGGCCAAATCAATAGTTTTGAACACGTACATCGTCATGTAGCAATATATCAAAAGTCGAGTGTCAACATTACGACATCACAAGATATTGAATGTCCATGTCATTGTGTATCAGAGACTGTTTTCTGCCCAGATATGTATCCATGGTGTTTATTCGTGAAGCCTGATGTAACCTTTAATTACAGTTGAAGAATACGGTGTCTCTAGTGGTAGTCAGACCAACTGTATGTTACATCTGTGAAGTTACAGATGCATTCTAAAGAATCTATTTGAGTCGTAACCATAATGTTTTTTTAACCCTTGGCAAGTAATGTTATTTCCTAAACCCAACCATGAAGTGACACAAGTGCCTTAGTAAAGTGTTTCATTGTCAACTGAATGGTAGTCAGAAGTGAAAAAGCAGCCGTCATATTTTGGTCTTAAACTTGCATCATGAACCCATGATTGATTGAAAGGGCTGCACAATTCAGTGTCATCCAAACCCCTGCTTCTATCTCAGGCTCGAATGATGTCTGATCTGATGTAAATGCTCATTTGAGTCATATTTCTCCCATGCTTCTTGTTGGGGTAATATTTTACAGAATGCCATTATGGATTGCACTTAAGGGTATAAGAAAATGAACTATGTGGACGTTTTGATTGGGAGACTGTTGTAGCAAGATTTAAGCTGCATGTTTGCATCTACAGAGAAATTGTGCAATTTAGTTATTGTACAATTTTTTAAAACTTTATGTGAAACATTTTGGGTCGACAAACCTAGCTATTACACAATTTGTGATTAGATCAGATTTATTCTACAGCAGAAACTACTACAAAGACAAAATTAAATGCTTTGGCAGATATCTGCCTGTCGATGGACAAATTTTATCAATATAAGAGTGTCACAACTACACAAGATGCAGTCTTCAAGCTTAATAGTTTTATCTTTTTATAGTTTTACCACTGTATTAAACAAACCCTCGACAAACCCTTTAGACAAGCTTTTAACAGGAAAAGTCTGGCAGAACCAGATTCAGGACTTCTGTTTCAAACAGTGGGGGAGGAGAGAAGAGAGGAGAGGAGGGAAAAAAAAAACATCACAAGAACAAAGTGCTCATCTGGAATGATATAGCACTGTGAGATTGTTAAGATAAAAAGGAAGTTGGCAATTAAATGCTTTCTATGTGAGGAGAGGAATTATAACACTGATCCTATGAGGAGAAGCTAATGTGGAGGGAAAAGGATCACTCTTACTTGTTCATGTCACTTTGCTTGATGCCTTTTGGATCAGCTGGAAGCTTTTCAGGGTTTTTTTTTTTTCCTTTATCACCTTGAGTCAGGATGTATCTAATTTTGACAAAACGATGTGAGTCAAAGAAGGAAGTTCAAGAGACTTGTTTTATACATGGGGCTAAGAATACATCGGTAGTAGCTCCGGAGTCGTCTGCCATTTGGAAGGTTGAAAGTTCAATCCCTGGCTGGCTGTGTATGATGTAGAAAAAGCACTTCATAAACTGGTTAAAACCATACACTACATACACTTAGAAGTGCAGTTTGAATGTTTGTGTGTGAACGTTGTTTGTAGACTAAAAACTCAATGAGTGGTTGTGATAAAATATAAATGTTATATAAATGCAGCCCATTTACTAACTCAATGGTAACTCTAGCAGCAGGGGAGATAATGCAGTGCCTAATAATTATCTTTTTTTTAAAAAGTAGAAAAGGAGTTGCATTGATTCAAAATGCATGTATCTGTTACACTTGGCAACTTATTACTTGCCTATGTTGCTGGGTATAGACAAACTGACAAAGCCGTTAAAAAACTGACTCCTATAAGAAACTCTGTCTAATTTCTCATGACTAAATAGATTTCCATAGATGTAATCTGTGTTGTGATTGGTCAATCGACCTGTTCTTCCAGGTTTTGAAACACAGCTTTCCCTTTTTTGAATCAATTATCTTTCCTTTGCATGTTGTTGTAAAGATGATGAACAGCTGGCCTGACAAATAACATTGTTCAATCACTGGAACAACATTCTCTGAGTCCCTCAGCGCCACAGCTGTTTCAGCATGATGGGAGAGCAGTCTGTGTTCAGTCACTGAGGACTTATTTTCAAGTCTCTATTTGTCAGTAGTGGCAGGTGTATTTATAAGTTTTCTTTCGGTAAAAGTACTAACATAACACTCATTTAACGCATCCAACATAACACTGTACAACTACGCTTAGAAATAAAAGGTCTGCATTGAAAGAGTTACTTAACTAAAGGTACGTAAGTATATTTTGGAAGCCGTACTTAAAGTGTTAACAGAAAATAAGTCATGCAGGGGAACGTCCCTTATTTCTTTAATAATTTGCAACAACAGTTCCAAAAAATTGCGACACTGTTTAAAGTTGATTTGAAATTTGGTGGCAACAACATGTCTCAAAAAAGTTGTGATCAATGCTGGATGATTTTGTCATGGAAACCCTGCATAGGCTCAGGAACCCATTCAGAAATCATTGTCTGTGGACACAGTTTAGCCAACCACAAATTGCAGGTTAAAAAAGGATCAAGCCAAGAAGAAGCCATATATGAACATGATCCAAAAAAAACACTGCTGTCTTCTATGGGCCAAAGCTCATTTAAAATGGACTGGGGTAAAGTGGAAACTTCTGTTGTCAGATATATCGAAAAACAACATTGAAGACAGTGAAAGCATAAAGACTGTTAAAAGAAGAGGGGATGCTTCCCAGTGGTAAACATGGTCCTGTCCCACCTTTTTTTGAGATGTCTTGCTGCCATCAAATTCACAATGGAATATTCTCGAAATAGTACAATGTCTCACCTTTAATATTCAATATGTTTTTCATGTTTTATTGTGAATAAGATGTCTGGCTATGAGGTTTGCAAATATTTGAATTTTTTCTGTTTAGATTTGACACAGTTTCCCAACTTTTTTGGAATTGAGGTCATTGTTTTTTATTTACAGATGGAGCTGGAGCCCAATTATTACTTTGCAGGCTGCAAAAAACAGCAAACTTTCATTATACATTATTCTGCAGATTAGTAAGGCAAGACAACACCATCCGGGGTTACTGTACTGTCAAACAGTGTGTTTCAGAGATGTTTAGATTTGTCTGATTTTTGGGAGCAGAAAAGTTTCAATCTAAAAGTTCTAGGCTCTATGTTTTTAATAAATTCCCGTAGTGAAAAAATTCCATTGCGTCTGACGTCATCGTTGAATAGATTATGGCTGAGGCCATTTGAATAGCATGAAAATTTATGCAGCGTGTCCTACTGATATTGCTTAGGGGAAACATGTGTAAGGTTAAAAGTATCAGCCCTGGCAGAGAACTCAGCTGAACTCCAGAGAGTGCTGCATGGAGGAATAATCTTTCAGTCATGTTTCAATAAACTTTTTGGAGCTTTCCAACTTGGAACTGCAGTGCATCAAAGACATTCTCAAAATAACAGATTAAAACTGCCAGGGGCTTTTTATCTGTAATAAGTAGCCCATCCTGAACACTTAAGGGTGGGGCTTACTTTTTAGAACGAGTGAACGAGAACATCAGCACTTCTCTGATGCCTCATCCTATTTGCATAATATCCACTATTTCGTTCTGTATATCATGATATGTGTACATATCATATCTAGGATTATCTAAGATTTCTTTATCTTCTTCTTTGGCCCCAGACGCAGGTTCTGGATCAGACTTGTAAAGGTTTTACTTTTCTATCAGTCAACTCTTCTTAATGAGAAAATGGTTCTCTGTAAGTTTGGCTTGAGGGAGTTTAGCAGGAGCTCGGCAGCTGTATGAAGAGGCTAAAGCTACCCCTCGTCACAGTTTGGCACTATGCTTCCCGCAATCAACCTGCAAAGTGCAGCAAAAAGCAGATGGTAGCAAATCACATGCAAGTGCTTCTCCTCAGTAGGAGAAATGACAGAGAGCAGAGGTCAAACTTAACTCTGAGAGAAACTAGCGTTGGAGAGCACACGTGTCGGTGAATGTTGACTGTGTTTATTACACTACAGTAGATTCAACAAAAATGCAAGGCTCAATGAGTCGCATTTTACGTTGTCACAGTCACAGCAAATAGACTTTTGAGATGAAGTAGCCTGTGGTTTAACTATGCTATTTCATTCAACAAGAGAAAAACAACTGAAAACCTTTTCCCAACTTTATGGCTAGGAGGATAAATCACACACGTTGCAGTTGTTTTATTCTTGCTAAGCTATAAATTAGCATTAACAAAAGTCATCTCTGGAGTAACATTTGATTCGGTGTCAAGAGATCAGGAAAATTGGGAGATCCAAGCAGATTTCTTCAGAATGGAAAAAAAAAGCAGCAACGTGTTATCCCTCAACATTATTTCAGAAGGCTTTATGTTAGGGGCAGATCACATGTCAGTAAATCATATAGAATCTTCCTTGCAGCACAGCAAACGATTCTGAACACGGATGTTTTATAGAGCAAAAAACAGTGTTTTGTGATTTCCAATGTGTGCATTTGCATGTTTGTGCATCATGTGCGAGTTAAATAGTGAAAATAATTTTGTTATGGTTTTCCAATCAGTTTTAATCCCTGTAAAATAAGCAATGGGCAGGTATGAATCCCAAATATCTCACAGTCAGTAAAGAATATTTGCCAAGCCTTAATCTGCTCTGGTGAAACTCTGGTGTTTTAAACTAGTCCAAATAAACACTGTAATTTCAATTCAGGTCAATAATACTGTATTAATCCCAAAGATAAATTATATCATTACTGTATAGATTATTATTAAAATATACAATTTTTAGAGTTAGATAACAACAGGTAAACATTTAGAAAGGTAGCAGAAAAAATCCTCAGAAACCACCAGGACCGGGGTCCAGTTTTGGTAGCTTTGCAATACCTTAGGTGATGAATAAATACACAGCGGCAGCAGGTAACACAGAATCAGAATCGGGTGAACTCTCTCAGCAGAAAACATGGACAGGAACTCACAGTCAACAGTTAAGAGACAGGAACTCACTCCAACAATAACTTGGGTGTGGAGATGCTTTTTTATCAGTAACATGTCCAGGATTACACTTGCTGTTGGTAACAAGCATTGAACAAACTGCCAGTGGAAATTAAACTTTCACCAAATGTAGGCATTTTTAAATCCAGGTTAAAAACATTTATTTTCTCATGTGTCTATGCATGAAATCTGCATGGTATCTTTTAACTTATCTTGACTCTTATTCATTTAAATGATTTTATTTGTTTCTCTTTATATTCTTTTATGTATTTTTAATGCTTCTTCCACTCCCTGCTGTAATGCTTTTATTTTATGTAAAGCACTTTGAATTGTTTGTACATGAAATGTGCTATATAAATAAATTTGATTTGATTTGATTTTGATTGAAATCCCTCCTCCTTTGTTGTCACCTCCCTGTCTGCAGTCTCTGTCTGCTCATGTACTCTTAAAGCTGAGAAGAGATGTGTTGGAGTTGTTCCTGCTGCCATGTCTTTGTGAAAAAAATCAAGTTGCTTTCCTGATATTCCTTCTGCGTCCTCATCAGAGTTTGATAATTATCGATTTTATTTATCAGTGATTTTCTCCTTATCATGATGGTCAAAGTAGGAAATGTTTTCCTCCTTGTGGATGTTTTTTGTCCATTTTGTTCTGCTCTGCATCCTAGACATCTCCTCTCCAACTCATCTGGATTTGGGGTCCTATTCCAGGCATTACTTGGACTTAGAGAAGCTCAATCAGCTGCTCCTGAATGCAAACAACTTTTCAATGTACCTTCATTTCAAAGGCAAAGGAGAATTAACATGAGATATTACCCAACCGTCCAGTTTTCAACCATACAAACAACAAAATGAAACAAAACCATTTAAAAAAATAAGAGGTCTACAAAGAAATGCTTTATTTATTTTCCCGCAATATAATGCATAATGTTGTAATGTAGATTGAAATAAAATGTTTAGATCGGGTCTTCAAAGTTGTCTTATTGTAAAACAGGTTATGTTTTACTGAACAGGACAGTGGTAGAAAGGCTGACTGTCCACACTAAAGCTTGGACCGCACTGGAACAACATGGTCAAGTCATCACGTCTCCAAGAGGATTTACATCTCAAGACGAACAGCAAAATGAAAGCGCTGATTCTTCAAGAGAGTGAAACACTTAATTTAAAGTTAAGAAGATTTAGATCAAAAGGTTAGAGAGGGGAAAAAAATACACTTAAAAGGACGAACCTCTGAAAAAACTCAGGGCCCTCATAATGCTAAGCTGTGCAAGTTCACAGCCATGGCAGGACACAATCCGTTCCTTCCCAGCTTCGGAGAGATGAAAGGGAAGATTGTCCACTCACTTTGATTCAAACTTGGCCAAATGAAGATTAAAAATGCCTGACAAACTTTGTGTTCTGAAACCCCAAAGTTCTTCACCGCCTCACACCACACCTCTGTCACTCTTCTCCCATCAAAAGCAACTGAGCAGGGTGAATTTGCAGAGGTATTTCTTAATTATATGGCTTTCTTTGATACTTAGTTGTGCACTGGTGTTGTGTTTTTTGCTGAGTTCTTTAAAGCCACAGACGCTGTCTCATTTCAACAAACAAGTGACAGTCAGTGAATTCTCTGAAAACTAGACACAGATGGGCCGTATAGGCAGTGACAGAATGAGGACCCATCCATTTTGACGCAAAATACAGGAGTTGTTCTTGTTCAAATTTATACATCATGCTTAAAGTTTACCATTCACATCCGAAGTGAATAACAGATGAAATGAGAAGCTACTGCAAGCTATAAGTTAGTACAAGTTCGGTGGACAAGACAGTAAAAGGAGAATGAGATCTAATCTAATTATTTGATCAAATGTGTTACATTTTGTTAAATGCAAATCTATGATAGAATCAGTATGACAACATGTGTGGCTGGAACTGATCAGCTTGACATCAAAGGCATTCTTTTAATGGTTTCTTAAAAGCGATGAATGTGGTCTACACCAACTTGTGTGGTAACAAAGCCTTAACAAAGTTGCCACTTTAACTCAAACACTGATGTTTTCTCAGCCTTCACAATATCATGTTTGTGCTTAAACCAAACCCCAACGACAGTGTTGTTTCCCTTTCGATATTGATGACTGATCATGTATTGATTACATGCCATTCGAGATTGAACCGATGCATTATATTGTTTGTTTGACACACTTTCTGTGTAAAAAGAGTCAGGATGTTTGAAACCAGAAAAATTACAAACCGGAGGAAAATCGTGATCCATCCATTATCCATCCATTATCTTCCGCTGGTCCGGGGATCGGGTCGCGGGGGCAGCAGCTTGAGTAAAGAGACCCAGACGTCCCTGTCCCCGGCCACTTCCTCCAGCTCTTCTGGGGGGACCCCGAGGCGTTCCCAGGCCAGCCGAGAGACATAGTCTCTCCAACGTGTCCTGGGTCTTCCCCGGGGCCTCTTCCCAGTGGGACGGGCCCGGAACACCTCACCGGGGAGGCGTCCAGGAGGCATTCTCACCAGATGCCCGAGCCACCTCATCTGACTCCTCTCGATGCGGAGGAGCAGCGGTTCTACTCTGAGCCCCTCCCGGATGACCGAGCTTCTCACCCTATCTCTAAGGGAGAGCCCAGACACCCTGCGGAGGAAACTCATTTCGGCAGGCTTGTATTCGCGATCTCGTTCTTTCGGTCACTACCCACAGCTCGTGACCATAGGTGAGGGTAGGAACATAGATTGACCGGTAAATCGAGAGCTTCGCCTTCTGGCTCAGCTCCTTCTTCACCACGACGGGCCGGTGCAGAGCCCGCATCACTGCGGACGCCGCACCGATCCGCCTGTCAATCTCCTGTTCCATTCGTCCCTCACTCGTGAACAAGACCCCGAGATACTTGAACTCCTCCACTTGGGGAAGGATCTCGTTCCCGACCCGGAGAGAGCATTCCACCCTTTTCCGGCCGAAGACCATGGTCTCAGATTTGGAGGTGCTGATGGTCATCCCAGCCGCTTCACACTCGGCTGCAAACCGCTCCAGTGAGAGCTGAAGGTCACGGCCTGACGACGCCAACAGAACCAATCGTCCGCAAAAAGCAGAGACCTGATTCTGAGGTCGCCAAACTGGACCCCCTCAACGCCCTGGCTGCGCCTAGAAATTCTGTCCATAAAAATTATGAACAGAATCGGTGACAAAGGGCAGCCCTGACGGAGTCCAACCCTCACAGGAAACATGTCCGACTTACTGCCAGCAATGCGGACCAAACTCTGACACCGGTCATACAGAGACCGAACAGCCCAAATCAAGGAGTCCGGCACTCCATACTCCCAGAGCACCCCCCACAAGAGTCCCCGAGGGACACGGTCGAACGCCTTCTCCAAGTCCACAAAACACATGTAGACCGGTTGGGCGAACTCCCATGCACCCTCCAGGAAAATTGTGATGTCAAATGCAAAATCAACTGACAGAGAATACTACTACTACTTTATTTATAAAGCACTTTAAAACAACAGTAGCTGCGACAAAGTGCTGTACAGACCAAAATAAATAAACGTGCAAAATATGGAAAAGACAACAGAAACAATAAAACACAATAACAGAAGTAAGAGCAAAAGTCTCAACATGTGTTAAAAGCCAAAGAATAAAAATGTGTCTTGAGATGAGTTTTAAAAGTGGACAATAAAGGGGCACTTCTAATATGTAATGGCAAATCGTTCCATAGTTTGGGAGCAGCAACAATAAAAGCTCTGTCTCCTCTAAGCTTTAGTTTAGACCTCGGTACCTGCAGGAGCAGCTGATCAGCTGACCTGAGGCAACGAGCGGGAGAATATGGGTGAAGCAGCTCAGAGAGGTAAGATGGAGCAAGACCATGTAAACTTTTAAAAACAAATAAAATAATCTTAAAATGAACCCTAAAATGCACATGCAACCAGTGGAGAGAAGCCAGGATAGGGGTGATGTTCTCCCTCTTCCCGACTCCGGTTAAAAGCCGAACAGAGGCGATCTGGACCAACTGGAGACGCCTGAGGGAAGACTGGCTAACTCCAAAGTAAAGAGCGTTACAGTAATTGAGCCGAGTTGTAATGAAGGCATGAATTACTGTTTCAAAATCTTGTCTTAAAAGAATTTGCTTAATCTTTAGAATAGAAGCTACAATGCAAGATGATGCACGCATCAACTCGTCTGGAGAGAAATTTTGGGCCAACATGTGTTTGACTGAACACATGTTGTGGAAAGTTTGAGTTTAGTCTGGTTTGATTATGGCTCTGGAGAGACTCAGGCATTTCTGAAATTCCAAAGCTTTAGATCAGCCTGACAAGAGTAACTGTTTGAAATAAATCTCTCAAATAACTTTTCATGAGAAAGCCGAAAACCAAAAGCATTTGATTTCAAGTTCGCTCTCTGATGTGCAACTCAAAGTGATTCAATGTGAAAGACTCTCTGAATTAACTTCAGAGAAATTCTCAAGTAAACAATAATAGGAAACAATATTTAATCACATGCATTTGCTTGTATTCATGCCTGCACATCAGAAGAACTGCACTCTCTGTAGTGATGGGTGATGTGGACTTCAAATGTGGATCATTTTAATTGACACAGCGCTTCATCTTCAAACTATTGTTGACAATCCGCAACTCATGAGCATAATAATTACATAAATAACACATATGAAAGACCCGTGTGAGCTTGTAGAGTCTGAAACAGCATTATCAGAGAGTACACAGCTCACTGTGATCAGAGTCTCTCCAGACTCAAACTGTTTGATGAAGATGCAAGGGCGAGATTACAGCACAAAAGTTTCAGTCCGCCTGCAGCTCTCAGCTGTAAATATAAACATATATATTTATATTTTACAGCACTAATTAACCAGGCAATCAGTTTTACTATGACAGCTTTGGAAAAGGGTTGTATCACAAGTTTGCCACTCCCAAGAGACTTCAGTGCCACCATCAAACCACTGACAGAGCTCAAGTTGTCACTTTGGTACTTAGATCCCAGATCTGTTTCTTTTTTCCTCCAAAATAAAAAACAGAACATTCAGAAACTGAGAGGAACCAGCCCTGGAGAGTTCAAATAAAGGACTGATCTGTCACAGAAGTGTGTGTGTGTGTGTGTGTGTGTGTGTGTGTGTGTGTGTGTGTGTGTGTGTGTGTGTGTGTGTGTGTGTGTGTGTGTGTGTGTGTGTACTTACCGCCCCACTTTTCTGCCAAAAAAGGATGTGTTAAGAACGTAAGAGTTGGGTGTGTCCTGTGGTATTTATGATAGTAGAAAACACCCCTCCACTCTTTAGATCAATTTCTGGCAAATTGTTGTTTCTCTTATGTCTCTGTAAGCAGAAAGAAAGCAACCAAAGAAGGCAAGCAGACCAACAAGTTCTCTGGATGATGATGCTAGATTACCAGCCAACTCATACACTTAAAGGGATAGTTCGGAGTAGATTCACCCTAGGGTCATTTGAACCGTGACATCCAGCCAAGTAGCCCACCCAAAGTTTTTTCGATCGAAATTGAGCAAGGCTGCTCAATTTCTCCATTGATAAAATAAATTCACAACTCTACAACATAAAAGTTCATAAAAAATCATGTAGAATATAGCATATACTTTGTTGTCTACAGTAGTAGATCAACCTTTATCTTACTTTGAAGCTCCCAGATCAAGGAAGTGACGCCGACGCAGCTTTAGCAGCAGAGAAGCTATTAGGCTTGTGTTGATAATAATAAACTCCTGGACTATGTACAAACTTCCAAATGCATTGTTTTGTGAGTAAAGACCATATTTGTACTACTGTAGAAGTTTGGTGTCATGGCATGTGATTTTAGTGTGGTAATTTTGGAGATACTGCCAGGTTCCATTGGCGCTTGTACTAAGCTATTCGGGATAACTCAGCTGATGTTCAGCCAATATCGGAAAAACTTCGGGTGGGCTACTTGGCTGGATGTCACGGTTCAAATGTCCCCAGGGTGAATCTACTCCGAACTATCACTTTAACTCCCTTAAGTCTCTGAAATTTAGGTTCAAACCCAATAAGCTCCATCTTACTGACATGTTTGGGCTGCAGTGTCCATGGAGTAATGCTCAGAGGAGTGAGCAGTGCTCTGGCCGGGGGGCTGAAAGAGAGATGGGACATGACAAAAAATGATGGCATGTGAAGCCACTAAAGCAGCCAAACAGAAGAACAGAATATGAAAGAATATGTGCTGACGAAAAACGTTATGTAAGGCAGAAAATACATCTGCCAGCCGAACTGAAATAATTATTTTCTGTGGCCTTGATGTACTGCAATGACACATACACAAATGAGCCAAAGAGACATCTTATTTGAGCTTTAAAGGTTCAAAGAGTTCAAGATGCAGCTTAATTTCTATGCAGAACACATTTCCTTTGAGCCTCCCTAGGAATTTATAGTACATATGTGGTCTTCTGATCATTTGAACACAAGAGGAAAAAAAGTGTCTGAGGCTGCACATGGAAACAAGTAAGCATGGTAGAAATAAAGAAAAAAAAAACACTCGTTGAGTAATTGATTTGTATCTATTTTGTGTCTCATCCCCTTCCTTGTCTGTCTCTGCTTCCCTCCAAGATTGCTTACTCAAAGCACCTGTGTTGCTTGTTGCCTCTGAACATTTATCAGCCCTGGTCTGTGCCTCAGTCGCTGCCAGTTCATCATGCGTTAGTGGAACTGAGCAGGATTTGCCTTGTCTTGTGCTCAGTGATGATTAGCATTCTTGTTGTAACCTTTTTTATCATCCCCTTTCAGGACAAGTCCACTGTATCTTTAGCAGTCGGATTGTCCTGCAGCTATACTTACCTGGGAGTTTATGTCACAACCTATCTTAATTACCACTGGGTGAGTGGCAGGTTACTCCCCAGTCAGTCAGTCCATCTCAGGGCCAACACAACCATGACCAACGACTACACACGCTGACTCTCGCTGTATATAATTAGGACAGGGCATTGTTCGCAGTTGCTCTTTCACACATGTAATTCATAACAAAAGACTTGGCATTAATTCCACATTCTCACTACTGGATATACACCGGAATTGCACCTATGGTAGTGCAGACATGATGCAAAAAATATGTTTTTTTTGTTAACAGCTCTTTGTGGATGGCAAACAAGGCTCCCTTTTTCTCTGTATTAATGGTTGCATTGATATCAATATCATATGTATAATGACACATCTGCAATAAAGCAATATACAGATAAGCAGGAAAGAGTGCAAATCAAGTATCACAATGCACAGTACATGCACTCAATTGGACATTATATGCATTCTTTACTAGGGGGCTGGTTTGAAAAGTCCAGAACAACCCATCTTGATCTTTGCGTTTTCACATTCACTTAATCTCTTAAGATTTTCAGGGATTCGATGCCTTTTAGGAAACTACTACAAGATCCCTGAAGCACAGTCCCATTTAAAGTACAGAAAGCCCAGAAGTCCCCACGCAGTTAACCATCTGCACCAGTGTGAAACTACAACATTTCTTGCAGAGACTTGCATAAAAAATTGTTTTAAAAATGTTTAAACATGAAATATGTAAACAATATACACTGTCTAATTATAATATTGTTTTCAATAAAGTCAACATCTTAAAGTATTTTTGCATTAATTATTCGGGCTGCATTTGCAACCCTAAACAGAACTTTTGTTTTAAATCCGTTTACATTTTGGAACCTAAAACATCTTGTTAAGTCAAAGCATTAAAACAATTAAAACTTGATTATGGTTGATCGTGGTTATTACATTATTTTAAAACGTCTACAACATGTTAGCATTTTCTCTGTCCCTTCTTGTATAGCACATGGATGACCAGAGGACAAGTGATGAGTCAGTATGTCCATCTTGGGAGAAGAAGTAGAGGTGATCAAAAGTGAAAACCTCCCATCTTGTGTGTGAATTATTGCCACAATAAAAAGACTGATGATAAAAATGATAACTGGAGCTTTGATAAGATCTTTGAGACAATAGAGCTTTTTACAAATATCAAAAAATAAAACATCCTTATGGTTGTCTTTTTCTTTTGATGTACAGTTTGAATCAAGGTCCTTGTCGTTTTATTACAAAATGTTAGACAGATACACTTTAACTGAGACACATTTCCCAAGCAAACATGGATTTTATTGAGCTGTGTAATAAAATCAATCCACTCGTCCCAGTCAGAGGCATCCTTGGAACTTGGCTCTCATTTTTGTTGCACGTGAACTTGCAGAGATTGCTCTCATTCTGAATGCTTCTGTGAAGCGAACTGCTGCCAAGGCCAAACACAGGGAACAGTAATTTGTTTTGCATTTGCGTCATTGTTTTGAAACCATTAAAAAAGGAAACAAAAGTCTAAGAAAGCAGATTTAAGCTCATTTGATAAATACTCATTAGTGGTTAAGCTGTGTCTATTTTCATCCTGACACCATTTGTCTCCCCCTCTACGATCTCTGGCACATTTTCCTCTCTGGCAAAAGGAAGACATTGTGATGCAACTGTGCAGGTTGCCGACAGATTTGCGAATGTGCTTCCTCTGTAGTGCCACTTTGGTCTTCCAAAGCTGAGTTGCATCTAAGCCTGAGGCTATAAACAATAATCCGGCAAGTGCTTTACAACAAGCAACGTTTATCGGAGGACACTATTGATGGACTTTCCTCTTTTGCATGGAAAAAGTGATTTAAGCCATAGCAGGTGCCTCAGAGCGTAAAGAGTTGAGACGCAAACCGTTGCTGCACAAAGAGCGCTGCTGTCCGGGCTTTGTCAACAGGATATCCACAGATGTGGAGCCAGACCAGATGGCATGTACATCTGAGACGGAGGGAGAAGCTGGAGACAGAGGGATAAAGACACACAGAGTTGGAGGGGGATAAGTACAACAGCCAGACACTGGCCTGCATTAAGTTATGTGAGCGTGGCCATGTGCGCCTGACATTTCGCCAGCCCCCGACTCTCCGTTGACTCCCTCTCTGTAGCTCCAAACATGCCTGCAGGCCACAGAGGACAATAACTGCCTTCTCTTTTAACCATCATCAAACGCAGAGATGAAAAAGGCCACATGATAGAGCGCCCGTCACAAGTGTAAAAACGCAAATACAGTGTATGAATATAGCTCTGTGGTGTGCTTTATTCTGAAGACCAGACTCAAAACAAATTGGCCTTGTTCAACCTCTCCCCCATCCAACCCCTCCACCCACCATCACCTCATTTCTGGAGTATAAATTGTCTGGAGAGAATGAAAGTTATGTGAAGAGAAGAAATGCATAAAATCAGTAAAAAAAAAAAAAAAAAAACTCCCCTCTTTGTGCCCTTAATGTCTTTTACATCTAAGTCCATGTTGTTGCATAACAATGAGACAAAGAGAATATGAGATAAAAGTATGAGAACAATTTGAATGACTTTGTCTGCCTGTGAAACAGCGAAGCAGCGATACAGAGAGAGACAAAGCAACAAGGATGAGTGTCACCCAATTAAAGGTTCAGCACAGCCCGTGGGAGAGCCAGAAATAAACTATTACCCGAATGCACTTAAAAAAGTCAGCACAGAGGGCTTTAATCTTTAAAAGTGATTAGATGCCCTGCATTCTCTCTGAATATTTCTAATAGGTCAACACTATTTTATGTATTTCAAACGGTGGAAAATCATCTGGTTACGTAAAATTTAAATGTATCCCCCAAGATGTCATTTAACATCCTGATTTGCCAGTTCACAGCTAATATGACTCTCTTTTTATTTGGCTCAGTTTTTATCAGTGTGTGCCATATGGTTCCTCCATGTCTGCTGTGCTTACAGTTAGAATAGCAAAGCATCAAGTAACAATGGAAAGGTGGTGTGGCAGTATAAAAGAATAAAAAGGTCCCATGTAGAAAAGATTATCACCTAAATTTGCTCTTCCAGTTGGCTTTAAAGTACCAATTCATGAATTAGATGTTTATGTGAACTATAGCTTCTGTCTAAAAGTGTTCTTTATAAGTCTTGCACTGTACTTCACATGCGTGTGTGCAGCAAATAAAATGCAAATTTATATTTGACAGTTTGTCATTCCCTGGGGAAAACAACTACTTTTTATGACTCATCTTACACTTGGTGGCAAATGCAAATTTTGTATCTAATTAAACCCTTTCTTGAAATTTGATTTCCATCCCTTATGACAAAAATAAATAATAAAAAAGTACACATAGAGATTATGTATTTAAGATGTCACTTCTTGGTTTGTGGACCATCAATTTGAAGCCTGCAGTTTGGGATTCTGGCAATAACCATCTTGGTTTTTGGAAACCACACATCACCAGCCGACCCATTCTCAATCCCACTTCGTCCCATTTGGTCAGGATCCTTCAGTGACCGTATTCACATACTAGTTACAAAAATCTAATCATCGTGTTAGTCCAACCAAATTCAAATTTTTAAAATGCATGTCATTCCGACTGATAGTTGAGTTTCTCAAAACTGTAGTAACACACCCAGATAAAGCAGATGGGCACCAAAGCTCCATATTTTATCAGTTATTTTTTTTCAAAACCAGTTACAACAGCCAACTTTCCAATAAAGTTGTTCAGTCACTGAGCTTTCAGGTTTTTTTTGTTTTTTTTTCTTGGTCAGACGGACATGTGAGAAATTATGATTGAAAAACAACCCATTAAGACTACATGCCAACTCATGGTTGCTTAAGGTGTTGCAAGACCATCACTCTGTCTTAAATGAATTCACAATCATCTAAACGATATCAGCATCAGACATACTTTTACTCTGGATATATATACATATAATAGGACTAGGAAAATTGTCTCTAACCATAGCTTGACTCAACTGTGTATGTAACCGCATTGAGTGTCATTTTACAGCGTGCAAGGCAGTCTGACAGCTGATAGCCGAAATCCTGAAAAAAGTCTGAAAGAAGAATTCAGTCTCACAGCAAAATATGAAACTATAGGGGAAAAAACATGATCTATTGCTTTGTGTTCACAATTTTCATGGTTTTTTCAACCTAGCGGACATGAACATTTACATTAAATACACATGAAATGTATTCTTTTAAGTGGCATTGTGTGAAGTACTTATAAAGCGATCAGTCCTCAAACTTTGGAGATTCAGGGAAAAACTCTGATGGGGAAGCTTAAAGGGACACTATGTGATATATTAAGTCATTTATTAGCTCAAATCAACATATTCATTCATAAATTAGTCCTCATTGGTGTAAAATTATCTCTCTCAAAAATCTCAATTATTCTCCTGAGTGAAGAATAACTTGTCTGTATCTACATAGAGCGGGCAAGCTCTATGGAGGCCGCCATGTCCTTCCGGTCTATGAAAAACGACGAAGTGCCGAGAGGGACATAAAGCACTTCGAATCGCGTTTTCCCCATTTTGACGTCACGTTTGCACGCAGGTAAAAACAGAGCCAGTCTACGCCATTAGACATTCTCTGGTATAAACCAGCCTGAACGGCCTGCACTTTTGTTCGCAATGGAAGACCATAGTTATGCCACGCCACAGGAGAAGGGATCCTCGTCGCCAAAAAAGCGAAAAAGAGAATTGAAAAGGCAACGTGAGCTTCTTGAATCTTGACACATACCGCCTGCCGTAGTTCAGCGCACATTTGAAAAAGCGAGGCGCCAGAGAGCAAATTCATTCGACTTTGCAAAATAAAATTGCACCACTAGATGGGGGAAGAAATTACATAGTGTCCCTTTAAATAACAGCGACTTAGCTGTCCGCGAAGCTAACAGCCACAGAAGGGCTAATTTCAGTGACCATTTGAAACTACTTAAACCTCAAAAATGTCATAGCGGTTTGAGCGAACACTAAACATGTATGAATGAACAGGCGGAGTGATGATGAAGTAGATGGGTCCCCACAGCTGGCATCGGAAGATCTGCAGATGAGATTGCAAGAAGACTGACAGCCTTTGAGCTCCACAGGATTTCATTCCAATTTCAAATTTGGGTAAATCCTGCAATTCAGTGCAAGTGACAGTGTTGTCTAAATAAAGAAATATGAAGCATGATGCCAGAGAGACAGCGGCAGACATCTCAGACAAATAAATTGAAGGCTGACAGAAAAACGAAGACCAAGCACGCACACTATATTTAATGGTGCTGTTAATGTGACTGGCCTTCTCTGCACTTTGAACAGAATTCTATTGAAAGGAAGATCCATTAAACATGGAATTTCAGTTCAATTTGTCTTCAAAAGGGGTAAAAGAGCTCATTATGTGGCTCTGCTCTTTCTTGACTATTAGAAGAAGACGTTAGTCATGCCTGCTTATCTCACAACCTTATGAGCACAGGATTAAAAGATCAAAGGCTGACTTAGGTTCAGTATTATAGAAAATGTAAGCTCCTTTTTCAGATGTGCTTTGGACTGTGCCTTTTATCTACTCTAAATGCTCAAATCAAAATATTGAAAATTCATATTCATTTCCTCAACTGTCCAATGCAAAATTTGTGTCCACACCTCTCATATCAAGGGATGTAAGTGAGAAGGCTACTGATCTATTTCAAAGTGGACTCAGTAAGACCTTCAAGTCTATTCTCTGTTGACTACACGGGCTTCAAGACGGACAGAAAAAAAAAGACAGGGCTAAGTTTCAAGAGAACTTTCAAGTTTACTAAGCTGAGAACAGAGGCGTGCTGCTCGCCAGGGCTGGACAGCGATTTCTGACTTCTTGAAAATATTCTGTAATCTCTCAATTACACACTTTGAGGTTTAGGGGTTGGAGAGTGATGCAAATGCAACGGATCACAACAGCCAAAGTTGAAAACTTTCTGTTCCCAGTATTTGTGCACCAGTCTAACGAGGATGTTCATTTCTGGCTCAAACTTCAGAGTGCAAAAACTGCTTTGCTGTCTGATCGCCGCACACTCATTATTCCCAGAGGAGAGCGTGCTCATCAACAAGGGACTCTAACTTGTAGCTGACAATATACTGAAGATAGTACCCACTGTAAACAGTCATCGTTCGTTATTCAGATTTAAAATGTCATTGCTTTTAAATCAAGTGAAAAGATATAAGACATTTTCTGGTTTCCAGTGTAGCTTGTTCTGTATCAGAATGTTTAATGAGACTGTATGTGACTATTTCCCCCATAGCTTTAAACAAAACACAACATCAAGGCACAAGTTTGAAATCATGTCACTTAATTCGAGAAACTACATGTGAATAAATCATTATCCTTGTACTCTCTTTTCTCTGACAAAACAAAAATGACATTTTTATGTCTGCCAGAGGTCAACTCTACTGGAAGTAGTTCTGCTCATTCTGATTTAAAAATCTCAAATTATTTAGTATCCTGGACATCAAGCAGTGTCCAAACAATGCTCCGCTGATGCACCCGCTTGGGGTGCTAATTGCATGCCAGGCTCCACCCACACAGTGCTTTTAGATGGCTTTTTGGCTGGATTTGGTTTGTTTGGTGAGTCACTGATTTCCTTCAAAACAGGTCAAGCAGGACCGCAACAGCAAAGTAAACATCTGTACACCAGGCTGTTAGTCAGCGCCGTTCAATTAGAGAACTTACCTTTTTTTTCAAATTACTAGAAAAAAACAGTTATTGTGTTAGTCTGACAAAAACTTTTAAAATTAATGTGAACATGCTAGTCCAACTGAAATTGAGCTTCTCAAAACCAGATTAATGCACCCAGATAACGCAATTGGGTGTCAAATCATTCCTGGATGTGTATGCTTAGACTCAACTAGACTCAAATGGGCCTTGGGCTCCTCACATGCTCCAAAGCTCTATCTTTTTGCATTTCTTTGTAAAAACAGTAGGGAATAAGTGTATTTCGATTCAACTAAATTACCAATTCAGCTGCTCTCGTTCACACATTTCTCTGTTTCCTTTGTCAGAATGCATTTACATTTGGGGATTTTTGTTAAAGCTGCAGTCTGCAGGATTTGTTGTTGTCATACGTAAAGTCCTAATTTTTGGCATTTTAAGAGTTTACATGATCTGTCAGAACGCTTGAAGTTGAAAACGGTGACCTCCGTAGTCGCAAAATGCAAGAAATGCTTATTTTTTAACCGAAAAATAAAAAGTTATTCAACTTCCTGTCCCGCCCCATCAAAACACATGAGAACTCGTGCACGTCTACGTGCACGCCAGATTCGCGTACACGGCTCCTCATTCATCAACTCACCTGTCATTTGCGATCATGGAAGACACAGTAAGTAGACTAGCCCGTAATGAAGTTCAATAGTCTAGATAAATAAGCGTGGGGACGAGCCTACCTTGTATGGCGCGTGCACAATCGGTGATTGACAGGCAGCAGAGCCCAGCTCGTAAACCTGATTGGTTACCTTTTACCGGTCCGGTCTGCAATTTTGTAAACAAACCTGCTGGCTTTGGAGGGACGTAGCGGGACATATAGGGGACCTAGAGAACTCATTTTTTTTTGTATTGGGGTATTTAATGTACTACTTTCAGAATCCCCAGACAGTTCCAGGCATTATGCTTGAAAAAGAGTTGCAGACTGCAGCTTTAATCTCTGTATGATACATGGCAAGTACAAATAAATCAGTGGTTTCTTAAAGCACTCTTGCATCTGACTCATCTTGTGTGAACATATTTTACAGTAAACTTTGGAATGAGAACAATCTTTTCTTTTTAGAGCTGTGGAGCTGAAACCAAAACTGGACTTTTATTGTTGATGATTTAGATAACTTGAAAATTATGTACCATTAAGCCCTATTACGACTGTTCTGAAACCATTAAATGTTCTGGGATCAAAATAAAACATACACAGAGATGCAACATTTCTTGCCAGCAAATGCTTTTTTAACAGTGTGAAATTATTCTGGGTTTGGCCTTAATTTCTTGGAACTGGTTAATGGCCAGAAGTCTTAAGATTCATGCAGTTACAGCCTGCCCTCCTGCCCTTTTTGTCATAGTGATGTGGGAGAGAAATGTTCTCTCTTCTTTGGTCAAAGACAGAAATATCTGGACCCATCAAGACAAGAAGCAGAGCAAAACACTTCAGCAATTATTTCGATCCCTCCAGTGCCTCACATCTGGTCTCTTTGTAGAAAGCAGACATGCCAACAAAAGTCTGCAAACCAGAAGTTCAGAGAGAAAAGGCCTCGTGGACTTTATTACATCAAATGTTCATTTCTGGAAAGTCATATACATTTATCAGTGCAAATTGTAGGGAATTGTTAAGAAAGGAAACGTCCATCCAGACCCGACTAAGGCTGGATGGACGGTTCTAAACTGAATGTAACTAACTCAACGTAACTGGACCGGAGACGAAACGTGCAGTGCAGCGGGCTCAGCAAGGCTGTCTGCTCAGGGACAGGCCTTTCCTGTAGGTTGAGTTGTGAGTGAGCATTGTAAAAGAGGAGAGACAGGCCTAGCTGGAGATCATTACAGCTTGCTAGTGTCCCTGCTGCCTAGGGCCTGCAGAGGGGCCTTTATTTGGGGAACCTCTCCTCTGATCCCACTAAGAAGGGAGCTGTATGTACGAGGGACAGGGGGCAGGGACAGAGGACCGTTGAGGGGGAGGATGCCGGAGGTCGTTGCCATTTACAGTGCAGCAAACTGCGGAGACGTCTCTGCAGATCTGCAGGTCTGACTTTCATCTGTCTCATCCCCAAGGCCATTAGGCAGTTTAGCTGGGAAACGGCTGCTGAAATATACATCTGTCTTGTCAGCACATTCCAGCTCTCCTCTGTCTGCGTGCTGCCGCTAGTCGATTCAATATTTAAATCATCAGTCTCCATAAGCGTTTGATGTCAGCTCCTAACGAGCTCTGTCTCTAACACTGACAGGCCTGTGGACGGAGCGGCTGTTTACTGTCAGGGATAGAAAATGCCTCCTTCCTTTCTATCGTCATGTGTCGATAAGATCCAATGAGACTACTTTGTTTGAGTAAGTGCATGAAGGCCTCGGAGCGATGTGTGCTTCAGCAAGTCTGTTTCATACTTCAGCAATTCTGATGACACTTTTGCCAATGCTGGATTTCTGTCAGAATCAAAGGCTTGATGTCGCATATATCAGTTGATGCATATCAGCAGGAAGCACTCCGATTATATCACAGAGCAAATATTCAGTTTATTCAAGGCGAGAGGGCCGGTGGCAGGGAATATTTCAGCTTTGCAGAGTGACATTTAGATTTATGTAATTTCATGCATTACATGTCACAGATATCTGCAGGAACAATTTAACAGCCTATTTTGATCATCTTAATTCAGTCAAACTTTAAAGTTTCTGCACTGAGGAGTTTGAATTACACAATTCCCAGCCTGTTTAAACAGTACAAAGTGTAAATTTACAATAACTCAAGTGTAATAAACCGACTGTAAACTATTTTTCCCGCATTGTTGAACTGTTTATGTTCTGTGTCACCTCATGAAGGTATGTGAATGAAGGATTGAAGAACCTTGTGGGTGTATGTGTGTGTTCGCATTTGGACATGCATGTAAATATTGTGCATGTTTTGTGTAGACTGTGCACGTATATGGAGAACTTAACACTGACATTCAACATGCTTCCCCACTGATCTGCTTTCTATTCTACAGCACCTTTGACCTTTGTCAAAATAAACTTTTAAAAAAGGTCCCTTTCATGTCAGTATGTTAACAGGAGGTTCTTTTGTCTACGCCGATATACATTACATATCTTCTTCATGAGCTCCTGTGCAGTATCATGTGCCATTTCACTTTTATCCAGACAGCAGCTGTCTATCGTGTTTCATGTGGTGATCCTCTTAATCTTAACTGCTGTACAGCATGAGCGCATACATCTTTTATCTAAGTGCTGCTGCCACCTGCAGTGTTGGTGTCATGTATAGATTTGTCAATATTTGTCAGGTGACACAGGGATTTATAGATGGGGCTGCTTTAACAATAATATTCAACAAAATATTGAATCAAAAAGACTGAAACTGGTTTAGACTTTCATGTTCCCCTCCAAATGAATTATAATGACCTTAAAGAGGATTTATCTTATCTTTATCGTGAGGTTATGAATCGTGCACTCAATGAAATTAAACATTTTTTAAAGTGTGGCCTCCCTCAGCTTGCAAAACAAAGTGTCGTGGTCCTTGTTCCTGTGACTCTCCTCCACATTTGAGTCACCCTATGAGAACCTTGTCACTTGTTAAACACCCCAGAATTTCATTTCTCCAGTTTTAGCTTCTCTTCATTGGCTCCCTGTTAAATTCAGAATAGAATTTAAGATTCTTCTCCTTACATATAAAGCTCTTAATGACCGAGCTCCATCATATCTTAAAGATCTCATTGTAAGATATTTTCCTAACAGAGCACTTCGTTCCCAAACTGCAGGTTTACTTGAGGTTCCCAGAGTTTCTAAAAGTAGAATGGGAGGCAGAGCCTTCAGTTATCAGGCCCCTCTCTTGTGGAATAAGCTGCCAGTAAATGTCCGGGAAGCAGACACCCTTTCCACTTTTAAGACCAGGCTTAAAACTTTCCTTTTTTATAAAGCTTATAGTTAGGTCTGTTGAATCTGATAGTGTGTCTGCTAGTGTGTCTTGTCCTGCCTCCACCTCTGGCACCCTCTATACTTTCATTACCCCCTACCCGAACCAGGGTTTGAATCCCATTCCCGCTTATCTTATCTCTTTTATTTCTCCCCCTACCCGAACCAGGGTTTGCATCCCCACCCCGCTGTGACTGGTGTGCAGTTGGTGAGAGGCTGAGGTAGCTTGTGGCTGTAAAAAGATGGTTGTTGCGGTGTGAGGAGCAGATCTATATAGGGAGTATAGGGAATTACTCACTGAGTCTGGTCCTTTATTTTATTATTTATTTTTTCGTTAGCACAAGTTTCTTGTGTTTACCTTGAATAGGGATGGCTCAGGTAATCCTGAAACATCCCATAGTTAAGCTGCTATAGGCCTAGACTGCTGGGGGGCCTCATCTGTCACACCTTTCCTCACTTTACTCTCTTTATGTATATGTGATATTATTGTGGTCATTAACTCGTGTTTCCCTGTTCCAACAGATATCCTTTGAATGGTGTTACAGTGCCGCTGCCGCAGCGGCCCTCCCCCCCCCTTTCTGTCTTCTCAAACCCCAGCTGGTCGAGGCGGATGGCCACCCTTCCTGAGTCTGGTTCTGCCAGAGGTTTCTTCCTGTTAAAAGGGAGTCGTTTCTCTCCACAGTCGCCTCAGGCGCGCTCAGGCCGGGAGATTGGACCGAAAAACAAAAAGTTTTCAGTGCAATCTGTTGGTTTTCTTAGCTAGGAAATTGTTTTTGAATTGGCTCTATATGAACGAATTGGATTATTTTATGAATTATGATTATTATTAATTAATTGAATTCCAATTGGCTTGAATTGGACTTACTATCTAAGTGCCTTGAGATGACATTTGTTGTATTTGGCGCTATATAAATAAAAAAAAAGAAAAAAGAAAAAAAAAGAAATGAATGATGTTGAATGAGCACCACAAAACTACAGTTTTTTTATAAGGGTTGCTGAGTCCATGCAGTCATTCTCCTCCTCAGAATTCTGTTTGTTATTAATGCAGTGAAAGAAAATGTAATGTTTCACTTTGTTAATTTGTTTCTCGCAGCTCCCAACATTCCTGTGTCAGTTCCCTCTCACCACTGTCATCGTTGCTCTTAGCTGCTTACAGAGCAGATTCATTACAACTTACATTCCTAAGGCAATAAAAAGAAAAATAATTCAAAAAGTTGGGATGGGAAATTTACAGATTGTCAAATGAACAACTCGCTGGAATGGCTGGAAATAAACATGATCAACCATTTGGTGATAAAATGGGCAAAATCAGCTTTCCAAGCTTATAATGATGAGGATGTGGTCTGTGTGCCTCTTCCATTGAAAACAAGTTTGTGAGAAGGCCTATATGCAGTTCATGCAGTAAACAATTGATACAGAGGCAGGTCACACAGTAGCGTAGGGAGGTCAGTAGTCCTGATAATAGGGGCAGACGAAGGGGGGAACAGAGGCTATAACTGGAGAATCAGTGATGGGATTTTTTTTGTGTTGTCATAACCACTAAAACTAATCTAACATCAAATTTCAAATTTTTTTTTTGAGAAATGATTATCATCCTGAAAATATACCATTACCCTGTTTCCTAAAACCCTCCCAAGTCTCAAATCCATGATTTGCATGCTAACCTTTTAAGTATCCTCCTCACATCTGACTGCTGCACCATTGCATCCTCCTCTGGGCCCAAAAAGAAAAAGGAAATGGTCCCCAAAGGAGAGCAACGTCACGCCCCTCAGCAGGGTCTCTGCCTCTCTGTGGGCCTCCCCTGGGCAAAAGAGAAGATTAAAACAAACAGGACTTTAATCAGTGGGCCCCTCTTCTCTCTGCTCAGCTGCCGACAGAAGGAGCCCACTCCAGGAAGGCTGCCTCAAATCAAAGCTTCCTGCTCGCCACTTGCTGCTTCGCCGATCCGTATCACAACAACAAAACCAGCAGAAACAATTATTTATTCCTTTTGATGTGGGTTTTGAAGTTACCCCACCTCTTCCACTATGCTACCCCCCACCCTCCTTCCTACACCCCTCCTCTTCCTCGCCCAGCCCCTCCAGCTCTCTGAATCTTTTAGTCCCAAGGAAACAGGGTCATGCCAGCTTCATTGGAAAAGAGGCTGCTTTGAAGGAGCTGCAGCTCCAGAATTAACGTTTCCCTTTTATTTTAAACCAAGGAAAGTGTGTCATTATTTTAGAAAAAGTTCTTAACTTTTCTCAACTTGCTGCTCTGTTTGTCTCACTGCCACCCAGCTGAGTGTGTCTGGGTGTGAATGTTACTTTCACCATGTAATGCTCTACACTATGCCTAAGATTTCACTGAATTGCCGCAGTTGTGTGTTATAATGTGATTGTTCACCGATATTTCAGCAATTATTTTTGCAAACGAAATCCACAGCATGTAATATGACTTTGTAGTTTCCTACATACCTTATACATACAATTTAGCAGTTGTAATCATAATGATTTAAATATGAAAGCGCGTATATGTGAATTGCTTGCAGTAAAGATACTATATTCACTGGTTGCTGGCAAATAAAAAAGGTTTACCGTCACGCCACTTCACGGAATCTCTACTAGCTTTGTGTGCATTTGTGTGTATTTTTTGAGTGAATGGGTGTAGTGATTGGACAAAGAACAAGGTGATTGTAACCGATGTGCTGCTGTTCTTGCCATTGATCCCTGTTAGCCTTTTCTTAGATTTAAAGCATACCAGTCAAAAACCATCTCTGAACAGCACTGAAATGTCTGAGAACTGATTTTTAGCTCAATACACCACAACATCTGCTAAAGTTGTTGCATACAGCTGTGGCCTCATCAAAAGGCTTGGCAGAGAGAGAGTTCCTCAAACATGCAGATGGTAATCACGTTTTTATCATTTGCTGAAAGTTGTGATCTTCTAAACTCATTTAATGGGTGGCGGGGTTGAGGTGGGCATGTAATTCTGCCTCATAAGTCTACCAAGCTGATTCTGACAGGTCTCATGCTATGTGTTCTGAAAAACATTGGGGCAGTTGTGTTTTTTATTTTATTTTAGCTCAATAGTGTCATTTTGGATGCTCGTCCATGTGGCTTATTTTTCATGGTTTGATGGTTCTGTTTTCACATTTTCACCACTCTTTAATGAGTAGAGAGATTCCTGGTGTATAAATGGTGAAAATGGCCTTGAGCTCCACAATGACTGGACTACACTGACCCGTGACATAGTCTTAAATTATCCTGTTAGTGACAGGACTTCTTGCATTTGTTTTAGTCTTGCCCTTCTTTCTGCATCTCCAAAATAGTCTATTGTTAGTCAAATAATGCACTGAAAATAACAAGAACTTTCAACATGTTCTCCTACATTAATATTGTTCATCTGTAAGCTGAATAGTGAAGACTTTACCAAACTCACATGCAGCGAGTGCAGTAATGGTGATAATGTGCAGATCAGGATGCTCCTAGCATGGCTCTTCTGGACAGAGATCTCTAATGTTGGTATTGGGATTTATTTGAGCCACTCTCACACTTTCTCACACTCTCACGACCACCACGGGTACTACTGTTGCCTTTACATCTTTTCAATGTCCTCTTTTAGACCTTAGGATCTTTCAAGCTTCTGGTGTCGCTTCTTTGTGATATTGCTGTCACTTGGGACTGCTACATCTCTGTCTCAGTCAGAACGCTTACAAGTACGTCCAGAGTTGGAAAAAGCGGGCACGGAAAACAAATGGATGGATGGATGGATTAGCCTTCTGACAAAAGAAAGAAAAATATGGGAATGAGTGCAGCTTTATTGGGAATTCGGCTGTGTTTATATATGCTTGCGTTTTTCATTTGGGTGGAAAAATTTGAATGAATCGCAATTAACTACATTAAGTCATGTAAATAAATGCAGTTAAAAAGTGTAATCGCTTAACAGGCAGTTATTTAATTTGCTGTATTTAACACATCCTGAAAATAATTCAGTCATACAGATTAAATCACAATAATGGTAACATGCACAAATAATTTTCATGACTCATCTAGACAAACCCTCAAATGTTAAAGATGTGACACATAACACACATTCAGTGCAAATTTGAAATAATTTCCAAGTAGCAGGATTTGATATACTGCAAAATGCTTAATAAAACATATTCCAATTATAAACTCACAGCCTTGTAGTAACTGCAAAGCTGAACTTTAAAAAAAAATTATAAACAGTCTTAGGGAAAGGTTTGCCATGGAAATTAGGTCCCTGAATAGTGGTGCTGAGCTTGTTAAGCATTTCATTTTCTGTTTTACAAGTGTCTTTAATTTGGCTTTTTGTCTGCCCCCTTTTTTTTTTTTTTTCAAATTGGCCTTTAATTAACTCGAGCCAATTACACAACTCTTGAATGACTTCTGAATCCCCAAGCTGGGTGTGGGGAGGTGGAGAGAAGCCTGGCAGAGCTAAAAGCGAAACAGCAGCTGACACCCAGACATTTTATGCTGCTCTCACACGAACCCAGAGTTTTATGGACACATATCTCATCTGCAGATGTTGGAGCTGGTACTAGCACTCGTGGTGGGTTAAGTTGGGGATATAGGAGCTTAACTCATCGTTCCTTTAATCAGTCTTTTTATCTTTTTTTTCATATTTTGTATCACATATTATAAGTAGGACAATATATCAGTCACAAGTGTGGAACGCTGTATATGTCTCACACTCAATGGTCATAGGAGCAACTTGATTCAGAAATTGTGGTTTGGACAGGAGGCTGGGTTGATGGATGGCTTTTGGCTATCTTTTTTTGTGAGGTAGTGTTTACTGTAGTATTTACTTTAGTCTTGCTAATATAACTTAAGTTGTTGGAAATATTCGGATGTGCTGTTTGGTTCAGCTCAAAAAAGACTGTTTAACTGACATATTTCATTAAAGACTTCAATCTTCAGCTGAATAACTCTTTTCAATAACTCTGAATAAAATTTTCCATCGTTGTTTATGGCTCAAGAACATGAGCAATTCACAAGGGTTTGCCCAGCTTGGTAAATCTGCTCTGTGCCTGTCATGTGGCCATCACTTGATATCCTTGTCAAAAACAGCCAAATTCTTAAATTGGCAAATTTTTAGATCTTTTAACACAAAAGCTTCAGGAACTAATTGTTGGCTTGCTGCCAAAATATATATCCCACCCCTCAACAGACTGGACTGGACTGAATCATCTTTAATGTCCCTTGTGGACAGTTTGGATCACCACAGTAGTCGGAAAAATACACACAAGGGACATTAAATTTAAATTTTAAGTCACATAAAACACGACATGATAAGTAGAGATGTAAATACACACACACAATATGAAAGAACTGGTATATTGCTACTGTTGAAATACATAAAATTGTCTGCGTGATCAGAGGTTAAAAAAATAATGTTCACAAAGTGCAGCAGCTAATACATTATTTAAAGTCTGTTTGAATGTAATATTTTAAGAATGAATATTCGTTTTTTTTTTCTTTTTTGTCCACTCAGTTAGATGTTTGGAGGTTTATGGACGTCTTTAAATTTGTACAAATTAAGTAAAACCCTTCAACTCAAATTCTTCTTTTAAAATATTTTTAAACCTAAAAAAGTAACATCGACTGACGGCAATGATTGGAATAGATGTGCACACATAAAAAAGAGATTTGACGCCACTTAGATGTGAGCAGCAGCAGCAGCAACTCAATCATTTCGTTTTAAGAGGATTCAGCACTGGCAGGCGAGTTTAATCCATATCAGAGTTAGGATTAAGTTCATTGCAACAGACGTCACGTCACGAAAAAACTCCTGAATGGGTGTAGATACGGGTGTAGATATAGGGTCTCATACAAGAATTTTGATATTGGCCCAATGAGTACTTCATTATGCAATTATACCATTTATAGTAATTGATCATTTATTATAGTAATTTCTAGTATGCTATTTGTGTGACATTGCATTTATGTGCTTTAGACCTGGCCTGGCCTGGTATCGTAATACGGATGAATAACATGGTCTGTGTGTATAACCTTAAAATAAGAGCCATCACCAGCTTTGGCAGGCCTACACAGTCCAGTGGTTTGTCAGCCATAACAGGCAAATGTGTTGAAATAAAGAGTGGCTTCATTACCCTGACAGCAGCTAACAAATCCCAAGGCTCTGAAAGTAAATGAGGATCTGCTCATTATGACTGTGATCCAGGCTCGCTCTGCTGAACCTGTCCAAGTTTAACGGTGATCCGTGCACTTACTGATCTCTGTAAATTTGCTGGTGCCTCCAGTGACCAGCCAGCTGTACATTTTACCCATCACAGCATGAAGCAAGTGGAACATTTAGAGTCAGGCTTTTTTTTTTCATCTATAACGGCTGCCATTGTATGGCCAGTGCTTTTGT
Source organism: Odontesthes bonariensis (assembly GCF_027942865.1). Classification (NCBI taxonomy): domain Eukaryota; kingdom Metazoa; phylum Chordata; class Actinopteri; order Atheriniformes; family Atherinopsidae; genus Odontesthes; species Odontesthes bonariensis. The sequence goes on from NC_134506.1 coordinate 33,826,322, forward strand.
TTTTTTCCCACTCAGAGAGTTTGCCCTGCACATTATAGGATAGGCCATGTTGTGTTTTAGATAAATGGTGCTTATAGTTGGGGATATGACAGCTTGATGTCAACCCAGTGATTCCTATACAGTTGACGGGCAAATTATGCTTTTGATATTAGTGTTGACAGATGTTAGTGTTGACTTGATGGAGATTTGGACATCTTGTGTGCTGAGATGGCACCAAAAAGCAATAATTGATACGCATCAAAGAGGGGTTGAGGCGATCTTTCGTGGGCGATAAAAGAATGTAGCGAAGTGTGACAGAGCCTGACAGGCAGGTCTGACTGCCATATCAAAGCCATCAAAAACACAAGCAACTTGTGACAATTTCCAGCATGAAAACAACAAACTTCATCATTTCTCCAGCATCACTAACTTTACCCCATACTCAGCCCTGACCATTTAGTCTGAATCCAGTCACACTCAGTATTTTTGTGGAGGGCTTTGAAAATAGCTCTTTAGTCTTGTGTTGCTGTTTTTCTGGGAACAAAAAAGGACTGACGAGACCATTTATCTGTAGATTCTTAAAAAGAAAAGCTAAGAAAAAAGGCAAGCAACCTGATGTTTTCTATCTCTTTTTTTTTTTTTTTCATGAGACGCCGTCTGTGCCTGCGATCCCTTTATCTGCCTTTCATTAGCGCCTCGCTTGCCCTCTTAGTAGGCTGGGTGTCTGGGAGACAGTCACTTTCTCCCAGCCTGTGATGTTTCTGCAGATTACAGAGGGCCTTTGAAGCCACTGCTCTCCTCATTGCCAGGGCCTCAGACAGGCCCATGCCATCTGTCAGATTGACGGCAAAGTAGCGGAATGGGGCTGAGACACCCTCTGTTGATCCGGACTTTTGTCTTTCATGTGTCACATTTGGATTTCGCACAGCAGCCACACCTTTGTAATCTGCTGCTGAGACCCGCCTGAAAGACTGGCCACCGTGGCATACAAGCGCACACACCCACAGGCAGGAGAGACTAATGGTCCTCCATAATTACTCTTACCTGTAGGCATCAGTCACCAAATGGGACAATTACTGCCAACCCGTCACACTGCTGTTTCGTCCCATTTTGCCATGGCCCAGGAAATCGCTGTCATGTGGGTCTTTTTATGTCTCACCACTGGGAAAAGTTTGATGATGCACGTGTTTAGGATATCATTTCAGCGAACAACCGACTACCCTTCTGTCTATGTCGCTCTAGCACAAAAAACGTGACCTGGACTTAACCCTCAAATTTATATTTCAACAGTCAGTCCATGAATTTAGACAGAGGTAGACAAAATACCAGGTCTAGCTTGGAAGCTAATTAAGATTCTCAAAAATACTGTTTATGGCATCTACCCAGAAATGCAATAAAAGAGGGGGCAGGACTTGATAGCCAGAAAAAGTTACTTCAAAGCACTATTTGGTCAGGACTGGACTCAATCTTGGTTCTTCCACATGGTAGTTTTGTGTGTAACAACCTCCTCCAACCCCTAAATGTGGACTGATTTAGCTTGTTAGATATGGAGCGACAGTTTAAGGAAATGTGGTGACACCTGTGTAGTTATGTTCATGTCCAGCTGCACAAAAAGAGAGGAAGAAAAAGTGAAAATCGTGTATGAGGACATGATTCTGATGCTAATAGGGAGGGGGTTGTCTAGAAATAAACACCCAGTACCAGATTTGACCACGATGATGGAGTCAGAAAGGGAAATTGGAAGGAAGAATATTGATTTACAACACAAAAGCAAAACAAGACAAATCTCAACTCCGAATGAATTTGTTGTGAACAGTTGTGAAAGACAGGAGGAGTCACAAAATCAATGGTAATGGGGAATGTTGGACCGGCGGTAATGGTCAGAAATTAAGTGTTGATGGAAGTGGGGGAGAGGGTTTCACAAGTTTCGAGAAATCACTCAGTGGGGTTACATGGCACTGAAAGGATCGGATAATTGGCTAAATTACAATAAGACTGAGTTATTAAATTTATGTAGACACCTTATTCTGACAAGAAATTGGATCGGATCGGTTTACTCGCGATCGGATTAAGACCCCGAGATAACTCGGTTGAAAGTCAAATTAATTTGCAGACGGGTGAAGCACGTGGTGAATTAGACTTTGCGTTCTGCGCATGCTCGAGATTTTTTCCTGTGGTCTTGAACCAGAAGTCGGAAGAGACGATATTACCGTTGTTGTCGCCATCAGAAACAGACAACGTGATGGAGAATGCGCCGTTGTGCATCGCATTTGTGCAATAAGCAGCTCATCACAAACAAAATGTAGAGGGACGTACCTTCATCTTGCTCTTCATTCGCCATTTTCTCGAATCCCAGAGTTTGATTCGATTCATTCACCGCCATATATCCAAGGATAATTACCCTTGCTCAACTCATTCTTATTTAGTAATTTAGCCAATTACCGATCCTTTCAGTGCCATGTAACCGCACTGACTATCACAAGAGAATTCAGGCTCATTGCCTCAGGTTTGCCAACCACAAGGGATTAAGCAAAAGCAATTCAGACATGAAAGACGCTAAAGTAACAGAGGAATTAAAAAGCAAAGACAAAATGATACAAATAAGTCAATTCAAGAAGACTGAAAAATAATTTCACATTTACCCATTCTTTTATTCATCCCCCACACTCCTATCATTCAATAGTTCAATGCAAAGAGTTTGTGGCTGCAACTCAAAAGTTCAGATCAACCAGGGTCCTGCACCTGTAGCTACAGCCAGTTTTTGGTGTGATAACAATCAACAATGGCAGTTCTTATTAATTTACCAGTACCGCTTACAACGCTTGGTTCATCTGATTAGTTGAAGTGTGCTTGTCATGATGATAGACAGGCGGCTCATCTCAGTGTCACTTAGTGTTTAAGTGCCTGCCTTTTCCAAACTGCTTTCATGGCCGGCTTCCAAAATGGTTTTGTGAAACAAACCATCTAGCACAGAAAGTTAGGTTGTTAGGTCATACACTGAAAGAAAAATGAATTGTTGATCTCTCTAAAAAAAAAAAGTTCTGTCGATGACTGGATTTAATTTATGTCCAGGAGATGGAGTCATTAAGTCTTAAAGCTACATGGTGATGCAGGGTCAATCCAACAGAATGAGGCCATTATACTGCTGGTTCAAAATGTCAAACTAATTGGCTATAAATCAATGTATGATAATGTAGAACAGGACTGGCTTTTAAGAAAACCCAGGAACCACAGGGCGTGGCCCACATTGTTGGGATGGTGCTGCAACGTTTCTGTTTTTTAGGTGATTTGTTTTGAAAACTGGAGTAAAGTAAATAAGTCGGATGTATTCACCATAAATGTAGATCTATTAGCATCAAGGACCAGCTTTAACACTCTGGTACTTTAAGTACTAAAAAGCAGCTGTGTAAAGTTTTGCACAAGGATCCATTTGAATCTTATTTTGTGTTTGTTTTTTCTTTTTATTTATAGACTTTTTTTACATAATCTTCCACAAAATCAAATCTTCCTTCTTCAAAGTTGTCAGGTGTCTCTTTCTACAGTCTAGCTGTGTTCGGTCTAAGATGGAACAGTTACCTTTTTGTGGAAGGGTTAAATAAACTCACTTGGCTTTTTAGACAAACGGCCATTAATGAACAAAAATCAGCCATATAGGCACCATAGTACAATACATGCCCAGTAATATTGTTGTAATGTTTAAAATACTTGAACGCAGTTTTTCTAGAGAAGATAATTGTTTTGTATATGTGATTATCGTCCATTGACTCTTTTGGGCTTTCACATGCGCGAGCGTACAACTAACCGGTGAGTTACATGCTGTTTATAAAGTTGTTTTGTAACGTCCCCATGCCAGTAATGTGAGAACCATGCATATGGTTTTGATGGTAAGGCTTGTGACTTTATTGTCGGATGGTTTATAAAGTGGTGTGACGTTTCTGCAATGTGCAAGTTGTTGTTTTACGTGGAAGGGTTAGCGCTTGCCCCTTAGCCACCACGTATTAGCCTCGCATGACAGGCTGCGCAAACAGCGCGATCTCCACACAGGGAGCGCAGATTTGCACCTGTCTGTGTCCTACTATCAGTATTTGACAACCTCTAGCAATGGAAACGCGCTTCAAATGCCCCGGAGTTCCCCTTTAATGATACTGCTGCAGTATTCGGATAATTTTTATTTTTTAATTCAGTTAAAAGAGGTGATGGTTTGAAACCCCCGGCATCACCACTTTTTGAGTCTCTGCCCTCTTCTTTGCCTTCACGTATCTGTCCCGTAGCTTCCTCCACACATTCTTACAGAACTCTCCCTCTTTCCCCAAAGTTCTGCCAATCTCTTTGCACCAGTTTTGGGAGCTTACGTGCTCCCTGTGCTGTTTCACTGCAGTTTCGTACAGCTGTACAGCCTGTACAAACGCACCTCCTCACTGAGCCTGGTCTCACATTGGTCCATCCGGTTTTTCGTTGGTGGCGCCGCCAAGTTACAAAAATCGACTGGTGCACGACAACGCGCTGCGCCGTCTTTTCAAGGGAAGCGCCAAGCCTGAAACGTCATTTTGACGTCACAGTCCGCCACCGCCGTGACAGACGCGTCAACCATGCTAGCGCCTTAAGGCATCCAAAAGTAGCAAGTCAGCCGCTGGTTACGCTTCAAGTCAAATGAACCTTAAATTAGTGCACAATTTAAGTCAAACAGAATAATGTCAGCATCATTATGGTGTATAATGTATATATTTATTTTTGTTTGCTTCAAAGTAATTAAATATACAATCCATTAGTCAAGCAAACTTGATTGGAATAACAGCGGACTATTTTATGAAACTCCTACGACAGCTCTGGATCACTCGTAAATTCTGTTCGTACCTGAAAGAAAACGTAAAATACGAAAAGATTGGTGAATGCGCAAATTCTCTTAAATCACTCGTACGCACGACTTAAGAACAAATCTGTGCGTACGAACGGTTGTTGCATTAGGCCTATTGTGTTTTGTTAACATGTCAAGAATAGCAGATAACGCTTCTCAGAGACTGTATTAGTGTCAGTATCAGTACCACATAAATACGGACATATTCCAAAAGAAACATGTAGGTCTGCACAGATGAGTAGGAGGCAGTTGCTCTTTCCAGCACACCCACCCACTGTAAATGCTCCAGAGTATTTGCTGCTGTTTTGACACTTAGGAGCAGTCGCTGATCTTTGAGCTTCTTTAATGTAAACTGGAACCTTCCGGAACATATCTGGGATGTAGCACATGTGTGGAAATGGCTGTAGAGGTCTTTAGAGTTGAAGTTCTTCTGCAGCTGCAGAAGTCTCGCCCTGTTGGCCATTAGATAGAATGCAAGTTTAAGGAGCGTTTTAAGTTTCATAAGATAGATATTATTAAGTATATGGATATTGGGAATAAATGTACTTTCTAATTATAAGTATCCTTTTTCAAGCCACGTAAGCTTCTTTTAACAGTTTATTTGCACAAAAAAGGGTGAGTTTTATCACTCTGGGGGCTGTGATGTTTTTGGGAAGGCACATGACAGTCCCAGTTCTGTTTGTTTATAAGGACCATGCCGGTCTGCTCCTCCTTTGAGGAGGGAGGGGCCCCTGATAAACCTCTGAAGTAGAATGAGATTACAGGCAGCACGTTTCCACCTCAAACAGCACCTCTCCCTGTGTTGAGATGATAAACTCTCATCGAGTTTGCAAAGACCGTCTCCCAGCGGCTGTCTTTCAGTTTATATAAACTTTTCAAATGGCAAAAGATCTGACAGAGGATCGTCACCAAGCTTGCAAGCTTTGAACACATCTCCCTTGTGTATTTTTCCCACCCCAGGACCACCGTCTTCAGAGGCACGCAGAGAATAAAGACTCGGATCAACATAAATCCCACCCACCCACCTCACCCTCTACCTAGTTTTCCTCCTTGTTCTGTCTCATATGCTCACACTCAAACATTTCTAAATTTATGATGCATGTAAGCATTTTGATATGTCTGCCCTGCGAATATATACACAACTCCCAACAGGCGTCTCCTGTAGGGTCCCTTATCAGACCAGCCTTCTTTTTAAAAAAAATCTCCCATTAGAATAGTTTTCCAAAGCAGAATAATACATCAAGTACCTTAAAGCAGAGAGTGACATTAAAATACAACAAAAAAATTAAGTAGTCTCAGTGAAATATACATCAGAGCAAATGGATCAGAGAACACTGCTGCTAAGATTGGAGAAGGCTCATGCCAATAAGAACACTCTGAAGATTTTCAAATAGCTTGAGTCGTGTTGGACCAGTTCGTGGGTATTTCTGGGCAGAACAACCATTTTGTAGTTACTAAATTATAATAAATGGGTGGCTGTTCCTGCACAAAATCGTCCCAGATCTTCATCCACGCACCTGTGTAGGATGCCAGAGGACCACAGGACTGGAACACCACAGAGCCAGCGGCGAGCTGTAAGAATTGACAAATCAAACCCACCAGTGAAGTGTTTTCAGTTGCCGATAAAAATAGAGTCACCATACACATAAAGGCTTTGACGAGGATGAGTGAGTGATGCTCAAAGATGTTGCCATGACAGACAGGCAGGCGGGAGAAAAACACTGAGGCAGAATGATTGGCTTCTCCTCTTTGATGTTCCTGTCTGACTTACTTGTGACGGCTGGTTACATCTTCAAACCCGTTCTGTGCTGACAGTTGTAATGACCCCAAACATTTCATCTGACACATCTGAGCAGCGCTATGACAACTTCGAGTGAAAAGAATCTTCCCTTTTGACCATGCTCCACGCCGCACTCTCACATCAATCCGCAAGGACCGAAGTTATTAATTTCCATTTGTCACAGGCTTTGAGTTGGATGTAATTACCCAGCAGTGTAGCTTGTAACTTTAACATCCAGAAAAAAAACGGAGGAAGGGGTTTGTGAAAATGTCTAAAGCACACAGAAAATCAGGTGTTCCAATAAATCCGAGCGAGGTTAGTTCTTGACAAACTTCAAGTGCAAGTAAAGAAAGACAATGGCCAACATGTGCCTGACACAGCATTTTACAACACAACTCCACCTATATTATTTCAAAACTTTGGGAAAAAAAAAATCTTTAAATGCTTCCCCTGCGTCCCCCTGGCCAAGTCCAAACACCACATTTTTACTCTAATGCTGGTTCAGTCAGCCCATGTGTGAGACTGTTCAAAGCTAGCCTTTGTTATGCCTATTCGTATTTTTGTTGTGTGCATGTACAAAGACCAAAACATCCCAGTTCCATCCTGTCTTCAGAGCGGACAGCGGTTTCCCATGGTTCTACTGGGACACCTCTTTCATGTGGAAACAGTCTCTGGGTCCCCGTAGCCCCTCTGTTGTGACAGAGGATAATGAATTTCACAACATCTGTCATTTGTTAACCCTGTTTGGTGTAACGGATCTCCTTTAAATCCGTGGACTTCCAACACGTGTGCAGTTCCGTAGCTGGAATGAAGCAGTTGGATCCCACGGCCTCTGTGGAGCTGCAGAGGGGGAGACGGACCGGATCATTCTGTATGACACACAGACCTTTGACAGTTGAACTCATTGTAGTTTTTTCTTTATTATTTTTCCCACCCTTAAATGCTCAAATTCTAATGACCACGTAGAATGTGAGTGTAAAAGTGAAGTGGGCCTTGCAGGATCTGAAGTCACTTGTGAGGTTCAAGAGTCCATGATTCGAGTGTGTGCTCTGTTTTATACCACGTCCCTGTTTTTTAACTTATCGTTGAATTCCTAAGATAGAAATTTGTTGGTTTTGTTATTGAAACCATCTCCATCAGAGCACCAGCCAGCTGTCATAGATGTATGTAAAGAATGCTCTCTGATGCGGGTATTTCATAGCACAGATCAGGACATAATTTGCTGGGGATGGGTTTGCTCAGATAGAAGACTCAAACATCAACAGACCGTCAGAATCACCTCTTCATCTGAAGGCAGGAATAGCTGAAATGGTGAATTCAGTCAATCTTCATTCCTTTCAAACATTCTGCCCCTATCCTTTGCCCTCTTCATAAAACCTGGAATTTGCTTCAAAGAATGTACACTATCTTTCCTCCATGAATAAAACATCTGTCATTCATCAGCCGGTACAATATGTGCCGATTTAACAGAGCATAACAGCTCCGCAAGGCAGACAGGCAAGCTCCAGACTCTATAGAGTCCTGCAAACTCAACTCCAACGAAATGTCATCGGTTTCCCTTTGGAGATTAAACTGGTTAATTTAGACAAGATTCTTTGAATTTATTTGTGATTTATAGCTATAAAAGAGACCACAGATGCAAGCCTATCTTAGCCAATACATGCAATGAATGTCTAAGAAAAGGGTGTTCAAAGCCAATTTCACACCGGCACTGCAGCCCTGAAATTTTCTGGACATTTTCCAGAGCATGTGGAAGTGCAGATGTCCACATGAGAGGACAGGGACTTTGTGTGGACTCTACACAGCCAGCTCCGTATTATTAGGTTTTTAAAATTTCTAAATGGAATAGTTTGTGAATAGAGCTGGTCATTCTTTGAAGGATTCACCAACGAGTGTCAGTGTTTGCTGAAACGGCTGTAACTGTGGGTTGATTTGCAATGATGCGTCTATATTGCTGGTACATCCCAAAACGTGAATTATTGACATATCAATGCAAAATCTGAGGAAAAAACTAATCCTCATAATGGATTAGCCTGAAAAACTACTTTGCTACCTGCTGACACATTGTCAAATACTCTCTCAAAAGGCTCAATCATGAGGAGTGCCAGTTCAATTTGAGATTCAGAAGGATACCAAAAGTTCTGCTGAACTGACGCCAAGGTTGAAATTGACTTCAAAGCTTATTCCGCCCCCTCTTGGCGAAAAGGGTGGCGTGTCATCACCGTCATACTGACAGGGGGCGCTACAAGCTGTTTCCCCTCCTATTAGTGTTTCCGCTTTCAGCGACCCGATACAGAGTGCCCGATAGCGCAACCGGTCAGTGCCTGACTAAAATACAAACAATGGGCAAGAAGCACAAAAAGCACAAGTCCGAAAAACATGGCTATGAAGGTATTTTTACTTGATTTTATTTAAAAAACAGTATCCACATAAAATATTTTTTGTTTAAATGCATACGCCGACTTCCCTCGTTCGCAGTCGGTAACCGTATTAGCACCAGCATAGCGTTAGCTAGCTAAATTAGCTCTTTAGTTAGCAAACCAGCCCTCTGCTACTCTAGACACTGAGTTTATTTAAGTGTACATTCCCCACATGTTTCTGTCAGTTTAATACATTTTTTCCGAAAGTAGGTAAAAGATATGAGATTGTGACACAGTTAGCTCGAGTTACACCTTCACACATAGGGCTCTGAGCTAGATGCTAGCATTTGCTGTTTCTTGCATCCTTACGCTGTCGGGGATCAATCGATTGGCAGTCCAGTAAACAACCGTTAGCCCCCTCAGGCATTTTTGATAAACTGATTTGTTGCTTACAGAATACGGAGACAGGCCACTGAAGCTGGTGCTGAAAGTGTCCGGGAACGAAGTGACGACGGGAAGCTCGAGTCTAGACACTTATTATGACGAACAGCCGGCAGAGTCAGACAAGCCCAAAGATAAGAAGAAGAAAAAGAAGAAAGATAAAGACAGAAGCTTCGGGACACCAGAGGATGACAAAGGAAAGAAGAAGGTCAACAACATAACATCTATTCCCTTATTCTGGAGGAGACGGTAGATGATTTTAACCTGTATAGGGAGGTGCTTTGTATTTATTATCCTATTTTTGTTTTGTCTTTTATATTAGATGACTAAGAAGAAGAAAGGACAGGATGCAGAAGGAGAGGACGACAGAGAGCAGAGCAGAACTCCTATACGTTCAGAGCTGGATAAACTGGAAGGTACTCTCAAAATATTTGTAATTCATTCCAGCATTTATAATCCATCTTTTCTTTATGAATGTTACATTCTTTTATGGTCTTCTCTTGTAGAAAAAGAGCAGACTCCGCTACAGGAAGCGTTGAACCAGCTCATCAGGCAGCTTCAAAGGTCCAGTTACTAATTGACACAGGATAGTTGCGCTAATGTTTTAGGGATTTTTGCACTTACAGCAGAAAATTCTCTCACTGCAAAGAAATCAACTATCGATTCACTCATTCTGTTTCTCTGTTTTTGTCGTGTACTTTTGGTGGGACTGAGTAAAAACTGTGTATCCTTTGCAGGAAAGACCCCAGTGCATTCTTCTCTTTCCCGGTGACAGACCTTATTGCACCTGGCTACTCCTCAGTTATCAAGCGCCCTATGGATTTCAGCACAATGAAGGACAAAGTAAAGAAAGAGTTCTACCAGTCGTTAAATGAACTCAAAGTACGTACATTGTTGCATTCACAGTTTAGACACACAGCTGGATAAACCAAAATAACTAAAACCTAGCAGGTGTTGTTCATGTTAGATGAATGTCCGCCCAAGAAAACCTCTGAAGTAGCCAAGCATGCGTTCCATCATGTTGACGAGGCTAATACAGATCTTTAAAGTGTCTTCTTGCAGAAGCTCCTTTCTTTGTCATGTTGCTAAGTGTGTTGTTGTTGCTGCTGCTGCAGGTGGACTTCAGGATTATGTGCGAGAATGCCATGATTTACAACAAACCTGAGACAATCTACCATAAAGCGGCTCGAAAGCTGTTACACTCTGGAATGAAGATCTTGAGCCAGGTATGTTGCCGGGGACTCAGAACAACACTTTTTAGTGAAATTACGTGACCTGCGCAGGACTTGTCCTGCTGTTGCCCATGAAGTGGAGAGAACACACAACCCAGCGTTCTCTATTTGCTCAGCACAGGTTTTTTTTAGAATAAAGATGATATGCACGTACCATTTTAGAATGAAGAAAAGTATCATTTAAAGTGGAAAAAAAAAAAAAAAAAAGACTACTTAATTGCTGTATGTGTAACCGGACATTTTTGAAGATAATTCAAAATAATAAGTGGTTAAAGTTAAAACGTCAAACAAACAAAAACTACTGCTGGTTTACATCCATTTACATTTTCCCACAAAGCTTTGTTTAATGCTGAAAACCCTGTGAGGTGATACCTCGCATGTCACTCTTAAGCCTACATTTGCCATTTGATTTTTGAAGCGCTGCTTTGGTGTGGAAACGGCTGTTCAGTTCAGCTGCGGACAGTTGTATCCACAGAGAAATACTTGAACATGTAAAAGTTGGCTGCACACACAGCCAGTTACTCTGACACAGGTGTCTTTGTCCCAATGGAAGCACAGGTCATTTAGGTCACTAAGCTGACCTAATTCAGGATTTTAGAAAACCTATGTATTCCTCAGTCCAGTCAAAAAACAAAAAAACACCAAACCACTTCTTTTCAGAAACGCTCTGAAGGGTGTTCTTTTAGAAAAAATGCCCCTTTGGGATAAAACAAAAACACAAACTCTGTCTTAGTCTGAACAGAGTTTTTTTTATTTTATTTTATTTTTTTTATTCTTTTTAGGCATAATGTGTGGGTTCTTTTCCAAAAGCAGAAACAATGTTGCCTTCAGCTTCACATGGAGACCTACAGTATAACAAAACTGTATTAGGCTTGCTTTTGCAATGATCCAACAGATGGGGGCAGCAGAAACCATCAAATTTTCTCCTAAAGCATTAGATACAGCATAGTCGGTACAACCTCATATTTTTTCCCTGTCTCTGTATTTGCTTTTAATTCGCAAGTAGGACAAATGTTCTGTTTCTCCAATAGGAAAGACTGGAGAGCCTGAAGCAGAGCATAGATTTCATGTCTGGCCTCGACCCATCTGCCAAACAGTCATTGAAGTCTGAGGAACACGGGGGCACCAGCCTGGACCAGAACAAGGAGGGAGCATCGGCCACAGAGACCAGCGAGCGCTCCCAGACGCCCAGCACACCCAGGTGCTTTAGCCTGTTGGCTTCACAATCAACCAATGAGTCATGGCTGTGTGTATTCACTACTCCAAACCCTCGAAGAGTTAGCTCGCCTGTTACAGATGTCTCCATTTGAAATGGAGAGTGAGATTGCATCAGATTTCACAGTAATACATTTAAAGCTGAGATCACTAGTTAAAACCAGTATTTAATGTGTTGACGAAGACGGAGAAAGTTTGGTTTCTCTTGAGCTTGAGTATTGGGCGTGTGTTGGTTTTCCACTGTGGAGCTGGAAGCTGAGAATGTGAGGAATGCCTGAAAACATGCTGGGACTTGTTTACTCTTGAGGCTGTACATCTTCTGCATCAGCTTTGTTTCCTTCTGATGGAACTGGACCTGTTGAGTGAATAATGTTGGATAATGACTCACTGTCAGAGGAACAGCCTCCTGAAGCCTTTTACTCTGCTGCTTTCAGCTACTTTACATTAAAAAAAATCATGACTACATTTACTGACGTCAGCAGATGCGTCCAGGCAAATGTAACGTGAAACTAAAGCAGTATGTAGGCGTTCAATTTGTCCCGATTTCCTCCCTGCAGCATTGTGTGTATGCTTTTTTTTTTTTTTTTTTACGCCACAAAGTGAAAACCATTTGTTTCGTGGTCTGAGTGTCTCACCTGCCACTTTTCAATTTGTGTTTCATTTGCAGACAGGACAAAGACTCCAAGGACGAAGCAGCAAAGGCAGAGCAAGAGCTTGAAGAAATCCGCAAGGTCATCGAAGAGTCTGGTGGAAAGCTGTCTAACAGAGTGCTGCAGAGTGATGTGAGAAAGCAGGAATTAACCGATCAGTGTATCAGCTTTTGCAAATGCCGGTATATTCAAATGGTAGCATGACATGGAAACTGTTAACTATGTGTCCCTCAGCTGGGAAAATATCCAAACGTTCGGCTTCATGGGAGATTAGTTGTTTGACAATCTTTCTTCTTAATGAGAGGCTCCCACTATTGATTGATCTGTGAAGATTGATGGTTATTTGTTTGTGTCCTCCTTGTGTTTCTAAAAACAAATAATTTCTCCTGCCAACTGTTGTTGATAGTTTATTTGTCTGATAGTTGGAGTTTGTGAGGCAGAAGTCTGATGGCTCCACCACCCTTGCTATCCTCAACCCTGCAGATCTGTCAGCTGGAGGTAGGTCCATTCTGTAAACTTGAAAGAACTCAAACAGATGCTCTGTTCATTTATTTGTTCTCTGACAATTAAGAAGCACTTTTTTTTATGATCCTTGATATTTAGCAAAGGGCTTCAGTCAAGTTCTAATTTAACTTAACCGATTAGCTTTAGTCTTTCTCAGCCTTCTATTATTGTAAACCGTACATCTTTTCATATTGCAGAACTGTTCCCACAAAAGTAGCATGTTGAGGTTACCTTGGACTTTGAGAAATTACAAGGGTTATCTCTATTTTTGGATGTCTGTAACTCAAGTGATTGAGCAAAAACTCATTGGACCGATAAAGCTTAGGCTTGAGAGAACTTTGGAAATATGCTCACATGTGAGAGTCTGTGTTGTTGCAGATGTTGGTTACTGTCCCGTGAAACTGGGCATGATGTCCAGTCGGCTGCAGAACGGAGTGAACACCCTACAGGGCTTCAGGGAGGACAAGAGGAACAGGATTACTCCAGGTACTGTCATGCTTCCACTTGACCCCTCTATAAGCTGCTAAAATCAGAGACTTGCATAGCAAACGATAAGCTCTCTCTTATGGAACACCCACCCCACAGTGTCCTACTTAAACTACGGGCCGTTCACCTCCTACGCACCCACCTACGACTCCAGCTTCGCCAACGTCAGTAAGGACGACTCTGACCTCATCTACTCTTTATACAGCGACGAGCCTAGTCCGCAGGGGTCAGACAGGTATGTACAGCATGACTACAAACACTGGAGCTCTGTGGGATTTACGCTCAACGTCATTTTAGGAATTCCTTACTGATTACTTTCCAGCTGTTCTTCTTTTCTCCGAGTTTACTCAGTCTGGAGCAGGTCAACTGCCAGCTGTAGACACAGCGTCACTCTGACATCATTCTGTTTTATTCTCTAATGAAGGACACTCGGGACAGCCCTGGTTCACTGCGTTTCAGCATTAGATAAGCAAATGTTGAAAAAACTGAGTAAAATACACAAACAAGAGAATGGGTCGTAAAATAAATGCTTTGTGGGTTCTTACTTTTTCTTGGTTCAGTCATGTTTGTGTGTGGAAGGTTACAAAGCCTGAAGTTCCTGCCCAAAGGATTATTATCTTCCAAAGGAAACACTGAGCTGGCTGAAACCTCTCATTTGTAGTTTCTTTGTCATGTGACCATCTATAGTCTACGATTTCATGGCCCTCTAACAAATCTGGTTACAGTTAGCAGCTGCTGGAGTCTACTGTTGCGTTCTTGCTATAACCATCTCTGCTAAGTTAAAAATGTCCCAGGGAAGAGGACAGCACATTGGGTGTTCTGTTGTAATGGGCGTAATATACTTTGCAAGTAGGAGCAGTAGATGATCTGTGATTGGCTGTGAAGTGAAACAGCAGTGACTCTTTATTTCATGTCGCTTTTATTTATTTAATAGTATTTTGGTATTCGATGTATTTCCGTGTGCATAGTGGTTGCCTGATGGTCCTTGTAATGGAACCTGTGTGCTTTCAGCTTCACACGACATTGCACTGCATACACTGTTATTATTGTACATTGTTATTTACTTTATTCAGTTGTTTTAGTTCCTGCTCGGTCGCTGTGTGTAATTAGTTGGTAGCATGTCCTCAATAGGCAAAGAAATTCAGATATTTAACACTGCTGCGGCTTATAAAACAGTTGTGCAGTAAACTTGTGTGTGTTTGGCAGCTTGTCAGATTTTCTGGCCAAATCGGACGGATATGTGTACAGACTGGCAGACAACCTTCTGGATGCCATCACCAACGGAGAGCATTCAAGAACCCTGAAGGCCACTGAGCAAGTAAGTTCCGACTTGTGTCTTACTGCTGACTTGGGCAGCAAAGGACAGAAATATTTTTCTGTTAAGGTAATATGTCCTTTTCACCTGTCCAGCAGAGAGAGGAGCCAGCAAAGACGAAAGAAGACACGGGTGACGCGGAGGTGAGAGGTTGTGCTAATATGGAGCCAAATGTCAGATAGAAACCCTCTCTGTCATAAGCAGTAAACCGCTTATGTACATCGTGTTCTGCTCAAGATTGCAATGGAAAAGGAAATCTACTCGGACAAGTGTAGAATGACAAGAATCAGTGTGTGCTATGTAACACAAAACCAGAGCCACTCATCCTCATCAGCTCCTGCCGTGCTGCTGCTCAGTGGAAAGCCCATCACATGTTCCTGCATTACACCCCATATGAGGATCCTTCATTTAATTTGTTTTATAGATGGCCTCTGCTGATGGTTTCTGCATCAACCAGCTGTGTCAACATGGCAGGGGTCTGCCGTTAAAGCGATCCATCCTCACGTGGAAAAAAACATTTCCCTTCAAGACACAGCGGTGCTACTCGTTCAAGGTCCACAGTTGGAGAATTTGGAGAGGACTGTGTTTTCTTTCAGTGTCTGCTGGCTGCATAGCTGAATCGCTCCTACGAGCAGCAGAGGAAACCGTAGCACTGGCCCCGCCATCAGACACACAGCCCCTCTGTGCTAGCTGTTTGCTGTTGTTGGCTGCTCTCCAGTTTACACTCATCCCCTGCTCAGTTGTTGCAGTTGGTGATCATGTTTGATTTTTATTGGAGCAAAGAAGCAGCGTGACAAAAAAGGCTTAAAAGGCGTGGATGTTCTCTTGACGCATCAGCTGTCGGTGTGGAATGCATTTTCCAATCCGACCAAACATCTTATTTCCCCTCTTGTCTCTCGTAGGTAGCTGAGCCCGAATCATTCAACAAGCTGGACTTCCTGCGCTCTGCTGCAGGCCTGCAAATGGCTGAGGAGCTCTCTGGGGGTAAAACCTCTGCCTGGTTTACATTTAGCCTCATATCTTTAAAATATTAACCAAAACGGGGGGGAAAAAAGTACAATTAGTTCAGAAAAACACAATGTAATTGGTTCTCAGAATTCTGTTGCAATTCTAGTCTTATTGACCTATTTTCATTTTGTCTGATTATATGTTAACTTGGATCTTAGCACTCTAGCAGTCTAATGTGTGTGTGACTGAATGAAGAATGGATGTACTGTTTTCAGCATGTGCAATCAATGTTGGTTACCTTAACGTAACTGGAGGAACCCAGAGAAAGCACTAACAGTGTGTGTGTGTGTGTGTGTGTTGTCCGTTCCATATCCATTACAGAGGCCTTACACTTCCAGCAGAAATTGGACGAGACTACAAAGCTCTTGCGTGACTTGCAGGAAGCACAGAAGGAGCGTCTGAGTGCCAAGCAGCCTCCTAACATGATCTGCTTGCTGGCCCCGACTGCCAAGGAGCTCGAGCTGGGTAAGAGCCTCTCACTGCATGGGCCCCTTTGTTCCTCTACTAAAGCCTTGCCACCAGCTAAAGGCCTCTGACAATCCTTCATTTACCCCTTCAGTATTCATCTCACACAGGTGTGGTTTGTCTTCTAGCTTAAGACCAAGAATGATTGGATTTATGTCAGTCTGGCGCTAAATCAAAAGAATGCAAGGGTTAGGGTATTTGATGTAATAAGTGTTGATTGTTTGCAACTTTTCAAATCTGGGCTTCCCCAGAAGACTCGTCCGAATTACAATGTCTTGGGTATGTCGTTTCTCCTACCTCTACAGCCGAGAAGGTGACAGGGAACCTGGCTGAGCTGACTGGTCAAGTGGCTCCATGTGATGTCAGCAGTATCTACGGCATCAGAAGGGCCATGGGCATCGCTATACCTCCAGAGCCACCTAAGCCCCTTATAGACCTCACGACAGGTAAAACCTCTCTCTGTACAGAACGGCTTCAATCAGTGTAACCTGTGGGAATGCTATATGGCAAAGCAATTCAAATGCTTCGTTTAACATGACAAACGCAGTACATTTCAGCTAAAACTGAGCATGTCCAATGTGCTTTTTCATGTTTTTAGTGCAGGAGACGAGCGAACCAATGGAGACCTCATCCACCTCTCCAGATGTGGTATCATTCGTCGCTGTGAAATAACTTTCCAAACCACTTCATTCAGTCAAATAACTTAAGTTTTGTACAAAATGATCTTTTTGTGTGACATTTGTATACATTTCAATCAATAAACCCTTTTTTTTTTTTAATGTAAACTTTGGTTCTTGTGTATCAATGCGCAACAAACTGCAGACTTAGGAAAGCATTTATTACTTTCGGTAACTGTACAAAAGTTAATGTCACATTTGTTCACAGAAAGGCCAATACATAAGTATTTTTATTATTATTATGTAACCACAATCACAGACGAGATGTTCTCAGATGATAAAGCCATGAGATAAACTTGACTTTCAGAGGCACAGAGTGATCAATATCAGTTCAGGTTGTTAATCTGAGTTTGGGCCAGAAAACACACATTGACAGCAGGCGGGTTGTTAGATCACACTGAATAAGGACATGCGTCATAGATTTCCCTCATTGCAGCACATATGGAAACAGGCAGCCAAACATCAGGATAGATTTTTTTTTTTAATCTGAGCAGGATAAACAGATGGAGTACATACAGCACACAGACTTCTCTGAAATGCAGCATAAACAGTCGTGTGAAAAAGAAAGTAAACTTTTTACATTTTACTTTTCAGAACGTAATGAAAATTGATCTGGTCCACACTTGTTAAAATGAGATAAATACAGCCTCAAATGAACAAGGACACATTACATATTACACTGTGTCTTTACTGAACAAAACCTAAGCCAAAATGCAGATGCGGTGTGTGAAAAGTCCACCCTTGGAGCTTCAATATTAATTAAATGGTACATGAACTGTACTTAAGGGGTTCCAGGTTTGATTCCCAGCTGGAGCCTTTCTGTGTGGAGTTTGCATGTTCTCCCTGTGTATGCGTGGGTTCTCTCTGGCTACTCCGGCTTCCCCCCACTGCCCAAAAAAACCATCCATGTTAGGTTGATTGGTGACTAAATTGTCCCAGGAGTGAGTGTGAGCATGGATGGTTGTTTGTGTCTATGTGGCCTTGTGATGGACTGGCAACCTGTCCAGCGGGTATCGAAAATGGATGGATGGATGAAAAATACTTACATAGCACTTTTCCAATCTAGTCCACTCAAAGCGCTTTTACACATTCATATAGCACATCTTGGTCTGTACATTGTTACAGGTTACACACACATCAGGAGGCAGCATGGCGTCCAGTGTGTTGCACAAGAACACTATGACGTGTGGTCCAGGGAAGCTGGGAGTCGAGCGACCGACTCTCCAACTGCTCTCCCTCCTGAGACAGTGGAATGCTCAGAGAAATACATGTAACCCAAGAGCTTAATCTCAGACTCAACAGTCTGAGGAATGATAACATCATTCAGAAAATTATTTCGTCAAACTAGTGAATCGAGGTGTGCATAGTTTTTCACACACTGCCTCTGCATTTTAGCTGAGTTTTTGTTCATAAATTACACCGTGTAAAATGTCATGTTTTACTCATCGGAAGTTGTATTTGATCTGATAAATGTCCTAATATGTAAAACCTAAGAGCTGAATTGTATGTTCTTTTACATGACTGTATTTGGTCATATGTAATATTTAAACAGTTATGGCCAAACTGTAAAGGTGTTCCCTCTAAAGGTCCTCTTTTTAAATCAGAGATATCATTAGAACTTCTAGCTTTGTTAGAAAGAGGAACAACGTTTTGTGACCTACATATGTTCCGTAGAAGATCTTCTCTTGAGATCTTTAGACATTGGAACAGCTCAGTCAAAACACCTAACATTTGAACATTATACAGTAACAGAGTGGTGTGTCCATCGCCTTTTAAACAGGAAAACAAGATGGTTTCCAATCGTGATCCAAATAGAAACTATTATTTTTGTTCTTTTTACAGACCAAAGAGGTATTCAAAAATAACTGTGTTTGGCATGAATACAATACACTGATTTTCTATCACATTAAGTTAGAGACGGAAAAAAGTACAAAAGTAACAAATCACTGGACATCAATAGCAAAACATGGTGATTGTAGACAATCTCAGTCATCTCCTAAACCGACTAAAAGGTCCAGGAGGACATCCACCACACAGCGAAGGTACAGTTCCTCTAAATCCGTTTCCTTTCAATACCATCACAGGCACATAGTTGTATTACAGTCAGGCCGACGCTTGTGATGTGCAGGAGTCTGTAAACGTTTGACTTGTGTACACGAGTCTGTTTCCAGTTCTGTTGGCTGTGACAGCCTGGCCTCAGCTCAGCCCCATACCTTGCTGCTTGCTCATGTCGGTACACACAAAGAATGTTTTCAGCTCCCCTTTCCCCTTGATATCAATGAGGCCTCGACACTCACACGAATAACCCAGATTCTGCAGCACGGCAGAAGTTTCCTCCGTTACCTGGATGAAGAGCAAATGGGCACAGTTGCACCACAGAGACGTGCAATTTGAACATCAAATGTAAAGAAGGGTGGGTTTTTTTTTAGTTCATGCTGTTCAAGTGGAAAAATATTTTTCTATATAACATCAAAAGGAAGGAATGTTCCTAAAATTATTGAAAGAAACCATTCTTAGAGACAGTACGACACACAGACACACATTATTACTACACTGCAAAGTATTTTACCAAACCTATGACACACAGCTGTATAGTTCAAATAGGTTCTTAGGACTGGATATAAATGAAGAACTTTTTTTTTTCTGTCGGTCTTAATATGTGTCAATAACACAAAATCTGGGTCCATGGTTGGATTCGAATCTTTCTTTTTTTTTTTTGTATATAACACTTTATTTTATTTTTCTTTCAAACACAGAACAAACACTACACATAATTGGTGTGGTTATGTTACTAACTGAAATGTCAAAAAAAAAGGGAGGGGAGGGAATAGTTAAATACATAAAACTGACAGGCACTATTTCCAGTTGAAAGTAAGCTCTCCATTAAGAAGGTCAGAGCGTAGATCACCGGGCAGGTAGTCCATCAGAGGTCGCCACACAGCTTTAAAGTTTTCAGTGTTAATTTTGCACTTAACCTCTCCATTGGAATAACTCCAAATATTTCCCTATACCACTGAGTTACCGTAGGAGGTTTTTCACAAATCCAGTTTCGCAGAATACATTTCCGACCCAAGAATAGTAATTTATTAGTGAGCAGGAGTTTTTTCCCTTTTATTTTTTTGTCTGGGGGTGGCAGCCCCAATAGACACTGCCCAGGATCTTTACAAATTCTCGTCTTTAGAATCGCACTTATCTCTTTGGTTACACATTTCCAGCAGCAGAGTCACAGAGTCTTTTCTTTATTTATGATTTTGTTGTATTTTGTTTTATAATTTTTCTACTTTGACTCTGTTACGTTATCGTTATTATTATGTGTATATGTATATCTATGTATATGTGTTTGTATACATATATACGTATGTGTGTGTATGTGTGTATGTATGTATGTATGTATGTATATATACTGTACGCTGATGGGCAGATTAATTTATTAATTTATTAATTTGTTAAATAGGACAGGCTTTAATATAAGCATTATGCTTCAGCCTGTGCCTTTTCAGTCACTTTATGATGTTTGAGGTTATTATGATTGTATTGTTATTATTGTGTGACTGAATAAAAATATATCTATCTATCTAACCTGGATATAACAGGGCATTTCCAAAAATAGTGAATATATGTTCCAATACCCGACTTACATTTAGTGCATATTGGATTTATTTTGTGAAGAAAATATGGGGTCCTGTGTTGACTATGGATGATCTTATATTGAATTTCCTTAAATTTATTACTCAAAAACAAAGAGTGGGATAGCTTAAAACAGTTCTCCCAAACCTCCTCCTCATAGGCCTTCCCGAGATCCTCCTCCCAATATTTCAGGACATTCCCAACGCCATGACTATCACACCCTTGTAAGACATTATAGAATCTCGAAATAAAACCTTTGTTTAAGGTAAACTTGATAAGGAATTTTTCTATAGGTCCTGGATGAGTACTTCGACTCTCTAATACCAGATGTTACAAAGTGGCGAATTTGGAGGTAGGCATAAAAATCTTTGGATGAGAGGCCAAATTTAGTTTGAAGTTGGGCAAAAGCCATCATCGTGTTATTACTGTCAAATAAATCAGCTATTATTTTGATATCTTTTTCGTGCCAGTTTCCAAATACTGCTGAATTCACCCCTGGAAGGAAGCTTTTATTATTGATGATTGGTGTGATATGGTTAAGAGAATCCTTCCTACCAATATAATTATTCATATCTTGCCAACTTTTCACTGTATTATGTAGAATTGGATTATCCTCTCTCTTCAAACGGGGTTTCTTTATACCCGTGAGCTCACCCAGTAAATTAAAGGGACTACATGCCCACCTTTCAAAAGGATCCTCCTGGTCCCTAAGATAATTGTGAAGCCAATCATTAATAACTCTGCCATGACATGCCCAGTTATAATGTCTAATGTTAGGAAAGGACAAACCGCCTCCAGCCCACGAAAGCTGCAAAGTTCTCATACTCAGCCTCGGTTTTCTCCCCTGCCATATAAATTTAGAAAAGTCCCTTTCAATCTCTTTAGCTATCTTCTTAGACATACAGTACAGACCAAAAGTTTGGACACACCTTCTCATTCAATGAGTTTCCTTTGTTTTCATTACTATTGACATTGTAGATTCACACTGAAGGCATCAAAACTATGAATTAACACATGTGGAAATATGTACTTAACAAAAAAGTGTAAAACAACTGAAAATACGCCTTATATTCTAGTTTCTTCAAAGTAACCACCTTTTGCTGTGATTACTGCTTTGCACACACTCTGCATTCTTTTGATGAGCTTCAAGAGGTAGTCACCTGAAATGGTTTTCACTACACAGGTGTGCCCTGTCAGGTTTAATAAGTGGGATTTCTTGCCTTATAAATGGGGTTGGGACCATCAGTTGTGTTGTGCAGAAGTCAGGTGGATACACAGCTGATAGTCCTACTGAATAGACTTTTAGAATTTGTATTATGGCAAGAAAAAAGCAGTAAAGTAAAGAAAAACGAGTGTCCATCATTACTTTAAGAAATGAAGGTCAGTCAGTCTGAAAAATTGGGAAAACTTTGAAAGTGTCCCCAAGCGGAGTCGCAAAAACCATCAAGCGCTACAAAGAAACTGGCTCACATGAGGACCGCCCCAGGAAAGGAAGACCAAGAGTCACATCTGCTGCGGAGGACAGGTTCATCCGAGTCACCAGCCTCAGAAATCGCAGGTTAACTGCAGCTCAGATTAGAGACCATGTCAATGCCACACAGAGTTCTAGCAGCAGACACATCTCTAGAACAACTGTTAAGAGGAGACTGTGTGAATTAGGCCTTCATGGTAGAATAGCTGCTAGGAAACCACTGCTAGGGACAGGCAACAAGCAGAAGAGACTTGTTTGGGCTAAAGAACACAAGGAATGGACATTAGACCAGTGGAAATCTGTGCTTAAGTCTTTGGTTCCAACCACCGTGTCTTTGTGCAACGCAGAAAAGGTGAACGGATGGACTCTACATGCCTGGTTCCCACCATGAAGCATGGAGGAGGAGGTATGATGGTGCTTTGCTGGTGACACTGTTGAGGATTTATTCAAAATTGAAGGCATACTGAACCAGCATGGCTACCACAGCATCTTGCAGCGGCATGCTATTCCATCCGGTTTGCGTTTAGTTGGACCATCATTTATTTTCCAACAGGACAATGACCCCAAACACACCTCCAGACTATGTAAGGGCTGTTTGACCAAGAAGGAGAGTGATGGGGTGCTGCGTCAGATGACCTGGCCTCCACAGTCACCGGAACGGAACCCAATCGAGATGGTTTGGGGTGAGCTGGACCGCAGAGTGAAGGCAAAAGGGCCAACAAGTGCTAAGCATCTCTGGGAACTCCTTCAAGACTGTTGGAAGACCATTTCAGGTGACTACCTTTTGAAGCTCATCAAGAGAATGCCAAGAGTGTGCGAAGCAGTAATCAAAGCAAAAGGTGGCTAGTTTGAAGAATCTATAATATAATACATATTTTCAGTTGTTTCACACTTTTTTGTTAAGTATATAATTCCACATGTGTTAATTCATAGTTTTGATGCCTTCAGTGTGAATCTACAATCTTCATAGTCATGAAAATAAAGAAAACTCTTTGAATGAGAAGGTGTGTCCAAACTTTTGGTCTGTACTGTATAAATTGGTAACAATTGCATTGGGTAAAGTAATCTTGGCAGGATGTTCATCTTTATGAGACTTATTCTACCCATCCATGAAATTGGCAGATTCATCCATCTTGTAAGATCTCTTTTAATTTCTTTTTGAGCCTTGACCAGACTATTTCTCAACAATTCCCCAACATTAGGCCTTACATCAATCCCCAGATATTCAAATCCTGAATCAGACCAAGAAAAAGGGGAGAGTGAATGGACAGGAGGCTTCATCATTAAAACCAATTGGCATTGCTCGTAATTTATCCAAATTAACTTTGTAGCCTGACAGTGGACCAAAATCCCTTATAACAGACATCAAAGCTGGTATAGACCTCTCCGGTTTTGAGATGAAGAGAAGTACATCATCAGCATACAAAACTATCTTATAGAATATCGAGTCAGCCGAAAGACCTGTTATATTATCATTGCTTCTTATAGCCTCTGCCAATGATTCAAATCTTTCTAAGTTTAACCACAACCTTGTTGTGATTTGTAGAGAAAAGCTAAAGAGATGTATAAAGCACAATAAATCAAAGACTTGTTTGCATCCACTGGATTGTGTGGAATTTACCTGGATTTTTCCCAGTTCCCCAGTGCTCTCCATTCTACTGGCTACGTTGACTGTATTGCCCCAGATGTCGTACTGGGGTTTCCTCGCCCCGATCACTCCAGCTATCACTGGGCCATGATTAATTCCTGTGGAAAAACATCAAATACTATTTAAACTTCGCATTTTATGATAATGTGTGACATTCACATGCAAAAGTTAAAAGAAAGTAAGACAGCAAGTAGATGTCAGAAAGGAAGAGTAAGAGAGATAAATAAAGCCATCCTTAGACGCTTAAAAGTTATACTATGTAACTTTTGAATGAAATAACACAATCTAAGTCGAACTAACAGTAATGAGTATGTTTCTTGATTTTATTACACTTTTCTTTCTGTGATGCTGCATTTACTGTTGTCCTGTTATTGTTACTTGAGACCACATGGGTCACCAAAACAGAAAAGAATGTTAAGAAAAGGAGTGAAGAAAAGCAGACTAACTGCCAATTTTCTATGCTTTTGAACCACATGCACCATCAGGCCTGAAAAACAGTTATAGAGGACACCCTGTTACTGTTAGAAAAGGTCTGTGTCAAACTCTTGAATTATTCTAACAGTGTTAGCACATTCTGTGGCAGAGCTACGATGCGCTCGGACAGAGCTGCTGATAAAGAAAGCAGTCTGATGAGGATGTCACTCATTGTGACATTCAACATTATAATGTTTGCGCCTTAAGTACAATTTTATCTCCAAAATAATGTAAACGTGTTCGCAAAAAATCTGTAACCAAGATTTCTGCTTAGAATCAGCTGTCAAGAGTGCAGGCAAAACAGATGGGTTGAAGTTTCTCAGACTCCCAAAGAGATTCTGTTTCTGTTTATTCCTTTGATTACAGCCTTTATTTCAGATAATATTTGATCTGCTTTAATCAACAATGGTTGTGTATACTCAATCTTCAAAGCTGCCAGAGAGTCTGCAAGAGGTTATGGTGCATGAGTTTATGCAGACAGGTTCACTAAGGTGAAGGTAGTTTAGCTTTTACTAGAAGTAACAGTCTGTAACAACATAATATTGAATGTCAGTGAATGCTGCTTCTTAGACTGCAAAGGCACGAAACAGACAATCATGAACAGGGTTACCAAGGAAACCTGTGGGGTTATTGTGCCAGCATTAGCCGAGATGAAACGCAGTGCAGTGCAGTCAATGAAAGGTTGATGTTGAGTTTGCCAAGCAGCTGAGCACACTCACCTACACGGAGCCTGAAGCTGTTAAAGGAGTGTCTGTTGATGCCATCCAACTTGCCCATCATAGCAATGGCAAACTCCACCATGATGCCTATCTGAGCCTGTTGCCTTTCTCTGTCCTGAAAGCACAGAGTCAACACTAGATTTTTTATTTTTTTTAAAATGCACTCTTCCAGTGTGGTTAGAGCTTGGTTTAAACAGTTGGTCTGACCCCAACTTGACCTGCTCTGAAGCACTAACCAACCCACCTGATTGTTCTCCTGACCAGGCGTCCCACTAAGCCCTGCAGCAGCCATATAAGTGCTGCCAATGGTCTTGATCTTCTCCACACCACTGAACTTTGGTTTGGACAGCAGCTGTAAGGTTAGAGGAAAACAAAATGAGTAATGCGTGCATGTGGAAACTGTATCATTGCAACCATTCATCGTTTATAGTATTCATTCCTGCAGGTGAGAACCATGCCACTGGCCCAGTGGACATTTTAAATTTGTATCTCAGAGAAGCAATTGTGACGCATCCCTTTCCATCTTTGTTCTCCTGACCTCGTCAAAGTCGGCAATGATCTCATTGAGGAGCCTCAGGCACTCCAGGCCCTCCTTGTTAATATCGCACTCAGTGTAAAATTCTTTGAAGTCCGGAACAGAGGCAAACATCACACACACGCAGTCATAGGACTTGTAGTAGAGGTCCTGTTGAGGGAAAAAACAAAAGAGACTGTTTTAGATGTTTATGTCTTTATGTTCTATAGACTTCTCATGGCCACTAATTTGGATGAAACCTAAGGAATAATTCACTGTTTTAAGGAGAATTGTCATAGCTAAAAGAGAAAAGAAAAATAACGAGCTTTGAAATATGTCCAGGATGATGCCCTGTGTCATTTTTCAGTATCACAATAACGTTATTGTGAGTAAGCACCCAATAACCCCACGTACTCACACCCTGAATGGGTACAGGATTCTGTTTCACTGAGGATACTGCTGACATTAGAATGACTTCAATCTGTTTTAAAGCTGATGGCAACATATTAGCAAAACATCTTGAAAACGCCCAAACATCCAGCAAGAAACATTGGCTCATGATCCTGATAAATACAAAACAACTACAAGATAACTATTTTCCTTTTTATTCATGTAAAATAATAGGTTTATTTCAATGTAATTTTTCTGCTTATTCTTACAGTTTTTTTCTTACAGTCTTACAGTTTATAAAAATCACACTACGCAGTATAGAATTGGTGGTGCACTGGTTTCTTGTAGATGGATTTTTTTTTTCTATTTCTCTTCATCTATTATCATTCAGCCCCGAGCAACCAGATGGCCTATTAGCCTGAGAGATTCAACCGAAACCCTGTGGAAATCTCACCTCGTTCTTCTTATTTTCCCCGACAAACAGTGCAGCCACGTGGGCTGGCAGCACGTTTTCCAAGAGCAAGCGGTTCAGGTTCTCCCTCGTCTCAATCTCCTCCTGCTCTGTGTGGTTCTTGTACTTCAGCAAAAAGTCCTGGCGAAAGCAGTACTCATTCTGGGAAGCCGATACAGAGTGGTAGAGCGGGGTATGAAATAAACTGCTATAATGGATGTAAAACTGTTCAGTTTGTCTGGTTGGAATGGAATTTCAAAAAGAGGCAGAAAGGAAATAAGAGGAAATCTGCATAATTGTCAATACCTGCTGTGAGATGATTAGCATGGTGACCAGGAATAGCGTGATGTATATGCAACTCATGATCTGGGGGTGTTTTACCAGCCCTATGCAGCGTAGGATTCTCATGTATTCATCTTCTCCACTGCAGAGCAAACAAGAACATTCTTTATCCTTGACAATACACTGAATCACATGTTTAGTTCTTCATCGTTAAGTATAAACAGAAATGAATCATTCTTAAGAGTACTGTGACTTTGACCACCAGACCATAACAATACTCATACTTTACTCCACTGATGCGCTGATAATGAATCATCATAATATATATATATGACGTACTACAAGCTGATACTTCTTTCACTTCAAGCAACTTGTTTCATCTTTGTGAGGAAAAATCCAGCTCAGAGCGAGGGACCTCAAAAAGAGGAAACCATACACTTGACAAACATGTGTTTCACCAACAGGATACACTTTCAGCATTCTGTCCCACCTGATGCAGGTCCAGCTGCCATTGAGCTGAGCATCAAATGAATTTCCGTAGTCCACGAAGAGGTCCTTCTTGGTGCTGAGGATGATCACATAGTATGCTGTGGAAGCAACGGTGAGGAAGAGCACTTTGAGCTCGAAGCTCACCCGGAGAAAGACTCCACAGGCAATCAGTGATAGGATGCAGCAGTATACAGAGTACTAAGGGACAGAGATAGCACAGAAATGGAGTTAGACCTATGACAAATACACATGTAAGACAATAGACAATAGCCTTCTATTTAGTATGGTTAGGTAGTTTAAAAACAACCAATAAAAGAGCAAAAAAGCACAATTAAAAAAGACACATTCAGAATATATATATATATATATATATATATACACATGTCATATTTTTTGTATCTGTTAGGTATTTATCATGTATAGTGTATTCATTCTATAGTACAGTTATATACCATAAGGTAAGCAGCACTAAGCAACTGTAGCTGGATGTCTGGAGTGGATGAGGTAGGCTTTGGAGCATATTAGCTGTGGTGCTTTTCTAGTTCACATATTTATCATATCATATTTATCATTATTTGCAGTTAAGAAATGAGTCACTCACAGGCAGATAGAAGAGGTTGGCCACATCCTCTTTCTCACGTGTCTGGACAAAGCACTGTGAAGTGGTGAAAAACAGCTTGACTGACAAGCAACCACTGAAGAGCATGCTTTGAAGTCTGGCATGGCATCTATGAAGTGTAGCACTGCTAGAAATAGTAGAGTACATAATGGCCTTGTCTTTGCACTCAAATTGTGAGCATAGTCTTACCAGGTTAAAGACTGCCATGATAATGATGACCGTAGTAGTGATGGTTGCCAAAGGGAGGCGCAGACATGGCCGTTTAACCACCGCCTCCGATACAGCTGGAAGCCACTGACACCTTGACAGCTTCTCCGGAAACAGGCGCTGCATAGGATAAAGGGAAGTGAAGCAAAAAGAGAGAAAAGATGGATCAAACCATGTGCAAGGAGCATGTGACTTGTGTGGTGTCAGACATCTTGAGACATCATGTGTGAATGACTCACAGCTGACTACTTCCAGAGTAGGAATCTGTCTGAGAGGTAAAATCAGCCTGTCAAGGACTGAATGTCAGACATTTGCCATGTCAGTGAGGTGCAGTAGCTGTAGAAAGCCGCAGCACCTTGAATGCAGAATAGCCTCCGGGACATGTCTCCATTCTCACGTAGCCTAATTCTGGTAAAGTGAAATACTTAGACTATGTACACACCACCCACATGCTTTTCACCCTTGCCTTTATTTACCAAGCACTTGCCCACTGTAATGACCTATGGACCTCTTAAGTCCCTTTCATGCAAGCAGTGCTTTACAATCATCTGGTGGCAACTGACAGCAGGCACAGTAGCATTAATTTGACATATGACATATCAGCTGCTGTGAAGAATCTGACACATTCTTAACAAATTATTAAAGTGATGCTCAGATTTCCTCCCTCAATAATAACTCAATATTTAGGTACAACACAGTGTTTACAGTCTCATGACATGAATGACAGAAAACTGTTTAAATGTATTTGAGGTGCAGCTAAAGCTTTTGCTCTTTGACCATAAATCAGTAATTGTACCCATCTACTGACATTTTGTTTGAAACAATGAAGTATGTTTGCTAGCATGATAGAAAAAATTAGAACACTTGAAAACACTTCAAATGTAACTCTGCACAGTTGGCTGAACGTATTGTTGGATCATTTTCGTTGTTTATTCACTAACTGAGTCAAACATATGTTGTTGTTTTTTGTTTTTAAAGATTCGCCAAAACTTCTGGCAACAGCACCAATTACTAAAGATATAAAATCGTCAAACTGAACATGGAGATGTTTAAGTCGCTAAATGCTGCTCTCCATCATGGACACTCAATCCCAACCCTTCCATGACACTGCTACTACAATTCATATTTTCTGTTTTACTTTACTGTTTTTCCATAGATCACATCGTACAGCCCTCTTTACATAACGTTTTATTCTTGTGACCAGCTGTAGATACTGTTATCTTAAAATCCTAATTATTGATTTCTTTTGTAGTACTATGTTGTACATATTGTGTTTGTCTTTTGCACTAACAATCAATATTATTGTTGTTGGATCAATAAAGTATGTAGCAATCTATCCATCCATCTGTCCTAAAAAGTCAGTTAGACAACTGCAGCTTATTCAGAACTCTGCTGCTCGAGTCCTCACTAAGACCAAAAAAGTGGACCACATCAGTCCAGCTCTGAGGTCTTTACACTGGCTGCCTGTCCATCAGAGGATAGACTTTAAAGTTCTGATGCTGGTCTATAAAGCTCTGAATGGTCTAGGACCAAAATACATCAGTGCTCCTGACCCAGTATGAACCTTCCAGACCCCTCAGGTCATCTGGATCCGGTCTTTTATCAGTTCCCAGAGTCAGAACCAGACATGGAGAAGCTGCATTTAGCTTGCTATGCTCCACATGTCTGGAACAAACTATTATCTATTGTCCTTATTTCTTTCTTTTTTGTTTAAAATTTAAATCATGCTTTTTATTTCTACTGTTTTAATATCTCTGTAAAGCACTTTGAATCACCTTGTAGTTGAATTGTGCTATACAAATAAACTTGCCTTGCCTTAAATCTTCCCTGTGCATTAACTCTTCAAGTGGCCCAGATGCGGCGCAGAATGCATATTGGAGAGTACTGCCATTGTCACATGGCCAGTAAAATTACTTCTTTCATTAGGACCTGCATTATTAAAGCATTCTCCTATTTGGCCTTAACACAAAAGCAAAGCAAGAGCATACAAAGAATTTCACATTTTATTTTTTCTCTAATGCACAAGGAAATTCTATTAATTTGAACATCACTTAAGTCACACACATGTAATGTAGGACAGGGCAAGACTATAATCATACAAGATTTTTAAAGCATATTTGCTGAAAGAATAACAACCCTTCTACAATGGCCATCATAGCTGTAGAGGCCAGTACACTGGCATGGCAGGGTTTCTGTGCTCATCAGGCTTTTGTTTTGTTTTTTAATTTTCTATTTGTAGTCCTGGAAAGAAGCTTGAACTAAAAAGGCAAATCTTAAAGGTAAAGGTAAGACTTAACATACTGACCTGCAAGTGGCCTGCAAAACAGATGGCCAGGGTCAGCAGCAGCAAACAAACCAACACTCCAAATGATGTCCCCAGTACCTGTCGACTGACAGACAAAACAATAGCATGTCAAAGTCAGCCTCCTACTACTACTACTACTACTTACCATCAGTACAAATGTGAATTTCACAGTGTGCTTTTGATGACTAAATCTCAGAGTGCAAGGCACACAAAAGAAAAAAAGATGCAAATTGCCATGTCCTCCCAAATGTTCTCAACGAGAATGAAAAAGAAAACCAGGAAATGTTGCTATACTCACTCCTTTGTGACAAGCATCTGAACAGCAAAGATACAGAAGAAGATGAAGGTTGCACAACCCACATAGTGTTTGAACATCGGCAAATCCAGGGCTCGGTACTGAGGAGAGGAAAAACAGAACACACCTCAACCTCGCACTCAGTATTAGAAAAACTAAGTAGCCAACTATGAAAATGTAGAAATATTACTGATATCAATCACCTCTCCATGTCAAACCAACCTGTTTTTCCAGATCTTTCTTTGGAAACCACAGAGCTAAACTTCCACTCTCTTCAGACTTAGACCATTGCCTAAGTAAAAAGAAGGAAGAAAGAAGGGTGTTAGAGAAAAGCAAAAGATAAGGTTAGAAAGAAGGAAAAAAGTAAGTCTGAATAGATAATTGCTAAGACTTTTACCCTTGACGTGTCACAAGTTTAACTTCTGTGCTGTGCTTGAGTTAAAGGGGAAATCAGCACTGAATCACACAGGGCATAAACTTCACAGGGAGCTGGCACTTAATGCAATTACTTGATGCAATAGCAGTAACTTTCAAAAGAAGGCTTGAAATGGCCATTTGTTGCACTTGTGATGATGTTCAATCATAAAGTTAGTAAAGTGTCAGTGACCTGAAGTTGCCGGGTCATGGTGAATCAACATGTGAAATAGCAAAAACACTGAATCATCTATATTTTAAGACTTTAACGAAGTCAACCTTATATCCAAGAGGCATGAACATGTATTACAGCATTTATTTATATACAGACTCAACTGCAGTCTGCAAGCCAGTGAAAGGAAAAACAGATATTTTTTTTTTGCATCCACTTTTTGCATCTGGCGCACATTAGGGTGCACTCATGCTGACTGTGTTGCACAGTGCAATTTTGGCACTAATTTCATCACAAAATTATATCTGAACAAACACCTCCTCCATTCACGACTTATTTTCATGTATTTAAGGTTAGGCCCTTTTTTCATCTTTCCACTGATGGTTCCATCATGAGACAATTTTCATTTTTGTTAAGGGAGATTCATACTAACATTATCATCCACAAATGTAATACAGTGACCCAGAGTTCCAAGAAAAGATCTGTACTGATCCAGTTCATGATGAGCAGCCAAGTAAATCTGCATGGATCTTTTCAACATTTTCTTATAAAAAACCTGCAGTCACCACACGGCAGTAAGAATAATATGCATTCTTTCATTCACAACTTTGGATTTAAAATAGATTTAAGGGCATGTGTATTATCCAAAAGAAACAATTTCAAAGATTATTTAAATTGTCAAACACAGGAATAAGATGGGGCAGGCAGTAAAGATGAATCATGCTGGTGTTTTTCTAAACATCACATGGGTTAGTTATCTGTCCCAGTTCAAGTGTCTCAACAGTGAAATCATTTTGAGAAATGCAACCCAATCATATCCATCTGTTTTTTCTTATATGCAAAAGTTCCCACTCTGTGTAATTTATTTTTTGTCTAATCATTTCAGCATCATGTTTGTGATTAGCTTCAGTTAGCTGACACAAATGGGACTGTATCCAAATAAATCCCAAACCAGTAAATTATCCAACTTATAAGGTGCAAGTCAATAGCACATGCAGTAAAGGAATTTCACAAAAAGAAGAATTCACATATTCACATATCTCCCTCCAGTAGAAATGAGTCTGCTCTCTGCCAGCAAAGCTCAACACAAACCAAATATTAGTAAATCTGTGGCCTAAAATTATCTCTGAATCAACTCCAGACCCAACATGGGTTATTAATATAGGATCTTATCTGAGCAATAATCAAATACAGATTCAGAGCAGCTGGCTCACTCAGGGGCAGAGCTTGTGGCATAGGATGCTGTCAGGTCACTGAATAAATAAACTGAGAAATGGATGTTAACATTTGGGGAGCGTTGTATATTTTTTGTAATTTTAGAATAGACTTTTTTGTCTATTGCATTTCAGTTGAGACGTCTCAGTTTTGTCCAAGGGGGTGTACAGATCTTTTCACAAACCAACAGACCTACACTACTCACCCCGAAGCAATTGCTGTGAAATTCTACTTGGTATTGTTCACTTGAGCTTCAACCTTATTTGAAAAATAAGAAACTTACCACAAAGCTGTGCATAAATTTCAGGGATTCTATAAACAATCAATCATACGACAGCAAGCAAATACCCGCCTTAAACATGATATGGGCGTATCCCAAAGTGTGAAGTGCTTGAAAACAATGCAGAGATTGTATTACCCTTCAATGTAAATTAAAACCTTATTCATATTTTCATGTAATTTTAGTGACATGACTTTATTAAATACACTTCATATATAAAAACAAACTACATAAGATGTTATTTGAATTGTAGAATGGGCTTACTTGCTGCTGAGTTCATCTATGGTTGTGGTCATCTCATTGTGCAGCTCCTCATCAAACTTACTCTTCTGGGATTTGATCCTGCACCAGAGAGCACAGAGACTATTAGGAAGAAGCAGCTGGGAAGACTCTGAAACACACAGCCTGATTAGAACAGATGCTGGGAAACCAGATCAGGTTGTGTGGGTTACTCAGGTCCATTTTAGCTGTGCTTGGAGGCAACTTGGGCGATGCCAACCTGAGCATTAGAGAGAAAAGAGAAACACACGGTTGTGCCTTTAAGAGAGTAATGTAGAGGAAGTGTGCTGGATGCATAATGAGCTGTGTTAGATATTCCCTGTGGGATTTGGTGGAGGTGATTCTGTCGTGCTTCTGCGTGGAAACCCCCTACTCAACCAGGAAGGAAACATTCACACAGATAAGCAGACCCAGATGCACACAAGCCTCAGCCAGTAATCCGTGTTAAAAGGAATATGTCAGTCACCTAAACAGAGGTTATAGCAATTTTAAGATCACGTGCTGCCCTGTTACAAAGAGTTAGCGGTTGGAAATACTCAGGAGAACAGTATTTCACCACTGCACAGGTTAGTGCTGGGAGAGCAAAGCTTTCCACTAAAACAGTAGTTCTCACCCTGAGGATCAAGAAACTGCTCAGAAATTTGGGGGGCTGTAGAAGAGTTAAAGAATGGATGTAAAGAAACATAAAACTTCTACTTGTTAGACTGAAATGATAAGCCAGAAGGTTGAGAACTACTGCACTGACAGGGATTAGGACCTTGTGAGCCATGAAAGCCCCACTCACTTATAGCTGCTGAATGGAGGGTTGGGCAAGGTGAATGGCTCTTCGAGAGACTCATCAAAGCTGTCAGGGTTCAATAGTTAGACACAAACACAAATTCATCACAAGTGAGCAGAGGGGAGCCAAAATACACAAAGAAGTAATGTAAAACTGTGAAAATCTTGACAACGAGAAATATACGGATCCGAGGCAGTGGAGCAACCTTTACTTTTAATCAAGGACAATATATTCAGCTATGTAATGTCATCAAGATTGTGTGGGTCTTAGTCAGTTAACCGTCATTTCAGTCTCAGACACGACCCGTGATTACCAGTTGTTACATCTGCTGTAGTAGACAGTGAATACATGAATGCAATTAAATATTTTTTATTGTCATTTCAAATCACATTACTCAGGCACACACTGTTTCTATGAAAGAGTCCTGCCCACCAATCTATACTTTTTTACAAGATATAACGCTTATTGTTCTGTCAATGCATTATTTAAGGCAGAACAGATGTACTAAAAAAGGCCAAGCTGACGACTAACTAACTAATGACTAACTTCTTTAATATTGCTTTACTAAAAACAAAACAAAAAATCATAAAAACTATTTGTTCATGACCATCGACCCTTCTGGAGATATGTACTAACCAGTAAGAATGTACACAAAGGGACAAGCAAATGCATAAACAGGGATAAACAGCTATTTCATAACATCAATCCTCTGCTATGTATAATTCGTGTACAAAAGAGATAGTTTAAGACCTTAAACAAGCTGCCTGTACGCTCACTGTAAATCAGCCTGTGAACAGTGAATGTGTGTATCACGTGTACAAAAGAGAAGGTGCAATAAAGTTAGAGTTGAAAAGGAAATCTTGCATGCAACAACTTGTCGAGCATGACTCCATGTGCACAATCAGGGTTACACTGGGCTGACGCTGTATGGGGCTTGGGCTCAACACAGTCTCGCTATAATGTTATCAGTTTGCTCAACCCCTCCACATCTATATGTTGTGGCAAGCAGTGATTCTCTTTTTGTAGAAAGTGTTAGCTATAGATTATCTGCTTAGCTTCCTATTTAAGTAACAAATGGTGCATTACCCTTAACACACCTATGCATGCTAACACTATGATTTTAATCAACACAGCAACCTGGCTGCCCACTGCTCCAGGTTGGCATCTGTCTCTATGAGTGTGTGACCATGTGCATGTGTGTGTCAACAGGTGCCAACCTGGATGGCTTAAAAGCGGAGGATAAATTTCGTGTGTATGCATGACAATAAAATCTGATCTTAATCTTAATCTTAAATGTAACCTAGTCTGTAAACTTTATTAGTAGTAACATTATAATGTTTTAAGGTAATAATTCCCTTATTAATAAAAACACAGATCCATACATAAATTACCTTGATATGTTTGTTGTTTGTTGTTTTGTTTACTTTATTAAACGGTGTCATACACCAAAAAGGTGCCCAGCCCGCATGGGCTTACAAGACACACCACAAGCAACAAAAAGCAATAGTCAAAAGAACATCTTCATAATTGATAAACCAGCGTACACACTCCTCAGTAAACAACAACCCCACTCAAACATAAAGCGCTCTCCTGCGTTGTTGGTAAGCTTCCAACACATATTGGGCTAAATAAAACACCTTCTCGCCAAACAAATATGTAAGTCTGCACTCATCGGACATAGAAAATAAATCATGACATTCCAAGGTCAATTTAAGGAAGAGCTTAAGTCTTGTACAGAATTTCTTCTGCCCAATTTTGTTTATAGTTTTCAAATAATATTATCTTAATTTGTTTGACACTACAGGATAATTTATTTCTATATATGTATTGGAGACCTACTTCATGAAATATACTGGAAAGTTAATTTGTCCAACGACTATTTTTTGAGAGGTTCCACAAAAAAATTTGTTTGACAAGTCTGTGGTCAGCCATGTTGATGAGTCTATTCCACAGTCGCACCACCCTTAATCCGCACTTCGCACGGCTCCCATCCCATATACACATACTGCGAGTTTGGGGGCCATTTTGTGTACACCAAGGAAGCAGCGCATAGCTCTGTTCTGAACTGCATCACGTTTTGCTTTCTTACAATAACCCCAAACTCCTGTACCATAATCTAAAATTGGACAGACACAGGAATTATACAACTGCGTATAAGTTTTATACCCAAGATCCCTACACAGCTTGACCTTATTAAGGACAGAAACATATACTTAAATTATACAATTATAATATATAATATTCTCTATAATATAATAATATAATGTTCTGTCTTCCTTTAAGGAAAGTCTAGTATCACAGCTATTTACAGCTAGATACAAATCAATATGAAAGTGCACTAAATTCCTGCCTATTTGTTTGGTGTCACATCAAAATCATGTAATTCAATAATATACCCACTCGCAAGTTGTCATTTGGGGTTGTTTCATCATTTGAGTATGTGTCATTCAAAATGGAGATAAAACAATCTTCTATACTTTATATCACCATTTACAAACCACCACAGAATTGTTTTATTGATGATTTTACTGAACTACTTTCAACTGTGTGCACTGCTTTTGACTGTTTAGTCGTAACAGGGGACTTGAATGTGCATGTGGATGTAGCCCATAACAAGCAAGCTAAAGAGCTCACTGCTGTCCTTGAAATGTTTGGTCTAACTCAGCATGTGACTGAGCCCACCCACAGCCGAGGGCACACTCTAGATGTTCTCATTTCAAGGGGTGTTGTCATTTCAAACGTGGATGTCGTCGATGTTGCTTTATCTGATCATTTCTGTGTTTTCTTCGACCTGTCTGTTACACCCAAACCAGCAGCTGGGTCTGCAGTTGTTCGGGGAAGACTCATAAATGACAGAACAGGGACACAGTTTATGGAAATGATTAGGTTTGAGAACACCCCGTGTTCTAATGTTGATGATCTGTTGAACTCTTACACATCAAGTCTCTTAAATGTTTTGGATACCATTGCTCCTGTCAAGGTTAGAATGGTTAAAAGTAGGCAAAGGGCGCCATGGAGGAAAGAAGAGTCGGTCAGGGCACAGAAAAGGGAGTGCCGGAGAGCTGAACGGAAATGGCACAAGTCAAAGCTTGTTAAAGATTAACAAACCCTCCAGTTTCACTGCCTTTAGAACTAATTTCTTCATACAAGTGTAATGAGTTTGCAATATTCTTTAATGACAAAGTTCAAGGCATTAAAAATGCAATAATTTCCACAACACAAATAACTACTCTGCAGCCAGCTAGACACCTAGAGCTGACACATTTCACACCTATTACTGACAAAACAGTCAAAGAGATCATCTGCAGTCTGAGTTCATCAACGTGCTGCCTTGATGAGTTGCCCACTAGATTCCTAAAGTCTGTGCTGAGCAGTTTGTTACCACAACTCGCTCATCTAGTCAACATCTCACTCCAGAATGGAACATTTCCAAAGGCCTTAAAAACCGCTGTCATTAAGCCTCTTCTAAAGAAGAGCAATATTGATGCCACAGTCCTGAACAACTACCGGCTCATATCAAACCTACCATTCTTAGGCAAAGTCCTAGAAAAGGTTGTATACCAACAGCTTAGTGACTTTCTCCTGTCTAACAATGCTTTTGATACTTTCCAATCAGGCTTTAGGCCCCACCACAGCACTGAGACAGCTCTGATCAAGGTGACAAATGACATCCGCCTGAACACAGATGCAAGTAAAGTCTTAGTTCTCCTGGACCTGAGTGCTGCCTTTGACACAGTTGACCATGCGACCTTATTACAGAGGTTAGAAGACTGGGTGGGAATCTCTGGTCGTGCTTTAAACTGGTTCAAGTCCTATCTGGAGGACAGGAAATATTTTGTTGAAATCGGTAACTGTGTCTCAGACCAAATGGCTATGACCTGTGGGGTTCACCAGGGGTCAATCCTGGGACCCGTATTGTTCAATCTGTACATGCTTCCACTAGGCCAGCTAATACACAGCTATAATGTGTCCTACCACAACTATGCAGATGACACTCAGATCTATGTGTCACTGACGGCAGGAGAACACGGGCCTGTAGATACATTGTGTCACTGCATCGAACAGATCAGTGTGTGGATGCAAAACAATTTTCTCCAGCTAAACTCAAACAAAACTGAAATCATTGTCTGTGGCCCACAGAAACAAAGAGAAAGTCACCTTGAGACTCTCTCTCTAAAACCTAATTATCAAGTTAGAAATCTCGGGGTAATATTGGACTCAGAGCTGACCTTTAACAGCCACATTAAATCTGTAACATCAGCAGCTTTTTACCATCTAATAAACATTGCCAGAATCAAAGGAATAGTGTCTAAACCAGACTTAAAAAGACTAATTCATGCGTTTGTCTCCAGCAGGTTAGACTACTGTAACGGCCTGCTCACTGGGCTCTCTAAACGGGCTGTAAGACAGCTGCAGTACATCCAGAATGCTGCTGCTCGAGTCCTGACTAGAACCAGGAAATACGACCATATTAGTCCAGTGCTCAGGTCTCTGCACTGGCTTCCTGTCGCTCAGAGAATAGACTTTAAAACAGCTCTGCTTATGTACAAGTCTCTTCATGGTCAAGCGCCAAAGTACATCTCTGACATGTTAGAGCAATATGAACCAACTTGGGCTCTGAGAACCTCAGGGAGGGGTCTCCTGCTAGTGCCCAGAGTCAGGACTAAACAAGGTGAGGCTGCGTTTCTGTTTTATGCTCCTAACATCTGGAACAGCCGTCCAGAAGATGTGAGACAGGCCTCAACTCTGACAATGTTTAAATCCAGGCTGAAAACAGTTCTATTTAGCTGTGCATATGACACCTGAAAGTATTTTATCTGCACTCTTCACTTTTAAATGAATGAATGAATTATTATTTTTTATGTTTTTTTGTTTGTTTGTTTGTTTTTTGTTTTTTTAATGATTTTATTGCCTTCTTGTGATTTTATGTAGCTGTAAAGCACTTTGAATTGCCTTGTGTACGAATTGTGCTCTACAAATAAAATTGCCTTGCCTAATTCCAGTGTTGAATAGCCAAAAGTAAAAGTCAGCAAGAACATGCAAACTTTTTGGACAGGGAGCCTTACTCAGAGTGTTGGCTTGTTTCTTGACATGGTACAGTGTAAAGCAGCTAACTTGAACAGTGGAAAGTACACTAAAGGGGGTTTTACTGTCATCAGCTGATCATATTCCACACTACCACATTCACTCCAGTGTGTATACGTATTGTATCTGTTACTGTTGCTTATGTCCACATGAAACCACAGAGCTGTCTCACATAACAAATACCAAATCAATGCCCTCAAATGTTACCATGATTACCACCACATGTACTGAGCTGACAGTCTGCAATAATGTAATGACCACGTAAAAGCTCTCCTTTCTATAAGCCCAGATAAGATAAATTACCTAATATAATTAAGTAAATGTGATGGTAAGATGATGAATACAGATCCTGTGAACAGATGGGAAAGTCCTGGCAGAGAATGCTGCTCTCTTATACTCAATCACTCTGAAGCAATGATAATCAAAATGCCATTGAGTAAGAGGATTTTTATTCTTTTATTCTGTGGTGAATCTGCGTAAAAACACTTATATTCGCACAGAGTTTAACATTCAATCCCAGTCACACAAGAGCGTTGCTACTTTCTGTAGCTCAGACTTGTCTTACCTATCAGTGATCTTGGAGCCTGGAGGCGATCGCAAAGGAATGTCCTGCGAATAATGGGGACAAAATTCACACTATAAAAATGTGTAATAGTTTGAGTGTTAGAGGCTCGATCCAACAAAATCCAAATTTTTTAGCATTTTGATTTGGAAATACTTAATCCCCTAACTGTGTGCATTTCATATTTTTTAGATTGCTCTCGAATGCTAACACTTATCAGAGACATTAAAATTGTTTGAAATCACTTTGGGGTTTTTTCCTACCAAAAGTTGTGTGTTTAAAAGGGTATTTAAAAAAATGTGGGTAAATCTACTAAAATAAGGCAATTAAAGCTTGTCCCACTGCATGTAGTAGTGGGTTTATCATTCGTGTTCTAAGGGCTAAAAGTTACTCGTCTATCTACCAGAGGACATGTATGTTACTACAACAACATGAAGGGGTGGCATTACACTGGATCCTGCAGGCTGTGTTGGACCACAGTTTCCAATAATCACAATTCTCTGAAATAATCAGGTAAGCTTACTACTTTTCACTAGACTGCCCATGTTTACCCTACATAGTGGGATAGAAAATAAGCTTCCAGTTGTCTTGGTAACAAAAAAATAAATTGTAAGGAGGGTTTCCTGGGCAGCCGTTCGGTTGTCATCAGGACCAAGGGTCAAAGTAGATGAGGCCTGGCCTCTCCCAAAACATACTATCAAAAATCAATAGACCTTTCAATAAATGCCATCTTAATGACAACTAATAATCATTCACATAAACAATAATTAGAGTCCTCACAGCTTACCTTGAAACGAGTCTTGCCATTATTAACAATGGTGTCTGGGGTAAAGCCCTCTCGGCTTTGGAGATGAGCGAAAGGTTTGACAGCCCCCCAGGATTCAAGGTAGCGAGTCATACGCACAGATGCCCTCATCTTCAAACCATCATTCATTCGAGGTTTAGGTGCATTTCGTGTGTTCAGTGATGGGTCCTTGGACTAAAGACATATATATTTATATATAGAGAGACACATACTGCTCATTTTACAGTCATTGTACACAGTTAGTTTTAATATATAACTTTGTTTGAGTATGTTCTAAATCATAAAAGTTCTTCGGGAACTCAGGAACAGCGCCGTGGTTTAGTTTTAACAGTGACAGAATACATTTTTAATGTGACTACATCATGTTTTAGAGGAATTTTGGGAGAAACATCGGAGAGTCTTCCAGATTTTGCTGTTGTGCAACAACATAACTAGAATATATGGTTTATGGTGCAATACCTGTCATAAATACAAAAAAATGCCAACAAAATGATAATTTCTCAGGAAATATATGTGATCATACCCGTGGATCGATGACTAGATACGTCTGGACATTGAGCTCTCTTAGGTATGGGTCCCTGAGGTGGCCATTGCCCTCCTCCACTTCATAAGCCTTGTTGAGGTGTTTCAGAGTTGCCTCTGTGATATGGACACGGCTGGCCAGATGAGGGAAACAAACAATGAATTATTTGGTAAAAAAAAAATTTTGGTAAAACACTTATTCTTAATCATTCAGTGTCAGTATCCCTAAGTTATTCATTCTATAGTCTAAAGTAGTTCTGAAATGAATCCTTTCATCATGAACCCAATAATTGAACCCAACATGATGGTCCTTTAGGAGGCTTTGGTTTACAGTGTTGTTTTCATTGCTCTGAGAGCATGTTATTATGTCAGCCTTAATTCATTGCAGTGAAGACAGACTAAATAGAAGCAACAGATCTCTGCACCATACTAAAGAGTTCAAAAGGAGGCATGAACCTCAGCTTGTGTAAGACAATATAACAACATGAAATCTAAATGTGTATTAGGTTTATGCAACAAATAGAAATACAAAAGTAGAACTGCTTACCCTGGGAGGCCTCCCGACTCCATATGATTGGCCAAAGTCACATCATGAGACCATACATCAAACTGCCACTTTCGAAGGCCAATCACACCGCAGAGCACGTTGCCTGAATGAACGCCAACTCTCATATTGATATCTACCCCTGTGGCATCCCGCACCTGCCTGAAAAAGTTGTCAAGCAACAATAAAGCTTGTTGTTGCCACATGTGTATGTACATGTATATGTGAAGCCTCATTCACTCTCTCTGTGTGTCAATATGTACTGCAAAAATATGTATGCCAAACAGTCTATGGTGCATAAAAATATGTAGCAGATTTTTCTGAATTATAGGTTTAGGTTACATCCTTCTATTTCAGAATAATAATAAAAATCTGAGAATAACTTGCTTTACAATTTTCAATATACCACACTGCATTCCATTTGGTTACCCAAATACAAACAACCAGGTTGTATTTCCGTACTTCAGCCAAAGGTTAGGTATAGGTATAAGTATTTGGTATAACTCACTTGATGGCTTCACACATGTCCAGGCCCATCTTGACACAGTTCTTAGCATGCTTAGGCAGTGACACAGGCAGCCCAGACACACAGTAGTAGCAGTCGCCCAGGATCTTGATTCGCATGCATTCATTTTCCTGAGAAGATTGAGAGGGATCCACAACAAAATTAGTTTTATGAAACCAGCATTAAAGAAAGCATTAACTGGCATCAAACTGCCCAAAATATCAACAAACTGGGTTGAAAATGCCTTTACCAGGCTTTGATTCTTTGCTGAACTGCCAGACCCTGATTTTCCATGCTAAGGGTCTAAAACAGGAAGCTTCCTGTCACTAACATGACCTATTGTAATAATCAGATTATAGTGGATACAGTGCTTCAAGACTCAAATTTATGTTTGTAAGTATAACAAACACTGGCTTCTAAGCCAGTTAGTAAACTCTTTAATTATTAACTCTGAGGAAGACATAAGCAAATTCTGAGAAACACCTCACCTTGGCAATTTGGTCAAACTTGCCAAACAGTTCATTGAGCATAATTACAAGTTCCTTGGGAGAACAGTCACTGGCCAGACGGGTGAATCCAACAATGTCAGCATACAGAATACTGAAAGAAACAATTGTCATTTAGAATTTAACAATTGAACACATAGATATCAAGAAATGATGCAACTTCTGACTAAAATATAAAGTATTAATTAAAAAATGCAGACACCATTGGTGATTTGGATATATTTCTGTACACGTGCATCAAATACAAAGGAAATCCAATTTGTATCTGTTTTCAGTGCAGATTCTATTAAAAACATTGTATTAGACATCATATTTATCACTCCGTTGTAGTCCGAATCTGAATTTCATTACCGATAATATTATTGAAATTCAGCTAACGAGCTCTGATAATACATCCAATGACTTGTATGCCACATGTATGATTTGTACCATAACCCGCCTGCCTAAAAAAGACAAATGCTGGCAGAGCATCCCTGTTTTCCTCCCCTAAATGCTTTGGCTTTTTTCAAATAGTCAATCAACTATAGAAACTTACAACAACCTTGTGTAATGGCATCATTAATCAACCAGTGTGCAGTGAGCTAGAGGATATAAAGGACCACTGTTTGAGAGCCTCATGTTTGGGCAAAAAAATAGGATTTTTTTTCTCCGAGTAGCACCATAAGTCCCTTATGATCCACTGTGGACATTGTGGCCTGTGATATGACATGAAACCTTTCAAGCAACAACACCTGGCCCATTTCCCACTAACCTCCAGTACACCAGATCAGTGACTGATTAAAAGGCCTGTCTGATTCAATGCTGAATCATAGCCTACGCATCATTAAAGCTACCCTTCAGCAAACTAAAGAGGAAGAGTGATATTTTATTTGACCTTTCAAAGACCCCAATATTACAATAGGAAAAACAGCTAGAAGTTTGGCAAAAGTCCAAGCCAAAGATAGCAGCTGACTCTTTGTCTAAACATGGCAGATCTCTTTGGGAGTTATACCCAACTATGATAACATGAGCCTCAATGAACACAATGCTCATCTCACTAAATTACAAGATTTGTTTGCAGATTTGTGATAGGATGCAAGAATGTAGATTATAACGTGATTGGATAAATTTAGTTTGGCTTTGATCATTTCTATTGATAGGAACTAAGTCCTGCATAATTATTTCCTAAGCATAATTATGCAGACATCAGCTAAATCTGAGTATACAGTATCTCAGAACAGTATACAACAAATCAAGTTCAACACAGCCTGGCTTTCTTTGACAAAAACCTGAATCTCCACTCAGATATAATGGGGACTACAACAGTAATATTTGTAATTTGTAATATTTGCACATGGCAGTGAAGAAAAGGATGATGGGATTAATTCATTGTCTGATAGACACCTTCTGTATGTACATTTCTTCTCAGACGCTGTATGGTCAAGAAATGTAAACTCAAAGGTTATCAAAAAATGGTCAGATAAGACAGGGTTATGAGGGAACACTGTTAACTGTTCACTCTCAATGCCATAAGTCAGCATGAGATCATAGGTATGATTAAGACAGCGAGTTGGTCTGTGAACACTTTGAGAAAATCCAATAAAGTCTAATATAGAATTAAAGTTAATATTTAGGCAACATCTACATGAATAATAAAGTCACCCACTACAATGACTTTATCTGTACTCATCACTAACTGTGATTAAAAACTCTGAGAATTCAGACAGAAACTCAGAATAAGGGCCAGGTGGATGATACACAACAACAAATAAAAGAGGTTTTCCACTTTGGGAAAAACTGAGAATTAAATATTCTCCAGTGGAGAATGGGTTTTTGGCGCTGCCTAATCAGCGAAGGAACAGAGATACTGCACAATGTTGAACTGTTCCTTGACCTGACTGAAAATGGCCAGGTGCTTCATGAGACTACCAGGACAGCTAATCACTGGGTTGGCAGAGGTAATTACAGGGAAACAGTAAAACACCCAGTCTATCAGTCAACACTTTTCTTACTGTGATCCTAAATGAACATAATGGCATATAC
Source organism: Odontesthes bonariensis (assembly GCF_027942865.1). NCBI lineage: Eukaryota > Metazoa > Chordata > Actinopteri > Atheriniformes > Atherinopsidae > Odontesthes > Odontesthes bonariensis. The sequence goes on from NC_134506.1 coordinate 33,870,469, forward strand.
TGTCATAATGGCCTCTTGATTAAGGAAAACTTAAAGCTTATAAATCTTTAACTTTGTTTCAGATTAAAGCACCTTAATAAACAGCAGAGATTATATACTAAAAGCAGATAAATGTTGTATCCATTTAAGGTACTGTATGTTGAACTTTAAGCTTTATTTTTTGAAGAATATGCACCTTAAAAAGTCATTCTGGGTCACAAATAAAAAAAAATCATAATAATCCAGGGGAAAGGTGTTTCCAATCAATTTGAAGTGATCTAAAATACTGTTTATTAACTTAGGGCAGGCACTGTATCTTATCTACATTTCTAATAAAAAAATAAATAAAAAAAATCAGCTGGTATGCCATCTGGCAAAATTCAGTTTAGGCTGCTCCAATATCTGTCAGCAGTTGTTAAATTAATGAAACCCTCATACAGGATAGCTGTATCTGGGTCACTGCTCTGGAAGCAAAACAGACATACTAATCTCCATCATTATGAGAACTGGTCAGGGAAATCTGCTTGAAAAATGTTTTTGTTTTTTTTTTTCCATTTTGGAGCCTTGCTTGTTTCATGAAGCACAAATACAAAATTTTCCAAGATTTATATCAAGAACTGACAAAGTACAATGAAGTGTGAGAGCTTGTGAATCCTTTGGAATTTTGGATAAAGAAAAAACAACTTAAATTCAAATGGCAAATCGTGGTGTTTTATTTCATGATGAAAATGATCCAGTATTACAATATCACTCACTCTGTGAGTGGCAAACATTTTTAATTCTTTTTTTGATCAGTCCTGAACATCAGCGAGGAGGCATATCAGCTCATTAATCCATACAAAACAACTTCATCTCAGGGAAATTGGTGGCTCCATCACGACTTCTTGATTAATGTCAGACTTGCACTTAGTCATTTGAAAAAATGTACTTATTTTTCTGAAACCGTTGCAGGCTTATGGTTGTTGTCCTGATATGTGACCAATTTTCTGGCAAAATTCCCTTCACGGTATGGAAATTTTTCTTTAAAATTTGCTGGTATAGTTCAGAATCATTTGATAGATTGATGAGGGCAAGATGTGGCAAAATAGGGCTATAAACCATGACACCATCTCACATGAGTGATATGTAATATCTGTGAGATCAAAATAAGATGTCCAAAATAAAGAGTCTTTAGAAGGGCTAACTAATTATCAATGGGAAAAACAAAGAAAGGGTTTTAAAGTTATAGCGCTTGTACCTGACATTCTCATGTCTCTTGACGTAAAGGCTGTGGAAGTTGTTATCTTTGACCAGTCGCTGTTGCTCTTCTTTATCTTTGCAGTCTCGCAAGCGCTCCATAATGGCCAGTTTCATTTTCATGGAGATGTAGACAGGGAGCACAGACTGCAGCAGGTTTTCCTGGAAACACACACACACAATATTAGTGATATAACTGCGATCACAATGAGCCAGGAAATTAAGCTTGTAGAAATTGCAGTCAATGTCTATCGACAAGTGGTCAAGCCTTGAATAGGAATAAAGGGCTAAAAGCCCCAGATCCAACCTATGATTACATTCGATTCAGTTCAAATAATGAAAGATTACACACACACATATGTATTTTGTGCATGTCTGTTCATCCATGAAGATGTGTTTGTGTGCATGATGCGGCAGTTTCACCTGCTTTCGTTAACTTTGGACGATATTCGTGACTTGAGAAATTTCTCTCATAAAGCGAGATCATCAAAAAAAAACGGGGGTGGGGGGTATATATAAATAAATGAGTAAAATAAAGTGGCACTTGCAGAGATGTTTGTGTGTAAATGAACAATATGGAGCCTGACATAGTGCTTCTGTAAATGTTTTCTATGTGAGATTATTTGTGTAAATTTGTACTCCTTTATGGGAAAATATAAATGTCACCAAACGCATGCAGAGAGACGCATTTGAATCAATTCAGAGAATTTTATAAAATTTGATTTCAAAGGGGGTAAACGTAATTTGAATACCATTTTTGTCACTCAAACTCTGCTAAGAAACATTTCAGCGTACCAGACTGGGCTCTTCCTGTTGAAATTTATAAGGAAACGCAATATGAGTTTGTCATTGCATCACATATTTTTTTTTCCTCTTTTTGGCTAACTTTGGCGATCCTCTTTTTCCAGCATCTTTTCAAATACAACAGTAGGTTTAAATGTTAATGATTCTATCATCCCTTTCTGTCGTGCTAGGCAACACGGCAGCCTCAATGTCAGCCTCTTTTATGTTCTTTACTAAGCAAAGACACAGCAAATGGCAAAATGGTAAAATTGTTCTTAAAAAGGCCTCGAAAGTCAAAACAAGTCTGCACAGATGCGTCTCATTTAAAAGGCATCACAGGAAAATCTAATTTGTGAGGGATTTGTTCGTCGCAATGAAAACATCCAGCAGAGAGCCAACATGAGAGCAGCCAAAGGCACAGCTTATAAATGAAAGAAACGCATGGTGATAATGAGTACTGATGGGCTATGTCTGTAATGTTTCTATTCAATAAGGTTTTCATAATACAGAAAATGCAATGAAAACAGTGGCAGCGAAAGACTCCACATTATACACACAGTAGTGTGTGATCTTGCAATGTGACACAGTACACCTCTTGTATATGCATTTCATAAAGCACCACTCTTTGAAGGCCATTGCAGTACAGTATACAAACCTGTTGTCTCTTTTCTATCTCAAGCTTCATCCGCATGCTCAGGCACCTCAGAGTATCTTTGAATGTCTGCCTTAGTGTTTTCTCCATTAGGACCTTATGAAAGGCTCCCACTGCATTGCCACACAGAAACACTACTGCATTGGACAGCAGCTAGAGAAAGAAACACAGTAGCGGATGTTAGAGCTACATCTGAAACATTTGTTATATGCACACAAACAGGCCTATTATCTGAACTTTTGTGGTACTGCTGGATTGAGCAACCATTTGCTTAACTGTATGCATACACGTAATAATTCATGACTGTTTATCTTCACTATTTGTCAGTATTTAGACAGCGCATCTAAATGCTACATATTTACATTAAATTAAATGATTGGTTCTGTGTGTGTGATTCGCTCTGATTATTTCTTTTGGCTACATCTAATATGAAAATAAATCTTGCCACATAAATCATACAGATTTAACGTTGACACAGATCATTATGTTAGCAGTGCAGTAAAATCAAAAAGCCTTCTGTAGCTATTCTTCAAATGCTTTTACCTGATTGGCAAGGTTAGGGGTAGTCTCATTGCTGTAAACTGTGAGGTGCAGTGTGAGGGCAGCAAGGTGCGATAGGGAGGAGATGACACTCAGCACCACGGCATACCACAACTTGAATGGCAGCATGGTATATACAGTGAAGATGATAAAGAGGAAGAAAGGCACCTGGAAACATAAAGGTAAGTTCATTCAGTACTTTCAAATAACCATTTATTGCACCTATTTACAGATGAAAAGCTTGAGAATAATTCTTAATAAAACTAAAGTGGCATTTACGGCTTTATCACATCTATTTAGGCAGTAGTTGGACAAAACTGGATTTTCTATAATCCGACATGTGAGATTATGTAGCCTGAGAAAATCATTTTATAAAATGCAGTTGCAACAAAAATATAATCCTAATCTGAGCCCTGCAGGGAGGCGAAGTACCTGGTCCCATGGCATGATGATAGGGCGGTTGAAGATGAAGGTGTATCCCAAAATGAGGTGTGTGGCCCAGACAATCAGGCCGAGCAGACGCCTCCATCGTTGTGAGAGCAACTCTGTACACACCAGCAAAAATACAGCTAGGAACACACACAGGCTGCCGCTCACCACGCTCACAAAGGCACAATGTTCCTCCGCTCTCTACACCAGCAACCAGGGAGAAAAATAAACACACAAATAACAGTCATATTTACATATAGACTTGTTTAGTTTATATTTTAAAATCCTCAGACAGTCTTCTTGTGTTTGGCATGTGAAATACTGTCTGTGCAGGAAACCCAAGGTATGGTATTCCACAGAGCACTAATTCAAGTCATATTAAAAATGCATGTCAGTTTTTACAAATGACAGTTTCTTGTTTTGTAAACCAGTTTTTCAAAGATTGTTAGCTAAACTAATATCAATGAAAAGTGAAAAGGCACCCTCAAACATGTCTCTAACAATAGCACAGAATTTAGGCAACACCTTTTTAACCTGTTATTGCTCCCACCTATCCGTGGATTTGGTGGAATTTACATTCAAGTTGATCAAATTTTTGCTCTCAATAACCAGTTTATTGATTGGGTATTATCTGTGAATTCATGCTTTACACTTAAAAAGAAGAGTTGAATCAGAGCTGGATGCACATGAGAGGTAGCGATATTTGACTTGAAAACTCATGCTTATGTAGGATTACTGAGTTTTATTAGTCACATCTGTCCCTGAGTAATGTTCTGCTTGTTCAAGGTCACAGTCTTACTCATTGAGTTAAAGTACACTGAGAGGTAAGCACAAGGGAAATGGAGGGGGCATTTGTAAGTGCGTGTAAAAAAAAAAAGCCCATTTAAAATGGCATGATGCATGTGGGTGAATATCTGTTTGTATATACATTTTGTGCGGAAATGCAACCAAGGAAGCAACAAGTGTTTAAACAAGTGTGAGCTTCGTGTGCAATTGTTTTGGTTTAAGTGGATGTAAGGGTGGGAGTTGGAGGAAGAGCACGAGAGAAAACAAGGGGTTAAAAGAACACTCAAGAGTGAGACAGATGCACAAAGTCAATGTTAATAGATCTCCATGCGTAGAAGGCCATCGCTGCATTGTATGCTGAGCTTTGTGGTTACCATGGCAGCACTAGAAAAGGCCAGATCTCAACTAAACCACTTTCAGCTCCCAGTGTAGCCGTATGTCTTGATGAAACCTTTTTGGCAGAAAAAAGGAGGAATCCAGGAAATAAAACTGCATGAGCAGATACAATGAAGTTCAGCACATGACACACCATGGAATAAGAAAAAAAAAACAAAAACATTAAAACCAGCTGTATTCTTTGGTTCTAAAATGTTTGCATTTTACTTTTCTTTTTATTGGGGAACTTTTGATCTTTTGTTTCTATGAAACAGCATTGTCACTGGCAAGTGAAAACAAAAGGGTGCCTTACAGTAAGCTAATTGATTTAAAAAAAAAAGAAAAAAGCCTGAGATTATTAGCAAAAGCTGCAGTGGCTAAGAAATTGAAATGGGGAAAAAAACTAAAAAGATGCACATATATGTTGTGTGTGGCATTAAAAAAGACCCAAACGAAAGACTGCTCATGATGTGTGCTTAAAACCGGATCTCCATTCAGTCAGGATGTAAGACTAGAGTTAGAAGATGCACTTTGAACATCAGTTTGTCAAGTTCTACTCTCAACAATGCTCTTCATTGTATATCCATGACTGAAGAGGGGTTATATAAGGGGACACAGACTCTCTGACTGTGGCAGCCACCCCTTAAACAACATTGTGCCTCTCTTTTAAATTTAACAACTGTGTTATACAAGCTCCATTCCAACATTTTTTCCAAACTGTTCTGTAGCCCTGGCAACTCAAACTCTGGCTCAACCCTTTGTGTGCAAGAGTGACATCTAAAAAAATAGAAGGAAACAAGAGCACGAAGCACTAAGTTATTAACTGTCAGGTGGCAGCCCAGGGAGTAATTGAATTTTGCATATTTAATGTCATCTCTGTATGTTTATTCATATGTTGCCTCAGGTTGTAATGGGTTAAATGGACAAATAAAGCAAGATGAAAAACTGTTTGAGTGTCCATGCATGAGCAAGATAGACAATAACTGTGAGTGTGTGTATATATATAAACGTAAACATGAGCAATGGAGACATTGTCTCGGAGTGACACAAGAGAAAAAGGGAGTGTGCCACAGAGCCTGCAGCAGCACAATAGAAGGAAGGTTAAGTTGGTTTTTCCAACAGGGAAAGTAATATAATCTATGCTGACAGAAGCTGTCAGTTCAGTATATGACCGGACTCAATGAACTGCTGCTTGCTTTAGCGCCAAAATCAACAGTATGTCCCCAATCAGCAGAAATCAGAAGCATGAAAACCCTCTCTGTTTTCTGACAGCTACATCATTTTATCCTCCATTTATGTCATTTCTATCATTCTGGCTTTGACTGCTGTTTTCTAATACAAAGAATGTGCTTTTTGAGCATAACTTTGAACACTCTGACCTGGCCCTCCTATCTCCATGTGGACTGAAGTTCATATAATCTCCCTCTGGGATAAATGTTAAAGTATCTTTTTATATAATTTAATTTAATTCAAGTCTTTCTTTGTTGTTTTCTTGCATTTGAAATATAAATACATATCTAAGTTGCCCTCTTCTTTCATCTATAAATGGGGACTAAAATAAGTATTACTTATTTTCCTGTCTATTTCAGTATTGCCCTCCCCCACACTCAAAAAGGTAAAACAATAACTCACTCGTTCAGGCTACTCAACAGCTGGTAGTGATGGGGAGTTAAAAGCTTTACGTAAGTAGTGGCCAAGGTTAAAGACAGTGTTTTATTTATATGTTATAAATGTTATAAATGAGAATATCTGCAGATCGGAAAAACAAATCTTAGTAAAGGGATAGGAAAAGGTTTCTTATCAAGAGCATCTTGGTTGGTTATTAAATGGGTTTATGGGTCAAAACTGTGTCTGTGCAAATTAGGATTGCGCATCAAACATGATTTACCGGTAATCAATCAGAGGGGAAAACTTTACATCACTGCGGCTTACTGCAGTTTATGATTATAAGGGCTAGCGTTATACTTATAAGATATTTTACCTGTTCATATAACTTTCATGGTCGGATGCCACTTGTGCTGAAGAACATACATGCAGAGCTCAGGAGCATCACTTCTCTTAGCTTGTTTTTTTAAGAGTATGAAAAACTAGTTTACAGATAACCAAATACACTTAAACCACAGTAGAACCTTGTTTTTTTCTTTAATTATCATGTAATTGTGCTAATGTGCCTTTTTTTTATTTTTATAAATACATATGTAATCAACCTACCCAGGACTGCAGATGTAAATAAGCGAGTCAATTCTGGCACATTTATACTATAGACGTAAAAGATCGTACTGTCAATACTGTCTTTTATTGAGCTAAACGAAAAAAGAATATACATTCACATTTATGTGCGACTTAACTGTGATGTGGCGGCAAAGTGTATTTCACAATGTGTATTTCCACAAATGTTGACGTGAAAACTCACCAGTCCAAGGGCAAAGAAGAGGATGAGGAGAACTCCACAGTAGAGCATGGAGAGGCCCAGCAAGAGTACCAGTGGCTGATACTGGCTGATGCAGGAGAATTTGCGGTACAGCGCCTCATTTTTGAGCTCCTGGTCATTCAACAGGTACTTTCCCTTGGCTGGCATGGCTAACACGCCTTACAGAGACATAGCAGGTGTAAACAGAGAGTCCCAGAAAGCAGGAGTGTCTGTCTCAACTACTTACTTTGTGTGAGTAGGAGAGAAGAGTGTTAAAAAAAAAAAAAAAAAAAGTCCAGAGTTCAAGATTTGTTAGGAGCCCCTTGTTAGCTCATGACACTCAGGGGAAACTTGTATCTTTCCTTCGCCGTGGCATCTTGATTGTTGTTATTTCTCACAGCTTTGCTCTACCTTTCTCCACAAGTTGTTCTTTCTGTATTTCTCCCTTTCACTCAGTGACTCTCCCCCCCCCCCCTTTTCTCTAGTCCTTTTGTGTCTTCTATCCTCTGTCTGCTGTTGGTGAGCAGACCTGCTTCATCCTTTGCCAACTACTGTGTTGCTCCCATCAGTGGGTTTGAGTAATAAGCCTGAGGCTGGGAGACACTGAGGAGGGGAGGAGAGCTTAAGAAAGGGGAGGAAGGGGTATGGAGGATGAGGAAGAAGAAAACAGGAGCTGTTGAGGGGCGCAACAAAGGTCAGCTGTGATCCCACCAGGATTTAGGATGTAACGGAGCAAAGGGGTCAGCAGCTCAAGTCCTTAGAGGCACCTGGAAGGAGGGGGAGAGAGTAAGACAGGGGGCAATAGAGACATTTTGAAAATTATTTCTAAAGCTCTGATAACATATACAGACAAATAAAATAAAACATAGAACTATCCAAGACTTTTTAAAAAACCTTCCTATGCATGCGTCCACATTATGAATGGCATTAATTACAGCTTGACTTATTGTAAGGCATTCTGCTTGCATGCTTCAACATACAAAGAAAGGCCGTGTTATCAGGAAATTCATGTGACTCATAAGGACTGCTGCGAGACCGAGACATAAATATCCGAATTGCTCGATGAGTGCAAGTTCTTTTTCATACCTGAAGTACGCAATTCCAGAAAGTCCTGTCTATCTGCTGGCTCATAACTGCCACAACTTTCACATGAAGCAGTCATAAACATGACTTCACTGGTAATAGGAACAGTTACTCATGTGTCATGGAAGGAACATCCAAATAACTGTCTGGCCAGCTGAACAAACAAGACAGATATGTGGCTATAGTAATAAGAGACACACAAGCCAAAGAGAGGGGAACTTGGGTCACCTTGAAGACTGCCCTTGTTCACCTGCTCATAGTGCGCATCTGTGGTTAGTGCATTAAAAACAACAAAAACAATCCACTTTAACTTTTTGTCATTTTCATAATTCTTCCCATTATGATGAGAAACCAACAGTAAACACAAAACAAAAACTGTAAAATCTGTGCTTCATCTTCTATCTTTCTATGAATAAAATATCTGCTTCTTGTTGAGTTAAGGGTCGTGTTGTACTTCCAATGCTGAGTCTGAGGGATGATGTCAGATAAGCTCTATCAAAACATACACAATGGACACGGACTGCTGTTATTGCTTATATAGTAATTAAAAAGCTTTTTGACTGCACAGCAGGAGGTCTTCATGAAAATACTGAACTACGGCTGGACATCATAGTCAGAGAACAGAGACAAGAGCAATGAAGCTGATTTTAAGACAGCCCAAAACTCACAAATCCTGCCAAAATCCCTCTATAAATGATGACATTGTAAAATAAAGAGGAATGAATATGCATGTAGCGGTTCAATTCTAATGAAATAAGAGTTGCATGCATTCATTTTGGGAAACAAGACAGGACACTGGCTTAAAGCTCAATAGAAACACAGTGAACTTCGCACTGCTGTCAATAGAAACCTAATTTCCTGCACTTGCTCTGTGGATTCATGTTTGTTTCCAATATAGAAACTGCAACAGATGCTGTGTCATAAAAAAGGAAGAGAAAAAGAAGGCAAAAAACGGGACAGTACACCTGTTTCTCACTGTGCTAGTGATGCATCGGAAGCAATGGGTCACTCTTAGTGATAAAATGCTGTGCCGCAGAATCAGAGTGATGACTGAAGGCATTTTACAACCACCTTTAAATTTCCCTTCCACAGCTGCTGCTGGACAGAACAACAGCAGTCTGCTTTTCGCAGTCTCAGATAATGGACTACTGACAGTGTGATGGGAGACTGTAAAAGGAACAGGGGCAACCAGAGAGGTAAAACAAAGCATGCAGGGGTGGTGGGGGATCATGCCCTCCACTTGCATCAATAAAATGTCCTGTGAATTCATCACTTCATCTTAAATATTTACTTCATCATCCATCTAATCAGAGTGATTGTTTAAGCCCTGTTCTAAATAAATACGTCTGGATTCTTACTGTTTCTAAAGAACAACACTGGTAAACCAGCAGGTAAAAAAGGCCACACAGTACCTAAGTAAAGGATATTCAATGACATGATGCCTCTAACCTATCCTGCAACATCAAGCCAAAACTTCAGTAAAATGCTCTCAAATCAAATATTTAAGGGGGTTGTCTAATCTTTACATGATCATTTGACATTTCAAGAACACCGATTTGCCAGATGTTAAAGCTCCAGGCCCTGACCATTCTTTTTATGCTTCAACTCCAAAGTTACCATGGCTAGAAGAAAAAAGCCGCACCATCTGACCTGTGGTTGTGGTGCAGTACTGAGCTGAGAGGACTAACAAAGCTGTACGCCTCAGCAGAGTCTTTCAGCGGGCAGGGCAGAAACTGTGCCACACTGATCATTTTCATTCTAAAAGCTTGGCAGCTGAGGGAATCACACAGCACTCTTGTGAACTGGCGTCACTGAATTCTTCAACAGCGACCATACTAAACCAACTGACGTCACTGTGCGCTTGTTTCTGGCCTGCAGGAACATAAAGGCCAGAGCGTCAAACAAAAGGGTGGAAGAAGTGTTACGGAGACTTGTTCTTTTGGTGGAGCGCTCAGGAAAACAACAACTTGTCTGGAGGTTCTTTAGGAAATACATGAGGAGACTAATAAATTGAAGCAATCACTTCTCTTGATTTATGGTAGATGACTTCAGTTATTAGCCGTGTGAATCTTTTAGTTGCTTTCGTGTTTTTAACATGAGAGTTTAGGTAATTATGGCATTTCTATCATCTAGAGTGCAAAATGCAAAACAAAAAGGTTTTCAGCTGTCATTTTTCTACGGCCTTTTCTAAGATAATTGGTCACGAGCAGGTGCTTTAACAAGTGTTCATCTCTGATCTGGGTCATATAACCTGCTGCAGAGCAGGTTAGGTTTCCTGCATAAGTTGCCATGGGGATATCATCCCAATATGTGAACCAGCTTCATAACACTGAAAACCCAGAGTTGAACCTGAAGTTACCTCACTTACCAACTTCACCAAACCTTCCTCTAATCTAAAGCCTTTTTACAGACACTAAACAGACAGGTCTTGTTCCAAAACAAATTAGTTTGCTTTTATGGTCTCCTTTGTGCTGGCATTCAGAAAGCTTGGAAAAAAAAAAAAAAAAGTGGGACAAAGAGTGACCTCTCTTAAAGAAAAGAGGACCGCATTTCCCAGCCCATGCTGCACAGATTCAGGGTTAAAGGTGATGGGGGGAGAGGAATGACCAAATATCAGGGCTATTCCGTGTAAGTTCAACTTCTTTGGGGGTTGTTTTCCCTACAAAAGACAGTATGTCACCTATAGTCTTGCTAGCCACCTCAAAGTGTTTCCAGTTAGAGCCAATTATTTTTGTTTTAAACAACAAAGCACTGGCTCCAGCACCAAAAATGCAATTCATATTTTGACATCACCAGTCGCGTCTTTGAAAGTCGCCCTGTGCTGTAAAGCGCAGTATTCACAATCATCCTTTGCAATTGAATTTCTAAAGAGTGTTTGAAAAAAATGATGTTTACATTGTTGAAATGTCTAAATAATGTAATAATTCTTATGTCCTTTTTGTGTTTGTTGAACATCATAGAAGCCAAGCTAGGAAATGCTAAAGCCAACATTCAGCACAGTTTATACATATGGTTTATACATAGATTTCGTTCATAAAATCTAATTATGTTAAATAAAAGAAAACGTTCAAATCATTAATTTCCATAAAGACTGTGTCGGTCAGCCTTTGGTACAAACTATAACCCCATCAGACTAGCTTGGGGTTAAGACTGCAAATGTAATCTTGCAGGAGCTGGCATATACAAAAGCCTCTCCATAAACAGATGACAAATGTATGTACAGAAATGCACTCATGGATTAGATTACGATTCCCTGTCTTCTCCCATCTCTCCTCTCCTCCCAGTACTGTCTACTGGTATTGAATTAACCACATTAACCAGAAGGAACAGCTGATACCTAACAATATTATCAGGATGCTATTTCAGTAGTGATTTAAGCTTTAAATGCCATTGCTTATAATAAATACAGGAAGTGCAAGCAAGAGCACCACGTACTCGGAAGCTGACTGTTACTACTTAAACATTTCACATGCACTTACAGTCTGCTGCACCGCCACAAGTGAGCCACATTTTATTTTTTCTGCTTGACACAAACAGCAGTTCGAAGAGGAGTTTATTGATTTAAAGAAACACAGAGTTTAAATCTAAACATATCAGCCAAGGCACAAATCCAATATTGAAATAGCAATGATTTAATTAGTCTAAGCCATTTCCTGCTCATGTGCAGTTTGGATTTGAAGACACCTGCACTCTCGCATAATATAAGTCACACAAAATGAGAAGGTCAGAAAATGCTTGCATTTATCAGTTAGTTGGGTCATGCTCAAATGTAGCACTGAACCCAGTGCTTTGAAACGACAAGGTTATGGATGTCCAAATCAGTATTCGGATGTTTCAAATAAGAGATGTTGGAAAAGTCAAGAATCTGGATGTTGTACATGGACAAGAATTCATTCAAAGTTTAAAACAAAATAAAAATGTTCCAAAAACTGAGCACCAAATCACCCACAATGAGTTTGGAAAGTTACCTTAAAACTTAAAGCAGCTCAAAACCTCAAAAATTCTCTTTTGTTTGATCAACATTTCTGACAAAAGGTGTTCAATGTAGCGACTGTCATGACGTTCCTCTTCAAACTACGATTGTTTGCCAGACATCATCCCAGTCAGGATCCATGTATGAGTGATGGACAGCCCTATGGTATGGAAGAAGATTTTCTTTTCCCAGTTCATGTGATTTTCAAATCATTTTCAGGCTTTTAAAATCCCTTCACCTAAAGGGTAAAACACCACACCCATTCCATGTCACGTGTTTTCAAATTTGGGTCCAGAAATTGATGTTAACAGCAGCCAGAGTTGAACTTACGTTACAATTAATCAAATGTCATTGCATGAAAAGGGAATTTTATTAGTTAAAGTAATGAATTGTATCCTCCAGATTAGCAGCAAACACATATTTTCTCATATTATTCTCAAACAAATGTTTGCATGCCACAATGCAGTAACGCTCAGAATTTCATTTTTAAGCACAGAATTTGTAAAAAGTTCATACAAATATGTAAATCAAGAAATTGTGTGATCAGAACATCCTGATAAACTGTTCAAAGTTCAAAGAAATCTTCCAATACAAAACTTCCACCCCACAGAGTCTGTTGTTAAACTCGGATCATTTGGCTTCTTGTAGTGTGTTAATATAGCCTGAACAATGCCTACACTGACAAGTCAAACACAATCATGACCCATCTCACAGCATAGATTCCTAACCACCTACTTTACCTATTTAAATGTTGTTGCATTCTGTATTTTCATTTGAAAATTTCATGTTACCAAACATCATTTCCAATCATGCACAGTCAAAGATAAGCTTGGTGGAATATTTCTTTTTCTTCCCAAAAAAGATATAATTTGCAAACAAGCTTGAAGGGAAAAAAAGATGAACGGAAAGAATGTACCACAGTGAGAGGGACCATTGTTTCCAGCTGGTGTAGCCAGCCACGTCCCGTTTCAGGTTTCATAACATGCCACACTCCATCCTATTAACAGTGGAGCAGAAGGGTCCCTCTGTATGCCCGGCCCCTCTCTGCACCACCACCAACATCAATAAGGAAACCATAATTATTCCTTAGTACGCCAACCAGCTCACTGCTGGTTTAACCACTCAAAAGAGAAAACCTTAACATCTGCAACCAGTACAGTAGAGAGCTGTGTACTCAGCTATACAAATCTTAATGCAGATATCATGCAGAGCTGCTGCAAATGAAATAGGTGACATCTTCCGATCCCCATCATTATGGTAATTTTTCAGGCTATTATATAGCTCTGGCTGCTGACAAGGCCATCTTGTACATGTTTTCTACATCTCGTAACTGTGTTCATGATTCATAGTGTATGTTGCATTTGCCGAATCCTTCTGTCAAACAGCATGTTGTTGGGGAGTATAAAGTTCCTTTAAACACATGATACTATTGATACAAAAAATTATTTGCACACTAATGCACAAATACATAAGTTTGAGGTCAACCTATCATTACCACATAATCATTAAGACAGAGACCCCTATGTGTGAGATGTACCAAATCACCCCACAGGTTCTGTCACCTGTGATGTCTGACCTGTGTAACCCACCTGGTGTGTGTTTCACCAATCCTGCAGGTATATCTATGATCTAAGCTCCAAGAGGAGACAGGCATTAAAATGAAGCAGTAGAATACTTGAAATCCTTTGATCCTTTCCGTAATGACTCACACCACAAGAAATATGGCAACTCAATGTATCAGAATTTGCAAGGAAATATCGCTGAGCAAATATGTTAAATCTCAATATACTCAATTACATAAATGAACATTTAAAAAAAAATGAGATCTCAAAATAAAACAAAAAGTACACGTTCAGTCTGTTTTTTATCTTGAGTGTACTCAAGTTTCCTACCACCCTTTATGGGAAAGACTGTCCATCCTGGATAACAGGTGAAGAAGGCTGTAGACTGAGTTGGAGAGATGGGGACTGAAGATGGTTGAGATGACTGAAAATCCAGCAAGCAGGGATGAAGGGGAATGATGAAGTGAAACCCAGGAAGTAGCAAGATGGAGGCAGCTGGTGCAACTCAATCCACATCTATGTAACAGCTCAACAAAAAAAAACAGCCTGCACAAAAAGTGCAGGAAATCATGAATTGTCCACATTGGGTGTATGTTTTTTCTTCCTCTCAACAGAGTTACATACAGTATCACACAACAATTCCTCATACCACACATAATAAAATTGAACTCACAGATGCTTAACTTTGCATCATATACCAAACTTAATGAAATAACTTGCAAAGAATATACTCACACAGTGCATTAACACATAACATTAACCGTGTCTGCTCAGCTTAGCTGAATTAGCTGACTTAGCATTTCCTTCCACAGTAGTCACACTTTTTTCTCAAATAACATAACATTTGCAATATCACCAAATAATGAGTTTATCCCGACTGGTTTTTTAACACGAAAAAAATCCACTGTCTCAAGTTGTAAACACATTTCAAAGTTATCAACAACCAGAGATCAAATGGTCCGTGTATCATCCGTTCATTCAATTATTCCATTCATCTGGCAAACAGAAAAACGAAAAAACGAGTCAATATTTCGTTTTTCTGTTTTTCTGTTTAACCAAAAAATGGAATATTGGTGTTTGTTTTCCTATTTTCAGCTCAAAACAGAACAAATAATAAACAGGGAAACCAAAACGAAATAATAAATCTAATTTACGTTCTCGGGTTATTGGTTTCCCCATTTCCCGCGGTGTCTTTGTGTTGCGTGCGCACATTCTGCGCATACGTGCATGAAGGCTGTATTAGCGTTCCCATGATCCTCAGCAACAGTTACCATGGTGAAAGATGAAACAGACCGGTCCTCGCACCAAAAGTGGAAGCTACAGAAAGTTCCACGGTATGGTCCAGAGCACGTTATAATGGCCTCACTCGAGCCATACATCCATATAATCAATGATATGTTCATGAATGGAGAGACACATCATGATATCTCAGAAATGGCAAGAAATGGGTGTCCAGCGGGGATGCTCTAAGAGCAGTGTCCGGAGACTGCTTACAAAAAACAGCATTCTTGGACCGGCCATCCTACCCACAGACACCCATAAAGTATTCAACATGCCAGAGCACTGTGCGGCGTATTCCTGTGCAAATCGGCGGACGATTGCGAACAGGGTCGGGGGATTACTTTTCACAAGTAAGATTCAACATTATTATTGGTTGTATTTTGTGAATAAAATATTATTTTACTGTACTTATGTCCGCCAGCGAAATCGTAGCCAGCAAAAATTAAGCTAAGCTATGGTTATAGCCGGTGTTCACCCGGCTATTAGGCCAACGGAGACCTTATAAATCATAAATTCCATAACACAGACTTAGATTACAACTGACACAAGAATGCTATTGTAGAAATAATGCAAATATTGGTGGCAGGGCCGCTGACAGGTTTGGCTGGGCCCGGGACAAAATTCTCTGAATGCGCCCCCCCCCGTAGCAACCCACCCACACCCACCTCTACTTTCCCAGTCTCTCATTTATTGCGGATAAACCAAAAAGATTATTTACCACTTTGCCTGGATATGGATATGGACTGAGTGGAGTTATGGCTTTCAAAATCCTACCACAATAAAACTCATGCTATTTTATTAATTTAGAGCTCATAAACTGCACATTTCATCAACCATTTTTCACTTGACCAAGGGAATCATGTTAAGCAGTGTTTCCCACACATAGACTAATTCGTGGCGGTGCGCCACAGATTCAACACCGGCCGCCACATATTGCGTTTCGTTATTATTATTTTTTTTAACGCTATTTTAAAAAATACTCGTATTCGTTAAGCTGCATTTCTTTTCCCTGCTCTCATTCAGTCTCTCTGTACCTCGCGTCTCTCTCGCATAGCCTTCACACACACACAGCCCCTCCCCTCCGTGCTTCCCTGGAAGCTTGCTAGCTTCAGCGTCACGTTAGATTAGCTCTATAGCTCTGGCTCAACCAAAAGAAGACGGCTGGCGAAATTCACGAAAGGTTGGTATCACGTGCACCTTTATAAAATCACACATTAAAAAGTCCTATAAAAATATTTTATATTTTGAATACAATGTTGTCCCGTCCCATAGCAAACAAGCAATTACGCCTTCTTTATAAAGTTAACTAGTCGCAAGTTTGTCGAAAAAATACATAAATAAATAAATAAATAAATAAATAATGTAGTTGGGTTTGTCGAGCTCAAAACACTAGCAGCTGTGAATCAAATAAAGTAGTTTTTTTAAACTCTTACACTGAATGTTTGCTGCTTCAATCCAGATGAGTATTGAAAAATATTTTCCGCGATTGAAAGAGAGACGTGCGTTTGGGCCCCCCCCATTCCTGTGTCACCCACCGTGACACAGGTGTCACACATCCTTACGTCCCCCATAATTTTCCTTGATGGAGAAATTATCCAGGTTCTTAACTCCCAATGTGACATTTAGCCTATGTCACATTACAGATCTCTGACAGTGGGGGGATGGTATTCTGGAAAAAAATTCTGAAATGGGTTCTATGTGGTCTATTTAGTCTGTGTTATAACCCGCTTAATTTTCATTTTAGTAGAAATGGGTCTGGGTTCTTATGGGTTAATACAATAAAGTTCTGTGTGAGCAATTATTAACGAAGGAATTATTTCGAAGAATTTTTATTTTTTCCCCCCCCCGTGGCCCACCACCACACATTGCCTTCACATCTGTGGGAAACACTGTTAAGGGTACTTTTATTTATCGCCAGACCCGCGTGTATGTCCGCTGAACTTTCTGAGAATGTTCGGGGAACAAGGCGGAGCCCATTCATCTGGCGAGTGTCAAGTTAAATCATTCTAAACGAAAGTTACAGGCTACCCCAAAACGTCACGTTTATAACCCACTCGTTACATTCAACTCTATCTAAATGGCAATTTCACACGTTGCCATGTCTATACTGGCTTATTTTAAACAAAATAAGGTTAAACCAGAGCCGCGTTACACTGGCTGTCATTCAGCTGACCGGGGATGATTCTCAAATCAATTCAACCTGATTGGCGTGCGTGCCTAAAACATTTGGACATATTTGCGGACTAATGCGCATATTCCTATTTTTTTTTTTTTTTTTTTTTTTTTTTTTTTGGGCCCCCCCCATTCCTGGGCCCGGGACAAAATACCCGTTTGTCCCCCCCTATCGGCGGCCCTGATTGGTGGTATAACATTGACCAGCAAATTTTACAGATGACACAGGCTGTATTGTTCACATGTAATTCTTTCATCCTAACAAGAGTAAGATACCTCTCATGTCTCACACCCACCCCACTTACTTAAAAATACAGACAACACAACATCTGACTGTAGAATAGTTTGCAAACAAGCTTACTTACACTTTCAGCAGCTTTGGTTTATTATCAACAGTTTGTTGACCCTAACCCTCTTAAGAAATTTGATGGAAGAAGAAGGAAGAAAATAAGCTTGACCACCTTTTTAAAATGTTTTTGTGTTGACTTTGTCGAATCTCACGTTTTTATTTTGAAGGTTTCCCAAAGACAAAGATATGAGGAAGAAGTAGGAAGTTGCTTTGAGGAGGGAATGTCTATGAGCCATCTTCCCACTAGGTTTGGTGCTCTGGTGGAAATAGCTCTGGTCTACATCGCAGGGTTTGTCGTCCGGCAGAAAAGAAATTTCCTAGGTGTAACCTAAATTATGACATGTCATTATTTTGTATGCGTGCATTTTTTTTTCTCAGTGTTTCAGGGTATTAACAATTAATTATTACATACACTTACAGTGTCGAGCAATCCTGAATACATTTCAAGATGTGGTAGTGAGAACATGCTTGGTGTTACACAGCATAAGACTGATAGGACCACAAGTTCCCACACAGCTTTTACAGAAGCCTAAAAAAGTAATTCATGCTTGTACTAGCTGATGTACTGTTCAAATACAATGGTACATCAGTGTGACATTAAACTAAGGCTTTTAGATTGAAAGGATTAACATTCCCAGGGTGAATCTATTACGAGCCCGAGACTTCATCTCCCATAATATTTAATTCTGGAGTTAGGATCTGATGAGGTTTTGGCCGCATTCCAACTGTCTGCAGTCTTCAGGTCTCTAAGAGAGGACAAAATATGTAATTCAAGGCTGAAGAAGCAAGACTGCCTGTTGCACACCCATAAATTATCATCTTTTAGCTGAAGCAACACGTTCCACGACAGTTACATGGACAATTTACATAAGAAAGGCAAAAATGTGAGAATCTGAGTAGGCTACATGTGCATTAAAACTGTTAGGTCGTGAAATTACCACTATCTTCTTAAGGCTTACTCAGTATTACTTAAGATTTTTATGAAGACATCACATAATGGAGGCACACCACTCCAGGGAAAAGTAAGAGCCACAGCACTGCTACAATGTACAGTATAGGTTCAGTGTTTTGCTAAGGTTAAGTTCAAAGAGATTAAATCATTGACACCTGAAAAAATATTGGACATATGACACTAAACCTGAAAGATTAAATCTAATCTTGAGCCATTTATGACCCACATAGAAGGGCTCATATATTTCACCACAGAAACAGTGGTGGGGACACTGGGTTTGGATACTTGACGAATCAAAATTTCAGCAAAGGTTCAAACAGCTGTTGTCAAACATACCCGTCTACACAATTCCAGATAGATAGATAGATAGATAGATAGATAGATAGATACTTTATTCATCCCAATTTGGGAAATTGTTTTGTTGCAGCAGCATACAGTAAAATATATGAAAGCAGTTAAAGGTAGGGTAGGAGATCCTGGATTTTGAGTCCAGCGAAGCTGCATTTTGAAAATACACCGGTAAAAAGTCCCAACCCTTTTCTTCACTTTCCCCCCGAAGGCACGCCTCTAGAGTACATGAACGCTCACGGAGCAGGGTACGCGCACAGGGGGAAGGAGGGGGAGGGAGGAGCAGATTGCAGTTTGATAGACGCATCAGTATCCAATCATTGTTAACGGTCCGTTCACAATGATTGGATACTGTTTTTCGTAGATTGTACGTTCTAGAGGCCACTAAAACTTTTCATATTTGTGTCAAAACTTTTAATTAATTGGTTGCAATGGGGGTGTGAATATTTCAAGCAATATGTAAAAAAATGTTCCAGAAAAAGATCCCCTACCCCACCTTTAAAGTAGTAAAAACAAGCAAATAGAATAAAATAAAATAAATATAAAATAAAATAAAATAAAAATAGTGAATAAACATTCGCCATGTACATATCTACAGTGTGAAGAGGGTTTTTTTGGTTTTTTTTTGTTATTGTTTTTTAGGAGAGACTTCAAGTCTATTGAGCTTTAAGTTCTCTTCCAGCCAGAGGGGAGGTGTTGAAGATGGTGATGGCTGCTGGTAGGAAGGATTTCCTGAATCGGTCCTTGTGACAGCGGAGCTGGATGAGCCCGTTGGAAAAGGAGCTTCGCTGTCCAACCAGCAGCTGGTGGAGAGGATGGGTGGGGTTATCCATGATGGATAACAGTTTGTTCAGTGTCCTCCTCTCCACCACAGATTCAAATAAGTCCAGTTTGCAGCCGATGACAGAACCAGCCTTCTTAATGAGTTTATTAAGCCTGCTGGTGTCACCGTCTCTGATGCTGTTCCCCCAGCAGACTACAGCGAAGAAGAGTGCACTGGCAACAACAGACTGATAGAACATCTCCAACATTTTGCTGCACATGTTGAAGGATCTCAGCTTCCTCAGAAAATAGAGTCGGCTCATCCCCTTCTTGTAGACAGCATCGGTGTTGGTCCTCCAGTTCAGTCCGTTGTCCAGGTGCACTCCCAGGTACTTGTAGTCCTCCACCAATGCAACGTCCTCTCCCAGAACGCACAGAGGCTTTGGAGCCTTCCTCCTCCTTCTGAAGTCAATGACCATCTCTCTGGTCTTTGCCACATTCAGAAGCAGGTGATTTCTGCCAGACCAATCCACAAAATCCTCTACCAGCGCTCTGTACTCCCCCTCCTGTCCATCCCTTATACACCCAACAACTGCAGAGTCATCCGAAAACTTCTGCAAGTGGCATGACTCTGAGTTGTATTTAAAGTCTGTGGTGTATAAGGTAAACAGGAAAGGAGACAGCACAGTCCCCTGAGGAGCTCCTGTACTGCCAACCACCACATCAGACAGAACACCGCCCAGCCGGACATACTGTGGTCTGTCTGTCAGGTAGTTGGCAATCCAGGAGATGATGGATGTGTCGATCCCCATGACCTGCAGTTTGTCACTCAGTAGACCTGGCCGGATCGTGTTGAATGCACTCGAAAAATCAAAGAATGTGATTCTCAGAGTGCACCCCGATCCATCCAGGTATGAGTGAGCACGCTGCAGCAGGTAAACAACAGCATCATCCACCCCCAGGTGAGGCTGGTAGGCAAACTGTAGAGGGTCAAGGGAAGAAGCCACCTGCGGTCTGAGATGCGTCAAGACCAGTCTCTCCAGCACCTTCATCACATGAGATGTGAGAGCTACTGGTCGGTAATCATCGAGTCCAGAAGGAGTCGTCTTCTTCGGGACAGGAACCACGCAGGACGTCTTCCACAGTGCAGGGATCCTCTCTAGGTACAGGCTCAGGTTAAACAGGTGCTGGAATACCACAGACAGCTGGCTGGCACAGGTCCTCAGAACTCTACATATTTTTTCTTGTCAGCTAATAGATCTTTTCCCTTCTCTATGACCCAGTATTCCAGCTGCAGCAGGATCTGGGCGGAGTGGCTTTTCTGCTCAAAGCAATAAGTTGAACAAGGACTACTGTTGAACGCTGCAGTCAAACCTCAGAGTTGCAGTCTGTCCGTGGAGAGAGAGACTCACTGACCGGCAGCCGGATGACACTGAGGGCCAGCACGATAGCCATCAAGCTGGTCTGCAGGTAGCTTGAATGAAACATGAGATAAAGCCGGCCAGGGCTAGACAGCTAGCAGCAAATTAACTTACAACACAAAGAAGTTAATGTACATGAAAGAAACACTGCGAAAAAGTTTTAGTTGAACAGTGGTTCACTTTTAAGTACTTAAATTTTTTTCACCGATATCAACTACTTGGGAAGACTGCTCGGGTATTTTCATGGCCACTGGAGTATATCTTTTAATCCATTAAATCCAGCATTTGGAAGGAATTCCTCCTCCACCACAAGACAGACATGTTAGGCAAGTACACTCCTGCCACTGCCTTTGATCAAAGCACTACCCTTCGAACTTGAGTTTGTCCTTAGGCACTGAGATATGGCAGGTAAATAAATTCAGGTTTGTTAGGTCAAATAGAGGCAACACATTTCCACAAAAAGGTAGAATAAGTACAATATTACTAACGGTCTGAATTGATTGGCACCTCCCTTACAAGAGGGTTTGAAACTCCTGCAGATATGTTGGATGAATAGCTGCGCTAGCGAAAATAATACATGTGTAACATGGAAAACTATGCTGACTGCATGTGCTATAAGTGTTGCACAGCACGGCATACTCTACCAAGCCTTCAATTACAACTGCGCAGCAACAGGGAGGTCAGACAGTGGGAGTGACGCAGAAGGGGCACAGAGGGATCTCATTACCTCAAATGCCTCCTAAGAGCCATGGATGACTAGAGTGGATGGTGGCTAAGGATTTGAATAATAGCATCCTTGTCTATCCCCTGAGTGTCTTTGTTCGCCTCTTAAAATGTGTATTCTTGCATGGAATTTTTGTTTGAGCCACTGAACACCACCCAAAGGGCATCTTTACGTTGGATTTACGTTGGAAGTCTTGTCCGTGACAGCGTTTCAGTATGAAGCATTGCCAGAGTTGCATGTTTGTAAAAAAACATCTCCAATGTTGTGCCACTGTGAGTCACGGAATGTACAGGCAAGCATCACTGTTCACAGCTACACATGCAGGAATGTTTTCATTCAGCAGCACCCTTCCTGGGGTTTCAGTGGTTGAGTGGGAAGAAGAGTTTCTGGCTGAGTTGGGTGAAGGCGAGGTTCCTCCTGCTGAGCATAAGTCTGCTTCACAGGATTTCTCAAAGGAACTGCAACTTGAGTTTCACTGTAGCTCATCCCAAAAATGAGTCAGTCTCACTCTGTGCTGTGTACAGACACAGGTGTTGAGAACTCATCCTGTTAACAAAGAACAATCATAAAAACAATGTTGATTCAAACAGTAGTTTCAAATGATTTCAGTGATTTTCAGATTTTTGTTTCTTTGCAGTGGTGTAAACTTTATTTACTCGTGTTTATATATGTGATGTAACTGACATTAACCAGCTGTGAGTAATCTATCTGACACACCTACTTTTTTTTTAAATAATCCAAGTATGATTAGGAAACAAAGGTGGGAAAATGCAATACGTAAAACGGATTTAGGGTATACTTGCAGCTACCTGTTAGTTTTTTTTAAATGTACTGACCTCACATTTAAGGATTGATAGCTCAAAAAAAAAAAAGAAAATGAATGAGGATATATAATGATGAAGGAATAATTTTGGAAATAAGAAAATGTGGAATAAAAAAAGCAGAGATAGAAAAACAATAAATGTGTTTTACTTTATCAATCTAAATATTATTTTGTATGCAGTTCTTTTGTTTTTCTATTGCTTTACTACATTTGCTATTACATTACTGTATTCCTTTAGCTTTTTCTTAATTGCATTTGCCTTTTAGGTTTGCTTTTGCTAGTTCTAAATACCTTCTGCTATCACTTTAGCCTTTATATTTGCCATTTGCTTTTGCTTTCCTTATTCCAGCTGTTTTCCTCATTTTTTCCCTCATTCTGTGCATTCAAGTACAATTGCCACCATCTGTTCTTGCAGCCACATCTTCAAGCTCACCTGGAACTGAGGCTAACCAGTAGGCCATACCTGCCAATTGATTATTCTAAAATGATAAGGATTTATACACAAATTCTGCCTTTCTCTCGTACCAATTTGGAAGCCTTGACAAAAGGACGACTGTCTTTTCGATGCAAAGCGTGACACTGGTACTAGAGGAACAGGTTACACAGTCTTGTATACACACTGTATGAATGCAGCAGCATTTCTTTCCAAAACCCCAAAAAGTGGCCAACTTCCCATGGCCTACGGAAGACTGTTACTGTCTACTGTCAATGCTACCAAGTTCTTGCCAAAAGGAAGGAAAAATTCCCATCTGCAGAGGTTTAATATTCAGTCTGGATCAATCTATCTAGAATCTTTCTAAACAGAAGATCAATATAATTAATGAAAGTAGATATTTTTGCAATAGCTCACGTCAGCTGCACTTGAGTTTGGGCTGCTATCCTGAACACCGGACGTGCTGAGGCGAGTGTGACGATGAGAGGTGCTTCATAAGATTTGGAATTGCTCACAACCGACGAACATACATTTCACATGTACATTTTTGCCCTTTATATCAGTTAGGGAAAAGTAATGTCTGTATTTCCATTAAAAAAACAAAAAGCCCCCTTGGAATTATCCGGGCTTGCCGTTCCTGCTGAGGATGTGTTGGTCGTTTCGTTCATGTGTAAACACCTGTCCATCTCGGCCTCTGGTTGGCTTACTCTGAAAGTTTACTCATCGCTGATTAATATCAATTATCTGGTTTTCCGCCCCTTCCCCCTCACCAAAAAGCTATTCCTGTGGTTGACAGAGTCAGATCAGATGGAAACATCTTTAGTGATCTTTATCAAAGTTAAGCACCACATTTTGTCAGTAACGGTAACAGCGTTATAACGATGGACACAGTAATTAGTTTGATTACCTGTTACTGAAAAAAGAAGTAGTAACGCCTTTGATCTGAACACTGTTTAACAATATATTTATAGTTCAAGCAAAAGCCTCCTAAAAATAACAAAAGTAATAACAACATTTTTAAAAAACAATGTGGAAGAATTTAAGGAGTAAAATTTTTTTACAATTATCAAGTTGTAGAAATTCATCATTTAAAAAAAGGTCAACATTCATCATTTTCTTCTTTCTACAATTATGTTTTCATGAACTCCTTTTTTATATTTCCTCATTCATCTTCTCATTCTTTTATAGATTTATTCTTTTTGTGGCACATCTGTATTAACCATGCTGCTCATTAAATGTCACTCCAAAATTAGGGGGAAGAGGTGTGTTACCTACCTCTACAGACATATGGGAGTTGGCCTTATCAGTATCATTTGCCAAGCTCAAAATAAAATATGGTTAAAATTACAAACTGATCAGTACTACGTTGTGTATTAACCTTTGCAAAGAAGATACTGAGGCACCTCCAACAGACCATGGGGTGATGTTGACCACAAGGAACATGGATTATTTGGGACTAGAAAAAAAAAGACAGAAAAGAAAATGGCACAAGTCTAAAGCCAAGTCTGATTTTCATGTTGGTAACTCGGGTAAGTTTCATCCACTATGACTTTGAACAGGCACCAATGGAGCATTTCAGTTCATTTCTCCCTTCTGTTAACTGATTTATCAAACTATTGAGGAGCATTTATTGTCAAAAGCAAAGCAACAAAGCAAACCTGGAGGCAATCATGTTTTCTACCTCGCCTTAACATCTCACTCACAAAGCACATTGAATACAGCACCAGACCCTGTCCAAGTGTACAACTCAAATTTAAAAAAACCTGGTAAAGCTTTTTTTTTTTTTTTTTAGCACAAATACAACATTATTGTTGCATACAACATTATATAAAACAATGTAGTTAAATATATTCAAACATATTGAAATATTGAAGAGGAGTACTTCTCTCCTCATTGTAGGAAGAAGAGAATTGGACACGACATGTTACACATACCATTTGAAAATGCTCAGCTTGTCATTCCCTACGGCTGTTTCAGCTACTATGAGCCGTCATAGCTCTCATCTGTCTGCCATTCAAAATAGTAATAAATGATCAATAGAAAATCAGTCATGTACTGTTGTTAGGGATGCCCAAACTCTACATTAAAACCAAGGCTAGTAACTGAGCACTTAGCACTTAATTCTCCATTTTTGGCAGTTGAGTACAATGCATATCGTAACCAACCTGACTCCACTGGAGTAAGAGGTTGCAAATCTCTCCGAATAAAACTGGCAACCGTATTGGCACATTCTGCTGGTCTTTTTTGTCTGCTGATGAAGAATGGGTTGGATCTGTGTCTGAACTCCCCTATTCGTGAGCTATTAACTGTTAAGTGACTGTTACCTTTGGCTACTGAGGTCAGGAGAATTGCATGTTAATGTTGGTAAATCTCATCAGCACCAGAGCCAGGAGGAGGCTGCACTGAAGCAGCTGGTTGGCTTCAAGCAGATTTCAGACCTAAAGTAAGTTGTGTTTAGAAGTGTTTTGTGAGATTACTCTCTGACATGCAGCAAAGTCAGGGTTTCTCACGGACCTTATCGATACTTTGATAAAACAAACAAAAAAAAAAAAACAGTCCTGGCCCCGTGCTAATTGCGCAACAGTTTTCTACACCCATCCCTAACTAGCTATAACTCAATTATCTCATCAGTTTATTGTAACGGTTAATCATTTAGACAACTGACGATTAACAGCTTTGGGAAATCTTTAAAAACTGCATTCCTAATTAATATGAATAGAAAATTTCAAGACTTAAAGAATAAAGTACAACCACCCAATAAAGAAAGGCATCACTTTAGCTCCTGGCTAAAAATCACACTGCCTTTTTTTTGGTTTGTTTTTGACTTTACTTGAATTGCTCAAAGAAGCTTAGAGCCCTTCACTCCCAATGCAATATTATCATTGATCATAATATTCCAACTCTCCACTGAACACCTTGCATTGAGAAATACTGACCCTTCCCCAACGCAACACAAACATAGACACAGACACGCTCTTGCATCACACAGTCTTCACCTAAAAGAGGAACAAAAAGAGCTTTTCGTTCAGTGTACTGTCAGCTAAAAGCAATGCAACCACTGAAGGTTGACAGGACTTCAACACAGATGGGTTGCCACAAGTTTTGGGGGTACATTGTCAAAATTTGAAGCTATAAACTTCAACATGTGGCCAAAAAAACAAGCCAACATGACAAGCACACTTTTCATAATCATCTCCCCCACTTTTTTGCTCTCTTCACATTTCTAATTTCCTCTCCTAATTTACAAATCGGTATACAAATCTACAACTCTTGAATACCAAAACAGGAACCAGGCTGTCACTGCTCTAAGAGTACTCAAGCAAAGGCAAACCATACCCTGCAACATACACTTGGCCGCACAGCATCTCACTTCCTTGGCAACCATGACTCATTTCCCTAACAACTCTGCGAAGACAGTTTCATAAAAAGGGAACCTGTAGCCACTGCACAGTTAGTTCTAAGATGGATGTTGTTATGAAAGCAACCACTGATTTTAAGATGTCCGAATAAACAGTGATCAAGTTAGAGTGGATAAGCACAGATGCAGTCATAAACCAAACATTTAATATTGATTTGTGTGAACATGTTTTTCCCCACTCAGTGAGTACTAGTGTTTCCTTACAAGCTGTAAAAGGGATATCCATGATATCCAATGAGAGAGCTGTAAGTGCATGATGCAAATGATCATTTCCACAACTTTAATCAGTGAGAAACATGATACACCAGCTAACCATTTCATAATTTATTAGTCTTTTGAGACTGTGAGACATGTGAGCCCAAAGCTTTGGATTTTGCCACTGGATCACTGCATCCCAAATGATGACGGTCGGTTTCACAAATGATGTGCACGTCTATGGGTGAGTTTTTTGTGGCAGAAGCTTCCTCCTCTTCAGACTGTGGTAACTATAGGATTACAAGATCAAATGTGAAGTGATGTGGCTACCTTTGTAAACAATAACTTTGTCAAATTTAACTATTAAAGCTAAACAGATAGTGTTGAAGTTGTAAATGTACCGTCTTTCTTATGTCCCTACAGTGCAGACACATCTACACACCTTCACAAACGCTGCAAAAACAAGAGGAATTCAATGTGGAACAAAATCATCTCGGAATAATGACATATGTGAGTAATGCTTCCTGTGCATCATCAAGCATCAAACACAGCTGATAATTATTGTCAACCAGTGTGACACTTTCCTAAACTCATATTTTTCTACATAATGTGGTCACTGTAAGATTTCTGTTATAAACATAAACTGAATATACAATACTTTCTGGGTTTTTCATACCACAGAAATATGGCACAAACTACAGAATCCAACATGAACACAATTGCCAAGTATTACAGTAGTATAAATGTGGTTCTAAAATCATAAAACAAAGTTTGCTGTACAAAGCTTCTTGAGGCATGTCTGCTGAGGTAACTGGTTGACAACCAACATAAGTTTGTTTTAATCAAACCAAACTGTCTGGATGTGAAATCATAAACACACATCCCTGATTGGAAGTATTTCCATATCATACAGTACATAACTGAATACAAGACAGCTTACAGTGAGTAGGGTGGATGTTGTGCAAATGATGCAGCAGTAAATGTTGATGTAATATGAGGATCAGAGCGGGTAGGGTGAGCCTCTATTTCCATCACGATTATCAGTAGCAGTGTTTTTACAAATTTGTCATTTCAAGCTAATTATTTTGTTCAAATCTCTGTATTAGCTTTACTTGAACTTTAATTCCTACAATGCTTTATGACAACAGAAAAATAAATAATTTGGGTAAAGCCAGCAAACCGAGAACAAAGGGCTCATTTGAAGCTGATAAAGACGAAGTTAGAAGATAGACATCTATTGCTTGTTTATGACCAGAACTGGCTGATTTTCATCTTCACCAGACATGACCAACGAACAGCAGAGCAGGTTCAGATAAATCCATTTTATCCAACCACTCAAGTAAATGCATCATGCACATAGCATTGCCATCAGCAACACTCACACACAACTATCTGCTGGATGTGGAGGATTTCCACCGTGAGTAAGGAGGGCCCAAAGCTTACAGTTTGTATTATCTGTAAAGCCATGGAGAATAAAAATGCCAAAATGTCTGGGACAACTAGTTAAAAGAGCAGTACCCAGTTATACTGGGTAACAAAGGCAAAGTGACTGCAATTAAAGCTAGAGAGAGCACAAAGCCATGCCACAAATTAGCAGCATCTGCTTTCTGTCACTGGTATCAGAGCCCATAAAAGTAAAGCCATAATGAAAACTATCAATAAATTACGGGCACTAGATGACCAGGCTTTTTTTTCTGTAATCGTGAATATAGGTTTTTAAGAATTTTGCTAATTACCAAAAGAGAGTTTGGAGAGTTTTTTGATAGGAATTGAGGACAGAGAGATAGGGTTTGACATACAGCAAGGGGCCCTGAGCCAGGATTCAAACCCGGGCAGCTGCATTGAGGAGCTTCAGCTCAAAACAAAATCAGAAAAATCTGCCAACTCATTTAGTTCTTTACAAAAATGAACAAATGCCCACGAATGTATATGACTTTTCTATTTTCCCACCTATGCAAATGTAGGACGCCTGCATGTGTTGGCTGGAAATAATAATTGTGATAACTGATAATATGGGCTCGAAAACTCTGACTGATGTGAATAGACTTGAAAGTTTCAAACCCATCCCGCTAAGAACCGAGAAATGCTGCATTCTTTTCATTGATGATTGTTTGATCGTTGCTGCTAATGTCTCTTGGGATCCACTTGGGTTTTACACATAATATGAATACGATTATAGGGCCTACAGTGATAGAACAGGACCTGACTGACAAAAACTTTAGTCAGACTAAAACCAAACTTAAATGCATGTAAATATGTTGTCGTGTCTGACCGGAATCAGAGAAAAGTGAAGCTCACAAAGCTGGACGAAAACAACCAGCTATCTGATGAGGGTTTTTATCATTCCTGCAGATGATCAACTGGGCTCACATGGGCCCAGGCTCTCGTGCTCCAGGCACATGCTCAAAAGTCCCATCTTCTCATAAAAATATTGTGCATTAAAACGACAAATGCACCTGTCCATAAACAACCTTTCCACTGACATGATCATGCTCATCGTGACAGCTGTTGAAAAGTTTACGAAGTACGAGGAGAATCCACTCAAGCAGTAAAGCTCCGAAATCAGCGCAGAGACATCTCTCAAAAGAAACCAATGTTTTGCAGAGAAAAACATTGACGACTTCCCACAGAGAAAATTAGACGCAGCAAAATGTCTCGAATGTTTTCCCATACAATCCACAACGGTGTGACATTGAACAGACTTCGTCATAACTCTGAACATAAATGGATTCCTCTCTCAAGTACGCATACAGGGACAAGGACGGTGGTCCAATTAAATGGACAACTCAAGCTTGAACTGCAACAGTACTGACAGACATCAGATAACAAAGGCAGTGCGTCCATAAATTACACCAAATTTCAGCTTTTTTATATTTTCTTCTTTTTTTTTTTTTTTTTTACTGTTTCATCGAGTTGTCAATGTGGTCAATGACGATTTCCTTGCTAAATATCAAATCCACCTGCATCAGTATGTTTATGTATGTATGGTCAAAAATGTGGGCAGCTAAGGCACATCAGTGACATCTAAATATCAAAATAACGGTCATAACCGATTGAGCTTTCATTTTTAGCTTATAAAGAACATACTAAATAGATAATCTTATCTAGTAAATTTCCATTGTCCTTCTTCAATCCAGGCTCATTATCGTTGCATTCCCAAATTTGATCTAAAGCTACTCCCCTCTGCTCATTTTAAAGGTTTTGCACCAAAGATCTTCTTTTCAACTGAGAGCCAATCCTAGTTAATAACTTATCAACCAGCCAAGCACAATGAGTGGCTTGTTGAGGCAGCAAGGGCTGCAGACTTGCCTGTGGTGTGCAAACATTACACATTTCCGAAAGAGCAAAAGCACATACTCATACAATAGAGCAAAAAAAAAAGATGAACAGAACACAGCCCAGCATGAAAAGTGAACATTACATTTACCAAATTAAATTAAATTTAGTGTCACATTCACAATATCAAAACAATACTAACATAAATTATTCAAATATGAACTCACTTACCTAATTTAATTAAAAACAAAGAAAACAAATGTCTTCCAAAGGGGTGGCAAAAGAGTTGCAAAGACCATTCGAGCCTTAGAGCTGTAGCGCAGCTGTACTGCAAATTCCAACGTCCTTAGTTGTTAATGTCTTTCACAGGTAAGTTTTTCATTTCTGCAAACTCTGAGTTTTAATGGCACTTCTCCAGATGGGGTGCTCTTATAAGCATTACATAATGTCCTTGAACGACAGCAAGCACAATACACTGAAAATGAAATGAGGAGAAAGAGAGAGCAAGACACCCACACATCTGCACCGTCCACACTCAAACAAGAATTCACAGGAGGCAAGCATCGGCTCACGTTGGCTGCAGGGTATTGCGTCACGGCATCTGATCAAGAAGTTTGACACAAGGCCATTTCATATGCATGCGTTTCACTCTAAGCATTTTTTTTTAAATCAGCAGCACATCATTTCATCCCAGTGCATTACAGGAATATTAAGCAAGATTCATTAGTCTTAATATATGATTACTTGTGAGTTGTTGGTTACAAATAAATGATTCACCCTTGAATATGTAGACACATTGAAATGCATTTTATCACAAAATGCTGAAAGCAGATTGTTATGAGTGTTCTCACAAAGGGCCTGTGGGAGGGGAAGTTGCCCAGGAAATGGAACAATTTAACACATAGGGCAAAGTGGCTTTTCACTAATAGCTCTCCAAAAACATCCCATCTCAGTTGCATTGATCCTCTCGAAACAGCAACAGTAAGAGTGCACACCCTAAAGAGCTTTCCTGGGCAAGCTGGGGTACTTTTTAGGTGCTCGTAGTCCTCTCAGTTTTTTTTCTCCTTTATGCCAGTATTGTCTAACTTTGGCATGAAGCATTTATGTATAGTATTTTGTGGCAAACTAATAGGTTAATGTTGTTTATGATCAGAGGTTGAGTTAGACTGGAAACGCATAAGGCTCAGCCCTGCAACATTTACTTTACCATCAACACGATGTCTCAACAAAATGATCAAGGCCTGCACAGGGGTCTTGACCAACACATTAGCCAGTTGAAGTCATGGTGTCAGAGCCTGACTAACTTAGCTACTACAAGCCCAGAACTTGCCTGACACACACCCTTTAGTGTTAATAATACAGAAACTAATGACAGAACCTGATAACATCTTTACAAGCTTAAATTGGAATCAGACTTAGATAAGATGAAAGAGACTATTTCATAAGTCAGCGCCTGTTCAAGGTGAGTAAAACCAGGGTTATCTTCTATATGTCCCCTAAGTAATTCACACGCAGACAAGTGGCAGACACCCCATTATCAATATTCTCCAGGCTTTATTCACAGCTAGACTCACTGTTTGAAAAGAGACAAGCTATGAGGTGTATGTGTGTCTTTGCTTGTAAAAAAATATGTGAGGTGGGACGCGAGCAAAATTAATGCTAAGCCTTACATCTGCTAACAGAAAAAAATGTCTTATGGTTTGATGTCTTGATGGTTTGATATAACTGCTGGAAATTTACTTCTGTGCTGTTACAAGGACAGATGTTCCGTAAATACCACTTGTAAAGACATTGCTGACCCACCTTCCTCTTCTACTTCTAAATAGTGGGGGCTTCCCTAGCTGCCTGCTCCAAATACCATGAATATCCATAGACTGTATTTAAAGGATGATAATTTAGAGAAAAACAGACTATAAATCAGGGTATGCTGTAGGGCTGGACTAATTTGGGATTGATAAGCTGCTAACATTTAGCAAACAGTTTGTTGAAACTGTGTGGAGCGTCTCATAAAGCACTCTGTGCTTTTCATTCAGACACAGCTGCCAATGTACAAGGTACTCGCCACGCACGCTGCTACCACTGGGAGCAACTGGAGATTCAGTGTCTTGTCCAAAGTCACTTCAACGTATGGAGGAGCAACCGGCAATCTGTTCTTGAAAACAGGGATAATTACTATGTTTTTACACGCCCAAAGGACTCCCAGACAGTCCCTGTGAGCAAATTCAGGTCAAATATGAAAGTAGCCTTTAAACACAAAATGATGTCTAACTATAAAGAGCAGTGCATGGGAGCATTTACCTTTAAACAATTTAAAGGTAAATGTGTGTGTTTGTGTGTGTGAGTGTGTGTGTGTCATTGCTAGTATCAAAACAATCCGTTAATATTTTCTTAGGTATAAGTTGCTAACACTAGCAGTCTAAATTCACATGTTTGCAGTCTTGTCTTTCGAACTGTTAGGGAGCTATGGGGATTGGGGGAACAAAAGAAAAGAAAAAGAGAATGGAAAATGCTTATGCACGGATTCCATTGGGTAGTTTTAACAGAGAAGCCGAGTCTCTCGCAGGTTTGATGACGCCAGTGATAGAAACCTTGAACCCTGAGGGAGTTTGGAGAGCCAGTCCCAGCGGTATCCGGCTCGTTTTTGTTATCTTCTACAGCAGGGAAGCCTCCTACGATTTCACTGCCCAATATAGAGGAAATCCAGAGAGTGAAAGATGATGCATCACCCCAAGCAAGGGTCATGTCCACGCTACACTCAATGGCCTCACATGCCTAGACCGTTTAGAGTTCTAAGATGAGGTTAACTTCACTTTAAATAGATCAAACAAGCTTACGCTGAGTAAAGGACAATCTGGAAAGCTTGGTGGTTCTGTTGCACATGACAATAAGTGACCTGAATCACTGACCACTGATTTGGTAACCGATAGTTTTGTTGTTTTTAAAGTTTTGTCCATCTTTAACACTCATGACATATGCTGTTGAAAGTTTATTACAAATGCACTGTCAAAACTGATTATGAGATGACTTTTGAAGCTAAAAGTAGACTACCTGATCTTTGCAAATATCTTCACTATAAAATTTGAAAATCCTTGATGAAGCATTTTCTTCTTATGCAAACTTACTTAAATTACAAAGAACACAATACACAGGGATAGGGAAAGGACAGGCATTTGTAACATCCACAACAAGGATTATACTGAGGTAATGATCTCTACCTGGGGGCACCAGAATTGGAGTTAATGAGTCCGATTAGGCCCCAGCGTGTGTTCTTTTTCTCCACCACTAATGTCAGGGGGTCCAAATCCATGCCAACTACAAAACCAGCCTTCCTCACTAGTCTGTCCAACCATCCAGTGTCTCTCTCCTTAGTGCTGCCTCACCAGCACACTGCAGCATAGGAACAGGACACGAGCCATGACAGACTGATAAAACACCAGGAGGAGTTTGTTGCAGATGCTGAAGGACCCCAGCCTCCTCAGGAAATAGAGCCGGCTTTGCCCTTTCCTGAGGAGTCCAACAGGTCTAAAGTCCTTGAGTTCACTGGAGTGTGCCTTCTTGGGAGCCGGTATGAGGCATGGTGTCTTCCACAGTGAAGGTACTCTCCCCAGCTGCAGACTCAAGTTTGTTGAAGTTGAAGTGGCTGCTTTACTGGGGGCACAATATTCTACTCTCCTCTGACCTGATCTGTGGTGATGGTGGGGGGTGGGGAGGTCCCTACTACTCTGACTGATGGTGAAGGGGGGGGGGGGGGGGGGGGGGGGGGGGGGGTGTTGGGGTCGTAGATGCGGTTGTAGCAGAGGTAGCAACAGCTGCAGCACAGTCTGAGTTGTAAAATCTGTTGTAGAAGTTGTTAAGCTAATTAGGTCTCACCACAACATTGTCTGCTTTGCTATTTCCCTTTTCACAGCTCATGATGGCCTTCTTGCCATCCCAGACCTGCATGAGGTTGTTTTCCTGCAGCTTCTCTCTTCCACCTTTTTTCTGTATGCCACCTTCAGTCTGACTTTAAGCTCCCTCTGTACATGATTCCACTCTCCATTCTTAAATGCCCTCTTCTTATTATTTAGGAGGTCCTTGATATAACTGGTTATCCAAGGCTTGTTATTAGAAAGGCAGTAGCCTATACAGGTTTTGCAGGAACAACATACAACGGTTTGCCTTGGCACAGGTGGCTTCTACTTAAGCTAAAGTAAAAAGGTTGTGGTCTGACTTTCCCAGGAGGGGGAGGGGGGGTGACAGTGTATGCATTGTTCACCTTGCCATACAGAAGATCAATAGTGCTGAATCGGTTAAAGTTAGGGAGGGTAGTGTCCAGTGCAACATGATTGAAATCCCCAGGAATGGCATAAAGGACTCTGAATGTTGCGTTTGCAGCCTCGCAACTGTGGAGTGGATGTCGTCACACACAGTGTCTGCCATCGCCTGTAGGGGGACACACACAGCAATGCCATGCAAAAACTCCCTGGGCAAGTAATACGTTCGTAGACTCACCGTCAGTAACTCAATGTCTATGCAGCATAAAATTTCCTTGACTGTAACATGCCCTAGGTTGCACCACCTGTTGTTGATGAAAAGTGCAACGCCCCCCACCCTTGCTCTTGCCACAAAGTTTGTTGTCTCCGTCTGCCCTTAAGATGGCAAATCCATGATAGCATTTTGAATATTGCTAGTTAGCCACATTTCAGTTAAGCACAACAAGCTACACTCATGTTGATCTTCAAGTTCCTTACCAGAGCATCCAGTTCATCGGTCTTATTTGTCAGCGAATTTACAATTCCCATCACAACCAATGGAATCTAGGGCTTGTATCTCCACCGCTTCTCCAGGCACCTAGCTCTCACCTCAGCACCGGCTCTGCAGCCTCGAAAGCACCACAGTTCCTTTAGGATCATGTCTGTGCAAACTATGCTGGCATTTTTCTGTAGAACAATCAGCTGATTCCTTGAGTAAACAAGTTTACTGTTGACATTCCATTGCAGGAAAAAAAAGGTCATACCAACAGCATATAATAAAAAAACACTCTTGGAAGTGTATAATAAAAAGTTATGTCAAAAAAAGTTCACAATAATGTAAAAAAAAAAAAAGTACACAAAATACAAAGGACAGACAAATCTACCGAAAGGGCTGCCCCTTGTTTTGGCGCAAGACTGAGACTGGCCAATGTAGGTGGCTAGAAGCATTTAAAAATCATAACAAGGTCTGATAACAACAGTAAATGCCTATTAAGTGAGCAACTCTGCCTGTGTGCATGCTTGTGTATAACTAGCTGCCCTTTTTCTGTGAGGGCAGAAACAAAAGCAAAGTGCTCAGCAGTAAAGAGGGATGGTAGGGTTATCCTGACACACATTCCTTCTAAACAAACTGTAAATAACACTCAAGCTTGTGCTTTTCTGTGGAGCAAACTACAACTCTTGCTGGAAAATGAACGACTTTTTTAAATGTTGCAACAGAAAAAAAAGAGTTATCAACAGAGCAAAATAAAGAAATGAAAGATTCTTTAAAAAAAAAAAAAAAAGAAGGTACTGACAGTATCACATACAGAGAGCACGTGTGCGTCTCAGCTTGACAGTTTACATCAACTCAAGTTCTAAAGAAAAACCTGTAAGAAGTCACATTTGCATTTCCTGTAGAGGTTCCCCATATTTCCTGCCAAAAGTCTATGCACTGTATGCGTGTTAGCAGATGAGTTAGTGTGTTTAGTTGGCACACCACAGAAGAAAACAAAATTCTCCTCAGCCCCGGTAATATATGACAATTAGTCCACTTTTGTTTTTGTTTTGTATAATTGCAGCAAAACTGAAAAGGGAGTTCAACTCAGAAGAAGAAACACTTCTCCTTTCATTTGCTTTGACAAGAAAAGTTTCCGTTTGTCAAGAAGCAGCCAAAGCTATGAATAAAAATGCCCCAAAGGATACATGATAATAAAGACTAAACTAAAGTGTTTTAGTCTACAAATGTCCAGGTGATCCTATGTATTTTGCTCTAGTGCATCATTTTTTCATGGTGGATGAGACACAAGTATGAAAAAATGTAAATATAACCTAACAATGGAAGACTAAAGTTCCTTTTTTGACAATGCCAACTAAAAAAAAAAACCTCCCTGAAAGAGAATAAATGTCCTCATGTTGAAGGCCACTTTTTCCTACACGGTCAGATCATGCTGCCTCACGGAGGCAATAGAAACACAAAACAACTCTACCACAGGTTATTAAGACACGTCCCAAAACAACAATGAGGAAAGGGAGGCTATGGCATCACTCTGAAGCGTACAGATATGTTCCTGGGTTTTCTTCTTTCCTCTTTGTGTGCATGTGTACACCGCTCAACCCTCGACAGATGGTCCTTGTCTAGAAACATCAAACTGCCGAATGACTCTAATAATGTGAAAAATCACAACGAGGTTCCGATCATGTCAAACTGAGAATGTTTACAGCATCATAATGGGTAACTGCACACCAATGGCCAATGTATGTGTGACAGAGCCTTATCATAGCACAGTGTCGATCCGCTGAACCCCGACATTGAATTTAACACCAACCTATTGCAGAGTAGTTTTGTAATTATACAGTCTCCATATCTCAAAGCGATGTTGTCCTTGTTTGTCTACCACTTGACTTATGACCCCTACGCATATTTTTATTCTTCCTTTACCCTCAAAGGCATTCGACATTGATAAACCAGTTTTATTGTATTTCCCATGCAACTATAAGTGATTTATACAGTTTATGTGAGATAAAGGAAAGTGATGAAGTATGTCACCATGATAGATAGTGCTGCTGGTCATCTAAGCTATGCCCTCCTTCTAGAAATGACAAAGGGATTAGTGATGTAATCAACCAAATGATATAAACCTGACTCACATAAGCCGCGTCTATCACGTTCATGCAGTCCGCGACATTAGGAAGGCTCCATGAGGATACGTACTCCTTTTTGCATCCTGCAGAGCAGCAGCAGTGCATTTATCATCCAGTCTCCATTTTTCTTTTCAGTTTCAAAGAATTCACTTTTCACTGCAAACAGTAGCATCGCTGAGCTCAAGCAAACAAACTTTAACATTATATTTTCACAAGACACTCGTACACCTTCACGATCACAAACCCTTGAAAATAATACAATGAATAAACTCAGGTCTGCTCTTGAACGAATAAAGTGCACATCAATCCCTGGAGAAGATCAGGGGTGAAGTCATGTAGTCTATTTTATAGAAAATGATTTCTGGCTGAGACAAAGGACCTGGAAGTATCCAAGTGGCAACCACGATAAGAGGGGATTAAATTCTCTAAATGAAAAGGAAGGGTCCATACCAAAGCTTCCTGTATAATCTCCTTGTCACGTTTGGTGTGATGCGTGGCGTGGAGAAGGTAGGACACGGGCGCAGATATTTCCAAACAAAAGACTTGATTTATTTCCAAGAACAAAAAGCACAGCTGAACCGGATTACAAAAACGAAACCTGGTTAGAACTATGAAAAAAAACAAAAGGACAAACCCGACTTCACAAAAAATGGCTAGAACAACTGTGGGAAGGAAGCATGAATGACGGTGAGGATCTGGCGATGATGGATGGGAAACCTGGAAACTAAATACTGAGGGAGTGATTGGTGAGTGAGTGCAGCTGAGGGGGAAAACACAGGTGACGCGAGTGAAGGTGATGGCAGGGCAAAAGAAACAATGGCAAAAACTAAACAGGAACTTGAAACTTAACAAAACTAAGACATGACAGAAACTTAACATGACCAGACTGTAAAACATTGAAAAAGCTAAAAACTAAACAGGACCTAAAAACATAGCCAAAACTAACAGGCATGATACTCCTTGAGTATGGGATATACTCAAAGCATTGGACCGTTCTTTAACCAAAGTAAGGAGACAATGGTCTTACTCAAACACGATTTTTAAAGCAACGCTCTATTATTTACATGCCATTATACTAACTGAAACTGGTATGATAATCATAAAATGTGCTCTAGCAACCAGCCACTTCCAATGTGACAACAGTGTATTTGACTTGTGTGTCTTCTTTTATTCTTTTTAGGTAATACTTTCACAAAGTCGCCACCATTTGTCGAACCTGGATTAACAACAAGGTTAAAAAAAACAAAACGCACGAGGTGAAATATCTTATAGGCCCTTTGCAGTGCATTGTTTGAGCGCTCCGAGTTTCACCACAGCCAAACCGCCTTGCGAAGGTGCAGTTGGATTGGCTTGACAGTGTGTTCCAAAGAAAAACCCTCGCAAATCCTCTTCACACCTTTCCTGGACTTCAGAGCGTCTTTCACTGAGGTCCAGGAAAAGTGGAAAAGCTCCGGGAAAGACCAAAACAAGGAATGGAACAACTTCACAGCCTTAAAAGTTACAGCAAACAAATTGCATCACTTGAGAAAGTGAAATGTCAACTATTGCATCAAATAAGGCTTACACATCCTCATGGTCATTTGCAATACATTATCACAGAGATGAGTTTCAGCTAAAGCCAATGTCATGTAACAGCACTATGACCTGGGTATGTAAGGTGTTTAACTGAGACTCCACTCCAGAAGTCGAACAGATAGCCATCAAAGAGTGGGCTGGTAACCATTCTAATATAATTAATAAGAAGAATAATCTCCGTCCCTAATTGGCATGTTTTTACAAAGACATTTAAATCACGAAGAGCTCTCAAATAAAAGGGGTATACACCGTTGGATGAGCCCTATGAAAACCCACCGGGCACAACGTTCTAGGAAAAGATGCAAAGAGATTAATAACAAGTCAGCATCCCACAGCGCGTCCGCGCTTTTGCGTGATTGTTAAAAAAAAAGGGAACATAAAAGAAAGGAAAGGAAAAGAAAAAGATGGGGGGGTGGACTGCTACTGCCCTGAAAATATTTAGGCTCAGCTGAAAGTATGTCAGGTGAACAGCACATGACAACACAGGAAACTGATAAACGTTTAGATTTCACTGGCATGTCTGAGTTGTGCGTCCGTGCCAAGACAAAGAGAAAAGCCACTCAGTTTCAGATTCACCTCAGCCATTTGCAAGAAAGTTATCATCATAGAACTGGGATAGTTTCATATATATTCTGCTCAAACAGAAAAAAACCTTTACGCGGCAGATATCCGAGATAGTCATAACAGACCGTACTGAAAAACCGGCTGAGACAGGATTAGAAGAAGGGGGGGAAATGACATATACAGACAATTCTCATGCTATGTCTGCCGACAGTCCACAGTCATTTTATCCGGTTGCATTATGTCAGCGTAAAAAGCTTTCATCAAATTTAGAGCGAGACGGAACACGTTTTCAGAAACCTCTACCTCAGTGGGAGAGAAGTTCACGCCAATGGCTCGCTCAAGGCAGAAGGGAAAGCATGCATTTAACTTCTGGAGAAGACTCAGGGTGTCAAGAGCAGCCAGGTGACGTGTTGTGAGAACACAAGAAGAAGTTTAAAAAAAAAAAAGAAAAGAAAAGAAACCTTTCCAGCTTCAAATTCCGTTAAATCTATAGATGTATCACATGCGTTGAACCATATCAAAATGACGCTTCAGATGTGAAGTTTTCAGCTGAGACGCGTGTCCTGCGGTGTTTTCATCCAAGCCAACATACATTAAACTCTCCCTGTGTGGCGGGACAACAGCTCGCGAGGTCTCAACGAGAACATCTCATTTTCAATTTGACACCAATTAAGCAGCTTACCTGAGATCAAAGCGGCGTCCCGACAATAAATCTACCTTTATTAACCGGTGGGTGCAGCGTTTGAGCGCGTGTTACCGTCCGCGTTCTCGTCAACTGTCAGCTCGCGCGCTGCTCCAATCGAAAACGCTCCTCCTCCATCACTGTCACACACTAACACCCACGCGCCAGCTAATAAACACTTTCCTTGATAGCGTTTGTCATTTTTCATAGTGAGTTACCTACCAAAGCGTTGACGGAGTCATCAATAAAAAAAAAAAAAGAAAAAGGAAAAAAGGAGATAATTCGAAAGCAGAAAAGAAACCCGCCTCAACACGCAGGGTAATGGTAATGTCTTTATTGCATGAATTGTGATAGCTGCAGAGGAACAATGTTTCAGATGAGTACAGTTGGGTTCAAAGCCTTCCAGCAGTGAGAAGAGTTGGTAAGTGGACACTCAG
The DNA here is from genome assembly GCF_027942865.1 of Odontesthes bonariensis. Taxonomy (NCBI): domain Eukaryota; kingdom Metazoa; phylum Chordata; class Actinopteri; order Atheriniformes; family Atherinopsidae; genus Odontesthes; species Odontesthes bonariensis. Next base: position 33,910,543 of record NC_134506.1, read on the forward strand.
GTGGCAGAGCTAAGTGGATTCACCTTCCTCCTCTTCTGTCGATCCCAAGACCTGCGCTTATATACTGCATTTTAATCGCAACTGTGGCACATGGAGGATGAAGGGGGTGGAACCAAATTAGACAGGCTGCAAGTGGACTCAAATGTGCTTCATTGTCTTAATATGAAATACTGGCCTTGCTCAGAGGCGAGCACAGCCTTGTATAGCTTCAGTGGTCATTGTGGAGTACAGTATGGATAATAATAATAATAATAATAATAATAATAATAATAATAATAATAATAATAAGGTGGTGGTTATTGCTGGCTACATGTTTTTCTGTAGGGGATTCTTGGAAGGGAGGGAATAAGGGGATTGAACTGTGCTTTGGTGTTATTCCCTCCATGTAAGCACTCAGTTTAACGCGTTTTCTGTGTGCAGCTGCCCATTTCACTTGAGATATGAGCATAATAACAGTCGATCACAAAAATAAACCGTCCAAATGCAGTATACAAGCCCAAACTCTGTGTGGATTAAGACTTAGAGCAATAACTCCATCTACAGGTTAGTTGATGTACTGCAATGACAGAAGGAGACTGAATGAACATTTGAATAAGCCTTTTTTGTTGCTAACGGGTTATAAACTGGGACAAAAATAAAAATAAAAAAAACGGACAAAAGAAGAAAGAAAAAATAAACTCCCTTTTAGAGTAAGTAGACCAGCCACATATTGAAACAAAACTCTTACCACAAGACGTGTACAATGGTCTCTTAGATTTTTGCAAAACCACTTGGTCACTCAACTGTCAGGTAAAGAAAAACTAGTAGAAATAATCAAAGATGGTGTTTTACTGTACCTGAACACATGTGTTCCTACCCCACTCCACCTCCCCGGAACTTATCCTATTTCAAAAACAGGACTCCCAAGATATGGTTAATGTTAATAATACATGTATCCATACTATGTTCATATAATTAATAAAAAAATAAATACATTTAACAAATACAAATGATTTCTGTAGTCGGTAAATTACCAAATAAACAGATTATCACCCACAGTCGCATTGTTGACACATTTCAAGTGTAGGATTTTTTTCAATAAAACCATTATCACCAAAAAAAATATATATATGTAATTAAACGTGTATTCTTAAAGCCTCTACACTGGTGTGGCTGTGCTACTTGAGCTAGTTGACAGACTGAGCTTCTTCCTGTCATCTACGGGGCTGTAACGTGAGCTCCGGCTCACTAAAAGGCTAAATGTTAACACCGTAGCACACTCACAGTGTTGAACCAGGAGTAAAAGTGGATGCTGATGATTTCTGTTGGCAATGGGACCCAGACCAGCTCTTGGCAATGACCAAACAGCAGTGGGCACATAAAAATGTGCATGTTTGCATGACTTCAATCAGTATATCTTGTAAAAAAAGTCATATGAAACAACTTCTTTTTTTTTTCCTCACTTGTGTTTTTTTAAACCTGTTTTTTTGTTTGTTTGTTTTTTTTGTTTGTTTTCACTTATACTTGCTTTCCTACAAATTTTTGTATAACTTGTTTAGACATAACAAAAACAGATTTACCCTACAGGAAAAAAAATAAATCAACCAACAGAAAGATGTCATGCATAAGTTATGTCCCACTCTTACTGATTGCATTTTTAAGTGACCATCTAAAAAAAAAAAAAAAAAAAAATAGTCTGTGTACATGTTTGTTGTCCAACATAACATTTTTTTTGTACATTTAAGCAATTTGCTTTATTCTTCTTCTTTTTTTTTTTTGTCTTTTCTTTACGTTTTTGAGGGGGGTTAAAAGTTTTGATCCTATTTTCCAGCCAGCAGTTCCAGGTATTGCTCCAGCTCTGATTCCAGACACCTGAACTGTATATTCCTGTACAGCAGGAGGCGCAAGAGGCTGGCTGTGAAGTGAAGGAATATCGCTCCACAAGTGAAGCTGTTCAGAAGCAAAGGAGCACTTGATCAGTGATTTCAGCCCAGGTCCAAGAAAATAAACCCTTTTCCAATAATACTTTTTTTTTTTTTTTTTTTTCCCTCCCCTTTTTCTGCTAGAAAATGTTGTCTGTAACCCTGAAAAGTGGCGATAGTTTCTTCAGATGTTCTCATACAAACAACCTCCCGAAGCTGGAGTCCGGCAGCAGAAGTGGGACAGGACAGTCAGTCAGTAGCAGACGAGTACAGGGGTTACGGTAGGGGTGGGCACGTAGGGGTGAGGTTGAGCAAACCCACCCCTATCTGTAGAGATCCTCTTGTGTAGAGTCTCGTACGTTTTTCCTCTTCTTGCTGTTGCCCTGTTGTTGTGGCTTGTTGCTCGGATGACTTTTGGTGATGGAGGAGTTGTTCTGCTGCCCGTGGTGGCCATTCTTATGAAGGGAACGAGGCATCCTGGCCTGGAGTCGGAGCACAAGGACACAGTCGGGGATCGTGTATGAGTATTATTGGGTCAGGTGTTCGTAATCGTCATGAAATTATAAAAACTGTTCTACTCCGTGGGACCTAATCGAGCATATTTCATGGAGTACAATAGAATTTACAAGCTCGTTTTTTTGTATGTGTACACTGAAGGACAACCTGAGCATACCTTTCCTCCTTTGTTGTTTACAGATGGAGTGCTGGTAGTGTGGCTCTGTGTGCGGAGATTATTAGCCACAGCAGACTTTTCTCTGTGAGCACTGGGGCCCCGGCCAGGCTGCTGCTTGGCTGTTTTACACGGTGTGCCATCAGAGTCCTGGAGGAAACCAACAAAGTCTACATGAAGATGGTTTTCATCATATATCTATACTATTTGTTTCAATGTATAAGCTTTGAGTGCAACATATAAATACAACAGTCCCGTATTTCAGTGCTGCGTGCAGCTGGAGGCACTGACCGCGTCGCTGGAGGTGGAAGCGGAGGACGTGGAAGACGGCGACAGCGGAGAGGAGGAGGGAGAGGAGCGGAGGGACGGGGAAGACGTGTTGGAGGAGGTTTTGCTGCGGGGAGCTGATGGCAGAACCACGACAACATCCTCATCGTCCGGAACGTTGTTGTTGCACTCATCGAGCTGCTTAGATTCAAACAATTTGACATCATTTCCTGCGGAGGTAGAGAAAAGACAAACGTGTGGTGTGTTGTAGTTGTGGCTCGAACCAGGTTAGATTGCCGAAACCTTTTGCTGCAACATAAACATTCAACAAGTTTAAGAAAAGCCTGAGCATACTGTTCAGAGGTGGATCATTCTGAGATGAACTCCCCCAGTTCTTTCGGATCCATTCCCTGTACTCGTCCACCTCTTGAGTCACTCGGATTATCCGGCCAAGTATACTGCGGTCACAGACAGAATGGAGAAGAACAGTTATTTTAGTCTTTGCATGCAAGTATAAAGAGTGAGTAGTTATGAAGGCGAAAAATCCCATTGCATTCTTTAGATGTCTGGGAAAACAGATACAACTCTTCTTTTAAATATGACTGACAGTTTCTGTTATCTAATCCTCACCTTTCAGTCTCATTGTTGGGATAGTACTTGGCAATGGGCGACACGGCGTGGCTGAGCACAACATAGGCGTAGTCAAATGCCTGCTTCACCTGCATGGCACCGTAGGAACTCCTGCCAACATCGTTGTCTTTTGGACGCAAAGCAGTGACAACATGTCAGTACGTGTCGTTATAATATCCGAGTATGGAAAGCAAACATTCCATCTCCTGTGTAGCTGTGCACTGGTCTTACCTGGCTGCAGAGGATCCTCAATGTAGAGCATCGAGGGCCTGTATCCATCCATCATGTTCTTCTGGACCTCATCTTTGGCAACGTAGCAACCACCGTCTTTTATCCGAATGCCGGTTTTCAGGTAGTTGAAATGGCGACCGTAGAGCTCAAAGAATTCGATTAGCAGAACACCGATGTTTATGTTGGGACTGCACACATCGTCCCGATAGTGAAGCTGAGAATAAGCAAAACAAAAGTCAGTGAATCCTGGATAATCATTGGCCGAGTAGGAATTTCAGTTCAACTGGATGTCAGGACTTTTTAAGAGATGAAATTTTTTGAGTATCTATATTTTGACTTGCTCTTTGTTTATTTAAATGTATGTCCTAAAGAAACACAACAGTTACAAAATTGCAAAACTAACCTGCAGAAAACTAACAGCCATGAGGAAGAGACTGTATGAGCCGATTCCACCTGTAAAGACCTCATTGAGGTCCCTCTGCAGAAGGAACTGTTTCAGCACCAGGACCAGGTAAGGCAGCACAGGGTATTTCTAGGAGGTGGAAAAGAGAGTTTCAGTTTCAGTACGGACATTGCAGCAAGGAAGACAGCATACCTGCAGAGGTGGTGAAAAAGTTACGGATTATTAGTGGCTCAACTTTCTCAAGTTCCACTCAGTTCAAATCCTGATATACAGCACTGTGCAAAAGACTTGACCATCCCCCTTTTTTATTTATGTTTGTTCCTCCAAGAAGCCAGACTCTCTTGTAATTGCACTTAGTGTATATAGTCGTAAGCAATAGTTCTCTAGGCTTCCTAAAGGTCTTTTAATATTTTTCTTTGGATATCGGCTGCTATTTAACTAACTTTCAGTTCAGTCCTTGTACATTACCATTTTAAGAGGAATATTTTCAATCATCTAGCATTGACCAATGAATCATTTAGGCATAAAAATAAATGTAAAAAAAGCACCAAATTCAAGGGATGAACCAGTGTTGTGTCTACACGTAACAGAACCATGTTTCCCTGGTCACACAGAAAGAAATACACTTCAAGTGGGTTATTAAATAATGATTCCTACTCTGCCACAGAAGACATTTAAATCCCATTGTTAAAGATTTAAAAATTCTATCACATCCTGTACTGTTAAATGTGATGTGAAATTTTATAAATACCACTTAGAGATATCAACAATTTGCATGTTCAAAGATATCAATGATTTGCATTTGTCAATATTAAATGAGATTTCACACACTTTGAAACTTGCATGATTGCCCATGGCAGTCTTTGGAGGACTGTTACGATCTTGGAGTCCAAGTCAAGGCAAGGCAAGGCAAGGCATCTTTATTTATATAGCGCATTTCATACCACAGGCAACTCAATGTGCTTTACATAAAGACAAGGCATTTAAAAGAACAGCATAAAGCGGCAATTTAAAGAGAAAAAAAAAATAGAATAAAAATTAAAACACAGTTAAAAGCAATCAAAGAAGAGGGGAAAAAGAAATATATAAACTCAACCATAAGCACACCGAAAGAGAAATGTTTTTAACCTGGATTTAAAAGTGCTCACAGTTGTGGCTGATTTCAGTTCTGCTGGTAGTTTGTTCCAGTTGTGTGCAGCATAACAGCTAAAAGCTGCTTCACCGCAAGAGCAATAACTCTCAAACCATGTGCACATTAGATAGAACAACAACAGGTGTTAATCCTGAAGGATGCACTAGAAACCCGATGCAGGGCAGATACTGTAAGAACTATTTAAAAACCTGAGGCTGCACAAGTGGATTTGTAAGTTGCACTACAGCGGTGTGGACGCCTCGGCACTACAAACCGTACCTCTTTGAATTCCTTGATGAGCCGAGCAGCTTTAACACCACTCTTCACGTTGAAGCTGATGTCCACCTTGACTTCAGTGAAGGAGTCGGTGAGTTTGATGATGGGAACCTGAACAAACAAATGATACACACAAAGGAAACGATCAAAATCCTGTCACTGTGCTGGAAGACACTTGTGCGTCCACTTGCATCCATAATGTATGTCAAGTTTTTAATGTGAGAACATCACACTAACAGTAAATCACAACTACAGATGGAAAACTGCACTGTTTAAGCAAGGTTTAAAGTAGTACAAATAGCCAAGACGACAGTAATTCTAAACAATATATCAAGAAATTCTACAAGCTCAAAAGCCATGAGCTGAATCACTGGTAAAAAATGTTGGTTTAAATTTATTCTTCATTACCAACTGCAAATTATAGTGCATCGCTAGAGGCATACAAACTTTGTATGTTTGGGATTCTTTCACATGCAGGTTTGCATACATGCCTGAACATTCTCTGTTGGCTCAGGGATTTGGAGCAGTTCATAAGAGCTTGAATAAGGGCAACTGAGGGAAAACCAAAGGAACACCAGCACTCCACGAAAATTTAATAAAGACCTGTGGATACCCTGAGCGGGCCTTTGTAAAATCAGCAAAGACAAATTGAGCAAACCACACAGGTGGAGAAGCTAAGAAACATACTGTAATTCCGTATGTGGCAGGAGTCTCGTAGAAACTTAGAAGGATTTTCTCTAAACATGACACTCCAGTGTACTTCAAACCCAAGAACACCCTCAGACAGAGACTGGTTCACCCAAACAAAAACTGCAGCGAAGAGTGTGCGGACCTCTACGTAGGAGAGACCAAACAACAGCTCCACAAGCGTATTAGTGCCACACTCAACAACAAAACAAAACCCGGTAAAAGTAAGGAGAGAAGAAAAAAACACCACCATGAGGCTAATATGGAGAGCTGGGAGGCCACCGTGTTCATGGTCTGCATGATGGTGATATTAATCATGGACGATCACATCGGGCGTCTAACATCGAGGCTGGAAGAGCACACAGAGAGAGTCAGGAGACGAAGGGTCGAGGGCAGGCGATACTTCTTCGTTTCATCAAGGAAGGAGAGCAGAGCGCCGCAGACAAAGGAGACAACGTGTACGTTTTACTTATTAAACACGCACAGGTTGTGTCCGTGTCGTATGAGTAAACATTTCAGCCGTGACAGCATGACAAGGGGCGTAGCTACCAACCACCAAACACCTACGTCAGATGTGTTCCTATAGAACCCAGAAAAGACCCGACCTCAGAGAAGGAACTAAAATGAGTATAGGAACTGAGGGTCCAAATGCGGGAAAAAACGGCCCCGTTCCTGAAAAGGTTATAGGAACAGCAAAAGGTTCCTACAGTGGGAATGCGCCTCTCTCCTCCCCAGGCAGTTTCACAATCATATACACCTTGGGTCCTATGATTAAGGCTGCGGCTACACGAAAACGTTTTTCACTGTAAACGATACTTTTTCTTATCGTTTCGCTGTCGCGACCACACGGAGCCGGCGTTCCCACTATCCCAAAACGATAGTTTTTGAGAACGGGTTCCAGAGTGGGAAAGTTTGAAAACGGCCTCGTTTCGTTTCCATTGTTACAGCGAAAACGTTTTTGCGTCAGTCAAACGTTGACGCTGTGAGCCAATTTTAACACTTCTCTATTGTCTCACAGCGTGGCGTGACACGTGGCGTGTGTACTGCATCGTTTCATCGTTTTCATCCGTTTTCGTCTGGACCTGAGTCTTTACAGCAGCGCGTTGCCGTGTGGTCGCAAGAATTTTCGTACCCGTTTTTAAAAAAAACCTCGTTTCGTTTTCGTGTAGCCGTAGCCCAAAACTCACCCTTTCAGGCAGGTAGACAATTCAGAGGCGATAATGACTCTAACGACATGAACACTGGTCAGCGGGTGCAGTGACACATGTGACTGTAACGCCCCTCTGCTTATAAGCTGATACTCCTCCACCATCTAGTTTAAAACTGAAAAAGCCTTTCGGATGAGAGCTGAAACGTCTTCAAGATCCAAGAAGAAGTCCTGTTGCCCTTATTCAAGCGCTTATGATTTCCATGACCTGGATGACTGAGAATCTTCATCAACATAGAATGACAAATTCATAAACCTGAATAAAACTATTGCCAAAATCCCACCATGGATCCTTACAGCAACTCAAATGGTGTTCACTCTTACCGTTGCTTTGTCCAAAACCTTGATAGAATTCTCATCTGCGACATTTCTCTTCCGGAGGGCCTCTTCCAGCGTCCAAAGTGGGAGAGTTTCCCACTTTCCAAAAACTACCAGGTCAATGTCACTGTTGGAGCAAGAAAGATAAGACATATGATCATTCTTTAGCAAACAACAGAACCTCACAAAGTGCTTCAAAAGCCAATGCACGGGCAACTCTACTCTGTCCTCACAAAGCGAAACATTTGGTCTGAAGTCTGTAAAATGACACAAGAAAAAAATATTGCAAAACTGTTCATTTCAGGTAAAAGGAAAGGGAAAAAAAAAAAAAAAAAAAAAAAAAAAAAAAAACGGGTTTTAAATGACCAACTGCCATCCATAAACTATTCCATTACAACTGCTCAAGCTGCACACGCCTGTCCATCGAGTAGCCCACCATCTGAGGAGCCTCTGGTTTGTAGGACTGTCACAGGAGTTCCTAACACAGCAATTTACATTGTCGCTCTATTAACTAGTTTTCATGTGAATGTTTATTTCTCAACTGACATGTTTTTGTCCGCACATTTCAGGTCAAAGTACAGCAAAACAGACATTTTTAAATATCCTCCACACCGTGGCTTATTGTAGACCGACGGCTTTGCTTCCCTCTTGTGGAGAAGCTGTGCAACTTTAACTAAGCTAAAGTAAGTTTAAAAACTGAGTCTTCAATAAGCCGTAAAATGTGTTCATTGAAGTGTCGAGTGCACGCGCAAACCAGAAATAAACACAAGGTAAGTATAAATACAAACCAACTGAAAAAAAAGAAAAAGACCTCTCGACAAACTTTAATTACTTTCTATGAGAGGGTCCACAGGATCATTTCAAATAAGCACGTCACGCTTCTACATGCCTGCACAAGAGACGCAAAATCTTCTGCTTATGCATTCATCATTAAGGTCACAATACGGACGCTCTCTAACTTTAGCGGGGGACCGTTTCACGACACAGATGTAGCAGCTGATTTGACTTGGACTTTTCATGGCACTCATGCCAAACTGCTTTGTGGGCTTTCTGAGGCTTGTGGCTGGCAGGGGAGGTTCTCAAATGGCAACACATTCACACTGCAGGTAGGAATAATGAAGATGTGCAACAGCCAGCCAGGCAGACAAGCAAAAATCATGTTGCAACTCCTTCGTGCATATAGGCTCAATAAACCCTTCACTACCTACCCATTCCTCTGTATTTTTGTGTTTTGTTAAGAATTGTTTTTGTGTTTTGTGGGCACATTCTTTTTTCCCCCCTCCTAATGGTGGGTTTCCAGTGGTTGAATATACCACAAATCACTGTGCACTTTTGTCACCTGGATCACTTTAGTCACTAAGTTCATACCCTGGAGTGAGGGCTGAAATAGACCCTATAAAAGCAGTTCTGACTCTTAGGGGTCGGTCAAACAAAACAACAAATGACCTCCTGTCGTCGTTGCCTACGCTATTTTCCTTGACCGCATTATAAGAGGGGGGGTTAGGGAAGGGTGGTAGGAGAAATTGATAAGGAGGACTTCAGAAAAGATGGCCGCGCTGCAATGAGAACCCAACCACTCTTACACTGAGCTGTGATGTAGGTCTGCAGCACTGAAACTACAAAATGCTCAATACATATTCTATAAAATACTATGAATCCTTATTGCAATGCAATATCATTGTTACACGGAGGGTATATCACATCTGTGTAGTATTCAACTTAAGTTTTAACATAATATAAAACAACATATTATTATCAAGTCCAAAAACACCTAATGTAGCCTAATCCCAGCATAACTGTTGTACTCTGTTATGTGTACTGCATTCATAACCTCCATTCCTGTTCAACAGAGCTTTAAGTAGAGTCTATATCCGTGGGAAACACTGAGCAAATGAAGTGTTTGTGGTAAGAATGTTATTACCTAAAGAATTTGCATTTGTTTGAATCTCAAAGCCAGTTGAGAAAACCACAAAACTTACCTTGTTGGCAGATAAAGACCAGTGCTGAAACTGCCAAACACTTGGACCTGGAGGGGTGATATAAAATGACAAGCAGTTAATATGTACACACGCTTATCTCAACTTTTACGAGAAGACATTCATTAATTCAAAAACAAAAACTGCACATATGATGGGTTTATGATCATGTTGCTCAAAAGTCTCACATCTTTTGATTCATTTTTGTTTGACAGGCAATGTTGGGGTTGGCCTGTCACCAAGAAAATAAGTGAGGTCGTGTTATTTGACTTTCCCAACTTACGCTTCACTTCCAAACCGGTTTGTTAACTGATAGAAATAACTGTACCATGTACAGATTTATACGGTACAGTTTTACCAACAAACCCTGCACTGGTGGGGCGCAAAAAACTAGACATCAAAAGCATTAGCAACGTGTAAAGTGGATATTTTAAAGCCACTCAAGTTATATAAAACTCTTTGTTTCAAGTCCTGTTGATGTGATAATCAAAACTGGCAGGATGTTTACCACCGAACAGCCCTTTAGTCCACTGATCTCTTAATGTACACGCTACCAGAGGACTAAAATATCCTAAACCATCTCTTTTAACCTCTCACAAAGAGGTTCGTAAATAGACTTAAGCCTTGACCCTCTCTTTACTCCCTTAAACCTCTTCCACACATCCCTCATCACTCATTAGTAGAAACTGGTTTACAGCCCAGTCGCATGTATAGAGTGAGCTGATTGCAGAGCTATGTTTGTGAATGAATGGATCCCCTGAGGACTTCTGTGAGGTGGGAGAAAACTATAGGTGGTCAAAAAAGGTTAGCCGAGTCTCATCTTGGCGCCTCTTGTCAAACTTTTACTTGTGGCAGTGAGCGGCAGGCTGTAGTCTTCCATTAATGGCTGGTAAAACCATGATTTGCTCTGTGAAGAGCCTGTGGAGTGTCTGGTGGCTATCTTTAAATCCAAGCTAATTAGTTAAACAAGCATCATACTAACTAGATGACCACGTTCGCCCTGCTACCAGCACAGTGAACAAAAAGAACAAAGCTTGCCGGGATTGGAGTGGTGTTGTGCCCCTTAATTGAGGACCCGCTAAGCTCAGAACAGATAGACTTTGAAGCTCACTGCTCTATCAGCAGGATCAAAGTCAGAGGGTGCAATAATGCCTGAAGTAGCGCAGATACCATGACACAAATAGTGCTGTGGTGCAGGGAGATAACAAAGAACAAGAAGATTGTTAATGACAGGTTGAAGTTTACTGCCGTTGGTCTGGTATTACATTCAGCCCAACTGCACTGTAAACTAAATGTGGTAAATGTGTGTCCAGCCGGGTCAACATACTCAACAATTAAGATTTTACCCAGAGTTTTCCCTTTTCTAGAAGTTATTTGAGTCGGTTCTCGTTATGATTGCTTGTGGCACATACAAAAATCCACCCCCACAGCGCATGGATTCTGTGTACCTCAGCACTGGGCCACAGGTCATGGATGACCCCCTTGATTCGGTCCACCACCTCCAGTCTCATCTTCTCCTCCTCCGGCCGAGGGGAAATGTACTCGAAGAAATCCTTGATTTCCTCGTGTAACCTGCAAAGTAGAAAAAAATAAATAAATTTGAGACGTGAGGAAGCATGCAGGGATGGACAAGTCAGGGGGCAGTGCATAAGTTCACCGTTATTACCACAAAAACAGACGTTTCTTACTTCTTCTAACGGCAGATATTTCGATTAAACCACATTTCATATGACGCACCGATTTAAACCAAAACCAGTGGTGCCCTTATCTGCTCTGTCTGATCTGTGCTCCCTCTGCTCGCAGCGCAAAAAGGCACAATATGTAATGCCAAGGGACTGGATGCCGACAGCCACTGAGAGGGATACAGATGGCAGACACAAAGTCACACTGACAGGACAAGTTTGTGTCTTTTACTTCTTTCCCAAGGAGCAACTTCAAGACAATTATTTCTAACAATTAAACTATCTGCCAAGAACATTATGCGGTTTGTCCTTTGCACTTTTTAGACTTTGTGTGCCAGGAAGTACCAAAAAATTAATCCACAGTTCGATAAAAGAAGAACGACTGGTTGGGTGTTGGTCAATAAAAGTCTCTCAAAGAGATCATGCTTCTCTGAACAGTTCTTCTATCAAATTTCCCCTGAAGGTAAAAGGTCGAAGGTCGAGCACATAAATCTAAAGGCTGTAAATCAGGGGTCTGGGGGAGCACATCTTTTCAGTTCAGCATTTTATCCAGAAGGTTTCTGCTCCTGCATGCAGCTATATCAATTAGATTTTCTGACAGATTGAAAGGGTCATTTTCAAAATCAAGGGGTCACCAGACAGGAAATGAGACATTTTCTAAGAAAACAGACACGCAAGAGCTCCATCTACCCGAGCAGCGTTTCAAAAAAAAAAAAAAAAGTGACCCGAGTAAAAACAAAAACAGGATCCTCTGCTGTGTCCAGACATAATATCAATAAGAAAAAGTAGGACAAAGCAAGAGCAGGCTAAGCAAGAGTGCCACGTTTGCCCTTGGTACAGGTCGCTCTGCCCACACGCGTTGACCTTTTCACTGACCAGCTTTGTCGACATACACACAGGCGCAGGGGCAAGTCTCTGTGGGCGGACAGAAGAACGCAAACATGCAGGCATGCGCAGGCACGAGTGCACGCACGTGTGCACACAGCCCTGAGGACCCAGAGAGGGACAAAAACAGGCTCATTCCCAAAATCAAATGAGACAGACATACATGCTGCTTTTTTTTTTTTAAGTACATAAGGCAACAAAAGGTGAGTGTCATGTGTCCCCACATGGCGAGGAGCTGTGCTGGAATGTGCTCGATGTCAAGGCCCTAAAATTTGAAACTTCCATTTGCATGTAAACACGACTCACAATCGCTTAACAGCTGTAAAGTTATACAACAAGACAAATGTCCACCGAGATAACCGATGGGAAGATTGTTATTAGAAATATCTTGTTTGTTTGTTGCTCTCTTTTATGAATCACCAGTTACATGTTGTAAAATACAACACTCAGAATATCACACACGTCATTTATCATTCATAACTAAGTTAACATAATTAACTGGAAAGCTAATTTCATTATGGCTAATTCTTCAGACCGCAGATACAGAAGTGCTTACTTTACTCAGAATAAAACAGTTTAAAAGTGTCACTGGAAACTAGGTTTTAGTTTGCTTTGGTCATGTTTGTGTTCTTTATATGTAACAAAGTGTCACAGAGTGGGCCTGGCACATGACACACACCTGACTGATGAGGCAATCAAATACTTTTCCTTTCCAATAAAACAACGTTTTCCATAACAGGTTCATTCATAAAGCTAACAAATAATCAACAGCCAAATTAAACGTTTCACTTTTTGGAAAATCATTTCACTTCATGTCGCTCCTCCTCCTACACGACCACTACTGCTTTCATTTCTCTGTGCACACTGTAGAGACTCCAGCCTCCATCACATGCTTAGGTTTCGTTTCAGAGTAAGAGAAACTCAGCTGCTACAATCTGCGCTACAAATGCTTTAGCTCTAATTTCATGGTAACGGAGCACAGCTCTCTGTGGCTCCATTCTGTGTCAGTACAACAGCTCAGAGACTGTTCTGGTTTATGTTAGTTTAATATACTACAACTGGCTGGGAAGATTCAGAGGCATTTATAGTCAGTGAACGCACAACCAGATCAGTGGGAAGATGCCAACTGCTTGAGGGAGCAGTTGAAGGGGGAGGTAGTGCTTCCCTTGCCAAGTGATGAGAGACAGACAGACAGATGAATAAAGTAGGTGGAACAGTGTTGGAATCATATCAAGTGAAAAGAAATAATCATTTTTAAAACACTCACGTCATAGACTGAACTACTTCTCACTCTGCAAAGAACAAACAGCAAAAAAACAATGATCAGGGCTGCCAACTCTCACTCACTGATGCAGCAACCGCTTGGACTTAGTTCAGTTTCAGCAACACACTGCTCCAGCTGTGCGGGTCAGACACGGACACATTGCTAGAGCATTTTGAACCTTGTGCCACAGACACACGGGTGTTTTCCCCAGGAAGTGGTGGGCAAATCCTGGATACACAGCCAGCTTTTGGCTGGGCAGCTGGTGACATTGCTCGTGGCCCGTTTCTCTTAATGTCATGAATTGCAAATGAGAGTGGGGCAGAGTGAGAACAAATTAGATCAAATAAACGGACAAGCCCTCTCAAATGTGCAGCATCTCCCAGATAAATAGCATTAGTCTTCATGATAAGTTTAGTGGCGAACCCAGCTGGCTTTATTTGAGATTCAAATTTAAGAGCGGGCGAGTTTAAGGTCACTGCCTTCATGAAAGTTCTTTCTCCCAGCTGAAGACAGCTCTGTGTCACTTTTCCAAAGCCAGCCAGAACCGGCGGCGGCAGCAGCGAACCCTCTGCTGGGGAAGCACCATCTGCCCTGACGTCTGAAGAGAAATCGCATGAAAAGAAACCGACTTCTCAGACATGCGGGCTCGTATTTGCAGCGTCTCCCTGACAAATGGTTGGAACCGCATTGCTCTTAATATCAAATTAATTTGCAAAACCAAGCTGTTTATGGGTCAAATCTGTAAACTCGTGTCATCTCTGGGATTTTTGAAGCCATGTCTTGCTTGTTTTATCTTCCTGCTAGAGCCCCACTAGCTTGTATAGGTTTGTACAGCCCCACCAAGCAACCAGTCAGGTCAGGTTGGTGCTGGTTCTTCCAAATGGTCAACACAGAACATTTGCAAAGCAGGCAAGGCCAGAAAACCCAGATGTAAAGCAGATATCCTCAGTCATAGCAAGGTGAAAAAGGTTAAAGGAATGGTTACGTCATGTCGTATCCATCATTGCCAAGGTGTCAAATTCTAGACTAATTTGTGAGAAATGCACATCGCCACACGAGGCAGAAATCAGGTGTTATCTACTAAACAAAAACAGAGCAGTTATGGATTTCACTACATACTCAAATGAAGCAACCAGAAAACCCGATAAGGGCAGCTTATGAGTTGTTGTTTTTCTTCTTCTTTCTCTCTGACAAACATCATGAACTGAGCTTGCTCTTGCTAACAATTTCTACTGTGTTACGCATTCGTTTTTATAAGTTACGTTTTGTGTGTACCACAGAAAGACGAGCTGTTAAATGGCTGCCAACGGGAGGAGGGAGCTCCAGAATCAGTAGGTTTCATTTCACAGCAACAGGCTACTGGAGCTCCCTTGTTCTCTTGTAATGGGAGGAATCTCGTGCCCCACCTTCCTGGATCAAATTACATCGCAGTTTTGCAGCCTGCCTTGGAAGCACACAGACCCTTGTCACAGGCTTATCGGACAATGTATCACAGTAATGTTATGTAATCTTGTGAAAAAGGCTTACCCTGCACGTTGTTCTGTCATGTTCTCCACCGACATAACTTTTCTAGCATGAGAAACACTGCCAGTCATGCTGAATGACAGTCGACTGTAACGTCAGCCCTTCGGTTCAAACAGTTTAAGGTTTTTGAGCTGAATATAAATAATAAAAACAAAAAAATGACTGAAATCAGATGAGAAAAGAGATTAAGGGCTTCTATTTTCCAATTCCACATCTACATAACAGGTCAACGCTCAGAGCTGTGCTTTCATTCTTTTTCCGATAAACCGTCAGACTGCCACAAGAGTCATTCATCACAAATCCCCACACGCAAAGGTGAAGCCATCAAACACCTTGCTTTGACCAACTAACTGTTATGATATTCAAGTCAAAACAAGATATGGCAGCAAAGCATGGGAATAATTGCAAATGCACTCATTTTCTAATGCGTTTGTTGCACAACGCAATGAAACTCCAACACATTTTTTCCAGGAAGTATATTAGAATTGACAACTCATGTCTGAACATTCAACTGCACTGTGATGCACATTTCCCCGTTTTTCAAGCGACAGACGTAACTATTTTGCATTACAAATTGAGATCGTTGTTTCTCTTTCTTTCTTTTAATCACTAAAGTGCATCGGGTGTCTTGACATTCCTGCATGGCCTCAGCATGAAGCCCCTGTCCCCCTGACACCCTGTCCCCTGGGAGGCGTATTTTAGTGTTTGGGGGGTTAAAAAGTAGAGTAGTAGAAAGTTTGAGGTAGCAAATAAACATGAATAAAGATTTTTTTTTTTTTTTTTTTAAAAAGCGTCAGACGCATGCGGAGGAATAATCAATAACGAACAAAGAGACTGGACTGGGTGTGGTGCTTAAATGCCTCCTTGTGAAGGAAAGTTAGGTAGAACGAAGGAAACGAGATTGTCAAACCAGGCTCAACTGTGCCAGGCAGCATTCCTGTGGCATTTAATTCTGAACAACAGCTTTAAAGAGTAACATTCATGTGCAAAGAGACACCTCCCCTGAAAAGGATTCCCGACAGCTGCAGTGAACTGCACTGCAGTGTTACGCATTTAGATAAGACTAGTCATGATGAAAAAGTTGTGACCATTGTTATGTCTTTATCTACCCAGAGAGAGTCCCAACATCATGACCCTATTTTCACAAAGGCCTGAATTTTTTGGCCCCACCAGCCGCTGCAACTAAAGGTTACTTCGACCCGCTTCCGAGTGCACAGGTGGCGCCAGGAGGCAAACATGTTGCATCACACAACTTTTTCTAAACGAGCCAAACCACAAACAGAAGCAGAGGTGTCCATTAATGTTTCATCAATTAGCAGATCGGAGCGCTGAATGCTGGCCAATAGGACCGAACAGCTCTTGTTACACAGAAAGTCGGAGAGACACGGCGGGCCACTGTGGTCAAAACAGGGACAGCTCGCTTTAAAATATGGTATTACAAATGCGAGGGCAAACACCGATGGGCTTTGAGTATCATACCACAAGACCACCATCATCTGCAAAATGATAAAGTACTCTCATATAGCTCTTTATTGATTGCTTACTCTGATTTGGGAGCAACGGCAGATAAGGAGCTGTGTAGGAACCAGGGAATGCATGTCGACTTAACCTTGTTGACTTGAATACTTGTGACGACTGTCCCATCGTGAATGTTGTCAATTCCACCTGCAAGAATAGCTGATAATCCACACACAGACATTGTGTGTTTTCATGAGATGACGTCACATTGGTAAAAAAACTGCTGGATAATGTGCATTCTTAACTGGCAGCATTTAGTCCATTTTTGACTTACTGTGTTGTGTGGCAACAGAGACAGGAAAAATAAATAAATAAATAAATAAAGACAAATACGAGAGGCTTTGTTAAAATGACATTCTAAAACATGACGGTTTTGTGGAAAACTTAAAACTGCCCACTACTTTCTTAGCCTCTAAGCAAACTAATAAAGGTCAAACCTTCAGCTTTCATTGAATTGATATTTCCCTGACGTTTGTCACCATCTTTTAAAAATTTAAGTTTTTAAAATACTGATGTGATATTTGGATCCCTCCAGGTTTGAAGGTAAAACTAATCCTGTGTTGCTCCAGGTCATAATGGGTTAAGACGCAGTTTCAATATTCACTGAAAGTAAACCCTGTATTGTTATTGTCGATCAATAGATACTTTATAAAATACTACCTACCCCCATCTATTTACGCAGTACTTTTTTCCATTTTCCATTGAGTTAGATCACTCAGCTCTGGCTGGAACTGCCACTGATGGGAAAAGCACACCTGTGTGAACACACGCATCTTCACTAAGGGTGGAAACAACTCACTTCTTCTATCCAGAAACACGTGTTCACCGACCATAAGGTCTCGTGAGGACTTAAAGGCCAACAGAAAGCTGACACTACACCCAATACATAATGATAATACATACACAGAGGAACAATAATGATCATTGGACTCTACACCAAAACATTTCATAAACACATGAAATTTGCGATTTTGAATTTGCCGCTTGGAAATCCTTCCTGGAATTCCAGACTGGGGGCGGGGCTTCTGTGCGACGTCACATGTGCCATGGGTTTTTCTGGCTGCCGCTATTGTAGTATGCTTGTTGAGTGGTGAAGGCAATAAAACGTTGGGTTCAGTGCAGTTTTTATTGCGAGTAGATGTACGAAGTGCTGTGGGTGCGCGTGTTGCCCTCAGCAGCTCACACCACCGGGGACAGAGGAAGCAGAGAGACCTGCGGTCGGAACTTGTGTCTGTGTCTCGCCGTGTTCAGCTCCCTGCGGTGCGGACACTCAGGGGGAATCCACCTGGCGGAGAGCGGACACACCTCGGGATGGTTGCCCTGAAATCAGCCGGCACAGCGATCATCAAGCGTCAAGAGATCGATGATCGCTCTGCCGGCTGATTTCCGCTCTCCACCTGGCGGATTCCCCCTGAGTGTCCGCACCGCAGGGAGCTGAACACGGCGGGATGACTCCGGCTGATTTCACCAGAGGGGAGGCAGGCGGACAGGGAGACACAGAGTTCCGACCGCAGGTCTCTCTGCTTCCTCTGTCCCCGGTGGTGTGAGCTGCTGAGGGCAACACACGCACCCACAGCACTTCGTACATCTACTCGCAAAAAAAAAAAAATAAAAAAAAAAAAAAAAAATCACCATGATCACCATCATCGTCCCCACTGCTCTCGGACTCGGACTCCGACCCACTTTCACTGGCAATGGCTGGCTCGAACCTGTATGGTTCTAGCCCCAATCCCTCCTCGGTTTCTTCCTCAGGCTCTTCATTGTCTTCTTCATTGTCATCAACAATATTAGGCTCAAAATTTGCCGTGAAGAAGCTGTCCAGGTCTAGCAAACTGCTGGCTTCGCTACTAGAACTACTAGTATCAGACATGGTGATTGTTCCAGCAGTTGGCACGCGTGACGTCACGCACCTGTCGTCGGTTTGCCAAAATTCGAGTCAAATGTGGTGATAGTTTATTGGGCCTAATCAGGACTATCCAGTGGCCTAAAATTATTTTAAAATCATAAAAAAATTCCATGGTATATAAGGAATCGATCTGCTATTTCAGTTTTGTGCAAAAAAAAAAAAAAAAAAAAAAAAAAAAAATCACCTTTCTGTAGGCCTTTAAGGCTGGGTGACAAAACAAAATTCATATATCAGTATTTCTAGGCTGAATGGCAACATACATTATAAACTGGGAGTTTATACAAATTGGGACTAAATGTTCAGTTTTAACTCAATGCCACACATATGATGTCAACAGCATTCCCTATTATTATCACAGTGAATTATTTAAAAGACTGTTATCAAATCAAAACCCTTACAGATTTTCTTATGTCTGCAAGTAGAAAATAAAAATGTGCCAGTGGTTTGTCAAATATTTTTTGGCTGCCGGCTACCTAAGTGCGATTCTTGATCAACCAGGGAGAGAGGATGTTGCTACATCTAAAGGCGGTTTCATGGCAACAATGAGAAGGTGTAAGCTTGTGCAGCTCAGCAATTTGCTTCGGTCTTGCTCAAAGATAGAAATGCCAGAGCGGGGCAGCATTTCAAGAAGGGATACACTCCGAGAGCACTAGGTTATATCGGTATAAACAGTCCGATTTCATACCGCATATGAAAAAAATACAGGCACTTTTTTTTGGGGCAACATGAGCCAAGGTTCTGAGCGAACCACGCTGATGCTATTTGGTGATGTGGAAACACTGCAGCCTGTTGACTGGTTACAGAGAAATATCAGCTGTGAGCATAAACAAACGTCGATGCAACAGCGCACACACCAAGACACTTAATTGTTCTACTGGGGTTGAGTTTGTTTTGATGTTTTACTTCCAAATTGGACATAATTTCAGCAGGAAAAACGTCACAAGAAGCCATACGCCTCTAGAAGCAGTTTTGACATTCTTGATTTTCCGTGTTATTCAGTACAAAAGCTCAGCAGGTTCCCAGTCTGATGACAAGCTCTGAAAAAGCAAAATGCTATATCATGCTTGCTAACTGCACCCAGCCTGGCGCACAGGAAGCGTTCCCATTGGAAAGGAAGAGGAGAAAAATAGACGGTACATGCCCAGCACACATAGGAAGGCTGAGTTCTAGACAGGTGCCCACCAGTGCCGTTCAGATGGGGCCCGTTTTACCTACAGTTCAAAGGCTGAACATGTTGGTTTCTCTCTCTGCCAGCTTACAGGCACTGGCTGGAGGCCAGCCAGGGAGAAGAGAGAAACAGGAGAGTGCGACATCGATGTCAAAGCCAGCAGAGGTTGGATGAACCACAGTTCTAAGAATGGAGCTTCAGTCAGTGGTGCTGTGTGAGTAAGAGGGCAGGGTGTCATTAATCTCTGAAAGACAGCAGCAATAAAAGCGCAATAAAAACATGCACCAGGGCAAGTCATCAGTGAGCAATTCCCCACGCATTTTATTAACACAACTTTCGAGTCTTCAACCATTCCAGACAAGCTTTCCACTAAAATTATTCAACTTAAGGTTTTTCTTGGCTAAATTTGGGACATGATGGCCACCAGCTCTGAATAAACAAGACCTTCAAAATAATATGCCAGGAAAAAGAAAAAAAAAGTGGAGGCACGGCTGGTACCAAACTGCTAAACTGACTTTTCAGTCCACTTGACCCGTTGCTCCATGACACATCACAAACAGATAAAACTGGTTTACCTGAACTGCGACTGAAAAACGGCTTATTTGGAAATGAAGACATCACACGTTTAGGCTTGTGTCCCTTTGATTTGAAAAGGTCCATTACAAAGAGCTGAGAAGGCCTGCTGTCATATTCCTCACAGAATAACAGGTCATTTACACACGTGTGGGAATGTTTCAAAGAAGTCACTTCAGGTGGATAAGGACAATCACACAAAAAAGACTTAACTGGTAAATACAGCTTTAATTTGGAAACACTCGGTTCAGTCTGATCGGACAGATGGAGAGAAGGGGTGAGGGTTGGTCTCTCCAGAGGGTTGGCTTTGTTTAGTGGAAGCGAAGCTGTGTGGAGCATGTAAACACTGATCCCTTGCCATCGGGAGGAGGGCTGCTTGCTTGGACCCTCTCAGTTTGGGAAAGACTGGAGGAGCGTCAAACACAAATAAGCACATGCCTCTGCCTCTCTAGCCAACCCACATGGCCAAATATAGAGTACAAACTGTACCATGGAAAAAATGCATTTCAGCTCACTCCCACTGTTGCAATTTGTAAATACCAAATGCAACAATGATTCCCACGTTTAGGAGCGCCGGCTCCCTCAGCCACACAACCTGTCCAGTTTGGGAAATGGAATTTCATGTCCAAACACAGGACAAAGTGGGAGCAACTAAACTAAATGGCAAACAGCTCTTTTATGTCACCAACTAAAGTAGCGTAAATAGCCATGGGACTTGTGTCCAGACTGCATAGCTTCTGCTGCACTCGAGCTTTGTGCAATTGTGAGGCTGCAGACATGGAAATCAACTTTGAGTGTAGCACATACGCTCACTCCTGAATATTGATACAGTACCCAGTGGCACTCCTTGTCCTTCCTCCTTACGTTCTGTAGCCACACTGTAATCTCAGAGGTAAGACGGGAGAATCGTGGGGGATTTTGAAGATGTAGTTGTGGTAAATGATTTAAATCATATCGGATTTATCTGACTAAATGAGTCGTTTTGTTTTATCGTTTCTTCCTCTTCTATAAATCCCACTTCCAGACTCAACTAAGTCAGCTTTTACACTCACATACACACCGTGGGTGTTCACATGCACATTTTGAAATAATGCTGTAATGCCAAAGAGCATGCTGGCCCAGTGATTTACCAGAGTCTGGTTAGACAGAGGGCTCTCAGTGGTTGCTGAGTGCGATCACAGCTCTGAGCTTCAGGTTCTGGTATTAGCAGAGCTTATCACTGAGGAATGTCCTTATGCAAACACAGAGCAACCATATTACTATAAATGAGAATCACTCATAGACTGAAACTCCACACTCTAGTGCTCTGCTTATATACACATGTCTAATAGAAAGGAATGGTGGAAGAAACCCTAAGGAGTCCCACCCATCAAAAACATTTCTTCCAAATTATCTCAACTTAAAAGAACCGCTGCAGAGAGAAGGACCTGCTTAGAAGTGAATAAATAATGTACGACATACTAAATATAATAACACTAAAATACAACACAAAAATAATGTGCTGTAATGACTTGATAAAATGAGTCGATAAAGCGGGAACCCTCAGGTATTTCAGCAATTCAGAGTCAGTTAGCCTACTTGATAATGCGCAAGCATAAATTAACAGGTGCTAGAAGCAGAAACACAGGAGGTGTAATTCAAGTGGTCTTTAAAAATAAGTATCTGCTAATACTTTCCACTGCTTTTGCAACTGATGTCCCATTCTGGTTTTGTTGGATTTGGTCAGAATTTCAGGAGCGATGCCTAATGACGTTATGCAGGGCGTAGGATATATAAAAGAGGTGGACATGCTCACGCCTACATCTTTTTAAAAAGCAAAACGGTAAACACCTTAGTTTGAGGCGTGGCTGCAAATAGTTTGCTGCTGCGAGAGTTTTCATTTGAAAATTTTTGTAAATCCCTTATGAAGCATATTCCACCTGTATTGTATGTACAGTATTTTCCGAATCGTAACATTTGTCCTTTTTTACTTTGATCATCTTTAATAACACAGCCATTATCTGACTGTTGGTGGGTTTTCAGAGGGGGACTAAGGAGGAAATAAGTTAGTGAACATATGTACTGACTGGAGTGAAAGATGATGCCAGCTGCCTTCTCACTAACAACAGAATTATCGGCCAAACAAACAGTTTTACATTACACCATTAATGACTTCTCTAGACTCAAGGTTAACAATTATAAAAGATCCGCGACTTCCGCATGTGAAGTGATTGAGCGATGAGTGAACTTGTTTGCCTTAAATAAAGTCTAAAAGAAGCTTTTGTGCTGCAATACTTCGAGGAGTATTGGCATCAAGGCTGACAAGCGGTGCCACATCCAGCTCCCTTACTACACCAGCGAGACGGTTGACAAATACGCTGACAAACCAATTACAAACAAGAAGCCTTGCAAAGTCAAACACAGTCACAAAACTAATTCTAAGAAGCATGCGTTGGTTCCCGGCAGCAGTGCTGTAAAGTACAAGTTAGCAAGAGCCAGTGTGAGGCTCATCACACAACTGCCAAGGTTAGCCAACCCGATGTGGACTTATGTGTGGCTGTGGACAGAGTCCTGACCTTAAATTTCCACTTAAACCAAATGTAAAAATATCAACCTTTTAAAAAGGAGATTTAAAAAAATACCCCACAAATATTTAAATACATCAACTGGTTTCAGCTGTGGGCTGCTGGAGGCTGAAGGTGAACCTGTTACTGCCATTCTTGTTCGAAGGTAGCACCCTGATACGCCTCTCCTACTTTAACCTTTTCAAAGTGACAGACTTCCTGGTTCAAGTACAAATCTTAGCTATAAATGGTAATCATTAACTGTGCTGCTCAGCGGTTTTTTTTTTAAACTTTTTAAATGAATATTGTTTTTGTTGGAAAACACTAGACGAACACAGAGTTAGCCTGCCATGACGTGTTTTTTTGTTCCGTCCAAAACATTAAAGTTAAATGCAACTTCTGGATTTGAATGCTCATTCAGAACCTGGTGGTAAGAAAAACAAAATCACATTCATTCTACTTAAATCGGTTTTCATTACTATACATTACACACTGCTAAAAAAAAAGTTACCTGGCACACACAGATGAAGAGATAATCTATCCATAATATCAAGAGTACTTCCTTAAATCCCACTGATGTTCTTTTAAATATTAACTAAACAACTTATCTCAAGCAACACAGTTCCATTCTTGTCCTTTTAAGGAGTGAATCCACAAACTTTTTAATAACTGGCCTTAATCAAAACGATCTGCACTTAATGATGTGTGGAAGTGTGACTTCTTCCAGTGCAGTTACTTATCACATGATCAACTCGATTTGAGAGATTTTAGAGCAACAACATAGTTACTAAACAGTGGATTCGATGGGTGGAGGTAATGTGGGTGGGGTGACACTAACAACCTAAGAGGTCTCCTTACTTGTCATCTCAGTGCGCACGTGTATAAATGGCTGAAATAACACTAAGTTCACCCCCAGTTTACACTCGATGCCCTCAAACGTGAGTCCCCCCCACCACCACCCACACTGTCGGGTCAGCTGTTTACCAGCTGCTGATTTGGTAAGAAAATCTGTACGTGAGTACAACCTGTACCAGCAGCGGGTCTCCAAAAGAACAGAAAAGAAAATCACGGCCAATACGACCGACTCTCATAAACTCTGCCTTACCCAATAATTCCTTCGGAGTAGTTCCTGACTTTCCATGGCGTGCCCGTGTAACCTTCATACCCCCCCGTGTTTGAGCCGCTTTCACTGTTCAAGAGGCTGGAATTGAATCCGAAAGTGCTAGCTTTATTGTCTCTTTTTCTTTTGTTGGGGTGTCCTTCCGTCAGTCCCCTCCACACCACAGCGACCCCGCTGCCCTGCTGCCCCCCTCCGCTGACACCGCCCCTGCCAGCGGCTCGGTTGTTGTGATTGCTATTCGTGTCCAGTGGTATAAAGTCCCGCTGTTCTGTTATTTCACCGTCCAACATTGAGGCAGACATCCCCTGAGTCTTGACTTCTCCACTACCGGTGTTTGAGTCAAGCGCCCCGTTTCTTGTCGTGAGAACGGCTCCCGACGCCCCGTTGACGATCGCTTTCAGGTTCGGTGTGTTCTGAGGTCCAGTGGTGTAGCTGTTATTCACATACAAATACCCGAGCCCTTGTGTCGTCTCCCAGATCTGCATCCACAGGTTGTTAGCGGGTCCACGTTGTTCTGGTTGAAACCAGGCGATTCTCGGATCCATCAAACGACACTGTAGGCAAATCGCCCCCCCTCCCCACCACCGAGCAATGCTCAGCTCGTGTGCAGCTAGCCAGGTCGCTAGCTAACGTTAGCTAGCCTGCTATTGCTCTGTTATAGCTGCTGCTAGCTCAGGTTCTCCACCGCCCGTTACTTCTAGAATCTGGTATAAAAAAAAACACGCTCTTTAGTAGTGACAATACACACAGTTGTCAACGCAATTCATCCTCAGAAAAATGGTCAAGTGTGCCAGTTAGGTAATAAAAATTTTAGCTGAATCCAAACTTGCGGTTGAAGACCGTGGAAACGCGTAAGCATTGCTTGTCGAAGTGACTCTGACCCTTTCCTCCTGATCGTGGGTCCCTCAATGGCGGAGTCCATGCTGCTACTGCGGCTGCGCGGAGTAGGTGAAAAGGGGCGGGGAAACAGTTGTTACGCAACAGACAATCGCTTACTTTTTTGGTTACATAATTTCTGTACTCCCTTACTAAAGCCAAATGTATTATTTAAATCCTATTTATATTTTGTTCAACTGCACGTCCCACAATTTGAATCTGATGCCACCTTGTATCAGGCACAAAATGCGGCATCAAAAACAACATCTACATACAATCATAAACCATTTTTAAACTGCTTCCATGTTAAAAGGAATAAGGCAATAATAAGTCCATAGGGAATGTATATTTAATTATACATTTGTAATATCAATACTTTATACATCAATTAATCTTCTTTTTTTTTAAGTAATCTCTCACTGATTTCAATTTACAACAAGTATCAAAAACAAGAACATTTATAGGTTTTAAATGTGCGGATAATTTCAGCAAAAATTCCAACTATATTGTATCTGGATGATTTTTATATTGTGTCATGCGTTCAAAAAGTTGGAATGTTTTATTCCCTCATTTTACTTATTAGTTATTGCTCAGTGGTTAGAGCGGGTCGTCTAGTAACTGGAAGGTTGGCAGTTTGATATCCACTCTTGCCACTCAAAAATTGGTGAAACTGACAGCTGGAGGGGTGTCAGTCCACCTACTTGTCACGGCCGAGGTGCCCTTGAGCAAGGCACCGTACCCCCATGCTCCCCGGGCGCTGCGATTGGCTGCCCACCGCTCCAGTGTATGGCACCTCTCTCTATGAGTGTGTGACCCTGTGCATATGTATGTTCAACAGGTGCCAACCTGGATGGGTTAAAAGCGGAGGACATATTTCATTAATGTGTATATATATATATATATCTGATCTAATCTCTTTACTGCTTTAAATAAAACCTTACTCTTGGAAGTAGATGTGCAACACTAACATAATTTAGCAACAAGCCCCTGTACTGTCAGCCACAGGTAGCTCAGCCATCTTCACAGTGGCATTGTGTTGGAAATAGAAAATGTTGCCATACCTACAGCTGTCCATGGTGATGCGAAGAAAAAGATTAGATTATTAAGAAACCAGAATTTATTTCCATTAAGGTATTCCTTCATACCCGGATAAAAAGTTCTCCCTCATATTTTTTTAAGGTATTTTCTTTAATCAAGGGTCGGTGATTTTATGGGATACCAGAATCCCATAAAAAAAAAAAAAAAGAGAGAAAATTAAAACTATGATCTTTACATGAAATTGTATGATCAATGAATCAGTTGAAAAAAAGAAGAGGCTATCCAGAGTTTTATATTTCATACCTGCTCTGTTGGAGAACTGGATTTTCAATTGTAACAGCAATTATGGACTTCAGCTGATCACTGATTTATTGCTTTTTTTTTCCAAATATATTCTTACCGTGTAAAGTTTCTGAAAGATATGAATGCTTGCTTCAGTTCACCAATGTGGAGACTTTCAGACAGAAAACTTAAAAATGTACACCCAAACCTTTTGGTTTTTCTTATACATTTATACTTTTTTTTTGGCAAAATCTACATGAGCTGTTCCAATTTTCTTTCCCCCCTTCAGTAAAATGATAAGATCCTGAACATCTAAAAGAATCCTGTTTAAACTCCTAAACAATTTAGGCTGAAAATTGTTCATGTGAAAGTGACTTTAAACATCTGAGGTGGAAAAGTTTTTAAAAGACACAGAATACCCATATTTGTTGTCACGTTTTGAGGTAAGCCAGTTCCCGCTCAGAAAACGTCGAAAGCTTCTTTTTGTCTTTACATAGCTGTCAGTAGCATTTATAAGATCAGCCTCCTTGCGCCGCAACAGCAAGCATGAACGCTAAGCCCATTGAAACATGGGCTTAGCGTGAAGGGCACTAATGTGGAAAGCTGGTGTCACTTCTCCACACCAACATCTTAAAAGTGTTGTTCTTAGATGCCGTTGCTATATAAAAGGGAGACTTCAAAACACATCAACTAATTATCAGATTCCATCCTTTTTTCTTCACAACAAATAAACGTCTACCGTCACTAAAGAAAAAACAGTAAACCACTATTTAAAGAAAATAAACATAAATAATTGATGGTTTCACAACCACAATGTTCCATACTGTGTCATTCTATACCCTGTTGGTATATCTGTCCAAGCCTGCTCCAACTGATCACAATGCGACATTCACAAAGTCCTTATATTTTCACCGCCTTTTCCAGATAACCGATGAATCTTCTCAGGTTGACTTTGACATTATCCAGCACACACAGCTGCTGAGGGCTGTATTTACCTCTTCCTTCTTTGCGTATCTAGAAGGAAAATAAAAGCTAATGTTACTCTCAAGAAGGAGAAAAATCCAGAGAGAGGCAAGAAAGACAGAAACAAATGCATTAGAAATCTTAAGTTAAGTGGAAGAAAAAAAACAAAAAAACCTTGAGGAATCATATGGAGTAGTGATCAGTAATAAACAACGAATCTCTACTACCTTGGATTTAAAGACAGGTTGAAGTGCCTTAAGTGCAGGCAGTAACTGGATGTTTTTAGCAGCCGTCTCCGCCTCCTCTCCATCCGCGAAAACATCAAACAAAGCATCGAGGGCTTCTCCGTTTACAACCAGGTCAGTATCCTTTGTGGCAACTTGAAGTAAGGCATTTCCAATCATCTGAGAGAAAAAAAGTTCTTAGAGGATGAACAAACTTCCTGATAGAAGAGCAGAGTGTAAAGCGATACCTGAAGGGTTTCTGCCGTGCCCCTCTCTTTAGCCAATGTGCTGCCGGTGATGCCCAGAATGGCGACGGCGTTCACCCTCACGCTAACGACATCACAGCGGGTGGCTGCTTCGCTCAGGCTCATCAGCTGCTGGGGGGTCATACACTAACAAAACAAACAAAAACAACAACGCAGACACTGAGTTGTCCAATGAAAATATGGTCAACAGTGATAAGAGAGTACTGGCAAAGGATTTCAAAGCTCGACAGACAAGGGAAGTTATGCTTTTAGGATGCAGTACTTTGTTTTATCCAATTTAAACTAACAATGGCACATCACCAAAATACAGAGTAAGTACGATTTACTTGATATATCCCAAGTACAGCAGCAAATTTACAGCAGAATGGCTGAAAAAGAAAGGAATCAAGCTGTTGCGATGGCCCAGTCATAGTTCAGACCTCAATCTGAGTGAAATGGTGTGGTGGGACCTTAAGAGAGCTGTGCAGTAAATAAATGCCTACAACCACATACACTGCTTCTGCATTTTGACTTAGTTCTTGTTAAATAAACAATGCTATAGTGTAATATGTTTTTCATCTGAGGTTGCATTTCCCTAATTTTAGGACATGACTGGAGCCGTTTCAACCTGCCTTTTTTTTTTCTTCTAACCACATGTGGAGCTGCTTTTAAATGGTGACATATTTTGTACCTGGGGGATGTTCTTGGAAGCAATCAGCTGCAAAAGAGACCGCATGGCACTGATGACAGCTTCGAGGAATTCCTCATCTTTGGGTATTTCTGGAGCAAAATAAGGAACGTTCTCATACACGGTTTCAGAATTCACCATGAACCGATGCCTAGTTAAGGTCACAATTTAATATACTTTTTTTTTTTTTTTTTTTTAAATGACAAAGATTTAATATAAATATAAGACCTGCAGCACCAAAGACCAGCGTGGACAGGTGCGTTGCTGCTTCCTGCAGGGCTGCTGCACCACCCAGAGACTCTGCATCAATGGTGGAGAGGATGCTGTGGAGGCAGGTCAGTGCGCGGGACTGAACACGCTGCATCCTAAAGAAAGGTGAGACCATTGTTTAATAATAACATGCAACACACCTTTGATCAGAAAGTGATGGGAACAAGAGAGAATCAGAAAATGACCTCTTAGTCAGGCCTCTCCAGGAGGGATTATTTTGGCATACATTTATGGCTTCTTGTCTGGGGAATCCAGTCTTTTTGAGAACCTTAAATCAAAAGTAAAATGACATTAACACAACTATCAGATTGTGAGGTTGTATAAGTGCATACATGTAAAAGAGAGAGAGCGCTATTAAATGGCACAGGTAATGGAGAGGCTGGGGGGGCTCGCTGCATAATGAGGACCGTATTTTTAATGTACACACAAATTATATCTAAGCTCTTAAGACGCTGTGATGAATTCCTTTCTTCTATCTAATGACAGGGTTGTGGTATAATTTAGGAAGCAGAATACTATTTGCCTTTTCTGGTATGTTATGGTTGATCAAGGCCCCTTGAATCTCAGCTGACAAGCACAGTGGAGACATCAGATTGGACACTCCATCACAAAGGCCATCAGGACCCATGTCGCTTTCATCACTGCTCGATTCCTCCTCCCACTCGTCATCGGAAGGGTCTTAACAGAATCGTAACGTTACAAATTGAGAACAAAACAAGGCATTTCGAGGCACGCAAAAGATCTCTCTTCGTGTTTTTCTTGCTGCAACAGCTTTTCTAAAAGACAAACACATACTTGGTGGCTGTGTCACAGGAAATAAATTTGATGAACAGCGCCTGGGGTCAGCACTGATGTCCATGCCCTCAACACTCACCATCAGAGCAGCACATGTTGACAATGATCTCCAAGGACGTTTGCTGGGCTGTCAGCAAGGCCGTTGCCTCCCTCAGCTCCTCCTTGCCCCTCTGGATATAAACAAACAGCCTGTGAGTCAACATCCAACTAAAACAATGACGGTTAGCACCGTTATCACACAGTCTGGGTTCAGCTTCTTGCCACAGAGAAGAGATTTATTCATGCTGATGTACTTAATTGTGTCAAGTTGCACATTTCAGTGCTGTGATGCGAGTGACAACCTGCTTCAAAGATGTCCCTTTCAAAGAAAAACTTGATTTCAATTACCCCCATCTATTTGCACTGACTGACTGATTTAAGGACACTTAAACAGAGTGCTTACCATAGCTGAATATACTTACTCAATAACTACTAAAGCCAAGATACAGATAACCCCGATGTGTAATTTAGGGGGAATGTTGAAACATCACTAAGGATGTCACCCGCCGTGACTGAGCTGAGAGGGACAGCTACGCTCGTCGGGGTCGAGTCAGTGCGGTGGAGGCCAGTCGCTGGTCCCCGGATGAACCGTGCCGAGTGTGTTCCTAATCCACTGCCCCCGACCCCGACAGTTCGTCTGCGCTGTCAGTCTGGCTTTGCGCTTCAGGATGACTCATAAACCGCCATTTCACCGAGCATTAATGGCCCCTTTCAAAATACAAAAGCGGATCTCTTCCCTGCCACGAGCAAAGATTTCTGTACACGTCACATCTTCCAATTTAAACTGCCCTGAAAGCAACCAGTGTCAATAACTTTATTTCAGATCATTATGTGTTTTAGCATGTTATAGGTTTTGTGGGGATCATTTTCAATGACTCCAAAGTGCTGATTGCAAAGACTCCTCAAGTGTAGAGAAGAACTGAAACTGCGCCTGCTCAAAATGCTCCCTCTCAAGCAGTGAACCAGTCAACTGCTTTCCATCAAATGGCTTTTTAAAATGCTATTTATTTTTGATGACATCACAAAAGTAGGCAAAGCTGATAACAACATAGTCTGGTCTGATTTTTCTGTCATTTTTACAGGAGCTCACAATTATCAATCGTCAGCTATCACAATTATCCTTCAATGCGTCACGTCTTCATCACTACCGACTGGGGCTTACATCAATAAATACCTATAAGTATATGTATATCTGGGAATAAATGCTGAATTTCACTGAACCCAATAATCACATATGAGTGTCAAAGGGCTAAAGCATCTTCAGCTTGGTTTTAACGTCTACATGAGCCTGAGTGGGACACGTAATGGGCAAAGATGCCACTTACAGGAAGAAAGTCGGAGAAGTCGTTATCAGCCGGGGCAGCTTTTCCATTCCTCCTCTCTTTAGGAGCGCCCTCCTCCTCGGCCATCTCCTCCTCCGCGAGCTCTCCCGCTGCCGGTTGCTCTTCATCCGTCGCAGGCGGTGCGCTTCGGTACCGAACCTCTTCTGTTTGTCTGAGTTCAGGGATCAACCCACCCGCATCCAAATCCAGGCACTGTGACAAGGTGACGACCACAGCATTGAGGGTCTGGGCTTGACGGGCTGCAGGTAGACTACCTTTCGTGTTCCACAGTGTACCTGAGAGGAAAAAGCAGGCAGCTAAGAGTTTGTTTTCCGTATCTAACAGCAACTGCTGTTCACAGGGGATTCAATGTAAGTAGTAAGAAATGATACTGGGAAAAAAAAAAAAAAAAAAAGAGGTCACACTGTACCTGCAGCTAATATCCTTAG
Source organism: Odontesthes bonariensis (assembly GCF_027942865.1). Taxonomy (NCBI): domain Eukaryota; kingdom Metazoa; phylum Chordata; class Actinopteri; order Atheriniformes; family Atherinopsidae; genus Odontesthes; species Odontesthes bonariensis. Next base: position 33,941,615 of record NC_134506.1, read on the forward strand.
AAGAGTGTGTGCCATGCCTGGCTGAGATGACAACAGCACATTCTCCAGGGCCCCAAGCACAGCAGAGTTCATGCTACATAGCAGTTCTGGGTTATCCTCAGTCACAGTTTGCAGACAGTGGGCTATAAAACACACAGCGGAGAGTCTGACTTAACAGTAACACCAGAGTAGTTAGTATTTGGCCTAAATAAAGCCCCCTAAGATCAATGTTCACATTTCTAACGTTCCGAAATGTTCAAGAGTATCAGTAATAATGAAACGGGCTACAAACAACTCAACAACTCAAAAGGCTTCCCTCACTGGACTTTTTTAATTCATAAAAATGAGCAGGAATGTTGTTTTACAGCTACATGTAAAAATAGCTGGAAAGCTCAGGTGAATCAATCCATCTGTCATTGCTCACAGGTGCACGAGTGGCCTACAAAACCACCAGAACCGGGAGACCCAGCTGTACAGTTAATGGTTATGCACAAGCACACTTTGTCTGAAAGGCATACAATGCAAACACACAACAGGTCAAACGTTTTAGCACAATCTCATTTTCCTGCTTTACTGAAATCTAAGCAATTCCTGTCCAGTGAATGACCTGAAGTGGAACAAATATGCACAGAACATACCAGAAGATAAGAAACTAAAGTTTAGTTGACCTACTAGAATTACAGTCTGAACCAGTAAGAGTGGAGTTTACATCCATATCTGTACATTAAGCATAGATGTAGTGAAGACTGAGAGAATCTCGGGTGTTTGGAAAGCGCTTGAGAGACCTGAATGATGACCTAAAATTGGTATGTTGGTTGGCTTGTATTTTTTGTTTTTGTTTTTTAAAATCAATATTATCATTCCTTCCCAAAGATTGAGTGGTTTGATCCAGCGCGACAGTATTAATATCGAAGATATATATTCCAGATCCCTTAAGTATGTTGTGCCTATAAAGCAAACTCTAGAAATAAACAATTTTGCCAAATCCCCTCAACGTGTTCCAGAGTTCTACAAGAGTGGGTTTGGCTAGAGAATATATATATTTTTTTTTTTAAAAAGATGACTTATTACAGATGTCAAAACTGAAAACAAGTGACATTAGTTAGCGGGAACCTAAAGATGTAGGGGGATCCATTCATTCGGTGAAAAGATGGTTACATTGTGACACTAAGTGTAAAACATGGTGGAGGAAGTGTAACAGTATGGGGATATTTGCTAGATCCAAAGTAGACTGACACTTAGAGATTTAAAGGTTACCACCATATTTCTCGGTCCCATGCCACACTGTCTGGTCTACTGCCTATTTGCTCCAAACTGGTCAAGAAAATGACCCAAAACACACTTTGAACCTCTAAAACGCAAGAGTTTGAGTCTTTCACCTACCAGCAGATATGGCCAGTTCCACATTTTGGCTGTATCTCTCCAAACAATGGACAACCAGATCTAAGAGACCCGATTTGTTAAACATGGACAGCGCCTGGCTGCTGCTCTCACTAGCAGGACAAGAGAAATATAAAAAGAAAATCAGTTCTAAGACAAGCAATTTGGGTAAACGAATGTATGATTTAATGTCAACAACAATGTTGGGAACCTTATTTCAAGAAGCAGAAGTGGCAATGAAAGCAGTGTGCATATGCTCTTGGCTTACCATAGATTCCACAGTAGGTTCACGGCCTCATTGGCAACATTCTCCACAGCGTTGTTCTGGTCTGTCATCGTCACAACAGCACTGTCAAAACCAGCACAACACTGGAAAGAAAACAATACTGTGCTCCAAATATCAACAAAGCAACAGGTGAAAGGTATGAACTTTGCCTGACCCAACTCGTTCTGTGATTCAAAGTTTAATTCAAATACTAGTGACGGCTCAAGACCTCACCAAAAAGGTCAGCTGTGAGCTGTGAATTTCCCAGCGTGTCTATTTGTTCCACTGTGTGTCCAGCGCCCTTTTTAAAAGTCACTATTGCTCTGGAATCACATCTAAGCTGCAGATATCATAGCCTGCTGTAACAGCTGCTGATGAGGAGGAAACGAAGCGTGTGTCAGCGTGTGCTGAAAGCAGCAGTGGAGTCTCACCTCTCTAAGCAGTGCTGTCAGAGGAGTCATGACGTCGTGCTTCGCCATGTCCTCGCACGCCTCCTGACCGCCACACGCACTCAGATTCCTGGGAGGGAGAGACAAGACCAGACGCATGCTCATCAGGCACTTTGAGGAGACTCTCCATCAGATGCCGTTTGTGTGTATAAGAGACGGACTGCAAAGCTACACCGTGGGCAACCGTTTTATTTTCTATATTTGGCGCCTTAAACTTGCTTTAAGGTTTACTATTAGACAACAGTCAAAACAGAAGTGAATGCTCTACCAAGACAACTTTTGAGACTATAGAGGATGCTGTGCTGAGATAAAAATATTTACTGTAATTCGGGAAGAGTTTAGAGACAGCTTAACTGGGAGGTGAATCTAATCAGAAAATAGGAATCCTAACCAAACATCCAAATGGGATTTGTTTCCCACATGAAGAGCCACTGTAAAAAGAATGAAGTAGGAAACATTAACAGCACGAGCCACACTGCCTACAGCCTGACCTTATTTTACAGCACGGCGCCCCCTGTTGAAGTAAATAGTCAAGTAGCCATCATTCTGAATAATATATCTCACTAAGTTACACATCATCAACCGTAATGGGAGATTAAGGTGGAATATATTAACCATAGAGTATGAGCAGGATTTAGCCAGTGTGATGTCCCAATAAGCTTACAAACTACCCTTTTTTTTTTTTTAAGTCTCTAGCTCAGCATTTGGCTTTAACCCTCTTGTTCTTTTCTGGAGCAACACGTGACAGTATTTGGACAAGAAGTCGAAGTTGGAAAGTAATATGTGGAATCCAAAAAAAATAAAAACAAAGCAATGCAGACGTAATGCCCACAAAAAGGAGAATTACTGCAGAAAACAGTACTCCATAATGCCAGTCACGATCGAAGATTCCACAGGGAACCGTAGGAAGGTTTTGGCACACTAACCATAAACCAACATGCTGGAATAAGAGTGTTCTATATCAGAAAGCAGGTCTTTCAGAGAGGAAACACTCACATGTCAAAGATGCAGACTAAACAATGCTCGTTTAGGTTTGAGGATCCCATTATCTAGCACTAGCGCACTGCCACAACATGGTGGTTTACAGAGATAAAATCATGCTGTAAACATGAGGAGGAGTGCGCTCAGACATTAATTAAAGCAAAACAATAAATTGCCTCACGAACTGTAACCCAAGAAAAAAGGGCCAGCGCTCTGTAGACGAAATGTTAAACAACACCAACCTCTTCCTCATTGTAACTTTGTGCCATTGTAAAATCCAGCTTACAAAAACCAAAGAGCGGCAATGCTGAATAAATTGAAACATTTGATGAGCTGAAAACAATAAGACTCCTTTGTCGCACGCTATTATCAACAAAAGGACTGAAAAGAAACATTTTATTTATGCTTATATTCATTTGTTTATTCATATTAGGGTCCATGAGCAAAACAGCTCCACTCATAATAGAATAGTTTTTTAATCTTCCTATTTCACAGTCAATATAAAGCTGACAGCCTTATTCACACATTCACTGTGACTACAACTTCAATGTTTTCAAAAGCGGCTAAAGAAGCTAAGAAATGAAAACATGGGCCAGTTGCTTCCCAAACTGTAATGCGACAGTAAACCTCATAAGAGGTTACCAGCGTGTGCAAAGATCCACACACTTTTTCTTCCCACGATTAATCCAATTCGACCCTAATGCACCCTCTTGAGAGTAACTAATCTCTCAATCTTCCGAGTTCCACGAAAGTTGAGTGTCTGGCAGCAGCTGTATGTGGCTGTCACAAACTTGCTGCTGTGTCAAATCCAAATTCCCCAAAAGGTTTGAGGTAAAAAAAAAAACCAAGAAGAACCCAGAGTGCCCTGCAGTCATTCACCTGAGTGCTCCAGTGGCAGTCTCTCTGACGGCCAGGCTGCTGTCCAGCAGCATGGGACCCAGGCGTCTCACAGCATCCCTCTGGAGGAAGCCAGGGATGGTCTGGCTCTGCTGCACCACCCGAGAAATGCTGGCGCATGCAAACTCTCGCACGTCTGCGCTGGGACTCTGCAACTGTTGAAAAGCACACACACTAAATATATCAAGTGAACTGCAACAACCCCCCTGCTGTGTATTCATTACAGCATCCTGAGCAACATTTCCCTGACGAAACATGTTAGCTGTAAGAAGAGAAAAAAAAAGAAAAGAAAAAAGGACAAAGTCTCTGAGCAGAGGACTATTATCTTACTGTAACGTGACTCCCAACAAACCTTTAAACTTTGATCATGCTTTTAAAGTTACAGATTTATCTAAAGTTATGATGTTCCTACTTTTTCCAACAACTCCGCAGCTGGACAGCTATCTTCGTGGTCTTCCTCCTCAGCGTCCTCTTCCTTCACAGCATTCACCGGCAGCCCGACCGCGTTGAACTGCGGACGTTTGAATTTCGTGGTCTTGCTTTTCCCCATTCCGATCAGTTGTTAAAGTGCAGGCTGCTTGATGCTTTAACGTCTCTCTTTCAGTCACTCGGGCTGTTCGCGGTCGCACTTCACACTCTTGCTTCAGCCAAGTTGGAAGCCATGTGGAACATTCCTCCCTGCCGTAAAACGGTCGTTGCTAGCAGAAAGCAACGACGTTGTCGCAAAAAAAAAAAAAAAAAAAAAAAGGGGTTTCTAAACGAACCCCAGCGATACAGAAATATAAGACACGAGAGCCAATCTCACACCAAGTGTATTTATTGGGTAAATAACTTTATAAAATAGACATTTCGATAAAATACATGATGAACATCAGAAACAGAGATAAACATTTGCACTGTTATTTAATGTGTAAAATACATCAAAGATTAAGTGAGCAGATCAGCAGCTTTGATGGTGAAATCCACACAGCGACACAGTTAAAAGGCTCCATCAGTTCATTTCTTTGTTTCAAATGCATTTTACATCTTCCTGATGAAAAAAGAAGAAAAAAACAAATCCACCTCAGCGCTGTTCCCCTCTGCGTTGATCAGGCCATCCGCAGGACTGGAGACACTGAGTGGTCTGGGACTATCAAAAGGCTCAACAGAGAGCACCGGGACAGTAGTTACTGGATGTTAGGTCGAGGTTTGAGAATGAGCTTCCCCGTCTAAAAAAAAAAAAAAAAAAAAGAAAAAAAGATGGGTTTTTAAAAAAGAAAAACACGTTTAACAAACTGACAGGAAACATTGGAGCTCGCAAGAGCAAAATAAGAAACGTGGACTCACATCATCACAAGACATGTTGTATTCTGCTAAAACAGTGCGGCAGCGGGCAGCGATTCTGAAGGGGCAAAGGTCAAAGACAATAACCAGCAACCTGAAGGGGAAATCAATGGTTTTCGTGTCGCTGTTCAATTCATAAGCCAGAAAAAGCACACCAGTTGACATTTAGCGCATCACACAAAGGATACATCGATGGTGCCACGACTCGTTTGTGTATCCCCGCAAAAAAAAGAGCTATTAGAGTGACGCAGCTGATGGTGAAGAAGGGATGATTCCAAAGTGATGACAAGAAAGAAACCTGCCGAACAAAGGGGGACACACACAACGTCAATTTTGATAGCAAAACATTCACATTTACAAGGCGTATTAAATAAACGTAAAAAAACTGCGACGAAACAGAAAACATCAGAAGGATTGTCTGCTTCAACCATAAGGTTTTGCTTTGTTTATCCCTGCCTGACAAAAATCAAGCATGGGCTGCCATTTTTGAGGATAGCTCAGGTTTCTATGTAAATTCTGCTGAAACCTGGCTGGGTTCTGTTTGGATATGAGTTTGTTTTCTAATTACACAGATTAAGTACTAATATTGAACTCAAATCCTTTGGCATGTAGCATTGTATAGAAATCCTTGATCATGTCATTGTCATCGTAGTAGGGTCAGGAAAGCAGTTTTAACATGAATTTTCTAACCATTAACAAACATTGGCCCAATGCATTATCTGTCCATGGTCGAGTTTCCACAATTTGGCTTGCTTTTCCACTAAAATAATACCTTCTGTGTGTCAGGGTCTATTAACCAGTTCCAAGCCCCAGTGGCTGTACAGACGGACACCACTATCAGAATCACTGAAACAAGAAAAGGGAATGAGACCGATTGCAACAACAATAGATTAATACATTAGATATTGTTCCAGTATTATTGACAAGTTACAAGTCTTGCTACCAGGTTAGCATAACTTATATGCACCAAATACAACCACATGAGCATGCACACACACACGTAAATGATGTACATACATATTGTAATCAATCATTATATACTAATCTTAATGGTGTTTTAATGTCCATGCTGCCATTTAGTGTGTGCTGTCTAGATATTGGGACACAATCAATTCTGATGCTTTGGCATATCAATATTTTTTTAAACTTTCATGCCCATAAAGCCTCTTTGAATTCTCACTCTTTAATCCAATACTTGAAGTAGGACTTATGTTAACAAAGAGAAAAATACATCAAAACAACGTGCATTTGGCAAATACATGCAGCATCATGCCATCTACAATTCTGACATTCACCATTAACGGTTACTCACTTCGCCACCTGCCTGTTGCAGGTTGTAAACAGGAGACATACTCTGTCAGTCTTCTCTCAAAAGCCTTCAGGTCTATTGGAAGAATTACCACATTAAAGACAGCGTTTAAATGCAGAACATTTCAGCCTTTCCATCCATCCATCCATCCATCCATCCATTCATCCATTTCTATACCCGCCCAATCCAAAGACCGACTGCCATGCAACTGAAACTTTAATATTAATGCCAACATCAGCTGGAAGGCTGAGCCTTAGCCTGTTTTGTATCTAAATGGTTATTTCAAGGAAACTGAAACAAGAGGGGAACCGTAACTAAGAGCAGCTATAAACGTCAATAATGTGCTAGGTCTCACATATGCACTGGTTATATGACAGATTTAATGCCTATTACTGACAGCAGTACTATCAGCTCACTGTTATTGAAAAAACAAATGGAAACCAAAATTACAAACACTTCAACAAATGAATTCCTATCAGGTAAGCTAGCAAGTATGCTACATGTAGCAAGCGAATTAGACAGCTAGCGTAACAGTGCGCCTTACTTTTTGAGTAATAGCTAACGACCTTTCTTTAGACTTCCTTTTAATACTGCAGCTGCAAGGCTCAGGCAAAATTTAAAACGTTGTATTTTGAGTTGCTTGGTGTATTTGTTACCTTCGGCCTGCTCCAGGGAGTTCATTTCTTAGCCGGCTACAGCTGCCTGCTGTTGGCTGTGACTCAGTTTCCCCTGAGCAGAGTGACAGGCCTGCAGACCAATCAGCATCGGCTAAGTGCTAAACTAAAATTTTATTGGATGTAAATAACACGTAGAACCCTGCCCTCCACCTTGAATTATAAAAATCTCACATAGTCATAGGTGGCGCTGTTTCTCACACAGGAAATTAATCTTGCACTTCTCTACATTGTTCCAGAAGGTCATTACATTTGTTCAATTCTTTTGGCAAATAACAAAGTAAGGTATTCCTCCAAATAAATTTTGTCTGTAAAATGCAACCCATTGCAGGGATTTATTTGACCTATTTATTGCATGCCTATGCAAAATTTGCAATGCACTCTCTGTTGCCTCAAAGCTTACAAAAAGCTTGATGTGAACATTTCAGAAAGGGAAAAAAAACTGCAACATGAAATATGCTGAAATATACTCAGTCATAGTCTGAGAGATTTAAAAAAATGTTGTATTCTGACATAGAAGCAAGAAACAAACAAAAAACCAACAGAGCTTTTTGTTCCTGTAGAATTTCAGGCTATGAAAGTGTTGACTTTATATACCTGACAATGTTTGAGTGATCTGATCAGTTGTCTAACCCCATGTGATACCCTAAGGGAAAGATTACACAATTAACCAATGGGTACAGTACAAACACAGCAACAAAGTCTGGTTGGATTACTATGAATGTGACAAAGAGCTTTCCTTCTGCTGCTGACTTTTGATTTTAGAACAACCTTACTTATGCCTGAAGGCAAATTATATCCATCAAATATGATTACAATATTTGGAAACCTTTCTCTTATTTAGAAGAGAAACATGGAATCTATAAACAATAAAAACATACCCTTCCTCAGTTCATCATTCTCAATCATTCGCAACAGTCTTATGAGGTCTGGTATGAGCACTAGCTCATGGTGCTTAATGGTAGTTAATGCGAGTAAAAGGGTTTAGGAAGACATTACATGTCGACCACTAGTTCTTGTAAAGGAGTTGGATGGTTAGTTTTATGTCAGTTAATCCTTTTTTTTTTTTAAATCACTTTATTTTCTAAGAAATCCTGGTTCAAACCGACAATGTGTTTAGCCTCTAGCCATTATCAAGATGCCTCTGAGTGCTAGCATGAAACTCTCAAGAGCAAAGTTCATTTCCGCATTGAACAGGCGGATGGGAGGTGGCTGTTATGTTCTCAATCGCCTTTTATCAAGTGAGAAGGCCTCTTAACACGACCAGGGAGAGTTTTCTTGGGTGGTGTTTAGCTGTGCGTAGCCACACCCAGAGAAACGCAAAAACAGCCCATGAGATGTCAACTGGTCTGGAGGTCACACATATCTTCAAGAAAAACATTTAGTAATCTTTGCTTTCTTGTCAAGTAAGTGGTCATAAAACAGTTTTTATAACAGCAAGCAATATCTTAACAGTACATAATCAGGAAAGTAAGTAATAAAAGCAAAGTTATTATAATAAGACTCAAACAGCAGCTGTGCATGCAATGCAACACCACAGTTTAGGCTGCTTTATGTAACACTTGTTGATGTTGGCTTGAGAACTGGCTTTGTGTGTCCAAAAAGAACATGTGGCGCTCTGTCAGGTGGAGGCTTTCATTATTTGACAGTGAGCAGGAATGGAGTAAACACATGTTACCCAAATCTGTTTGTTTTGACTGATAATAGTGCTCTCATTTGCACTGTTTTCAGCTTTTTTTCCCACCCAAGGAATGATCCGTGTTTCAAGATAAAATAAAACAACAACACACTTAATATCCAAGAAAAATTATATTCGATGAGTGAGCACACAGAATAATAATTGTTATTGTTAGATAACAAATGTACAAGTTAATACACAAGAATAATCAATTTTTTTGGTTAATTCTCTTTCATCAAAGTGTAATCGTCTCATAATTCGTAAAGAGATGACTATAAGTCTTAAAAGATATACTTTGAAATAAAGTTCTTCATGTTACAAGTGTTATACAGTTTGGTTACAAATTTATTATAGAAAAAAAACAAGTAAAGGATTTGATGTTTTCGAAATGATTCCTCAGAGAGGACGTGTTCAGAGTGTGTAATCTGCCTTGTTGTTGACTGGTTTTAGCTTGCTCTGCAGCTTTATATTGAACTGTTCCCTCAGAACTTGTTCCATCTCATCATCGGTTACGTCCCTCATGTCTAATGCATCCACACCTTCCTCAGGTTTGTAGGTGACCTCACTGTAGGTCCAGCCAATCAGAGCTTTGAATCCCGTTGGTGTCTGCAAAGAGCAGATGGACTTGTTGGTGAACAGAGAGGTTGGATCTGTTTGAAGTGTATGGTTTATCTCAAAGAAATGCTCAGCCACACGAGGCTCCAACGTGAAGCAGTAGATCTGCTTTGTCTCCTTCCTGTCCAGTAAACTGGACTGAGCAAATTTTGGATTAACAACGTTTGGTTTCCTACCAGTTTTTTCAAACACCCAGATCTCCCCCTTGTCTAAGAGGCGAAACACACCCGCTGCCTGAGGTTGGTCCTTTCCAGAGATGAGTTCCAGTGGTTCCCACACTTGAGATGACACCCCAAAGCTTACATCTGCTATGTAAGCCTTCCCATCAATTCTAACCATATTAATGTGATGACTCTCACTGAGACCAAAGCTGTTGAGGATACTGTCGAAAACTCTCGCTCCCAAGGCTGTAGTGTTGAAGCCCATTTCTCTCAGCACCCACCCAAACAGGAAGTTGTTCTCGAGGCACCAGCCTCCACGGCTGCTCCTCACAATCTTATTGAAAATCACCTCAAGGTCCATGGTGATCCTCTCACCACAGTGAATGCTGAGATTTTCAAACGGGATGGACATGACGTGCAGTTTGTGTATCAGCTTCAGCGTTGCAAGGTCCGCTTTATCATAAGAGCCATGGAAACCAATCCTCTGGAAGTACTCCCCCAAATGCATTTTGCCTGTAAAATGCAGGACATTGCAGGAATTTAGTTCTTATTTGTTCCACACTTACACATACATTTGTTAAGCCATCTCAGTTGCCCCAAAGCTTACAAAAGCCCACACCGCTCTTTCTGATCAAGGCAGATGTGAACACTGCTGTTCAGTTGCATTCAGTGCAAATCTGTAAATGAAGTATATGAAAAGCAAATAAAAAAATGTTAAACCTTACCTAGTTTAAGCAATCAAAATTGAGCATTCATATAGAGAAGCAGGAAACAAAGAAAAGCTAAGAGCTTTTTGCTCCACGCGAACTCAAGAGATTTGACTGTAAAGGAATTGAGCAACTATATTTCACAATCCTTGTCTTAGTTGATCATTTGCCTAACCATGTGATGTGAAAGTATGACATGTAACAAACAGAAAAATGCGCACAAAACAAGTTTTCTTTGGAATACCCTCTGTTTAGCCAGTAGATTCTCTGAAGCTTTAGACTTCAGACTTTAATACAACTTTGATAATTCTCCACGGCAGACCGTACCCATAAAATGTGATTATGTGCCTTTTGGATTATGAAATAACACACTCTTCTGTCCAGAAGAAGAACATAGAGTTCATAAGCAATACAAACACACCCATCCTTTGCTCACTTTACTCTGTACCGCTCTTATTAGATCTGATAGAGGCCCAAGCTTAATGGTGACTAATGATAGTTAATTTGTTTTTTTCTTTTTTCTTCTAATGTGTTTGAAAGAAATCTAATCTAACAAGGACACTGTCACTACAGTCCTGGTTTAAACAGAGTATGCCTTTAGTTTTTAGTCATCATCAGTCTGTTTAAGCCTCCGATCACTAGCGTCAGACTTCCAAGGCCAGAGTTCATTCTCACATTGTTCACGATATTAGGAAGTAGCTATTTTACTCAAATTTGCCTAATATCAAGACAGAGGTCCTTTTAAGATGACCAAGGAGAATTTGTTAGGTCGGCGTTTGGCTTCGTGCAGCGACACCCAAAGAAATGCAACCGATAAGACGCCAAAAAATCAAAAGGGGCATTTAATGCTGGGAAACAAGTCTTACATCTTATAATCTGTACTTTCTTGTAAAGCGAGTAGATGGTCACATCTATACCATTTCAGTAACAGCAAGCCACATTCACACAGTAAATCATTAGCAAAGTAAATGAATTATAATACCACTCCAGCAGTAGTTGTACACATAAAATAAATAGTCAGACAAACACCACAGTTTAGGCTGTGTTATTGAACACTTGATCTCGACTAAGAACTGACTTTGTGTGCCAACAAAGAAGACGTGTCCGTCTGCAAGTTGGAGGCCTTTTTTTTTTTTGCCTGAGAGGAGGAAAGGAGCACGTGTTACAATTGCATGTGTAAAGTGATAATAGAGCTGTTATCAGCCCTTGCACAAGGCTCAGCCATGTTTAATAGAGATAAATAAAGTTAAAATGGTTAATACTTAAGGATGACAATAGAAGATACAATTCAAACCAACTTTTAAAACACAATAAACATTGGAATGCTCAGTATTGTAAGATAACTATTAAGTTAGTGAACATTACTACACAGGAATTGTCCATTTTGTCAGTTATCTGTCAACCTTTCAGCTACCTTTAACTCATGTACAAATACTATAGAATAAATACTTATACTATAAAATAAATACTTTAAAATGCTGTAATATATGTTCAGCTACAGATACACGAATGAAAACAGCTAAACTATCTAAGTGATCCCTCAGTGAAGACGTGTTCAGAGTGTGTAAAATGATGTGTTGCTCACTGGTTTTAGCTTGCTCTGCAGCTTTATATTGAACTGTTCCCTCAGAACTTGTTCCATCTCATCATCGGTTACATCCCTCATGTCTAATGCATCCACACCTTCCTCAGGTTTGTAGGTGACCTCACTGTAGGTCCAGCCGATCAGAGCTTTGAATCCCGTTGGTGTTTGCAAAGAGCAGATGGACTTGTTGGTGAATAACGAGGCAGGGTCTGTTTGGAGTCTGTCGCTCTTATCGATGAAATGTTCAGCCCCACGAGGCTCCAACGTGAAGCAGTAGATCCGCTTTGTCTCCTTCCTGTTCACTAAACTGGAATGAGCAAATTCTGGATTAACAATCTCTGGTTTTCTACCAGTTTTCTCCAGCACCCAGATGTCCCCCTTATCAATGAGGCGAAACACACCCGCTGCCTGAGGTTGGTCCTTTCCAGAGATGAGCTCCAGCGGCTCCCGTACCTGAGATGACACCCCAAAGCTTACATCTGCTATGTAAGCCTTCCCATCAATGATGATTTTGTTAATGAGGTGAGAATCAAGAGGGCTGAAGTCGTTGAGGATACTGTTGAAAACTCTTGAGCTCAGTGTTGTAGTGTTGAAGCCCATTTCTCTCAGCACCCACCCAAACAGGAAGTTGTTCTCGAGGCACCAGCCTCCACGGCTGCTCCTCACAATCTTATTGAAAATCACCTCAAGGTCCATGGTGACCCTCTCACCACAGTGAATGCTGAGATTTTCAAACGGGATGGACATGACGTGCAGTTTGTGTATCAGCTTCAGCGTTGGAAGGTCCGCTTTATCATGAGAGCCATGGAAACCAATCCTCTGGAAGTACTCCCCCAAATGCATTTTGCCTCTAAAACGCAGGACATTGCAGGAATTTAAGACACATTTAAGGCTTTCAAGGGGCTGCATAATATGACATCATTTTCTAAATAGATACACATGTTGCACACCAAAGGCCAACCCAGTATCTGATACAAAGTTGCACTTATTTTTTTCAAGGTCATCTCAACTATCTAAAAGCATAGAAACAAAGTTAGGTTTTTTTTGTCATTTTCTGCTCATATACAACTATTGCATCTAAAATGTTTGTAATGACTACCTGCTAAACAATTTACCGTCACCGTGGTTGGTACGTTATTTATCTAGCTTTATGTAACTTTCATAAGGACTGCTGACTCAGTTGATTTCCTGCCTAATGGGGCCATACTGGAAAATAAAGTGGAGGTAAAAGTTGTTGCGCATTTCTTTTAGTCCATGTAAAAAATAAACTACAAACATTTATTTCCAAGTTACTAAAGTTACCTTTACTTTCAAAAACTTTAAAAAAAACAGAATTGAAACTCAGAAGCCTCGCCCCTACAGGCGCTGCCGACATAGCACCCTTCAGTTCATCGATCCATCTTGAATCATTTGGCCCGGGGTTGCAAAACAGACCTCTTACCTTTAGACAGTGACGTAACCTGCAGCTTTGTGTGTGTTGTCGCGGTTTAAAGCTCAGAGCCGATAACGCAACACGACGTGGCTTTTCAGCGGCTGGCTAAAAAGTTATGTAGAGCACAAGCATCATCACTAGGGGGCGCTATCAAGCCCAAAGTGACACGGTATCCATTAAGTTTTTTAGTCATATTGTTGCATTATGGTGTTCAATAGATTTTACCTGTGGAAAAGTTAATTATGAACTTTGCCAGCTTTTTATAGAAGTGCCAGAACTGAGTACGATTTTAGATACTAAACTTTTGTTTCTGAAAATACGTTTCAGTTATATTTATACAGTTTAATTACTTTCGTATTATACTGTTGGTTATTAAAATAGTACTATCAACTACAATATTTCACAGCTATGGTTAATTTTGAACTATAAAAAAGAAATATCCGCTTTTATTCTGAATTTACGTCACTCCGGAAAATGCAAAGTTAGCTGAAGGAAGAATACATCTTCCGGCTTTTCCCTTAAAAACAAAAGCATGGATACAGAGAATTTGTCAAATTAGGGTGATGTTTAATCAGACAAGTTGTAAAATACGAGTATAATACACCTTCATTATTTAGGTATATTCAGTTTCCCTTTTTTTTCCCTTATTGTGTTTCAGAAATATCAGTTGCTGGTGAATTTATGCTTTTCGTTATGAAAAAAATTAGGACGCATTTCCGGTGTTTTCCTGCGTGAAAAACGTAACAAACACCGAATGCAGGAAGCAGAAACTCTCTCTGTCCGGTGCTTCGGTGTCCGGTGGGTTGAATGTTTGATATAAGACGAATATTTCTCATATTTTGTTCCTGACTTAGGAGGAGGTTGGTCCCTTTCATGAATACTCGAGTTAGCTGACAGTCCAGAGTAGGCTACAGGGTGCGAGCATGTCGCGCCTTTATGGAAAGCGAGTGATAAACTATAATATGCCATAATGTGTTACTACACAGAATACATAGGAGTAGTGTTTGCACTTTGATAAAAAGGTCATTTAATACCAACTCTCTGGACCCTCTCAGCTCTCTTAATCAATGTGAGCACGTTTAAGCCCATCGGAGCTAAATGTGGTCATTTTTTCTCACCAATCGCAAATTTTTTTGAATGATTGAGTTGAAATGTTTTCTCAAGCTCCCCAAAGGCATAAGGACTATTTCCACCGGGGGGTATGGGTGCATTCTGTACATCAATCTATTTAAATACAATCAATAATACTTGAATGAAAAAGCTTCACTTTTTTTAATAATGATCACATGTTTAGTATTTCGGTTCACCCTATTAGCACCCAACATGGACAAAATAAATGAAAAAAGCCTCATAAGAGTATGATAATGGCCGAGCTGTTGCATTGGATTGCCTTAGATTTTACTGAGGCACCTGAAGTGAGAGTAGTACATCTGAATGTACCTTGCTATTACAGTCAGTTAAAAGTATGGCTTTGTTTTTAAGGATATTAAATGTAACATCATTAGTTTGTATCCTGTATGTCTGCAATTAATAAAAAAAAAATTAGGAAAAAAAAATTAAAGGAACTTTAGAACAATCCTTGGGAAAGAAGTTACAAAACTAAAAAAAAAAACTAAAAAAAACTGAAACTATTTTTAAGTAGATTTGTTGCAGTTAGTCTTTTTATGCTGAACCTAAAGTTTTCGAGATATGATAAAAAAAAAAACTATATTTATTCAATGCGGATTAAAATATAAGGATGAGAGAGTTTAAAGCTAGAGGAGATATAAATTTGAATTGAAGACTCTTTGTTTCAATTAAAAGATGAGATATTGTTCTTAATTTGATTCTGAATGGCACACAGCAACAGCTTTTCAGTTAGAAATGGTCCTGTGGATAAAGCACATGTGGATGTGTGGACGTTCAGTGACCAATGAGTGATCGGTGTGGCTGAGCAAGTGTCTCAACACATTCCAAGAACCAAAATAACAAAACTTTTGTTTTGCAAAAATTGCAAAGACTTTATGGATTTCATCGCATTTTTCAGTGAGGGTTTAGTGAGTAGGTGGATTAATTAACCTGTGGGTTGTACCTTAAGTTAAGTTTAATCTTTTTTATGAACGTCTTTTTTATATATATATATTTGTGTGTGTGTTTATGAGTCAGCTTTTGTTTCCAATTTTTAAAACTTGTTCTCTTCATTAACCATAATCTTATAACATCACAGGTGCTCTCGCAATGGAAAACACACGTACAAACAGATTTTTGTTAACTGGAGGATGTGGATATTTTGGTTATCGGTAAGAACATTCTCATGTGATTATTCAATGTTTCCATCAGTCAATAAACGTGCAGTTACCGTTGTAGAGTTGCCTTGTGCAGTCATTCTGTATGACCACAAGGTGGCGGTGTTATGCCAGTTTTCTAAGTTATTGTGGCTCTTTGAGCGTCAAGCAACTTTTGTCATAGCTTTGAATTACACAATATTAAATGAAAATGGAGTACTTTTATGCCTTTTAATAGTTTGTTTATTTACAGCCTTGCTTGTGCATTGCATGACAAGGGAGCCGAAGTCATTTTGTTTGACACGGCCCCTCCAAGCCAAGAAGTGCCCAAGAACATCGTTTTTCTGCAAGGTGATATACGGGAATATGCACAAATCGAGAAGGCCGTGTCCACTGGTGTTGACTGTGTGTTCCACATTGCCTCATACGGCATGTCCGGTAGGGAGCAGCTGAAAAGGGATCTGATTGAGGCAGTCAATGTTCAAGGCACGCAGAACATCCTGAAGGCTTGCCTCCAGCACGGAGTGTCCAGGCTGGTGTACACCAGCACCTTCAACGTGGTCTTTGGAGGCCAAGTAATAGAGAACGGGGATGAAAGCCTCCCCTATCTACCCCTCCATCTTCACCCTGACCACTACTCCAGAACCAAGTCCCTGGCTGAGATGGCAGTGCTAAAGGCCAACGGCACAGCGTTGAGGGGCAGCTCTGGCGTGCTGAGAACCTGTGCCCTGCGCCCAGCAGGTATCTATGGGCCTGGAGAGCAGAGGCACCTGCCCAGGATAGTTGGATACATAGAGAGGGGCATCTTCAGGTTTGTTTATGGAAACCCCAAGAGTCTGGTGGAGTTTGTCCATGTGGACAACCTGGTGTCAGCACACGAGCTGGCTGCAGAGGCGCTGACCCCGGAGAAGCAGCACCGCTCTGCCGGCCAGGCCTACTTCATCTCAGATGGCAGGCCCGTCAACAATTTTGAATTCTTCAGACCTCTGGTGGAAGGCCTGGGCTATCGTTTCCCCAAACTGCGCCTTCCCATCTCTCTTGTTTACTTTTGTGCCTTTCTCACAGAAATGATTCACCACCTCATCGGTCCCTTCTACAACTTCCAACCGCTGCTGACACGCACCGAGGTGTATAAAACCGGTGTTACGCATTACTTCAGCATGGGAAAAGCCAAAGCGGAGCTCGGTTATGAGCCACAGGAGCGCAACCTGGACGAGGTGGTGCAGTGGTTCAGAAGCAGAGGCCACGGGAGGAAATGTCACAGCTCCCTCAGCATCAGATTGCTGCTGGACATCCTGTTTGTTTCTGCCCTCGTTGCTGTGGCTCTATCTTTTCTGCCAGTCGTTGGCAGCTGATGAGAAGCTAAACTGAAGGGGAAAAAAATCATCCTGAGGTTTCCCAACATGTAATACGTGCCGAATTAAGATTGCCTCATGAACAGATAGTTTAGTTTGTTTTTACTTAATCTGGAACCATCTAAACTCTGACCACATCCATGCACTTTTAAAGTGAGACCAGTCTGTGTTCTTTTTAAAGACTCTGCAAATACAACCTCTTTTTCTTACAACAGATCGCTTTTCAAGGAAAACCTGTAAGAATAATCCACAATAACTTACTACATGCTACTCTTTTACGCTGTCTTTAAAAAAACTGTATCACATGAAATAAAATAAAAACTGAGAAAAGTGTCAAATCTTCACTGTGGGTTTTTATTTTTAAAACTTAGTAAGTTAAAGAATCTTTAAAGAATAATTTGATGTACAACATGTAGATAAAGCTTTGGTAGACTGCTTCATAATGAAGACCAATAATAAACCAAATACACTTTTAATCATGAGCTCTATTTGTTGTCATAATAAACTTTTTTTTCCTCACCAAAAAGAGAAGCTTGCTTCTCTTTTTAAGCCACTCATACTCTTTACATTGAGTTCAGCTCAGCTTAAATTAAAACCATAGTTTGCATATTGTTTTGCAGGCCATTATGATCGTATTTATTCAGCATTCGTGGGATTTTTAATTAGCTTTGATAGCGGGGCACAATCCTGAGATTATGTTTGCATATTAAACAAAAAATGCTGGATAAACTCGAGTTTTAGGTGCTTTTGCCCTCCATAATGCCAGTCGACTGCAGCCTATTGCTGCTGTAGAAGGAGTCGGACCAGGTGAGGCGTGTTTTGTGAGGTACTTTAGTCCGCCTGGGATGAATGCAGACGACCCCTTCTCTCTAAACCATTCTCTTCGGAGCCGGCAGCCCCTTGCTGAGTTGGTCGCAATCATTGTTTCTCTGCAGCATTAACCACATTCCACAGGGGCGCAGCGCATCCTGTCTTCCTCCCCGCATTCCTTTCAGGCAAACGAGTTCCCTGCCTCAAACGGCGTTTTATGTCGATTTCCAAGCGCCTTATGTGCTTAGACGGGTATCAAACGGGTTTTTAGGGCATATGCGATTATCCAGCCTGCTCTTATTTCAAGGAAAGCGTCCATAAGGGAGGTTTAAAGAAAAAACCAAGAGGGAGAAATTCCTCCGCGCAGCGCGCCATGGACTGTAAAGACCTTTCAACTTAACAAAAACTGAAGTTGACAAACGTATCCCAGTCGGCTGAAACCGTGAGAGATAGTTTTTTTTTGCGGCGAAGCGGGGAAAGCAGAAGGAGACGATGCGGCTCGCGGTGAAGCTTTCTGCGTGCGTTTGGTGCTTTTGAGTAAATGAGCGACAGCTGCACGGCGGCGTTTTGTTTTGATTTCCATGTGAAATGCAATTAGTGCTCCGCGGTGCTCGCTAGTTTGGCTCGCGGAGCGCAGCGCACCCTCAACTTGTTTCTCGAGTCGGGAGCGCGACATGGAGCATTATCAGGAAGACTTGGGACTCCGGGCCGCTACACTGATGGAGGACCTTTCCTTGTACGATGCGTATAAAGACGGGATGTACAGCGCGAGGAGAGACTTGGTCATAAACCCCGATTTAGACTTTTCTGTTGCGGCGGTAGCGGAGCACAAAACTAAGCCGATGAACGGCACCTCGGCGCTTCACCAGCAGCATCACACGGTGGAGAATTTCACGTCTGGGAATAAAGTGTACAACGCGGCTCCGGTGCGCCCGGTGAGCTGCAACCGGACCGTGCCTGTGGATTTCTGCGCCCCGCAGAGAGACGCGGTGTACAGCGAGGAGAGCTGCTGCACCAAATCCGAGGTGGCGTTGCCGTGCTACACTGGCACCTCCGAGAGGCACCGGAGGTACTCTCTGGAGGTGCACGGCCACAGGTACAGCACCGGCTCCACCTTTGACGGCGTGCCTCTCAACAAACCGGTGCCTCTGCCCGGCAACAGGTGCAACAGTGTCTGCATTACCAGCAGTCACGACGGGAGGTACAACTCCGCCAGTCCCCGCTCCAGCCTGGCGTCTTCCCTGTCCTCTCAGGAGCAGAGCAAGCATGTCAGCCCGAGGTCGAGCATCAGCAGCCCGCGAACCAGTTTGGTGGTGCCGGGTCAGGACAGGTACACGAGTCCCAGGTCTAGTTTGGTTCATTGCGAGGGTAACAGCGTCCTCAGTCCCCGATCCAGCTATGCAAGCACCGCCAGCGACACGAGTAAGCACTCCAGTCCCCGGGCCAGCCTCAACAGTTGCGACTGCTGCAGCAAGCCCAGCAGCAACCGCACCAGCGGCATCAGCATGGGCTACGACCAGAGGCACACCAGCCCCAGGTCGAGCACGGCAAGCCAGTACTCCTTCACCACCAGCCCGAGATCCAGTTACTCTGACTCGCGGTACGGGCCCGTGGGCAACCACGATCTGGAGGGGGTAATCCTGCACGCAGCGCCGCTGGCGAGCCCCCGCTCCAGCATCTGCAGCCAGGACGGGAGCGCAAGACCGGGGACCTCCGCCAACTGCGTGGTCAGCCCGCGGTCCAGCATCTCCAGTCACAGCTCCAGAAGTTCTCGCAGCTCCAGGGGGTCTATGAGCACCTACCCGGACCTGCAGCTGCCCTCTCCCAGGTCATCCATGCTCGGCAGCAGTTTACACGAAGACACTCTGCTGCAGGAGTTTGGAGACTCGAACGGGACCCAAAACCGCATCCATCTCCACGCGGTGCCCGAGCCTCAGCAGCAGTCCACCCAGGCAGGAGGGACCGCGGAGATAACCGCCGGGTCGCCGTCGTCATTTAGTTATGGGATATCCTCAAAAACGGCTTCATCAAGCCAGAGGTTTAAGTTACCTTACCAGGTGACCCCCAGCAGAGAAAGTGGGCCAAGCCAGGCGGAGAAAAGGCTGGAGGCGCTCACACTGGAGCTGGAGAAAGAGTTAGAGATGCACATGAAAAAGGAATATTTTGGTAGGTTTCATTTTGTTTTTATTTATTTATTTTTTCTTTATTTTCTTTAATTTTTCAAAAATGCCAATGGTCTATTTTTGCGATTAGAGATGAGTGGAAAATATAAGAAACACCGTCCTGTGGCAAAGCTCACTTTGACCAAATATTCTAGTCTAAATCCTACTGTCGGCCCCCCCCAAACCTTGTTTTGTATTGAATTGTGATGACAGTTTGGCTCTGTGTCCCTTGGAGCACTGACTGAAATCATCATAAAATCATCATAAAATGCACTTGCTGTGGATAAACATTTTGCATCAGGTGATAAGTCCAAGTGGTCATTAAATTGAGATTTAAACAGGCTGATCTCATGATCTGGCCACAGGTGCTCAGTTACAGTCTGTCAAACTAACATGTTGATGTTGCCTCTCAACTTTCATGTCTAGATGTTCAGATGTTATTGCAGTTATTACAAAACTTTTTTATGGGGGAAAACAAGTAATAATAGAACCTGAAACGTCATGCATGACTTACATCGCAGACTGAAAACTGGGTCAACGAGTGTTTTTCCTGTGCAGGTAGGTTTTACTTTAAAGGCTTGCCATCTCTTCCAGGGTCTGTTTGCAACCTGCTAATGCTACATCGCCACTAACGGGTCCCCCTCTGGCTGATAAGAGGGGCTTTTGCAGGGCAGGACTAATGTCTTGGCAGAGATAACATTTGCAGAGCACGGCATGGCGCTGAATGGAACCCTGTGTTCTGGCAGAGCACACACCCTTCGGTCATTTGGAACAGTGTGGTCAGGATTTCTGGACAATGCAGTATGGATAGTGGTCAAGTGCGCTGTGAGAGTTATTGCAAGGGCGTGAGATTCACTTTGAGGCCGACCCAAACTGCAAACATTTGGCTTCGCAGCATCTGAGAGGCATTTTGGGCCTAGAAGCATTCGCAGTGGAAACGCTCGCGCTCTCTTTTTTTTTTCTTAGACGTTTTGAAATTTAGCTTTTGCCTGATAGAGAAGGCTTGGCTTGTTGTTGTGTAACTTCGACAGTAAGCATGCCTATTTAACCAACAACAACATGTTCACAGAAAGCCTGCTGAGGAAGTCGCTGTCTACCTTTTGAATGAGCAAGCCAGACGAATGGCTGCAGCCAGAGAACAGTGGCTTGTTTTATAGCCAGTGCACTTGCTCAGAGTGAGGCTGAGACAGCTGATGATCTGTTCCAGACAAGCAGGTGAAAGAAAGAAGATGGAAGACAGGAGGGAGAAATGAGGAGGGGGGGGGGCTAATGAAGGTGGTAATAGATAGATGGAGAGAAAAGGAGAGAGAAGAATGCAGTCAGACGCTCCTCACTCCGAGCCCAATAGAGACAGCTCTGTTTCCGTAGCGACAGTACAGAAATTGATCGCTGGGGCTTCTTTTGGGGGGCCCAGCAATGCCTGCCAGTGTTCCACACTGCCCGCTCTGCGCTGCCGGCCGGCCCTTGTGTGGCCTCTGTTTGTTGTGGTGGCAAAGGAGCTGTGAATCAACAGCTGGCCCGATGGAGGCTTGCAATTGAAGCAGCAGAGTGAGGCCCACCCCACCCCAATGCGGTCCCTCCTCTCCACCACCACTCCCCGCCCTCACTCCCCCGCGAAGCCCTTCATTAACCAGCCAGTGGGGAGTCGGGCAACACCAGACACTTGGCACACGATCTTGGCTGGCGGGCCAGACATAGTTGGTGGGGGTCAAGTCTGATCACCTGCCCAGAATTATAATGGCAGTAGTCTTGCACATGTCTGACACACACATGCTGACTTGTGGACAACAGCACGCCCTGTGTATGCTGTACTGAGGGCTCCTATTTTACTTAGCTTAATCTGTGCGTGTACACTGCGGCTGAGATAACATGAAACGTGTGTACTTTTCCAAGTCGCATTTAATTTATTTCAAGACCCCATTGTCCACTGGCGTGTGAAAAGCTATGGGGAAATCCATAATGAACCAGGGCCGTCACTTTTTAAATTAATTCAATTCTAGATTTGAGATGCCCCCCCTGATGGGGAAGTTGGCCGCTTTTATTCACTTACAGTCTGTATCTGGGTGCATGCGTTTGCATACACTCAGAGTCGCAGCTTTCTCTTGGCTATATATTTTGTTTTCTCTAAAGAAGGATTTTGCCATCCTTAGTCTTTGTTTTTCTGTGCTTCGAGCATTGCGAACCTACCTCATGTGGAGTAAACGAATCATCTGCAGAATTTTGCAAACACTTAGTAAGCCATATGCCGCTGCAAAGTAACCCCCCCCCAAAAAACTTACAGCACAAATTTTGGGCTCTAAGAAGTCCGAATTGACCAAAGTGGTAGTTAAAGTTTCATGAGTCGGGCTGCTCAAGCCTTCTTACAAGTCAAAGCACGTCCGCTTTTGTTTTTGGTGGTGGCAGAGGCATAAAGTCAGCTGTTTTTATGATGTACTCTAAATTAATTTATACTCTTCGTATATTCTAATAATATTACATAATCACAAGCTGTGTCGCTATTCAGTAGAAGAGAAGGAAATATTTTCATCTTCCACGTTAGAGTTGAGTGATTTTTCTTTTTTTCTTAATTTTTTCTTTCCACTCTGAGACTTCTGTTACTCACCATCTGAGCTTGATACTTAGAAACATCTTCTGAAAATAATTACAAGCCCGCATTCAGCAGCGTGCTCTCTACAAGGCTGCAGTCTAAAACACAGACATAACAGCCCATCGGAAGCTCGAAGAAAGGAATGTACGTGCATCAAGTAAATGCATTTTATTTTTAACCACGCTGTACACACTGCATCCTGCCCTTGCCAAATGGACATGTTATGACATGGGCACATGCGAGCTCTAGCATCCTGTTTTGAATGACTAACGAAGAGTTCTTTAGAGATTTCCCCGCTGTCCTGTAAAAACCATAACCACATCCTCACTTCTGAGACACGGCAGGATTTATTGCATGCGTGGAAATAAATCTTTTTTTTATGGTTGATGTTTACAAGTTGACATGTGTATACTCGAAAGTCTTGCCAACACATGGCATGGAATATTTAAGTAACTGCAGTGTAGGGTGGAGTTAAATCAGTGTCGCTGTATGAATAAATCATTTGTTTCAGTTGAGCTGTTGGAGTTGAAGCTAAAAAGTAATTGGCAGGAATTCTGCAGGAAGCATAAAAGTTAAGGAAGGAAAATATCCTTTAGAAATGATACACAGATACACCCAGTGACACAAGGCTTTGGGGCTAAACAAAACACTTGCCCACACAAAGACCTGCTGTCTGGGTACACAGTTGCTTCCGAAGCGATGCATCTAAAACACGTAGGCCCACTTGCACACTGTACATACGCCGCCTTTTCTTCTGCTCGTCCACTAGAATCAGTGATTGTCCTTTTTGGCATTCAGACAGCAAATCTGTTGAACCAGTTAATATATTGTAAAGCTTACAGGACATTCTATGATCTGGTCATTTTGCCAAGTGAATGTGATGCCGTCACAATTCCAGGTTATTCAAGGAAATTCTGCTGCATTCATTTGCACAAAGATTATCTATTCTGTACTTTTGTCCTTGGATCTGTTTTTACAGTGTTCCAAGGTCCACCGGAATAGTTACAAAAGGGAAATGATTCCCTCCGAAAACCAGTAAATGATGTGCAGAATCTCCGAAATGTTGATATTTTAAAGATAAGCAAATGTAATCATTTATCCGAGGAGGAGTGCACGTCTCTTGTTGGGATCTTGTGCGATCTTGCGTCCTGTGGGCACTGTGACCCTAGACTCACCCCATCCAAGCTTTGACCCTGCACTAGCTGAGGAATGTGACCTCCGTGGAGGTTGTCTTGAGTGAGAGATATTTTAGATTGCCAGCCTTCTGCTGGGGTGTGCATCAGAACGTTTGAGCCACTGCTTTCATGTTTCTTAACTAGAGAGGGCAGCAGTTTGTGTGGATACGTCCCTGTGGACAGATGAATATTTTCTTCCTGTGTTGTTGAGTGCATTGCACACATCCTCAACAGTAAAGGTGCAGCAGTGTAATCAGGGGGGCTGTTCTTTGGCTTTCGGGTAAGAATAAAAGTTTAATTGAAATTAAATGATCCAATTGCACTTCTATTAAAAGGTCATTTGGCAAACACGAGGAAATCCTAGGGTCCCATATAAAATGTCTCTGTAGGCAGAGGTTTTTTTTTTTCTATTAGTCGAAGCTTCAAAGTTTGTAACAAAAAGGAAAAAAAGCATCTCTTTTAAATTCGATTGCCTGTTAAAATTCTATCTTTTCTACTTTTTTCTGTTGAGTTGTCTAATGTTCGTGTTCATGAATGCAACTAATGACCTTCTTGCCCCACTGTGAAACTACTGGGGCTACGTTCACTGTACTTTTAAAAGGATACTTTTTAAAACTTTTTAAAAAAAGACTCAGTTCTTCTGAGTCGTCAGTGTCTTACCGGCTGTAAGCAGTGGTTCCCCAAAGGGAGGGATAAAGCTAAAAGCTCGTCAAAACAGGGCCATCAGAAAAGCTAATTTTTTATCATCTAAAACAGCTCAAGCCTAAAAAAAATGTCATAGTGATTCGAGTGAACACTGTATTGTGGATATTTACAGAATAAAAGATATTTTCACTGACAAGTAAAAGAGAATAAACGTTTAAGGACACCGACCGCCTCATTAATATTGATCCAAAGAATTTTGTATTCGATAGATAAACCTGGCAAACTTTACCTGTGACTATTCAAAGACTTCTAAAAGATTTATGAAGATGCACTGCTGCAGTTTGATATTGTGACATCAGTACAGATTTCTTTGTAAAATGAAGTGAAACAGAAGCAGTATAAGGTGTGGAGCCTTATAAAAAGGAGGGGGGAAAAAACTGACGCCGATCATCACTTTTCCCAGTAACAAGGAAAGGTTTCCCTTCCCGGCACCTCTGTCTCATCTACAGTTTCCTCACTACGCTTTTTAATCCAATCTTCAGCTTCCCTGCAGTAGTCTGCCCTCAAACAGTGTGATGTAATGCATGGAAATGAGAAAAAGCGGGGCTTGCGCAGCTGGATTCAAAATATCTTCATGAAATATTACTTTTGATTTAGCATTCACAGGCTCCATTTTTCAAGCATAGCGCACAGCTGTACATCTGCAATCTGTTAAATGTTTTAATGACAGATTTCAGAATTTCATTGCGTCTTCCAAGTCAATCAGGAGCAGATAGAAAGCGCTGTAATGTTCTCAGTGGGTTTCTAATTTCACAATAACTGAAAGAACTCGCAAACAGATTGACAGCTTCCCATTGTGTGGTGAGAAATGTGGCAGGAGTTGCACTGCTACACTCTGAGTAATTAATCCTCGTGTCTAGATTGTAGCAGATGTCTTTTATGACTCGTACAAATTTAATAGGTGTCGGCTCAGTTTCCATCCAGACAGCAGGATTTTACTCCACTGCTGCATACAAGGTGTTTTGCAAAGAAGTATGCATGACAGCAAATAACTGACCCATTTGTCTCTGACAGGTATCTGCGTCAAATGTGGGAAGGGTGTGTACGGTGCCAGCCAGGCTTGCCAGGCCATGGGGAACCTCTATCACACCAACTGTTTCACCTGTTGCTCCTGTGGTGAGTAAAACCATCAATGAAGTGAAAAAGTGCTTGGAGCCTTTTGACCTGTAAATGTGGACTTAACTCCCCGTGAATGTATTCTAGCTCAAGCATGGCAGTATTAACTGTAGAGGGCTGATTGTGTGAAATATTAACATATTGTCATGAAACGTGATCAGTTAACTGTTTGTTTACACATTAGCTTTTGTCTATGTTAGACCTGATAACCAACATCCATACGTATTTTCTTCTATCCTTATTCCTTCTTTCAGTTTGACAGTTTCCAAATATCTGTGCAGGAGTGGTTGATGTTTTGCTCTAACCAATCAATAGCACATGGGTGACATTATTAGTCGGAGCAGTTTTTAAAGCCCCGTGTCGGTAACACGCCCAACGTCCTTCATCTTGCGTCCAACAATCCCGCACCTTCACACCCGCATTTGTCCGGTCATTCTGAATATTATAAACTCTGCTGCAACATTAGATGTTCAGGGTGTTTTTCCCACTTCTTGCTGTGCGGTGGACAGTCAAGCATCTAGGAGGTTTGAGGATAACACGAGCTGAACAGTAAATTCCTGCTTGGAGTCTACTCTCAGATGTACAGACGGCTACCGTTGGATTGTCGAGATTTGGACAGAAAGATATGTTTTGGGCTTTTTTTTTCCTCTGTGGTAACAACAACAAAAAAAGGAACTTTGTATATAATCTAAATAAAAACTGAGTGCAGTGATTTGCAGATAAATCAAACCCTAAACTTAATAACAGAAGAGCATAAAGGCAACATTTCAGATGTTGAAACTCCTGCTATTTCTTTCTGAAAAATATAGGGTGACGGCAACATCTTTCAAAATGTTTGAGACAAAAGGATTAGAAAAGTTGATCTGATGATATCTACCATCTAACAACTAATGCGTTAACATAACTGATGCCCAGGAAAACCCAAGGAGGCTGTCCTTCAGTGGTAAGGATGAAGAGGATTCACCAGGGTCTGAAAGAAGATGATATATAATGTCTATAAAGGGTCAGAGAGTCCACAAAATTCAAACTGAGTTTGTCTTCAGCATCCATGGCAGCATAAAGTTAAAACTCCACTGTGTGAGGATGAAAACTGATTAAAACAAGACTGAGAAATGCTTCTTTGGCTCATTTGAGATGGACTGAGATGATGTGGAAAACTATTCCGTGGACGTCCTGGACACCCTGTCCTTCTTGTTGAATTGGACCTTTAAGCTTGCCATCAGCACACAGTTCAAAAGCCAGCAACAGTGAAGGGATGGGGGTGCATGAGTAAATAAGTTCTGATATTCTTTATCACATGGTAAACACGCTCCCGTCCCAACGTTGTCATTTAATTCAACTGATAATGTTGTCCTTTTGACCCTTTTCATTGAAATATAGGGTTTAAATGAGTGCATTATAGTTTTATTCACATTTGACACGACATCACAATTTTTTTTGGCTAATCAGATTGTACTTGTGCCTCACAGCAGCAGCTTCAGCTCCAGCATCTGACTGTGTTCATTAATCAAGTGCGCTTTTACCGCCCTGGATACACCTGTCAGTCTCACCTCCGAGCAAGAAATACTTCAGAGCGTAAGAAAAATACATGGTCTGCATCAAAGCCGCAGTATGAGATGCCAGCACAAGTTGGCATGAGTCACACAGAGCGCAGAAATTGGCAGATTTAAGAGGAGTTATTTTTTACTTATTTAAGATGTTGGAGAAAAGCAGCGAAGTGAAAACCCATGCGTGTGATCTCTCAGATGTAGCCGTGCTTACAGGCAGCATCAGAAATTCTGTACGTGTCAGTCTCTGCTGCCTTTGTCAAAGAATCATCGTTAGCATCCTCGGCTTCCTATAAGAGCTGAGCTGGAGTTGCAGTCGGCATCAAAATATCTCTCGCTTACAAAAACTCTGTGGCAGCAGGAACAGGTTAAAAATGGCACAAAGAAATAAAACGCTGATCTTGTTTGATCTTTCAGTTTGTAATTGAATCTGAAGTACATTATAGATTGGTTATGTGTGTCTT
This sequence comes from Odontesthes bonariensis, assembly GCF_027942865.1. Lineage (NCBI taxonomy): Eukaryota > Metazoa > Chordata > Actinopteri > Atheriniformes > Atherinopsidae > Odontesthes > Odontesthes bonariensis. The sequence goes on from NC_134506.1 coordinate 33,969,235, forward strand.
GTGTGTGCTTCTGGATGCCCTGTCACCCAACTCCAGCCCTTCTCTCCCGTTTCTCGGGGAAAACAAGAGGAAAGATGTTGGAAAAGAGCCTTTTAGCCAGGTTCCATTCATATGTGTACTATGCATGGATACTGATCCTCCACCTCAACCCCTCCGGCTCTGGAAGAACTGCCTATAATTTACATGTAACCAAAGCCATATACTTTCGGATTTATTGTGTCGGAAGAAAGAGGGGCCAGATGCTGAGTGTCCAGTTGCTGAGGTTGTGGAGTTTTCTGTGGAAAAGAAGCTTCCGGCCTTGTTAAGAGTCGTTTTAATCGTCTTCATGAGAGGTTCAGGGATTGTTGTTCTCAACATTTGGTCTTTCAGACAGACTGATTTGTGAAACGAGCAGATTATTTCCTCCTGAAGACTGAAAGTAAAGTGAGAAAATGCCTGGATGAGGTAGCTCTTTGGGAAGTAATGACTTTTAGACAAAAACACAGACATCTCGAGACAAATGTTGTCGGCTTTATCGGAGAAGTCACGTCCGCAATTAGTCAACAGGTCATTTTCTGTACTGAGCACAAGTCTTTGTTGATAGCTTTCACGGGCCAACCCTCCTCTCGAGATAGTTTATTGGTAACGTAAACTACATCATCTATCGTTTGACCTCTTGTGAATGGGAATGTTTTCTTTTGAGCAGTGTTTTGAAGGTCTCTGAGAAGTTTACTTTCAAAGTGCCTGCACTTGTCATAACACAATCCGGTGATTTATCAGGAGCCGAGTTCTCGTGTGTCCTGCTTGTTTTTCTGTTTCGTTTTCTTTCCTCTTTCTTTTTTTTATTATTTTTTTTTTTATTTCTTCTTGCCCTTATGTAGAGTCCTCCTGGAACTCCAGAGTGAGGCAGAGTTTGCTGAGACATTGCCCGCTGGTAGCCTTGGCCTTTGTTTAACCATGCATAATTGAGCCCTCCTCTTGGCTTACTCCCATGGTTGCACCCTTTTTTCATGAGATGGCCAAGAATGCAACCCTCCCCACCACCACTTCAGCCAGCCTGCCCTGGAGGACCTCAATCACACAGTCACAAAGTGTACCAGACCTGCTTATCGGAGAGGGCAGGCCTGCTATGGACTCGCTTTAAACGGCACATGCTTGGCAAAAATGATTGTGTACTTGTGCAGACAGACGTATGCAAGTGGAAATGGCTTTGGGTCCGTGTGGTATAGATTTAGTCTTTTAAGCTTTTACACCAGCTGAAGACACTTTCAGCAGTCTGTCACAGAGTACCCCCCCCCCCCCCCCGCTTACATCCTCCATCTGGAGTGAACGTGTACTTCTGTTTCCAAGTATCATGCAGCTAGGGTGTTGTAAAAAAAATAATAAGTCCTCTTCTGATGAATTGATAAAAGAAAAAGAAGAAAACTTGTATGAGCGGACCATTATCCAAACGGCTGATAACTAATTTCTGTGTTAGATTAATCTGAAAGCAGACAAACACTCAGGGGGTTGAATTTCTCAAATCGTTCACCTCTACCAGCTACGTGTACCAGACAGCTGAAATCTGACGGCTCAAACATGAGGAGCGTTAAGTTCTTATTGTTTTGTTCACGAGTGTTACACAGTATGTTTATACCCACGTGCCATTAATCATAATTTATACTGTTATGTGTATCTGTAGGCTGTCCTAAGAGTCGGTAGCTTGTTGGATACAAGTGTTGCTTCTCATTAACAGGTGGTCAGTGAGCGGAGAGTTCACAAGCCTGCAGCAGTATTGTGTTTTTGACACCCTTGGTGCAATGTTTCGGCTTTGTTTGGGCTTGCATTTGAGTTCCTTCTCTTTATGTAATGAGCAACTGGCAGACTAGATGCTGTGAGACATGTTGCAACTAGGACCTGTATAGAACATTTTTTTCCACAGTTTCAGCTGAATCTACAAATTATTTTTTTTACTCCCGATTAAATTGTTGATTTTATAGATTTTATTTTTTATGTTTAAACGTAGGTTTTATTCGTTTATAGGAACAAATAGAAGTTTACTTTTGTTGTTCCCAAGCAGAAGCACTTCCGTCCCCACACAGACAGGTGACAGTCCATTAAAGGGCTTCCCTGTCTCCGACAGGTTACCGACTGATGCCTCGGAAAGTGAATCTGGTTCAAGAATACGCCGCTGCAGGATTCTTCCTCGGGTTGTTGATGAGGAAAATCAGGGCAGAATTTAAATCCTTTAATCAAAGCATTATGTCAGTCATTGCTGGAATGTGTTTGGCCTTCAACATAACATTTGCTTGCTTAAGGGGAGTAGAAGCAGTTACTGGTGACAATTTTCTGGTATGCAACTGATGCCAACGTTGGGTTTGTTTGGACGTGCTACAATAAGTATTTAAAGCTACCTGTTCTGTACTCTCCATGGATCCTTAAAGCACACTAAAGCTGGCCTGCACAGGCTTGTGATAGCATTATACATAAAAATCAGTTTGAAGCTCCTTTGTGAATAGATGGCAACACTTATCTGTCCATGCAGCCAGGCCAAAGCTCTGGTTTCTCTGCCAAAGACGGAGAACAGAACGACTGAGGGATTTTCCTCCTGCCAGCAATAGCAAATCTTCTCTGTTAGGCTGGTTTAATGTCAGTGACAAAAAGCACAAGGAACCATTTTAGAAATATTTGTCAAAATATTTCTCCTAAGGCACTTTTTTTGTCTGCTAACGTAGAGGTTATGACCCCAGAGGGAGGACACATGTTGGCTTGCAGGGAGCAGTTCCTGCCACAGGTCAATGCTGTGACTGCATGCTGAGAGGCTCTTACTTTTAATGACTAACCAACATGATTGCACAGTAACAGTTGGGGGGGGGGGGTGAGTTTTTCCACTACTAACCATTACAGACTGTAACTTCAGATTTGTATGGTCCTACAACTGCAAAATAATTTCATGTCAACACGAGCGCTCTTAAATTCTAAAGTCTTTTGTAACATGAAAAGTTCCCCCACAGAGAATGACGGTTATCTCATTTTGAAACACACCAGTAGGCATATGACTAATAGGAAGTTGACAAATACCTTGGAGTTGGAATGTGACACGATAGGAGTCACGTCTGTATCGGCATTTTCAGTTTTACCTTGTCTAAAGTCTCAGTAGATTAGTGTTTAAAAAAACTCCACAGACTGATAGGGATTCATTTCGCATTGTCCACTGCCGCTGCATATTTACCTGATTAGACCTATACTCTGATGTGAGATGACCTTTAGTAATGATAATGCTGCTCCACCTCACCGGCTTGATCCTGACTCCCTCTGACGTCTGGAAAATGAGGATATCGATAACCTCTTTACGGTAGCTGCAGTTTGTGGAGCGAGCAGCGCTGTTGCTTCCCAGCAAAAACAACTAAACTTGTTGGGCCTCATTTATCAAACGCACTCGATGAACTTCTCAGGGATGCTTGTGTTGCAGTGCGAGACTCATATGCAAATGACCCTGTTGTGAACTTTGCATGAGTATGATGAGCAATTTGAATGGAATTATCAGTTTCAAGAATTAAGAATGAATTACTGGAAGAAATCAGTCGTGCATATATACGCTCAACTTGACTTAGATGGGCCTAGGCTCCGCACATCCTCTGAAGGCCCCCCCCCCCCCCAAGTACGCAGAAGAAGAAGAAGCCAGTGGGATCTTTTTGATAGCGTGGATCTTTTTGTAAAATCGGTAAAGCCCAAGTGTATATTATTCCAGCCGAATTTCCAACAATCCCTATGTGACTACGTGTCAACTCGCAGCCGCTTAAAGCATTTCCGGACTTTCTCTTTTTGCTCTAATATAATCCTGATTTTATAGCCGCAGCTTCATCTGATAAAACTGCCATTAAAGTAACTTAAGCCGCATTCGGATTGTAGGAACCTTTTGCAGTTCCTATAACCTTTTCAGGAATGGGGCCGTTTTTTCCCGCATTCGCACATACAGGAACTCGGGATCATCGCCCTCAGTTCCTATAACCATTTTAGCTCCTTCTCCGAGGTCGGGTCTTTTCATGGTTCTATAGGAACACATCTGACGTAGGTGTTTGGTGGTTGGTAGCTACGCCCCTTGTCATGTTGTCACGGCTGAAATGTTTACTCATAGGACACAGACACAACCTGTGCGTGTTTAATAAGTAAAACTTACACGTCGTCTCCTTTGTCTGCGGCGCTATGCTCTCCTTTCTTCATGAAACGAAGAAGTATCGCCTGCGCTGGATCCTTCGTCTCCTGACTCTCTCTGTGAGCTCTTCCAGCCTCGATATTAGACGCCTGATGTGATCGTCCATGATTATTATCACCGCCATGCAGACCATGAACACGGTGGCCTCCCCGCTCTCCATATTAGCCTCTTGGTGGTGTTTTTTTCTTCTCTCCTTACTTTTACCGGGTTTAGTTTTGTTGTGTTGTTGAATGTGGCGCTAAAGTAACACGTCACTGTCGCAGACGGTTGCGTCGCATCAGTCTCTATCAGGTCCCGACTCATGTGCGAATGCAAACTGAAACAGTTCCCCTGGGGAAGGGCAGTTATTAGAATGAAATTCGAGGAGGACCGTTCTTAGAACGGCGTTCTTAGAACTGCTCTGTCCGAATGCGGCTATAGTCTGGGCAGTGAATTTGGCTCTACTTACATGTACGATGAGCTCCCACTGAGAAAGTTAGAAGGAGAAGAATGTCTTGGACGTTTGCTCACACACTTCACAGCCTCACGGTGTCTCTCGTGCTTTGGTTAAAAAACTCGATTCCCCTGCCGTGCATGTGTACTGGGACAAGGGTGCTGGTCCACTTAGATGGTCAGGTTGAGCTCTCACCATAGCTCAACTAAACTGTGCAGGTAATCACTATTGTAAGAAAAGATAGAGCTAAAACCTAAGCTGCATCCCCAACATTAACAAAACAGGCTTTTTTTATTTTTATTTGCTAGTTCAGAAAAAAAGTGTTGCATCTGATTTCAGTCTTTAACTTCCCCAAAACTGTTTCCTGCAATGAAAAGCAACACCAATATTTACTATTCTTGTGGCTCTTCCGTCGGCATTTTGTATCTTTGCTAACGAACATGTATTCTATGTGGGAGGTGGTGGCAGCAACGGTAACGTTCGCTTTTCAGGAGCTTCTTCTGCTTCTCCTTCTGCTGGCTGCAGGGCAGACTACACACTACAGTGACTTACATCCCATGTAGTGCTAGTAACTGAGCTGTTTATATCAGCTGAATAGTACATTGGCATTTATTTCCAATTCTATTGATAGCTGTGGTTGAATTTTTAATGTTTCTTCTTTTTTTTTCTTACATAGGCACTTGTAAGATCTGACCACCACCCGCAGGTCCGTCTCTGCTCCACCTCCTTTTCTGCAGCAGCACACTCCCAAGCTTCATTTAGCTCTGCAAACATACTTTTTTAGTTCTCAAAATGAATGACTTACCTTCAATCTCCTCTCCCATTACATCTCCTCTGCAAAAATGTTTTCTTTTCTCATTTGGTCCCCTGAATTTTCCTGACTAAAATCTTATTTGAGCTGGTATTATGTGAAGGGAAATTGCAATCAGCTGGGACTTTGTGAGGATTTGTGAATGTGTCACAGATCAGTAATACAAACTATTGTCTTCTTTATCTGTTTTCTGTGTAATATATTGTATCATAGTTGTCCATTAGATTGATAGTGACTGGTATGATATTTGCCTTTAGTGAATAATCTAAATTTAATAAATATGTGTCTAAAATATTTCAGTAACTCAATTTGTTGTATCGTCCACCTGAAAATCATTCGACTGAAGTTAAGTTTGTAACAATTGTCATGCCAATTTGGAGAGCCTTGGGATCTTTAGTTAAGAGACACCATGATGATTCTGAATGATAGTAAGTCTCCTTATCATTATTGGCAGGCCAACAAGGTCAAATAAATAAGAAAACCACTATCAAAACTTTTCATTTTTATTTTCAACATCGAAATAACGAATTGGAGCACAGAGAGAATAAAAACTGAGCTAAAGAGTCTTGTTTTCTTCTCAAAGGAAACGAAGCACAATTCATTTCGTCCATTCATTCATAGTTGCACTTGGAGAATTAAACGTGTCTAAAATGACATTTGCTGCATTTTCAACATGTTCAGACTTACAGCAAGAGGATAAGGAAGGAAGAGGATAAAAATATAAAGATTGCCATAATGAATCGTTTCACAAACAATGCCCCACCCCGTAAGTTCCTCAACCTTTTAGAAAAGTACCATCCCATCAACAGAATTTAGGAAAGTTTGAAATGGTCTCCCTGGAGCTTCATTTATTCCGTGGTTCCTGTCCTCTTCCTCCATTGGGGAAAGCTGCTCAGTGGAAGAGTGACTTGAGTCTCACACGCAGCTTCAGCTCAGGTTGCTCTAGCAGAAATCCTGCCATCTTCTCTTGGAACCCCAGCCTGACCCCATACGAGTTTGGAAAGTGAGAGCGGATGGTCCAACAACAATCCCAAGATCTAATCTTTAGAAAACCTCAAAACAAGAATGAACACCCCTGTTGGATGAAATTGGCTGTGGGGTAACACAGACCGCTCCAGAGGGAAATTTTAGACAAATGATACCTTTTTGCATGAACAACACATTTGTCCTTTTTCACAAGATGAATGCTGATTTCCATGGCAACACCCCTCATTCAAAATGAGTGTGTTTACAAAATGTGCCCTGATCCCTCAATGGCTGGATATTACATGCAACCAACATTAAGGAGAGCAGAGATCGGGGACATAAAGTACTGTGCAAAACACATTATGACTGTAGTGCACGGAAGCAAAGGGAAAGAATAGGATCATAATTATGTGTCATTAAAGATACTGGAATACTTTGGTTCGCTGTCCGAGCAACCATGTATTAGTTTTAGAGCCTCTTAAATGGACTCATCGGTTTTGGTCTGCTTTTAACCATGCTGATTTTATATGCTGTAGATTTACATTCACAGAATTAGATTGGACCAATTAGACTAAAAATACAGGTGTGTTTTAAATCCAATTACATGTGGTGTCACGGACGGTTTAGTTCTTAATTGAAGCTCTCAAAAATCTCAAATAAATCTAAAACTGAGCTGCTGGGTTGATCCCTCGCGGTGCTGTGAGGATGTTCGGTCTCGCTGCAGCGCTGTCTGGTGACAAAAGGCCAGAGGGGAGAGAAGAAGGCATGGAGCCCTCCCCCTCCTTTTTCTCAGTGAGGGAAGCAGGCAGGGAGCGGGTGCTGGAGAGGTGCGAGGGGGGTGAATGGGACCAGCTAGTGACCTCAGGCAGAAAGAATGTCCCCGTTTGCTCAGTCGGCCTGCTCCCCTAACAGTGCTCCACTCAGTCATCAGCACTGGGGCCTTTGTATTCACCTTCCAGACCCCAAACTCCAGAGCAGAGGCCACAGACCAGCACACAGCAGCACCTCGCAGCCCCCGCTGCTGCTCTGTTCACTGTAACCTCACTGTTCCCGTGTGTTTAGCCCTTCCAGAGATTTTTGAAGATGGTGGACTTCAAATTGAGCTCTTCCACAATCTGGCTTTTTTTTTCCTCCTCTCGTCTTTACCAAAATGCTAATTGCTCCCCTGTCTAAAAGTCTTCAAAGTCACACCTTTTGTCTGGACAACATTCCTTTGCTGCTGCTATGTGGCTGTTAATGCCTTGCCATCTCTCAGCATTTTGTGACACTGTGTGTGTGTGTGTGTGTGTGTGTGTGTGTGTGTGTGTGTGTGTGTGTGTGTGTGTGTGTTTGTGTTTGAAATACAGCAATTGCATAAATTTCTGTGAAAAAAAGAGATTGTGAAGGCGGGGGTGAGGGGCCTTCTCTGTGCTGGGACACCCATAAAATCAATGGTGGCTCGGGACGACAATTAAATCGGACTAATCCAGCAGATTTATGAGATCCGTGGGTTTCGTCTGCCAGGCTTTGGGTGAAGTCATCGTGCTGCCAGAGAGACACGGTTGCTGTTAAATGAATTTGAATGGGCGAGCAGTGTGAGATGCATGGCAGGGGGCTACAGAAGCCAGCCCGCAGCAGAATTTCCTTTTCAGATTGGATTCAAACTTGGATTCTGATGAATGAAGGCTCAGCCAGAGGAATTCAGTCTTCACACTCTGTGCTTGAAGCCCAGCTTGCTCAGCCTGGGCTCACTGTGGTGTGGGCATGTTTTTGTTTTAGGTGTGCAATTATTATGAACGTTTTGGCTTTAAATTTGTCTTACATAATGTTACGCTGTCGATGTTTCACCATCGGGAATAAAAAAAACAAAAATGCATCGTAACATGGAACAATACGATGAAATCATTTTGGGTCTCGATAAATGGAAAAAAAAGAAGTTCTAATGAATAACCAAATCTGTACCTGTTCATATTGTAATCTTTTCAGCATGTAACAAAGTAAGGGACATCCTCCCTCCCATCTGTTGTTGGCGGTCCGTCTGTGGGATGAATACAATGGGAAGGGGGAGAGAGTTTGGGGGGAGGTTTGTAAAACGGCTTGCTGTATTAGATTTTGTATGGGTTGTAAATGGAATCATGGAGGGATCCATCGATCCGGTAATTAAATGTGGGGAGATTTTAGGAAGACCTAGAATAGGATGCAGTTTGACAAAGCACAAGTTAACAAATATTATGTCCCATTGTTGAAGGCTGAGTTGTGCCTGACATGATGGGCTGTTTTTTGTTTTTGTTTTTTGGGGTTTTTTTTTTTTTTAGCAGCGCGTAAAGAGCTCATACACTCATGTTGTCATAGCACCTGGCTGTAGGCCTTGCTGTCCCCTTTGCTCTTTTCAAGTAAATATATCCTCACAGCATATCGATATGCATGCAAGTTTCCCCTTTACTGGTATATAGCATGTAGTTATAAAGTACGACTCACCATGAGCTCCTATTTACTTATTCTTTAACAGATCACACATTAACACATTTGAGCTTTTAAGTGGTACTCGAGTGGCTTATTGTTGACTTTTCACAAAGTTTAGGGACTTACAGCGGTTGCAAAAATAAATAAAAGTTGAGAGATCCTGACTAACTTCGAAGTATAGATCAAACTCCTCATATGCTTTATCTTACGATTTCCAAAATGCATCCTCATAGCAAGTTTTTAGACATGTATTTTAGTTTTTGAAATATTTAAAGTAGGGGCACCAGAAACTTCTACATTAAAATGAATCACCTGGGTGGCTCAGTGACCGTACTCACCGGGCTGGGTGGCAGTTTACTGTAATAGGTCAGTTATTAGCTTACTGGCCAATTTATCTGACACAACCGCTTCCTCTTCGTGCTTCTCTCTGTTTCCTCTCTTCTGTTCTGTTTACTAACCTCATGACATTTTGTGCAACATGGTATACTGCTTTCTTCCTTTTTAACATTGCAGAAGGAGCGTTAAACTCTGACCTCATGTCAGTTACACAAAGTGCCAACTGATGCCTCTCAGTTGGAATGTGCCCGTTCAAGATTCTGCTTTAAGGTCCCAGACCAAAAATCCATAAAAGGGATGTCCTGATATCTCGGACCATGTAGTCAGTCGGTGGCACTGTCTCTACTGAACTCATACACCTGAATATGTAGATTTAATTTGTTGTCTTTGCTTCCAGGGAGGAGGCTGCGAGGGAAGGCGTTCTACAACGTCAATGGGAAGGTCTATTGTGAGGAGGATTTCCTGGTAAGCCACCTGTGCATTCACACTTACTGAATTCTGTCTCGAGTAGATCTCCATGTCATGGCCTCGGGGTGGGGTGACAGGAGGTGCAGGTGGAGCTCAGTAGAATTTGGATGTCAGACTAGATCCTGCAGCCTTCTGTATGAAACAGACTTTGCTGCTACAATTCGGAGTCCACCCCCCCACCCCCACCCCCACCCCCCAAACACACATACAATCCACACTAATTTCCACTAAATTTCCCCAAGGAGCTCATTCACCCCATAAGTGTTTGCAATTAAGCGGTGCAGGAGGGGTGTTGGACAGCTGTAGCTCTCAGGCTCCTCGTCCATCTGCTTCAGGTTAGCAGGGCTTGCTTTCGTGTTGCCTGAGCTCGCTCGCATACCAAAATATTGTATCCATCCATCCATTATCTTCCGCTGGTCCGGAAGATGATACAAAATATTGTATCATCAATTTTAATTTGCAAAAGAAACAATAAAAGTTGATGGCTTTGTGTGTAGTCCAACTCGTTTTTTATGCGACTAAGCAAGAGGAACTGCATAAAATGAGACGGAGGATAATTCCACGTATTGGAGGAAGTAGCTGAAAAAGGCCACTCATTACGCATGGTCTCATCTGCTGACATTACTTCCTCTTTATGGACAGCTTCCCCTTAGAGTTTAACTTGTTGATGCACAATTGTTTCGCCATCGCTGCCTCTCCGATGCTGGAGGTCAGATGACGGGATGATACTAATCTTCTGCCTCCCTGCTACGGCTGAGACTTGCCTAGATTGCCCTGTCACCCCTGGAGGGGGTTTCGGCGGCGGGGGAGGTGGTGGCAGATGGTAGATCTGGAGTGATGTCAGGGTAGGGGGGCAGGCTGCCCATCACCACCTCCCACCTCCACCTGGTAGCTGAGTCTCCTCTACCAGGCCCTCTGGGTCATGACCTCATGACCCAAAGGGGATTGTGGGCTGCAGATGGTCACCTTCATTATCTGCCTGAGCTCTGGGTTAAAGGGAAAGGAGCTGTCTAAATTACATGGGGTGTTTTTATTTCCCGTTACAGAAAGAAAGCACTTAACTCCTTCAACTTGCATTGATCTGTACCATGTTTGTATTTAAGTAACTGTAAAAGATTGATGGATACTAAAAAAGGAAAACAAAATGCCTTTTCAGAACATCACACTACATGACATATGAGAGACAAACCATTCTGAAAGACATCCTTGAGTCAACGTAAAGAGCGCAGCAGCACCCCCTATAGACGACTCCCAGCCAAACATATTTTTAGTCATAAAGTGTGAGACAATGCATATCTTACTGGCTGCACAAAGTTATCACCGCTGAAGAAAATAACTCCTGTCACCGGTCTCCCCCACAGTACTCTGGCTTCCAGCAGACGGCTGAGAAGTGCTTTGTGTGTGGTCACCTCATCATGGAGATGGTAAGAATTTTCTCAAAACAAAAATGTAAAGCAGCCAGTTCACACTGGCAGATATTTGAATGTCATGTGACCACACATACCATTCCTGATCGTGTGCCATTGTGTTATATTTCAAGGCCTCACCGTCAAGTTTTCACTGTTGTCTCTTGTTTTTGTCCTTTCTTGTGTGTGTGTGCATGTGGGCGTTTAGATCCTCCAGGCACTCGGCAAGTCCTATCATCCTGGCTGTTTCCGCTGTGTAGTGTGTAAAGAGGGTCTGGATGGAGTGCCTTTCACTGTGGATGTTGAGAACAACATCTACTGTGTCAAAGACTACCACACGTAAGCAGAACATCTCTCTGTTTTTCAATGTTATTTATTTAAAATGTATAACATTTTTGGGAACAGTATATGTTTGAATTGAAATATAGAGAGCATTTGGGCTCAGCTTGTTGATTTCCATTGGTTTCCATTGCAGGGTTTTTGCTCCCAAGTGTGCCTCATGCAACCACCCCATCCTTCCAGCCCAGGTAAAGAGCAGAGGAAGCTTATATGTGAGACAACCTTCTGAGATTTCTTTCCTTATCGTGTCAGAGTTGACAGTTTTGTTTCTTATTATGATTCAAGTAAAAATCATGTTTCACAATTTTGAATATTTTGTTGTTTGTTCTCCTGTATGAAATGCTGCATTATGCCCTTGTTTCCCTAAAACAGTGACTTTTATATTTTAGCAGTTGAGCTAAATCAAGTTACAGTCGGGTTCATGAAAATGACCTTTAAATACAGACTGTCGGATTTAAACTGAGGGGGTTCAAATCCAACTTGGAGGAAAGGTTTAGGAATTTCAAGTCTTTGATAAGAAGAACATTGTTTTTTGTTTTTTTAAGCTGTTTATTGGGCAGCTGTGGCATATTCTTCATTATTTCTTCATTAGTTAAGAAGGTAATTGGAATTGAGTCCAAGTGTTTAATTGGCTGTGAACCCACAACAATATGTGAGGTGAGCTGTCGATAGAAATGAAACGGGACATTTTTCACTTAAAAAGAAAAAAGGAGCAAAATGATCAGTTTGATACATACTGAGGAAAAAAAAATACAATGGTAAAACTGCAGTAATAAAAGGTTCCCAACATCCAGCCAAGTGAAGAACACTCTAGGTGGTTCACATATGAGTATCTAAGTCCACCATAATGCGACGACTGCATAGAGCAAATACAGATGGTTCCTTTTAAAGGTTCAAACCATTCATCAGGCTCGAGAATGGAAAATTCAAATTAGACTTTGCCAAAAATACAAAGTCAAACCAGTTTTGGGACACCATTCTTTGGATGACGAAACCAAAATCCATCTGTACCATAAAGACCAAAGGACAAAGGGAAAACTTTATGAGCTATGAAAGGATGACAGGAGGCATTCGTAAGGAGCACTGTAATGAGAATCTGACCTGTGATGTGGCTCTGATGTGGTCAGACTTCAGCACACGTTGTTCTTCACCTAATGTGTTCTTATCACATTGTTCCACTGATGGAATTTTATACATATTAGTACAGTTTGTAATATCAACCACAAATGAGAAAGTTGTTGTCACGGCCTCCTTACACATCGTAATAATTGACATAAATCACAGTTATTACCCCTATATGACAATAATCATGTGTTGATTTGAAAGTTACAGCCACTAGGAACTTTGGGATGGAAATAACTCCTCTCCTTTCTTAAAGAAGCGTCCAGTGTTTCCTGTCCTAAAGGAGATAAGAAAGGAAGCACTGAAGCTTTTTTTCCTTTGAAGGTATGACCAGCTCCTATTATGACTGCCACGTCATTTCACTTATCAAAAAAAAAAAAAAAGACTATTCAACTGGACCCGGAGAAGCAGTGCGATGGCAGGGCGGTGCATGGCTTCCAGTGTCTTTGGATCATCACTGTGTATTGATGAGTTCCCCGAAGACCGAAGCAGCTGAGGTGTATAGAAATACTAGAGTCGGCTGAGATCCAGTCATATGCAGCAAAGATAACTAGATAGTACAGATGGACAATGGCCAAGAACTCTGTCTGTTACCTGAGCTAGCAACTGAAAACAGCTGCTGTGAAGGCCCAGTCTTTGATTATGTTATAGTATTATATATTATACTAAAGCGTGTGGGAAGCAAGATTTGTGTGTGTGTGTGTGTGTGTGTTTTTCTTCAGGCATCACAGCATCTGCAGGGATCAAACTTTCTTGTTCTTGTGCGTGTTCGTTTCCACAGGGCTCGGAGGAGACCATCCGGGTTGTTTCAATGGACAAGGACTACCACGTGGAGTGTTACCACTGTGAGGTGAGACGCACCTACTGCAAGCATGTTGTCCTAACTCGCACACAAACAGTAACACACGAGCTATGAGTAGGAGCAGTCTACCAGAGATGTCATTTGACTTGGGATGAATTTAGCATCGTCAAAATTTACACACTGTTCTGGCAGACAAAGTCCCGCACACACATCTCACTGTGCGCGTCCTCTCAGCCCTATAAACGCTGTGAACCTGAGTAAGAGCGACAAATTGTGGAATGAGACGAGACTTTTGTACCATGAGTGTGAATCATCGCTCTTGTGGGATGAATGAGAGGCACACAGACGAATACCAACCCAAGGTTACGGCTCAACACTGTGACTCATTGACAAAGCAAATTCCAGTGTTGTGCTCCAACCTCAGCTGGGGGCTTGTTTTGAAATCCCAGTGGGCCAGTGACTCGACGCCGTCTTTCAGTTTGTAAATCCAGAGTGACGGAAAGATTTTTGTGAGACGGATGTCATGCTACCCTGCAGTGATCTCTTTATCTGAGCAGAGAGCAGTGTTTCTACTGTCCTCATCAGCAGGATAACCGTTGCTAATGTTTCTGAATGGCTGACATTCCGCTTCATAGAAATGGATTAGAGCATTATGTAAGCAGTGGGTAATCATTGAACCAAGCACTGGAGGGGGAGGCTAAAGTCTGCGGCTGAATCATTATGGAGATGGCAAATTCATTATACATTATGGGGAGAAACGTGGTTTTTTTTTTTTTTACGATTCTCTAACACATCAGGGGCCTCTACAGTTGGTGTATTTGATGCTGACCAGAGGGTAGAGTGACGCATTTAAAGTGAGAAAGTATTTATAATGAATGTTTTTTGAAACTGTTTATCCAGTTGTGAATCATCAGAGTGGTCAGTGAGTTCATGTTATCCTTCCAGCATGTTCAGGACCCACCCAGGGGTCTCATCCTGTCAGCTGTGAGCAGAATTCCTCTGCAGGTTCATGGTTCAGCCTGATAATTCTAAAAAGCATGAAATATGCAGTGACGCAGTCCTCGTCAGCTCCCTGGGAGGCAGACCTTTTATAGTCAGAATTCTCAGTTAATTTCTAAATCCCCATAGGATGAACTTGTGCACGTCTGAGACTTGTCTCGGGCTATTGCAGCAAGTTCTCTGAAGGTCCAAAAAAGCACTTGTGTGACGGAAGTCACGACATTAATACAGTCCATCACTGAATCCTCACTTGCTAACATGAGCCTGTTGAGCAGTCACACAAGCCAGCACCTCACTGTCATCAATTAGTGAACGTGTTTGTGGTGTGTTCATGTTTTTTTTTCTTTTATGCTGCCCTGTCAGGAATGCGGTCTTCAGCTGAACGACGAGGAAGGCCATCGCTGTTATCCACTGGAAGGCCACCTTCTGTGCCACAGCTGCCACATCCACCGGCTCCAGTCAAAGGTCCCTGCACACCCGCCCCCAAGCTACCCCCTTCATGTTACTGAACTGTGAGTAGTTGGACCAAGCTCCGCCTCCCAGGTGATCTAGGACACCAGCAGTGGGCAAAAGAGGCCTGCAACCTCCCTCCAGCAGTTCCAGGGAAGCCTCTGTGTGGCCATGAGATACTGCCCCCATCCTTAGCTGGACAGCCGGGCCGTGGATCTGCACACAAACTGCATCTCTAACCCTAATCTCGCTGTCACATGGCAGTGCTGGGAAAAATGACCCCCCCCACCACCCTTGCTCTATCTGCATTCCCCTCCTCTCCCCTTCCATTTGGGTGTCTAACCCTGAAACCGGCTCACCCAGAGGCCCCTGGTGACGTCACACCTCCTGACCTCTTCACATTCATCAAAGAGAGGGTTTTTGGATCCCTCTCCTTGCTCCCATCTCTTCTTCTCCATGTTCTTCATTCCTGCGCTCTGACTGAAGCGGTTTACACCAGCGAACAGCACCAGTGCTGTCACAAGTGAGAATACTGCTGTTGTTGGTGTCAGGAAGGCCAGGGAGCGAGCCGCTACATTCCAACGCTGGCTGGATCGGACAGGCAGTGCCTTCAGAGCAGGCTCGAACCGTGCAGCTTCTAACACTGAAATAGAGCCCTGCTAAAGGCTATGCAAACGACACCCAGCATCATGACACAGGGCTGTGCATAAAACTGATTGTCTCTCGTCATTGTGCACTGTGCCGACATGACGTGTACCGTAGCACCACAAGCCCAGAGGACCGACCGACATTCCACTTAGAAGACTGAGACGACACCTCGAGAGATTCACAAGCATTGTCTTAATTAATGATTATATTATGATGGAGAAAGAAATTTTTAGATGCACATAGATTGTCTTTTATATGAATATATATTTCGCAGATGTTTTCCACATAAGATTCTAGATGTAGTTTTTTTTTTTTTTGTCTGTTTTAAATGTTGCTGCGCTTGTGATAGAATCAGAGGCAAAACTGTTTGTCATTCAGACTGAAGCCTTTGCGGCTTTAGGGTCTGTTGTATCATTTCTCCTCCAGGACACAGAGACTCTTCATGTCTGTCAGAGGGTCCGACATCTACAGGCTTTGTGGGAGCAGACTCTGCTTCTATAGGGTTTGCATTCGGTTGTTTTATCCCGCTTTGAGTACTCTGCGACTGCTCTAATCAAGGTTCTGTTTCATTTAAAGATACAGTTCAAACACACTGCGACAGACTCTTAATAAAAACTCTACTGCTACTCCAGAGCGACATCCAGTTTTGCGTTGCGCACCTTTAATTTTAAAATGAGAAATGACACATTGTCAAAGATTTCCATAAGAAAAACTTTCCAAACTATACTAGAGCACTGTTTTGTTTTGCAGTCAGTTGATAGTTAATCGGACCTCAAAGCTGAATAAAACATATTGGATGCTTACCTACAAATCCCTTTTGCTCCTCAAGGTGTTTTCAGAACACAGTCTCCTGGTATGTTTTCCAGACACTGTCATATGAGCACATAGGGCGTTACTATGAGGAACCTCCACTTTTCCACATGCCTTAAGACTGAACAGGTATGTTTGTGTGTCCCCGTGTGGTCTGCCATGAAGTCTACTGTTGTGCTTTTTAGGGGGGCGGGCGTGCCTGAAATCATGGAGCTGCTGGTCCCACCCATGTTTCTTTCAGGGAGCCCAACCCATCCCTGCTGATTGCGTATGTTAGTGTGAGTGTGTGTGCGCACACTCGGGCAGGCACTTATGTGTTTTAGTGAGTGTGTGTGTGTGTTGTATATGTGTATATATGCAAAAGAAGACCTACATGAGACAAAAAGACTTGAAACTTCAAGCTGTTGTGGTGCTGGAAGAATCTTTCCCACCCTTCCCCCCCTGGACTTTTTGTTTTGTGGGTTTTTTATAATACTCAATAAATCATTCCCTGGACATGAATTATTAGAGCCAAGAGTTCTGATCATCAAATTAACTGCATATTTTTTGCAGATAAACCCCAACAATATGTGCTTATTTCACATATGAGCAAATTGTGTAAAAGAAAGGCCGTGTATGTGTGTGTGTGTGTGCTAATGGCAGGGCCATGGCACACGCACCTCACTGTGTTTGCAGGGCAGCGCAGCATCATCCAGGATGACCCCAGCTCTCTCTGTTACAACACGGTGATGATTCAGATGACCCTGTCTTTCCATCATATACCTTATACTCGATGTTTGCCTGTAATTTCTTTACCATATTGGATGCTGAACACGAGGGGCTTGCACAAAGCCTCCAGCTAATGTTTTCTGTAGTGTAAACTTTGTCTGTAGCAACCAGTCTGGCACTGAGGCTAGAATATAACGGTCACCAATCATTGCTTGCAGACACCGCTCCAGCTCTTATCCGTAGCGTGATGCTGTAATACACACAGGTCTGAATAAATACTACTGAATGTGTCAAAAAACAGTGCAAAAGGCAGGGGTCGCCACAGTCGGAGTGCTTTTTGATGTAAGCCGATGTAATGAGATTCATGTGAATGTAATAATTAGTGTTTGTAAAAGCAGAGAAGAAAAGGACTGCAAACTGTATGTGAGACATTACTGTTGTCATTTGATGTGTTTAACCTTACCTTTGTGCAAGGCTCAAGTACTGTGTGCTATACTTGAAGAATGAGGCATCTGCGTTATTCTACACGACACCATCCCCCAAGAAAAACTTAACAAGACCAGACTGTATGTCCTTGAAAGATGAATTAATTCACTTGTTTAAAAGTACTACTCCAGTTTCTGTTGCATAGCACAAAGCCAGTTATCCTGTACTCAAAGAGCCTAGGTTCTTATTTTTATTTTATTTTTTATTCCTGTCAAGAATCACATGGAAAGAGAACACTTCTTCCTCTTCTCCTACTGGTAGTTCCAACAAGCACATCTCAACACCTGTCACATCTTTTATATTGCTAAATGTTTTGATTACCTAGATGGTTCATTTTAAAAAAGAAAAAAAGAAAAAAAAAAGGAGACTAGATCTATTTATCTAAACATGAAAAAAGTTTAAAGTTATTTAATGTATTAAAATTGGGACGTATCATTTAACTGTAGATGACATAATCTGCTTTTTCAATAAAGTGGTTTTGTAGCTAACTGCAAAAGATGTCTGTTATTCTGCAATTTAGCCCTGGGTTATTTTTGCTGAGCATGTCAAGACTGTGATATATCAATATATTTCATAGCAAAACGCACTTAACTGCCTGGATATCCTAGTGATCTAGTGTCCTCATAGCAACGAGGTTCTTTGAAACTCGGCTGTGGCCAAACCATCTGACTGTGGAGGTTGTGTATAGCTGATGCAAAACATTGTCAGTCTTCCTCGTCAGATAGGCCTTGCAGAGCCCATAGGTGAGTTTTAATGGAATATCGTAACATAGCAGAATGTTGTAGTAGTAGCCATGCTACTACAAGTGTCATAGTGATGCTGTTTTGGGTGTTTTTTCTGAGCCGAAGGATGGGTTCAAATCAAATTTATTTGTATGGCACATTTCATGTACAAAACAATTCAAAGTGCTTCACATAAAATAAAAGCATTGCAGCAGGGAGTGGAAGAAGCATTAAAAATACATAAAAGAATATAAAGAGAAACAAATAAAATTAAAATCATGCGATTTCACGCGGGGGACAATTTTGGGTAAAGTTTGGTGAGTTTTCGAATACGTTAGGGCCTGGCCATTTGCGATTCCGCGTGGAGAAGAAGTAAGAGTCGGAATAATAATAATAGTGAAATCCTTCAGATACAATAGACCTTCGCAGCGCTTAGTTGCTCGGGCCTAATAATTTAAATGAATTCAAAAACAAGCAACAGTCCAGATAAATTAAAAGATACCATGCAGATTTCATGCATAGACACATGAGAAAAGAAATGTTTTTAATTAATTAATTTAATGGATTTAAAAATGTCTACATTTGGTGAAAGTTTAATCTCCACTGGCAGTTTGTTCCACTTGTTTGCAGCATAACAGCTAAATGCTGCTTCTCCATGTTTAGTCTGGACTCTGGACCAGCTGACCTGAGTCTTTGGATCTAAGAGCTCTGCTGGGTTTATATTCTCTGAACATATCACAGATGTATTTTGGCCCTAAACCGTTCTGGGATTTGTAAACCATCAGCAGGCTTTTAAAATCTATTCTGTGACTGACTGGAAGCCACTGTAAAGGTTTTAAAACTGGTGCGATGTGTTCATATCTCTTAGTCCGGGTTAAAACTCCAGCAGCAGCGTTCTGGATGAGCTGCAGATGTTTAATGCTCTTTTTGGGAAGTCCAGTTAAAAGTGCATTACAGTGATGGAGTCTACTGGAGATGAATGCATGGATGAGTTTCTCCTGGTCTGTTTGGGAGAGGAAACCTTTAATTCTGTTGATGTTTCTGAGATGGTAAAAAGCTGCCTTGGTGACAGCTTTGATGTGGCTGCTGGGTTGAGTAGGTTTGAAATTTCCCTCCGCCTGGGTGGAGTCTGGCCTCTGCTCTCCTGCTGGAGCACCTGTGCCTCATCAGGCCTCTTCAACACAGCTGCTGATAAGGACCTGCGACAGCAACCAGTCTCTGCTGGGCTGTCAATATTTCATGTGTGGTAATCAGGCTGCCTGCAGTCACCAGCGCCAGCAGTGATTCTGCTAATACTAATCAGCCTCTCCTTGTGCCTCCTAGGGATTCCATTTGGGATGTGGTGTCCAGTTCGGCAATCTTGGTCTGACTAATCCGTCCAAACCTGCTCCTGTGATCTGTATGTGGATTACTTGCCTCAGCTCCCTTCCTGCCTGCTTCCTACAGCTCCAGCACCCTCCTGGAACAGCCAGTGAAAATCCAACCACGACTTCACAACAGTAAAACTGAATCATTCAAGGAAATTGCTTTGATTTAATCCATCTGTGGATTATCATCAATCTTCAGTACTGCAACTAACTCACCTCTCCTCTCTCCGGGAGACTCGAATCCTGCCCTCAGACCCAAACCCACAATTAACCACAGCCATTGTTCCAACAAACTTGTATTTAAAACTTCAGTCTTCTTTGTGTCCTGCTTCAGAGTCCGTTCTAAATTGGCTGCACGAGCCGTGATGTTATAGCTATTTACAATATTTCAGATTTGGCATGGCTTAGTAAAATGCCTACTCATGCTGGTTAGCTTAACTCCATGCATGTTCAAATCTCTGTTTAGGGAGTTTCAGATATGCAAAGATGATTTTGGTACTTTCCAGGCAGTGCAACAGCGGCCTCCTTCTTTTGAGTGTTGACGCTAACTCACCTGCTGCTGTAGCTTCAACTTCTCAAAATGCTGCAGATATACTATTTCTAAACAATACACAAACCACTAAATTAGTGACATTTCATGTCAGTTTTTTAGTTTTGCATTTTTTCATTTAGTACCAACTTATAGGGAGGAGTATTAAAGTTTCAATTTAGAAAAAAAAAAAGCTTTGAGAGCACTAAGGTCTATGTAAAGGACAGCATACTAGTAAAGAAGTTAACAAGTGCAATGTAAGGTATGAAGGTGTTACAAGATGAAAATGCAAAAGTCTCTTGAAGGCAAAGAGGGAAGGCCCTGCCCTGATCTCCCGGTCCGTCTTTAAGGATTTCTGCCTTGAGCGTTTGATTGTTCATTATTACATAATGAAACCACAAATCGGAACACTTCTGACTGCCTTGTCCTTATGGATAGCAGTACCGGACACTATTAATTAGAAAAGGGCAGGAATTGAGGATGAGATAGTTGCCTACAGACATGACGTGTTCTTTTTGATTGATCAAACACCAAACGCACTGCTGCGTTCTGGACAACCTGAAGGGATTTCCCTGTGGATGCTGTAATGGCAGAGCTAAGAGATGACTATAGTCTGTACCGAGAGTTGGGTGGCACGCTAAATCAGATTTGTCTGATATAATTTCTTTCTCTTTTTTTTTTTTTTTCTTCTGTTGTAAAGTGCAACCAATGGAAAGTTGACAGAATGCGTGTGTTTGTTCTCGCTATGACAGTGAAAAGGAACCCCCAGTGAGGTAGGACTTAATTCAACAAAGAAACTAGCTGGAGGTTTTAACAGTATAAGAGGATAGTCTAAAGTTTCCTAGCCTACATGTGGTTTTCACACGACCACACACATTTTTGGGAGAGGAGTTAGATAGAAAACACTATTGCCCAACTTTTCCGTAAGACTTTCAGCTCTCTGTTAAAGCTGCAAACTCTCACTTTGTAAGCAGTCACTTCCCATTTCCTCTACTCACCCAGACTGTACCCTCTGTTTCACAGTAACCCCGTCTTACCTGCCAGTAAGTTTCCCTGAGATTCAGTCGGACCATTATAACTTTCATTTTGAGTTTCTACCCTTAAATTGTTGCTTTTACAGATTGTGGTTTACTCTATTCAAGTCGTGTGTGCACAGCATTAAATGCCAGCCCAAATGATGAAACAATCAAAACTGTTCAATAAAATCTATAACTGCAACTACTGAACCCTAATGGGAACATGGAGAATGCAGCGTCAATAGTTTCTCTGAATATGAGGCTGTTTTGCCCACAGTTACAGTAAAATACTGATATTTAATTTGGCCCATACACAAAAATCCTGTGGTATGTCATGTGAAGAACTTCTCCTGGGATGCAGCCCCGAACTCTGATGGCCAGATAATCTAAAGCATGGAAAAGACACGACCGTCCAAAAATTATAAAAGGAAAAGAGGCAAATTGGACACAATTGACAAACATTCATTTAAAATCGCACACTAAAAAACATACAGATAAACAGGACGCTGTGTCTTTTGAGCGGAAGCCTACTTACTGATTAGGCAGTTCCCTTGGTGCTGACCCGTTTAGTAAACTGCCCGGGCAGATAAACATTCCTGGAAACATCACACAGGAACGATTAACTGATTCTGCAGGGACTATCGTGGAATCTGTAAAGCTTTTTATTTTTATTTTTTTATTTTTTAGAACAGTCTCAAATATATGATTTGTACACATTCAGATGAGAAACTATTGTTTTCTGTTTTACACGACTAGCTGGTCTCAAGCTGACAAACCTCTGATCTTAAAATGAGGACATTGTCACATCTTTTAGAAAGATTTGCGCAAATTTAACTTAAGTGACCGGATGAAAAACTCTTTCCTGTTTCACTGGATAATGAATATTATTTTGGATTCACTTGATGAGATGTTGGCATGTATGAAGAGACCGCACCCCTGTGGTGCTGTATTGTACAACATTTGGGCTAACTGGAGCATAAAGTAGGTTTATAACACGGATGATCTTCACAAGGTCAGATATGAAATAGGGAATTTTATCTTAACCTCTTAAATGAAGAGGATACAGTTATGAACAAATAACTGCATGAAACTGCCAGACACAGACCCAGGCAGGATCATATTGTGAATGTAACGACTGTCACCAAAGATACACAAAATTTCTTTGAATTCGAAGGTTTCCGTCTGTGTTATCTGCCACGAGTCGACCCCTGTTACCTGCCGACACTGCGTGACATCATCAGCTAAGCTGTTGCCAAGCTACAAAAAACAACACAATCCATTAATGATGATCTCTGAAGATTTCAATCACATCTCTGTTTCTTCAACATTTCCACTTTACAAAAGTTTGCGACTTGATTTGTATTTATTAAATTTTTTGGTCAGTACATAACAAAAGCATACCTAAAACAATGAATAATACTGCAGCAATATAATTTGTCTCTGGAAAATAATTAAGTATTGAATTTAATTTGATTGGGGGCTGTATGGTAGTGTCGTGGTTAGAACTCTTGCCTCACAGCAAGAGGTTTTTATAATTCAAATCCTGGCTTGGGCCTTTCTGTGAGGCGTTTGCATGTTCTGAATTGCCCTGAATTATAGTAAGCAGGTTTAGATAATTGGTAGTTGAATTTAATTGCAACCACCTGCATGTTTTGTGTAACCGTATCTTGATTTCTCAGGGGTTCTTTTTAGAAGGAGGTCAGACGTGCCTTTAAACATGCCTTTTGTTGTTTTGCACTAGGCTGCACAAAAAGTTTTTCAGGGAACATGTTACACAACTGAATTCAGCAGTCAGTACAGAGCAGATGGTTTAATAAAGCTTCCAACTAACCTCTGTTCAAAAGGGAATTATACGTGACATTTAATGCACTGAAAGGATGAAAACAGTGCATAAAATGTGTGAAATTATTATTATTTTTTTGTGTGTGCTGTTTTTACGCCATGTTTACTCAAAAAGGTCACTCACTCTCTTCCTAGCTCTGATATCACTTTCTTCTAACTCCTGAGAAAAACAAATCGCTTTAGCTTCTTTTTGTGTCATCATGCTAGTTGTCAACTTCATCTTCTGATTGGTTTTGGGCACATACGGATTCAATAGAAGATTGAATGGAGCAGTGTAACTGTGTTGTCATGAGATAATTCTCTATATGTGGTCATTCATACAGACAGTTTTTTTGTTTTTTTTTACTGAAGCACATCTATTTATAATTTGGTCAATGTTACTTGCTGATATAAGTATTGCTATAAACAACAAGATACAGCAACTTTTTATGGCACATTATGTATAAAAAGCAGAAACGGTGTCAACTTATAGTTTGTCCCTCAGAGTAACTCCATTGTTTACAACACTCAGCACTACTGAGTACACACCACAGTGTCTTCATGGTTAGATGCTAACTTGTTTGTGAAACACAGTGCTAAAAAGGTTTAATGCAACAACTCTATTTCTCCTTTTCTGTACAGTGCATATGTTTTCTTAATTTGTCTTTCCAATCAACAGTCTACACACAATTATACACAATTTTCAGCTTCAAGTCTTCTGGGAATGTCTGGGAATTTCATAGTTTCACAAAGGTTTGAGCCACATAAGGTTTGAGCCACTTCTGTATTTTCTTTCATTTTATGTAATCTTTATGTGGTATGCGATTGATCATTGTCTTGTTTAAATGTACATTTTCGGCATATCCTAATTTTATCTTATCAAAGGATTTTGCCTTTCCTAGTCTCAGTCTTTCAGGTGCCTTTTGGAAAACTCCCAGGATGTCTTTGACTGAGTGACAGCCTTAGTCAACCTGCTTTACCATAACTGCCAACTGAGTGGTAAATGGACTGTACTTGTATGGTACTTTTCTTGTCTAGCTGACCACTCAAAGCACTTTTACACTACAAGCCACATTCACCCATCCACTCATACACCCATACAGCAGGTCTTAGTCTATAGTTGTTTAGGCTACAAATTGCTTTCTACTGGACATTCACACACATTCATACACTGATGGATGGATTGGTAGGCAACTTGGGGTTCAGTGTCTTGCTCAAGAACGCTTTGACATGAAACCGGGTGTCAACCCACATTGACTGGCAGGCGACTGCTCTGCCTCCCGAGTTACAGCCGGTAGAACGGTGCGCTGCTGGTTGTCCATTTGTAAGACCCTTCCACCTCACAAAGTATGTCTGGAGCCGACTAATAAGGCCCTTCTTCCATGATCCAAACGTCTTCTGTTTGTTGCTACCATGCCTCGGAGCTCTTCTTTGCAGCAAAAATATTCTTGTACGTATATCGTTCTAACAAATTAACAAAACACCCCAAAACTTTTTTTTTTTTTTTTTATCTCAGTGGAAAATTTTTTTATATGCCAGTTATTTATAACTGCATAACTGTCAAAAACAAGGAGAGTCGTAAGGGGAAAATGAAATAAAAGGTACTTCACAGTTGTTCCACTGCACTGAGCCTGAAACTTGTAAAAAGTCCAAACTTGCTCACTCCTTTCAACCCTTAAGTCTCACATTTTAATTACAGTAGGCACAGCTGTATTTTTAAGCCACTGATCCACAGATTGTGAGAGATGGTAAGATACATTTTACGTGGGTGTACATAAAAGCACAGTCTGCCCACTCACTGAGCACTCCTGTGAGGAGAACAGTGGTGTTCAGTGTGAGGAGCTCTCTGGTGTTGGTTGACAGCTCCATGAGTTGGGGCACAAAGCGCCCTTTATGTCTGTAAGGGTTCCACCCTGTGACTCAGGGAGCTCTGTGTGTGCATGCATGTGTGTTTGTGCCCGTGTAGAGGTAGCAGAGCCCCAGGGGAGCTGCTGTGAGGTGAGCTCTGTTACACCGCACAATAGATCTCAAGTACACCTTCCCTCCAGAGCACACAGGTCCCTCTACTGCCAGGAAATGAGTGAAAATATGCTGGCCACATGATTACCTCATGCACCCTCAATGTTTGGATGCTGACACTTTGCACCCCCTCCTGCAACTGAAAATGGCAGCTTCCTGTTTGCCACTGTCTGGCTTACTGTTACGCACATTTTTTTTCTGAAGTCCCCACTGTATAGAATAAAGAAGCACAAATAAAAGTCTCCTTACACAATGGAAGGGATAGCATTTGATAGTTCAAACATTTTGCTTGTCAAGTCTCAGCTACATCGTGGAGGATATTTTGAGCAGCACCTTAAGATTAGATTTCATGGACAGAAAATGGAGGAGAAAAAAACACGATACTACTGAGAACTAGTAGTATCGTAAAACACCGAAAGGGTTTTACATTTATCTGTAAAAGTGATTAAATATTCATGAGTCTGCTTGCTAAATCCAATGGAAAAGAATAGAATTTTGTTTTTGCCAAAAGTGAAAAGAAAAAAGAATCCATCTGAAAAAGCTCACTGCTGGGTGGTATTTTTAGATGATGTACAAAAATAATCCGTTTAACTTTTCACTTTATTTGTTACAGATTTTCCAAATATATATTTTTTCAGTTTTTTTTTAGTTTTCCGTTTTCTTTTCAGCTTATAGTGCATGTTTATCAAAAATAGATTAATAAAACAACCAGGCTTATCGAGGCTTGTGTCTTTCCATTTGTCAGCCGTTAAATAGCATAAAACTGCAAGAGAAGAATGCCTCATTTAACCTTCAGCTCATTTAGAAACTTGTTTGTGCAGCACATAGGATGATATATATAAATATTGATAGAATACTGATATCGATATGTCCCTTAAAATCGAATAATTGTGGGGTTATAAGATTTATTCATGTGATAGACAGCTCATCATAGAAAAATAACAGGAAATGAGAAGAGAGGAATGGTAAATGATACACAGTAAAGATCTCCAGCTGGACTTACGACAGGAATGTTGCAGTTCACATTCTGCTTTTTAACATCTCGGGCCAACATCAGCACCCCCGCCCCAATTATTTCTCAAAGATATGGCTATCTCATATCTTAGGGAAATAACAATACTGTCACCAGTGTGGCAAAAATAGTGAGTGAACATGGGAGTTTTGCTGCATTTAGAAACAAAACGACCATTTGAAGGGTCACTAATTTGACTATTTTACTCATTGAAAATCAGTTAATTTGTCACATGGAGAGGAAAACTTTTACTCTGTTTCTGTGTGGAGGTGGAGAAAATAAACCTGATTATCTAATCATCATCATTTCGGCTTGGGCATGAGACCTAAAATTTTGAACAGGAAGTCTGCTTTATAAACTGGGGGTGTGGACTTTGAAAGGCAATGAGCAGTCACATGAATCATGGTACTGACTTCCATTTGAAGAAAGTTCCAGCTTTTTACGTTTTAAGCTTTCTTTGGTAAGTCTCCTATATTTAGCACTGCGGAATACTTAAAGTTCCCCTCCATGTACATGTTCATAAGATGTTTTTTGTTTTGTTTTTTTTAGTTTCTGTGCGTGTGGTAATCAAAGACAGATCATGAGCAAAATTAGCCATCACTGTTACATTCTACGTGGAAGATTGGAGGAACCAATCCCAACTACTTGTGGGATGGGGCTGTGCGACCAATTTGTTTGTGCTGTGAGGAACCAATAAAACGAGAGGCAAGCAAATTACAGAAGTGGTTAGCCCAGGGATGTTCACATCCGGTCCTCGAGGGCCGCTGTCCTGCAGGTTTTAGATGTTTCCATGCTTCAGCGATAATTCAGATCAATGCATCATTAGCAGGTGGCCAAAGAGCTAGATGAACGGATTCCCAAGTAAATAAGCCATGAGCCCTGTCACTCAGGAGCTGTTGGAGCTTGCCAAGCCAACTCTCTGCCAAGAAAGCAATAAGTTGGGGACCACAAGCATTTAACTCGCACGCCTGCTGTAAAATTGCTCAGCCAGGAGCCAGCCAGTAGTTGGTGAGGCGAAAGCTAGCTAAGAACTTAGCTGAGTTCATTTTCAGGTCAGAAGCCAGTAGCATCGTGCATTTGTAATAAAGAAAATGTGAAGGTACATCGTGTTGGGATGGGAGTGCCATCTTGCATGAATTGCTCTCCAATTACCTCTGCTTATTGCCACTGCAGCCTGGTTAGATTTAGCTACTGAATACAAGAAATACTAAAAGTTCTGACTTGAATAATTGCTACTGCAGTGTACAGAAGACAATTTTTTAAAATCAAAAACAAATAATTTTGTTGCCAAATAGAACAAACTTCATTATCGCACAGGAAATAGCACAGAGTAGACTGATTCCCCTTTTTAAAATGACTTTTTTTGTTAATTGATGCTGAACTGAGTCACTTCTATTAAATGGCATAGAGAAAATTTGAAGATTACCAAAAAATATATATATATCTTTAAAAATATATTTTAACTGCTACAATGCTTGTGAAAAAAACCACAGTGCCAGCTTGGCAGCGAATATCTTACCACAACCAGAAATAGCCTTGTTGGGAAAAGAAATTGTGAGTTTCAGTGGTCATTGTGAGCATTGTTGTGATTGTGATGAACTGTTTTTCCAACAGACTATCAGAAGCAAGAACCAGCGTGGGAGTATTATTTTTTTATATCTCTCACAATGGGATGCTGATAAGAGCCAGATGTTGGTGAGTGTATCTGTATCTCTGCAGATTCAGAAGATGCAGTAAAGACACACAAAAAAGACAAAAATCTTGCAATGGGTGCTCAGTATGCAAAAAAACCCACACAGAAAGCCAGATAACTGACCGAAGGATGTCCCAGGAGGGCAATTAAGCCCAGTGTGTGGTAGTTCGGCAGAGAGGAATCTCTGAAAGAAGCCTCTGGCGCTGTGTGAGGTCAGAGGCATCTCAGAAATTATAGGAGTAAAGTTTATCATGTTATGTTGTTTATGTGAAATTGTTCAAATATGACATATTTCTCTTTAAAAAAGTAAAGATCTTACATAAAATCAAGTGCCATACTGCTTAGATTTTTTTCCTTTGATATTGAGTGTAGAACACACGATGACTGATTCACTGAACTGGTCTTTCATCTTCATCATTACAGTTTCATACAGTTTTGAGTCGAAGAACCAGAAAGGAGTGTTTCTCTATGTTGTCCAGTGTACAGGGGTTTACAGAAAGTTGTGGTGAAACGGGGAGCCTGAGCAACATGTGGTCAGTTGAAGGCCCCTGAGACTTCACTGGACTCCATCAGTCTTCCTACGCCGCAGTGTCTCGAGCTCTGCCCACGTACTTAACTTAATCTTTATATAACTCCTGTAGTCGTGGGAAAAATGAAGCTGGCCTTGACACGATGGATATTTTTTTTCCTTTTTTTTTTTTAACATTCTCCAGGGTTTCTCTGTCACAGTTGTCAATGGCGGGCTCAGACCACAGAGTCAAAACTTGGTCATGTGTTTGCAGGGCTAATGTTTCGCCCAAGAGAAAATGTTCCCTGAAGGCTCCTGGGAGGGACGGATGGCTGAATTTATGCACATTAAAAGAATTCCAGCAAAGTTCAAGCGAGAAATAAAACTGGCTGCAGACCTGCAGGTCACTCTCTGCTGAAACCGGGTTTCCGAGCTTTTTTACATGCACGGATCCTGCCCATCAAACTGCTTCCAGCACTGTGGCTCACGATGAATACAAATGTGTAGACAACATACCCATGGAAAAAAAAAACATGCATCTCAGAGGATCTTTGCAAA
The DNA here is from genome assembly GCF_027942865.1 of Odontesthes bonariensis. NCBI lineage: Eukaryota > Metazoa > Chordata > Actinopteri > Atheriniformes > Atherinopsidae > Odontesthes > Odontesthes bonariensis. Next base: position 33,997,880 of record NC_134506.1, read on the forward strand.
CAACGATGCGGAACGCAGTTTGCACACTCAGAGGTATCCCAAACCCCAATCCAGCCCTACAGCTGATGTAAACATGTGATTGCAAGCCCGCAAATTGTCAAGGGGTGATGTTGTCATGGCAACTGCTGTACTGGGGCAGGTTGAGACCCTGATCAACCCAGGGGGTGGGTCAATTCTTTAACAAGCCAGGAGCAAAAGGAAAATGCTTGACTGCCCCAACCAACAGAGTATGGAATGGAATGTGAAGGTATGCAACAACATTGTTCAACAAGCATCTCAAGAACGCATGCCGAAACTTTTTCATGCTTTCACACCGCAGTTTGATTCCACTTTCAGTTGAACCAACCCTGCGTGTTGTTTCCTCACGTTGACTCGTTTGCTGTTTGTTTAATTCAACCTCATACCTCATATCATAACAGAGAAGTTTGTTACAGTTAATGAGTGGCTGCAGAAATTTTCTGAGATCATTGTGATTTTAATTACAATGGGGAAAATGGTTGGGTCTTTTTTTAATCTCACGGCAATGATAGCTCAATACGGAGGTATTTTATTCACGGACAAGCTCACTTTTTTTCATCTTAATTCAGAGACGGAGATAAAAAGCACAAGTTAGACCTGAAGTAATGTAGTGTTGCCTGGCAACAGCAGTGAAAACCAGCAGTGTCTGGGGGTCTGGATTCTTTTTTAACTTTGCATTTGCTCTCATACACACTCTGTAACAGTATCCAGCAGAGGGTTTGAACAAAATGAAACAATACAAAATATATGTTGACTCATACTTAAGCGGTGCACCATACTTTTATTACACATTGTGTATTTGATTGGAGAACATGGCGTCTCTCTTACCATTATCACAAGTGATCTTATTTTTTTATCAGTAAAAATCACAGGGAAGTTTTCGCATGTGCTTTTGAAACATTTAGTTTAATGATGTTTAGATTTAGTGCCAGTGAGGACTGGCTCGCAGTCCAGATTATGTTTGTTTTTCTCTGTAAATGGAGGCTGTGGAGTCTGGGGATTTGTGGGGAGGAACAGTGCAGTACAAATGAACTGACCTTTGACCCTTTGTTCCAATAAATGGTCATCTGGGTGGCTGATTTACTCTGGGTAAATGAATCTGGCACTCTGATGCCATCTAGTGATGTGCTGCTTTTTGAACACCACTCTTGCCCACGTTATTATAGTCAATCTCATCTGCGCACACTGTAGGAGAACACTGAGCAACTAATGTGTTTAGTTTTACATATCAAACACAATTTGATAGTGTTACTGAGTGAAGATGTTTATTTCAGAAACAATCTTTCCCGTTACAGTAGTAGAGAACATGCTTCACTCTGCATGCCACAACAGTCTAATACAAAAAGCTTTCCCCCTCACAGTGGTGAACAAACATGCATAGAAAAGACAGCAACGTAGACAGTCATGATTTTCATCATCAAAGTACAAACACACAGAGCGCCTCAGCTCTGCCGCGTGGGAGTGACCAGCCGCGTCTGCCAGACTCCTGTCTGGGCAGATTCTGAGCTGATGAGACGGATAATGACGTACAGTGAAGTGGAAGTAAGTGGGGTATTAAAACTTAGGCACAATTCTTCTTGAGGAAGTTGATAAGTCCGTTGGTGGATGAGTCATGGGAATGGACCTCTGCGGCATCCTTGAGTTCAGGCTCGATCTTCTTTGCGAGCTGTTTACCCAGCTCGACTCTAATGGTGGGGCGGGAAAGAAGAGTGGAAAAAAAAAAAAAAAAGAGAAAGATTGGGTTCAGTGATGCATTGATGAAATTTCTGCATTTTGTTTTAGATATTTTTAGAAATGCCCTGGCGTACAATTACTTACATCCTGAAACCTGCCTGGAGCTACCGGTTATTAGGGGAGACACTTTTTGTACATGAAAAGAAATTGACTTACCCCCACTGGTCAAAGCTGTTGATCTCCCACATTACACCCTGGACAAAGATCTTGTGCTCATACATTGCTGTAAAACAGGACAGAAAAAATAATGCAACTCCAAAAAGACAACTAAGTAGCTGATTGTTCTTATCAAAATTGAATTGTTGACTTAGCATAATAGAGCTGCTCATAATGAACTATGACGTGCTTACTTAGTTTGGCATCTTAGCTACAAAAAGTGGCTATTGTTACTATGCAACAGTGTGCAATGTTCTCAGTAAATCTCTTCTGGATATCGCAGCTGGAATATTCCAGTTTAGTATCATTACTGTTGCTGCTGTCCGATGAAATATGTATAAATACACTTTTAAAGCGTGTATTGACTGGTTTACAGCAGCTCAAGGTGACGTGAAAAGACCACATCGGTGTAAACAGAACAGCAAGAAGTACCTCCCAGTGTCGGTTAGAAATTTAATGAGTTACAGAAGATCAAGGGATGAAAGGTAAGAGTCTCACCAATAAGTGCACCAAGTGTGTATGGTGTCAGTTTTTTGAAGATGATTGAGCTGGTTGGTCGGTTTCCCTGAAATACCTGGGATGATCAAGGAAAAAATGTTTTATGATACAGGTTTTGCATTTCGCCATCATTAAAAATAGCCGAATCAGAATATTGCCATGCAGGTTCTTGGCCACGGGGGGGCGCCACCTTCAATGTTGTCCAGCCCTCCCAACACCATGCCTGCAGTTCCTTATACAGCAGTGATATGTTTAGTGTAGTTAACGTGAAATCAATATCTAGCTAAAAATGCAGTTTAAGCTGACTGTCGTTGCTATGAGAGCTGCAGCAGGTTCAGTATCGATAGTAAGTCATTCTTTTCTTCATTTGGCTGACCTTGTGTGGCAGGATTTTCTCCAGAGCTTCCCCACTGAGGCCACTTGCTTCCAACTCCTTCCTGGCCTCCTCTGTGGTCTTGCCCTTCATCAGGGCTTCTGTCTGGGCCAGAAAGTTGGCCAGAAGGATCTACAGCCGCATCAAGCACACACAAACACAGATACAGTCTATTGCTGTGTTTTACTGTGAGGTCACTGGTGTCTGCGTACTCTAATATTAGTCAAATGAGTAATTGTCTTTTAGGCAGGAGTGTTTTTTATATGAGTAAAGGAAGAAGCAAAGCTTGCACAAACTTAAAAATAATTTTTTCAAACATTGTTACGCTGTAAACATTTTTGTCCTCTCATTTGCATTAAAAGAAAAGAGTTCACGAGAGGAATGTAGGCATCAAACGTTGCCCCAGTTACTAATCAAAAAAAGATATTCCATACAATAGAAAAATAATACTAAGAAGAAGCATCAAACATCAGCATAATCCATACTCCTCTTCTACATCGATTTAAAGTACTGCTTGAGACAGATGGCTCTCTATCACAGATGATACCTTGTGGTGCAGGCTGTCCCTGATGGGGTGCTGTGACTGAGCTGGGATCAGGAAGTCTGACGGCACCATTCGGGTTCCTGTAATGAACATGTCAGGGCACAATAAGTGTAAAATGTTCTACAAGCATCCCTTATTCCTCATAGTTAGCGGCTAACCTTCTATCAGTCTTATCAGACAGACTAGACCAAATCTCGACTCTGATTGAATCATCATGTGTATGTACTTGTATTGCACCTGTGCAGCTGTTAGGCAGTGTTACCTTGGTGGATGAGCTGGTAGAAAGCATGCTGTCCATTGGTTCCAGGTTCTCCCCACACGATTGGTCCAGTGTGGTAGTTCACTCGAGCTCCATGGTTAGTGATGTACTTTCCATTTGACTCCATGTCACCCTTCATGACAAACACTCATTTTGATATATTATCAAAACCATTACATCTATAAATGCTCTCTTATATATGTATACTAGGCATAGACCCTACGATGGCTGTTTAACCGAGTTACTCAAAATGCTTCTTTTCATAACTTTTAATGATATAAACTAATACAGAGTTTTGTGAGCTGGACGATGGAGACAGACCTGTTGGAAGTAAGCAGTGAAGCGGTGCATGTACTGGTCATAGGGCAGCATAGCATGGGTCTCAGCATGGAAGAAGTTGATGTACCAGATACCCAGCAGAGCCAGCAGGACAGGAGCGTTCTTATCCAGGGGGGCAGTACGGAAGTGTTTGTCCTGCAGCACAGATAGTTCAACTAATTTACCTATGTGCAGTATGCATTTTCCCTCCAGGAGAGATTGTTTTGACAGATATTCTGAATTAGAGAGGTATAAGACTGAGGCTGTGAATCTCATCATGGTGTACCTACCATCCAGTGAGCTCCTGACAGAAGCTTCTCAAAGTTTTCGAAGCCTAAGGACGATATTTAAGAGAAAAGTTGACAGATTGATATGATTTTTCATGTTTATTTGTACAATGTATAATGTAGGAGTAGAGTTTTTAGCTCTCAGAGCAGCATAAATGCAAGCGTTTGAAAAACTACCACTGCAGTCCAACTGAAATATTGATGAAGGTGTTGAACAGATTGCTACAAGCTTTTGCATAGACATTCATGGTCCCCAGAGGATAAATCCTAACCACTGTGGGGATCCCTCACTGAAGTATCCTTATTAGACAATTTTTTCATTTTATGAAAACAGAGGCTTTATATCATTTCATTTTGTGCTGTTATCACTGTACAAAAATGTGCTTTTTATTACAGTACATACCAATATGCAAGGCAATAGCCATTCCAATTGCAGACCATAAGGAGAAACGACCACCAACCCACTGAAAAAGAACATAAACTTAATGATGAATATTTAGCTACATTTCAAAACGTTTGGTTTTTATTGAAAAAAAAAAACAACTAACGTCATTTTTGTGGCACTACGTTTTCAAAGATATACAATTAGAGCAAACCTGGGGAACATATTTCAAATTAAATACTTCATTAAGTTTTTCATCTCTATCAAAAGTTCTATTGTTCATGTTTTTCTTTTGCTGTTTGGAGCAGAAAATTCAGTATACTCTGCACACTGGCAGCTGGTTTCTCATTGGGATAAAGGCCACATTACTGCTGCTACCTTTTAAATACCAACAATGTGATTAAAAGCAGCACGTTGACCTTTGATGCAACTCAGCCTTTACAGTGACCTCTGCAAGGGAAAAGGTTGCCACCAATAATAACTGAATCTGAAGAGAGGGGCTTCTGATTACCCAGCAGCTGCTGTCCCGAGTGTCTGTCCCACCTACTTCACAGGTCAAAAGTCTGGTGTATTTATAGCCGCTGCTCACATCCCCCATCACAGTGAGGGGATGAATAGAGGACTTGCTGCACAAAGTGCCAGTTTTAAGTCTTAACAAGTACTCACATCCCAGAACTCAAACATGTTCTCCGTGTCGATGCCGAAGTCCTTAACTTTTGGCTGAAGGGGAGATGGAGAAAATCAGGACAGTTTAAAAGCTGATGTGTAGCTGCAAAGAGAGGCTTTAATCTGAAACTTTGATATAACTTACGCCATTTGTGGAGAGAGCTACAAAGTGCTTGGCGACAGCAGCTTTCTGTTGAAATGCACAGAAGCAAGTATATAATCAAGTAGTCAGTCAGTCCGCTATAAAAACTGTGCTTTGAATGTCCACAGCATACTCACATCTTTGGCATGTTCGAGGAACCAGGCTTTGGCTGACTCAGCATTGGTAATAGTTTCTTGGGTGGTGAATGTCTTTAGATAAAGAATTTGGAAGACAAAATGAGTAGGTAATCATTTTGTACTATATAATGAAATTAAATGCACTGTTTAGGAACTAGAGAGTTTCATTACAAAATGGCACTAGATACCAAAAAGTGAAAGTAAATCAGCATCTCTGTATGTGGTGCAACAATTGTCCTGAATTGATGAACATCAGCTTGTAATATTTATGGTTGATATTCCTGTCACACTTCTATCAAACCTGGAATGCTTGATAAGAACATGAAAGAGACAACAATTGGTTGCTGGATTGCTTTTAAGAGAGTGGAAATTTCAGCTAAAGCCTCCACGAATGACATGTTTTCATAAAACAAAGAAAAACTGAACGACTCTTTTCCTTCCTTTCCTTAAAAAGTCACTCTGTTTCTGTTTCAAATGTCAGCTCAGGCTAAACCAGCTACCTTGGATGCAACAATGAAGAGGGTTGTCTCAGCATTGAGCTGGGCCAGCGTTTTGGCAATGTGAGTTCCATCAATATTGGACACAAACCACACACGAGGTCCACCCTTTGAATACGACTTCAGGGCCTCGGTCACCATCAGGGGACCCTACGGTTCAAAACAGGTCATAGGTGACAGATTTGGAGATGAACAGGTAACCCTGTTGTTTCAATGGTTTTAGAAAAAAAACATGGCAGTGATAGATGACATGTACTTACGAGGTCTGATCCACCGATTCCAACATTAACAACATCTGTGATGGCCTTTCCTGTGTAGCCCTTCCATTCACCGCTGCGAACCCTCTGGAACAGACATGCATGATCACCATAAACATTATCTGGGTGGGTTTACAAATCACAAAACTGTTGAAGCTGCAGTGCAACAAAGCGTTGCGATTTTGACCCCGACTGTTGATTGCACTCACATGACAGAAGCCCTTCATCTTCTCCAGAACCTTGTTGACGTCTGGCATCACGTCCTTGCCATCCACCATGATGGGAGTGTTGGACCGGTTCCTCAGAGCCACATGGAGCACAGCACGGCCCTTTAAAAACACAGAACCGGCAGACAATGGGTAAAACACACTTACTGTTACATTTCAGGACTGTACCCATTGGTTATCTTTTTTCCTGGTCGTTGACAACTATTCAACTGCTGCATCCACAGGCTTCAAGATTCCGTTTTAAGTCGAGCTACAACTGACATTTGATCAGGAATGAGCACCTCAGTGAAGTTGATCTTCTCTCCAGCGAACATCTTCTCCCTGGCAGCTTCAACTCCTCTGGACTTGGCCTGAAGAAACAGAAAAAAGGTGGAAGTAGTTCTATGGAAGTGGATAGCTGTGTAAGTGATAAGATACCATCCTGTGGTAATGATTCAGATTAATCTGGTCTCTCACAGAAGCACATTTTCCGTTAAGATAAAGGCTGCATCAGATGAATGGATGCTGCTTGCTGAAAAAGCTGCTGGGCTGATTATTGGAGAGCCAAAGAAAAATCACTGGAAAGGTCAAAGATCATTCACATGGAATTCAAATTACCAGGTCAACCAACATTTTCATGACTTCATCGGTGATGAGATTCTTGGAGAAATCCAGAAGAATGTCTCCATCCTCAGTGTTCAGTGTGAAGCTGCCCAGAAACAGAAAGACGACAGTTACCAGCACACACAGTGATAGCTGGAATCAGTCGGAGGACTGTGGAGCAAATTTATCTCCCAGTAGATTATAGAGCCAACAAAGTTATATGCAAGACATAGCTCATTGACTTAACTACATGTTCTGTTCTAGGATAGTGTACAAGTTTTTCATTATGATGCATACCTGAACTTATTAAATCTCTCCTTGTCTTCCTCAAACATGTGCCTCAGGTTGAGGTTCAGGGCGTGGGCAGTGTACCAGTCCTGCAGCTTGTGAAAGTTGGGGTCCTGTGTGAGTCCCATGCTGTCCAGATGAGGGGTTTGCTGTGCTCCGCTGTGCTCAACTATCCTGGCTGAGTGCGAACGAACAGGTCAAGGGGAAAGCCTTTTGAAGAGCACCCAGTCCAGATCCACGCTTGCCCCTCCCACACGAGACACACAACACCCAGGGCTTGTCACACTTCCACACCTTCCTGCAAGGTTACAGTGCAGCAGCAGTCGAGCACGTCCAGCCACACAGTGAAACAAAAAGCTGACACCCACATTAATTATTTTCTTTTATTTTCCAGTCGAAGATGATGTTTTTTTTTTCATCCACTTCCAACCGTCTTGATCAAAAATGTTGCACGTCTGTCAACTTGTCAAACAGAAGAAGAACAATGTGCATGAGCTATAGTCATGTAAATCCTGACCACACAAATGAGCATAATAAACACGCTGCATACAGTGATGCATTCCACATATTTAATACGAGACAACAACGTGATGAGGTCAAGCGACTAAACGGAAAGTTGCGATTTTCTATTAATCTGTAATAATCAAAACGCAAAAACTTGAAACCCATTTCAATCACTGCTGGAGAAGGTCCTGTGTAAGTGTGGGAGTGTTTAATTGCTTTAGTCTCTTGGAAAGTTTCATAATAGAGGCACATAAGGTGTTTCTCACATTTCTAAACTGATGTGAGCATCGACGCCCCCAAGTGACTGTTTTTGTAAGAATGAAACATGAGGTGTAGTGTTATTTTTTAAACAGTAGGGGGCGATAAAACTTCAATTTTAGGCTTGAGTATTTTCTTCCAGCCAAAGTGAGAAACCAAACTGAAGTTGTTGAAGATTTTGATTGACTTATAAACTGATGGATCTATTTCAATGCGGTTTATTCTAAAGAGATAAAAGCTTGAATGAACTTACAGGTTTCAAAATCATATTTATAACGTGTTCTGGTTACAAGTGCATAACATATTAAGCTATTAAGCTATTATAAGCTATTATTTCCTACCATCTTTTTTTACCTACCTACTACAAATAGATTTATTACCTTTTTAAGGATACGACACAAATGCTAAATAATTGTATTTATACTCAAAGAAAACACAATTTTATGTTATTCAAAACCAAGGGGATTGATTATCAGTGCTACTGCTTAGTATCCAAGCCAGTGTTTTAAATAAGAAACGTTGTTCACACAATATTTAACTTTTATTATGAAAGTTCTACCGGAAGTGTTATTTTTTTTTAAATTGTTGTAGGCTTTACGGCAGGGACACACAGACAGGGAATTCGCTGTCAAGAGGGTGGATGCCTAGAGCTGGTGAGCGATGCTTTGATTAACTCAACGTGTATTTACAATTGTTTCGTGTTTTATCCAAGCTGTTTGGTTTTCTTTTGATAAGTGTGACACTAGCTGTTGATGACCGGTAGGGAAGTACCACCTGGCCGCTTACATTAGCTTTAGCTCCTTACCAGCCCTTACAACCGTGTCGCAGAAGGCTAGCTGAGTAGCTAACAGTGGCTGGCTTAGCTGTATAGCTAGCCAGCTTTGTACCAATGCATTAGTAATACGTCCATTATCGGACGCATCTTCCTCTAACGCGTTCATTTGATTTTCTTTCGTTATTGTTGAACTAGTAGGATTCCACAACCCATCAGTGAAATTGTTTATGTGAGGGCCGCCGAAGCACATAACATTATTGCTGATACCAATACTTATTTATTTCCACACTAACCTAGCATGCTGTCCTCTGTTGAAGCCCCTCCGCGAAGGCTAGCGAAGGAGGAGCGATTGCCGCTATCTTATATTTCTGTTGTCAATGCCCCCGGATTGCAGCTGTGAGCACAGCTTCAGGTTTGACCCGTGTCTCGGCAACGATTGCCCGTGGCAACGCAGGTAAGGCAGGAGGACGAGTTAAGAAGGTTTAGCTTTATCTGTGACCTGGGCGGTCTCTGTTTGAAGTTAGGCGCTGCAGTCGATATTAAAGCCGAATGTATGTTAGCGTTAGACAAACGGACTACGTAGACAGAACTTGCATATCGCAACGATATACTTATCATTGCAGTGGCAGCGTTTGTAGGCTTGAAAAAGTGCACTAGCTTGCAAGGTAGCAAGCGAGTCTCTGATACTATGTGGCCACTGTGCGATTGTCTGGACTGGACCGCTGCGGACCCAGTTTACCCGGGTAGCATTTTGCTGTCACTCGCTTTTTTAACATTTGCTGTGTTGATGCATTGTGATACTGCAGAAGCATTCCCGGTGACACCGAAATGAGGGCGTTAAAAGGCCGTATTAATAGCTGCGACATAGTGTTCCCATGACTTGGGCTATGTCATCCCAGAGAGTTTCGATGAAACCGGCTAACTGCGCTTGCGGGGATTCAGTTACACCTTCCTGCTAAATAGTGACCACGTCTTAAAATAACACAATTTTCATCACAAAACTAACTAAAACAGTTTGTGTAGTACCTCACCGAAGTTTTAGTAATAATTGACTAACTGTGTCTGTGTTTGCATTAGGAGCCGGTCGCCCGAGAGTAGCCTTTCTCTGTTAAATAGCGTGTCTAGAGCAGCGCTATAAAACAGCCCATCCAGTGTGTGTGTTGAAATGTGCGCTGGTTCAGCATTTGGCATATGCACTACAATATCGAAAAACAACTTTTATACATTTCTGTTGATTGTAGAGATTCATAAGAGAGCAGCAGTAGCTCACGCAAGCACAGTAAGCTCGGTTATGTGACTTTATACAGTACAGAGGATATGTATGCAACTGCGTAAATAAATAACATTGACCCAGTTCTCTTGAGGGCCGTAAACATCTAGTCTAGCCTAGCCTGTCTGAACATTAGGTGGCTTTTGTTTCTTGCTCCGGTCCTTCAAGTATAGAAATAGTAGTAGAAGGAACCATTTTGCTGTCCACACTATCTGATCACGTGGAGTAAAGAGATTTGTCTTGATCGGAATCAGTGATTGGTTGTGTGAGGGCTACAGAACTGGTCTTTAGCAACCACTGTGCTTTCACATTTACATTGCACTATAAGCCTTTATTATACTCTGTTACTGTTGGTTTTATGTTGAGTAGGCGACTATTTAGATGGTAATGGGCATATGATACTTTTACATTTAGATTAAGGGTTCATGGTATGGGAATTGGCTTCCTTTTGTTGAGTTTTGCAGGCTTATGCACCTCAAAAAAACAACCTGGAACCTACAGTATGTGTTGACATTAGCACCAGCTGTGTCATTATGAAAATGCCGCTTTACTCTATAAATTCCTGTCTCCGCTTAAGCTCATTCTTTTCAGGATCTCACTCAGCTCTGTTCTTGAATGGTTGACATAGTTGTTGGACTTGTACTCGGACTCCAGTTGTTTCTCTCTCTTATTAGTGCGGTCAGTATTTGTCAGCATGTGATATGACTGGGAGTGACACTTTTCCTCAGTCTTATATTCAGTCCGGATGCATGTGTGAGGAAGTCAACATAGAGTCACAAGATTACTGTTTGCGCTCGCCACGGGTGGAGTTCCAGGGATGTTTCCTTAAACTAAGGAGCTTTCTAGTGTTATTGTTGGTGCACGGATTTAGATTATTCAGGTGAGTGTTACAGTTAAGTCTATTCTGGTGCAGGGTGGAAATAATTCAGGCCATGTTATAGTTGGCAATTCCTTCCAAATGATAATATCTGCACTTAAAGTTCTTTTTTTTTTCAGTGTTTGAAGTTTGGTCATGTGGATTGTGTGTGTTTGGGTGTTTTCCCCTCTGTGGTCAGTAATAATTATTTTTTTTTTTAATCTACCAAGACTGAGTTTTTTTACAGAGCCATCTTCTAAACACCAGGTTTTACAAGTCTGTCGCTAACTCAAGCATTTGCCTATAGATATTTTCTTAGTTGGTAATGGCTGGTGTGCTTATACTTAGAGAAGTCTAGCTCTTTAATTTTACTCTCTTATGGGCAACCCAGAATGTAGGGACTGTACCTTGGCCAATTAGTCTCAGAGGGGAACTTGTTTTGATGGAATCGATGGGCAAACCGGAAAAAAAAAAAAAGTCTCTGTTAGAAAGCAAATATAAAAATAGTCTTTGATTTTTAAACTCACAGAAGGAAACAGTCCACCTCATGCCACAATCTATTTTCTTTTCAAAACAAGCTATATTCTGTGTTACTTTAAAAACGGTAACGTGTATAATTCTTGCACCAAAAGTGGTTTATTTGAATGTTTTTTTTTTTTTTTCAAATCCTGCTAAAACAAGCCAATTAAATAGTTTCTCATTGGGAGTAGTAGCACGTTTACCCTGAGTGTGCTGAAGGCTACAACGAATGCAGAAACTAGAGTAACGTCCTCTAACTACTATTACCTCGCAGGGGACAGTTCTGCAAGCTACGACAGCACGAGAGTAAGGCATCGCACTGTATCCTGCAGGCTGTGGTGGACAACAGTTTTTGCTAAACACAACTTTCTGTGACAGGGTAGCTTATTACTTTGGATGCGACCGCAAATGTTAGCCCTGCACAGCAGAACTAAAAGGGAATGTATGATTTCCTTGTCTGTGTGTGCTAACCGTTTGGGACTTTGTAGAAGTGCACATGGTCCTCTACATCCTGCCTTTTGGATCAGCTGCACCCACACTTTCCATGCATGGACATATTATCTGTATACAGTCCATTGTGGAGATGCGGATGGTGTCGGTTGTCCTGCAAACTTTTTTTTTTCCCCCAAAACAAGCATCCATTTTGTTCTGCTCCCATCTTATTTGTCTGGTATGTTATTTTTCTGAAAAGAGGTTGATCAAGGCGCCTGCACAGTCGGCTCACTCGGTCCTCACGGTTAAAAACATTTGGGCTGCACGAGGTCGACTGCAGAGGGAACTGGTGAACCCTTGCATAATGGCGAGAATGACGAAATTTACGTGACACAGACGTTGTAGCTGAACAAACGTGCTTATGAAACTGAGCTACCAGCTGTCTTGAAAATCAATCGATCAAGCTTGGTTTTTCCTGTCAGTTTTGCAGCCTAATGTCTGTTAAGTTTAAAAAGGGGGAGCTGTGCTCACTCTTTCTGCTTCGAATGCAGTGCCCTCAATGAAAAATCATTTGTACCCGGGTGCGGCGTCTCCATCAAGGCAGCCAATCGGTGCTCCATCGGAGCCAATAAAATTTTGCGACTGCTGCAGTCATTTGACATGTAAATGAAAGTTGTTTAAACACTTTCTCGTTAAACTCAAAAGTCAGATGTTTGTGGATGTTGTCTCATTTTTTTACTAAAGTTATAAAGGCTATGCAGCAAGAGAATCCTGCAGCCAGTGTGCGGGCTTATTTGAGTATCTGCATCCTATGAGTTAGACCAAGTCATTTCTCTCCTTTTTTTTTTCCTTATTTCTTTTTTTTCCTTCTTTCGACCCATTTTTGCATAAAAAAACTCGCATGAGGGGACTCTAACATAAAGCTGTCTGTTAACTATAACCTAAAAAAAAAAATTACGACTATATTGTAATCTTTTGATGCTTTGAAGACACAAGTCTTGTATTAGTGATGCTTTGTTGTTGAAAATGTTCTGAAACTGTGAAGCTTTTGTTGCAGTCTAACGACTGAGAATACACTGTATTTTAAATTAAATCATACTCATGGGGATTCCACACAATAGGTATAGGCTATTAAGACCGTAACTTAAAAAAAACTAACTGAAAGAAGACTAAATGACTGTCGAAAGTAAGATCATAAAGAATATTCTGTAATAATTTGCTCATGGTTTGGTCTTTCCGTCCATATTTTAAAGCAGCTAACAGATAAGAATGGTGGGGGGAGGGCTCGCAACATGGGAAATCTCACTGTTGTCTCTTGGGAAACCAGCCTAGTCTTAGTTTGTGGTCAGCTATTTGCCCCTCAGTCAAACGTTCCCAGTGAGATGCACGACTCCTCACGCACCAGAGAAGACCAAATACTGTATCAGTGCTACCGTGAAACTCATGTGTAATGTGTTGCTTATCTTTATCAAAAGTAGTTTGCTTATGTTTTTTCATGAGCATGCCAGAGGTTGAAGATTTAATCTTTTGTTTAAAGGCATTTTACAAGTGACTCTAACCAGGGTTTTTAAATTTTAAGCATTCAAAAGCATGGATTTTACTCTAATCAAGCCATTGTTGATGGAGGGAAACTTTCTCTCCTCCAGGGGAAGGTTGTTGCCTTTTGTTACCCATAATTACTTGAAGATAAGTTGCTTTATTCCTCATTTATCCAGAAATGATTTTGCTTTTTGTGCATTAAAGCATTGATTCTCGACTTCTATGGCATTTGCATATGTTGTGTCATTGTGCCTAAAGATTAGAAATATATTCTTGCTATTGTTCTGGCTGAAAATACAGCGCCCTGGTGGTTGGAATGCATCAGAACCTGCTGGATATAGGCTGAGGGAAGCATTTTCATCCCCACAGGTTTTCACCAGCCTTTCATGAATGGAACTGACGTCGGAGCCTTTCATCACAGCTCTCACTTGTTGAAACCCACTGGTTGGACTCACTAAACACACACTATTGTACATGGCTGTTTGGAGAGGATATCTGAGCTTATTCTGTTTGCTTACTGCTGAATACTGAAAGTCATTTGTGCTTTGGGCAAATGCTCAGTTTAGTTCAAATCAGATGGGGCTTTATCAGTTGGCATTCGTTTGCCCATGTCAGTCGTCTCATCAACTCTTCTGGTTGTACTTTACGTAATACGTAAATGATTACTTTTTAAACCTTTCTTTTTTATTTTATTTTGGGGTGTTGGACCTTAACATCATGATATGTTGCAAATGTGACTCAAACCGGTGGGGCAGCATCATTTGCACTTGTTTTTGTTTATCTTATAGTGTGTGTATTTATTGTGGTTTTTAAATGTTTTACTTATCTATTGTTTCAATGAGTTTCTGCTGTAACGCCTGAAATTTCCCTCGTGGAGATCAATAAAGGTTTAAGGCTGATTTATGGTCGGAAACCAGGTCGTCTGCGCGTGTGTCGCAGTTAACGCAGACATGCCCCCGCCCCTTACGCAGACACTCTGGTGCACCTCCCCAAAATTGTAAAGGCTGATTTATGCTTCAGACGCAAAGCCTCTGACGCTCGGATGCAGAGCCTCTGCGAGTGTCAAAATCTTGACCACTCCCCCACGCAGAGGCTCTGCGCGCGTTCTCGTGCGCCTCAAAAAAATCCTGACTACGCGACAGATGCACGCAGATCACCAACGGAAGTGCGCAGACAAAAGCGGCTGTGATTGGTCCTCGGTGTGCCTTTCCGGTTGTCTGTGTGGCTTCCTCCTTTGCATTTTCGCCAACTCCAATAAAAGAAGCTGTTCTTCTTCGATGTCGAGCAACTCCAAATCCATATCTTGCATACACTTTTTTTTTTTTTTTTGAAAAATAAACACTTCCGCCGGCGCCGCAGAAGTTCTCGTCACCGCCCACCGAAATTCTCGCGGGTTGCACTGCTGTGCGTCCCTAGAAATTCCAGACCGAGGTTGCAGAACCATAACATGAAAAGTGGTTCGCGACCAGAGCAAAGCAACACGTCAAGACGATAGACGCAGAACTATAATCTGCCCTTAACTCACCGCAGACATCGCCGCAGGGAGGAGAGAAAGGAGGCCTCTGATTGGTCAACTCTACATCCGCTCTACACTATGCGTATTTCCGGTTTGCTAACCGGCTAATGGTGACGCTAACCGTGCTAACCGTGACGATTCTTTCCCTCTCTGCCAGCTCCAGTAGTAGCAATATTTCTTCTATTTCTAGATCGATCAGCTGCATCTCAATCAAAGTGCGCATTTGTCCAGTCGCCATTGTTGTTGAATGACCTCCGTAACCGTAACACCCACAATCCTAGCTTGTTCGTGATTGTCCCTCTTGCGTTGTGGCGTGGGATTAACATAGCGCAGATAGCGCTTCAAAAGTAGGCATAAATCAAAAATAACTGTGTCGTGTCTGCGACAAGCTCACTGCGACACACTGCTGCGAGAGTATACACGGCCCTTTATTCTATTCTAATACGATATCAGCTTCTTATCTGGTTTAGCTGACGCAATTGGAGCAGTTTCACTTCTTATTTAGGAAGTTGTCTACCAATAATAGAATGTCCATCACGTCTGGCTGTGATTTACCTCACTTTTTTTTTTTTTTTTTTTTGTGATAAAGGACAACAATGTATTTTTGGATCCAGACTGTCTGAACAGAAATTGGACCAAAACAGGATTAGTTTTGGGGAAAAAAAAAAAACATTGACAGAAACCACCAAAACCTGCAGCTGTTTGAAATGTTTCCAAGAGAAACACAACATTGATGATTGGAAATCTTTTCTTGGATTTAATATCAAATAGTAGTCTTTGGCCCCTCCTTCCCCTAACAAAGTCATGCAGCTGCTTGTGCAAGTGTTTTTTTTTTTTTTTCTTTTTTCTGTGCATTGGTATGAGGAGACCGGGGTTGCCACAATACTCTCCTTGTGTGCTGTGGCCAAGAGGAGCCTGGCTCAGCTCCTGTCACACAGTTGCTTGCTGCACTTGTCCTGTCATTTGGA
The DNA here is from genome assembly GCF_027942865.1 of Odontesthes bonariensis. Lineage (NCBI taxonomy): Eukaryota > Metazoa > Chordata > Actinopteri > Atheriniformes > Atherinopsidae > Odontesthes > Odontesthes bonariensis. The sequence continues at coordinate 34,013,882 of NC_134506.1, forward strand.
CTGACCTTCTCGACCTGTCTGCTGTTTCTCAGACTTCGCTGTGACTTATTTGCTCCGTGGAATGCTTTCAGTGAAGCTTCTGCCAAATGTATGTTGTTGAACTCTGCCTTCCAAACCCAGTTAGTACATTTTTATTCATGCTCGGTACACAACACTTTGTGGAGATGTTTCACAACATATTTTATTTTTTTTCTGCTATGCTTTTTTGCGCTCATTTGAACCCACATTAAGAGGCTTCTGGGGAAATGCATTCCATTGCTTCATTGGCAACAGATGTAGAGGAGAACTTTTTTTTTTTTTTTTTTTTTTTACTTTGAACCGAACCTTTTGGAGCGTCTAAAAACAGTGTGCAGTGTGGACTGCAGGGCAGCTGTTTTGGCCATGAAGGCCGAAATAGACTTCATGAGAGGGCTAATGTTGGGCCTGTGGCTACAGCATCAGAAGGCTTGTGTTTGCCTCGCCGTGGCATTTGGATAAGGAGCTGTCAGCACGTGTAACAGCTGCCTCATTTCCTGTTATTATGCCACCTAGTTGTGACAGTTACAAAAGTGTAGCTGAGTATCCAAAAATTGCTGCTGAAACCAAGAAAAACTATTTTTTGGCTGGCTCATTGAGACAAATCTATTGTGAAATCCTTGTTGGGAAGTTGATGGAAATAAAAAGCTTTTCACAGGCTGATATCTCCAGTAGTTTCTGAGGAGTCACTAGTCTGAAACGTGTGTTGGCAGCTGCAGTTGTTTCCCGTGTGTTTGAACAGACAGGTAAATCACTCTTGGTACAAGGATTAACTTTATACCCGTATTCAGTGGCATTCTTTGCCAGACGTTTTTGTTGCTGGCGACAGGGAGCTTGCTACAGGAAACCTAAACCCCCTTCCTGTTGAAGCTAAGCAGCTGACATACACAGTGAGTAGGAAAGCAGAGCTAACATTAGCCCTAAGCAGCGCCTGCTCAAGGAGGGACATTGAAGTGGGCTGGCACGACTCCACTGCATGCGGAGAGACGCTTCAATCACATGTGTTTGTTTGGGTGCAAACTGTAATACAGTGAACTCTGCAACAAGAGACTGACGGCTAACAGAGCTACCCCAGGAAGCCAGTAAGCTTCATTGATATCGATTCCATGTCTGCTTCTTTTGGGACAACCTCTGCTTACGGCCTGTTGTTGCCAGGAAGGAAATGCAAACCTCGAACACTCTCTCTAACATTGTTACATAGATTAAGTGGCGCGTCGTTCACTCCAAAACAAATCTGGATTGTTGACTTATTGCAGTTAGCCGGTTGTTACTTTTGTTGTTCACACCTGAAGCCATAGAACACATTTTAATACTACGACCATGTATCTTTTTTTATAAGGAGATGAAATTCAATTCAGTTTTATTTATATAGTATCAAATTACAACAAATGTCATCTCAAGGCACTTCAAAGATACAATCCAATCAAATCCAATTAATTACTTTCTAAATTAGTCCACTTCATATCTACAAAGCCAATTAAAAGAAAGCAGCCTAGCTGAGGATCTTAGTATGTATATCTAGATACGGATTAAGATATGATTCATATTTAGATACATGGGGTACAATACAATTCAGGAACAATGCACTTTTATACAAAATGCTTCAGTTTGATTTACTGCTGTCTGAGCTATTTTTTTGAAGTAGTCATGAATCTTCCAGTCAGAATGAAAACAAGCCATTTTTATAGATGAGGCATCGGTGCATTACCCTCAGATACATATAAAACAGCAGGGAAACGCAAGTATTTTTATTTTTGACTCCATGGCACTTGGAAAAATTGAAGAGAAATGTATAATTTTCGATTTTAATTAATTCATCGATTTTCAATTAATTTATTTTTTATTTTTTTGTCCCAAATACTGAGTCCTTTAAGATTATTCAGATACAGTCTTAATCCAATACTTACATTTTCTCACAGCACACCGTTTTTAAAATAAAGATAACACTTTAAAAATTGCTATAGATGCAAATATAAAGTTTTTAACAATTCTACATTCTACAAAGTGCAGCATGATTCTTATAACCCACTAGAAATATGTGGCAATGTATTTTTAAAGAGACACTGCTCTTTTCTGTTTTTTTATTTTTTTTTCTAGTTTGCAACCACTGGTTCTGATCATATGGCTATCTCCCCCCTCCTCTTTGCGTTCTATCTGTTTGTGTATCTCTGCTACAGATACCTAAAGGCTTAAGCAGCAGAATGGGTAATGTGTTGATCAGTGTCCAATTGAACTAAAATGCAGCTGACAGGTTTCCTGCTGGAAATGGAATTCTTGTTGTTTGGTGCCCACATGCATACAAAATGAGCTGCCACAAGATGTAAAATAAATTAAATCCCCTTTGGAATGACGATCGTAAGAGATGGCAGATGTGAGTTCTGAGAAAAGAAACGCATAACACGTATGTCACTGCATGTCGGTGAGGCTTCAGGCCAGTCAGAACAAGGCTGTCTTGTCACAGAGGTGGTTCCCCATTTGTGCAGCCAGAGGAGAGGAACTGCAGGACCTGACCTGGCCTGACTGCTGCTACCTTGTTTTTAATGCCATGTGACATCTGTGATCTTCCGCAGTGTTGAAGAAAGTTATCTAGAATTTCAAATCGGCATGCATAGTTCGATGGCCATCATGCATCAAGTCGGTGCTGTGCAGATAACTGCATCCTGTCAAATGTAGCTTTTTGACCTGAGCTGTTGAGTCAGCCTGAGTGGTTGTGAAATGTTCCCTCAGGTGTTTTATTCTAAATTTATTTCAGTGTTTTTGTTTTTTTTGCCCGTTCCATTTTTTATTTATTTTTTTAAAGATATGCTGCTAGCACAGATATGTTGTCTCTGCCCCACCTTAGCTGAACAGAGTGAAAGTGTGAGAGCTAGAGTAGTTGGCCTTGGGCTAGTTAGGTTTACTGTTTACTTTGCAGAGACCAATATCCTATTAACAATGTCAACCAGCAGGTTTTGTGGGGCACCTTGCATGTTCTCACTGTCTGTAATCCTTGGGATTTAAAGGTCTGCAGTATTGCACCAGGCAGCTTCACTCGACCCCGCTTCAGACTGTCAAGTAGATATTTGCAGATCTCGGCAAATGTTCCATGAAGGAAAACTCTTTTCAATGTTGAAGAACTTTGCTGTGAACCATAGATTTAAATGTCCTGTTTGTTTGTACACTGTACAGATTTTATTTTATTTTTCCCTTGAAGAGATCATAGGCAGATCTCCTCCACAAAGATGGTATTAGTACAGTTGCAATGAAGTCTGGAAGGGATTATGTTAACCGGATAAATCAGAACAACCCGTGCTGACTAGAAGTAACCTGAAACAATGACTTTTATAATGGCTTTCAAAACCTTTGTTTGATATGGATTTGTCGCATCATACTTATTGGATTGGATTTATTGGATCAGTGCGCCTGGAGTATATACATATCACAGTGTGTTGAATGCTTTGTAACCCCACTGAGATTTGTTTAATGTTAGGCTAATAGTAGCACACAAAAGTTTTGTCAGAGGTAAACATGGCACAGAGTAGGTTGTATCGGCAAGATAAAGCCCTGCTGGTAGCTGTGGATGTGCTTGCCTTTCAGTGGAAAAAAAAAAAAAACAACAACAAAAAAAGAACAATCATTGTAATATAAGGGTTCAAATTTAAGAAAAAGAAAAGATAATATGTTGTCAGCAGTTTCCCTCTGCCCTGACCTTCAACTCAGGGAGTGTTCCAGGACGGATAAAGGTGTTTTGTTTTTTTTTCGCTGGGCACATCCCTCTGTTTGTGAAAGGATGTGAGGTTTGCAGGTCGGGACAATGCTCATAGAGATGTGTGATGGAAGCCACTTCACATCTAGGGCAGCTATACAGCTGTTTATCCGACAGTGATGGCGCGATAGATGACGTTATCTAGGTGGGGATGATGCTGTCTTTCCACAAGTCGTTTTTCCTGACTTATCCCAAAACATGGAAGCTTTCATTATGGTGCTCCAAGACAACATTGTCTTAAATGTTCCACACAGTGGTAGCCCTGGTGTGTGGAGAGCAGTGTGTCAAAGAAAGCAGTTTGTTAGGGTGATGTTGGGGTGTCCCTGAGACTGATATCATCAGAAGTTTGTTTACGTTGATTGCAGTGCCAGTAAAGGTACTGCAAAATGGAGGAACAGGTTAAACGAAGACGGACATTAGTGTAATGTCTAAGTAAAGCAGAAAGAATTATACGTTCTGAGTTTGTTCCATCACAAAACAATATGTTAATCACTCAGCCAAGCATGAATTCATAAAACAATCACCAAGTATATAAAACTAGGTTTTGAAAACATAAGAAAATGAGTGGTATTCTCTGCTCTCAGCTGCTGGGGTCTTGTTTGGTAAAGACCCTGATTGACATGCTACTGGGCAAACAGAAAAGAGTTTGTCTTAACCAAACCAAACTGTTTGGATCTGAAGTTTATTTCAGTCATTTCCCAGCTGTGGAGAAAAGTTATAAACATTGTTGAATCGTGCAACTTACATTCTTATGGTGGGTATGTCTTGCGAGGGATTCAGCCAAGATATCAACACAGCGAGCGCAGAAGGGGAGTGAGAAACTCAATCTCGTTACTTCAGTGGTGTAGCTGTTAAAATCTGTTAAATCCCAACTTTCTCTGGTAAGATTTTGTAAACCTACCAGGTGAAAAATGAGGTCAGTGTTGGTGGTGATCCTCAACTCTCCATTTTTATGCATAAAATCAATCCACCAATCATCCACTGACCATAGTTATTCCTCTTCAGTTCACAGAAAAGGTGCAAAGTACTGTATGGCCAATACATTTTGGTGCTACTTTCAGGGCTACAAGAAGGGACACTGCTGACTTTTTCCTTACAGAAACGCACGATTACTGGCCACAAAGTCTACCTTGGAGGGTCTGAAACAGGAAAAAAAACACAGTGCGATGCCAACCCTCTATGTTGTAGTTACAGGCTTGTCCATGGCAAGATAGCGACCAGTTGTAAACCTCAGAGCACTGTGGGTAAACATGCTTGTACTGGCAATTACGAAGGATTTTATTGGCTTATTTTCAAGGGTGTACCTGTGTTTGGAAGACATTTTTTTAAACACGCGACTTTCGGTGTAAAAATGACATTGTAGAAAGACAGGTGAGGCAGAATCTCCTTTGATCTTGGTAATGTTAAATATTGTATATCTAATCTAGCAGAACAGCTAATGGGAGAAGGACAAGTGAGACAGAATGAGAGTATTGTTCCTCCTACTTTATGTAGCTCAACAGACCGCGCAGTGTGTTCCAACAATGGCGTCTTGCAGGAATTTCTGTCTGCAGCTGTGTTCTGCTGAAGCAGACACTGTCAGATATTCTTTGCAGAGGCGCTCTCTGTTAAGTATGATGTTGCTAATCGTCTAGAAATGTACAACTTAAAAACAGCTTTATTTTCTTCTTTTCTCTCAAACCAACATGTAATAGGATATTACTAAAGAGTTCAAAGCATTGTGTCTGAAGCTATCCTGCTGGAAAATCATAGTTTCACCAGTGTTACTGCAACGCTAGTTACCCTCTACCAAAAAAATTACATTTAAATATGTCATTGTGCTTTTGATAACTGGATGCAAATTACTACAAATGAACAGAACCTAAGCAAGTCATTTAGTGGCCGTCATGTTGTAATTATGAAGTAGATTGGTTCGACTGCACACATCGAGTATAACAAGTTTAGTGGTCTGATATGCAATAAAACAGAGTCTTCTGTTTAGTTAACATACAAATGCAGCACATAAGGTTATTTAAATTGGATTTTAGATGTGAATGCAGGTTTGGAGGTGGAACAAGGCAGACTACCCTCGCAGAACAAATTCAGAGGGATATGTTTGAGACTTGTGTAGCTGCATTTGTAAAACCTCAGAAGAAGTTGATCTTTGTGACAGTTATGACATAGATTGGTCAGAAATAAACCATTTCTGGCTAGGGGTCAGACCCTGTAATTAGACCGTGACCACGCATAAATGCTTTAACATGTTGTACCCGTTTTTGTCAAATAATGTAATAATTTGTCTAAGATAGAACTGAAACTCTTATTGAATCCAGCTTCAAATGTTCGTGTTGGGAAATAAAGAATATGGACTTCTGACACTTTTTCATCTAACTTCTGTGTTTAGGGTGACCAGTAATTGAGGTTTTGTACCAGATTAGTCATCATTTTCTTGTTATTTTGAATGGATATTCCGGGCACTTTTCATGACATTCAGACTCGCCATTAAAGCTTGAGAAGTATTGGTTATGTTTTATAAAGCAGTCTAGCTTATTTTTGAATGTGTCAATAAAGCCGTTGAAATTAAGCTCATCCTTCCTCTTTGACATGATGTTAACCTTCTCTTCTGTGTCTCTACCCTTTCCTCCCTTAGGAAATGACCTAGAGGCCTTACTGATACATTTGTGCTTTTGTCGCTCTAATCTGCATCCGCAGAGAACGGCGAGATCTGGAAGCACACTTGTTTCCGCAGTGAGTAATATCTACCTCAGCCAGCAGACGGGGGACAAACCAGGAAGCTGCTGGAGACTTCAGACAGACAGACAGACAGACAGACAGAGCTATCAGCTGGCCGCTCGCTCACTGCCTGCTTTGTGATTTGAGGATTTGAGACGGACTGGATCTGTCTTCCCATCGCCTCCTACTGCTCCTCTGCAAGAAAATACGAAGCCACATCCTCTGATTCCAGCATTTATTCACTTTTTTTAATAGTCATTTTCCCTTTGTGCTGTTGACCAGTGTGTCGTTTCTGTGTGAAGCATTTTTTGCTTTCAGCTTTTAAAAGAAATTTTCTACTTTTACTAGTGCAGGCTGGTAGATGATCATATATGTAAATGCATATGTGTGTACAAGATACTGTATAAAGAAGGAAATTTTTTTGTTCCCATTCTGAAGGAAAATTAATGCACTTTAAAACTTGGCTGTAATACTTTTGTTCTTCTATTATGATCATTTTGCTTCAAGCTGGAAACAGAATCAGCAGGTGTCTCTTTATTGTTTTTTTTAAGCTGGGAATGATGCATCTGCAGCCGGGCTGCATGTAAGCGATCTACTCAGCTTGCCAGCTTTAGATCACCTTTCGGTCTCACCCACATTTGTGTTGCCTCTCTTTAAGGCACCCTGAGATGAACCTCTGGCAGGTGGAATCCTTGAGCTGTCTCTCTACTTAACTCAAACAGTTTTAGGGCTGTGGGATTTTAGTGTTTTTGTAAAGAGGAAAAGAGCACCTTGTTGGGAAAAAGAAACTACAACAAACAGGAGCTTCCGGTGCTGTTGCACCACCTATGTATTGTTGTAGTGCGCAGGAAAGTAAAATGGACTACAAGCGTCGCTTTTTGCTCGGCGGGTCCAAGCAGAAAGTGCAACAGCACCAGCAGTACCAGATGCCTGAGCTGAGCCGAACCCTGAGCGCCTCTCTGGCTTCCTCTTGCTCTGCCTCTTCGCCCATGGGCACTGGGGTGGGCATTCCTGGCAGCTGCCACCCGCCTCCCTCTGGCACCACCACCACCGCTGTTGCTGACATCCAGCAAGGCATCTCTAAATATTTGGATGCCCTCAATGTGTTCTGCCGGGCCAGCGCCTTCCTCACAGACCTGTTCAGCAGTGTGTTCAGGAACTCTCACTATTCCAAAGCAGCTATGCAACTGAAGGACGTGCAGGAACACGTCATGGAGGCGGCCAGCAGGCTGACTGCAGCAATAAAGCCTGAGATCGCCAAGATGCTGATGGAACTGAGCGCTGGGGCCGCTAACTTTAAAGACCAGAACGACTTCAGCCTGCAGGATGTTGAGGTAGATGTTCACACAGAATCACACAGTCTCATTATATCCTCCTGTTAAAGTCATTTATACACTGAACAATATCAAATCACATGACTTTATTGAAATGTCTTATGGCATCCAAGTAAGCTCTATGCTCCTCTGGAAAACAAAAATAGTTAAGCTCACAGCCTGATGTGCTTAGGTAACCGCTACAGGCTTTATCATCTTCATATATCCATGACTTGTCTTCTAGAAATGGGGCTAAGGTGCTTAGCTGCCCACTGTCAGAAGGCTGGCTCTATGAATCAGTGTTTCCTGGCTCAAACAGGGTTCTCATGCCCGGTGTTAAGCTGGTGTTAATATCTTTTGAGTGAGGTGTGAAAAACAACGAGGATGTGAGAAGTCATCTTTTGTCACTCTTTGGCTCTGTTTACATTAATTCATTTCACCATTTCTTCGTGTCGGCGTCTTGCAAACTATTTACATTTACACTGAAACGGGGATCGGCTGATTCGGTAGTCACATGACTAATCAGCCATCACATCACATGATCGCCCTTGCATCTGGAGCATGAGCAACTGCTTTATATTAACAGATTTATCAGGGCTGCTCTGGACATTCGAAAGTTCTCGCGCCATTCTTCGGCGACAACAACTTGGTCCACGAAATTGTCCCACCATGCGCTGCTTCTTCCCGGTCTAACCCAAAAGCGGCGCTCCATGTACGGCTTGCGTTGCTGCAGTGGCTGGGTTCTCATTATAAAAGCCGAGTAGCTAGAGCTCAGCACTGCGGATCCTCGTTTTTCACCGTTTACAACTGCTAAAATCAGCATCGTATGCGAATGCTTACGTGGGCTCCGGCGTCTTTGAATCCTTCCACCTATGAAGTCGTCTTCCAGTATTTTAATGTAAATGGACAGTGCATCCGCGATAGAAACGATATAGAAACAGATTAGTATAAATGGCACCTTTATAGCACACCATCTTTGCTGATGTGTCGAATGTGAAATACTGAAGCTGAGGGTTCCTCATGTGAGTTCATAAGGATACTAGTACACAACTTAATCACAAGCTCAGCTGAAATAGAGGTTCCTGACAAAGTCCTAAAGTCTTGATGTAATAAACAAATTTATATGGTTATGTTATGCATTTAAAACCTAAAAACGGGTCGGTGCCGACCCTAACACAAGACGAAGGTTAAACAATATGCAGAGCATATGACCACATACACAGTGTGTGACTGATAGATCCAGGTGAGCTTCTAACTGTTCAAGAGATTTTAAGAGAGAACAAAATACAACATACATTTTTATTTATTTATTTATTTTTTTTTAAACCACAGGTTGAGAGAAGTAATAGTTGCTACAAGAAATTCGAGTTCAGAAGTCCCACCGTTGTTATTACCGTGCTCACCCTTTTTTACTAAATCTAAGCCACGTGCAACCCATTTTAAACCCAGGTCAGGAGGTTCATGCAGGCCGGTTGGATGACTTTCGTGCCTTAAACATGGGGTCAGTAGAGGTTATGACATGAGTCTAAGATGGGCCCCTGCACAAGATTTAAAGTCTTAAGACACTTAACAGTTGTGCTTTGATCATTATGAAATGATACTTATGGGTTTGCTATTCATTTTAGCAACTGGATTTGTCCATTTTGCTGTAAAGGTGCTGCTTAACAGTCTTATGCACCAAGTGACTGGATTTTCATCTCTGCAGCACACCTGGGCAGCCTCCATGATCCTCAAACTTTGTAATGGTTTCTGTGTCTGCCTGTGTATCCTCCATGTAATTGAGAGGCTTCGGAACAACCTGTGAGATACTCTGCGCCATCCCACTAACAGCTGGGATGGAAAAAAAGGCACCTCAAGTTACATTGGTGGAATCATGGTGGTTCCTATGTTCTGTCGTTAAAGGAAAAAGGGAAAAAAACACAAATACTTTGGGTCCATCCAGGCCTAAACACGCAAAATCTAGAACAGTTCCAGGCAGACACTTCCTTCTCATAAAATGAGATCACAAAGGAGGATGTGGTTTTGCATAAAGATATTTTTATAATGGACGCAAATAATGGCTAAACCGAGGACATGGACTTTTATCACGAAATGTCTGTGGTGTTTGTGGCACTGGTGGCAGAAGTGTGGCAGTGTGCCTGCAACACTATAATGTTAAAATGCAACCATGGAAAAGCAAAAAATGATGGGGAGTGTGTAGCATGCTGCTGCAGGATACAGGAGGATCATAAAGGATTATCATGTAGTAGCGAGTGGTTTCACAGCAGCAGCCAGGACTATGAAGGGACAGCAGAACCTCTGTGGATGTGACTGAGCCCAAAACAGGAAACACTTTTGTACCACAGTCAGTAAATCTGACTCTCTGTGGTCATGGATATGCGCAGATAAATATTAGAGGAAGCCCAAGTCTGTGAAAGTTTAGACCGCATGCCTTGGCACTTGCTCTTGCTGTCTTTACTCTGGCATAAAGGGCACATTTGTTAAAGCATAGTAGACTAACTAACTAATGTCTTACTTTGTAGTGTCCCAGTTCAAAGTTGTATTAACCTTTATGAAAAACACTCCATATGCACACTGTTGTGCTTCTTTACAGACTGTTAAAAGCATTGTTTATAAAAAGCAAGAGGGTTGTCAGACAGAAGTGGGCCGCATCACTGTATGCTTCTGTGATAAGTCTGTAGCTCATGGTTTCTGTTCCCGGTTTGACTGCATGTTTTTATTTGGAAGAAGACAACTGACAACATGTAAATTAGACATGTTTAGACATAGTTTGTGATAATTGTAGCTGATTCAGGCAGTCTGTAAGGATGTGATGTGTGTATGCGACTGGAAGGGGGATTTTCTTTTTTCTGTCTGAATTGAGGAATGCTGTTTGGCAGCTGGATGTATTATGAGGTCTTCAAAATGAACCAAATACATTTCTGAGTTTGGGGAGTTGTGGTATGTGAAGCTTTTCCCCTTTCTTTCCCTTGCTCACATCTCCTTCTACTCTTTTCTTTCTCTCTCTTTGCCCCCCTTCTATTACCAAGAGCCCCAAATGCTCAGGTCAGTGCAGTCCTACAGAAGAAGCCACGTTTTTTTTCTTTCTTTCTTCTTTCCCAAAAGCAGAGTATAGTTCTGGTTGCCAAATATGCTTGAAAATGTCATAGTTTGTTTAGGGGCCGTTTGCCGAGCATGTAAATTTGAACCACAGAGGGGGGTGCCAGAGGCAGACAGAGAAGTCCCCACAATCTGAGAGACTGTCATGGCTGCTCTAGTCAGACAACTGAAAAAGCACTCAACTCAGTTTACATTGGAAATGCACCACTTTTGTCGATAACTGGTAAAAAGGCGCTTCTGTTGTTCTTTTTAAACAATCGCTGGTTCCTTGATGACGTGTGGTCCTTGATACGAGGACCTGATCTAATTTTTGGGGGACTGGTTTGTCTTAGTTGTTTTGACTTACTTAGTGTGGGGGGAAAAAAACACACGGACGGCATGTAGTATAGCATGTTTGATGAACTGCAACATTGGAGTAAGTCTGAAGTAATGCTAAACAGATGTGTGGTAGGTGGTTCAAAATAAAAGATATAAAACACAGGCTGGTGATCACAAGTTGGTGTCATAGCAGTTCTGGGTGTCCTATCTCCTGTGTCTTGTTTGCAGTTCAAACCAAAAAAGGTAAAAAGAAAAATCAAAAGGTGACCCTGTGGAGATTTTGAAGGGTCATTTTTCTCTTTGTATGCATTCTACCTAAACATAGTTTTTAACCTCCACCCTCCTGTCTGTTGAAGGCTCTTTAACGTAAGAGTTGTGCAGTGGTCAGTTTCAGTTTATAAACGGTCATATGCATGGGACCAGTTATAGGATATCCAGTGGTCAGGACAATTGTAGCCCTCCCGTTTCCCTGTTGAAAAATAAGGAGACATGAAGCCAGAATAAGACGCATATTTACTGTTTGCATTAAGCAGCCATGGCAAGCAGCTTGTGTTTTTTTTCTTCTTCTTCTTCCATATCAAACAGCAGTACAATCTCACCATGCAGCCATCTGGTTATTATAACACTCCCTTAGCCCAAAAGAGAACTGGATCTCAGGAGCACTACTTTCCTAGATTGGAGCTCTGATAGTGCAGGTGTTCTCAGAAAATAGAAGTATAAACGTGATTGATTCATGAGTCGCCTTGTTTGGTCGTGAGAGGGGCCAACATCGGCTTGGCTCAGCTGCACTCTATTTCTCATATTTTCCATGACTGTGTGGGATACTATGCAGCCAATCACATGTGTTATCCATTATCTTGCGCTGTAGCCATGTCCTCAGTTTTTTTTAATTTCTTTTATTTATTTCTTTATTTTTTTTTTACTTTCTTGGTTATTGTGGCCTTTGTAACACTTAAAGTAGGGTTTCATCTCAGTAAACTTCATGTGTTTTTTTTTATTCATTAGACTATGCTGTATATGGTGATAAGAACCTCAAATCTCATTCAGGAAGTATGTTTCCTCTGTTATCTATCTCTGTGTGCACAGACTAAATTTCCATTGACCCAGTTCTGATTGGTTCTCAACGTTGACAGCAGGAGTTTTTTTTACACCCTGGATCTAAGCCTGTGTTTAACAAGTCTGTTATTTGGGAGACAGTCACAGCATAAGACGGCATATCATTCTACTTTAGAAATGGTACGGTTTTTCCTCGTGTTGGTACACTAACAGATGACACTGTTAGTCTGTTAATCTCTTTGGCTCACTCTGAAGTGGACTGATTAGTTGTTTTATTTTAAACCGACATTTATAGACCTAAGTGAATACATTTTAGTGACTTGGCTGATCCTCTGTTTTTCTTTGTGCCATAGCAAGAGTGACATTTGGATTTCAAAGTGAAATTTCTTGACATATTGATTTTTATGAAATTTGCTTCCGACTGTTAAGATCCCCAAAGATTAAACACTGATTGTTCAGAGGACGTGTCTTCCTGACACATGTTTTCTGTCGTCAACAACAGGTTGGAACTTTTGGCTTTCATTTAAAGGTCTTAATGGTTTTTGGATGGATCGCTAAAATTGCCACAGACATTCATGGCCCTCAAAAGATGGATTGTTAAACCTAGCCAACATCCAGTAGAAAAGACGGCCCATCGACCCCTAAAAAAACCAGTGGGGTGGGATAACAAAATGATAAATGAGGCAGCGCATTCCACAGTCGGTGATGGATCAAATATCAAACTTTGTTATTAGGAAAACAATGATCATTTTAAACATAGAATTTCATGCTTCCATTCAGTTATACAGCGTCGTTATTGTTTCCATGTCTTCAAGTGTGATGTGGAAGCCTAAAAGTGGCTCTGGTCCAGTTGTTCATGTCTGCAGTCAGAAAGTGACGGCATATTTCCATCCTCACAACCCAGCCAACCCCTTGAGATATTTTCAGCAAGTACCTGAAAAAGAAAACCCTGTGACCTTGGTAGACCGTTTCTCTTATGTGAACTGGAAAACAAAGCAGAGCTATTTACTCGGCTAAGAAAAACAATTGGGCTTTCTACTAAGTAGATGAGGCCTGATGTATATGGTAAAACAGATTTCCAAATTTGCACACCTTTAATACAGATAAATACAATAAAGAAAATCAATAAAAAGTAAACAGAACAGATCTAGAGCAAACAAGTACATAGTTCTTTTTCGGCTCTACTAAACGATGAGAAATTCTCTTTGTGCTTCTTGCACAATGACATACAATATGTTTTGTCTTTTATTTGCAAGCGCAAATACATATTTTACCTCTACTCGTGTTTGATATCTCTTTACAGTACGTATTTCACTACAAAGACAAACTGAAAAATAGTCCTGTGTGAAAAATGTGGTGTGTCCTGGATTGTTCTTCATGACGAGGTCATGGCTCCCAGTTTCTGGTAGCAAATGGAGTAATAGGATATTTGCTTTGGCCAACGGTTTTGGGAACAAGGTACAAACTTGATAGGATATTCGCTTTTTAATCTTTTATAAAAACCTGAGTCGATTATGTTGTAATCCACAGTCACACTGCAGGATGATTCATGTTTTTATTATTAAAAGGAGTGGCCAGATGACAGTCTGCTGACAGTCATGTGTTCTAGTGGTTAAATGTGATAGATGATTGTGCAATTTAATGGTGTGACCACATATATATATATATATATATATATATATATATTTTTTTAAAGGAGCTCTTAGAAAGCATTTTTTTCCTATATCCTGCAGCTGAAAATGTAGCAAATGTCAGCCTCAACTAAATACACAGAACCAGACTTGTATCACAGCTACATCACTTGTTGTCTGGCCTCGTGTTTCTCACATGTAGGAAAGAAAATGCAACATTTTTTTGTAGAGGAGGACACAAAGTTTGCTATTGATGAGTCTCTGTGGCATGTGAATATACATGTTGGTCATCTAGCCTAAGGGTATCTATATTGTTGGTGTCTTCAACAGTCCTCCCTGAGCTACTCTAACAATGCAGTCATGGATATTCCTTGTGTTGAGTTGTAAAAGTCGGCTCTGTTGTGTCTCTCCAGGTGCTGGGTCGGTGCTTCCTCACAGTGATGCAGGTCCATTTCCAGTTTCTATCGCAGGCTTTGCAGAAGGTCCAGCCCGTGGCTCAGTCCTGCCTGGCCGAAGCTCTTGCCCAGGCCCAAGAACGCTGCGCCAACGCCCGCTCCCAGAGCTCTGACCTAGGACCTCTGACGGAGCTCGAGGAAGCCTCTCGCTCATGGAAAGGTGCAGCTGAGGTATGCAGCCACTGCCCCAGGACTCTTCCAAGTCCGGGCCTTGAAAATGTGGGGTTTGTCTGTGTGAGGTGAAAAACCAACTTGTTACACATTCCTGAGAAATGCCAGCCGTTTATGATTTCCAGCCACAATTTCCTCTTTGCTGGGCAGTAGCTTGTCTGTGAACCTGTGTCGCTTTGACGCTACCCCTCTAATTTCAAGCCATGTAAGGGAGGCCGTTTTGTAAAAGGACCTAACTAATCCCCGGGCTAAACAGTCTCTCTGGCTTGCTTTTAAGCATTGCTGTATAGAGTGAATCAAAGAGGAGAGTAGTGCGTTGATTGATCTGGTAAACCCTAGCATGCAGAGTGCTTTACCCCTGAAGGAAAGGAGGGCTGCATCTAGTGTAACGTCATGGACTGTTTAGTGAGAATCTTTTTGCAGGATTTTAAGGTCATTTCCTCCAGCAAAAATTAAGTTTCCTTTTTATACTTAAAGAATAATATTTGTTTAGTTCAAAGCATCCCTGACATTTACAAAACACAGGTTCTAATTTAGCAGTGCATTCTTTTACTCATGGTGCGATTTTTATGTAGTTGTGAAGTAGGTGTTCGTGTTGTCTGTCTGACCCATGTTCTGTCTCCTCAGGCCACAGCGAGGCTGAGGGAGAGGGGCCGGGACGGCTGCCTGGCAGGCATCCAGGTTCAGCAGCTCTTTTGTTCCAACAACACCACCATTCCTGAGCACCAGCTGAAGGAGCTTAACATGAAGATCGACAGTGCGTTACAGGTACAGAAATGATATTGCAGTTCCAAGAGAGGAAGAGAAATGAAAAGGTGGTTTACTAACATTACTGGTCATGTTTTCTCCCCATCTAGGTCTATAGGGCAGCATTAGAGAGCCTGGGCCATAGTGAGTATGCACTGAAGGCGGGTTTTCATCTCAACCCCAAAACTGTGGAGGCAGCCTTACAGGTGTGTTCACGCTTTCCTAATCTTTGAGGTCGAAGTCTCAAAACTGATGTGGAGAGGGGCTTAAATTTAAATGCTGAATGAATAATATTTAATGATGCAGTATCTTAGTGGTGTGTCAGAGATGTGTTTGGGTTGTTGGTTTCTCATGCTCATGTGTGTGTGTATCCAGTGCTGTTGCAGTGAGGCGGAGGCTCAGCAGGCGGGCAGGATGCAGACCACCTCCCAGCCCATCCAGTGCGAGCTGCCCACCATCCCTGTGCAGATTGGCTCCCACTTCCTCAAAGGAGTGTCCTTCAACGAGTCAGCAGCTGAAAACCTCAAACTGAAAACGGTACTGCTTTTTATTACCCCTATATGTCACCATCTTATTTTCCAGTAAAAAGTGAGTTGATGTGAACAATCACTCTGTCTCAGCTGCGTTTTGTGTCTCATCAACTTTTTGGGGGTCAACAGTTGTTGTTTTTAGTGATTTTTCTCAGTATTTTGAGTGATAAACTCGACTAATACATGCAATGGTGAAGGCTGTAGTTTTTAGTTTTCTCGTGACTGTTGTGTAACAACAACAACAGATGTTGATGACAGGCTAATTTGTTTGTGGTCCACCCTTTTCTTGTCTGAAGCACACAATGCTGCAGCTCATTAAGGAGGTGCTGGGCCAGAATGGAATGACCCCCAGGGACGACTCTCCAGTCACCGAGGTCCTCAACCAAGTTTGCCCATCCAGCTGGAGAGGAGCCTGCAAGACAGCTGTTCAGCTGCTGTTTGCCCAGGCTGGTCTGGTGAGTAGAAATGTTTTTTTTTTTTCTTATGAACACATCTTGCCTTTAAATGTATGTAATTTGAAAAGATATCCTGAGACAAACCCTTCAGTTGTACTTTATTTGGGCTAGGTCTTTCTCATTTTTAGTAGTTGTGTGCTTGTGGATACTGGATAAGGAGATACTGTTATACAGCCTGTTACACTTCACCCGCACTTTTTCAGAGGTTACGGAATCTTTGGTGTGTCTCTGGGTTTGGCACCTCACATCCCATTGTTTGTTCACTAATCTGATCACTGGCTTTGAGGTGTAAACAAACATCAGAGAAACAAAACAGAAGAAACATTCCTTCAGCATCAGAAATGAAGGATGGGCTTGCCTGGACGAGTCTCCAAACACAGCTCCCCCACCCTCCTTTTGAAAAGGAGAGTCATGGGGAGGGGAGGGTCAACAGCAGGACTCTCCTCAGAGTAACACCACTGTGTTTATGCTTCATCTGTGGTTTTGTTTTTTTCTCTCGGTGGTCTTCCCTGTTTTGTACGTCAAAACCAAGTGTTCCCATCCAGCCTTCCCAGCCCAGTGCGAACTGTAAAACAATCCCTGGATAATGAATGAGTGCTTTGCATTAGCCCCTTATCTGAGCCTACCCTCACTTAGCCCAAAATAGATCACACAGCAGTATGCACTGACACACATAATAAATTCCCCCCTCTTTAAAGCCACTCGTATGCTCGCTGTCATGCAGTGCACTATAGCTCCTTTTTCTTTTACTCTCGCATGACAATCACTTATCTGCTCTGTTCTTGGCAACGCTAATCACCGGCGACTCCCTTTTCACTGTGACCCTTACAAAGAATGGCTTTTGGCCATATTTCAAGCACTTGTACACTTCTTACAAAATTTCACACAAATGTCTAATGTGAAACAGAGAGCCAGAATGTTAAAGGTCAGCCTCACAGAAGATGAAATTGGGACAATATTTGGTAGGATACTTAGGCTACGGCTACACGAAAACGAAACGAGGTTTTTTTTGAAAACGGGTACGAAAATTCTTGCGACCACACGGAAACGCGCTGCTGTCCAGACGAAAACGGATGAAAACGATGAAACGATGCAGTACACACGCCACGCTGTGAGACAATAGAGAAGTGTTAAAATTGGCTCACAGCGTCAACGTGTGACTGACGCAAAAACGTTTTAGCTGTAACAATGGAAACGAAACGAGGCCGTTTTCAAACTTTCCCACTCTGGAACCCGTTTTCAAAAACTATCGTTTTGGGGTAGTGGGAACGCCGGCTCCGTGTGGCCGCGACAGCGAAACGATAAGAAAAAGTATCGTTTACAGTGAAAAACGTTTTCGTGTAGCCGCAGCCTTAATTAATGACACTTGCCTTGAATTCCCACCTAAATTCCTTGAGTCTGAGCATACACTGTGAACTGCGACTTCATCGGGTGATGGCGGTTTCATTTGCATGGGGATGATGTTCCTGTTTCTTGTTGCCCCCATCAATCTTGTTGTATTTGTTTTGACAGAACTCTCTGACAGTTTGTGTCCGTGTGTGGCTCTCTCATAGCCAGTCTGGGAATTGCAAGGATACACCTGCTTTTTTGATAACAATGGAGTCACTTCCTGCAATACAGGAAATGGACTCCTCCCTTCTTCCCTCCCTCTTTGTGACCCAGCTAAATGGGCCTCGAGGATTCAAGGCCACTGTCAGAGAATTTGTGAATATATTTGACTCTCGGCTAACAGGAAGGCTCGCCTGTTTGTCACTTGCTGATGGAAAGTAATCGGCTTCCTCACCTTGACCTACCTCTCACTGCTCGGGGGGGGGGGGGGATTAGTCATTAGTCGTGCGCCTTAGACTTATGGATGGTTTCAAATCTAACTTGGTTACATACTGTAGAGTTTGAAACTAACACCATTGTTTAAAGAATTCTGGGTTTTTTTGTTTTGTTTTTTTGCAAAATTCCCAGCTTTTCTTTCTGTGTGTGTGTGTGTGTGTAAATCAAAACATCTATGGAAATCTTACACAAATAGAACTCACAATAAGAGCAAGAGACTGGTTGCAAAGAAAGGAGACTCTGAGAGCTGCGTTTCTGTGTCCCAACAGGTGGTTGTTGATACGGCTCAGATTGAGAACAAGGAGGCCTATGCTCCCCAGATTACCCTGGAGGGATCAAAGGTGGTGGTCCAGGTTCCTTCTACATGGTGAGTCGTTTAAGTTAGTTTTATTTTTTAAGAGGTGTTGGAAAAATGTTACTCTAACAAACAGTTATGGGTAAGGCAAGGCTAAATTATTTATAGTGTATAGTGCAGTTCAACAACTAGGTGATTCCTTCACATAGAACATCATAAAATGTATTCATATAAAATATACAGTAAAACAGAAAAAGTTCAAACTGAATGAGTGGTGCAGTGAAAGTTATTAATCCAATAATAATGATAATAGACCACAGTATTTAAAAACTGTGATTTAAGAAAAAGGAAAATAATTCCCACAGTCATTTTATTAAAACGGTTATGTGTTAGTTTTCAGTTTGCATCCAGTTAAGGGGAAGTGTGCTTTGTACCATCATATATCAGGCACTCATCTCTCTTGCATGCAACTGTGCTTTTGTGTGCAAGAAACTGTTGGATTTGTAGTTCATGTCCTTTTTGTTTGGATGTTCAGGTGTCTGAAGGAGGACCCAGCCACTATGTCCCTGCTCCAGCGAAGCCTGGACCCAGAGAAAACACTTGGGCTCGTGGATGTACTTTACACAGCAGTGTTTGACATCAACAGGTGGAAGGAGAGAAAGTGAGTGGATGCATTGCAATAATAAGTTGCCATTTTTTTTTTTTCCTCCACCAAAACGGGAGTCGGGCTTTCTTAACATTGTCATTGCAAGCACTGTCTGTACAACCTGAGATTTTTTTTTAAAACTACTTACTCAAATGTGTGTCTTTCTCTCCACAAAAGGGAACAAGCCTTGCCTACTATTCAAATACAGCTTCAGCGAGAGAGCCCAGATTATGGCAGCCCAACAGATTTGCCTGCAGGTACCAGCTCCAAAACCTCCAGTGGATTACCGAAGACGATATCTAAGCTGACTTCCAAGTTTACCAAGAAGGTCTCATCAAGCTCCAATAGTGGAGGCAGCTATTCCATCCCTAGTACCCCATCTCGCAGCATGCTAACAACCAGTAGTTCTGAGGACAAGGCCAAAGGCCTGGGCCACAGTGACGGGAGGCTACAGAGCATCCTACAGATGGGCAGCCTGTCTTGCACCTCTGACTCTACCCAGCAAAACCAGCTGGCTAATGGCTTAGTGTCTGAAGACCAGGGGATGAACCTGCCCACTGACCAAGAGATGCAAGATGTCATTGACTTTCTCTCAGGATTCAACATGGGCAAATCCCAGCAGGCCTCACCCCTGGTCAAAAGGAGAAACTCTGTGGCTTCTGCTAACCCTGCTGAGCTAAAGCCCCCAAGTGGTCCTCCACCAGCCTCCCAGACTATTTCTCACAGTGCCCTACAGCCCCTCACTCAGCCCCAGCCTCAACCACAACCTCCACCACCAGTGCAGAAGCCGCAGCCTCAGCCTCAAACACAGCCACCTCCTCCACAGCAACAACAGCCTCAGCAGCAGCAGCCACCGCCTCAGCAGCAGCAGCCCTCCCCACAGGCCCTGCAGTACTACCAGCACCTCCTGCAGCCAATCACCCAGCAGCAGGCACCTCCTCCTCAGCTTCCTCCCCAGCAGAACCCCCCACAGGTCCTACCACAGCAGAGAGTGGCAAGTAAGTGGCTTGGCACATCTGGGCAACAGCCTCCACCACAAGGCCCCCCTGCAGGGCTGTCACCCCTGGGCCCCATTGGGCAGTGGGGATCCCCCGGACTGCCGGACCTGAGCTCGGACCTGTACAGTCTGGGCCTAGTCAGCACCTACATGGACAGTGTCGTGTCAGAGATGCTGGGCCAGAAGCCACAGGGGCCCCGCAACAATACTTGGCCCAACAGGGACCAAAGTGAGGGAGTGTTTGGAGTCCTGGGAGACACGCTGCCTTTCGACCCAGCAGGTGAGGTCCACCCCAAGTTTCCATCTATGTCGCACTGACGGGGAACATTTAAAAAAAATCTTTTTCAAGAATAGCTCCCTCCAGTATCGGTGGAAAGCCATACATGCACATGTCCAGTCGAGGTCAAGAGCTCTGTTAACTTCCGAGTTGTTTCAGTCCTGTTTACGAAAGTTTGGGGGTAACAGATTGTGTGAGGTCAGCCTACACGTCCTATACACTAGGTTACACGCACGTTTAGACATAAACCCAAAACGCTGACATATTGTCAGAGTAGTCGTAGTTGATTGTGGCTTAAAGTGGAAGACAAATAAACTTGGTCTACTTGTTTTACTTATTTTTGATTGAGATAATCCAGCAGCTTTGATCCCTTTTATTATGCAAAAACCCTGGAGGAGCTTAGCAATGATTTCATGACTTGCAGTATTACAGTTATTAATTAGATGTCTGTTACAGCAGGAGACTAATGTTCAGAAAAGGTTGATGGGTGCTCAGAGTTAGTGTCCCTGCAGTAAAATCCAGCTTAAACCATTGACATGCTTTCAGAGGATGTTTTGCTGACCTATAAAAAGTTTCTCATCTAAATTTAAATCTTTATTGACTTGTAAAAGAAAATTAGTTTGCTAACATCTGTTGAAATAAACATAGAGGGTCTATCAGACAGAAGATTATCTTCATGTGCAAACGGCAACATCATTACGTTTAAAAAAAAAAAGAAAAGAAAAAAAAAGCAGTATAATAGCCATGTAATTATCGCGTTGTGCTCCAGGCAGCGTATAATGAAGAGGAGCTGATATTGTTGTAAGTGTTTGTGTGCCATCTTGTAACCATTCGGGGATGATTGAGACTTTGATCTGAATAACGTCATTAGTGGAAATAAGATAAAATGAGCACTTGTTTTCCCTTGGACGTGGCTGCAGTGTATGCTGAATCGAGCCTGTGTCAGTTCCTACACTGCAGCAGGCTCTTTTGATTGCAGTCTAGACCTTTTGTGCAGAGTTGACTTACGGCTATTGTGATTTTTCTGCTTTGGTAGACAGTCTGGCTAAATGGATCGAGCTCCCGGGAGCGAAAGAGAAAAGCTGAGGGTGTCAGAAACTCACAGTTGTGTTTATCCTCCCTTTCCATGCGCAGTGGGCTCTGACCCGGAGTTTGCACGTTACGTTGCCGGCGTTAGCCAGGCCATGCAGCAGAAACGGCAGGTGCAACACATCCGTCGCCCCAGCAACACACGCAGCAACTGGCCAATGCCTGATGAGCAGCACAGGACCTGGTCCCACCCAGAGTACTACAGTGAGGGGTATGTACTACATCACATCTGCCTTACCACTGATCCACTGCTTGTAATTTGAAAGGTTTACGATTGTTTACCATTGTTAGAGCAGTTAGTAGTACAGATTAAATTAACACCTTTTTAAAAAAATTTTTTTTAATACAAATGAATATTTTATACAGCTATAGAAGACAAACACTCCTAATCTGAAAGCTGTCCACCATTCTGACATATTAGACCTTGAGAGTAATATCATGATATATTAGCAGCTACGCAGTCGATAACTACAGGGAGACCACCTGTAATAAGTCCAGTTCAAGGCTTCTGTGGGCATCATCCATGACCTTAAAGTGGTACTTAAAGTGTGCATCTGGTTATTCGGGTGCTGACGATGCTTTGAAGAGCTACAGACTGGAGGCCTGATGTGTGTCTGTGACATAGGAGGGTACAATGGTGCTCTTGGTGCAGAGGGACTTCAAGTGTTTGCAGAATCTGGAAGTCCTACGTTCAGAGTCCTGATCACATCACTGAAGGAAACGTGTGCTACCAGAGCCGAGTCCAGACTTTAAAACAGAATTTAAACAGACTGAGAAGGAATTTGTCTCAGGCAAGGATAGGTTTGACTTGACATAAGCCAGCACCCACTCCAGTTTGGACCAGGAGAAAGGTTTGAATCAAACCTCATCCACATAGGTCAAATTAGGTTATTTCCTGTAAATTACTTGTTTATGTTTCGGTTATAATTGTTCCATTTAGTAATTCTGTACAGTTCATATTTGCCTGTTGGGTATAATATAATCTCTGTGATGATTTTTAACCGCAGTGTGATCTCACTGGTTAAGAAAAAAAAACAGTTCTGCTGTTGTTATCTTCTCTTGTGGCTCCTTGAATTTCCAACATGCAGGTTTGTTATATATTTATTGTTTTTACAATGAAACTGTTTTAGGAAAATTAAGTTCTATCAATGAAAAAAACAGACTGACTTGTACCCTTAGTGTGGGGAAAAAAAAAAAAAAAAAAAAAAAAAAAAAAAGTTAATCAGAATGACGGATATTGATGAATGCTGATGGATTTTGAACTGAGAAAAAAGTATAGCAGAACCTCTGCTGTAATCTGTCTGTGTTGCCCCCCCCCCCCACCCCACACACTGATATCACATAGTTTTAAAGCTCTTCATAGCCTTGTAACAGATTATATCGGCATGAGTGTTGTCTGAGTTTATCAGATAAGAATCTGGTGACTGTTCCTTTGTCAATAAGACCAGAACAGATCACGCTCTGGGGTTGATCTTCTATATAAATCTTTGATGTGGGCAGCATTGTGGTGCTGGAACTGATGGAGAGTTAATGAAAATAAGTTCCGTCATAGTTTTACAAAGTTTTAATTAAGTTTTAAATGTGGCCCACACCATGAGGCATGTGCCACGTTTATCATGACCTGTCATTTAATTTCACCTACAAGTGTCAGACGATGTTGTTCGTAGGGAAGCAGGCAGAGGTAAACAAGCAGCCATCACAACGATGGTCTTGCTTGTAAACCCTTTGCAATGATGCCATCATTTATTAAAGAAGTATCATTTTCAGCTCTTTCCTAATATTTTTTTTAAATGTATTTAAAAGCTAGATACCTAAAATGTTTTAATGACATTAAGCTGCTCCTTCGTATTCCCCAAAATGTTAATATAAATGTGATTCTGTCGCGCGCCTTCGAAGAGAGCATAATGGAAACACTGTTGTGTCCTGTGGTTGTGTCCTCAGTGAGGCAGTAAACAGCAGCTGGTCAGCTAATCAGGGGGACTCGGCCAGCTCTAGTGATGAGACGTCCTCAGCCAATGGCGACAGCCTGTTCTCCATGTTTTCTGGGCCGGACCTCGTTGCGGCGGTTAAACAAAGGAGGTAAGTTCCAAACTCATCTCCTGGTTTGAATGACTCTTTTCTGTATTTATTCCGGCAATTTGACGTGTCAAAATACCGATAACGTTGTTGCACCCGACACTCCCTTGCTGTCAAATTCCACACAGTCAAAATTATGACTTCACTTCGGCTTTGATCAAACACTTTTTAAGTGAGCACCGAGGTGGGCTAATGTCATTTTCTCCTCAGAAAACACAGCTGTGGTGAGCCAGAGGTGTGCACCCTGCCTTCACCACCGCTCCATCACCTTGGCGATGATAATCAGGTAAAATAATTCATTCACAGTTCATTATTTTTCTTTTTTCAGTTGCAGCCCGAAAATGTTTAAAATTCTTTCTGACCGGACTATCTCTCCTCCACAGGACAGCAAAACTAAAACCTGGCCCCCCAAAGCGCCGTGGCAGCACTCCACTCACACCAACACCATGCCCAATCCCAGCTCTTCCTTGTACCAGATGAACATCCCTCCTTCCTCCCAGTGGAGCGACTCCATGCAGATGCTCCAGTCTCCGGTGTGGTCAACTGCAAGTGACTGCTCACCCTCTACTGGCATCTCCTCTGGTTACCCCTTCACCCAACAACAACAGCAGCAGCAGCAACAACAACAACATAAACCCATGACCAAGGGCTTTAAATCCTTCCCCCTCAAACACGAGCACAGGCCCTCCTACCTTCACCAGTACTGATTAAACGAGTCCAAGGTGAAGCGACACCTGCAGCTCCGTTAACTCGAGCCATTGAGCGGGCCGAGCTGCAGCGATTACAGTCCACACCCACTGAATTGGAAGATTTCAAAGCCTTAGAGGCAACGTTAAGTACACACACTGGCTTGACAGTTTTGTATCTATATTTTTCCATGTCAAACATCCCCATTTGAAAAAGAGATGTATTTTGAAGTTTTTTGAACTGCCATGTTTTAACTTTGAAAGGTGCATGTGTCATGCTGGCAGCAGTTAGTCTAGTGGTCGTTTCTCTGTCTGGTGAGCTGACATTTTTCCTCAGACAAGAGCTGGAGACGTGCGCAGCCGTCACCCACTTGCTTCTGCAGCCGAACATTTGTGTGTGTGCGTGTGTGCATAGAGGAGGGAATTGCAAGAGGGCAGGGGCTTGGAATGCTCTCATTTTGCCCATAATAAGTATACTGTGTCTACATAGCTGTAACTGCCAAATCTCATGCAAGATGACTCAGAGTACAGCTACCATCTACTGTTTCATAGCTTGTAAAATACTGAAGTTGAAATATAAATATTTACTTCTTTTTATCAAGAGGCTTTGAGCAGGCTCAGCATAAATATAGTAAGTCACTGCAGAGGTGTAATTTGAGAGAAAATACACTACTTTTTCATCAACTGACCAGAGTTGAGAGTTATAGCTGTAACTATGTGCCATGTTGGTATTGATAGCACTTGCAGAATATTATTTCCAACCAAAGCGGTGTTCAGAGGACGAATGGTGCTGAAGAGATGAGGCGGTCTGAGATTTTTAATTAACATGAAGTTGACCACCCTATTGGATAAGAGCACTAGGGAACATCTTCATTTCCTCCTCTCTAATTGGCGGTTGTTTGTTCCAGATTGACACTAACTCCCATAAACATATTGTTTCTTCTGTTTAATAATACAATATTTTTTTTTTGTGTACAATTATTGACAGTATTAATCTTATTTTTGTATTTTCTTACACGTTATAACATAACTGTATGTTAGTATTGTAGACATATTACATAAAACCTTATTTGCCACCTCCCAATATGTGAAAAAAAGCACATGATTTTCCTACAGAGTTGAACTACACCATCTATCTACAAAGGTTACCAAATATGCCATGCTAAACACTAAAACATTGTGTGATGAGGGTGTTTGTTTTTCAAGCCCTTGTTCCTTCGGTTTCTATGGCAATGGGCTGCAGAGAGCCCAGAATGTTATCTTTTTGTGATGTTTGCGGATGCCAATGTTGCCTGTATTTATGAAATGACACCATGTTTTCAGAAAACTAACATACTTAACATGTTTACAGAGAATTGTTTGCTGTATATACATATAAATATATATCTTTTTATAGTTAATGTGCTTTGCACAATCAAGATATAGGGTTTGTTGCTTTTTGTCTGTGTTATCTCCCTAACTGTTGTAGCCTTTTTTAAGACATCATTACAGACCTTGGACTGTAACTGTTAGCTTCTCAGCTGTGTCAAATGGTTTACTAGTGGCTTCTACAAAAGATTAAGAAAAAAAAATAATAATAAAAACATGTTGCCCTGATAGAAGATACGAAAGGGGAGGGCTGCTTGGCTTATGTTGCTTATTGTTCTCTTGAGCTGGCAACTGACTTTTTTTCCCAAGTGTACCAGCAATGCAAAAAAAAAAAACAAATAAAAAAAAACAACTAGCAATTCGAAAGGGTGCCCGTGTTGTTCTTAGAGATTAAAAGTCTCCCAGCTTTTCTCCCAAACATGACTTGTAGCCACTGCTGTAGTCTGGCCAAATGAAAAGACTCACCCCAAAAGGAATTACAGACGAGTATTTAGAAAAATAAATGATATTTTAATGTACATTTTGTTAAATGGAACAGTTTATTAAACGTAACATTTGGACTGAACATGATGAATAATTCCTTGTTAGAAATCACGGTGTCTGTCCATGTCCATTCACGAGTGTTGGGCCGTCATTGGATGTGGACTGGAAACAAACAACGACAGTCTGCGCTCAATTCTGCTCGTTTAAAAATGATTAATGCTTCACTTACGTTATTGGACATTCCTTACATTTGTGGAGGGTGGAATGTTGTCAGGACTGGCGTCAGCTATTGTTGCCAGGTAGACGATGTTACGGTGCAGGATCTGTTGGTATCTGTTTGAAAAGCAGAAAAACTGGAGCGTGAGGTATACTATCACAAAACGCGATCTACCAGAGTCCTCGCAAACACGCACACAGATATCACTATGCACAGACCGTTAGCTACATGAGCTACTGACGGATTCTTAACTTACTGCACGCACTCCACTGCTCGTCCTTTCTGCATGTACTCTGTAATGCATCGTATCAGCTGCTCGTTTTCATCCAGCAACTGGAACAGTTGAAACAAGCAAGAAAGCGCATTAATCTGTAGTTAGTTTCATTTTGACATTTTTTAACCACCCCAGAAAATTATCAACACAAATGAGGCGTAATACCACGGATTTTCCTGAAGCAGAGTGCTAAATCAATGCTTTTATTTGCGTCGATGAGGCCCGAGTACATTGAAATAGTAAACAGATCCACACGATGTAGCTAGCTAGAAGCTAAATGCTAATTAGGCAATCAGGCGCTTCATAACATCCCTAAAGGTCTTACCCTCTGTATTGTTTCTTGGTTAACTTTTGCCTTTCCTCGAAGTTTCTTCGGGACAAAAACAATCGACATTTTTGGGTAGTCGCAGCTGTTTTACTGTTGTTTATGTTTATGCAGAGTGCCGCGCCTTCCTTCTGTTTTTAATCTTCTTCGTCGAATGTAGTGACAGCTGTGTCGTTCTGGTGGTATTACCGCCACCTGCTGGAGAAATGGTGTGTTGTACTCCTGAAGTTATGATATTATGTCAAACGCAGCTTGTCTTTGATATCGTGCCTTATTTTTTACATTGGATCATGTTATTAAAATATATAATTTAATCATAGGACCTTAAACTGGACTTCTTCTTCTGGAAAAAAGTCCAGTTGGCCTTATTCAAGCTCTTACGAGTGACCTGGATGACTGAGAATCTTAATCAACATTTATCATTTAACTAAACGTTAGATGAGACTTAGATCTTATACATACATCTCAGAAAGCAACATTCAGCCAGACATGTAAATTGTACAATTCTTTATTTTTGTAAAAACTCAATTTACTGATATTCTCAAAACAATTCCAGTGACTGGGAGAAATAGCAAATATATGAAAAAAAAGTCAGTTTTTTTAACATTTCGGTAATGTTTCATATTCAATCTTGCTGGTTATTGCGAAAGCCAATATAAAGTGATGGTTTCTTGGGCTATCATGCAATGATCAGCTGTATGTGTGATAATCCATCGAGTCATGTTCTATTGCCCTTTTAATACCAAAGTTACAGAAAAGGATCAACTTTCACCTTGTAGTGCTACAAATACTTCCATCAAAAAGGTAATGTTTAAGTTAAAGGGAGAGCTGTGATTAAATAAAGAAGAAAAAAAAAAAAACATTACCACTCTCAAGGCACTCCCTCAAGTACCAATGCATTGGAGCCTAAATGAAGATGCACCCCCTTGAAAATACTGGCACCACATCCAGTTCCTGTCCCTTTGTTCACAATCAAGTAAAAAAATAAATTCACTCCTGAGAACAATCACACTGACAACAATGCAACAAGAGGAGCCAGAGAGCTACAAGTTATCCGAAATGCTATTTGTATGAACATGCTTTGAGACATCATTTACAATATTTCCCATTTTAAGTAAACGACTCTTGCAACACTGCAAGTGCTTGCTTCTGCAGAGGCAAATGTTGCCTGCAGACAACGCAGAGGGGAAGAAAAAAATAAAAAATACGCCAACGACACAAGACAATTCAAAAGGAAGCCAAGAGAGGAAAAAAAAGCGTTTTCAGAGACGGCTCAGTGTGTTTTGGACACAAAGGTAGATTTAGGAGGTACTGAAATGACTAACATGTATGTTATCTCGACCAAACACATTCTTTTTGGCAAAATAGCGGAGTTTTTTTTTTTTTGTCAAATGTAACTTGTTTCCCTTGAAATTGTAAAGAAAATACAAATGATGGATGTAAAAAAAAAAAAAAGAAAGAAGAAATCCAGAAATTGGACAGCTGTGTAAATGCATTCGGTCCCAAATAAAACCTGGACTCAACAGATACTTGTAAAGCTGAGGCAGTTACCTACATATCATCCAAAGGAACTAGCTTTATTAGTTGCCTGCATTAGAATTATCAGGCAAGCAGAAGTCCAGTCAAAAAACTAAAGAAACAACTCATTTGATGAAGAAAGTTTGCGGTCCGACATGTGACCCAGCAATTCTAAATGTAGAATACTACACGTCTAAGTAGAATTCAGATTGTTTTGGGCAGTGGGGATAAAACGAGCTAGATGTACATTCATTCATTCTTTACAAAATTAGGTTCAGATTTTAGACACTTTCAGCTGGCTTGGATGGTCCAAGCCAATGAAGTAGTGAGATCCAAGTTGGATCTCACTACTTCATTGAAAATTAATGGGTGTTAAAGCAACAACCTTTTAACACCAACTGAATAAACATACTGAACAAATGGCAACCAAACAGCAGAGTAAAATATGGTGCAACAGGCAATGCTGTCAATTCTGGTGCCAAGAATATGTCAAAAAAATGAAGGAAACAGAATGAAGCTTTTGATCACATTGACTGTGATCCACTCACAGTATCCAAGGGCAGACGACTCAATATCAAAGACAACTTTAGTAAGAAATGAATCTGGTGATGCAAAACTACAGAAATACTCAAGAGCATTGTATTTACATGTGATCTTGTCCATCTTGTAACCCTTTAACAAACAAACAAACAAACAAAAAAACTTCTAGGGAAGAAAACAACAAAGTCTCAAAGTGGAGTGAGGGAGCGGGATCGTCGCCCCCCCGAACTCATACTATCCCCCGAGCTGCTGGTGACTGACAGGATGTCTTCATTCTTTCTGTCAAGTGTTGAGACCAAAGAAAAATTGCTGAAGCGGAAAGAATTCATCATGAGTGGTAACGACTCTTTGTGGATCCATCACTGCAGACTATGCAGCCACCTTGTTATCCTTCTGCTGAAACAAGAGAAAAAGTTAAAAGTGGGTTACGAACAGCCACCCGTACTCTTTTACACGCACATCAACATGCTCTGTGATTTGTCTGTGAACTTGATCAGATTTACCCTGTATTCAAAATCAGAGAAATCTCGGTCTCCTCTGCCACCTCTGAACCCGCCCCTGAAACCAGGTGGGGCACCCCGAGGTGGGCCGAAGGAACCTCTGCTGGATGGGCGCCCTCGACCTCCGCGGGGCCCCATGTAGCCTCGGCCACGGTAACCTCCTCGTCCACGATTGTGCCTGAGCGGGATGCCGAATGTCTCTGCATTCATTCGTCTCTCCTCTGCCCAAGTTGGTCTGCGATCCCTTACACACGCATTCAAAAAACACCAATCAGTATCCAGCTGGTTACCAGCTCCATCAGCAGCGACAGAAAGACATAACGGGGAGGCCCCACAGGGTAACGTGGAGGAAAAAAAAAAAAGGTTGTTGAAACAGGGTGCATACAGGTATAAACAAGTTAAATTTAAGACTTTTTAAGACCTTTTAATACCACTTCTAAATGAAATTTAAGACCAAACGTACGATGGAAATACCAAGTATTTCCAAGTAAACACACTGACAGTATGGTCAAATGACGGTTGAGTTTAAGAACATCGACTAAATGTGTGTCATGCGAAAAGATCACAAAAATGTCATCACTGTCCTAAATTAAATGTATTACAATATTTTCAGAACATTTAAGTTCCATAAACAAATGCTTATAAAATCAAGTATATATAT
The DNA here is from genome assembly GCF_027942865.1 of Odontesthes bonariensis. Classification (NCBI taxonomy): domain Eukaryota; kingdom Metazoa; phylum Chordata; class Actinopteri; order Atheriniformes; family Atherinopsidae; genus Odontesthes; species Odontesthes bonariensis. The sequence goes on from NC_134506.1 coordinate 34,043,905, forward strand.
ATATATATATATATATATATATATATATATATATATATAAATAAAATAAAAAATACTGTTCCTTTAGAGCAAAAAGAAAAATACACAAATATTTAAGACCCATGCAATCTGAATTCAAGACAATTTAATACTTTTTAAGGTCTTATTTTCAGGAAAATTGATTTAAGACTTTTTAAGGACCCGCGGCCACCCTGTGAAATGCGTTTCAATTGTAATCTTTCAGCAGAGACGAGATGGAACTCAAAGGTACATTTAAGAACTAAACCAAATTAACTGGAATATCACCGTGTTACCAAATTTCTAAGTCAGTGTCATGTGTGGCGCCTCGGCAAACAAAACATGAGAAAAAGGTGACTTACCTCGGATATCCGCCATCACCAGTTTTACTTAAAGAGATAAAAAAAAAGGAAAAAAAAGCTTTCAGTATAATTATTAAGTACAATTCACTTTGAAAAAAAAAAAATGAAGGCAACTTTGAGGAGTTGGGAGTGTTTTTAATTCCTTAAATTCATCCTCTGATGTGATGAGCCTTCAAACTAGACTCTTCCCGGATGGAGCAACTATAAAAAGGTGCATGCCGCTCCAACCCCACCCACAGGTAAAGAAAAGAATGGGGGAGAAATACTGCTAAACAATATCAGCTGTGGACGCGTCGCGTTACCTCAAACCATCACAGGACAGGTTATCAAAGAAGGACTTGGTCTTGTCGTAGTAACATGTGTTGATCACAGCCTCCTCCTCCTCAGTGGTCCCCTCAGTGGCCGGATGTTCCGACTCAGCAGTTTCCTCTCCGTTAAGAGCCTTTTCAGGTTTGTCATCTGGTTGGATCGGAAGACATTTTACAGCATTAAACAGAGCAACAACCTGTTGAATCACCTAAAGTATCCGTACAATGTTTTACACTGTCGGGACAATAGAGCTGACCGCCAGTTGTGTTTTGCTCATTTCCCTTTATGACAGGGATCCGTACTACGGAGCAGGATAAGTGCTAAAGTTTTGGAGGGGCACAGGGGAATGTGATCTCGCTAGGAGTTATTAATGGGACTATGTTCTGTAACATAAAACAACATTACTAATGGAAATCAGGAATGAAATTTAATGCAAAAACCACAACTGCGCGACTGTCTTATTTAGAATGAAGTTAATAGGCAGAATAATGTGGCGCATGTACACGCAGCCAGTGACACTAAAGGTGGTTCAACACTTGCTGGGGTGCATCGCCATGGTAACTAATAAAGCAAAGCTTTCCTGCTCTTAAACAGGTTATGTTTGAGATAAGAGAACAACGTGTTAACAACGCTGAATGACAGTGTGTGTAGTGGCTGTCACTTCTCTCTCACAGATTAAAGGCCATCTGAATTCTTTCTTGAGACCTGCTTATAACCTCAGCATACGCTTGAAGAAAACAGATTTTGTAACATTAGAATATTGCGAAGTAAAAGCATTATTTTGTTCAAAATGTTTTGCTTCATCATCGGTCTGTTAAATTGCTTTGTAATCTGCCTGTATGTTCATTTTCTTAGACCTCCCGATTACAAAAAGCTAAAAGAAATGATTGGATTCACTGCTATTAAAAATGGTTCTTTTTCTCTGGATGTCATAGATAATGAATTTATAACCATTTGCAAGTCATCCATAGCCTGGCTGACGCGTCCACAATCTCGATGAGATGGTGGTCTGGGAACTAGGTGTGCATTTTCTCGTATTTGAGGCGTGGTTTACGAATGCCTAGAGCCGTTTATTGGGCGCTACGAATGTCTATCAAATGACGTCAGGTATTTCCCATGCTGCTTTGCGCGCGATTCATAGCCAATTGTATCACTTATACCAGATGACGACAGAAATTCGACGAGGAAGAAGAAAAAAATGGAAAATAAAAGTAAACTTGCGCTCTAAGCTACTTAAATTGACAACAAAATAGGCCTATATGCTATATTCTACATGATTTTTTATGTTGTAGAGTTGTGAATTTGAAGAAATTGAGCAGCCTTGCTTTGTTGTCTACAGTAGTAGATCAACCCTCATCTTACTTTGAAGCTCCAAGCTCCCAGAAGTGACGTCGATGCCGCTTTAGCAGCAGAAAAGCAATCAGGTTTGTGTTGATAATAATAAACTCCTGGACTATGTACAAACTTCCAAATGCATCGTTTTGTGAGTACAGACCATATTTGTACTACTGTAGAAGTTTGGTGTCATGGCATGTGATTTTAGTGTGGTAATTTTGGAGATACTGCCAGGGTCCGTTAGCGCTTGTGCTAAGCTATTCGGGATAACTCAGTAACTCAGCTGATGTTCAGCCAATATCGGAAAAACTTCGGGTGGGCTACTTGGCTGGATGTCACGGTTCAAATGACCCTAGGGTGAATCTACTCCGAAACACTTTCTAAGGCTGCATTGAACGGTAACGTTGTGTCCGCTGTCATGTTGGATTAACACTCTACAAGCTTCGGTGTAGCGCATAGACGTCCTCATCGTCTTGCTGCCCCCCCCCCCCGTTCTGTGATTGGTTCCCAAACTCTGGCAAAAATAAGGGCGGTGGTTTCCAGGCTGACTTTGCAGTGAGAATGAAATCGAGCGCAAAGCAGCATGGGAATTCCCAGGCTAAGTCATCCAGCTGCCTTGTTGGAATTGTTTAAAAAAAAAAAAATAAATAATAAAATAAAATCATTCCTCAATTGCTCAATGCCTTCAGGCTCGCATCTGCAAAAACATGACCAGGACTCTTACATTCCACAAGAATACACCTGCAACTCCTCAAGTTGACTTATGCCCTGATAATATGGCAGTGATGCCTGTTATTTCAGATAACTGACACATTCACACAGTCATCTTTAACAAACTCTAACAAACTACAATCAACTGACAGGTTGATTGTAAGAGGTACCTTTCAGTTTAAGCTTGTTCTGGAGCTCCTTGTCAATCTCATCTTTGTGAAACTGGGCGTTTGCAGTCTCAAAGTCAAAGTCCTCGTCAAACTTCATGGTGCCATCTCTGCGCACATTGACTTTGCCTCTACTGCGGTTTCCTCTTCCACGGCCACGACGGCTGGACTGAATACCGGCTGAGAAATAAGAGCAATGTGAAATCTAGTTAAGTCCCAAAAAACGTACTGTGCAGTCATATAAAAAGACAGTAGTGAGCTTGCTTTTGTATAATGACATTCAAATGGTGAACTAAAGATGCTAATCACTTACCCAGTTGGCGCTTATTGGGATCCCGATTTTCAACGGCACCATGTTCATGATCTGGATGTGATGCTTTCTGAACCTCAGGAGCTGAACAGCAAAAGACATCTGGATGGTTATCAGACATAACACTTCACAGAGTAAAAACAGAGTCATTCTTTTAAAATAAATAAACTAGCATATGAAGTATTTCTATCTACATAAGTATTCTGATCCTTCTTTTCACACTTAGTTATAGCAGCTGTTACAACAATGACAGCCAGTCTTCTTGTGATTGAACCTTGAAGCATGGTACATCTTTTCTTTGGATGCTAAATGAGGGTGGGTGCACAGAATCAGTGCACAGCCATGTTTAAACATCCTCTGCTTGGTTCAGATCCAGGCCTAAGCACCCTGGAATATGGTTTTCACTTAGGCTTGAACTATCGTTCCTTATCCCCAACTCTCCAACATGTAACAAAACAAATGACTGATCACAAGAATCAATCTTTTCAGCTTGCAGTGAACAAACATAAATGAACAGTTACAACATACCAAGTTGTAACATATTTTAAAGCTGTAGTCTGCAAGATTTGTTGTTGTAATACGTAAAGTTCTAATTTTTGGCATTTTAAGAGTTTCCATGATCTATCAGAACGCTTGAAGTTGAAAACGGTGACCTCCGTAGTCGCAAAATGCAAGAAATGCTTATTTTTTAACCGAAAAATAAAAAGTTATTCAACTTCCTGTCCCGCCCCTTCAAAACACATGAGAACTCGTGCACGTCTACGTGCACGCCAGATGCGCCTACACGACTCCTCATTCATCAACTCACCTGTCATTTGCGATCATGGAAGACACAGTAAGTAGACTAGCCCGTAATGAAGTTCAATAGTCTAGATAAATAAGCGTGGGGACGAGCCTACCTTGTATCGCGCGTGCACAATCGGTGATTGACAGGCAGCAGAGCCCAGCTCGTAACCTGATTGGTTACCTTTTACCGGTCCGGTCTGCAATTTTGTAAACAAACCTGCTGGCTTTGGAGGGACGTAGCGGGACATATAGGGGACCTAGAGAACTCATTTTTTTTTGTATTGGGGTATTTAATGTACTACTTTCAGGATCCCCGGACAGTTCCAGGCATTATGCTTGAAAAAGAGTTGCAGACTGCAGCTTTAAGGCAGGAAGTGGATATAACCCTGATGCGTATTTGCTCTATGGCATTTTTTTTTTTAAAGGTTTGCTTCAAATTTTCTTGCAAATGACTTTAGGGATGATATTTTATTGACTCCCAACAAACCCAAAGCTGGGAAGGCCTGAGGATTTTGCCTCCCTCTTTCAGTCATTCATGTGCCCTTTGACAAATTGAACCAACTGTTTAGTACCCTTTTGTGAGGAATGCCTTCCATCTCGCCACCATCATAAAGATCTGAATGGTAGACTGCTTCACTGATGGTCATTCTTCTCTCAGATTCTCCCATCTTCCTAATACTTCGGTCCTCAGCAAGTCATAGATAAAAGTTTATTATAAGCCTCTGTGGTACTGTTACCTTTCTTCTGCTCCAAGAGGTCGGGGGGTTTCTGGCTGGCAGTGGAGGTGCTGGTGGGTTTGGGAGCCGTCACTGCTGTCTGACCCCTCTGTCCTACTGATGCAGGGAGACCCGGGGCAGCTGATGGCGGGGCCTTCACCACCTGCTCCCTTGTGGAAGTTTTTGTCAAAGACTCCAGTGGAGGAGAAGTGCGTCCTGGAAAAAATGTGCAAAGAAGGTTAGAAGCTCTCACTTTTGTACAAATATTGTCTGAGTTGTAGGTCTTCAAGCAAATTATAGGAAGGAAGGAAAGGGTTAATGACGGACATGATATCAATATAGCAAACACCTTTAGATTGTAGATTTTTCTTTCTTGTACTACTGGTAACGATCAACCAACAAATAATTTCGTGACAAAAACAGAGATGACATCCATATATTTGTTGGAAAAGAGAAGAGGAAAAAAAAAAAAAACAACAACAACAAAAAGAAAATGCTGTTAAATACCATCTCCTCACCAGAACTGATTAATAAACCTGTTCATCAGAAACATGTGTAACTGTATTCATCAGTCCTGGTGCCAAATGTAAAGGGATGCAGGTGTGCATAGAGAAACTGAAAAGGTGGCATACAGCTGTGTGTAATTCATATGAGCAGGATTCAAACATTGCTCAAAATCTGACTGCCCATAAAGCCTTTTTGAGAGGTGTTTACTTGTTTATGCCATTATTACAGAGAGCTTATACAGCTCAGGGCAGGGAGTGTAAAACACATCCCTTTATTTACAAATTCTACAGACGGCTTTCACTCAATCTATTAAATTCACACGTCTAAAATTGGGAGTATGCGTGTCTAATAGGGCCCTATGGAGTTCAGACAGCCTTTTCAATCCCTGTGATGACAGGTAACAGAAAACTGGTCAAACTGGTGAGAAATAAAAAAGGTTCAATTAAATCTACCAATCTATTGAATATAGTGTGTCAACCCCGAAACGCACCAGTATCACCTGTTGTCTCCACGAGATTAGCCCTGCTCAATATCAGATCACTAGCCAACAAATCCCTCGTAGTAAATGACATGATCATGACCTATAATCTAGACTTTTTATTTCTTAGTGAAACATGGCTGACTGAATGAAGCTGTGATATCATTCTCAATGAGGCCGCACCAACAAATTTCAGTTTTATCAATAAGTGCCGCCATTCTTTCAGTGCAAAGAAATTTTACCTGGTGATTTTAGCTCTTTTGAATATCTCTGTTATCTCTGTAAAGGGGATCCAAAATTTATCTTCCTAATCATTTATAGACCACCAAGATACCCAGGAACTTTCTTTGATGAGTTTGCTGAACCGCTGTCAGTTATCTGCACTGACTATAACTTTTTTTTTTATCATAACAGGATTTTAACATTCACATGGACACTAATGCCAAATAACTCTGCTCTCTACTTGACACTTTTGGCCTCCTTCAACATGTAAATGGACCCACACATACTTGAGGCCCCACACTGGATCTGGTTATCTCTAAAGGTGGCGCTCTCTAATCATTTCTGTGTGTTCTCTGACTTACAGTTAACTCCAAACAGTCAGTTAACCCGTGTGTCTGTTAGAAAAAGGTACATAAATGAGAATACCAGTGCTAAGTTTATGGAAGTTATAGCTATGTCATCAACTGCGAATGCAGAAACAGTTGATGAACTCTTAGATAACTTTAACTTGAAAATCTCAAATGTCATGGACACTGTTGCACCTGTTAAAAATAAGATGATCTTGAGCAGAAAGCGAACACCATGGAGGAACACTATGATGATAAAGGCCTTGAAAACAGAATGCAGGAAAGCAGAGCGTAAATGGCGAAAAACTAAACTTCAAATTCACCATGACCTCTACAAACAAAGTCTTTGTAATTTTAACCACGGGTTACTCCGGGCTAGACATCAACACTTATCTGAAATGATTAATAAGAACATCAACAACACGCGTGCTCTGTTTGCTATTGTTAATAAGCTGACTACCCCCCCAAAACAGATACTTTCAGAACTCTGTTCCACAGAAAAATGCAATGAATTTGCTTCCTCTTTCAATGAAAAAAATCAAATCTATAAGGCTAAATATCAACATAAATCAGCAAAATAATAAAATGACGCTATCCTTAAAACCACCTAGGAATCAATCAACTATGTCAGAATTCAATACAGTTGACCAAAAAACCATAGAAGAAACAGTCCAGCATCTTAAACTATCGACATCCTGTCTTGACACAATGCCATCTGACTTCTTTAAAACTATTGTAAGCTCTGTCCAAACAGATTTGCAGCAAATAATAAACTGCTCACTTCAATCAGGCACGTTTTCTAAACCCTTAAAAGTAGCTGCCATCAAGCCAAAAAAAAAAAACAAAACAGCTGCCATCAAGCCTAAGAAAGAGAACATTGGATGCTTCCATTTTAACCAACTACAGACCCATCTCAAATCTTCCTTTTATAGCCAAGATTGTTGAGAAAGTGGTTTTTAATCAACTCAGTAACTTCTTGAACTCCAGTGGACTCCTTGACAAATTTCAGTCAGGCTTCCAACCTCACCACAGTACAGAATCGGCTCTTATTAAAGTGTTAAATGACATAAGGTTGAACACTGACTCAGGCAAGGTGTCAGTTCTGGTCTTGTTGGATCTCAGTGCTGCATTTGACACTGTGGATCACAGTATACTGCTGAACAGGTTGGAAACCTGGGCAGGACTCAGCGGGACAGTCCTAGAATGGTTCAGGTCCTACTTGGAGGAGCGGAGTTATTTTGTGACTATTGGAAGTAATCGATCTGATCGAGTGGCTATGTCATGTGGAGTTCCTCAGGGTTCAGTTCTTGGACCCCTTCTGTTCACTCTATACATGCTGCCTCTGGGTCAAATTCTGAAGAACTCTAAAGTCAACTACCACAGCTATGCAGATGACACACAGATATATCTCGCAGTGTCTCCAGATGACTGCAGTCCTATTGACCCTTCCCACCCACGTGACCTTCGTAAAAGCGGCGGCCATTTTGGACATGTAGTGGACTGCAGTTTGAATGCAATACGAGAAAACGAAAATAAAATGCAGAAAACACCTTCATTGTCCAGCGACGTAGGGCATTTACAGGGTGAGCAGAGGGAGAGGTATTTAGAAAAGTTGAGATTAGCTGGCGTAGAGAATGACGTTTACCCGCTTCCATCAGGATTGTTCACTGACGTTCAGAAGTTCACGGCGTCTCATCATTACCCGACTTCACCCCTCATGATCTGTACCAGTATGTGATTAACAATCCATCGCCATACACAGGTAGTGATCTGAAAGCGTTTAAAAGTTTGGATGCCTACAAGTACTTTGTGTCAGGCTGGGTCACATGCCTACATCAGTGGATCGTGTCCAAAATGGCGCTTACTTTTGCGCTGACGTCACACGGGATGGGTCAATAGGGTCATCGTGCGACTGCTTAGAGCAAGTCAAAAAGTGGATGAACCAAAATTTCCTTCAGTTAAATCAAGAAAAAACTGAGGTCATTGTGTTTGGCAACAAAGAGAAGAGGTTTGCTGTCAGTAAACACCTTAAGTCACTGTCTCTAGAACAGAGTTCGCGTTAACCGACAATTGTCCGTCATTGACGGATTTTTTTTGAGCTATGACGGAAAAATTTGAAGGCCGTCCGTCATTTTGACGGATTTGACCATTACCAATAATAAAAAAAATAACAATAAAACACACAATTGAAATCATAGGCAAGTTATGACTTTTTTCTTACTCTACATAAGTTTCATTGCCGTCACCAACTTTCAATCTGAGCCGCAGCTTTGGTGTTCAGTGGGCCGATACATTGTAGTCAGCTGCGCGAGGGTGTTCTGATAGCCGCCCGTCTGTAACTTTGACAGATGATGAATCATAAGTAGCCTACCGGTAACCTCACACCCGACCTGGTGGTGGCGAGCTCGTGCATATTAATTAGCAATTTATTAGCGATTGATTAGCTGTCATCACGTTCAGAGGCTCTTGCCGGCTTCTTATCGTTTCATTGGGAGACATGTTTTCAGACTTCAGAGCTTTGGCTGAAGTGGCGCTGGTCATTCCAGTCTCCAGCGTCGCAGCCTTCAGAATAAAATTAAAACCTCAATGAGAAGTCGTCTGTCGGAGGCAAGGACGCAAAATTTAATGACAATCGCCTCGGCAGCAGTCTCAATTGATGCGTTCGATTACACACAAGCAAGCTCCCTATTCAAATCAATGCGGGCCAGAAGGAAGGTTTGAGCTACAACAGGTCAATTGCAGATTTCCACTGCAACCATTCTAAGTGGACTGTTCATATTTCACTTCAATTGTTCTAAGTGGACTGTTCGTATTTTCACTACAATTTTCTTCGTTCGACTACGTTATAAAATAACATGTTCATATGCCCAACAGCCGCAATGTTTTTAGCAGCGAAAAAAACGAGTTCACAAGTGACCGAACGTCAATCTCTGAAGAAATGCATAAATAAAAAAAATATTAGATAATACACACTTGTTCTGTGAATTATTTTTTAAATGAAAATAAGTCAATAAAACACGAGTTATTATAAGCATTAGGATATAGCCTGTATATTAGCCTACCATTTAAAAGCCTGTATATTACCATTTAAAATAAAATGACGGATAAAAAATGGACAATGACGGAATTTTTACGACCCTGTCCGTCAAAATGACGGACAGTGAAAAAGTCTAGCGCAACCACTGCTCTAGAAACCAAAGACCAAGTCCAGAACCTTGGTGTCCTGATAGACTCAGACCTGACCTTCCACAATCATATCAAATCAGTCACCAAATCAGCCTTTTATCAACTTAAGAACATATCCAGAATTAAGGGTTCCATGTCCCAAACAGATCAGGAGAAGCTGATTCATGCTTTCATCTCCAGCAGACTCGACTACTGTAACGGTCTTCTTTTAAATCCAGGTTAAAAACATTTCTCTTTCGGTGTGCTTATGGTTGAGTTTATATTTTTCTTTTCCCCCTCTTCTTTGATTGCTTTTAACTGTGTCTTTAAATTGCTTGTTTTTATGCTGCTTTATGGTGTTATTTTAAATCATCTTTATGTAAAGCACATTGAGTTGCCTGTGGTATGAAATGCGCTATATAAATAAAGATGCCTTGCCTTAATAACTTAAAATGAGAAAATTATACAGTGAACAACTTAATATCCTGATGTGTGTCAACAATGACAAATATTGCTGAGTGGGACAAATAGCCATCTTCATGGCTTTCATTTGTGCAACATCCAAGTCTATTTATTGTATGGATTAACTAAGGACAGCTCTTTACCTCCTGCTCCGGCAGATCCAAACTGCTGAGCTCCAATGGGTGCAACACCAAACTGACTGTACGGTGGAACAGCGGCCCTGTTGAATGGTGCATACGGCCCAGGAGGCTGGAATGATGGCCCTACAGAAGCACTGGAGGGTCCAATTGATGACTAGAAAAACAACAGAAAACTTCAACATTTTTTTCTGGCTCTTTATTAGTTCAGAAATCACACACACAAGACACATATGAGCAAGTGTAAAATTAATTTTACACCTATGTCTATGGTAACTGCAATTAATGTGATAATGTACTATGTACTGAATCTGTTCCTTAAACATTTGTGTTCACACCGACCACTTCTTTGTTTGTATTGATACATAAAAGCACAGGTGTTACTAACTACTTCTGTCAGGATTCAGTTTAGGTGAGCCCCTATCATGGCTCTGGAGCCATAATTAATATAATGGGATACATCTGTGCCAATGCAAGTCCAAATGTGTGTCATGAAAAGGTGGTGAAAGGATTCTTTCCATACAACTGAGATTCCTCCTAACAGAGAAAAGAAACCATTCCGTAATGATTGGGATACCCACATGACTACACATTTGATCTTGTTTGCAAATCTTTTTAAAAATCTAGAGCAGTGACCATATCTGGAAAAGGTCATGTGCTTGTATAGAAATGTGGCCTTTTTACAGCAGACTGTTTGGCTTGTCATTGCTGGTAACACACAGGTGTTGCTAATAACCTCAAGGATGACTATCCTAATGAAGGCATGCTAGTATAATGTGGGGGGGCAATCCTTAAAGACACTACCTTAACACAAACTAACCTCACAAGCATTTACAATGACTTTTATAGCACATAAATAGAAAACATGACCAACTGCCACGCACTTGTCTTTGTAAACCAGTAGAATACAAATAACATTAACTTACTTGAACTATTGCAGGGTCCTGAGGCAGAGAGCTAGTGGCTTTGGGTGGCTCACAAACCGTAAGGTCTTTTATATCGCTTCCCCGGAAGATGATGTACTCAAATACCTCCTCCCGAGGTGGAATAGGCCTGTCAGTGGGACGGTCCTCAGTACCAAAAGAGCGAACTGTTTGGAAAAAAAGTCACAAGATAATTAAAAGTGCTTTTTCCCCTCCTTGAAATTTTTTAATTAGAATATATTAGATCAACACCTCAATAAAAGATCCTTGCGATATGGACAGACAGTAATAACACCCAACAAAATGCAATGACTTTCAATCAATCAGAGAAAAAGGACAATATGCGAGTCAGAAAGAGCCTAAAAGTTAAATTTGTATTCATTCATCCAGGACCACAGCGTCTATAGTGGGCCAACATCTGTCCCAAATTTCACCCAATGCTAATTTGTAAAACAAGCAATTACTTTTTAAAACAAACTGACACGCAAGAAACCAAATCAGTCGGACTAAAACTGAGTTTATCTTTGAAAATAATTAAAACCAGTTTAGGTTCTCACATAAACTTGAATACTACTAAAATAGCCAAAAAAAAATAAAAAAAATAATGCAATTGCAGCTTCATTAAATTACATATTGTAGTAACAACGCGTGAACCTAATATTAAATGCCTGTTTGCGGTTGCAATTTATCCTGAGCTCAATAACAACGTAAACAAAGGACAGAGTGCGTACCACAACATCATTTAGCTACAAGGAGGCTAACTAAAAGCGAGCTAACACAACCAAATGCGCTGAAAACAATCTCCCCTCTTCGTTGCTAATACTTATAATGTCAAAACCCATATTAGAAGTATAATCCACCTTTTAGTAACTCAACTTACCTTTAGCAAGAGCTACTGTCGAATTTTCAGTATCAATGGTGTACAAAATTCCTTCATAGCGGATTTCGGCCTTAGAGATAAGGCTAATTTTGCTGCCAATGTACGGCGTCCCTCCTCCACTCATGTTTGCCCACTGATTTTACTAGCACACTTAATTCCACGGAATACGTTCTCTGTCAAACGAGAGGCCAAATGTTCAGTTTACAGAGGTGTTGTTTCAAAGCTACATAAGTAAGTAAGCTACACTCTGGACCACATTCGCCTGTAATTTCTACCACGACATGGCCGTTTTCATTCCCCTTCCTCTGCCGCTAAGGATGCTGGGAGGAAGACTGTAGTTTTTTTTCCACTCCTGTAACGGTCGGTCATGAATGAAACGGGATGATTTCACCAAACATTTTGGTTTTGTTAATACGAATAATAAACGTACAGTCTTGAATAATGTTATTTTGAAGGGAGAAATTTAAGAAATGTTGTCAGTATGAGGAAAATGTAAAAAAAAGGTTTGAAATTCAGGTCTTCTATTGTATCGCGATATTATGCATTGCTACGTTCCATCCACCCTCCCCCATATTGCCAAATATATTTCAGATGTTGGAAAAAATATATAGGCTATATGTATACATGTATGGAACACTGACTTCCTGTTATTTCTTAAATAATGTAAGACCCTTTAAACAAACTAAATGTACATTGTATGCAATTGCACGATAATAACACTACAAGAGTTCTTCACCAAACTTCATTCATTTAGCCGTGAAGTAAAAACATGCTAGATAAAACTAAGATGACCCCCCCCCCCCACTCCCCCTCATGTAATGACGTCAGATTCATTCCCACAATGCCTAGTAACACGCAGGCGCATTGTAAAAAAAATAAAAGACAGTTATCAGTGATCAGAGATGGCGGGCGCCTCCGACCCCCTGGAAGATATGCTCTTTTCAGAGGTGGATGAAAAAGCTGTTAGCGACCTAGTGGGCTCATTGGAGTCACAGCTTGCTGGGCAAAGCAACCCAGTGGGGAAAACAGACGAAAACGGAGGCGCTGGCACTGTGGCCCCTGCTAACCATCACTTAGGAAAAACGCTACCAGCTCCAGTGAGCACCACAACACTAGAACAACAACAACAAGGACGGCGTAATAAACCTGATATGCGCCAGGAGATCAACTCTAAAGACGTTAGCCCGGATAAAACTGTCACGTCTCCTTCACTAGGTTGCAGTCCTTCTTTTGGCGAGCCTTCCACCACTTCGGTTGCCTGTGTGAACGCCACTAGCAGCGGTTCGCAATCACATGGAGCATCCATCACAACACTGACCGCATCTGGTGTGTCAACTTTGGCATCTCCGCAAGACAGCATCAGCACCGCATCCAGCCGGAGTTTTAAGGTTAGCCCGGGCTCAGGTGAGACGCCGGCGGAGGCAAGCCCACCGAGAAAACGAATAACGACCCCAAGGAGGAGCGCTTCGGTTCGGATAAAGAGTTTTAACGGCGCAGCTGTAACGACAAGGAGGAACAGCAACACAGCGGTGGCCGAAAACGTCAGCTCTGTGGCTTCCAATGCAACAACACTAAACTCTACTCAAACGGTCACATCCTCTATCAACACTTCGACTTTTACTCTGTCAAATGCCAGCCTGCCTGTAGGTCAGTCGGCTATTGCTCTCGACCGGGGCACTCCTACCATTGCTTTGCAGAGACTCCCCAATCACATTGTAGCCAGTATAGCCCAAAACGGGAACGGGACCAGTGTTTCGGCCCTGGTCCAACAGAGCGCCCGTGTTGGACCCGCTAGCTCTGCAGGTTCCCAGGGAGATCTCAGCAAAACGGTCACCGATACTGGGGCTTCCAAAATCGACGATTGTCAGTCCAAAATTGTTATGTCAAGCCAGTGTAGTAGTGTCAGTTCTGTAATAAACACTGTATCCTCATCTTCCCCTGTTGTCACACCAGCAACAACCACAGCATCAGCTGCAACGACCACTACAGTAACCCAGCCTCTGAGCTCCACTACAACTGCTCCGTGTGTGACAGGGATGGCAACTACTTCTGCATGTGGAACTGTTCAGACTACATCAGTGACAGCCACCATTGCTGTGGTCAGGCCCACAGCTCCCTCTCCAACACCTGCTGTGGTCACCTCTGCACAGTCTCAACCCCGTTCTGGACTTACAACTCCTCAAAGGATCGTAGCCCCCCAGCTGATTGTCAGACCACCTCAACCGCAGACGACCATTCAGCTGCCCCCTGGGTTTACCATCCCACCGGGTAAGGTTTGCAAGAGGGCGAGGAGAGCAGTGAGGAGGTGCTATAAATACCTGCACTGTAGTAATGCTGTCTACGGTCCTTGAGTTTGTTTATTTGTATTGTATACATCTGCTTCTCATCTACCATGTTGATCTTTTATCTCTGTATTGTCTGTTTTGAGGTACGAAATACAGTTTGTGATATGTTTTTATTCACGGAAGCCACGCTGTCAGTGCTTTAAGTTTTAGCCTGAATGGGCCGGCTGCGCAGAACAGCATGTTGAATTTACACAAAGCATCAACGACAGCACTCTGATATAACATTTGATGAAAGGATTTTGCCAAATGAAATACAGATGTATTTTCGATTTACTTTGCTGATGCTCTAGTCTTTGACTTTAGTCTGTGATCAAATGAGATATTTTGCTCTCAGCAATCTAAAGGGGACATGCTGTCACATAGGTTAAGACGTGTGTGGACAATTTTGACTACAGAGTGTATTCATACATTTAGTATCAGCAACAATAGAAAAAAAACAATGCACATATGGAAAACCTGGAGTCTCAGTAATGCAGATAGTCTGCATTACCTTTCCGTGTAGTTCTCCAAGTAAACTTTGGGATCCCCTGGATGTTTTGAGAAATTCTGATGGGCAAAGAGTGCTCTGTGGTGCTTAAAGTAGATCCGAACATCTTGTCAAAAATATTGGGGGTAGATTGAAAAGAAGGACCTTAATAGATTGGGGGAATTAATGACCTTAACTATTTTAGTATTCCAAGAACTGGATCAAAGGCTCTGCCACCACACCTGCTTTATTTAGATTTTTGTCCTTTCTGGTAGCCAAAATCAAGTGTCAGACCTTCACCTATTTTCTGGTTAGAAAATTATAGCTCAGTCAGTATAGAGCATCATTTTTGTAGCCCTGATGTCACATGAAACTAGTTGTAACCTCCATGAAAGATACTGTATAAAAAAAGAGCAGGTAATAACAGTGGACAGTGGTCAGAATGGTTATATGTACTGCTGCTCTGAGTCATCTGACCTCAGAATTAACAGTTCAGTCTGATAGTATGATCAGAAAAGGCTTCTAAACTTTCTGTTGAACTTGTGTCTTTTTCACTCCATGGAAATTCTGAAACGATAAACAATTGTTGAATAAAATATTTGATCTTGACCTGACATGGGTGACTTCACAAGTCACAAGTGTGGTATTATGATAAATGTAGACTTGAGTTCATAATGAAGGCTTCAGTCAAGTTCCTGATTTGTAGAGCTTTTCTTGAAATGTTAATTTTCCAACATATCCTTGTAAATCCGGGTTTAAATTAGTACAGTGATACACCTAAAGTCATTGGGGGAAAAGTAAGGAAATTGTTCTTTTTTTAAAAATAGATTAACAGGAAGACAAGTGTCTTACAGATACACCTCAAGAAAGGTATCTTTTTTAGTCATTTATTCATCAAAAATATAAGGTATAGAATTTATTTTGGCGCAAAAGGTAGAGCAACTTGGAAACTTGTCACAATAATCCTCCAAAGACAGAAATGCGACTATCCCCCTGGAGCAGACATGGCCACCGCAAGAAGAAACACCTTTATAACAGGAGGAGGCGTCCATTCGAGGACGACATCAGAGGAAAAAAAAGATAGCCTGGTTTGAATGTCATAATGTGGTTTTAATATCACAAACAAGCTATCGTGACAGTGATGGTATGGTGTATTTGATGACTCTTCCTGTTGTTCTTTAGGGATGGTGTTGGTACGTACGGAGTTAGGCCAGTTGGTAATGGTTCCTCAGCAGGCATTGGCTCAAGCTCAAGCTCAAGCTCAGGCCCAGAACAACATCTCTCCACGACCTGCTACCCCCACCACAGGGACATCCTTCCGAGTGACAACTCCACAGGTGAGACTGATACACAAAAGCCATGGTTTACAGCAAGTTAAGAACAAGAAGAGGAGAGGTGTGCCATTATATGTTGTATGAAGGTCGACCTTCATGGCATTGGTTGTTTTGGTGGATACGAGCTGTGTCTCTGTCATGGTTTCGTTTTACGTTCCAATTAAGCACCATCATTTCACACAAATGGTTTGAAACATTCCTCTGCACAGATTTAATCCTAACCTGGATTAAAATCCCATGCGGGTAAAAACAAACATCTAAAGTATGTCCCTCTTTTGTCTTTCACGTGCAAGTTTTCAACTTTTCTTATATTCCATCTCTCATTCTCATTTACAAATAGGAGAAACAAGAGGGTAAAGGACAGTTGTTGTTGTTGAAGATTACACTTAAAGGAAGGGGAAGGACATGCCTTATAGTTCCATGGCGTTGCATTTTTCAGTAATTTTGTTCGAGTGCTCAGAGAAAAAGTAATCCTGATGGGATATGAAAAGTTGAGCTCATAGCGACAGGTAAATGAGGAGTGTTGTCCTGACACCCTTTGGGGTTTCATTCTACGTCTGTGGAGCCAGAGCAGAGAAGAGCCCCCGGTAACCATATTCTTCTGTGACTGATGGGACAACTAAATGTCCCATTATGTAGGTATTCAGAAGCATTTCTCTTTTTTGCCCTGTGGGCCAGCACCAAAGTTTTGAGGGAGTGGAAGCCTGTCTAGTGAACAGAGAAAATGAATGTTGTGGAAAAACCTGAGGGTTAAAAACCAGGTAATGGCAGCATTTTGGATTAGATGTATAAGTGGGATGTAACGCACATTCGCTCAGCTAGGACGGAGCCGCTGTTGTCGAAGAGATGACGACTACCTGGGATGCTTCCCTGGTGAGGAGATGGTGATTATTCCTGATCATGTAAAGAAGGAATTGACAAGAAGTGGCTACAGTGACAGTGTTTCCTGAAAATGTCATTTTGTCATCCAGGGTCACTCTCAGGTTTCTTACCGTCCAAGATAATATCACCATGGTGATGATGGAGTGTCACTGAGGGGAAACAGAATAGTTGAACCCCTTTGTTTGCTGTTGATCTTTAGGTGACATCTTCTATGCGATAGTCAGCCATAGTGTCACATAGAGTGATCATAAAGACTATTATATGAAGCAAGGCAACCTGTGCATTTAAAAAAGCTGTAAAACTGGAGGCTTGGGGCCTCATTTATAAAACAGTGTACATAATCCATACTTTGAAGTGTACGTGTACATAAAAAAAAAGGCTTATAAAACAGTTATAAAACTGGGCACATCTGGGCACATAGTGTTATCACAGTGGTTTTATGTTTACAGCAGTCAGACAGATTGTTTAGCACTTTTCCAAAATAATCGCGATAGTCAGTAGAATCTCCCAGCCTGATATATCATTTGAAAGAGTGACTGTGATTGTTGCGCTCACTTCATTTAAGCTTTATAAAATGTATATAGGAAATTCATAATCGTACTGGAGGATTTATGCACAGTTGCAGAAAACCTAACACTCTGTTAAGTCATTCTTTAAATCTAAGCCATCGAGTTTGATGGTGAATGATGATTCAATCAGCCCGTCTTGTTGTTGTGGTTGAGTCGGAAAAGACTTTTGCTTGATATTGTGGACAGACTTTCTTGAACCTTGGCACCTGCCGCATCCCGACCTGAACCTGTATTTCAACAGATTCGGTTACAAACCTGAGACAGCGCTTCTATCTTTTACTACTGAGCATTAAAGATGCTTGTGGAATAGTTATGGCTGACGAGCTGAAGCACAAGTAACACAGCTGGTTTGTTTGTCATGAAGTGGCTCTGTGACAAGAAGCTCATTCATTTTCCACAACCTGGCTTCAGTTTTCCACCTCACCATCTGTGTCTGTTTCCCCTGCCCTCACAATGGGCCTCATGCAAGAACACTTTTGTATTTTTATTCTAGATTTCTCTCACTTTTTTCGTACGAAGGTCTCGTACACGTCAGACTCAACAAACGCTCTTAACTTCGGAAAAAGTGTGTAAACGACCTGCGTAAATGATGAATCCCACCTGTGCGTATGTAAGCGCATGTGCACGAGGATAGGAAATTTGCATACTCTACACCCAAAATTATACCATATTAGGAGCTGTGCTTCCTCTCTCCTGTGCCAGGAAGTGTTGAGTGTTGAGTCATGAGAATGGCATCAAGGCGCATAAAGAACAACTTTTAGGGCTCTGAGATTGAAGTTCTTTTTTCAGAGATCCAAAAAGGAAAATCTCAAATTTTTAGCAGTGTCAACAGTGGAATTACAGGACCTGCTAAAGCGAAGAAATGGGAAGCAATTACGAGTGCTGTTAATTCCGTGTCACCTGTAGTTCGTAATGTCACAGAAATAAAGAAGAAATGGTTTTGATATGAAAATGGCTTTAAAAATGCACTCAATGGGGCGGTCTGTGGCGTAGTGGGTACAGCAGCCGCCCCATGTACAGAGGCCATAGTCCTCGCTGCAGCTGGCCCCGGTTCGAATCCAGCATCGGACGTCCCTTTGCTGTGTGTTATTCCCCCTCTCTCTGTTTCCTGTCTCTCTTAACTGTACTATATAATAAAGGCATAAAAAGCCCCCCCCCCAAAAAAATGCGCTCAATGACTACAACTAAAGATTAAGATCAGATTGATAGTCATGCATACACATGAAATTTGTCCTCAACTTTTAACCCATCCAGTTTGGCACCTGTTGACACACACATGCACATGCACAGGGTCACACACTCAGAGACAGATGCCAACCTGGACCGGTGGGCAGTCATTCAAAGCGAATGGGGGTACGGTGCCTCGCTCAAAGGCACCTCGGCCATGACAAGGAGGTGGAAAGCCAGTCAGTTCCACCAATCTTTTTGAGTGGTGAGAGTGGGAAATGAACCTTAAACCTTCCAGTTATTGGACGACCGACTCTAACCACTGAGCCACGGCCGCCCAATCAGCTGTGCAATCAGTTGTTTGCCTCATCATGATGGCACTTTGATGGGGCGGTTAAAGACATGGTTGGTAATCCTGTTCAGAAACACATTTTGTAATACTGGGTGAAATGGTCCGTCTATCCTGAGAGAAATCTATACAAGATGTATTTAGAAAAAGGGACGAAAATAATCAGACCTCTGTGGCAGCTGCAGGACTGAGAAAAAGCTGACCAATCCAAGATCAGCGGGACGCTGATCTCGGATTGGAGCGCCTACAAAAAACCAATCAGATGCCTCTGCTTTCTGCCTACGCCCCCCTCTGTCGGCTCCCTGCTCCGTGTGCTCACGCGGTTCTACCGGCTTTGGATGAAGCACTGACGGAATGGGGAGGGGGGGGTGGAGCTTAGAGGAGGGGACACTTTCGAATATTGCTAGCTCTCTTGCTAGCTCTCTAGGATTACCTACCATAGCTTTAATGATGGGGGTCTTCTGGCACCACACCTTCTGATCTGCCTGGGCTGGTTCAGGTAGTGGGAGACCCTCGTTCATGGCAATATTGTGCAAAACGCAGCGTGCCCCGCTATATCGGGACACACTCACCTGGCCTTCAGCTCACCAATAGTGCGCTCCAGAACAGCACGGGTTCTTTGATACGTATATGTGTATGTTGCTGGGTGGAATCGGGTTTGATCGGCGTGTTTCTCTCTGGAGTTGTGGCTCTAGCAAGCTGCATATTTGCAGCAGCACAGTCCATGGCAATCTAAATCACGATGTCAGCCATTCGCCTGTCTAAGCAAAGATATCTACACGCTCTCTTCCAAGAGCCTGACGCGCTAGGCTAAGGCATCCAAAAGTAGAAAGTCAGCCGCTGGTTATTCGTCCCATTGACCTTCTTATATACAGAGTCAAATTAACCTTCAGTTAGTGCATAATTTAAGTCATTATCATCATTATGGTGTATAATGTATATATTTATTTATGTTTGCTTCGAAGTAATTAACTCATTGGCTGCCAGCCATTTTCATTTCAGAGAGACCATACTGCCAAGTGTTTTACAGTATTTTGACTGATTTTCCAAGATCCACAGAAAAGTGTGTCTTATGACTATGTACACACCAAAATTACCAAACGAAAGAGTAGACTCTCTTCTTTTATCAGGAAAAAAAAGTTTGTTTCTACCGTTTTCAGTCCTTTAGTAATGGACAGTAGAACATAGGTTGGTTTCACCAAAAACAGCTGTTTGACCAAAAAAAACGGAGAAAACGAGCTTCTTTTTTTTGTGCAAAGTGGCACTGCTGCTACCTTGCGGGTAATTTTGCCAGTATATTCTCTGTTTAGTGTTTACAAGCCTAAGATTTAGTGACAAACTCCGCTAGATTGTCCCCCAGCCCGCTCCGTTAAAAAACGCAATTGACGTCTATAGACGTCTTTGGCAGTCAGCGTTTTTTTTTTCAAATTGACGTTTATAGACGTCAATGGCACCGAAAGAGTTAAATATACAATCAATCAGTCAAGCAAACTTGATTCGAATAACAGCGGACTATTTTACGAAACTCCTACCACTGGTCTGGATCACTCGTAAATTCTGTTAGTACCTGAAAGAAAACTCTCTTGAATTACTTGTACGCACGACTTAAGAACAAATCTGTGCGTACGAACGGTTGTTTCATGAGGCCCAATGTGTGTACATGTAAGTAGTGTTGGCCTCTCTTGACTCCTCACTGCCCCTCAGGTTAAAGCCACACTATTACTGATGTATAGCCCCAAGGAATTATCATGCAGCCCTGTGATGGACTGGCAACCTGTCCAGGGTGCACTCTAACTCTGGGATAGGCTTCTGCTTTCCCAAGACCTTAAATTGGATGGAACTGTTATCGAAAATGAATGAATAGATAGAATTATCATGCAACAGTGAAATGATCTAATTGCATACAAGCGCTTTGGTGCAGGCTTACAAAATCCGTAACATGCCAACATCTATGAAGTTTTACAAAGACCAAGTTTAGATTTTCCATTTGTCCAGATGTCGCTGCAAGAATTTAAGATGCATCCAAGAATAAATGTCAAAAAGATGACTCAGAACAGGATACCTGGCTCAGGCCACAGGTTGGCAGCAAGCAAAGGTCTCATTGTCCCCCAGGGAGGTGGGCTCAGTAATATTATTTTTTTGCATCTTCTTACTCCACCCATTAGCACTTCAAGGCGCCTCTAATCAAGGGAACTGGTGGATGTTTTCATGATCTCTTCATGGATTATTGAAATACTGTACTATTGGAGTTTTTTTTCCAGAGAAACAGAAAATTATTGCAGAGATATAGCCGGACCAGGGACAGTTCCTGGTGCTGAATTTAGGCATAAAAGACTCACTACATTAGATGAACCAGAAAAGCCAGTTTCATTGTTAATCCCTAATGTACTTGTACAGTACCAATGAAATGTTTATTAGCTTCAAAAAAGCTTGAAGGAATACTCCTGACATTGCAGTTGACAAAGAAAATAAACCTTGTATTGACCCGAAATTGTTAGTTTCATGTCGATGATGTTATTCTATTCCAGGAAAGTGGAACAATAATAATTACATTTTTATGAGCAATTTTATGCACCTAGTTTGAATAGAAGAAGCAGCAGTTCCTGGGTCTTGAAAGCAACATTTGGCCACTTATTAGAAACTCTTTAGTCTGTTCAGCTTTGCATAATCTCCGTCAGTGTTAATGCCACAGCTGATGACCTTTGTGAAAACTAATCTGACTGATTAAATTTGAGAAACTTTGATCTCATTACACTTGGGTTCACACCATTGATGTCTGGGGTGCACCACCTGATTAAATGCACGGCGTAGTTGTAGTTCCTAATTGGGGTATGATTAATATCTTAAACTGTGTAATTATAACAAATTAATATTCTTGATTATTTTATCCATAGATCAAACTGAGATTAATAGGTGAATTAACGTTTCAAAGCTCCTTAATGACTCCATGGAGTCCTCTCATCAAAATTTAACGAGCCACTGAATCATTAATTGGAATCTGCGTATTATCACCTGTGGATCGCCTAGTCATTGGAAAACTTATGCTTATGCTGGTGGGTGCACACCTTCGGAACTTAATTACTTTCAATAATTAGGTTACTGTTGTAGTTCCTCACAGTTTTTCTGTAAATCAAATAACGACAGCCGGAGTGACGCTGACACTACAGTGACAAGAGAGTACCTGCAAGGTGTGCACAGCCAAATAAAGTCTAAACCTCTACCAATGTTTTAGTTATCAATCTTATGACATAAAAATTGTCCATCTCGGACTGGTCAAGTCTGGACTAGATTAGATAGTAATGTATATCTTTTACAGACACTTAAGAATTTTTATTCTATTTGCGAAAATGAAAAAAAGGGTAGTTTTGCCTACAAGACAAATTTGGACTTTTTGTTTAAAAAATCACAAACACGTTTTTAAGAATCTGTAGTATCTGTGGGATGGTCTAGTTCTGATTTTACCGGCATAGGTAGTGTGATTTTCTTTTTCATGTCGACTTGGTCTTAAGTAGTTTAGATCCCCAAAAAGCAGTGAAATGCCCCTTTTCTGCCTTTCCACTTAAATACAAAATTGAGAGCCATCTTTATTGTTGCGTTGTAGTACGTAGTGTGATGACAACAGCTCAAGAGAAGCTGCAAGTGTTTTTTTATTTAAGACTGATGAGGGTGGTACGCACCAGAAACAGGAAATGACATCAACCTGTTACAATAGACTCTGCTTCTGTCCAATCACCAGTGGTAACTGTTGTGCCTACCTTTTCCGTAAAAATTAAATGTAATTTGTGGAATGTTGTTGTGGTTTCTCTGTTGTTGTTGTGATTTATTCTTCAGGGCCACCATTTATCCAAACAATTAGATCATTCAAATATTCAAATAAGTAAAATATTTATCTGTTGTTACAATTTCTGTGAATTCATCCTCTACTTATCTACAAATTGATAAACTTACTAGTGATTTGAAAATCAGGTTAAGTTGTCAACTGAAAAAACCCCATCAAAACTCTCAATTCCAACTCAACATATAGTGAAATTCATCTTTTAAAGACTTCAACTCTTTAAATTTCTACTAAAATTGAATTGGTTAAGTTGGTCAGTTGACTAATTGACCAGTCAGTAAAGTTTTCATAAATGTATTTGGGAATAAAGGTAGCTTCCAGCATACTGTTGTGGGAACAATCATATTCCTTGGCTTCACTTGACAAAAGCGCAAATGTGAATCATTCTGCCAGAGAAAATGAAACTCTTTGCCCGGCTGACAATCGTGTGGCTGACTAACAAAATAACAATAACTGCCTAGGACAGAAATCCAATATTCATTCAAGGCCAAGTGCTCTCAAAAGTTTAAAACTGAATTGGCAACACAGTCTTTGTTTATGGCGGCAGTAAAAAGCCCTCCCTGAGATCTTTAGCGTCTCTTCATTATATCACTAACTGCAAAGACAAAAGACTGACAGTAGAGGGCAGCATTTCATAGGTTTTTTTTCCGGCTTGTGTTTCCGCTGCTGTTGTCCCTCTAACATTATGAGCAACATTGCGAATGGTTTGCTGTCTGTTTACTACCTGTTTACTACCTCTGTACTGAGTTGAATTACAAAAGGGAACAGAGTTTGTCTGGACTTGAATAATGTGGCAGAAAAGATGTAAAAACCGTCAGACTGTATGATAAATTTCAGATGTGAAATTGAGTGGTTGTCCTCATTAAAAGAGATTTCTGTCCTCTTATTTACTCATGAAAAGCTGTAAATGTTGGTGAAAGTCGGTCTCCTACAAATCGGGGTCCATCATCTCACAGACAAAGTCCGCATCAGTTACACAACACACTGCTCTCTCCTATCTGCTTGTAGCCAGCCAACCTGTCTCCATCCTGATACGAACCCCACAAAAGAGAGTTGCAGATTGTCATCGTCTCTCACAGTCACTCTGTTGACAAATTAGTGGGCCGCGGCGTTGCCATCTCGGCAGGAAAAGCAGTAGCAGTGAAATGAAAGGGAATGGTGTTTATTCCCAAAGCTCAACCCCTCTGTCGGCCTGTCAGTCTTCCCATGGCCCTGAGGGGAGAAACGGAAGGCATCCTGAGCTTCCTTCCTTCCATACCTGTTAAATCATTCATCATCCAACTGCCTGATTATTTTAAAAAGCTAACAAGGCTTTGGTTCTGGAGTGCGCTTGTGTGCGTCTGAGGGAGAGAGAATGAGCACGAGTGGGGCATAGCTAGCGGTGGGATGCACCCCATGGCTCTTACCACCCCTCCTTGCACCCACCCCCATCCCCTATGCCCTCATCCGCCATACACCCACTTCCCCCCAGCTGTTTGGTTGTGCAAAACTTTTAGTGGAGGGAAAACTTCCTCCTCTTCTTATCCTACTTCTTCCCTCCTGTGCTGCCTTCTTTCTCCTGGCCTTTGCGAGATTGTGTGTCTCGTTTCATTTGTGTGCAAGACAAGTGTAGTTTATCATTTGCGAGAGTGTGAGTGTGTTTATGTCTCTAAATGCTTGTGTGTGTGTTTGTGCTTTGGCCTGTCTGTGAATAGAAGGCTGAGTGCCAGAGGTCAGTGCAGAGGCCCTCCTGGGTTGTCTTGGCCAGTAGACACGATAGCAGGGATGCAGCCAGGAAGTGTTTATGAGCCTCGACGTGTCTGTGTGTGATGAGCTGCTTGGCATCAGACTGGTTTAGTGGCATTTGGCACCCATTCCACCCATCTAATTTGTTTTAATGCATTCAAAATGCTACCCTGAGCTGTGAACACCCACTTTGTGAATCGATTGTAAATACTCTTTTTGTCAATGCAGCTTATTATTTGTGTTCCAGCATTCATCCCGTAGCATTGTACCTTCGTACGTCACTTTGCTTTGATCTTTTCCCACATATTTGCAACCTACTCTGGGTACGAATTTCATCACTGACTCCATACTATCTGTCTAAGTTTTTTGTGTAGTAATGATAACAAATATCTCTGATTCACTATGTCTTTGTCCTTTTTTGCCCCTTTTTCTTTTCTGCACAAGCATTATCAATGAGAAGGCACAACTACAAAATGAAACACAGTATTTGAGGATTCGCTTGTCAGATTACTTTCGGTTCTTTTTAATGTCCAAATAACACCCACGTCCAAATGTACACCCCTTTCCAATATCACTTCAATTTCAAATGGTTAAAAATTATATAATCTGTCAACGTTATGTCCCACTCCAATATTTGTGCTTATTCAAAGTTATATCCCTATCAGAGCATTACTCTGGTTTCTTGCCCCTGCCTAATAAAATGTGGCTTCTTTTTTTTGTCATCCTGTTTTGCACTGGGTGGAACTTTTGCTCAATTTAATGTTCTGGTGGGAAGTCAGAACAGAAATTAGCAAAATTATTTCTTTAAAAGTGCTTTGCCCAGTCTTTTATTAGATCAAGAATTAAAGGTTTGACATTTATTAGTAAGATTTTTTTTGGAGAAGGACTTAAAGTAGGAAAGTCAGGGTTGACGAACGTTGGGTTATTTTAGGATATCTGACTCCTAATGGCGAGTTGTAGTTGCAGCAATAGAGCACGCATTAAACATTAAACATGCATGTAAAGCAGTCAACAAAAGTTTGTGTATGCTTCAACATGCTGCTGTAGGATAAAATAGTGTGATTGATACGTATACATAATGAGACTGGTAAAATAGTTTTCAATAATTCAACCTTTCAAATGATATTCCTCAGGGGTGTACACAGTTCTGCTGTATACAATGCTAAGTCATCCATCAACTTATAACTTTACTTCTGCCTGATCAATTAAAAATCAATTATTGTCATTCATTTTATAGTTAAGAGTAAAAACGATTCTCCTGAATAAAAAGTTAAATCAAGTTGGGGCATAATAATGCTGTGGTATACAGATGTGATATTGATACATATTTTCAGTTAGTAATAGGCTGCATAAGGCAGTTTATAATCTTGATATTGTTAATTTACTTTATTGTTGGTCTCTGTCTGAAATGCTTCCATGTTCATCACATCAGAGTCAGGCTCGTCATCCTACGCACCGGGAATAAACAGGCAATTTTCCAGACGGAATTTCGTCTTTGCAGATGGCTTATTATGCTAATTTCTTTTTTTGTTGCATTAGTCATATCAATTAACATGTTGTATGCAGTTACCATTAAATCAAATGCCAGTCGGGTTAGCTAATTTATCTCAGCAAAATAGAGTTACAGGAAGAACCAACTTAATTTAGATTCTACATACTCTGCATCCACTGCCTGTACATGTTATAATGCTTGAAAATACTCAAACCCAAGTTTTTTTTACAAAGCAACGAAGTAAAGGGAACATGAAAAATGCTCAGAAAAATCTGTTAACAATTTGTATGGCTGGATGCTCCTTCCAAAAAGGATGCACATGCGTACTCAATCCGACCATTTGTTTCGTAGCAAATCCAATTCCTGAATCTTAGACTATTTGTAGGTTAATTTCTGTACAAATGTTGGTATGTGGAGTCATACTGCTGATGTGTCCTGCTATCAGACCCCAGCAGTGATAGTATGACATCA
The DNA here is from genome assembly GCF_027942865.1 of Odontesthes bonariensis. NCBI lineage: Eukaryota > Metazoa > Chordata > Actinopteri > Atheriniformes > Atherinopsidae > Odontesthes > Odontesthes bonariensis. The sequence goes on from NC_134506.1 coordinate 34,070,354, forward strand.
TGACCCTCCTTACTTGACCATAAAGGCTTTCCTGAGATTCAGTCCTCATCCCCACCAATATATTCCCACCTTCTTCCTCTTTCCCGCTGTCATGACCTTTCTGTATCTGTCTGCAAAGCACGCCTCTGCTCTTTTCTTATCCCGATGCTCTCTTTCTTTCCAGCAGTCTCCTGTGACCTCTCAGACCACCCGGCAGTGTCCTTTGACCCCGGCCAAGGTGGCGCCATCTCCCTCTCCCACTCCTTCCAGCCCTGCCCTCCAGACCTCTTCTTCCTCCTCCTCCTCTTGTCCTGCACTCCGCCCTGTGAGATAACATTTCTTCACGCATTGTCCATGTTTTTCCTGCTAATCCCTTATAGCAGGTGTCAAAAAACATTGCTATGATCTAGTAGTATTCTAAAGCTTACACAGCAGGTTGTGAACTAGTTTGGAGATCTAATATGCATGCAAGACAGGAACAAAGTATATTTTGTGCCATCAGTTTTTGCTGTGATAGTAGAGAAAAACTGACCTTATTTACCATACTTCCTTGACATAGTATGGTTGATGATGCAAATTGAGAATGACAGCTCTGATAGCTAACATTTATTTGTAACAGCAGTTTAACTCTGTATGTGTGTCACATCTTACCACAACCACATGATGTAGCAGTCACGACCTTTTATCGTCTAGATGGCTCATTATTCCATAACAGCTTGAGACACTGTGTACAATGTCCATAAAAACAAAGTTTTGCAAATCTCATAAACCGAAATTTTATTCACAAGAGAACGTAGAAAATATAAAATGTTGAAAGTGAGACGCTTTGCTATTTCATTCAAGATCTCATCTTGAATCAAATGGGCCCTGCGATGGACTGGCGACCGGTCCAGGGTGTGCATCTCTTTGTTTCACCAGCAGAAAACATTTAGCGCATCACGAAGCGCAAAATACAACGAAGACCCTGTCTTAACTTTTTTTAAGACTGCCTCAAATTAAAGAGGAACTAATATTTCTTATGAAATCGTAAAATGTGTCACGTTCAATCTATCATCTGAGATGTGCCCATCATTGACCTCACAGATGTTTTCGAAGTGGGTTGTGTATTAAAACACCAGATATGGTGAATCCAGACTGAGATTTGAATTTATCTTCCCTTACCCGAAGAACTACAGAAAATTGAGCATGAAATAATGTCCTCTGTACCATAGGTGACAACATCACCTATGTGGATGTGCATGTGGTCTCCATCTTTATGTGCTCTGAGTAATCTGAGATTGATTTATGATTTTGGAAGCTTTCACACCAGAATATACAGAATCGTCTGCTTAGGATGATATCTTGTAAAATGTATTTTATTGCTAAGTGTGAACGGACCCTTAAAGATTCAAAAGGAGTTTTGGAGTGAGAAACTGCTGAGGGCACCCACCTGATGAGCAGAATAGCCGTATAGTCATACATCCCCACAAATATCATGAGTAAAAAAGTCGATGATGTGTAGCAAATTATTTGAATTATTGGTTGCAAATCTTCCTGAGAAGATGAAGCATCCCTGTCAGGCAGGTGACTTGGAATGCTTTAATGGCCTGCTGTGCTTCCCAGCCTCTTGCTTGTCACCTCCTCCCCATCCTCCTCCTTGTCTGTTAAGAGATGTCCACTAAAGTCAGGACACCAGATGTGACAGGAGCGCTGTGGCGCCTGCCTCCTGTTCTCTGTGGCCTTGCTGCGAGCAAAGCGTCATGTCCTGTTTATCTCTCTGTCTCTTCCTTTGCTCTTCCAGAAGGGCCCTGTGGCACCGGCCGTGGCAGTGACGGCTCCGCAGCAGACCCCCGTGGTTATGGCCCCCCAGGCCCCGGCTCAGGCTGCCTCCCAGCCAGTACAGCCTGTGCAGACGGGCATCGCAGCGCCCCCTGGAGCTTCCATCGTGTCCCAGGTCCGTTCTCTCTGCCTCCCCGCCGCCCCTCCCCTGCCATCGCCCACACTCCGCCCTGAAGGGCACAGGCACTGTCACAGCTGCCAGGAGGCTGGCTGTGTCACAAGCTCAGCCCTGGACCCACAGCCTCACCACGTCACACAGCTGGGCATGGACAAAGAGTCTCACACATGCCCACACACGTTCGCACTCATGCGTTCACATTAGTGCGTACCAACCCAAGGACACGCAGAGAGGCATAAACTCACCATGAACTCATGTGTATGTGCAATCAGGAACACACGGATATATATATTGACAGATATAGGCTCACATTCATATTATACACATAGATATACACGAGCACAAAGACATGTGTGTCTCTAAAGAGAAAGGCTAGAGATGGATGATTTGAGCACTTGTTGACACATAAGCAGTTTCACTCATCTCTCTAGGTTGCTAAGACATCTGTCAAAATCTGTAACTTCTTTTTACTTTCATATGAAAATGAGGAATAATTATTCATTGTATTTCACAGGAAATGCAAGAGAATGTGAAGAAGTGTAAGAATTTTCTAGCCACGCTCATCAAACTGGCATCTCACAACTCTCCATCCCCCGAGACTTCCAAGAATGTTAAGGCTCTGGTTCAGGACCTGCTGGTGAGTTTAAAAAACTAAACAAATAACTACTGTTGGCAGAGCTGTCAGGCAAATGATGTATTTACATTTATTGCCATGGTTTTGGCAGATGCATATTCTTAATACGACATTCCTCATGCGTCTGATTGACTTCATTGACACGATAGTGCAGGATGCGTGACCTGGCCTTGTTTTGTATGAAAAATACATATCAAAGAAAGTACGAAACTACCCTGTTTTTGCACTGAATACTTCCTACCTGTAGATGGCAGCAAGAAACTTTTTCCCAAATCTTCTTTCTCTGCTTCTCTGCTTTTTCTGCTTGTACACAGTTACACATAGATGTATCCTGATGTACCAGAATAGGAGTCGAGTGGTTGATGATCTTGTCCAGTGGCAGGATTTCATCATAATGTGTTCAAGTCACCGTGCTATACTTCACATATTTTCTGACCTGTCCTGTAAAGTGAAGTTTAATGTTTATTCTTAAACAAACAGGATGCCAAGATTGAGCCGGAGGAGTTCACCAGCCGGCTGCAGACTGAGCTCAAGTCGTCTCCGCAGCCTTACCTGGTGCCTTTTCTCAAGGTGGGGTTCTTGCTTGTAAACTTGTTTTTGACATTGTGTCAAGGTTACATGAAATGTGAGACTGCTTCTTTCTCTGATAAGAGACAGTAGTCCATTTTGTTGCCGCCCTCATGGATCAATTTCCCCAAACCAATCTTAAATTTTGGTCCTTTCAACTGACTCCCTGACACTGAAGCCTCCACCCGCAGCCCTACATTGTCAGTTTGCTCGGCCCCTGAGCTTTTTTTTCATTTTGACTCCTTGTTACTTGAACCCTCAACTGCACCTTAAATCACTCCTGAACCAGGCTTTTAGAGCTGGCCTTCTCATATGTTTTCCTAAATGGACTCCACTAACGTAGCCCTCTCCCTTGGACCAGAGCCAGCGACGCTCGGCCTGACAGTGGAACGAAACATACACACTTCCCTCTGGCCTGACTTCTGACTGTGTGTGACATTGGCCCCTACAGCTGTCCCTGCCAGTTGCCAGCAGGTTCCTTCAGCCAGCTGTGATGAGCGTCACATCAAGGCGCTCGACCGCCCAAACCCGGCCAGAAACACATGTTGTCATGCAATGTTAGGTTGCTTACTTCAAATATCCGCCTGGAATATACATCATGGAACAAAATTGGCTCCCCAGGACAACTGTGACTGTTACTTATCATAAACAGCTAATTGCAAAGCTAAATGCAATATTCAACATACTCAAAGTTAATCTTGTCTTAACAGTTTTAGAGTAGAAGTAAATGTTTTTTTTTTTACAACAAATAAAACCACATGAATCATTGCGTGACAAATGCATGAACAGGTATGGTCACATGTCTCGCCTTTAGCCATTTTTTAGTGATAACATGCTAAATTAACCAGTGAACACAGCAGTGTTTGTTGTTGCGGCTGTGTATGGTCTTTTGTCATGCATGTCTGTTTCGCTCTGCGACTGTAAACACTCACCTAACTCTGTTCGTCAACAGAAGAGCCTCCCGGCCCTGAGGCTGTCTTTGCTGAGTAGTCAGCAGTCCCTGATCCAGCCCCCACAGCAGGGAGTCAAACCACTACCCAGCGGGACCCCTCCTGCCATTGTGGCTGGGCCAGCTGTCCGCATACGCCACCCTAACAGCGTCAGCACCATTGCAGGTGCCAGTACACTGCCTGCTGGGACGCTCGGACCTGCAGCTGCCATGGTAGGTACAGAGTGGCCAGTTGGACCTGTGCAGACATAGTTATGACAGCGTTTATTTTTATAGCTTCTGTTTTTCAGCTGAAGCCCACAATGACAAATAACATAAAGAAGAATAAGGTTAACCCGTTTATTCACCAACAACCCAGCCAGTGTTTCATATGTAACAAAATAAAGGAACCAGTCCTGTTATATTGCAGTGTCAAGTCTGAGTCTCACCTACATTTACAACTTACAGCAGAGTGAGCACAGCTACATAAAATCACAAGAAAGCAAATAAAATCATAAAAACATGAAAAATAATAATTAATTCATTAAATTAAAAGCGAAGAGTGCAGATAAAATACCGTACTGAACAGTTTTCAGCCTGGATTTAAACATTGTCAGAATTGAGGCCTGTCTCACATCTTCTGGAAGACTGTTCCAGATTTTAGGAGCATAAAAGTGAAACGCAGCCTCACCTTGTTTAGTCCTGACTCTGGGCACCAGCAGGAGACCCCTCCCTGAGGATCTCAGAGCCCGAGTTGGTTCATATGGCTCTAACATGTCAGAGATGTACTTTGGCGCTAAACCATGAAGAGACTTGTACATAAGCAGAGCTGTTTTAAAGTCTATTCTCTGAGCGACAGGAAGCCAGTGCAGAGACCTGAGCACTGGACTAATATGGTCGTATTTCCTGGTTCTCGTCAGGACTCGAGCAGCAGCATTCTGGATGTACTGCAGCTGTCTTACAGCCCGTTTAGAGAGCCCAGTGAGCAGACTGTTACATAAAGATAATCATCCTGATACACCAACTTGTGGGCAACCCTGAACAGTCTGGTCTTTTCATTTTTCAGGATTTGAGCATGCATGACTGTGTTCCTCCATCATTAGAAGTTGCTTTGTGTTTTTACTAGACAGCTTTGTTCAGTGTCTACTCTCCCGTTTAATACTTTCCAGTATTACTGCAAGAAAAACAAGACTAATGATGAATTGCAAAAAAGAAATAAATTTTTTTGTTCATGGTGTCCTTACTATTACAAGTTATGGCAAAATCTGGCATCTCATGTCCTGTTAGTGAGGACATGATTGATAAGAGAGACAGCGCCTTGGTATTCTCAAGAAAATACCACAAATGGGGCCAGATCCTTCCAACATTGTGGATCCCAAGTCTAAAATCATGCAACATTGGAATGTGGATATAAATTATGTAGTGGTGAAGTAACTAATAGGGGTAGAGACTTCCAGCTTGTCGCTTAGATGATGTAGATTCTGTAGAATGCTTCCGTCTAGATCCTTTTCCAGAAAGGTTGACATTTTTTTATAAAA